>NC_139388.1:2720000-3937500 GCF_054392235.1 Sus scrofa
GCCACGGCTCCTGCCCCGGGGCCCCCTCCTCTGCGCCCTTCAGAGCACCGGGGACCCCGGCCTGGGCCTTCTGTCTGTGCAGCGCGCTTTCTCTGGACGCCGCTGGCTGATGGGCCCCCCTCGCCGTGGCCACTCGCCTGTCTGGTGGCGGCGGCGGCTTGTCGGCTGGCTCCAGGCTCTCTGCCCTTCCTGGGTATCGGCTGCGCTGTCTTTCAGCAGTCTTGGAAAGTTCCTGTGCATTCTCTCTCCTGCCCCACTCCCTTCCCTCTTCTGGGCCTTGGGCTGCGTGTACTTGACCCTGCCGTTCACTTTGCTTCGGTAGCTCTGCCCGCGGTGCTCGTGAGCCTTGTTGAGTTTGCTGAATTCCTCTCAAGTACCGTGGCTTTGGGTTTTGTTTTTTTTGTTTTCTTTTGTTTTTCCTGGCTTTTCCATTTGATATGTGTTTTAATAAGGTTTCCATCTCTTTGATAGTATTACCCACTTGTTCACACATCCTGGTGGCGGTCTTTGGGTTTTCCTACTACATCTTTTAGTCCACTAAGCGTAGGTGTGCTCAATCCCTGTCCGGTAGTTCCAACATCTAGGTTATTTCTGAGTCTAGTTCTTGACCACAGATTCCCCCCGTTCTTTTAATTTGTAATTTCTGAGTGGGTGTGAGACATCATGTCTAGAAACCAGCCTGGAAGTGGGCACGTGGCAGCGGGTTCATCTCGCTGGGATCGGAGCTGAGCACCGCGAGGCTTCCTCCTCGGGGAAGGCCCGCCGGCCCCGTGAGCCTCAGGAGGCGCCTCGGTGGTCTTGCTGGGCCTGTGGCACAGAAGGCTCTCCCTGCTCGGTAGACGCCTCACTCCCCGGGGGAGACAGCTGTGACTTGGGCCTGGGGATGGGAGGCATGGCCCTGCTCCTGGCCAGGGCTCCGCTGCAGGCACAGGGCCTCTGGGGGCTTTCTCAGCATCCCGGCCCCTTCCTTCCCAGCAGCAGCTGGCCTCCCCTTTGCGCTGGTGCAGGACCCTCGGCCCACGAAGGCCTCTCGCCCCTTCCTCAGGGCCAGAGGGGCTTCGTTTGTCCTCTGCCCATGACCTGGTGCCAGAGGGCTTTGTCCTCCTCCTGCAGAGGCAGGAAAGTCTTCTGCCTCATCCCCGGAAACGTGGGGCTTTGCTTGATCTCTCATCTCAGAGCAGGAGCCACTTGCCCCAGTGGCTTACGGGCTTTTTGTTTTGGCTTGAGAGCGGGCTCCAGGGAAATGCACGGGGTCTCCCGCTCGGCCCCCGGGGCAGTCAGCCCCAGCCGGGCTCCCCGTGGGAGAGAGCTTGGGAATGAGGGCACGGTCCCCGGGGTCTGGGGCTCCGGGCTGACGGCTGTCTGAGCTGCACTCAGCCCCTACGGACGCGCTCATCTCAGCCGCCCTCTTCCTCCTGCTGGCATGGTGGCTCCTTCTTCCGCGTGCTCTGCCTCAGCTGGGACAGCTCACGTGTCCCGTTTGTCCTCGGAGGGTCCCTCTTGGAATCCGGTCACAGGGTGGCCTTGCAGCTCGGCTGTCTGAGGGCTCAGGAGAAGGCACTGCTGTGTGTGTGTTGGGGGCGGGTGGTGAGCTGCTTCTTGATGATGCCACGCAGGGAGCGCGGCGTCCTGAGTGGCTCCTGCATCCCAGGTGCATGCGGGGCCCCCCGGGCCCCCAGCGGCCCCTGGTGTCTCGCCAGCAGGTGTCACCACCGAGCACCTGCGCAGGCTTTTCTCCAAGCGCGGCGTCCTGGTTACCTGAGATGAATGTTAACATACGGTGTACACCTTTCCGTCTCTTTCAGTTATCTCAGCTTTATCCTGAAGACAACTTGGAGAAATTCATTCCTTGCTTAGCTGGCCCAGATTCATTTTATCTAGAGCGAAACCACGTGGATCTGGAAGCGGACCTGAGGTAACGCCCGTCACCACACCCGCCCGCCGTACAGGCAGCCCTGCGGGGGCCGTGGCGCAGCCGTGACGCAGGGTGACAGAGGGTGGCAGACGGTGACGGAGGGCCGGCGGCCGTGTGCGCGGGGCGGGCGGGGCCGGCCGCGACGGCCTGCTGGTCTGAGATGCGCTTGAGGGACTTGGGGCTCTGGGCGGTTTGGGTGTCCTCTTTCCTCCAGGGACCCTCCTCAGTTACGGAGCAGTGGGAGGCAGATTTTGAGGCTGTGTGAGGAAGGGAATCTCAGGGTACCCGCCAGCATTTAATGGAATTCTGCTGGTCCTAGGAAACAAAATCTGGTGACGGCTTCTGTCCTCTAGCAGAAAGGAAAGCCTGTTCGGGACCGAGCGAGGACTTAATAAAGTCTCCTGGGCCCAGGGCCTCTGGACCCCTGATCGCACCCTGCCACTAGATTCATGGAGAGGCAGGCCTGCCGCCAGGGCCCTGGGGCCAGCACCTGAATGACAGCATGGGCTGTGCTTGCGGCCAGTGTCCTGCGGTGTAGTACAGTGTAAATAAGGAAACGGGGAGTTCCCATCGGGGCTCAGTAGAAAATCATCTCACTAGTATCCATGAGGACGAAGGTTCGATCCCTGGCTTCTCTCAGTGGGTTAAGGATCCGGCATTGCCAAGAGCTGTGGTGTAGCTCACAGAAGCGGCTCAGATCCTGCGTGGCTCTGGCTGTGGTGTAGGCCGGCAGCTGCAGTTCTGATTCAACCCCTAGCCTGGGAACCCCCATAAGCCACAGGTGCAGCCCTAAAAAGACAAAAAAGAGAAAACTAAAAATTTTTTTCCCACTTCGTTTTTGGTAATGTATTTTAATGCTGATAAAACTATTTTGTTTAATTTTCAGGTATTTGGCTTCGTTACCTTCTCACATATTAAAAAATGACCATGTTAAGAAATTTTTCAGCACTTCATCTCCCACCCAACAGCTTCAAAGTCCAAGTGAGTTTGAAAGATGTAATTAAATAAAAATAGGAACATTTTTATAGTCTGTAAATTTTATGACATTTACTTTAACTCGTAGGTCCTGGCACCCCTTCTCTTTCCAACGTCGGTACCGTGATGGGCGTCTCTGGAAGGTAAGGTTTCCGCTTTGTGACCAGCGCACGTCCCGGCAGCCCTGTTACCCAGCTCGCTTCCCACCGTGTGTGAACAGTTGTTTCTAAAGTGAAGTCATTTTTTTGTCTTGCTCTTGAATAACATGGAGGGAAGAATTGGAAAGAGAGAATCCACTTGTCTTTTTAGGCTGTGCCTGCTGCATGTGGGAATTCCCAGGCTAGGGGTTGAGTGGGAGCTGCAGCCGCCACCCCACACCACAGCCATGGCAAAACCGGATCTGAGCCGCGTCTGTGACCTACACCACCGCCACGACAATGCTGGATCCTTCACCTGCTGAGCAGGGCCAGGGATCGAACCCACATCCTCATAGAGACAATGTCGGCTCCTTAACCCACTGAGCCACATGGGAATGCTGAGATAATCCACTTTTTGATTTCTTTAAAAAAAAAAGTTCTCAGAGCCACTGGATTGAGAGCATTCCTAAAGACTCTTATTGTAAAGGCCAGTTTCTGGGTCCTGAACATTCTAGGAAACCGAAATTTCTAAGAATCCTCATTTTTAGACTCTCCTGAGGTGATCAAGCCCACAAAGGGCCAGAGTTGCTGCTCTAGGAGTTCCCCTACCACACGGGGCCAGAATGATGGTAGCAGTGCTCAGGTGACAGACAGACTGCCTGCCTGGACTGACAGCCAGCTCTAAAGTGGAATGACAGAGTTCCCGTCGTGGCGCAGTGGTTAACGAATCCAACTAGGAACCATGAGGTTGCGGGTTCGATCCCTGGCCTTGCTAAGTGGGTTAACGATCCAGCGTTGCCGAGAGCTGTGGTGTAGGTTGCAGACGAGGCTCAGATCCCGTGTTGCTGTGGCTCTGGTGTAGGCCGGTGGCTACAGCTCCGATTGGACCCCTAGCCCGGGAACCTCCATATGCCGCGGGAGCGGCCCAAGAAATGGCAAGAAGACAAAAAAATAAATAAAGCGGGATGACGTCACAGGCAGTGCGCACGCTCTCGCTTGCGCGCGCTCTCTCTCGCTCTCTCTCGCTCTCTCTCTCGCTCTCTCTCTCTCGCTCTCGCTCGCTCGCTCGCTCGCTCTCTCTGTCTTCTGCCCCCTCTGCCTGGTGTGGGCAGACACACACCACGTCTGCGAGTCTGCGGTTTGATGTGGGAGGGCGGAGACAGAAAGTGCTGCTTTTGGTCCTTTTACCTTTCCTGGAATTTACTTTTTTAAAAAACAAATTTGGGAGTTCCCGTCATGGCTCAGTGTCTAACGAACCCGCCAAGTATTCATGAGGTTGCGGGTTTGATCCCTGGCCTTGCATGTTGGGTTCAGGATGCGGCGTTGCCGTGAGCTGCAGTGTAGGCCGGCGGCGGTAGCTCCAATTCAAGCCCTAGCCTGGGAACCTCCATAGGCCGTGGGCGCACCCTAAAGAGACCCCCCCAAAAAAAAGAAAAAAAAATTTGGATGTTAAAGATTTTGGAGTTAGTTTTAATATGATTTTCAGTATCATCCTGGGATAGAAGTAACAGAAAGAGGAGCTCCTGTTGCGGCACCATGGAAACGAATCTGACTAGTGTGCATAAGGATGCAAGTTCGATCCCTGGCCCCACTCAGTGGGTTAAGGATCCGAGCCCTGCAGACCTCTGCCCAGGCCAGGCTCTGTGGTTAGCAGTGGACACGGCTGCAGTGCAGTCCAGGTGTATGAGCTGGTCGTAGCCTTTCGACAGCACCCGTCTTCTGTCCCACAGGCCTGTGTGTGGAGTGGCCGGCATCCCGTCCTCTCAGAGCGGCGCCCAGCACCACATGCAGCACCCGGCCAGTGCGGCCGCCCTGCCACACTGCTCGCACGCGGGGGCTGCGGGCTCGGCGCTGGCCTACCGGACCCCGATGGACAGCTCGCCCACCATCCTGATGCCTTCCAGTCTGCAGGCCCCTCAGCCCCAGGAGCAAAATGGGATTTTAGACTGGCTTCGGAAACTGCGTTTGCACAAGTACTACCCGGTCTTCAAACAGCTCACGATGGAGAAGGTGTGCTGGTCGAATTTGCTGGGTCTCTCACATGACCGCTCTTCAGGCCTCATTCCTGGAGGCACTGAGTTGTGTTCCGAGTGTGTGACGAGGGGTCTTAACACCCGCAGGCCTCACTCCTGGGGGCCCTGAGTTGTGTTCCGAGTGTGTGACGAGGGGTCTTAACACCCACAGGCGGCCTGCGTCTGTGAGCTTTTGCCGCAGGACCCGCGCCTTTGGGTTTCCGAAGGCTGCCTGCAGCTGAAGCAAAGCTGTAACGCGATGGTTCGTAGGATCGCTTTTTTAAGATAGTTGGAGGTCCTTGCAAGTTAGGTGCTTTCTCCCCGTGACGTAAAGGCTGTTAGGTCTCCAGTGGCCTCACGGTGGGTGGCGAGTTCTGGTGTCCCGCCTCTGTCTTAGATGCCCTTTGACGTAGGCCTTTTCCCAGGACCCCGCATGCTCGGATGCAAGTAAGCGGCTGTCTGATGATTTGGCTTCATTTAGGGTCATACAGCTAAAAGAATAGATGAATTTTTTGTATTTCAAGCAGTCCTACATGGAAACTACTTTTTCCCGAAGAGAGTTTTGCCATGGAGTGTTTTTTTTTTCAGTGTTAAAAAAAATTCTGGGAGTTCCCATCGTGGCTCAGTGGAAACGAATCTGACTAGTATCCATGAGGACACAGGTTCGATCCCTGGCCTCGCTCAGTGGGTTAAGGATCCGGCATTGCTGTGAGCTGTGACATAGGTCACAGACGCAGCTGGAATCCTGTGTTGCAGTGGCTGTGGTGTAGGCCAGCAGCTGCAGCTCTGTATTCGACCCCTAGCCTATGAACTTGTATGTGCCATGAATGCAGTCAAAAAAAAAAATTTTTTTTCCTGAAATTTCTTGTTTCATTGCCACTGATTAAAGTAAATTAGACCAGGAGTTCCTTTTGTGGCGCAGCAGAAACAAATCCGATAAGCATCCATGAGGTCATAGGTTCAGTCCCTGGTCTTGCTCAGTGAGTTATGTATGTATCCGGTGTTGCCGTGAGCTGTGGTGTAGTTCACAGATGTGGCTCAGATCCCACGTTGCTGTGGCTGTGGCCCAGGCTGGCAGCTGCAGCTCCGATTTGGTCCCTCGCCTGGGAACCTCCGTCTGCTGCAGGTGTGGCCCTAAAAACAAAACAAAAAGTATTAGACCCTTACGCGCTGTTTGAATCTGAGCTCCCCCTGCTGGATGAAGTGACGTGAGGGCTGTTATCTTTGTAAACATTTCATTTTTCCAAAAATCTGCAGTGGACGAATCTAGAAATCAATCTTGACTTCGAAGAAAAGCACACTTTTTTTTCGTTTCTGGCTGCCCCACGACAAAGGCGTTCCCAGTCCAGGGATCGGGTCTAAGCCACAGATGTGACCTGTACCACCACTGCCGCAGTGCTGGATCTTTTAACACGCTGCGCCGGACTAGGGACCGGACCCGTGTCCTGGTGCTGCAGAGACGCTGCCTATCTGGTTGTGCCCTAGCAGGAGTTCCAAGAAACACATTTGAAGTATATTCTCAGAACTCTCAGTTTATGATTCATAAATCTTAAAGACAAAAGATTTTACTAACCTCGGTGATGGTCCCTTTAAAAAGTTTTAGTTTCACGTGTGAGCTGAAATGGCTAAAGTCACAAACCATGTTACACGGCCTGTTGAGAGCCAGGTGTGTGGCCAGTGGCTTGGGTGGCCATTCGCTTGGGATGGTTTCTACTTTTCTGGGTCATTTGCTGCCCAGCAACGTTGCCATTGTCCCTGCAGTGAGTGTGATTTGAAGAAAAAAGAACTGCTAAAGAAGACTGGGCTCCTGTCTGTGGCAGGGTGGCTGGCTTGTGTTTGGGTGTGGGGCTCCTAAGAGGGAGCCACTCCAGAGGCTGCCTCTCTGCAACGGTCGAGGCCGCAGGACGCTGTGTGCAGTCACCTGCCAGGGAGCAGGGCCTTCCAGGTGCCCGAGCTCGACTGTCCAGGAAGGCCCAGTGGACACAGCCCGTGACTCTCGTGAGCATCGTGTGCTTTGAACTGTGGGTGCCACATCATTAATCAAGTAAATGTTTTCCTGTCTCTAATCCTGTTAGGTTTGAGTTGTTAACATACTCTAGAGGCGGACTAGACTTATTAAGCTCCAGGTTATTTTCTTTCAGAATCCTAATTAATTCTCAGTAACTTCGTAATTTGTTTCTTCTGTGGTAGTTTCTGAGCCTTACTGAAGAAGATCTGAATAAATTCGAATCCCTCACCATGGGAGCAAAGAAAAAACTCAAGACTCAGCTGGAGCTGGAGAAGTAAGCGTGAATGCTCGTGGAATGTGTGTTCATTTTAGGTGCCAGCGTGCAGAACAGGTGCTGGGGTTTATCAGTGACTGGATTGCTTTAGATTGCTTATGAACTCTGATGCTTTTACTTTATTTTATTTTTCTGTCTTTTCTAGGGCCGTACCCGTGGCATGTGGAGGTTCCCAGGCTAGGGGTCCAATCGGAGCTATAGCTGCCGGCCTACACCATAGCCATGGCAACACCAGATCCGAGCCGCGTCTGCGACCTACACCACAGCTCACGGCAACGCTGGATTCTTAACCCACTGAGCGAGCTCAGGGATTGAGCAATGGTTCATGGTTCTTAGTCGGGTTCGTTAACCACTGAGCCAGGACGGGAACTCCTCTGATGCTTGTAAATGTCTGTGGACGTGGCTTGGGTTTGCTGGAAGGGCCTCTAGAGTGACTGGCGAGTCAGAAGGCGTCTCATCCCCCTGGCCATGAGCTGGTGGACGTACTCTTCTGGGGAACGTGTGCACCTGGCGGAGTTGGGGAACCACTGGCGCCTTCTTCAGCAGAATCGAGCCCCCGCTTGTTGGCGTGCTTTGCTCTTGTACAGGGAGAAGTCGGAGAAGCGGTGCCTGAACCCCGCAGCCCCCGCGCCGGTCAGCAGCAGCGGAGTGGCCCGTGTGCCCCCCACCAGCCACGTGGGGCCGGTGCAGGCGGTGCGAGGCAGCCATGCCGCAGGTGGGTGGGGCCGCGACTTCGTCGCTGGCCGTGATTTTAGCTTTTACGGTTTCTCCTGTAGGAAAACAGCAGGGACACTGGGTTGGAAGCTGGAGTCTGGTGACTCCTGCAGCTGTCTGGGCAGAAGGGGTCCATCTGGCCAGAGGCTGAGAGGAGGATGGACGCGCCCTTCCCCCCGGGCAGGCTCGGGGCCTTGGGGCCGTCTCGAAGGGCTCTTGCCACCCCACCAGCCTTCCTCTGCTTCCTGCCCTTGTCCCTCAGAAAGCGCTCCAAGTATCAAAGGGACGGCGAACCAGGAAGTAAAATGGTGCCTCTTGTCAGCGGGGGTTTGACCGGAAAGGTCTTGGGATCCTGGGCCCCGAAGACAGAGGGCTCGGGGTGGGGGTGGCTGCCTCTGGGGCACCCGGGGGCTGGGGGACCCTTCCTGTCCGGCAGTGTTTGCTCGGGGAGGCTGAGGCTTGGTCGTGCGCATCTGCTGCCTGGCGAGCCTGTGTGACAAGGAAAGGACAGCACCTGCCTCCTTAGGGTTGACGTGAAAGGGAGTGTGACAGGCATGTGCCAGGGGCAACGCGGGCACAGTCGATGCCGGCTGGCAGGCGCCTGTTGGTGACCTGCAGCACCTGGAGCCCAGTGCCGTCTTCAGACTGTCACCCGTCCCATGTCTGCAGCGCTGCGGGTGGAAGTGGAGCAGCCCCCTCACCAGACGGCGCGGGAAGGCAGCTCCTCTGAGTGCTCCAGCTCCTCGCCCAGCCCGATGGGGGTGCAGGCCCGGGAGGAGAGCTCGGACAGCGCCGAGGAAAACGACAGACGTAAGGCGCCCCGCGTGCCCGCCCGGCCCGGCCCGGCCCGGCCCGGCCCGGCGGCTGCCTGACGCTCTTTCCGTCTCCAGGGCTGGAGGTCCACTCGGAGGGCGCCGACAAGGACAAGCCGGTGACGCTGCTGAACCACTTCACCTCGAGCTCCGCCAGACCCACGGCCCAGGTCCTGCCCGTGCAGAACGAGGCGGGCTCCAGCCCGTCGGGCCACCACCCGCTGCCCCCCCAGATGATGACGGCCTCGCACATGGCGCCCATCCGGATGCTGAGCTCCGTGCACAAGGCCGAGCGGGGCGGCGCCGACCTGAAGCTGCTCTCGTCGTCCGTGCACTCGCTGCTGTCTCTGGAGGAGCGCGGCAAAGTCTCCGCGCCGAGAAGCGGCCTCAAGGTGGACAAGGGCTTCGGCAGTGCCATGCTGGACGTGCTCCCCACGTCCAGCCCCCATCAGCCCATGCAGGTCCTCTCGGGCCTGGCCGACAGCAGCGCCGTGTCACCCGCCGTGTCCTTTGGTCCCCGCACCAAAGTGGTCCCTGCATCCGCGCTTGACAGGGCGATGAAGCCGGCGCAGCAGCCGGGCCTGGGGGCGGAGACCAGCACCGCTGCCCCCGGGACGTCCAGCACCGTCTTCCACGTGGCTCGGCCACCCATCAAACTCCTGGTGTCCTCGTCTGTCCCTGCGGATTCTGCTGTCCCCGGGCAAACGTCCTGTTCCAGTAACGTGCAGATAAGTGTGCCCCCTGCAATAATAAACCCCCGGACTGCGCTGTACACAGCCAACACCAAAGCTGCCTTCTCTGCGATGAGCAGTGTGCCCGTGGGCCCCCTGCAGGGCAGCTTCTGTGCGAACAGCAACACTGCCTCCTCCAGTAGCCACCCCTCCACGTCCTTCGCAAACATGGCCAGCGTGCCCAGCTGCCCGGCCCCCAGCTCCAGCCCCGCACTCTCCTCTGTCCCCGAGAGCAGCTTCTACAGTGGCGGCGGCGGCGGCGGCAGCTCCCCCGGGAGCGTCCCCGCCTCGGCCCAGAACCACCACCACCACCACCACCATCAGCAGCAGCAGCAGCCGGCGCCCCAGCAGCCCGCGCCCGCCCCACCGCCCGGCTGCGTCGTGTGCACGTCGTGCGGCTGCAGCGGGAGCTGCGGCTCGAGCGGCCTGACCGTCAGCTACGCCAACTACTTCCAGCACCCGTTCTCGGGCCCGTCCGTCTTCCCCTTCCCGTTCCTGCCCTTCAGCCCCGTGTGCGGCAGCGGCTACGTGGGCGCCCAGCAGTACGGCGGCGGCGCCTTCCCGGTCGTACACTCGCCCTACGGCGGCGGCGTGGGCCCCGAGCCCGTGCTGGGCGGCCAGTCTGCCTTTGCCGTCCCACCCGTGCAGAACTTCATGGCAGGGGCGGCGGGCGTCTACCAGGCCCAGGGCTTGGTGGGCAGTAGCAATGGTTCCAGTCACAAAAAGAGCGGGAATCTCTCGTGTTACAACTGTGGGGCCACGGGCCACCGCGCTCAGGACTGCAAGCAGCCGTCCATGGACTTCAGTCGGCAAGGTAAAGGCTCCGGCGGCGGCGCGGCCGGGCGGGGGGCTGTGTGTGCAAGCTGAACACAGTCCGCTTTCGCTGCTTGAAAGCGGCCGCAGGTGATTTTTCCGACGCGCTCTGAGAAAGCAAGCGACTGTGGGCAGGCTCTGCGGCCCCCGGGGGCGGCCTTGGTTCCGAGAGGTCTCTGCGCTTTGGGCGCGCCCTCACTTTCCCGAGCGCGGCTGGCCAGCCGTTGCCCCCATGGCTCCTTCTCAGCCTGTTGCATGGGACTGAGGAGCACGTGTGGGCGACTTCAAGCCTTTGCCAGCATCGAACTGACAACCAAGGGGGTGGCATGTGAGCTGAGGGCCGCAGATGGAACCTGCTGTCCCCGCTTCTGTTCCCAGTCCGGGGGGCCGTGGCCGTGGGGGTGTGCGGCTGCGTGGTGTCCTTGCTCCCTGGGCCGCATCTTCTTCCTGCCCCCTGTCCTACCTCCAGAGGCGCTTCTGTCTCCTTTAGTCGTGTGTGTGTTTGCTGTCGTTATGACACCAGCTCTGCTCTTGCTGTCTGTCTGGGGCAGATGAAGCTGGGCCCAGCCCGACTGCCCTCTGCGCAACCTTGGCAAGGCAGTCACTTGCCTTCCAGAGACTTTGGAGGGTTGCTGCAGACTTGCCTCAGTCCCCTGGAGAGCTTTATAGGCAACTCAGAATCCGGTCTGGCGGCAGGTGGGGTGATGGGGGCTGCGGGCAACCCCGCTGATAGGGATGATGCTGCACCTCCTGACACAGCGAGCCCAGAGCCTGTGGGGGTGGCCCTCGCCCCGGGGACGGGGCCAGCTGACCCTGCCAGAGCACCCGTGGAACGACCACGCGGACTGGGCGCTCTGCGGTCTTTTCACCCCTTGTCTGGCCTGACAGACGTCAAAACAGCGCCCAGGTTGGGTTGGGGCGGAGGAGGGTGCTTGGGAGAGGTTAGAACAGAGGGTCTGGGTTTCTGGTACCCAAATCTTGACCTGTGACTCCAGAAGTGAGTTTGGACAGATGATGGCAGGAATTCTCTGGTGATTCAAATGTGGTCTCTTTTCCCCCCCTTCTCCAGGTACTTTTAGGTTGAAATATGCCCCTCCAGCAGAAAGTCTGGACTCCACAGATTGATATTTTTCTCTGGCAACAGAACACTATTAAGCCATGGAGACCTAAGGAAAATTCAATACAGAACTGAGAAGTCTAGTTGCTGTTGAGCTTAATATTTTTAATCCAAAGGTGCTTTACTTTACTAGACTGGATAGAAAACCTAGCGTAGGAATGCATCAAACTCAAGTTTTATTGCCAAAATCCTAGGTGGGAGCTTGATGTCAGGACTGGCCTAGTGGGCATCTCCACTCTGAGTGACAACTGGCCACCTCCACCCTTGGCTGCAATGCAGAGACCTCCCGTCTCCCGAAGAGCATGGCCCTAACTGGTCCTCGTAGGCTCACTCGTAATTCCAGGGCAGCTGCTGCGTGAGGTTCGCGCCGAGGACTGCAGGTCGGAGTTCTCCACGGGGAGTCCTACCCGTCGGACTTGACCCCGGTGAGGGAAAATGTCGCCTTGTTCCGTTCCGTTCCGTTCCGTTCCGTTCCCACAGTGGTCAGGCACTAGTCTCTGGGCTTCTTAAGGATTGCACTACCGACGAATGTACACTGACGGCAGTCTCTGCGGTTCCGGAGACCTCCTCCCCACGACCAGTCCGTGCAGGACACTCAGAGAACCCGTTTTTAAAGAGTTGGCACCAGCAGGCTACACGACTTAGTACACAACAGAGATTTTAGTATTTCCTTCCCTCCTCAAAACAACTTGTAGCAGTTTCAGGTTTTTAATTTTTTTTTCCTGCAAATAAATTTAAACGATGTTACTAAATAGAAATAGTTCCTCGCAACAACTTCATTTCTAAGGGTCCAAGTCCCAGAGAGTCCCTCGTCGTCAAAGCTTTGAGGACAGCTTCCTTCCCCGCCCTTCAGAGCTTTGAGTTCTGTCGTCTTCCACCACCGAGGAACGCTGGCAGAGGCGTGCGGGCAGCGTGGCCGGCGCGCGGCTCTGAGGGTGCTGCACGTGCCTGGCCGAGCTTGCAAGTGCTTTACCTCCCACGGACTCCCCGCGGACCCCAAGGCCTCCTGCTCGCGGATTCACACTTGAGACAGCCACTCCAACAACAGTAATAATACAGTCCTGTGATTTATGAGCAAAAGATTTGAAATTTTATCCCGCCTGTCGGCTTCTCTTGTCATAGGCTGTTATCAACAGTTCTGTTAAACGTTACCTGGAAAACTACCGTAGAAAGTGGTAAGACTCTGAAAGAGACTGACTCTACCGACAGGGCAGAGCTGTAAGATCTGCACAAGTCTAGTTTTATCAAGGTGGGAAATAAAGTCCACCACACAGCTCTCAGTTTCACCCAGTGCAGCGAGAGCTTTTGGTCTGAAAGTCAGGGACTTAAGCTTCAAGGCTAGAGGGGATTTTCTGCTCAGACATCGTTTTAAATACTAAAGCCTTCAATATTAAAATACTGATTGGTAAGGCCTTGCCCAGGGATTTTCCAGTTGAATATACTTATTTTAAAAAAAAGATCACAATATTCAGACCATTCTTAAAACCGGACAATCAGCCTCATGTAAAATTGGTGTAAATCAAAAGAATACCCTAGAATTTGAGGTAGTGTGATGTGAGGTTGCAAATTCTGGAATCAGTTTCCAGGCTTCGTGGAAACTACAGCAGAAGGTTGTTCCTTTTTTTTATGCAAGGCTTTTAGTAGAGTTTCTAGAGCTTTATTTTAGTAGAGTTTCGTTTCTATGCAATGCAGGATCGACAGACCTCTGTGTTCTCTCTCTCCTGGTACACAGCGTGACACACAGTTGTGAAGCAGTGACGACGCCTGCAGCAGCTTTTGGGGGGAATGTCACACTGATCTCCTAAATCATAAACACTACGAAATGTCAAAATAACACGAACTGACACAACTTTGCCTTAAAGAGTACTAGACTGGGACTTGTCATGTTACGTTTAAGAAAGACTTAGAGTGTTCTTTGATGTTTACGATTTTAATATTTCTGAAGGCCACTAGAGTGGCCTGGGTATGTGCTGAAAGCCAAACTTTTAAATTTCTTGGTTTTTTAAACAAAGAACTATTTTAAATAAATCCTATTTCACCACAGTGGAATTGTTGAAAACTGTCTCATAACAAAAGAAAAAAAGCATATTTAGGGGTTTTTTGTTGTTGTTTTAGTGGGCAGCACTGGGGAATGAACGTGTCGCTTGTTACCCTTGTAACTATTTTGATAAATATTAGAGGCTAGCATTAAATACAACACAAAGTTCATCTTCAGTTTGAAGTACGACATTCAGATTGAGGGAAGTTCAGACAGTGTGTGGCTGTGTTCCAGTTCCTGCAGGTCTTAGAAACTCCCAGCTGGCTCTCAGCTCAGCACGCGCCTGTGGAGTGGCGTCTCCCAGGGAGGCCGTCACACGTGAGCACGAGACGCGACACACAGGACACAAAGCACTCAGCTGCCGAGCCATGAGACCTCTTCCCAGGCGAATCTCATACGTGGACTTGGGAATATGCGCTAGCAGTATTCTGATGAGATTTCTCTCCAAAAGCAACCGCCGTCAGCCAGCCTGAAGACCGTCTGGCATCTCTCAGAGGGCACCATCAGCTACCAAGCATAGACCACCCTGACCCTTTCAACTGCTTAATCGCCGTTTTCCCGAAATCGTGGGCTGTTTCCAAATGCTGTGGCAACCAGGTAGGTGTGGCACCAGCCACTTTGCTCTGTGGAGTCTGTCCTATTTTAAAGTTTCTAACCCCATTTGTAATCTCCAAGAATGGGGAACGTGGAATGTACAGACTTAGTAGAATACAGTGTTGGGATAAAACACTAATCTTCTTTGTTTTTTTACGCAAAAACACTCAATTTTCTACCTTATTTTCTAATTTTTATTTCATGGTAATATCGAAAATTGGAAAGTGTACAACTGTTTTAAAAAACTTCTAATTGCTAAAGAGCACTGAGAAAATGGGAGTAGCACTTCAAATAAAACTATTTTCTTGAAAGCAGATATGTGATTGGGTATTTTAAAAAACCAGCATCATTTCTAATGTCCAAAAACGTGCAGGAGTCAGCTTGTTAACGTAGTAGCTAGGAGGCTCAGTATTGTAATTCACCGTTTAGAATTCTAGGTCCTTTATGGCGAGAAGCCCACATAGTTTAAACCGCACGTCCGGAGGCGCGTGGTGGCCTCGCCACTTGGCCTGACGGTCCACGGGTCCACGGCCGTGAGGCGTCCCCGTGGGCACGCAGGCTGACCGGGGCTCTCGCCTCTGTCCTCCCTCCAGGGCTGCAAAGGAGCACTTGCTGCGCGCGACTTGGGTTGCGGGACCCGCCTCGCGCGCTGTCATCTGGTCCCTCTGCCTGCTTCCGTGGTGGCTTGTTGAACGCCCTGCTGGTGTCACGTAGGCAAGGGCGTGACCGAGGGCGTGACGCGTTGAGTCTGAAAGGTCATGAGGGAGACTCTGACCCTGCTCGGCTTGCCCGCCTGTCACAGTGGACGGGACTGTCGAGCCTGAGTGGGTTGGCCGTCCTTGCCTTTCCAAAGTGCAGGGGACGCCCAAAGAATGAGGCAGGTGACACTGAAAGCCATGGGTTCTGAAAAGGCTCCCCTGCCGAGACGTCCCAAGGTTCTGAGTCGAAGGGAGGCCCTTTGATCAACACTCACCAACCACCACCTGTGCTGGTTGAGGCCCGGCTGCCGGAGGGAGCCCGGTCAGTCCGTCCCCGTGCTGTGACAAGCCCCCCACGTGGGTACACGTTCGTAGATGCACAGAGACAAGGCTCTGGTACTGAAAGACCTCTGTGTGCTTAAGAATCTTCACAGCTTCTATTGGACATATTTTCTTTTTAGGAATGAAGGAAAATTCTCCCATTTTGAGCCATTCTTTTATGTCAGTTCTACAAAATTGCATGTAACTTTATAAATATTTTTAAAAGATATAGTTTTGTAAATATTTAATATTCTGCTAATTTGATTTTGAATTGTAAATGTCAAGTATTCTGTTTTTGGGGTTTTTATGTTTTATTATATACTTTGTTAAAAGAAAAATTGTACATTTTTAGAATGTTTTTATGAGTAAATTTAATGTACTGAAAATAAAAATTAAAAAAAAAAAAAAGTTGTTCCCTTTTACCAGGTCTTTGCTCTCTGGACTTGAGGGGGTAGCAGCGCTAACAAGCACGCGCTGGCCCAGGACTGTGGTGCTCTCCTGAGCAGCGCCAGGCCCCAGCGGGAGAATTCTGGTGCTTTTCCCCCACAGGAGTCCTTCTGAAGATGGGGGGCAGCACGCAACCTGCCGAGCCCTCAGCGTGTCCTTCCCACCGTCTGCGGTACAGAGTGGAGTTTGCCCGGGGAGCTCCGCCAGCCGCTGGCGGGCCGGTGTCTGTCCTGTGCGCGCCCCGCCGCCCCCAGCTCAGGTACCGCTACGCGCCGGGCTTCCGACCACCCCCACGCACCGTGCTTTCTGGGTCGTAGCTCTGTGGTCATTTAGAGCAGGTACCCAAGTGTTTATTCGCACAAAATACCTAGGGCCCTCCCACACCCGTCCTCCCCACACTTGCTAGCACATCTGTACGTTCTCAAAGAGAACTAAATTTTATGACCTGAGAGCCGCGACCAACGCGAGCAAGGGGCCCCTGGCGAGCCAGAACTTTGGCGGTGGGTTTTCTGCCACCCGACGGCTCTCGGCACGGAGAAACCCGCCCTCACGCTCGGCCTGCTTGGCTTTGGATAGTATAGACTGCAGGTCCCAAACACACACTCATCCATTCCACTGAACTTCAAATGACAGTTTTTAGTTGTGCCTTTATTTTACCTTAGTCATTAAAAATGTACTTGTTTTAAAGATCCTATAAAGGGAGTGACCACCCACTAACGTGGGGTCTAAGTCTCCCCTCTCGGCATGGTATCTTTGTCTTTAAAAAGCAGAACTTCTCATAGGAATCTTACGGAGCACGCCGTGGTTACAAGAACGTCAGATGTAATGATGCGTACAATCTAAGCGAGACAGGGTGACTAAGAATTTGCACAATGTAGAAATATACACGTGAAAAGTCAGCCACGTGGACAGATGCATGCAGCGGGAAGATGGGGGGTCGAGGGCCCGGGTGCAGCACAACACCGCGTTGAAGAGTCAATACCTGCCGCTGACAGATACGAGTGTTCCACACATCTAGATGCGCAAGAGGAAACGCGGCCTGCTACAATGTACGTCAAGCAAGTGGGTCTGGGCCCTTTCTGTGATAACGCCCACAAAAAATAGTCCATGGGGAACCCCATGCAGGTAACAGGAAGCACTGGTTATTTATTCTAGCTGGACTTTTGAACATGTTTAACTTTTGCCATTAATAGCTGTAAAAGAACATTTTTTCCTTTTGCTATTTTCCAAAGTGACATGCACATAGAATGGGGAAACTGAGGGTTGCTTGACCTAACAGTGGTAACTGAGATACTCTTAAATTAAAAGTGTCTAATTACGTATTTTAGTCACACACTTAACATAAAACATGGATCATCTACAGTTTCAGCCAGAAGGTAGAGGAAGTGACATCTGAATCCTGTGGTTTCCCACCCTGTCCTAAAGAATGAAAGTGATGTGACTGCCTGGCGTTGACCAAAGCAGGCAGTATCTTGACTCTGCAGAGAATGTCCAAAACGGAAGAAACGCCATTCTTTCTCTAGGCCTTTGGAGAAACTTGACCAAAATCATCAATTATCCAAGGTTCCTGTTGAGCAGTGGTCTTTTTGCATGTACTGTCTAGAGAAGTAACCAAATGAGAACTTCCTCATGAGTGCTGACCTGGAATACACTTATTAGCAGATCAGGAACCCTGCACAGCAGCTCAGGCTTATAGTTTCCTGTGTACCCCCAATTCACCCTTTTTCCAACTATTATGGCAGATACACTGGGATGGACGTGGCCATGCCTGACAACTTAACGCTGAAAGATCCTCTTAAGATTTCTCTACTTGAGTAGAAACCCTTCCATAAAAAGTTGGCAGGTTCTATGAACCTAGAGACAAGACTTAACTGTCCCTCTGAATGCTCAAATTCTAAGTTCCTTTTGGGAAAAGAGCATTAAAAATAACTTGAAAATCTATTTTACTGGCAACTTAGAATGCAAAGTATTTTATTTTTTAAACTTCTGTATGTGAAAACAAAACAGCCTAGGTTAAGTAATAAAGTTTTCCAAAGCTGAATGTGCTCGTCCGGAGCTCCGTTTTTCTGCGTGAAGTACAAAAACAACTTCCTAAGACTCCTAGGCAGGAAAACTACTGTTTGGATGATCTGTGATTAGATGAGCTGATAAATCTCAGTTGGTAACATCCCTTTTTTATTCCTTGGTAAGGGTTTAAAAAATTCTAGCACAGATACATTTTTCTAGTCTTACACAGACAACTTCATTCCGAAAGTCTCCTGAGAGGCATATACCATGTACAGGAATCCATCTTCATCCTTCTCGCTTTCGTACACCTCACAAATCGGTGTGGACACACTCACCATGCTATGTCCGTTCACTAACAGGAAGAAGGCTTGGTTAGCATTGAGCTGCAAGCGCCTTCTGTTGAAAGAAAACAGAGGAAGAAACACGGATACGTCGGTGCACGGGAGAAGGCGTACAACCACCACCCACCCTGGTCAACATAAAAGGAGCGAGACGGTGTAAAAGCTCCTTCTGGCACATGACCTGCATGCCTTCCTGACAAGGTCTGAGTATTTCTCCTGAAGCACACGCTGTCTTCTGTGACGACCCATGTGAGTGCTGGTCAGGACAACCCCTGGCAGACCATGCTCCCTGCAGGGCCACCGTTCACCATGTGATTTACAAACTGCCATCTAAGGAGGCGTACACTCCCTTTTATCAAACACCTACTCTTTCATTAACTTGGTGTAGGTTTTTATCAGAACTAGATTGAAGATTTAGCTGTAAGCCCGATAAAGAATGAGACGTTAGGAGTTCCCACCGTGACACAGCAGGTTAAGAATCCAATCGTAGTGAACCAGAGTCCTGTGGAGGCCTGGGTTCATTCCTCGGCCTAGCACAGTGGGTTAAAGGATCTGGCACAGGTTGCAGCTGCTGCACACGTTGCAGCTATGACTCAGATTCAGTTTCTGGCCCGGGGAACTTGCACACATAGAGCGGGTGCAGCCTTTCTTAAAATCAAAGGGCGTTCCCATCATAGCTCAGTGGAAACAAATCTGACTAGGAACCATGAGAGTGCAGGTTCAATCCCTGGCCTCGCTCAGTGGGTTCAGGATCCAACACTGCCGAGAGTTGTGCAGGTCGCAGATGCGGCTTGGATGCCGGGTGGCTACAGCCAGCAGCTGCAGCTCTGACTCAGCCTCTAGCCTGGGAACCTGCATATGCCACGGGTATCGCCCTAAAAAGCAAAAAAAAAAAAAAAAAAAAAAAAGAGTTCCTGTAGTGGCTCGGCGGAAACGAATCTGACTAGCATCCATGAGCACAGAGGGTCAATCTCTAGCCTCACTCAGCGCGTTGAGGATCCAGCGTTGCTGTGAGGTGTGATGGAGGTCACAAATGCAGCTTGGATCTGATGATGCTGTGGCTGTGGTGCAGGCCGGCAGCTACAGCTCTGATTCGACCCCTAGCCTGGGAACCTCCATATGCCGAGGGTGCGGCCCTAAAAAGACCAAAAAAAAAAAGAAAGGAATAAAGAAAGAAATGTTGCCTAAAGAAAAAGAGTCATGAAATACCTAATTATCTTGATGAGCTCACTCATGTTGACATGATCAGGCACCAGGAATTTCGTTTTATCCAGGACTGGAAGCTGCTTCTCACCTTTGTATCGTTCTATTATTACCTAGAAAAGAAGCCAGAAAAGTGATTTAAAAATAGCTATTAATGGAGTTCTCCTTGTGGCTCAGCAGAAATGAACCCAACTAGTATCCAGAAGGATGCAGGTTCGACCCCTGGCCCCACTTAGTGGGTTAAGGATCCAGCGTTGCCATGAGTTGTGCTGTAGGTTGCAGGCACGGCTTGGATCTGGCGTTGCTGCGGCTGCGGTGTAAGCTGGCAGCTATAGCTCCAATCTGCAGTTCCCTGGCTTGGGAACTTTCATGTGCCACACTTGCAGCCCCCCACCCCTGCCCCAAAAAAGGGGGGGGGGAGTTCTCTTGGGGCACAGTGGGCTAAGGATCCAGCTCTGTCACTGCAGTGGCTTGGTGCAGTTTCAATCCCTGGCCAGGGAACTTCCACATGCCACAGGTGTGGCCACACAAAAACATAGTAAAATAGATAGAGATAAAACACTTCCTATGTTGTAACTGGCACATGCAAAAAATGGGGTTTACAACAGCATATTTGTTCGCTTCCTCAATTGTGAAGAGTGCTCCCTGATCAGCTTAGACTCCAAGCCTTATAAAATACAGTGCCCAAGAAATGCCATGGCTGCCTTCAGGGAGGGAAGCAGGGTAGCTACAAGGTAGGGAAAGAAACTTTGCTATGTATTGTGCTATTTGGAACTATGAAAACGTACTACTGAGTTTAAAAAAAAAAAAAAAAAAAAAAGACCCCCAAGCCTTGTAAGAGCAGAGAGGCTGGGTACCTGCTTTAAATGTAAAGATGTGAATCTATGCCAATTCCACCACCATTTCCTATGATGTGATAGGAGGGTTTTTTTTCTCTTTTTTTGGCTGCTCAACATGTGGGAGTTCCTGGCCAAGGATCAAACGCACACCACTGCAGCACTCCGAACCCCAGCAGAGAAAACATCAGGCCTCTCCCTGCTGAGCCCCAGAGGAACTCGGACAGGAGCCTTTCAATAAAAGTGTAAATAAGATCTTAACTATAGTAACAGAGTAAATACGAAGTAAATATTTGATGAGCAGAGACCATGATTAGCTGGTTCTAAAGACAAATTTCACTGCAGAAAGACTTGAAGTTTTTTTTTGTCTTTTTGCCATTTCTTGGGCCGCTCTCGCAGCATATGGAGGTTCCCAGGCTAGGGGTCCAATCGGAGCTATCGCTGCTAGCCTACGCCAGAGCCACAGCAACTGGGGAACCGAGCCACGTCTGCGACCTACACCACAGCTCACGGCAACGCCAGATCCTTAACCCACCGAGCAAGGCCAGGGATCGAACCCGCAACCTCATGGTTCCTAGTCGGATTCCTTAACCACTGAGCCACGATGGGAACTCTGAAGAAAGTTTTAAAAGAATCTTTTTTTCCCTGCATAGTTCAAGATTCTGTATTATGATATGAAATAAACCTATTAGCTCCTTGCCATACTTCCTCCTTTCCATAAAGGAAAAAAGTATTTTCTCTAGTTCTTTTTTTTTGCTTTTTAGGGCCACACTTGTGGCACATGGAGGTTTCCCAGGCTAGGGGTCCAATCAGAGCTACAGCCGACGGCCTACACCAGGGCCACAGCAACACAGAACCAGAGCCGTGTCTGCTCATGACAACGCTGGTTCCTTAACCCACTGAGCGAGGCCATAGATTGAACTGGCAACCTCATGGTTCCTAGTCGGATTCGTTTCTGCTGCACCTTGCCGGGAACTCCTCCCAAATGCTTTTACTTTTGCTTTTTTCTCTAGTTCGAGCCACTGTAAAAACTCTGGCCACAGGCTGGTGCCTCCCTTTGAGCCTCCTTATTACCTATTTACTGAGAACCACAGACCGCCTTCCCCACGGACGGCACCTCCACCCTGTCTCAGTATCTGAAATTCTAAGACAGGAAAGGGAACCCTTTAGAAGAGGGGAAATGCTTGTACGTATGTCGTTCCACGCTATGGGGCCTACATGAGGTTCTGGGCAAGGCCAAGGCAACCTGTCATCGCCCTCCTTGGCAAGACCAACGGCTTTATCTATGAGGTATGTTTAGAACATAATACCTACAAGTACAATGTGACTTCTGTTAAAAAAAAAATCTGAAACCACCAGCAGAATAAAATGACTGTATGCAGATATTCACATTTCAAAAGGAGGCTGTGGAACCAATACTGGCAGACTGTTAGGCTGCATGTTTGTTTCCAAAGGCAAGTACCTGCCAGCAAACAGATACAGCAATACTCATAAAGGGAAGGAAACGACCCTGAAGGCTCAGCCCCAGGCCGTATGTTGACCCTAAGAGCAAAGACAGAGTGAAACTTGCAACCAGCCCAATGAACACAGAGAACATGAATTTTAAGTACAGGATCCTATGGTCATGACGCTGCTGAGCAAACCTGTGCTATTTCCCTTTCCATGTACCTCACAAGCCCAACCCCACACGTCTTCCAGCTGCTTTCCTGCACTTTGGTAAGAGATGATTAGTCAGAAAGCCAAATATGGGGAGTTCCCGTCGTGGCACAGTGGAAATGAATCCGACTAGTATTCATGAGGTTGTGCGTTCAATCCCTGGCCTCACTCAGTGGATTAAGGATTCGGCGTTGCTGTGAGCTGTAGTGTAGGTCTCAGACGAGGCTCGGATCTGGTGTGGCTGTGGCATGGACCCCTAGCCTGGGAATCTGCATATGCCGTGGGTGTAGCCCTAAAAAGCAAAAAAAAAAAAAAAAAAAAAAAAAAAGCCAAATATGAGCGCTTCTGCAGAATTAAGCAGCAAAGTTCCTTTCTAAGTGGTCTGTAAAAATGATGTATTATGCAGTTATTTCCAACAAGCACATGGATGGGATTCTCTTCCCATTCTACAGATGAGGATATGGCAGCTCCTCTCAGAATTTTAGTAACTAACCCAAGAGCATTTAGTAATCTTGAACCTAAGACCTGAACTCAGCCTCTGTGTGAGGCCAAAGGCTCCCTTTGACCTTTTCTCTCTCGAACAAGTGCCTCAGCAGAAACCTAAGGATCCAGGATCTAGGACGTTGTTGGCTGGACACGGCCACAGCAGGTGAGGCCCCTACGTATGACTAGGGCAGCATCCTTCCTCCATCTCCTGCTAAGAAACCAAAATTAAGGAGAGACTTCTTCCTCTGGGGCATCAAAGTCGGACAGCCTGGAATCACAATTAAATCTTGAGAGCTACTGATTTTTCCCACAGCAGTCGTCTCAGCTTCCTAAGAGGGTGGATGGATAAAACAGCAACACATCTAGCCCCTCTGCCCCTTTCTCCCCAGTAAACACATTTGGTTTGTGAAGTGCGTAACATTAAGGCAGCAAATTCAGACTTATGAGCAAAGAGAATGTGTGACTGAGAACTACAGATTAAGACAGCACCTCTCCAGGTCCTGAAACGGACACACCAGGGCTACATGTCTGAGAATTCCTGTAGAGACCACCGGGAGGGAGCCACACAAAGCAGCACCGTGCCAAAGGCGTACTTAAGCAGTCGGGGTACGTTAATACCGACTGGAACAGACGACCTACCGGGATTTTGGTAGGATGCTGCTCTCGGATGAGCCGGACATCTTCTACTCTCTGTTCTGCAAAGAAAGAAAGAAACATATGCGTCACTGCTCCCCCCACACAAAAGCAGCTTCTTTCCTGTATGGCTGCTGGTGACCTCCATACCTGAGTCTACCTGGCCTTAGCTGTAGCAGAACCAATCAGTAAAGACATCTTTCCCAGAACTGCGAGAAACCAAACACCAACACACTTCCTATCCGGCAGAGGTTGGCATCTAAGTCCAAAGGCCGCTTGCGTGGAAACCGGCTTGTAATTAAAGGCAGTACGACCGAAGAGCGGGAGTACAGAAGACTTCGTTTCAAAGGCTGGGGACCCCAGATTCAGTCAGGTATACTCGGCAGCTCAACTGCATGGCATTACCAATCCTTCCTTCAGCGACTCCTATGCCCATCAATTTGTGAATTACCCACAGGTTAAGTTGGTAGAGAAATCCAAAATACACTACAGGCTTCCAATGCAATTTTCTCTTATCACTTCAAGCTTTTTAGTGATACAGTGCTTTAAAAAAATGGCCCAAGAGAAAAGAATATTAAAAAAAAAAAACCCTATTAAATAGTTTTTGCTTGGGCAGCATCCCAAGTAGTAATGGCTTAGCAGTAATGACCCCAACGCGCATCCGAACCCAACTAGTGTCCATCAGGACTTGGGTTCGATCCCTGGCCCTGCTCAGTGGTTAAAGGATCTGGCATTGCTCTGAGCTGTGATACAGGTCCCAGACGTGGCTCGGAGCCCATGTTGCTGTGGCTGCGGTATAGGCCGGCAGCTGAGCTCTGACTTGACCCCTAGCCTGGAAACTTCCATATGCCATGGGTGCAGCCCTAAAAAGCAAAAAATAAAAAAAGTTTTTGCTCAATGCCCCAAGAAAAGTTTCCAGCATCAAGTCTACTGTTGAATATGTTGTTAAACTCTCAGGATTCTCTGCTTTAATACACTCACTTTATATTTGCAACAACTACACTAGGTTCTCTGAGGAATACAGTAAAAAAAAAAAAAAAAAAGCCAAGTACAGTTCTCATTTGACAATGTAACTGGAAATAGGTCATGTATAAAGCAAAATATAAATATATGATTAAGATGGTGTTAATTAAAGCCTTCCAACAAAAAACTAACAAAATCATCTTGAAGAATCCTTGCTATGGTAGGATTCATTCTCATGGTTATTTGCAAATAAATGACCATGTTGTGAACTTTCCAAGAAAGTTCCCATTGTGGTGCAGAGGAAACGAATCTGACTAGGTACCATAAGGTTGCAGGTTCAATCCCCAGCCTTGCTCAGTGGGTTAAGGATCCGGCATTGCTATGAGCTATGGTGTAGGTCGCAGATACAGCTGGGATCTGGTGTTGCTGTGGCTGTGGTGCAGGCTGGCAGCTGTAGCTCGGATTCCACCCCTAGCCTGGGAACCTCCATGTGCTGCCCTAACCCTAACCCCTTACCCTAACCCTGAAAAGCAAAAAAAAAAAAAAAGAAGAAGAAGAACAACAACAAAGTGCACACACTGGTGGCTCCGGAGAAAAAATACTGTGACTTACACAGACATCAATTTATTCTAATGTTGCCCGCTTTGTTTGGATTGGGGGGGGGGCTGTGTTTTCTTATTTTCCTATGTTTTTCTAAGTTGATGGCAGAAAAACCAAGACTCATCTCTGATGCTAATAAAGGCCCCCAAACTGTGCGCTGATAGGCCCATAAACGTATCTTTCAGGAAAAATTTTTCCTGGAGTTACTGCTGTAGTGCAGTGGGTTGAGAATCTGACTGCAGAGGTTCTAGTTGCTGTGGAGGCATGGGTTCGATACCCCGCCTAGCACAGTGGGTTGAAAGGTGCAGCATAGGTCACAGCTACAGCTTGGATTCAATCCCTGGCCCAGGAACTCCATATGCCACAAGTGTTGGCATTCAAATAAGAAAGAAAAAGAAAAATGTTTTCAAACACACCATGCATACTGAAGTTCTCGGGCCTGGCACTGAATCTGAGCCACCACCACAACCTACACCACAGCCTTTGGCAACACCAGATCGTTAACCAGCTGTGCTGGGCGGGGATCACATCTGCACCACATCAGACAATGCCAGATTCTTAACCCAATGTGCCACAGTGGGAACTCCTTTTACCTCCTCTAACCTCCTCCCCAGCTAGAGGTCCCATCAGAGCTACAGCTGCTGGCCTACACCACAGCAACTTGGGATCCAAGCCGTAGCTGTGACCTACACCCCAGCTTGTGGCAATACTGTATCCTTAACCCACAGAGGGAGGCCAGGAATCAACCCGAATCCTCAAGGATACTAGTCAGGTCCATTAACGGCTGTGCCACGAAAGGAACACCTAAAAAATGTTTTTAAAAATAGGAATTTTATTTTTTCGGAGTTCCCATCATGGTTCAGTGGTTAACAAATCCAACTAGGGACCATGAGGTTGTGGGTTCGATGCCTGGCCTTGCTTGGCTTAAGGATCTGCTGTTGCCATGAGCTGTGGTGTAGGTCACAGAGGCGGCTCGGATCCCGCGTTGCTGTGGCTGTGGTGTAGGCCAGCAGCAACAGCTCCGATTTGACCCCTAGCCTAGGAACCTCCATATGCTGTGAGTAAAATTTTATTTTTTCAATAGTGGTTGCCAAACAATTATGCTTTACTTTCATCGTTCCTTTTACATGTACTATTTTCTACTAGACATATTTTTGGTTGTTTTAAAATTTTTTTTAACTTTGTTTTTTATGGAAGTATAGATTTATAATGCTGTATTAAAGACACAGCCCAAATCAGGTATATAGCAGTGATTCAGTTATGATATATATACATATATATAAAATATATACATACACACAAATACATACTTTTCCAGATTCTCTTCCCTTATAAATTACTGAAGGATATTAAATATATTTCCCCTGTGCTAAAAGACAGTAGGTCCTTTTGTTTGGATTTTTAAAAACCATTTCAGTGACATTCTTTATAAAACCCACAGAATTAATTCCCATGTTCCAATCTGAACATAGAGGTTCTAATTCTACTTTCCCATCCATTTCTTTTTTTTTTGTCTTTTTAGAGCTACACTCACAGCATATCTAAGACCAAATAGATATTTGTTACATATCTCAGGATCACAAGTGAGAACCACTAGGTTAACTTCACTAATAATAGTAGTTAGATTTATCTTTAATCTCATGTATTGAATAGAAATATGTACTGTAGGTATCCATGAATGTTTGTCTTTGTATCAAAATGTGTTTATATGTAGAATGTCTTAGAAGGAGATTTAGAAATGTTGGATGGGGGAGCTCCCGTAGTGGCACAGCGGAAACGAACCCAACTAGGAACCATGAGGTTGCGGGTTGGATTCCTGGCCTTGCTCTGTAGGTCAAGGATCTGGCACTGCCACAAACCGTGGTGTAGGTCACAGATGCAGCTCGGATTCTGGCACTGCTGTGGCTGTGGTGTGGGCCGGCAGCTCTAACTCCAACTGGACCCCTAAGCCTGGGGACTTCCATATGACTCAGGTTCCCCGCCCCCCCCAAAAAAAACCCAGGAAAATAAGGTCTAAAATAGATATAAATACCTAACAATAATTATTTTAAATATCAATGGATTAAATAAATGCTCCAATCAAAACACACAGAGTGGGAGACTGGATAAAAAACACAAGCCTACAACATGATGCCTGTTAAGAGACGCACTTTAGGACAAAGGACACAAACAGACTGAAAATAAGGGGACTGGGAGTTCCCATCATGGCGCAGTGGTTAACGAATCCGACTAGGAACCATGAGGTTGCGGGTTTGATCCCTGCCCTTGCTCAGTGGGTTAACGATCCAGCGTTGCTGTGAGCTATGGTGTAGGCTGCAGACATGGCTCAGATCTGACGTTGCTGTGGCTCTGGAGTAGGCTGGCAGCTACAGCTCCGATTCAACCCCTAGCCTGGGAACCTCCATATGCTGCGAGAGCGGCCCAAGAAATGGCAAAAAGAAAAAAAAAAAAAAAAAAAGAAAATAAGGGGACTGAAAAAGATACCTCATGCAAACATAAACAACAAGAAAGCTGGGGTCGCTATACTCATGAGACAAAATACTTTAAAACAAAGACCAAAAAGATAAAGAATGACACTATAAAATGATAAAAGGTTCCCTACAAGAGAATATCACAATCAACATATATGCACCCAATATAGTAAGAGCACCCAAAAACCTAAAACAAATACTAGCAGACATAATAAAGGAATACAGTAATAGCAGGAGAACTTGACACTCCACTCACATCAAAGGACAAATCTGGACAGAAAATCAACAGCACACAGATCCTAAATGACACAAGAGAAACAGGTAGGCCTAACTTCTATTTTCAACAATGATGACAACAAAAAAATAAAAAAAACAGGGAGTTTCTGTTACGGCACTGCAGAAATGAATCTGACTAGAATCGGTGAAGATGAGGGTTCAATCCCTGGCCTCACGCAGTGGGTTAAGGATCCAATGTTGTTGTGAGCTGCAGTGCAGGTCAAAGATATGGCTCAGATTCCATGTTGCTGTTCCTGTGGAATGGCCTGCAGCTGTAGCTCTTTTGACCCCTAGCCTGGGCACTTCCATATGCCATAGGTGCAGCCTTAAAAAGCAAAAAACAGAATACACATTATTTTCAAGTGCACACAGGGAGTTCTCTTGTGGCAGTGGGTTAAAGATTCTGCTTGTCTGTGTGGTGTTGCCAGTTTGATCCCCAACCTGGCAGAGTGGGTTTAAGGATCCAGCTGCAGCTGTGGTGTTGCCTCAGCTATGGCATAGGTCACATATGCAGCTCAGATTTGATCCTTGGCCTGGGAACTTACATATGCTGTGGGTGCAGATGAAAAAGTAAAAAGGGAAAAAAATGATCTGGTATTCACTTGTCAGCTTGGGTCAATGCCCAGGAACTTCCAAATGTGCTGCAAGTACAGCCAAAACAAAACAAACAAGTGCACACAGAACATTCTCTATGACTGACCATATCCTAGGGCATAACACAAGGCTCAACAAATTTAAGGGAACAGAAATTATTTCAAGCATCCCTTTTCCTTTTTTGTCTTTTTAGGGCCACACCCACGGCATATGGATGTTCCCAGGCTAGTGGTTGAAGTGGAGCTGTAGCCACCGGCCTACACTAAAGCAACACTCAGATCCAGCCGCATCTGGGACCTACACCACAGCTCACAGCAATGCCAGATCCTTAACCCACTAAGTGACGGCAGGGATCAAACCCAAGCCCTCACCGATACTAGTCGGGTTCATTACTGCTCAGCCATGACAGGCATTCCCTTGATCAAGCATCTTTTCTAACCACAAAGGCATGAAAATAGAAATCAACCAGATAAAAAGAAATAAGAAAAAAAAAAAAAAGACTACAGACACTAAACAACATGCTACTAAAAAACCAATATGGAGCTCCCTGGTGGCTCAGTGGGTTAAGGATCCAGCATTGTCACTACTGTGCTCAGGTTCTAACTCTGGCCCCATCGAACTTTCAAATGCTTTAGCCAAAAAAACTGAAACTTAAGGGAAAAAACCAACAATGTGTTAACAAGGAAATCAAATAGTATATATAAAAATACGAAACAAATGACCATGAAAACATACAAAATCTATGGGATTCGAGAGTTCCCACCATGGTGCAGTGGAAACGAACCCGAGAACCTGACTAGGAACCATGAGGTTGCGGGTTTGATCCCTGGCCTCCCTCAGTGGGTTAAGGATCCGGCGTTGCCATGAGCTGTGGTGTAGGTCGCAGACACAGCTCAGATCCTGAGTTGCTGCGGCGCAGGCCATCAGCCATAGCTCCAGATTCGACTCCTAGCCTGGGAACCGCCATATGCTGGGAGTACGGCCCCAAAAAGCAAAATCCATGGGATGCAGAAAAAGCAGTTCTTAAAGGGACATGCATAACAATACAGGCATTCCTCAAAAAACAAGAAAAATCTCAAAAAACTAAAAAACAAGAAAACTAACCTAAAACAAACAAGAATTAGAAAAAGAACAAAACCTAAGGTTAGCAGAAGGAAGGAAAAAAGATCAGAGAGTAAAGAGATTTTAAAATAGATAAAAATCAATAAAACCAAGAGCTGGTTCTTTTCTCCTTTTTTTTTTTTTTTTTTTTTTTTTTTTTGTCTGTCTTTTCTAGGGCAGCACCCACGGCACATGGAGGTTCCCAGGCTAGGGGTCTAATCAGAGCTATAGCCACCTGCCTACTCCAGAGCCACAGCAACGCCAGATCCAAGCCGCGTCTGCAACCTACACCACAGCTCACTGCAAGGCCAGAGATCGAACCCGAAACCCTCATGGTTCCTAGTCAGATTCGTTAACCACTGAGCCATGACAGGAACGCCAAGAGCTGGTTCTTTGAAAGGGTAAACAAACCTCTAGCCAGGCTCACCAAGAAGAAAAGCGGACCGATATATAAAAAGAGAAATAAATCGAGAATAACTCATAGAGCAGAAATACAAAAAAACCATCAGAGAGGAGTTCCCTGGTCTGTTGGTTAAGGATCCGATGTCGTCACAGCTGTGGCGCAGGTTCAATCCCTGGTCTAAGAACTTCTGCATGCTGTGGGCATTGCCCCCAAAAAACCAACCCCCCCCCCAAAAAAATAAAAGAATAACTATGGAGAGTTCCCATTGTGGCTCATCAGGTTAAGAACCCAACTAGCATCCACGAGGAGGCAGGTTCAATTCCTAGCCTCGCTCAGAGGGTTAAGGATCCTGCGTTGCCATGAGCTGTGATGTAGGCTGCAGACAAAGCTCAGATCCTGAGCTGTTGTGGCATAGGCTGGCAGCCATAGCTCCAATTTGACTCTAGCCTGGGAGCTTCCAAATGCCACAGGTGTGACCAAAAAAGAAAAAAAATATATTAGGACTGATAAACAAATTCAGCAAAGTAACAGGATACAAGATTGACACATACAGGAGTTCCTGCTGTGGCACAAGGGGACGGGTGGCATCTTGGAAGCTCTGGGACACAGGTTCAACCCCCAGCCTGGCAGAGTGGGTTAAGGATCCAGCACTGCCACAGCTGCAGCTCAGGTGGCAGGTGCAGTTCAGATCTAATCCCTGCCCCAGAAACACCACATGCCACAGGGAGGCCAAAAATGGAAGAAAACAAAAAAGGTTAATATACAGATATTAACTGCATTTCTTTACACTAACAATGAAATATCAGAAAGGGAATGTAAAAAAAAAAAAAATCACATTAAAAAAAAGTAACATAGGAATAAATCTGACCAAGGAGGTGAAAGACTTACATGCTGAGAACTTCCAAACATTAATATAGGAAACGGAAGATGATTCAAAGAAATGGAAAACCATCTCGTGATCTTGAATTGGAATTACTACTGTTAAACTGGTCCTAGTACCCAAAGCAAACTACAGATTTAATGGGATCCCTACCAAATTACCCAAGACAGTTTCCACAGAACTAGAATAAGTCATCCTAAAATCTGCATGTAACCACGAAAAATCCAGAACTGCCGAAGCAATCCTGAAGACAAAGACCAAAGCAGGAGGCATAACCCTCCCAGATTTCAGACAATACTACAAAGCTACAATCATCAAAACAGCGAGGTATTGGCACAAAAACAGGTATATGAATCAATGGAACAGAACAGAAAGCCCAGAAATAAACTCACACACCTACGGCCGACTAATCTTAGACCAAGAAAGCAAGAATATCCAATGAAGATAAGACTGTCTAGTCTCTTCAGTAAGTGATCTTGGGAAAGCTGGACATTCACACGTCAATCAACAGAAGTTGTTAGGACACTCCCTCATCACATACACAAAATAAAATGGCTCAAAGCCTTAAATGTAAGACAGGACAATATAAAACTCTTAAAAGACAAAACATTCTCATATAAATCACACCAATGTTTTCTTAGCTTACTTTCCCAAGGAAATAGAAACAAAAGCAAAAACAAACAAATGGGACCAAATCAAATTTATAAGCTTTTACACAGCAAATGAAACCATAAACAGAAAGACAACCTACAGACTGGGAGAAAATATCTGCAAATGATGGCACCGACAAGATATTAATTTCCAAAATAGACAAACAGCCCCTATAGCTCAGTATCAAAAAAAAAAAAATCAAAAAAGGGCAGAAGAAACAGACAATTCTCCAAAGAAGGAGGACATCCAGATGGCCGATGGGCACATGAAATGATGCACCATATCACTACCAGAGAAATGCAAACCAAAACTACAATGAGATACCAACTCACACCAGTCAGTATGGCCATTAAAAAGTCATCAAAAAAGGCCATAATAAATGCTGGAGAGGAGTTCCTGCTGTGGCTCAGTGGTTTAAGAACCCGACTAGCATCCTTGAGGACGCAGGCTTGATCCCTGGCTCACTCAGTGGGTTAAGAATCCAACATTGTCATGAGCAGTGGTGTGAGTCACAGACGGGGCTCGGACCCAGCATTGCTGAGGCTGTGGGTAGGGCAGCAGCTGCAGCTCAATTCGACCTCTAGCCTGGGAACTCTATATGCTGCGGATGCAGCCCTAAAAAGATAGATAATAACTAGACAAAGAAATGAATGTTGGAAAAGGTGTGGAAAAAAGGGTACCCTCCTATACTACAGTGGGAACTATATATTGGTACAGCCACCATGGAAAAACAGTACAGTGGTTCCTAAAAAATAAAAATAAAAACATAGTTGCCATAGAATCCAGCAATCCTACCACTGGGCATACACCCAGGCATAAATATAATTCACAAAAACACAGGCACACCTATGGTCACAGCAGTACTATTTACAATAACCAAGACATGAAAGCGACCTAAATGACCATCAACAGATTAAGGGATCAAGAAGATGTGGTGTGTGTACACACACACACACACACACACACACAGGAATACTATTTAGCCATGAAAAGAATGAAGTCAGAAAGACAAACACCATATTTGATATCACTTATATATGGAATCTAAAATATGACACAGGAGTTCCCATCGTGGCGCAGTGGTTAACGAATCTGACTAGGAACCATGAGGTTGTGGGTTTGATCCCTGGCCTTGGTCAGTGGGTTAAGGATCCGTGAGCTGTGGTGTGGGTTGCAGACACAGACTGGATCCTGCGTTGCTGTGGCTATGGTGTAGGCTGGAAGCTGTAGCTCTGATTTGACCCCTAGCCTGGGGACCTCCATATGCCATGGGTGCAGCCCTAAAAAAAATAAAAATAAAAAATAAATTTAAAAAGTAAAAGCTTATCACAACAAATTTAAAAGGTGGAGTTCCCACTGTGGCACTGATAGCATCTCTGCAGCACTAGGACACAGGTTTGATTCCCACCCCAGCACAGTGGGTTAAAGGAACCAGACGGCCACAGCTGTGGGGTAGGTGCCAACTGTGGCTCAGATCTGATCTCCTGCCCAGGAACTCCATATGCTAAGGAGCAACCAAAAATGAAAAATAAAATAACAGGTAAAGAAATCATTTACGCCAAAGTGGGAAAGTTGTGGGTTTTTTTGTCTTTTTAGGGTCATACCCTCAGCATATGTAAGTTCCCAAGCTAGGGGCCGAATCAGAGCTGTAGCTGCCAGCCTACACCACAGCCACAGCAACGCCATGTCCAAGCCACACCTGCAACCTACACCACCGCTCATGGCAACACCAGACCCTTAACCTACTGAGCAAGGCCAGGGATCAAAACCACGTCCTTGTGGATACCAGTCCAGTTTATTAACCACTGAGTCAAGACGAGAACTCCAAAAAGTGGGAGAGATTTTTGAACACAAGGAAAACAAGTTTATTGTGATAACTGAAGAGAAAACAAAATGTTTTCTAAATATGAGGCTCAAAGTCAAACTATAATGTCCTAAGTTTCCTTTTGTTTTTTGTTTTTTTGGTTTTTTTTTTTTTTGTCTTTTCTAGGGCCGCACCCTCGGCACATGGAGGTTCCCAGGCTAGGGGTAGAATCCGAGCTGTAGCCGCCAACCTACGCCACAGCCACAGCAACACCAGATTGGAGCCGCATCTGTGACCTACACCACAGCTCACAGCAACACCGGATCCTTAACCCACTGAGCAAGACCAGGGATCGAACCTGCAACCTCATGGTTCCTAGTCGGATTCGTTAACCACTGAGCCACGACGAGAATTCCCTAAGTTTTCTTTACTTTGATTTATCCCCAAAATATGGTCCAAAAAGGAAGGTAAAAATAGTTATTTTTTTAAAGGTGGGAAAAATTAGGACAAGTGACTTTCTTACAGTGAAAACTGTACCTAAGTCCCATAAGCATCTCTTTAGTGTCCTGGCCAGCTGCAATGAAAATCCAGTGGTGAGCCTGGAATAATTAAGTATATATGATACATGCTGATGCTTCACTCTTTGTGAGTGGAAGGTTATTTTCAGAGGCTAAAGTTAGTAATATTTAATAAAAGCATTACCAATACTACAGATCAAAGGCACATGAGAGCAATTATCTTAATTATTTTATTAATGCTGTGATCATCTATTTATTATTTGCCTTATCTTTTTTCTTGAACCTGGGGCATATGAAATTTCCTGGGCCATGGACCAAATCCATGCCAGAGCAACAACCCAAGCCACTGCAGTGCCAAGGGCAGATCTGCTGCAGCATAAGAGAATTCTATCATTTGCCTTTCTCAAGAGACTGCCTCTGGCAGTCAAGGATCCAGCTTTAGTCATGTCCGTACCCCCCACAGGGCTCAGGTTTGTACAAAGATGATATACTTGCCCAGATTCCTCATCCAGGAATGAGGGGAAAAAAACTCCTTTCTTTTTAGGGCCACACCGCAGCACATGGAAGTTCCCAACCTAGGGGTCAAATCAGAGCTACAGCTGCCAGCCTACACCACAGCCACAGAAAGACCAGATTTGAGCTGCATCTGCAACCTACACCGCAGCTTGCAACAACGCTGAATTCTTAACCCATGGAGCCTGGGATTGAACCCATATCCTCAAGCATACTAGTCAGGTTAAGATGCTGCTGAGCCACAAAAGGAACTCCCTAAAAACTCTTATAAGCCTCACAAACTGAAGAATGTGAAGTGTCTTTTGCAAAATTCCTTTGAGATTCCCTGAGGCATTTAAAGTAAAACATACATACATTTTCCAGGACTTAGTTCAAACAGGAGCCTAATATTTTCCCCAATCCTATAAACCATAAACATCCCCTGCAGCAATGAGTGATACAGCTCAAGTTCATGTAGTGCTAACTTGGATCTTGGCATAAACCTTACTCTCCAGTCTAGCTAAAAGTAGCTGGAGTGAAGAACCCACAACCTGTCTCAGGATGCAGGCTCAATCCCTGGCTCAGTGAGTTAAGGACCTGGCAGTGCCACAGCTGCGGCATAGGTTGCAGAGCAGCTCCTATTCAATCCCTGGCCCAGCAACTTTCATATGCCACAGGTGTGATTAAAAAAAAAAGAAGAAGAAGAAGCAGGTGGAGCTATTTATTCTAGACCACTACGTTCACTTCTGAAGCATGGAGACCGTTATTACTGGTAGTGAAGCTGAAGATCTAGGTTTAATATCGAGTCTCCGCAGAATGGTGTCTAGAAGACAGATATGTTATTAAACAAACTGGAGCAACCCTAAAAGAAAATGGAATGAAATTATGGTAATTGAGAAGACTGAATCCAAAATAATTTGCTCTGGAGTTCCCATTGTGGCGCAGTGATTAACGAATCTGACTGGGAACCATGAGGTTGCAGGTTCGATCCCTGGCCTTGCTCAGTGGGTTAAGGATCTGGCGTTGCTGCGAGCTGTGGTGTAGGTCACAGATGCGGCTCGGATACCACATCACTGTGGCTGTGGTGTAGGCCGGTAGCAACAGCTCCGATTAGACCCCTAACCCGGGAATCTCCATGTGCCATGGGAGCGGCCCTAGAAAAGGCAAAAAAGACAAAAAGAAAGAAAGAAAAAACAAAATAATTTGCTCAAATGCAACTTCTGAAGTTAATAAAATTTTTCAAAACATTTGCAAGAACACACGATGCCTCTTGACTCAGTGTTGGTCACTTCATGTACTGGAAATGACGGCTGCCTACTGGAGGACTCAAGAATTAACATCAGAATGCTGCAAGTCCAGACTCTGCCACTAGGTGGACCACGATCTTCCCCTCTCAGGGCCCCACCCAGTTGCTTTGGCTACAAAAGGAAGTAGTTGTTTAGGGTAAGCCCCAAATCCACCCTTACGACGACGACCCCTTTCCACCTTGGTAGAATATATCACAGCAAAGCTACATGCAGTTTTAATTAAGCTGTATTGCTCAAGCGAACGTTACAACCTAAGCTCAAGCTTAGGTTATACAAAAAAGGAATCTCCAAAGAACTGATTTCTCTCACTCTGCTACAAACCTCTGAAATGGTCACTGCTCATTACCATAACCCAAAGCAAGGAAAGGCAGTAGCCATTAAATGATGGTTTTTTTTTTTTCCTTCTTTTTTTTTTTTTTTTTTTGGCTGCCCCTTCAGAAAGTTCCCAGGCCAGGGATCAAACCTGCTCCACGGTATCGACCCAAGCCACAGTAATAACAATGCATCAATGGATCCTTAACCCACTGAGCTACCAGGGAACTCCTGGTAACACTTTTCTGCAAAATGACTATTTAAAAGCCCATTAAAAAGGTTGGGGCGGAGTTCATGGCGCAGTGGTTAACAAATCCGACTACGAACCACGAGGTTGTGGGTTCGATCCCTGGCCTTGATCAGTGAGTTAAGGATTTGGGTGTTGCCATGAGCTGTGGTGTAGGTCGCAGATGAGGCTCAGATCCCCGGATCCCGCATTGCTCTGGCTCTGATGTAGGCCGGTGGCTACAGCTCCAATTAGACCCCTAGCCTGAGAACCTCCACATGCTGCGGAGTGCAGCCCTAGAAAAGGCAAAAAGACCAAAAAAAAAAAAAAAGGCTGGGGCAGGAGTTCTTCAGGCAATCAAAAAAGGGAGGGGGGGATAATCCTAGAGTTCATCACAAGAAGAAAATTTTCCTTTTTAATTTTATCTATGAGAAGATGGATGCTAGCTGAATCTATTATAGTAGTTATTTCTCAACACATGTAAACCAAACCACTACGCTGTATACATTAAATTTTCACAGCGATGAATGTCATTTTCATCAGAGTAGGAAAAGGGAAAAGACAAAACTAGGGGGAAAAAAAGGAGGGGTGGGAGGAAAGGTGAACCAAGAGGGAAGCCCACAAATACAGTATATGTAAGATACCCAAACAGAGGAAAAAAAAAGAGGGCATTCCTGCCAGGTGATCCTCGAGGTTACAGCTCCCGGTGAAGTCCTTCTAATTCATTATTTTATTCTCATTCTCACTCTTAATTCTAGTTAGTCTCACTTTTCCTACTCTTCTTACCCACTCTTCTTCAGAGATTTTTCTAGATAGCCTAAAAATATGCTAAGCAAAAAAAAGGAACTACAGGAATTTCTCCTGTGGTGCTGGGTGTTAAGAATCTGGTGTTGCCACAGCTGTGGTAGAGGTTCAATCCCTGCCCAGGAACTTGCACATGCTGTGGGTGTAGCCAAAAAAAGAAGAAAAAAAAAAAAGGTAATTAGAGGTTCAGCCATGCACAATGGGCATCTTCCCCATACTAATGTCCCCAGTTAACTTTCAATGCCAGTGTCAGTGAGGAAGGAAGCCAGATACGATGGCAAATCTACTCCAAGTGGTGCCTTCAGGACTGCACAAAAAATAATATTCACGAATGTCTGCTTAGTTGGCGAAAGTCACTAAAGAGAAAATTTCTTCAAAAAAACAAAAAACAACACAACCTGTCTCAGCCTTGTAACCAATCAACTGCCTCAAGAGGCTGAAAGGCTACCCTGGGCAGGTGCAGGTCGTGGTGAATCTCATTTACTGGAGCTTCTCAGGCACAAGAAATGAAGTCATTATCCATCATTATCTCGTTATCAATAATGAGATCGACAAAACCATCTCCAAACTCAAGGGAACGCTCAGCTCTTGAGACTCTGGGCAAGTGGACCGTCGCAGAGGAGCAGTATCGCTGCTCAAGATCCTACAGCAGATTAGATTAGGGCAGGAAACTCACGGCGACAAGGCAGGAAGGAAGGCTGGTCCCGCCCGACTCCACCTGGCTTCCCAGAGCTGCGACAAACAAGCCCCACACATGGACATCCAGGGACGCCGCGGTGTTATTGCAGAACTGACCCCACGTGCTTAAAAGGAGGAGTAAGCATTGCACGGGTATGACTACCCATCACTTCCTTCCCATGGCTCTGTGCGCAGGAGTAAATACTGCGATGGCACTGCTACTTTCAGTGTCCATCGAGGGCCTGTAACCTAAGTGGCGATTCTACCCGAACCGGGAGAGAACCGCTTCGCTGCGGTGTCACAGAATGCTGTCTGTCGCGGGCCAGGTAGAAAAGCCACCCACCCTGGCCCGGGTGCCCCAAACAGGATCCAGTCGGGGCTGCCCGGGAAGGGGCGGGCGCGAGGACGGCGGCCTCGGAGTCGCTCCTCTCCGCCGAGGCCCAATGTGCTCAGGTTCCACGCGCGACCCTCACCTGAGGGGCGGCTCAGCAGGAGACGACTTCCTTGCACACTCGGTGCCACCACTTCAGAGTACGGGCGCCAGCCGGGGCCCGGGCCAGCCGCCCCCACAAGACGACCCTCCCGGGCACGGCGCGGCCTGGTCGTAGGGGCCGTCAAGGGCCGGAGGGCCCAAGTGGGTGCGTGTCACAGGCTGCCCGGGGCCAAGAGGTGATTCAGCAGCGCCGCGTCTCGGCGCCCTCGGCCCCGGGCCCCGGGCCCCGCCGCCCCGCCGCTCCTCGGCCCCCAGGCCGGGCCCTCCGGCCGTCCCCGCCTCAGCCCCGCAACGCTCGGCGCCCGCTTCGGCCCCCCAGCGCCCCGAGGCCCGGCAGCCCTCGGCCGGTCTCCGCCTCCGGAGCCCCCCCAGCCCCCGGCCTTCTGTCGGCGGCCGGCCCGCGGCACCCACCGAAGGTTCGGCGCTGTTTGAAGGTTTTCTCGGACGGCATGTCGCGGCAGGCTGGGCGGCGGCGAAGCGGAGTATCCTGCGATTCCAAGAGGCGGTGGCAGCGGTGGCGGCTCCGACACTGGCGACAGCAGCTTCTCTTGTGTCTCCTCAGCCCGTAGCCGCGTCAGGTGACCCGCGCGGCGTCCCGGGAGGCGGGGCAAGGGGCGGGCCGACGCCGCCGCCATGGCGGGTGTGGCGGAAGGGGGCCCCGCGAGTCGCCTGGGGAAGGGGCGAGGCGCGGGCGCGGTGGGGAGCGTCCCGTGCGCATGCGTACGCGCTGGCCATGGGAGCGGGGACGGACGCGCGCGCCGCGAACACGCGCGGTGTTGGCCCTTCTTCTGTTCCTGCGGGGATCACTGTCGAGAAAAATGTCTCCCCCTGAAAATAAGGGAGCGTTGTGCCCCTGCCTCTTGAGAGCTCATGTCTAGGAGCTGCTGGTTCTTTCTTTGCCGCTGGCTTTCCTCATCAAGCACATCGCAGTTTTCTTTTCTTCTTAAAGGAAACTGTCCACTTAAAGACACATTGTTCCAACTACGAAAAGAACCACAGCGGCATTATTTCAGGTTATGGTCAGTGGAGTCCGGCCTTGGAGCCTGTGATTTCTGGATGCCCCAGAGCGCTGGGATTTCTGTTGTCAAGTAAGTAAGCCATTGGCAGCACCTGCACTGACCAGGCAACGTTCATTGCCTTTCACTCACCTCTGTGGCTTTTTTTTTTTTTGTCTTTTTGCCATTTTTTGGGCGGCTCCTGCGGCATATGGAGGTCCCCAGGCTAGGGGTCCAATCGGAGCTGTAGCCGCCGGCCTACACCACAGCCACAGCAACCCGGGATCCAGAGCCGCGTCTGCGACCTACACCGCAGGTCACAGCAATGCCGAATCCTTAACCCACGGAGCAAAGCCAGGGATCGAACCCGCAACCTCATGGTTCCTAGTCGGATTCGTTAACCACTGCGCCACGGCAGGAACTCCTCACCTGTGTTGTATTGAAGGACGATTTCCCAGTTACCTTGAATAAGTAACCATTTCCTGGGTCTCAGCGTCATTTGCAAAAGGGCAACAATATTTTTAAAACTCCCAAGTGTTTTCTAAGAAGCTAATGAAAGTGGCGTGATAAAATATAGATGACTATCAATATTTAGTTATGAAATTGTTATTGCCCATCTCAAACATCTGATAAATATGTATCTATGAACATCACTTTATTCTTTCGCTGTTTTTGCTCTTTAATATTGCCAATGAAATTAATCAATGAACAATAAATAGTAAGAATAGAAAAAAACTTTTATTTGACCCAAACTGAGGACTAGCCCAGAAGCCTGCTTCCCAGATTACTCTGAGGAGCTGCTCCAGAGAAGCAGGGTTTTAGCGTAGTTTTTTATCTTGCCTGCACAAAGAACATTAAACAAGTCAGGGTTTCTAAAAAAGAACATTCGAGCATATACACAGCAAGTCAGCATAGTCTCGAACCTGGGAAGGGACTCATTATCAAAGGAAGACCAGCCTTGGTGTCCCAGAAGAAGAAGCATTTAATCCTTATTTTTTATATTCTTTTTTTTTTTTTTTTTTGCTTCTTAGGGCTGTACCCATGGTATATGAACATTCTCAGGCTAGGGGTTGAATCAGAGCTACAGCTGCTGGCCTACACCGCAGCCACAGCAACGTGGGATCTGAGCTGCATCTGTGACCTACACCACAGCTCGAGGTGATGCTGGATACCCAACCCACTGAGCAAGGCCAGGGATGGAACCTGTATCCTCATGGATCCTAGTTGGATTTGTTGCCACTGAGCCACAACGGGAACTCCCATTTAATCTTTGTTTTTAACATGGACATTCTTTATTTCCGGTCAATGTACCCTTTTCTTTAATAATTAAAGCAGATGTACAATGTGTGTTTGCCAGGCCACAAACGGCCGATATTAGTTGGTATAGACTTAACTCATACATAAGCCAGAATGACTTCCCTATATCTCAATATGTTAAAATGTTTTTTTGTTTTCTGGTGCTTTTTTTTTTTTTTGTCTTTTGTCCTTTTTAGGGCCACACCCGAGGCATATGGAGGTTCCCAGGCTGGGGTCTAATCCGAGCTGTGGCTGCCGGCCTACACCACAGCTCACCGCAACGCCAGATCCTTAACCCATTGAGCCAGGCCAGGGATGGAACCCACAACCTCATGGTTCCTAGTTGGATTCATTTCCACTGCGCCTCTACGGAAACTCCTAAAAATGTCTTTCATGAACACTTAATACTTCTTCTTTTTCTTTATTGGCCACACTCATGGCAAATGGAAGTTCCTGGGCCAGGGATCGAATCCAGGAATCAAACCAGCGCCACCACAGAGACAACACCAGATCATTAACATGCTGTGCCACATCAGGAACTTTTAATATCTAATGTTTTGAAAGTATTTTAACCTCTTTGAATTTGTAAACGCCTTTCTAGTAATACCTGTTTGATATAGTAATTGGATTGTGCTAATATACATTTATTATATAAACATACTAAAATGTATTTCTCGAAGTGGTTTCAATGCAGCTGGAATTTCTTTCTTTATAGAGAAACCAAGTATGCTGTAGCCCTTGTATAATTATCCCCACTGCCAGAACAATGGTGTTAATTGTAGCTCTTTGCCACCATTGTCAAAAGAACAGTTGTGCATATGTCACTTTCCCAGGTTTTTTTTTTTTTCCTCTTTCTGTCACAGTTCTTTACCCTGAAAATATGATAGTATACAGTTAATGAAGATTCAAAACAGTCCATCTTTTTTTCAGAGTTCCAAAGGAAGATTTTAAGCTCCAAGTGTACAATCCTTTTTGTTTTGTGTCTATTCTGTGAAGATTGGCTTGGGGGGCGGGGAACAGGATCCAGTAAGTGTACCTTCCTTCTTCCAGAACACAAAATGATCCGCTGTGAAGTCTTCAATGAGAGTGTGGACTGTGTGTTGCTTTTCTTTTCCGAGTTTTTATGATATTAAATATTGACTGGTGAGTGCTTTTTTGGCTTGATTGCTACTTTGTAAGAAATGGACTTTTTGTTCTCTTGCTGGAAAACTGTTCCAAATGCAAAAAGAGTGACAAAAAATCGATATCAGGCATATGGGTGTGGGGAGAGGGGAGGGAGAGTTTCGTATTTTTCTAGTCCCTTCGGCATCCATACAGCTTTACCCAATTATCTCAGGCCTTGGGTTCCCTGCCCCAGGGATGACCTCAAGGGCTGCGATTAGTGATGGGACAGGATTACTCTTTGGAATTTCAAGCGCTAAAGTCTACACTTACAGTGACGGCTGTACTCTTTAAATTCCTACTTGAATCTAAAAACACACATCCCTACAGTTTTCTCAGAAAATCATCCAAAGTACTTGGGGTATAAATGGTATCTCATGAGCATGTAGGAACAACGTGTTGAAATAAGCAATATGTAAACAGTGTTTAATGTTTACTAATTTATATTCATGTGCAAATAAGTGTTAATAAGGACTGTGGCCGTGGAAGTTCCCCTGTGGCGCAGTAGGTTAAGAATCCAGTGTTGCCGCATCTGTGGTACAGATTGCAACTGCGGTAAGGGTTCCATCCCTGACTTGGGAACTTCCACATGCCGTGGGTGGAGCCAAAAAAAAAAAAAAAAAGTACTGCAACTTCATGTAAATTTTGAAAACCAGTGTGCTTGAGGGTATGCGAAAATTTTCAGGGACCCCCCAGACAGCGGTTTAGTCGAAGTTCGACATAGTGAACAATATTCAGTGATAAATTAATATTACTGATGATTATTTTAAGCTAGTTAACATAAGCATAGTACGATTTATTTTAAAATAAACAACATCAATATTATTGTTTTCTCCAGGAACCTCATGGTGATTTTAAACTATCAAGTAATCATTCTAAAAAGCCAAGCAGTATAGGTTTTAAATAACTCTCATCCTATTCCTTTTTCCTAACACGAAATGACCACAACCGTGGGGAATATAAGGTAATGGCTAAAAATAGAATGTGACAGCCTCGCACCTTACTCGTGCTGTCCAGCTATTTCTACGAGTCTGTTAAATGAGGCATGAAACCTGAACGGACAGTAGAACACATTAGGGTGATTTTGCCACACTCAGTATGGAAGGCAAGTCCCACTGAGAATTCGTTCGGCTCTTCAAGCCGGCCCAGTCTGTCCCGCCTCTCCGCTTTCTGATTGGGAGAGATATTCCACCCTCATTCTTGTCTGGGCAGCTATTGGCCAGTGGTCCAATCAGTCGTGCGTCATCTCTGCTTTTTCAGCACAAGTAAACAAACAAGTATTGCTCAAGAGCAGTGTCCAACCTCTTCTCAGAAAGGATTCAGCCAGGAGGGTGGTGAGGTTGACTCCATAGTTTGCAGTCTTTAGGGGTGTCTTCACCGGATCCAGGAGGGCCTGTCCTGAGCGAGAGAGGCACCATGTTGGTGTGCTTTTCTTCCCCAGCCACACTCGGGTGTAAAACTTAAGAAATCACATGCTAGTGCCTGCGGCAAAGCAGTCTTGGTTCACTCCTATGACCGAACGCCAGCTCTTTAGTGAGTGTGTGTAACTACTGATGGACCTGGTGGGTGTTCCACAGGTTCTTTTCGGTTTTTTTGCTTGTTTAATTCTAAACCAGTTCTGAAAGACTGGTGTTTTTCCAGCTTTTGCCTACATGTGGGATTAAAGGATGCAACTGTTGAGACTCTTCGTACACCTCAAACCTCTTGCTTAGACTTTAGATATTTGCCCTTCTTTCCATTCCCTTGACTTTTTTCTGAGCGGTGGGCAAGATGCCATTTTTCCCATCTGGATTCTGAGAAACAGCATGGGAAGGGTTAACAGGGTTCTCCTAAATCCAAGAACTACTATGGTCCGTGGCCTTTGAACAATCGATTAAAAAATGCCTTACCCTGGGGTTCTCATTGTGGCTCAGGGGAACCGAATCTGACTAGCATCCATGAGGATGCAGGTTCAATCCCTGGCCTTGCTCAGTGGGTTGAGGATCTGGAGTTGCCGGGAGCTGTGGTGTAGGCTGGCAGCTACAGCTCCGATTTGACCCCTAGCCTGGGAACCTCCATATGCTGTGGGTGTGGCCCTAAAAAGACAAAAAAAAAAAAAAAAAAAAAAGAATAAACAATTTCTGTAAAAGAGGGTCTCTTCTATCCAGTGTTTCCTCACTTTAAGGTGGAACGCATCCTCCTTTAGTGCTTTCTGTAAAGGCTGCGGTTCTAAATAAGTAAAAGTTTCAAGGACACATAGCTTTCAGGGTTCGCTGTGTAATAGTTCTCTGCTGCAGCCTAAGACTTCCCCTCTGGCTGCTCTCCACCAACGTGGATCACCCAGCTCTCACAGTCATCTTCTTTCTGTTCTGGTGGTCAGCATGGATTCAACTCTTTCACAGCTCTGTGGGTTATTATACACAGACTTCCATTGCTTCAGCCATCAAGGGGATACACACATAGATACACCTTTTATCTGAATTGTGTGTAATTGAAATGATGGATATAGTTTAACCATTCTTTTTCTAAAACGATTTTTATTTTTTCCATTATAGCTGGTTAACCATTCTTCTAAAGGCAGAAATTTATTTTGTACATTTTAATGTACTCTGAACTCCTCTAGGAGAAAACTGTATCTTATCAATAGGACCTAGTAGGGAGTAGATAGGTTAAAAAAAAAAAAGGCAGCAAGGCTCAGGTTTTACCACTTAGGGATCCATTCAGAACATAGCACAGAGGTTAGTCAGCCCTTCATAAATATTTATCGCATTCGTTGATGCATTTCTGTTGGTGGAGATATTTCCCACCTTGGGGTGATGGTGATACTACACCAGTGTTCTCTAAACCTCTGCTTCATCTTCCTCACTTTTTGTCCTTCTAGCCAGTTTGTTCTTTTTTTCATTCAACAAACATTCAGTCAGTACACAGCGGCCGATTACGTGGTGTTAGTTTCTCTCTCAGGTGACGGGTACGTCTAGCAAGGCTGCCCCCAAAGGGAGCGAATGTTTGTAATAAAACAATATGATGGTGCTGTCATGAAGGGACACTCTGAGAAGTGGGTGCCATTTGAGGACAAGCAGTTAGGGGTGCTTGCTTACTGGCACAGACCGGGGAGAAGAGACAGCTGGAACATGGGACAGAGATAGGACAAGGAAGGCATGGTGAGTTTCAGCTAAGGTATTGGATGGCTCCCATTGAGAGACGTGTGGGGACAGGAGATAGGGCCAGACTGGGAGGTCAGGGTTGGATGGCGAGGTACTCTGTGTGACGTGGTGATAAGGGGTCAACAGAGCCATGAGATTTTTCTAAATAGATGAGTGAAGCCAAGAGTCGGTTTTTGTTGATGTGTTGCTGTTTGCAGGAAGAGGGTGGAGGATGGTTTAAAACACTGTCCAGAAGCAGGGAGGGCAGTTACATGTTTTTCAAATGCCTGGAGCTAAGATGGTCAAGATTTGAAGTACAGCATTACTATTTTGTCGGAAGGTGCACTTCCCTGTTTACGGGGTTCTGTGGATCGGGGCAGGCCAGCCTCTTCTCACTTGCCGACCTCCTCGTGGCGGTAGTAGTGGATAGCCAGGACCTTGTGGAGGCTGGGCCCAGGGGACTGGCCGAGTCACTATTTTCTTTCTTTCTTTTTTTGTCTTCTTGTCTTTTTAGGGCTGCACCTGCGGCATATGGAGATTCCCAGGCTAGGGGTCAAATCAGAGCTATAGCTGCCAGCCTACACCACAGCCACTGCAACACAGGATCCCAGCTGCATCTGTGACCTACACCACAGCTCATGGCAACGCGAGATCCTTAACCCACTGAGCGAGGCCAGGGATCAAACCTGTGTCCTCATGGATACTCGTCAGATTCGTGTCCACTGAGCCAGGACGGGAACTCCAAGGTCACTATTTTCTATGGGAGGAGCAAGACTCCACACCTGACCAGAAACACGGGGGTGGTCTGTGGATTCTTAGCTTCCTGCTGGACCCAGGGCAGCAGCTCCAGCACTTCAAGGTGTTAAAGTCAGTCTTGACCAGAATGGATCCAGGCCCACTCAAGATGAGCTCCCGTAATCCTATAATCATGTCCGCACCCCTGGCCCGCATCTGTGCAAAAGTTTCCCCTGATCAGTGCTATTCAAGGTGAAACCTTTGACGTCAGAAGGCTCCACCCCTGCCGGGGGGCGGGGCTTGACCTTGGAGCACAGGGTAAACAAGGTAATTAGGGCACAACAAGATCAGGTGGAAGACACACCTGGGGTGATTCCTCCTTCCCATTACAACCAAGGTGGAAACGAGTGAATGTCAGTTTTTAGATGAAAGGCGCAGTTCAGGGTTCTATTTGGCTTAGGTGGTTCTGGGAGCTCTGAGTTCGTGCCCTTCCTCTGGCCCCCCACTCCTGCCTCTGGTTACCCTCCTGGGTTTTGGGGAGATGAGAGGGCACCCTTGGGCCCATCCTGGGGAATCCTCTGAGTAGGGAGTCCTTGAGGTATCCCTTCTGGTGGGGTTCCTGGGGGTTCTCGGGGGCGTTCTGGGGGACTTCTCCAGGCCTTCCTGGGGGTCCGCACAACACTTTTCCCGCCGGGGGGTCCAGGGGGCTCCTTTAGCGCTTCCTGGGGAGTCCGGGAGTGATGTCCTCCAGGCCTTCTTGGGGGTTTCTCCAGGGGATCCTCAGACCTTTCTTGGGGAGTCTTCAGGGGGGTTTTGGGCGGAGTTCTCGGGCGCTCCTCAGAGACCTCCTGGGAGGCTCCTGGGGGTGGCGGTGTGTGTCCTCTGGACCTCCCCGGCGGGTTCTCTGGGGATCCTCAGGGGGTTCTTCTGCGGGGCCCTGGGGGGGTCCTCCGGACCTTCCTGGGGAGTTCTGGGGGTGGGGAGGTCCCCGAAGGGTCTTCCAGGCTGGCCTGGGTAAAGGTGGTGAGTTCGACCCACACACTCGGCAGCGCACCTTCTGCTGCCCACGCCCAAGTCCTCGTCGGGAAGGAGTGGCTGTCGCGCGCTGTCAGTGACAGTCTTTCCCCGCGCTCCGTCCGGGCGTGGAAATGGAGAATGCCGGCAGACCTCCGGTGAGCGGAGGCCGGGGCTTCCCAGGGGGCCTGGGGCTGCGGGGGGAAGAAGGTCCCGCTGAGACCCGGCGGGCGGTGGCAGGAAAGAGGCGTTCGAGGTCCCCCGACCCCTGGCGGAGACCCCAGCAGAAATGGCGACGTGGGCGTGGCTGCGCACGGAGGGCGTGGCTCGGCGGTCGGGCACGCGCTTGGGCTCCCCTGGGGGCGGGGCGAGCTCCCCTGCGGGGCGGGGCGAGCTCCCCCGCGGGGCGGGGCTCGGCTCTCCGGCGGCGCCTGCGCACAGGCGGCGGCGGCGCGGCGGCCGTCAGTCGCCGGCATGGCGGTGTGCGCTCGCCTCTGCGGCGTGGGCCCGTCGCGGGGATGCCGGCGCCGCCAGCAGCGCCGGGGCCCTGCCGAGACTGCGGCGGCAGACAGCGAGCCGGACACGGACCCCGAGGAGGAGCGCATCGAGGCGGGCGCGGCGACGCTGTGCGGGGTGGGGGGCGGCCGGAGCGCGGGCCCCTCGTCGCCCCCGCGCTGCTCGCTGCTGGAGCTGCCGCCCGAGCTGCTGGTGGAGATCTTCGCCTCGCTGCCCGGCACCGACCTGCCTAACCTGGCCCAGGTCTGCACCAAGTTCCGGCGCATCCTGCACACAGACACCATCTGGAGGCGGCGCTGCCGGGAGGGTGAGTGCGCCGGGGCGGGGCCTGGGCCTGGAGGGGGCCTGGCCGGGAGGGGCTTGGGGCGGGGGCCCCACGGGCTCTAGAAGGGACCCTGCCACAGATCCCGGGCGCGAACTCCGGGCGAGGTGGGCTTCCCGGGTGGGCAGCGGACCGGGTTCTGCCCACAAAGGGTGCTCAGAGAGGGTTAAGGGGTCCCCCGGCTGAGGGGGCCAGGACGCCAGAGCAGTGACGCGTGCTGGGGCTGGGTTTAGGCCGGGGAGCAACTGACGTCTGTGGCATCCAACTTGGTCCCCAGCCCCTGAGGGCGGAGCTGACGGGAGCAGTGAGGGTGAACTTGAAGAGTTAGGGGAGCCCGAGTGTTTGGAGGCGCTCCTGAGGACGAGAAACTGGTCTGTGACGCGGTGGGGGCCGCGGGACGGCGCTGGAGAGGGCTGATGGACCCCCAGGGATGCTGGTGGCCGAAGTGAGGGTAGTGAGTAGTTTTGAAACAAATCCCAGGAAGAAAGCGTTACCTAATCCAGAGTTCAAGGCTCTCTGCATTCCTAACCTTTCATGTTTTGGTGCAAAGAATAGTTAAGAAAAAAATCAAACAAGGAAGGACAACAAAGGGGAGAAGGTGAAACTCATCGGAGACCCCTGCAGTCTAAGACAGGCCACTCTTAAAATTTTGGAAAACATTTATCTCCTTATCCACCTGCAGAGTCAGGTACACCTTTTTACTTAAACGGGGAGGTACCATTTCTGTTCTTGTGGACATGGTTTAGTATAACGGCTTCATAGGGTTACACTGTCTGTGTATGCTACAGACTAGTCCCTTACTGATAGACTTTAAATTTGCAGTTTTTCCTTGTCATAGACAGTGATATCAAGACTGCCCTTATGCCTTAAAGAGACGTTGATGTGACTTACCTGTCCCTTGTAGAACTTCGGAGATTATCTTCTTAGGGTGCACGTCCCGAAGTGGGGCTGTGGACAGCAGGGTGTGTGCACGTTGGTGACACCTTAGATACTCATTGCCCAGCCCTTGATGTTTGCACCCTGGGAAGACTGCGTTCAAAGGCCTCTTTGCCCAGATCCTCCCCAGAATGGGATCGTCTTCAGTCACCTTGTCTCTGCTGTAAAGCTCAGTGGTCAGGACTCTGGATTTATAATCACTGGCCAGGCTCTGTTTATCTGCCATGAGTTCCTGGACCTGCCGCTTCACCTTCCCAAGTGTTCCTGGGAAGTGATGCTCCCCTAGGGTGACTTTGAGGGCTAGTTGAGATGACGCGGTGAACACCTCACCCCCTGAATGATAGCTGTTTGGTTCTTGGCCATTTTTATTTCACCTTGTGTGAATTCCCTATTTGTGGGGGGTTTTTTGGGGGGATGTTGTTATTTGTTTTAGTCTCTTTTTCTTTTAGGGAGTTTATTTTGTCTTACAATTTTGTAAGAGTTCATTGAATATTAGCAGTGTTAACCTTTTGTACATGTGGCAAGGGAATTTCTTTTGACATTCTGAAATAGAGGCAGAGAGCATTCCACCTTTTCGTTGGCTTTGTTTTGCATTCTGTACACCTGAGACTGATTCGACACAGATCATTTGTGCTTTGAGGGGTTTCTCCATCAGTCAGGCAGACCTTTGTGGTGTCTGGGCGGGGGGGGGGGTGGTGGTCTCTGGGGAAACCATATGTAGCTCAATTCTAGGAACAGGGGGTGGCAGAAGACTTTCGTATGATCAAAAACTCAAAGGTATGCCGCAGAGGTACCGCTCAGGGCACATTCTCATGGCTGCTAATGGAAATGTAGAAAGTCCTCATGAAGATGTAGAGAGACGTTGAGGGGCAGACATAGAAGCACCTTCAATCCTTCCCTTCCTGCTGCTGGTCTCAGTTCAGCTTTCCTGGGACAGCACACATTGTGATGTTGGAATCAACGCCTCTTGTTCGCCTGGCAGCTAGGAGACTTCATCTTGAGAAATTAAAAAAAAAAAAAAAATGAAAGACAAAAGTGATCAAACAGGCATGTTCCTAGCCATCCCAATATGTAGCAGGTACGTCTTCAGTCATATTTGCTCTTCCTCTCTCTCCCTTTCTCGTAAAGAGCACGACTCACCTGACACTCCGGTCCTGCTGACCGCCCCGTCCTTCCCACTCCCTGGAAGCCGCTGCTGTTGTGTGGGTTGAGTTTGTCTGTCTATCTGGGAACCTGTAACACCGCCAGAGTGTGACACTGTTTGGTGGTGGTTTAATTTTTAGAAATGTGTCACAGCGGCAGTCATGTGCATCTGCCTTTCCCCCCATCACCTTGTGTTCTTAAGTTCTGTCCATGTTAACGCACTTGAGCCCAGCTCAGTCTTCTTCAGCACTGTGCGATGGTTCGTGATTGCAAGAGGTCACGCGTGTTCCTTTGCTTATTTTTGATCTCATCATTATACACAGTGTGATGGAGAACAATCTCCTGTGTTAGGGCAGGTAAATTTGAAAGTTTCTCTAAGGAATGTATCCGGAAGTGTTGTTGCCTGGGAGTTCCCGTTGTGGCACAGCGGAAACAAGTCTGACTGGCATCCATGAAGATGCAGGTCTGATCCCTGGCCTCGCTCAGTGGGTTAGGGATCCAGCGTTGCCGTGAGCTGTGATGTAGGTCGCAGACTCGGCTTGGATCTGGTATGGCTGTGGCTGTGGCGGAAGCTGACGGCTACAGCTCTGATTTGACCCCTAGTCTGGGAACTTCCACGTGCTGAGAGTGCAGCCCTAAAAAGACAAAAAAAAGAAGAGGAAGAAGAAGTGTTGTTGCTTGGATAGTGGGCTGTGAGATTTGCAGGATACTGGCCAGTTACTTTTTCGAGTGATTTTTTTTTTGCTCCAGATATAACACAGTTATATTTTACTCTTTGCACACCTGTCCCATGAGGGCGTGCCTAGGCAAGTTGCTAAAGGTGAGAGGAATGCCCCATGTGCATCACAGAGTAGCTGCCTTTGTGGTCTGGCTCCTTTAATCCAGTGTTTGATAAATTCTGTCTAGTTTGAACTATCGATTTCTGAAAATCTGTGAGAATCTGGGTGAGAAACAGCCCCTCATTTTAATTTGCAAATGCCTGATAACTGCACATTTAGGGAGTTCCCTGATGGTCTGCTGGTTAGGACTCCACACTTTCACCACTGTGGCCCTCGTTCAGTCCCTGGTCTGGGAACTGAGATCCCACATCAAGCTGCTGCACACTCTGGCAGAAAAAAAAAAAAAAAAAATGCACATTCAGGAGCTCCCATCATGGCTCAGCGGTTAACGAGCCTGACTAGTATCCATGAGGACTCCGGTTCCATCCCTGGCCTTGCTCAGTGGGTTAAGGATCCAGTGTTGCTGTGAGCTGTGGTGTAGGCTGGAGGAACCTCCATATGCTGCAGGTGTGACCCTAAAAGACAAAAAGAAAAAAAAAAAAGAATGTACATTTATTTATTTATTTTTATTATTATTATTATTTTTTTGTCTTTTTGCCATTTCCTGGGCCGCTCCCACGGCATATGGGAGGTCCCCAGGCTAGGGGTCTAATCAGAGCTGTAGCCACCAGCCTACACCAGAGCCACAGCAACGCAGCATCTGAGCCACGTCTGTGACCTGCACCACAGCTCACGGCAATGCCAGATCGTTAACCCACTGAGCAAGGGCAGGGATCGAACCTGCAACGTCATGGTTCCTAGTCGGATTCGTTAACCACTGCACCACGACGGGAACTCCCAAAGAATGCACATTTAAAAACATAACTCTTGGAGTTGCCGCTGTGGTGAAGTGTGTTGAGAATCCGATGGCAGTAGCTTGGGTTGCTGCGGAGACGTGGGTTCTGTCCTCAGCCCAGTGCAGGGGGTTAAAGAATCTGGGCCTGCAGCAGCTGTGACATAAGTTGCAGCTGCAGCTCAGATTCAGTCTCTGGCCTAGGAACTTCCATGTGCTGTGGGTACAGCCATAAAAATAAATAAATAAAAACATAATTATTGGCCATTTGGATTTTTATTCTTCACGCACCCTTAATTTTTGCCCTTTTTTCCCCCTATTATTTTTTCTTGTTGATGTGGGCTTTTAGGCATGTAATCTGGATCAGTGCCTTTTTAATATGTACAAACGTTTTCTCATAGTCAAATAGTCATTTGCTTTTTAACTTCACTTACAGTGACTTTTGCAAAAGTTCCGGTGTTAATTGAAGTTATAAACCTGGCGGCATATATGGAGGTTCCCAGGCTGGGGGTCCAATTGGAGCTGCAGCTGCTGGCCTACCCCACAGCCACAGCAATGCGGGATCCGAGCCACGTCTGTGACCTACACTGCAGCTCATGGCAATGCTCATCCTTAACTCACTGAGCACGGCCAGGGATGGAACTCACATCTTCATGAATACTAGTCAGGTTCATTTTCTGCTGCAGGTTCATTTTCTGCTGCAGGTTCATTTTCTGCTGAGCCACAGCAGGAACTCGGAAGTTTCCAACGTTTTACTTTGGCTTAAAGTAATCATTGTTGGTCCTGAGGTTATGAAGACGGTTAACAGCTGGGTCTTCGGTTTCACTGGTTCATTCTGGTGGCTCTAATTTCCAGCTCATCGGGGTCCACCGCTGGACCGTCGGCCGTCCCGTGTGGCATTCATAGGGTCTTATAGGGTCAGTTTAATCAGGGCTGGAATGTGTATAAGAACAGTCATGTGTGAGACAGACTTGATCTTATTTCCTGAGCCTCAAAACTTCTTCTGTGCTGAACTAGACGTTTGGTCATGGTGGGTGTTGAAGCCAAAGCCAAGTCCACAGAGGCAGAAACTAAGCCCTTTGCGGCCCTGGTGAGCAGGAGGAGGCTGGTCCCAGCCGGTCCTGTTTCCTCTGGTTTCCTGACCCCAAAGCTCCAGGTGCGGCTCTGACGTTGGGTGACGTGTCCTGGGAGGGTGAGTGAGACCGTGAGCCTGCACGATGGCGGCTAAGGGTTACGAGTTGGCATTCTCCCTTCTGATCACTGGATTTCCCAGAGAAGACAGGCCACAGAAAGGGCACGGGGGCGGTCAGGGGAAGTGGACCCCTGTGTTTCATTGCCTCAGAGAGTTGGGGGCCCTGATTGACTTCCCCGGCTCAGGCAGGGCACGCATGTCGTGGGCTCTCTCTCCGTAAAATGACAGAACTCTGGGGCAGGCGGGAGTGACACACAAAACTTAAAAAATAAGGTGGCTGTTTATAATGCTCACGATTTTCAGTGTCCTAGCAATAATAAAGCAATAACAATAAATCAGTTGTTTTTATTTGGTCTTTCTAGCCCCCTGCCTATTGGAGCTGTTGGATTAAATCTCTTCTCTGGTGTTTTTCCTGGCAGGTGAAGGAAAGTTGTCTCTGAGAAACCCAAATCTGTGCTCCTGTTTGGAGGCAAGCACACACCAAAGAAGTGATATTTCCACTCTTACAGGAAACCAAACCAGAGCAACCCCAGCCTCCAGGGCAGGCGCAGGGTTGGAGGCAGGCTGAGCAGTGTTTTGACGCATCACTCCTTTGGCTACAGGCCTCCTGCAGTTGCTTGCTTGTGGGGCTATAAATACGCTGTCATTTCTCAGAGTACAGGGTAGCAGCCAAGTCCGTTCTTTGCCTTTGACCCTTGACGAAGCTTTTCTTGGTTAATGCTTCACTGCTTGTTTGGTGAGTTTTGAAATGCTAGCCAGTTTTTGACACTGTTTGTCTGTGTTATGCAGCGCTTCCTGAAATCTGCCTGAGGCTCATGAGTTTAGAAAATTCAGACCGTGATTCTAAATGGAAACATTCAAATAATAACAAAAGATACCTTTAAAAACAAAGGAGATGGTCACACCTGTGTTCTCCTTCCCACACAGGATGCTTAAGTATTGAGACGCAAAGATTTCATCTTACTCAGCTCAATACCTGCCAGTGTCAGGTTCTGAATTTATAGTGTATGATTTACCCATTTAGTCTCTTGATGGTAAGTCTTTTGAGGACACCTGGAGTAATAGTTAGGTTATTTTTTTGGGCCACCCCTGGCATCCAGGGATCAGCTCTAAGCCGCAGCTGCTGCAGTGCCAGATCCTTAACCCACTGGCTGGTCTGGGAGTCGAACCTGTGTCCCAGCGCTCCCAGGATGCCGCTGCTGATCCTGTGGCACCACAATGGGAGCTTGGCGTAGTAATTGTATGGTGTCTTGATGAGTTGTTGGTCAAAAGTGCGTTTAAATCCCACCTTCATGAAAAATACCCCTTTCACATAATGTATGAGCTGTATGACAGAAAGGGAAACTTAAAAACCAGTGTGCAATTTTGTATTTGCATGCCGGCGAAAACACTCTTTCTGTTCCCTCTCGAGGTGCTGATGTGAAATGTGAGGAATGTGGCTCTTGTTACGTGAGGCTGAAGGCGGGAACAGCGTCCAGGGAAGAGGGGAGCGGGCACGTTGTTGATTTCCAGTCGGCTTTAGGAGCATCTGATGATGCTTGTTAGGCAGATGTTTGTTGAATGTACTTGTTTTGGTGTTGGGGGTGGGTCAGCAGTTGGATAGACAACGTGTCCAGGTAATAGAAACTCACCTGTCTCAGCCGTGAGCCGGGGAGGCCAGGCCTCCTCCTGCACAGACAGCAGGATCTCAACACTGCAGGGAAACCTTTATCCTTTCCTTCTGTTTTACTCATTGGGAGAACTACAGCCTCTATTTTTGGAAGTTGAATCTCATATGCTGCTTAGCAGAGAAACCTAATCCTTCAAGTTAGCAGAGTAGGAGAGGGGAAGGGGACATTTCTAACCTTACAGAAGCAGGCTGGGAAGTGGGGCTGGCGCCCCGAAAGCACCGAGTGAAGACCTCCCCGTGGCCGTATTTAATTGGACCGACCCTTGTGCTTTGCCAGAAAGAGCCGATTGGTTGTTTGAGGTCCAGGCACTGCCACTTGTACTGTTCCACTGTGTTTATAAAGCGATTACATAATGCAGGAGGATCTTGGTTTGTCTTTCTGGCTGGCAGGAATGCGCAAGTGCAAGGGCGTCTTTGGGACTCTGGAGGGGAACACGTGTCCTCTCAAAACCCCAGGACTTTTGAGGACGTGGCCTGGGTTCGGGACTCGTGAGTCAGCATCACTTTACTGTCCACCTGGTGGCGATGGAGAGAGGAGTAAACAGAATTACCAGGCCTGCTTGTGGGGTGTTGGTTAGGAGTCGGGAAGTTTGAAATCTTAGAAAAGGTCTCCCAGGTGCGTGGTGTGACCAGGTGCGTGCCGGTGTACTAGGAAGAAGGGTCTGGGCATGACAGGTGGGCCTCCCTTGGCCAGCAGAAGCTGGACGGGGTCAGCACCCCTGGCTGGAGGGCGAGGCTTCTCAAGGTTCCTCTTGACACTGCGACTATCTTTGCAGGGGTGGAACTGGTTGGGAATAAGTCACATTGACTATGTAGGCAGTGTCAGCTGTCCTTGGAAACTATTTACTTAGCGTCCCGAATATTCTAGGTGTTTAATAGGAGATGCCTATGGGCTGTGTCCAGGTTTGATTTTACATTCTTCCCATGCTAAGATGAGCTGGCTGCAGAGCGGTTTTTCCAGATCTGTAACATTATTAAAAAAAAAAAAAAAAAAGAAAAAGACATTTCATGCAGTTACAGTAAAAGCTAAGGAAAGCAGCTGAGCTGGGGGCCCCCGGGGCTCTGCTGTTGGAGAGCCGTCCTTGGAGGCTCACTCAGAGCAGCTGTGTCAGGAAGCCTGGGGCCAGCTGTCAGACTCCTCCTGAGCCTTGGTGGAGCCCCCTCTCTCACCAGCTCCCATCTCTGTGTCTACTTCCTTTTTCAGCTGCCGAAGTAAAGTTTTAGCTATATTTTATGAAGGGTTATAATTATCCCTAATTTAGTGCAAATGCAAATGCGGGAAATTTCCAGTCAATACTGCCTTTTGGTTTGACTTGGAAAACTGGTTGGGTTTACAGCAGGTGGGAAATGGGCCAGCAGCATTCCTCCAGCCTGCCTTCTCCACTCCCCCCTGCCTTGCCAGGGGCCAGTCTGTCTGGGTTACACCTTTCTTTCTGCCTCTGCCTTGCCTGGTGGTGCAGTGGCTTCCTCATGGGACCCCCACCGCCACCTGCATCTCCAGGGCCTTCTCTGCTGCCTCCGCCCACAGGTCTCTCTGTCCATGCTGCTTTTCTTTTCCTTCTTTCTTTCCTTTTTTTTTGTCTTTTGTCTTTTTAGGGCCTCACCTGCAGCATATGGAGGTTCCCAGGCTAGGGGTCTGTCTAATCGGAGCCACAGCTGCTGGCCCACACCACAGCCACAGCCACAGCCACATCTGATCCAAGTCGTGTCTGTGACCTACACCACAGCTCAGGGCAACGCCAGATCCTTAACCCACCGATTGAGGCCAGGGATGGGACCCTCAACCTCATGGTTTCCAGTCGGATGCATTTCCACTGCGCCTCGACGGGAGCTCCCCATGCTGCTTTTCTCCTTGAGACTTCTGCTTTTGCGATGCCCTTGGACTCCAGTCTCTGGCATTCAAGACCCCCCAGGACTTTCCGGGCTTATCATGTGTGCCCACCAGCTTGCTCCAGAGGCTGGGAGTGCTGTGCCCTTCTCGCGGGCGGAGTTCCTCACAAGCGATGTTTATGGGAGCAGGGGCTAAGTCCCCTCTAATTGCAGGCCCAAGACGGGCGCAGTGCGTGGGTGGTGACATGAACCTTGTCACCTTTGTTTTGACACAGAGCGTGGGCGCATCTCACACCGTCTCTGCTCAGTCTCCAGCTTCTCTTCCAGGGAAGGCGCCTCAGCGGGCAGCGTGTGTCCTTGTGTCCTCCTCCCTCCGGGGGCTTGGTGCCCGGCTCTCTGGTGTGCGTCCTCCGCCTCCACACCTGTCTGTCTTACCCAGCTGACATGCTGCCTCCAGTTTCCCTTCCCCGGCCCCTTGGCACCCACCGTGCTGCTTCCTGACTATGAATTTGACTATTCTGTTCTCATATAATATTGTCCTCTTGCGACTGGCTACTTTCTCTTAGCACAGTGTCCTCAAGATTCATTCATGCTGTAACCTTTGTCAGACTCTCCATCCTTTTTTTTGTCTTTTGTCTTTTTAGGGCTACACCCGCAGCATATGGAGGTACCCAGGCTAGGGATGCAATCAGAGGTGTAGCTGCTGGCCTACACCACAGCCCCAGCAACGCCAGATCCAAGCGTCTGCACCCTACACTACAGCTCATGGCAACACCGGATCCTAGTGCAAATATAACTGAGCAGGGCCAGGGGTAGAACCTGCATCCTCATGGATGCTAGTCAGATTCATTTCCGCTGAGCCACGATGGGAACTGGTGTTTTAAAAAGATTATTTTATTTTTTGGCCATGGTGCACAGTGGCTTGATGTGGGATCTCATTTCCCAGACCAGGGATTCAACCCAGGTCACAGCGGTGAAAGCACCAAGTCCTAACCACTAGACCACCAGGGAACTCCCTCTCCTCCCTTTTTAAGGCTGAATAATATTCCATTGTGTGAATGGACCATGTTTGGCTCTTCCATTCCTCCACTGATGGATACTTAGGTTGCTTCTACTTCTTGGCTATTGTGAATAATGCTGCTACATATATAGATGTATAAATATCTCTTTTTATTTTTTTGATTTTTAGGGCCACACTTTCAGCATGTGGAGGTGCCCAGGCTAGGGGTCAAGTTGGAGATGAAGCTGCCGGCCTACGCCACAGCCATAGCAACTCAGGATCCAAGCTGCATCTGCAACCTACACCACAGCTCACAGCAACGTTGGATCCTTAACCCACTGAGCAAGGCCAGGGATCGAACCTGTGTCCTCATAGATACTAGTCGGGTTTGTTTCCATTGAGCTATGACGGGACCTCCTACAAATATCTCTTTGACTCTGTTTTCATTTCTTTTGGGGTATGTACCCAGAAATAGGATACTAGCTGGATCATATGGTAATTCTATGTTTAATTTAAACTTCCTCAAGTCTAGCTAACCTATTTTTGTCCCCTTTCCCAACTTTTTTTTTTTTTTTTTTTTTTTACTTTGTTGCCTATTTTTGGGGAAGCAGACACGTTCAAAAAAAGACTTTCACAAGCTACCTCACCTAATAATAATTAGCAAGGAAAGTTGCTTGATCCAGGACCTAGAAGGCAGCTGTAGGCGGCCTGGTTTGGCATGCTAACTTCAGTCGTCTTGGGCCAGGTGGGACAGGACAGCGTTAACACCGGTGAGTTTTTCTGCAGGGGGGACCTGCGGTGCTGCACCGACACTGGCCCTGATCCTATTTTTCTTTTCTTTTTTTTTTTGGTCTTTTTGCCATTTCTCGGGCCGCTCCCGCAGCATATAGAGGTTCCCAGGCTAGGGGTCGAATCGGAGCTGTAGCCACCAGCCTACGCCAGAGCCACAGCAACGCGGGATCTGAGCTGCATCTGCGACCTACACCACAGCTCACGGCAACGCCAGATTGTTAACCCACTGAGCAAGGGCAGGGACCGAACCCGCAACCTCATGGTTCCTAGTCGGATTCGTTAACCACTGCGCCACGACGGGAACTCCCCCCCCCAATCCTATTTTAAGGGCACTTCCCCTGATAACTTACAGGAAGGTTTATAGAACAATCAGAGGGTGCGGAATTGTTCCCAGCCACTGTTTAAGAAAAAGATTTTTCCATCATGTGGAAAATACTGAACATTTCTCGCAAGAGCCGTTGGGTCAGAATGACATTTTTCTGCTTTGATGGATGTATACTCTTTTGGGAACGTTAAGAAGAACCCACTAAGGATTGCTGTATTTATTAGCACTGCATCGTGCTTTTGCATTCTGATTATTCGTGGCCTTTTTGTGGCCGGCTTGTCTTCTTGCTCAAGTTCACCTCCAGGGTGATATTAGCAGACATTCACAATGATTCGGTCATCCTGGCTAAAAATCCTAGAATCATTCTGGGGTCCAAGCTGTTGGCGGGAGGAGTGTGTTGTTTCTATCAGGCTGGAGGATCTCTGGACTCAGAAATGAGAATCACAGAGCAGGTGCCCACCCTCAGGAATGTGACACACGCGGGAGATGCCTGCAGGCAGCGCGGATGCCACATGGAGGCCTGGCTGTGACGCAGGGACAGTCTGGGCCTTGCATCTAACCGGTATAGTGTCTGCACATGTCGCAAAAGTGCTTATGCCAAAGTAGGCCACCCCACACCCCAGCTGCCTCGTCAGCGAGGCAGTAAGAGCCCTGGAACCCGGAGAGGAGCTGTTCTTTCAGAACCACACAGCAAACAGCCTCGGCACCCGCCTTGTGCACTGACGCTTTGGAGCGCATCGTTGGTCTGAGGGAAGGACACTGTGGAGAGCCACACAGGTGGTGACATGAGGGCCACCTGGCCGTGGTGGGCATCCCGAGCTGCTGGGGGACCGCGAAGAGTTCAGTGTGGAGCAGAGCTCTTCTCAGGAGTGTGGGCAGACCAGCTCCAGCTTGCTCCCGGGCCGGGATGGTGTGGTGGTTTCGGCTGTCCCCGGGAGGTCTGCAAGCATTGTGGCAAAGTGGGGACTCTCATTGCTGGTGACTCGTGTTGTAGTAGGTGTCATCCCTCCTCGGGTTCGCAAACCACGTGTTAGCCGGTTCCTCCCAAGTTCCTGTCACTTGCGTAATCCTCCAGAATGGAGGGCGCGTGCTTCTTGGCAGGGGACGAGACATGTTTTGGTCTGATAAGGAGCACAGCCGTGGTCTGGTCCTCAGCAGGGGAGGCGGGGAGAGCAGGGCCCTGGGCGGGGGCCTGATCTGATCTCAGGGATGTTGGCCAGGTGGTTTCCATAACCGCCTTGGCGCAGATGGAAGCGTTTGGTTAATGTCATCCGTTCCGTTGAAAGGACAGGACCGGGGTGGGGGGTGTCTGTGTTGGGAGGAGGTGCGCAGCTCTTTGGTGGACAGACTGCAGCCTGCCTTCCGGAAGCACTGCTGGGGCTTCAGCCGCTTGGGGCCTGGGTTTCCCTTCCCGCCCCGGGGGCAGAGCCCTGCCTGTGCAGGGGGGTCCGATTTTGCTGCGAGGTCCGGGTGGCCTCAGCTGTGTCTTTGTTTACGAGTCATTAGCCGCCTTGGAGGCTGGGGGGCCTTTGTGGAACCCTGACCCCAGTGAGGCTCACATTTCCACGGGACACGTGTCATCTCCAGACTCCGGGTTTCTGCGACGCCCGCGCTCCTGTGCTGGGATTGTCTGGCTGTGGGTTTGAGCGCGTGGGCTTCCAGAGCCTATCAGAATGGACAGATTGCTATTTCATTCAGAGTGGAGCTGTCTAAGAGTGGAGGAAGGCTTCGCTGGTGAGCGAGGGTGTCGACTGACACCCAGGCCGTCTCCACCACCCCAGGCCGTCTCCACCACGTGCCAGGCTCAGGAGACGAGGCCGAGGGTGAGGCACGCCCCACCCCGCCCTCCCCCAGGCTGTCAGGCTCTCCCTTCGGCCGCTTTGCGATTTCTTGACTGTAATTTCTCGTTCCAGAGTACGGTGTCTGTGAAAACTTGCGGAAGCTGGAGATCACGGGCGTGTCTTGTCGAGACGTCTATGCGAAGCGTAAGTTAATCTGTTACCATCCGCCGACCTTGTTCCAGAAGCAGGTACTCAGTGAGCCCGAAAAGTAATTCAGCCCACAGGTCATTCTCAGACACCCTCTTAAAGTCACTTTTGTCATTTTATTTATTTATTTATTTGTTTATTCTTTTTAGGGCTGCACCCATGGCATGTGGAGGTTCCCAGGCGAGGGATCAAGTTGCAGCTGTAGCTGCCGGCTTACACCACAGCCACAGCAACTGGGGATCCCAACTGCGTCTTTGACCTACACCGCAGCTCATGGCAACACTGGATCCTTAACCCACTGAGCGAGGCCAGGGATCGAACCCGCAACCTAATGTTTCCTAGTCAGATTCATTTCTGCTGCACCGTGACGAGAACTCCACATGTGTCATTTTAAAGACAGCACTGTTGGCAGTAGCAAGGAGAAGGTGGGGGGCTCTCTCTTCTCCATTTTCGGGTGAATCATGACCCTGATTTTGCTCCCATATGGATAAAGGTGACTTTTATGGGGCATCTGCCCTAGAAGCAGCTCTGGTGAGCCCTGGGGTACCCCGGCTCGAGGCCCTAGGCCCGCAGCCTGGATGGAGTGGGGATGGCAGTCGTGATTGCGACATGCAGCCCTGGCCTTCCGGGGCCCCTCCTCCCCGCCCACTCCAGCCTCAGCTGTCCTACAGGCGCAGTGGGGCCTGCCCTTTGCTTTCCAGAGTCGCCAGCAGCACTCCCTGTGTTCACAGCCCCTGACCCCTGTGTCATCCTGGCCGGCCTTTCCTCAGTGCCCTTTGTGTGAGGCTGCGAGGGCGTCTCTTGGCACTGACGTTGCCCGGGGCCCGGCAGGCAATTGTCCCCACCAGTGGAGTGTGGCCTGCGTGGCTGATACCCAAGGCTGAACGTTAAAGAATGGAGGGAGAAGGTCCGTGGTGACCCTTCTCTTTGGCCTAAAGTTGACTTGGTGACCTCTCTGAAAAGCACCTTAAATGTTCATTCTCAAACCAGCTTGGTAGATGTTGGTTTTCACATTCTTTTGAGCTTTGTACCAGTTCTGCTTTGAGCGCTGAGACCTGCGGGTGCTTCTGACTGAAACACTGTTATCATGGAAGCACCTGTGCTTCGGGGTGGAGGGGGCAGCGGGCAGCGGGCCGAGGGCCTCCTGGGGGCCAGGCTGCTGGGTGGGAGCCGGAGGCTCCTTCCAGAGTCGGGGCTTGCTAGTTGGTGTCACTGGCTGTGTTCCTTCCTTTCAGTGTCTTGTTGCTCTCAGAGTCGCACCTCCTCAGGTGTCCCGGCCCCTGGAATGGGTAAAGCCTGGACTTTCTCCGCAGCAGCCGGCCCTGCAGGGAGACAAGCCATGGCGAGCAGTCAGTCTCCGAGTCCGGGCTGATCCTCGTCCCATCCCATCAGCCGTCCTCCACACGGATCCCGTGGCCACTGGGAGGGACTGTTGGATTGGCCAGCGTTCCTGGCTTAGAATTTGCTTACGAGGGGGAGTCCTCCTGCCAGAGGCTCTGAGTTGTTGGAGCACCTTCCTCTGAGGTGCTCAGCTGCCCTGGGCGCGAAGGGCTCTCGGTGTTGGCGCTCAGCTGTGCCTTCCAGTGATTTCCTCCTCCCACCTCCTCTGAGCCCCCTGGGTCCCAGCCCCGCTTCTCCCCACTCGCTCGGGCCCTCACTGCCATCCTGCCCCCTGTGCTGCTCAGGCCTGCACTGCCATCCCGCCCCCACGCTGCTGGTTCTGGACCCCGGTGTGGGCTGGTCTGCTCACGGCCTCCTACTCCTCCTTCCCCATGCAAGGGACTTTGGTTTCTTCTCTGGCTTCTGCTCCACGTCTCACCACCCGAGAGGACATGTGTCTCCAGGGGGGAGCGGGTCTGGGGGCCCAAGTGGTCACGTCTCGGGAAAGTGTAACTCTTTCCTGTTTTCCCATCTCGGTGGCCAGAATGATGCCGGTTTGAATCCCAAGGCCCTGAGTTGCAGGGGCGGAAACCGGCTGTGCCTCTCCCCTCCCGCCCTCCGTTCTGGTGCCCCCGTTCTCGGCTCCAGTGTCCCCGGAAGCCCGCATCTCACCTGCCACAGTGTAGAGTCCAGGAGTCCACCCTCGCTACGGGCGGCTGTGTCAGTCAGAGCTGAACTCACCACCGTGAATGCTCAGAAAGGAAAGCTTTCCTGGCTTTTGGAGGGCCAGCTGTTTCTGTGTGGATCTGCTGTGGCAAGTTCTCACCACCCTACTGCTTTTCGAGTTTGTTAGGCCATTTCGTGGTATCATCGCAAAGCAACCTGATTTCTAAGAGTTGTAAGTGCTCAAGGTAGCATCCTGGCCGGAGGCAGGTGTTAGGAGTCGCCCCGGTCTGTGGCATCTGTCCTGTGGAGGGACGTCTGCGCACAGGTGGGCAGGAGGGGAGCAGGGAGAGAGGGAGAGGTCCAGGTTGGGGAGGCCAGGGGGCCGGGGAGCGGGGACAAGGGCCATGCAGGCCTGTCTAGGCAGAGGGGACATGGACAGGCAGAGGAGGACATCTGGAGATTTCCCAACCCCTTGAAAATGGTTGCAGAATCCACGGAGTAATTCATTTTACTTGTTATTTATCATCCAGAGTGTTTCATTTGCCCTGGTCAAAGTGAGCTTCAGTTTTCTTTATCACGGTGCAGCAACTGTGCTTTTGTGAGTTTGTTTTGAAGGCCTTATCTGGGAGAAGATCACCTTGCTTCTGGAATAGGTGTTGGAAGAAAGTCAACCCTAGTTCCTGCATAGGTGGTAGTCAGCAACCTGGATTCAGGAGAGAAGGGGTGCTGACTGCGTTAGGAGGCTGGCAATCACTGTTCTTTTTTTTTCTTCTGTCTTTTTAGGGCCACACTCGCAGCATATGGAGGTTCCCAGGCTAGGGGTTGAATCAGAGCTGTAGCTGCTGGCCTACACTACAGCCACAGCAATGCAGGATCTGAGCCGCGTCTGCGACCTACACCACAAGCTCACGGCAACGCCAGATTCTTAACCCATTGAGTGAGGCCAGGGATTGAACCCACGTCCTCATGGATGCTAGCCGGATTCGTTAACCACTGAGTCACGATGGGAACGCCCAAACGCTGTCCTTAATCACGACAAAGCACACATGTGCAGCAGACCAGAGAGAACCCTCAGGGTGCACTGGGCAAGCTGGGTCTCCTGGTGGAGCACAGCATTCTCTCCACACCCTGAATATCCATGTGCCACGACCTCTGCCCTCCACCTCGCTGAGCCCCAGTGATGGTGGCGAGTGATGGGAGCGAGGCCCGAGGGGTCCCTAGCTGGCCTCCTCGTGACTGCTGGTTGAGTCACTGATGGAGAGGGACGTCCATCATGTTCCCTTCGAGCCAGGCCTGCCCGCTTGGCAGGTGCTTCCCCCGAGGTTCTGGGGTGGAGGATCTGACGGATCGTGTGGTGTTGCTGAGAGAGAGGTGTTGAGTCCTGTGAAAACCTTTCCCACAGTCGCGAAGGCGGACCCATCTTTAGCCCTCTCCCTGCTGTGTCTGTTCAGGTATAAACCCTCGTGTGAAGTCAGGACGTTTCATGAAAATTCTTCCCGATTACGAGCACATGGAGTACAGAGATGTTTACACCTGCCGTACGTACCTCCCGCTGGCTTCCGCTTTTGTGGGCAAGCTCGGCTGAGAAGCTGCATGGACAGGGGTCCCACTCAAGGCGTGGGGGCGGCTTCGGTCCCGAGAGCGAGCTGACCTTGGCTGTTGCTGGTTTTCACTTTGCTGCAGCGCCCTCTGTGGCTCCTCGGTACTGGGGTGACTCCTGAGCCCTGGCCCCAGGGGAGCTGCACCAATGGCTGGCCGGGTTTCCACGGCAGCTTTGGGCCTCTGGGTTGTACACGCCTGGATCCCTGTGTTGATGTGCATTTTAGCATTTATCGCTTTTTGAGACAGGGCAGAAGCCTTAAAACCTTTTTATCCCAGGAAGAAATGTGACTGTCCATATCCAGGGTTTATTACTCACATGTTAATAGTATATGTCAATTTAAAAAGGCCACACCCACACACACACACACACACACACACACAGAGTTATGTGGAAACAGTTGATTCCTAGATCCTGACTCTTCCTTTGATTATTGGCAGCACTGAACTCCGGAAATTTTCCTAAGCCAGATTCCGTAGGTGATCCATGCTGTCTCTGTTTTTTTTTTTTTTTCCTTCTTTTTATGGGGGAGGCTTTTTCATACTCATGGCATATGGAGGTTTCCAGGCTTGGGGTCCAATTGGAGCTGTAGCCGCCGGCTTGCACCACAGCCACAGCCACGTGGATCCGAGCCTCACCTGCAACCTGCACCACAGCTCGTGGCAACGCCGGGTCCTTAACCCACTGGGCAAGGCCAGGGGTCGAACCTGGGTTCTCATGGATACCGGGTGGGTTTGTTAAAATCATCGCTGAGCCACGACAGGAGCGCCTGTCTCTGATCTTTACTGGGGTGAGCTGAGATGCCCTGAAAGCCGTTTGCTACATTTCTGGAGGTATGGGGACACTCCTGCTACTCTTACTCCAGCGCCTCCGGGGCTCTGTGTGTCAGCGGTGCCTGCATGGAGCAGACCCACTGCTGAGTCTTTCATGTGCAGTTTATGACAAAGCCTACTTGGCGCAGCAGGAATAGGGTCGTTGGTGGCATTTTTCTACCCCTGCCAGGCTCCAGACATGTAGCTGCCATGTGCTGGGAGGTGCCATTTTTCTCGGGGTGGGGTGGGGTCATCCTGGATCAGGATGGGGCTGCCCGGCTGTGGGCACAACTGCTTATAAACCCGGCAGGCTGAGGGTGGCCAGGGGGCTTGTCAGGAGTGTGGGAGCATTTGCTGCCAGTCCGGGGGTGGCTCTCGCTTAGAGGGGAAGGGGGTCAGGCCAGCCAGCTCCAAAGACCTGCTTTCTGTTCTTTTCCAAATGTTTTGTCATGGACTGACCCGCCCTCCCCGTGTGGCTGTCAGTGAGCCAAGGTGCCTCCAGGCCTGTGGGAGAGACGCTGACGCAGCGGGCATTTCTGAGAGCAGTGGATCCATGGCACTGGCTGTGCTGTCGGGAACCTGGTGGCGCTGGCTTTAGAGACAGACAAGCACTTAGAGGTTCATTATGTCATACAGCGGTCACAGGACTCTTCTGGAACAGCAGTCTGTCTGGAATTACACCATAGAGCTAGTATGGAATTCTGAGCCTTCTGTGGGGGTGGCTGGGGCCTAGGAAGTGCCTCGAGTTGTGTTGGGGCCTGAGGTTTTTTTTGCCCTCAGGGATTGGTCAGAAGCTTTCTGTAGCTGATGAGGACGAGTCATGAGTCCAGACTTTTCACCACTCTTCTCGGAGACCACGTCTAGAGCATCTGGACTCTTTAGCTGCATCTGTGAGGGTCCCCCCCATTGCTTGTAGCTGATGGCTGCATTGCAGATGTGTTTTGATGGTGAACTGCTGCCCCCCAGAGGTGTGCATGTGTGTGTAGTTACAGAATACAGTGGTCGTTGTAGAGCTTGGGAGGTCCAGAAAGCGTAGTGAATTAGCCAGCGGTCAGCATTGGTTGCCTTCGTGGACGTACGTACGTAAACGGTGGCTGGTTTGTCACCTCCGTGCCTCCCAGAACATCAGAGAAAAATTCGCTTGCATGAAAAAAAAGGTTTCCACTGAATTCGAAGCGCTGTATGCCCAGGTGTTCGGTGTTCCACGTCCTGTGTGTCCTCACCAAGGGCCGCTTGGAATGTGTCCTCTGGTGCTCACCACGGTCCAGAGGGATCTGCTGTGACAACTGGCTTGTGAGGTGCTTCGGACCTGCTGCTGTGCCTGTGCTCCCTCTAGTGCCTTCCTGGAGCTGTGGGGCCTTGTGTCTCCTGGTCTCCTCAAGTCCTTCAGCCACCTTCTTTGGAACCCGCAGTCCTGTGGCTCCGATTAGGTGCCCTGGTGTGTCGTGTGTTGCTTCCTGATGGTGTTTTTTTTGTTTTTTTGTTTTTTTTGTTTTGTCTTTTTGTCTTTTCTAGGGCTGCTCCCGTGGCATATGGAGGTTTCCAGGCTAGGGGTCCGATCGGAGCTATAGCTGCTGGTCTATACCACAGTCACAGCAACATCAGATCTGAGCCGCATCTGCAACCTACACCACAGCTTATGGCCACGCCGGATCCTCAACCCACTGAGCAAGGCCAGGGATCAAACCTTCAACCTCATGGTTCCGAGTTGGATTCGTTAACCACTGATCCACGACGGGAACTCCCTGATAGTCTTGATAATCCATGTGTCTAAGGCATCAGGAGTGTCATAGGGGTGTGTGTTGTCTTTATGAGGGTCTAACTCTGTCCTCGTGTGTGAATCCATGGTGGCTGGATAACTTTGTAGGAGTTCCCGTCGTGGCTCAGTGGTGTAGGTCGCAGACTTGGCTTGGATCCTGTGTTAACTGTGGCGGAGGCCAACAGCTGCAGCTCCGATCGGACCCCTAGCCTGGGACCCTCCATTCGCCCCGGGTGCGGCCCTAGAAAAGACAAAAGACCAAAACAAAAAAAAAGAAAACCTTTGTATACCTGTAGGGCTCTGGGTTTTGATGTTCAAGCCTAGGATTCTGGCAGTGCTCCAGATTGCTGCAGCAGGTATGGGGGATCTGGTGGCGTTGCCCAGCCCAGGTAGGGAGCTGGGCGGGTCACTTCTGACCCTCAGGTTCAGATGACCGGAAACAGTCTGACAGGAAGGCAACTCCTCCTCCCCCCGCCAAGTCCCTTGTGCCAGGTGGAGCCACATAGCGGGATGGTTACTGAGGAAGGAAGGAGTCCATTGGTGAGAATCAAACAGGAGGCCGCCCCTGGAGAGGGTGGCTGTGCGTCTGAGAGGGCAGGGACCTTCCGCTGGTCACCTGACTGAATTCCTACGTATCGTGGGATGTTTCTCCTGATTTTGTTCTGTGTATTGATTTTGAATCCTTCACCTTTACAGAATTCAGTTATTTCATAGTTTTTGGTGGTGTCTTTAGGATTTTCTGTATATAGTATTATGCTGTCTATATATAGTGACAGTTTTACTTCTTCCTTTTCAATTAGGATACTTTTAACTTTTAATTCTTTTTTTTTTTTTTTTTTTTAGGGCTGCACCCATGGCATATGGAAGTTCCCAGGCTAGGGCACTAACTGGAGCTGGAGCTGCCCACCTCTATCTACCACAACCACAGCATTGCGGGGTCTGAGCTGCGTCAGCGACCTGCACCACAGCTCACGGCCGCACTGGATCCTTAACCCACTGAGTGAGGGCAGGGATCAAACCTGCATCCTCATGGATACTAGTCGGGTTTGTTTCCACTGCGCCATGGCGGGAGCTCCGGTTTGCTGATGTTTTGTTGAGGATGTTTGCATCTATGTTCATTAGGGATATTGGCCTGTAATTTTTTTTGGCTTTTTGCTATTTATTGGGGCGCTCCCACGGCATATGGAGGTTCCCAGGCTAGGGGTCGAATCGGAGCTGTAGCTGCCAGCCTACACCAGAGCCACAGCAACGCGGGATCCGAGCCATGTCTGCGACCTACACCACAGCTCATGGCAACGCCAGATCCTTAACCCACCAAGCAAGGCCAGGGATCAAACCCGCAACCTCATGGTTCCTAGTCGGATTCGTTAACCACTGCACCACGACAGGAACTCCATGGCCTGTAATTTTTTTTTTCACGGTATCGTTGCCTGGATTTGGTATCAGGGTACTGCTGGCCTCATAGAATGAGTTTGGACGTGTTCCCTCCTCTGATTTTATTCTAATTACTGAAAGCATCTTAGCAAGTGGCAAGACACTTTTAGTTGCATTTATGATTTTTTTTGCACAACAGTGATGTGTAGGACCAGCCACCACCCTGAAATCTCAATTATGCAGCAACGGATGTGATGATTCAAGAAAGGTGTGTGGCCTTGCTGGGGTGGTGCGCCGACTCTCCTAAGTGTGGTGGGCAGCAGCAGCTGCTTGTGGGACAGCAGGGGAGCGGCTGCCCAGTCTCAACTCCTGCTGTGTGAGGAGAGTCGGATCTTTTGGGATGGGTGGTGCCCAGCGTGTAGGAGTTTCCCGCTGATGAGGATGGAGTGTTTTCTCTTGAGCTGAGCGGTCCCTTAGCCGTCTGGGATTATTGTTCCCGTTTTGGGGGCTGGGATGGCTTTCTGAACACAAGCCCAGCGACCTTGGGGATCAGTGTGTGTGGAAGTCTCTGACCTGGAGCTCATTCTGGGCCCAAGTCCGGCTTCGTGGGGCTGAGAGCAGGAGTGCTTTCATTATTCCTGCCGAGTTACGGTGTGGTTCCCTGGTGTCCACTTTCCTTGCCCCTGACCTGGAACGCCTGTCTGCTGTGGCCTCCTAAGACCTGCCCTGACGGGGCTGACACAGTCTCCGGTCCCAAGCCGGCTGCCTGCCCCCACCAGTGTCATCGTGACTTAATCCCACTGACTCTCCCTACTGTGGTCCATGGTGGTTTGGAGACAGCCTAGGGAGAGCCTCTGGAGGCGGGATCTTCCTCCAGGCGAGGCGCCCCACGTGGGGTGGGCGCCTGGGCCAGGTGGTGCTGCAGGTTCTGGCCTAACCCGCAGGCCCTTCATCTGCCCAAGGTAGGACAGGGCGCAGGGCAGAGGGGGTGTGAGGGAAGCGCCTGAGCTCATACAGCTCCTTCCGTCTGCACAGCGATGCCTTAAAGCTGGCCTCCCCAGCAGGCCCCGGGCACGGAAGGTCACCTGCTCCTGTGCGACTCAGGTGGACACCTTCCCTCTGAGAACCTGGGCTTCTCGAGGTTTTCAGGTCACCTCTGCCCAGCTCAGTTCTGGGGACAGTGTCACTTTTTATATTTTTTTAAATTTTTGCTTTTTAGGGGCCACTCCTGTGCCATATGGAGGTTCCCAGGCTAGGGGTCGAATCGGAGCTACAGCTGCCGGCCTATACCCCAGCCACAGCAACGCAGGATCTGAGCCACGTCTGCGACCTACAGCTCATGGCAACGCTGGATCCTTAACCCACTGAGTGAGGCCAGGAATTGAACCTGCAACCTCATGGTTCCTGGTCATATTTGTTTCCATTGTGCCACAATGGGAGCTCCAGGTGTCGCTTTTTAAAGACTACATTGTAGAACGCAGGTGTTGCGTGGAGTGGGGCAATCGCCTGCACCTGGCTCGGCGCTCGCCGTGCACCTGATGGTGTTGGTCTCTGACTTGCCCTCTGTTTGTCCTGGGTGGTCCTGGGGCGTGTGAGCCAGAGTCGTGTCGTGGGAGTGAGAGGGGCCCACCCTAGTCCTCTGTGCACGGGGCTTGAGGCTCAGGGACACAGCCGCTCTGAGCAGACGCGGGAGGCTGAACTTTTACTTCAAAGAAATGCTGCTTTTTTTCCCTTTCTACTGCTTTTTTTCTTTTTGCCTTTCTGTAAAGAGATGCTGCTTTTAAAACAAAACAGAGAGCTCCCTTTTGAAATTGCCACGTCTGTGGCATCTTTGAGCAGTCTTTCTGGGAGCCTTAAGCTCAGAGTGACTGATCTTGAACTAGGCAGTGCCGGCGGTCGAATTGGGAGATGAGAGGGTGGAGACAAGGGGAGAGGGCCATGCTGTAGGGGCCATTTTTTCCCTCCCATATTTTATCATGAAATTTTACAAACATACAGAAAAGTAGAAAGAATTGTTCAGTGGCCTCCCTTTACCAGCACCTGACTCCATAGTGCCTTGCCTTGCTCCTCTTCACTCTACACGCTGGCCGTGCGTCCATCCTGTCTTATGATGCATGTCAAGGGGAGTGGCAGCTTTCAGTCTCTGATCCTTAAACACCTGAGCGTGTGTTGCACTAGCTGGAGTTCAGTATTTTTTTTTTTTTTTCTTTTTTGCTTTTTAGGGCTGCACCTGCGGCATATGGAGGTTCCCAAGCTGGGGTCGAATGAGAGCTGCAGCTGCCGGCCTACACCACAGCCACAGCAACGTGCAATCCAAGCCTTGTCTGCAAGCTATACCACAGCTTCCAGCAATGCTGCATCCTTAACCCACTGAGCGGGGCCGGGGATCAAACCTGCGTCCTCATGGTTCCTAGTTGGGTTCATTAACCACTGAGCCATGATGGCAACTCCTGAGTTGAGTATTTGTGGTTCCTGATGCTGCTTATTATTGCTTGTTTAACAAACATCCCATCAGGGTACGGCCATAAAATAACTGCTGTTTTAATGTGTGTATGACTTTAAACCGATTCAGAAGGCTGTGGGATGAATGGCAGGTGCCCTGCCCCGACAGTCAGGGCTTATTTAGAGAGGCGTGTCCTCAGGCCGAAACCTCGGGGAACATTTGTCATTTTCCTGCCAGCCTTCCTCATGCTCTGCCGGCCTGAGGTGGTTCTGGCCTCACTTTCCTGTTCCCTGTGCCCCAGACCAAGTGGTGGCCAGAGAGCTACTCTCTGGGCTTAGGTCCCTCTGCCCCTGTCACTTGGTCTTCTTTCCTGCGGCCTGGTGTGATGGTGTGGCTCCAGCCCTGGGACACCGTCCACGGCTCCCCCCGCCTGTTAGCGAGGATCTCAGACACAGAACAAGTTTATTATGAAGAATTGGCTTGCGCAGCTGTGGCAGCTACGTCCCAGGACCTCCAGGCAGCGGGCTGGAAACCTAGTGGGGCCAGTGTTGTAGCTTCAGTCCCAGGAAGAGCCTGTGTTTCACTTTGAGTCCAAAGACTGGGAAAGACCAATGTTTTAGCTCACAGCTGTCAGGCAGGAACGTTCCCCTGTATGCATTGTAGCCTGAGCCCCTTCTGTCCTGTTCAGGAAGAGCCCAGATTAGTTAGGGTTCAAAGTTAGAGACGACTGATGTCCCAGCTTGCAGCCAGGCAGGGGCCCCCCTCCTCGTTGTGGGTCATCTGCCCTCCTCTGCTCAGGCCTTCAACTGATGGGACAAGGCCCACCACACTAGGGAGGGCAGTCTTCTTTCTCTGCCCACAGATTTAAACTCTCATCCAGAAACACACACACACACACAAAAGGTGTTCCCGTCTGGCTCAGTGGTTAATGAATCCAACTAGGAACCATGAGGTTGCGGGTTCGATCCCTGGCCTTACTCATGGGTTAAGGATCCCGTGTTGCCGTGAGCTGTGGTGTAGGTCGCAGACGCAGCTCGGATCCCATGTTGCTGTGGCTCTGGTGTAGGCCAGCGGCTACATCTCCGATTCAACCCCTAGCCTGGGAAGCTCCGTATGCCGCGGGAGCAGCTCAAGAAATGACAAAAAAAAAAAAAAAAAAAAAAAAAAGAAAAAAAAAAGGCAGAAACACAGACATACCAGAATAATGTTTGACCAAGAACGTGTGGGCCTCCCATGGCCAAGTCCCGTTGATACATAAAATTAACTACCAGAGACTGGCTGCAGAGAGACCCCAAACCCTGCCGCTGGCAGGCAGGGCCTTGGGTGAGCCTGCTGTTGTCTGGGCAGTTTGCTCACTCTTTCGCTTGTTCGCTTGTTCACTCTGATACTCATGCAGAGGAGGTGGACGTGCAGGGCTGTCCCCACGGCCTTTGCCGTGCTGGCCTTTGCGGTGCAGTGGGACCTCAGGTGGGCACTGGGGCGTGCCCCGGTCTCCGTTGCTTTGGTGAATGTGCATGCACTGCTTTTGAAAACCAGAGGAATAGCTTTTGTTTTCTAAAAGAAGGTTGACCCCACGTAAATCTTGTCCCATAGCCCATGACACTTTGGACTGTGCCTCGGTCTAAGAGTCCCACGTGTCATTAGTCGTGTAGACGGACACTCACTCCACGTCCTTCGAGGCAGCAGGTCCTTGTCGTGGGCGCTGGTACCTAGAGGCTGGGTGTCACGATGACCTAGTTTTCCGTTTCATTATGCTTTGTGTGTGTGTGCGTGGCTGCGCCTGGGGCATGCAGAAGTTTGGGGGCCAGGGACTGAACCTGCACCACAGCAGCGACCCCGCAGACCACTAACCCACTGGGCCACCAGGGAACTCCCGTGTCGCCTTTTAAAGATGTCTGTCCTCAGAGTTCTTTAGAAACCTGTCGGATTTGCTTGGACCCACGCTTGCTTCAAGGCCCCGTGACAGGCCTTTGGCGTGGTTTCCTCACGAGGCCCCGCTCACGCCACCCCTCCGTTGTTTGTTCTGAAGTGAAGCCGGGCCGGCTCTCAGCGTGGCCCTGTCCCCTCTCTTCCTGCAGTGCTTCATCGCTACAGACACATCCTGGGACTGTGGCAGCCGGACATCGGGCCGTACGGAGGACTGCTGAACGTGGTGGTGAGTCCGAGCGCCTCGCCTGGAGTCCCGCGCGGTTGGGGCCCTGCCCTCCTGCCAGGGTGCAGGCCAGTGGCTCCCGTGTGGCTGAGTAGTCACAGGGACTTCTCAGCCAGGTGTTGTCTCCAAATGAGCAGAGATCCCTGTTAAGTAGCTCCTGGCTGCGGCCACATCCGCCAACTTGGAGGTGATGGTGGTGGAGTGCCAGTTGCCATGAGAGCATCTTCCCTTGCCCGGGCCCAGCCTCCTGGACACTGAGGGCCGTCGGCTTTCATTCCCCAGGACACTCGTTTGGGCCTCTGCGCTAGCTCCTCACCCTAAATCAGGGGTCTGCAGGCTGAAAGGAAAGGAGGCTGCATGGGGCCTTTGGGGCCTGGCTCTGGGACCGCTTGGCATAGGCCTGGTGTCTTGGCAGGTGCCTGTCTCTGCAGGTGCACCCAGCTGGGACTGCCACAGGCCCCTTGTGGTGTCCCAGTGCATGCCGAGCACTTGCTCTGTGGCAGATGCTGCCCGGCGCCCAGAGATGCTCTCGGGCTGTGGCATCGGCTGGTCACCAGGCATTTGCAGCCTTGGGAGCAGGCAGGGCTGGCTCTGGGGTTTCCTTTATTCACATAATGCTGGGGCCAGGCCAGGGTCCTCGTTGGCTGGTGAAACAGGCAAGTACATGCTTTCTGGGACCCTGGGTCCCTCCAGGACCTTAGAGCAACTCCCCACACACCACTCACAGCAAATGGGTGGGTTAGAACAGCGGGATGTACCCTCCCCGCCTGGAGTCTATGGTTGTGGTGTTTCGGGGCCAGGCTCCCTCCATGGGCTGCAGGGGAGGGTCCTTCCTGCTCCTTCCAGCTCCTGGGGCTCTAGGCTCCCTGGGCTGCAGCTGTGTCCCTCCAGCCTCTGCCTCTGATGTCACGGAGCTTTTTCTTCTCCTCCGTGTATCTGGGCCCCTCTCTGCCTGGGTAGAGGTGACTGCACCTGGGCCCACCTGGGTCTTCTGACTCCCCTGCACGTCTTTTCTGCCACATGGTCATGAGGTTTGCAGGGTCGAGCGATTAGTGCGTGGGCCCCTTGGGCCTTTATGCAGCTGACCGTGCTTCCGAGGAGGAAAAGGTGCCTTTATCGGGGGAGAGGGGGCCACCAGCACCTGACCAGATGGTCCACATTAGCTCTCTAGCTAACCCGGTTTAGGTGGTCCATGTTAACGAACCAGCAGAAGGACGCTGACCTCAGGCCCCTCCTGCTGGGATCGGAAGGACACAGCCTCACTTCTGTGGAGCTCCTGCCAAAAAACACACAACCTGAATTTAATCTTGAGCCGCTCTTCCCGTAAACTCACCCTTGGGGCCGGCCAAGGTCACTGCTCTCCACCGTCATCCCCGCCTGGCCTGTGCCTCCTTTTCAGGCTGGCTCCCTGAGGTCTTCGGGCAGCATTTTAACTTCACCTCATGCAGTCTTTATAGCTGGTCTCAGCAGGAGGGGCCGTTTGATAGAAACTCCTTGGTCTTAGCCAGGAGGAAAGTCTTCGGGTTTTAATTTTTATATGCTTCCTGGTCACTTGCCTGGCTTATTTTGAAAAGTAGCTGTTCAGGTTTTGGCCCCTTTGAAAAACTCAGGTCTGACTTTTCTTGGGCTTAACTGGCAGCAGCATCTGGCAGGATGCAGCCCCTGCTGGTGCTCTTGTGGTGCCTGCGGTGCCTCTGGAGCAGAAACTGGACCCGGGTGGGACTGTTATGGTTGCTGAGCTCTGGGGAGGTGGCTGACCTTGGATGTTGCCCAGCTGGTGGTGCAGGGAAACAAAGTCAGGTGCCCTTTGGGCAGTGCTGGTGTCCTGATTCTGCTTTCCTGCCATTATGCACGTGCTCAGCAGGCCAGAGGCCGGATCCAGGGGACCAGCCCGCAGCTTGTGTGTAGCACATGGGTCTGCCTTGTGGGGCTGGTGGGGCCTCCGGACAGCCTTGGTGTGGGCTCCTTTGAGCCTGGTTTGCATGGGCCACCGGCTGACTGTGGTTACTGTTACTCCGTGTTTTGCTCACCAGGTGGGGCTTGGGGCAGGGATAGATATTCCTTCATATTCTTTTTTTTTTTTTTTTTTCTTTTTAGGACCGCACCCGAGGCATATGGGAGTTCCCAGGCTAGGGATCCAATGGGAGCTGTAGCTGCTGGCCTACACTACAGCCACACAGGACCCGAGCCATGTCCACGACCAATACCGCAGCTCACTGCAGTGCCAGATCCTTAACCCACTGAGCGAGGCCAGGGATCAAACCCGCAGCCTCGTGGATGCTAGTCGGGTTCGTGAACTGCTGAGCCACGAAGGGAACTCCCAGTTCCCTCATATTCTTTATGGTTTGGTGGAAACATCCATTAAGAAACTCGCTTTGCATTTATTCTGTTTAATGTCACTGGGGAAGCCTCGCTTTTAGGACCATCCCACAGGGACAGGCCAGACAGCTGTCAGCGTGGGCAGGTTCTTTCATTCGGGGAGGGTGATAATTGTTTTTCTTACTGGCAGTTTTGTTTTGTTTTGTTTTGTTTTAAGGCTTCTGAAAGCAGGGGATAATTCGGGGAAAATGGAACCCTGGCAGGACAGTGCCACGTGGCTCTTGTCTCAGACAGTTAGCTACAGAAGCCACTAAGTTCTCTCCCCCTCTGTCACTAGAGCAGAAGCTGTGGATCCAAGCTCCCCTGGGAAGGTGGGACCAACTGCAGGGGGTCTCAAGGGGGCCTGCAGAGGCGCCCCGGGAATGGGCCGGCGTTTGCTGAGTGCCAGTGGCCGGGGCTGCTCCCTCCACTTCCCATTCACCACTCTTCCCACTTGCTGGTTTGAACACACACGAGAGTAGCAGGAATGACGACACAAGGCCTGAAGACAGGTGCCTTCCAGATCCGGCAGGCGGCCAGTGGGCCAGACGCACACGTTTGTCTCTGCCCTTGGCCTTTTCAGTATTTCAAAGCAAGTCCCAGGCCCGTGTCATTTCATGCCTGTGCTTCATTGTGTATCATCTCTAAAGACGGGTGTGTTCCTGCAAAGCCACCCAGGCGCGGTCCTTGGGGCATCTCAGCACGGGCGGGAATTCTTGAATTGCCCGAGTCCCAGGCCGTGCTGAGGCTCCCCGACTGTCTCGGACCTGCCTTGGAAGCTGGCTTGTTGGCGTCAGGGTCTCGAGCAGGCCCCTGTGCGGCGCCGTTTCGTTTGCTTCATGAATACCGCCTGTCAAAAGCCGCACCCCGTTTTTCCTGGGGTCAGTTGTCCCATTGGGTGTTGCTCTTTCAAGATCATTCCTGCTTCTTCCTTGTGTCTTTTAGCTTGTTCCTGCAACCCTACCTCTGCTTCAGAGCTGGAAGTTCTCTCTAAAAGAGATTGGGTGCAGGTCTAACCACTGCATTTTCTTTGTTTCGCTTTTCTTTTTACTGCCACGCCTGCAGCATACAGAAGTTCCCAGGCTAGGGGATGAATTGGAGCCGCAGCTGCCGGCCTACACCACAGCCACAGCAACACTAAATCCTCAACCCGCTGAGCGAGGCCAAGGATTGCGCCCGCATCCTCAGGGACACTGTGTTGGGTTCTTAACCTGCTGAGCCACAACAGGAACTTCAAACCACTGTATTTTCTTTTTTTTTTTTTTTTGTCTTTTTGCTATTTATTGGGCCGCTCCCGCGGCATATGGAGTTTCCCAGGCTAGGGGTCGAATCGGAGCTGTAGCCACCGGCCTACGCCAGAGCCACAGCAACACGGGATCCGAGCCGCGTCTGCAACCCACACCACGGCTCACGGCAACGCCGGAACCTTGACCCACTGAGCAAGGGCAGGGATCGAACCCGCAACCTCATGGTTCCTAGTCAGATTCGTTAACCACTGCGCCACGACAGGAACTCCAAACCACTGTATTTTCTATTAAAAAGTTGATTTTTTCGGCTTTATTAAGGTATAAATGACAAAACTATAAAATATATTCAGTGTATGTGGTGGAAGGAGTTTCCCTGTCCAGTTAACCAAGCAGCCATCACTTCATTTTTATCCGTTTTGGAGGGTTGGGGAAAACCCTGAGTTCCGTTTCTTGGCAGAGTTCCATGGTGGAGTACAGTCTCAGCAACTTTAGTCACCGTGTGTCCGCTTGGCTGAGCGAGCGACGTGTGGTTAACGCGTGCTGGCCCTGCGGCGCTGCGTGGGGCCGCGGGTGGTCCTCGCGGTGAGCTGGGGCCGGGGGCGCTCTGCCTCAGCCCCACCCCCGTGTGAACCTGCTCGCAGGTGGACGGCTTTTTCATCATTGGCTGGATGTACCTGCCGCCCCACGACCCCCACGTGGATGACCCGATGCGGTTCAAGCCCTTGTTTAGGATCCACCTGATGGAGAGGAAGTCGGCCACGGTGGAGTGCATGTACGGCCACAGGGGACCCCACAATGGTCACATCCAGGTGAGCCCACGCGGGTGGGGGTGGGGCCCTGCTGCGGGCTGTTTGTGCCGCTGTTGCTCCGGGAGCCTCCCGGATTCTGCCTCCACTCAGAACCATTTGTTCTTCTGTGCTCGACTCCTCTTCCTTTGCTCCTCTCAGCAAGGGTGTCAGCTTGGGATGAGTTTCGCTGTCCTGGCCGACGGCCACGTGAGAGCCAGCGTGTTATCTGCCTCACTAGGAAAGTGCCAGCCCCTTTGTGCTGCTCTAGGGCACCCCCTGGGAAGAGCGAGGCCTGTCCAGGAAGGAAGCGTGCTCAGGGGGTTCTGAGCCCATTCCTGGACTGGCCCCCAGCGGGGCTCCTTGGGCCCCCGTAGATGAGAGGGTGCTTTGAGGTGGGAGGGGCTGGTGGTGCTGCCTGCTTGGTGGGGGCCCCAGGCTGACCTGTCACCCTTTCTCCTTGTCATGGGCGCTCAAGATCGTGAAGAAGGACGAGTTCTCCACCAAGTGCAACCAGACAGACCACCACCGAATGTCCGGCGGGAGGCAGGAGGTGAGGCTGAACCCTGCCGTCCCATGGGGGAGACATGAGGGCGGGCGGTTTGACGGGGCCAGCGCACCTCCAGCGAGAGGCACGTCCTGGAGCTTGTTCTCATGTTGGGGACATGTCTGCCAAGCCCAGGTCCCGACTCCTTGCCGCCCGGGACACATGGACTGAGTCCTCTGTCACCCCTTTTTTATTTTTTGTCTTTTTGTCTTTTTGCCTTTTTCTAGAGCTGCACCCACGGCATATTCGGCTAGGGGTCTAATCGGAGCTGCAGCCACTGGCCTACGCCAGAGCCACAGCAGTGCAGGATCTGAGCCACATCTGCAACCGACACCACAGCTCACGGCAATGCTGGATCCTTAACCCACTGAGCAAGGCCAGGGTTCGATCCCGCAACCTCTTGGTTCCTTCGGATTCGTTAACCAGTGAGCCATGATGGGAACTCCTTCTGTCACCCCTTTGACAAGCTCTGTGGGCTGTGGGGTCTCTTGATGTTGAGTTGCAGGGAGAGCTGGAGGCTCTCTGCTCGGGAACCCCATGGCAGAGGTTCCTGGATCACAGGCACACGGTGCGTGAAGGGTTTCTTTTCTGCATGAGTAATTCTGTATCACAGCACCATTTCAAAAGATTGCTAAGGAAAAACCCGGACTGTTAAATGTTAAACCCAGGATGCTCTCGCAGCTCATGTCCATTTGTTGGGGGTGCACCTCTGTTTCTGAGTCTGAGACAACGCAGGCCTCAGGTGCACCCGAGCTGCTCGGAGTCCCTGGAGCGAAACGAGGCCGCGTTTCCTCAGATGTGCAACATGTGAGGATGACGGAACGCCAGGCTTTCTTCGCTTGTCACGCCGTCATCCGCAGTTTCACACACAGCCATGTGCCCCTGTAGTTTGTGTGTCAGTGCAACATGTCAACAGCACTTTTCCAAGAATAGACACTCCTCAGCTGTTGAGACCTTAGAAAAGCCAGACAGTGGATTTCTAGAAGTACATCCTCTGGGATCAGGAAAAGCCCCCTTGAGCCAACTTCCATGTGAAAGTCATAACAAGAGAGTTGTGGCTCAGCCGTAACGAACCTGACCAGTGACATGAGGTTGCGGGTTCGATCCCTGGTCTCGCTCAGTGGGTTAAGGATCCAGTGTTGCCATGAGCTGTGGTGTAGGTCGCAGAGGTGGCGCACATCCTGCATTGCTGTGGTTGTGGGGTAGGCGGCAGCGACAGCTCTGATTAGACCCCTAGCCTGGGAACCTCCATATGCCACAGGTGCAACCCTAAAAAGACAGGAAAAAAAAGTAATAACAAGTTCGTTGTGGAAATGAGAAAAACACCTAGAAGTTAAGGGGAAAATAAATGCCTTGTTGGAATCCTGCCTCTGGTGGTTAATTTGCACTTCTCTTAGGTCTGTGGTAGGGTTGGTGTCCTGTGGCAGAGCCCTTTGTGGTTCATTTTCTGTGAAATGGTTTCGTGTCTGTTGCCACTGGTTCTAGTCGGTGTTGGTGTGTTTCTCGGTGATTTGGAGCAGCTTTCATCCTGGGGGGAAGTGTACCCTCCAAGATGAGTTGCAAACATTTTTTCCTCATTCTTGTTTTGTCTTTTCATTTGATGTGAGGTATGTTTTCATCTAAGGAATTTATTTATTTATTTTTAATTATTATTATTATTTTTTGTCTTTAGGGCCGCACCTGCAGCATGTGGAGGTTCCCAGGCTGGGGTCAAATTGGAGCTACAGCTGCCGGCCTGCACCACAGCCACAGCAATGCGGGATCCGAGCTGCATCTGTGACCTACACCACAGCTGACAGCAATGCCAGATCCTTAACCCACTGAGCGAGGCCAGGGATCGAACCTGCATTCTCATGGATGCTAGTCAGGTTTGTTAACCACTGAGCCACAGCCGGAACTCCTAAGGATTTTATTTTTAAGTTTGCTATGTAGTCAGATGTGTCAGTCTTTTCCTTGGCAGCGTCTTACTTTGATGTCAGCTGACAGTTCTTTTGAAATTCTGTTTACGGATGAGCTCGTGTTTGTATGTGTGTATTTTCCACATTCATTGCTTGTTCTGTGGATTTGCTCTGTAACATGCGGGGTCCAGCCCACCCTGGCTTTAGGGAGCATGCTCCCTGGTGACCCCAGTGTTGGTACCGCGGGTCTGGTTGTCCTCTGGGATTGGCAATGCTGTCTTGTCGCACACGGCCGTTTGAAGTCGGTTTTCTCCTGGTAGATCTCACACGTTTGTTGTAAAGCACTTGGTCTTTTGCTGCTGGTGGAAATGGACCTTGGTTCTCGTATCTTCCACCTGGTGACTTTATATGTAAAAAGTCTTCCATGTTGGAGCTCCCGTCATGGCTCAGTGGAAACAAATCTGACTAGTGTCCGTGAGGACAAAGGTTCGATCCTTGGCCTCGCTCGGTGGGTTAAGGATCCAGCATTGCCGTGACCTGTGGTGTCGGTCGTAGATGTGGCCCAGATCTGCCTTTGCTGTTGCTGTGGCGTAGGCCAGCGGCTACATCTCCGATTCAGCCCCTAGCCTGGGAACCTCCGTGTGCGTGGGTACAGCCCTAAAAACAAACCAATCAGCAAACCTCTTGCGTGTTCATTTGGTGCCCACCTATCTTGCTGAACTCCCTCCCCCCTTCCCTCCTTTCCTTTTGGGCCACACCCGTGGCATGTGGAAGTTTCCGGGCCAGGGATTGAACCTGCACCCCAGCAGTGACCCGAGCCACAGCAGTGGCAACACCATATCCTTAACCTGCTGAGCCACCAGGGACTCCTCTTTTTATTTAGAACTGCCTTTGAGTTGATTCCCTTGAGGTTTTCAGGATGATACTGCTTATCTGCAGGTACCGTCTCATTAACCTCGTGTGCGGACTGCACCCTTGTCCAGGGGTGCGCGTGGTTCACGTCCAGTCTGAGGCCGCAGGGTGGCAGAGTCAAGACAGGTCTTAGTGTGTTAGGACTGGAGCTGCGTACTGCTGTTTTATTGAGAGAGGTGTATTTGTTTGTTGCAACTGAGAGCAGACGTCGAGTTTACCAGTTTTTCGAGCGTCTGTGGGAGCCACCCGGCGAGTTTCCTCCTCATCGAGGAGGTAGCGGCTTATGCTACCAGGGTGCTGATGGTGGGCCATTTCAAGGTCTGGGGAGCAGCCCTCGTTCGAGCGTGGGGATGGCTCTCTGCTCCTGGGTACTGCTGGGTCTCGTCTCATTTAGCAGCTCTGCACGGACGAACGCGCTTGGCCTGCTGTTTAGCGCTCTGTTGGCTGGGTTTTAGTAGCGGTCTTCCGCTGGCTCCTAGACCTGGGGAGCCTTTCTTTCTGTCCAGGCCTTGGAATGAAAATTACTGGTGGGCTTGGGACTCCCGCTGGGCGGGGTGGGGAGATGCTGCGTTGTAGGGCCCCATCCCAGAGCCCCGGGGGCAGGGAGCCTGCCGTCTGGCCCACCATCACTCCCTCCGTCTCGGCTGCCGGGGGTCTCCGGGCTCCTCTCCCTTTCCCCTCAGAGTGGGGAGTTCTCTCGGGGATTCCTGTGTCAGCCTGTAACGCCTTCACTCTCGAGCCGAGTCTTTCAGACTCCGAGCGGCTTCAGGCTCCAGGGAGAGAGGAGGAGCCGAGAGGCGGGCCCTGCCGTGTTTCCTGACTGTTCTGAGGATGGGGTGAGAGGCTGAGCCCTAGCTTCTGGGCTGCTCTGTGCTATGATGGTTGGCAGTCACTTAACATTCTGGGCCAAGATGGTGGCCTAAGGGGCAGGAAGGTGAACCGGCTCCAGGCAGAGGGCCATCCTTGGCCCCTGGGACCAGCGGCCACCCCAGCCCCTGGAGGCTGTGCCAGTTCTGATCCCTTTGGAGCCCTGCTCAGGACACCCCTACCCCAGTCCTTTTCATCAGCACCCCAGGCCAGCTCTGCATCAGCTGTACCTCTGGAGGGCTTGGAGTCCCCATCCCACCCCTCTCCCAGACTCTAGTTCTGGGGTTCCTGCCAGCTCTGTGCACCTTCCAAGGCCAAGGCCAGACTGTCCTGTCGTGGGATCTGGTGCTCAGCGCGAGAGCGTCCCGCTTGCTCCTTTTGGGTCCCCACTGGGTGCTCCTCAAACTGCGGCCTCATCGCCTGGGTCCTTGAGGGCAGCAGAGGCCCTGGTGGCCCCTGACCTCAGCAGACGCTGCCCGGTGTCCCGTGGGTGATGGCGGGGCTGAGCCGCGCCCTGGCCCGGCCGTGAGGAAGGACTCGGGCACTGCACTCCCCTCTGTGGCGCACAAATTGCTTTTATTTTGCTTTCCTGTGTCTTATGTACTTTCTCCTCCCGTTCCTGACATCGTACGTCTTCACCTTCAGATGCAAAATCCTCAGAATCGGCGGGGCAGAGAGGGCTGACGCAGCCGCTCCGGGGCGGCCCGTGTCCGTTCTCCACCGTCCCTGTGCTTCCCTCGGCCTCTGTGATGTAGCTGCAGTCTGACTGTCTGATGGGGATAGTGTTTCTTTTTCTTTTTTTTAAGCTTAACTGTTATTCCGGAAACACTTCCCGGTCTCCTTAGAGTTCCTTAAAGACTTTATTTTTAACGCTGCCGTGCAGTGGCCCCGTGCCGCTGTGGCGCTGTGTGCGTGACTGCGCCCTTGCAGTTGGACCCGGGGTTGGTGCTCAGATGTTGGAGTTCTTCCTGTTGCCCCCTGACCACGTGTGTGAGGGGCTTAGCCTCTGGGGGGTCTCCGTCCTAGTCTTTAAATGGGGCCATGAGATCACCTGTGGCCCCGAGCGACTGTGGAGGCTCGAGTGGACACTGCGTTGGAGGGCTTTAGCACCAGGCCTAGGAGCTGCCCACGAGAGACGCCATCATGTTGCTGTGACCACGCTGCCTGAACTCTGCAGAAACAGCCTGTGGGTTTGGATCCTGCAGAAACAGATTTGGGGAAAAGGCCCTGAAGATATTCCAGATTCCTTCTGCGTGCCGTCAGTGTGCTGATCCCCATTTGCGGCCCACCGGGGCACGTGAGCCCCCTGCCTTGCTGTGCCCCTGTCAGCCCTGGCCTTGGCCCTGGTGGAGATGAGGCGGGCAAGCCCATGGCCTTCGGTGAGCTTTGCTTGGGCCACTTGCTGGCTGGGTGGCCCTGGAAAGGTTTCTTGACTTTTCCAAGCCCCACGGCTCTGCAGGACGGGAAGGTGCCAGCTCCCAGCTCCTAGGCCACGGTGCTGGCGGTGAGCAAGCCTTGGAGAAGCTGTGCATTTCCTCTTGTCCGATGATGTTCCAGGCCCCTGGGTTTCTCCTCATGGCTCTGTGTCTGATAAGATAATTTCAGTCGTGAGCGTATTTCAGAGATGTGCTGTGAGGAATTGGGTCTGATTGGTATTCCTGACGACTGGCCTTCCCTGGCAAAGTGAATATGAGATGACTTCTCGCAAGCCGTCTTGGTGGTGTTCAGCTCAAGTCTGATCACTCACTGTGGCAACACTGAAATCCTTGCTCACTGCATTCACCTACTGCCATGATTAGGTTATTTCTCTCTTTGGTTGTTATTCTTTTTTTTTAAGGCCCTTTCTCCATGAGTTCAGCCATTCATGTGGCAGGTTTTGATTTTGATGCTCATTTGTCAAGTTTTTTCTTTTATGGTTATTGCTTCCTGTGTCTTAAAAAAAACTTTGCTTACCCCCAAGTTGCAAAGAGAATGTCTATTTTATTCACATTTTTTTTTTTTTAATGGCCACACCTGTGACAGTTCGCCATTCCTAGACCAGGGATTGAATCTGAGCCACAGCTGTGACCTACGCTGCAGCTGTGGTGACACCCACTGCACCAGGCCAGGGATCGAACCTGAGTCTCTGGATACCTAACCCACTGTGCCCCAGCAGGAACTCCTCTCTCCTTTTTAGAAGTTCGGTAGCTTCACGTTACATTTGGGTCTGGAATTGTTCTTGTGTGTGGTGTGAGGTGGGGTTGGGGGCTCGTGCGCCCCCTCTGTCCAGTTGTTCAAGCACCATTTGTGGAAACGACTCTCCTTTCCCCGTCGGATGGCTTGGATGTCCGGTCACGTCCGCCCCTGAGACGAACGTGGGTGTTTCCAGGCTCTCCCTGTGGTTCTGTCCTCACGCTCAGCCACCGTCCAGGTTTCTGTCGCTTTGTGGTGAGTCGTAAGGCAAGCTCCTGCGCGTCCTCCAATTTGTTCTTTTGAAAGATTTCAGGATCAGCTCGTTGGTTTTGAGGAAAGCCTGGTGGAATTACAGCTGGCCTGGTGCTGGGTATGTAGGTCAGTTTTGGAGACATTGCTGACCTAATACAATCTTCCTGGCCAGAGCGGCCTCTGCTCTGGAGGCCTCTTCACTCCCTTTTATGGTTTTTTTGGTTGTTGTTGTTTTGTTTTTTTTTTTTGCTTTTTCTAGGGCCGCTTCCCGCAGCATATGGAGGTTCCCAGGATAGGGGTCTAATCGGAGCTGTAGCCAACGGCCTACACCACAGCCACAGCAACGCGGGATCAGAGCCACCTCTGCAACCTGCACCGCAGTTCATGGCAATGCTGGATCCTTAACGCACTGAGTGAGGCCAGGGATTGAACCCGCAACCCCATGGTTCCCAGTCGGATTCGTTAACCACTGAGCCACAACAGGAACTCCTCTTCATTCCCTTTTAGCAGCATCTTGTGGCTTTGGGAGTACAGATATCACTGGTGTTTTGTAATTACACCTAAGGACTGTGTTTTTGGAAGCGGTTGTAAATAGGATTTTAAAACTTTCATTTTCCAGTTTTGTGCTGCTCTTACGTAATCTTTTCGTCGATTTTGATATAGTGACCTTTAGTTCTAACAGTTATTTCTTTCAGTCACTTGTCCTTTCTGTTCTTTGCTGGTTTGGGCAGTAGCACGTTAAGGTGGTTGGCAGATTGTAGGTCTTTTTTTTGTAAATTGCTTTTGCTTCTGTTTGTAGAGCTAATTCTGGATCTTCATTAGAAGCACTATATTGAATTAGCAACTCAGAGCTATGCATTAGTCATGTTAAATGTACAGAATGAAACTATTAAGCTCTAGATATCCTTTGCATTATTTGATTCCATAGTGAATCACTGGGATTTGTGAGATGCGGTGTTTATAAAATCTTCCTTTTACAAATAGACTTACTGAACATACTATGACGACATACTTTGAAAAGAAACATCCCCCCACACTCTCCAGCCCACCTGCGCCTCCCCTGGTCCTCGTCAGCGGCTGCAGAAAGCAGTTCTGCTGAGTCAGCTGCCACAGGAGTCTGCTGTGGCTGCTCCCCCAGAGGGCAGAGAACCAGGCTCTCCGAAGGACCCCCAGGGTCCCTGGGCTTCGTCCCACGGAAGGCTGGGGAAGCGGGGACGGGAGCCCCTCACCTTCATGGCACCACGCCTCACAAGAGGGGAGGCCGGGTGCTGGGCGACCGGATGCTCCTGCCTGGCCTCTGTCTTCACCCAGTCCACCCTGCATCACAGCAGGCAGCCTATCAGTGTCCTTGTTTTGTGGCACTTTTCGTGACCTCTGTTCTCTTGAAAGGAATTCCGCACGTGGCTGAGGGAAGAATGGGGGCGGACGCTGGAGGACATTTTCCACGAGCACATGCAGGAGCTCATTCTGATGAAGTTCATCTACACCAGTCAGTATGAGTAAGCACAGCCCCTCCGTCAGTGTGTGAGCATGACCCCTCTCTCAAGTACTGTGAGCCTGGTCTCTCTCAGTGGGTATTATGTGCACAGTCCCCCTCACTCTGGGTACTATGAGCTTAGTCCCCTCATCTCTGGGTACTGTGTATAGTGCCCCCTCTCTGGGTATTGTGAATACAGTCTCTCTGTCTCTGGGTACTTTGTGTAGAGTTCCCCTCTCTGGGTACTGTGAGCACAGCCCCCCTCTCTGAGTACTGTGAGCACAGTCCCCCTCTCTGAGTACTGTGAGCACAGCCCCTCAGTCAGGCCCACTTTGGTGCCTGTTTTCTGTTGGTTTGACCCTAATCACCTACCAGCCAGGCACTCCCACAGACCTGGCCCGTGTGTTTGAGCCTCATAGTTGCTTCCTCACGTCCACCAGGAAGGCCTCAGCCTCCCCACTGCCATGGCCTTTGCCCCCTTGCCCTGTCCCGTGGCTGCTGTTGGGCCCCTTTGCAATCTCAGAGGTCCCTGTCCCAGGGTGATGGAGAGCTCTCTGTGCATAAGTGGGGGGGGCCGAATGTGGCTTAGAAACGTGGGGGCCCCCTGCTCCCCACTGGCTCGGTGGGGCTCTCACCCTGCCTGCCCTGGGCTGCTCTGCCCTGCCCGCCCTCCACAGTGTGGGGAGGGTGGGGGTGTGCACGCTGCACCTCTGCCCCACCCGCAGCAGCCGTGCTCCGAGCCCTCACCCGGCCCGCTTCCCCCGCAGCAACTGCCTGACCTACCGCCGCATCTACCTCCCGCCCAGCCGTCCGGACGACCTCATCAGGCCTGGCCTCTTCAAGGGCACCTACGGCAGCCACGGCCTGGAGATCGTCATGCTCAGCTTCCACGGGCAGCGCGCCAGGGGCACGAAGATCACGGTGAGCCCAGGGGCTGCCCTGGTGCGCCCAGTGCTGTGTGGACCCGATTAGACTGGCAGGGCATAGTGTGACCCAGACTGCACCCCGGCTGCTCAGAGGGGGCGCCAGACTGGGCAGCTGCCTGCGAACATGGGATCTCAGGCTCCCTCCGACCTGCTGGCTGAGGACATGCTTCCCCAAGATCCCCGGGGGGTTTGGAACATTTTTTTTTTTTTTTTTTTTTTTGCCTTTGTCTTTTTAGGGCTGCACCCATGGCATATGGAGGTTCCCAGGCTAGGAGCTGAATCAGAGCTGTAGCTGCCGGCCTACGACACAGCCATAGCAACGTCAGATCTGAGCCATGTCTGCAACCTACACCACAGCTCATGGCAACGCCAGATCCTTAAGCCACTGAGAGAGGCCAGGGATCGAACCTGCATCCTCATGGATGCTAGTCGGATTTGTAAACCACTGAGCCATGCCAGGAACTCCCTGGAACGTTTTCAGGGGAGTCTTAGCACACAGCCCTCAGCCCTAGGTGCATGCTGCATTCCTAGGAGGGTGGAGAAAATGCTGCTGATGCCCAGGCCTCGCTGCAGAGATTCTGATTTGATGAGGACAGGCTGGGTGAGGGGTCCTGGGAGGTCCCCAGGTGACCCAGAGATGTGGCCACGTTGGGGACCCTCTGTGTTTGCACTTGGGCTCCTGTAGCTGGTCGTGGCCTCAGCAGCTCAGGAAAGCACCGGGAGGGTTGGTGAGTTGAGGGGAGGCCTGGACGGTAGGTCCTTTGTCTTCTGGTCCAGGGGCTGCTGTTCACCTGCTCGGCTGTCATTGTGCAGGTGCTGGGTGAGCTTCTGCAGAGGCACAGAGCACCCTGGAGAGCAGACCTTCCCTGGTTCTCCCAGGGCAGGGCTCGCACACCCTCAGCCAGGCTCCCTTCTGGGGAAGAGCCCTGAGGCCGAGGGCCAGTGCCCAGGCGGCTCCCTGCACGGTGGGCTCTCCTGCAGCTCCTTGGCCGTATGCAACCACTGGGCCTGGATGTTCTCCTGGGTTTGTGCGGAAGCTCTTCAGACCTGCCCTTCACCTGACCTGGGCGGGTCCACAGACAACCTCTTTAGTTGTCACATGGGCTGGCTCCCACCTGAGGTCTTTGGGTGCAGGTGTGCCCTTGGGCCTCCCAGGGTCACTCGGGGGTGCTGTCATTTCTGTCCTCAGAAGCTTTTCGCAAAAGGCTGCCTGATCTGGGCGCTGTTTTTAAGGGCTTCTAGATACTCTGACTTAATAAGGGTGGAGCGAGCACTCTCAACCAGAGGTGGGACTGGGGCTGGAAGCCGTGCCGCGCATGTCCTGCTGGTCTCGGAGCTTGCTGACTGCTGCCCGCACCTCTGCAGGGAGACCCCAACATCCCTGCCGGGCAGCAGACAGTGGAGATTGACCTCAGGCACCGCATCCAGCTGCCCGACGTCGAGAGCCTCCGCGACTTCAGCGAGCTCTCCCGCATCGTCCTGGAGGTGCGTGAGCAGGTGCGCCAGGAGGAGCAGCAGGAAGATGGGCCCGAGGACACGGAGGGCCGTGGCCAGCAGAGCCCCCGAGAGCCCCAGCTGGGCCCTGCCCCGCCCTGCAAGGAACCACCCGCTAAGCTGGGCGGGGAGCCTGGGGACGGAGGGGCTGCAGCCGAGGCCGAGCAGCTGGCCCATTCGGGGCAGGGGCAGCCCTTTGTGCTGCCGGCGGGCGTGAGCTCGAGGAACGAGGACTATCCCCGGACCTGCAGGATGTGGTAAGGACGCGGGGTGGGCATACAGGCTTCTGGGGGTGCTGCCTGACCAGCACGGGGGTGGCCTGGGTGGGAAAGCTCTGCCCACTTGGTCTGGGTCCCTGCTTGGGCCTGAGCAGCTGGCGCTGCACCCTGGGCTGCTCTGCAGCGTCTGTTCTCTCATCCATCGGGTGGCCTCAGCTGGGGGCCATAGAGCTGCTGTGCAGGGCGCCTCCTCCCCAGCGCCTCTTGCCGCATAGCCACTAAGGTGAAAGGCAGACAGGTGAGACGTTGGGCAGCGCAGAGAGCAGGCGGTGGGGGGTGCTCCCAGCACCTCACCTGGAAAGCCTGCTCGGAGCAGCCTGGTCGGCCTTACAGGGAGAGCCTGTCCTGTCCTCCAGCCGTCCCCTCATTTCTGGCGATGGTTTCTCTGCGGCTCACATGGCTTCCCCACGGAGGCTGTGGCTCCCGGGCTAGGCCAAAGCCTGCCCCAGGCTGCCAGCTCCACCCTGTCTGGTCTTTTTGCCATTTCTTGGGCCACTCCTGTGGCATATGGAGCCGTAGCCGCCAGCCTACGCCAGATCCACAGCAACGCAGGATCCGAGCTGTGCCTGCAACCTACACCACGGCTCATGGCAATGCCAGATCCTTCACCCACTGAGCAAGGCCACGGAATCGAACCTGCAGCCTCATGGTTCCTAGTCAGATTCGTTAACCACTGTGCCACAACGGGAAGTGCACCCTGGCTGGCCTTTGGGCCGTCCAGCGGTCCCTGGAGATGAAGGAGGGGGTCCATGCCACAGCCCCTACGCTCCAGGGTTATTTCATTAACTTCCTCTGGGCCTGCGGCTGCCTCGTGTGCCTATGGGGGTCTCGTTGGGTCTTCACGTGTGGGTGGGTGCACGCCATTCCCTCCATGGTGGTAGAGTTAGGGCAGAGAAGGCGGCATTTGCGTTTCCAGAGGGAGACGTTCCCGTGGTGTTCCAGCATGACTTCTCCTGGGGATGTTTTTGAAAGGCCGTAAAGCAAGGGGCTCAGCTGTCCCTGGGAACTTGATGACTTGCAGCATCGCATGGCCCGCTGAGAGCCCTCGGCAGCGCACCAGTGCCCTGGCCTGGACGTTCCTCCCAGGCCCCGTGGAGCCACAGGACGGCCCTGCACGCTGGGCTGAATGTGGGCTCCACCAAGAGGGCTGGCATGGTCTTGGGCCTGGCCAAGGCGCTGTGCTGCACGTCCGTGTGTCTCAGCTCAGTGGGCCTTACTTGGCCCTGTGGGCTGCAGGGCTGCCCCCTCAGAAACCCTCCATGCCGTGGGCCTCGTGACGGGGCTGCTGTCCCCATCCCGCCGCCTGGCAGAGCCTCAGTGAGGGGGTCGAGGTAGAGTCTCGTGCGCCATTCCACCCACTGGGAGGTTTGCGCTGGCCCCTAACTCCTTGTCATCTATCAGAAATACTGAGTTCTTTGCAAGAAGACTTACACGTATTTCAGTCTGAGTCTCAAAATCTGGCTGTGATGGGTGTTCGAAAGTTCTGCCCTCTGAGTTCATGTGAGTTGCATGCTGATGAATCCTTATCGATGACACTGCGTTGTTCACACGTGGACGTGACCTCCCAGGACTGAGATTTCCCTTACTCGGGCCTGCATCGTGGAGACGTGGGCTCCGGGACAGAGACATGAAGTGGGCTGGCCTGGGACCCTCATCCCTTAGTTGGGGGAGTTGGCAGGGTGGGGCCGGCAGGCCTGCCTGCCTCCCTGAAGGCCCAGAGCCCCGTCCTCTGTGCGGGTGCTCAGCGCCGCGGTGCCGGGAGCCCCGCAGGGCCCTGCCCGGCAGCTCGGCTGCACCTCAGCTTCCTGCTGGCAGATGGTGGAAGTGGCGCGCTTGGCACGGCGTGTGTTCTAGAACATCCCTGGTGCCGTGCACCTTCGTGGCCCGCTCACCCCTCTCCCCGCCCCTTCCCTCCTGTCTCTGTTCAGTTTCTACGGCACAGGGCTCATCGCCGGCCACGGCTTCACCAGCCCCGAGCGCACCCCCGGAGTCTTCATCCTCTTCGACGAGGATCGTTTTGGGTTCATCTGGCTGGAGCTGAAGTCCTTCAGCCTCTACAGCAGGGTCCAGGCCGCCTTCCGGAATGCGGACGCCCCGTCCCCGCAGGCCTTCGAGGAGATGCTCAAGAACATTCAGTCCCTCACCTCCTGACGGCCCGCCTCCCGCGTCGGGCGCCGCGGGAGAGCAGCAGCATGCGCTCCGGAGAAGGCCTCCGACCCGAGCCCCCGCCTCCTTGCCGGAGCCTCGGGGCAGCCGCCCCAGACGCTTCCGTAGAGCGTGCCGCACGCCTGCACGTTGTCAGTAGCCCTGGAGAGCTGAGCATGTCTTATAAAAACAAAAGAACCAGAACAAAACTGACTTAGAAGACGGTCTGCGGGGCGCGGAAAGACCGGCCGTCTCTAGGGGAGACAGAATGCTCCTCCGGGGGGCTCCGGCTGATGGCCGTGGTGGTGTGTGAGGTGCGCCGGCTCCCCGCCCCCAGGGAGCGAGCCGCAGGGCCTGGGCAGGTGGCAGTTGTGTGGAACAGGAGCTCCGGCGGGGCCCACGTCTCTCCCTTCTCACTTGGATTTTGGACAAAGGCATTTCACCCAGATCTCAGTCTCCAAATCAGTGAAATGGGGCCAGTGACACAGGTCACTAGAGAACGCCACTTCAAGCCTTTGAGCATCTCGGAGGCCCTGCGAGCCCCAGGGGCCCCGGTCCCCGCGGCGCTGTGTGCCTCCCCGGGCTCTCTCAGGCTTTAGAGCCCAGACCTCGGCTGCAGCCTCCAGAGAGGCCTTCTCTTGGTGCGCGCCCCTGCCCTCACTGGCCGAGACCCGAGCTGCAGCCACTGGTCTCAGAACCGGGACGTCCCCATCTGAGGTGACCTGCGTGGTTTATGCAGGCGCCCCTCTTGGAAGGGGTGAAGCATGGGAGGGGTTGTGCAGGCGAGTTGGACGCCCCTTTGTGGGGCAGGGGAAGCTTTGGGAGCATCACCTGTGCGCACAGAGCCTCGCTTTAGAGACCAGGCTCTGCAGGCCTCCGGCGTGGGGCTGGGTGCTGGCCCTTCCGCGGCGTTGTGCTCTGTGGCGTTGGCCCCTGTATTGGGGGAGCCCTCTGCGGTCTGGTCTTGGTGTCTCTTGAAGAATGGAGCCCCAGGGGCATGTGCACAGACCCGCTGGCGTTCCCTTCTGCTCTCCGGCCTGCAGAACTGTCACTGCACCTGCCTGCCAGGGCGTGTGGCTTCTTGGGGTGGGCCGACTCGGTCCCCCCGGTTGCTCGTCCTTGTCAGGGGGACAGCTTTGTGGTGCCTTCACGTAGAGACCGAGTGAGGTGCCCCATGAAATGTGTCCTGTGTCTCCTGGGAGACCTCCCCCTGGCTGGCCCTTTTCTGAAATAACGCGCTCCCCTTGCCCTCGCTTCGGTACATTTGATGACTTTGGCTGCCTTTGCTGCCCAGAATCACAGAAGCAACAGGCTTTGGGCATGGCCTCGAAATGGCACACCGGGCCACCCAGGAGGCCCTGTGGGTCTGCTTTGGGCAGCCGCCCCCGCCCAGCACTGTCAGCGAGTCTTGTCCGGGGCGCCAAGGCTCACCTCCCAGATCCTTCCAGCAGGACCTCAGTCAGATGGGGACCTGGTCCCAGTTCTTGCATCTCTCACAGGACTGAGCCTGAATGCTTGTTCCCCTCCTCCCTCTCACAGCGTGGCTGTTCTTCTCTAGTGCCAAGCGTGGCCGTCCCCGACAGTGACAGCGGGCCGCAAAGCCTTGAGGACAATGAACACAGAGGACAGCTGGGCGCTCGGCTGTTCCTCTCTAGGTTCCACTGTTGTTTAAGTAAAGTCAGGAAAATGCGTGTTACCCAGAGCCAAGGGGCCGCTCCCGGTGGGGCCCCCCAGCGCTGGACTGAAGATGAGCACTTCTGATTAAAGCCTGGTCTGAAATCTAATTGCGGTTCTGCCTCTAGTGTCTGGCCCACACGCAGTTCCCACTAACAGTGACTAAAATAACCCCAGGCTGTTGACTGCATTCACATCGCCCTCTGTGCCTGATGTCAGGTGGGGCCCCAGGGCCTGTGGGTGGGGTTGTCCAGTTGGCATCGGCCTGGGTGATGCCATGCAGGGTGGCAGCATGAAAGGGCAGGGCCTTGTCATCTGCACAGCTGGCTGTGCGGAGGCCTCTCTGACCTCTGCTCGGTCGGCTCTTGGCTTTTGGTTCAGTACAAGGCGCAGAGACAGTGGCAGTTGTGTGCACAAACCCAGCAGCAGCCGTTCCCTTTGTGGCGGACAGTCCGCCAGCTCAGGAGGGGACTCCCAACCAGTTGACTCGCTGTAGGTGAGGATTCACCAAGGCCAACGTCATTGTCGAAGGCCCAAAGCAACAAGGAATCTGGGAGAGCAAGTTCCGCTAGGAGACCGGAATGATCCAGGTTGGGGGCCAGTTACGTCCAGGTGGGGCTTGACCTGGGGATGGTGGGTGGACCTCGGAGGGTCTTTGGACGTTTCCCACGGTTGGCACCACCTTCACTGTCACGTCGCTGCCGTGCGGTTGGGAAGTTGAGTGTGGGGTGGCAGGAAGCTCAGGCGCACCTCTGCGCACCTGGCGGGCTCCACGCTCTGCAAGTCAGTCAGAAATGACGGGCTTGGAAGTTTCAAACACGTGGCACTGGGGATTCTTCTCTGTTGGGGTATGTGACTGTGGCAAGTGATATTTTCCAGCTGCGTGACGTGGCCCTGGCGCCGTCCCTGGATCTTTCTCCCCCGTCCCCACCCCCGGGCTCACACCTCCAGCATCTAGTGCTGAGTGTGAACAGGTGTGGGGGCATTGTGGCCGAAGGGGTTCTGCTCCTTCCTTCTCGCCCAGGCCCCTCCTCTGGGACAGTCCGGCTCACTGGCTGGTGCTCAGGACCACGGCCACCCTGCCTCTGTCCTGACACCAATCCGTGACGGATGCCTGCATCCCTGGCCAACGTAGAGGGCTGGAGAGTGCACAGCGGCTTAACTAGCTGTGTCCCTGCTTCCTGCTGAACAAGCTCAGGTGGGGTTGTCCTGCCAGACTTTCTCTCTGAGAACTTGGGGTTTCCAGACAGCCAGCCCCCTCCCTCAGCCAGCTGCCCTCTCCGCCCCGGCACCTTCGGGGGTTTGTAGGTTGCCTGGGTTTTCTGGCCCTGCAGCTGGGGGGTCCCTTTGGTGCTGGAGAGCCCTTTGACATTGGGGGAGTTTCCCGGGCTCCTGGTGACCATGGTGTCTGAGCCTAAACTTGGAGCAGCTGGGCATGGCCCTGCTGTGTGAGAAAACGGCCGTGTTCTTGGCTTCTTGTCTGTTCTGACTTGGAGAATGCTTGCGGGGTTGGTCTCCTGCAACCCTCCCCTGCCTGGCGGATAAGATGCCCCAGTTCATGGGCCCTCCCAGTGTTAACCTAGAGAACGTCTCTCCATTTTCGGGAGGTCTGAAGTGTAGTTTAGGGAGAAGAAAGCCACAGTGCCATCAGTTTGCCTGATGCCGCCCGTTCCGGGGAACCTCACGGGGACCGCGTGACCTGCAGTGACCCCCGAGGCTCGGGCAGAAAGGCATCCGCCCTTCCGGGTCCTTTGTGTGCTCGCAGGGAGACCGGCCAGAACGTACGAAGGGATCAGAATCTTTTGCTTTTTCAGCCTGATTTTACTTGGGGTTGTTCTTTGCGGTCATATAGCCCCTTGGAGAAGAAAAGCACTGATCCCGTTTGGTTTTGAAACCTCATCTCCGATGGATCAAGAAGACAGTTGAGCTGGAAAGACCTGCGGTCGGTCTTAGGCACCTGCTCAGGCTTCCCCGGGGCTGGGGGCAGGGAGGCGGCTGGGGCAGGGTCTGAGGAAGCAGCTGCTGTGAGCCTGGTCCCTGACGCTGTGATTGGGACAGGATGGCTGTGTGCGGCTGTTTCTCCATAAAGCAGCTTTTGATACCTTGTGTGCTTTGTAGCTCCTTTCTTTTGGGCTGTGATGTAGTCAGAGGCTGGAGCCCTAAGCAGCATGGACTGGATGTGGGTGGTGGACGATTATGGGAGGGACTGGGTCTTGGGGTGGGGGTGGGGCCTCCCCAGGAGCCTGTGCTTCTCACACCTGGACTTGACAAAGCTTTGATTTTCCCAGTTAAGGAGCAGATTGGTGAGTGACCCCTGGGATCCCTCCCTTTGCCCTCAGCAGGCATGTGTCCCCCTCCTCAGTGAGGCCATCCTGAGGGTGAGGCTGCAGTGGGTTTTCAGAGTCTCAAGTCTTGGTAAGTTTGCTGTTTCTGAGAACAGAAGGGCAGGATAGATAAGAGTGGGGGTTTGCTCAGCAGCTGGGCATACAGCTAAGGATCTTGTTTTTAAAAAACTTATTTTTGGAGTTCCCATCGTGGCTCAGTGGTTAACGGATCCGACTAGGAACCATGAGGTTGCGGGTTCGATCCCTGGCCTCGCTCAGTGGGTTAGGGATCCAGCGTTGCCGTGAGCTGTGGTGTAGGCTGGCAGCCACAGCTCCGATTGGACCTCTAGCCGGGGAACCTCCATATGCTGTGGGTGCGGCCCTAAAAAGGAAAAAAACCCCAACCTTTTATTTTTAATTTTTTGGCCATACCTGCAGCATGTGGAAGTTCTCGGGCCAAAGACCGAACCTGCGCCACAGTTGCAGCAACACTGGATCCTTAACTTGCTGTGCCACCAGGGAGTTCCCCTCATTTGTTTATTAACCTGTTTACAAAAGTAATATTCTTGTGAAAAATTCAAATTTTTTTTTTTTTTTTTTTGTCTTTTCTAGGGCCCCACCTGCGGCATATGGAGGTTCCCAGGCTAGGGGTCGAATCGGAGCTGTAGCCACCGGCCTACACCACAGCCACAGCAATGCAGGATCCGAGAAGTGTCTGCGACCTACACCACAGCTTACAGCAACGCCGCGTCCTTAACCCACGGAGGGAGGCCAAGGATCAAACCCGCAACCTCATGGTTCCTAGTCGGATTCATTAACCACTGAGCCACGACAGGAACTCCAATGAAAAATTCAAATCTTTAATGTAGAAAGTAAAAATACCTCATGTTCCCGTCCTGCTAGAGCCCTGAGAGGGGTTGGGGTGAGTCCCCTCCTCCATCTGGGGGGTTGCTTCCTGGCCCCCCCACCCCCCAATCCCTGAAGGCACCAGGATCACCCCCTGAGTCCTAGGCCCTGTGACCAGGTCCCTTTGTAGCCTGACCTCTAGTGGGCACCTAGGGTCACTGCAAGCCGCTTGACCCCAGTCAGCAAGGTGAAAAAAAGAAATGTCATTTGCATAATGTTTTCAGAACTTTCCCTGACTTTGACTTGAAAATCCACAAGTGATGGAAGCCCGCCTTCCTAGGACATGAAATGCTCCGTTGGCGGGGCAGGGAGGGCTTCTCAGGGAGCAGACTGGCAGCAGGCACAGACCACCCAGGATATGGCTTGGGGAGCCGTGAACAGCCCAGGCCAAGCTGCAGACACAAGCTCTTCTCGGGGAAGCCAGCCCCGCCACTGCCTCCACCTCTAGAGCATCTCTGTCCCCAAGCCTGGCTGCTGGTTTGGAGGCAGGTGAGTTGGGGCCAGGCCATCCCACGTGCTGTAGGGGTTGAGCCGCATCCCTGCTCTCCCCCACCGTGACAACCAAAGATGCCTCCAGATGTGGCCACGGTACCCTGGGGACAGTCACCTGGTGGAGAACCTCTGGGTCGATACCTGGAGCTCCATGCCCAAATATGGCGCCAGGTGTTGGCGACTCAGCCATGAACAGGTGGCAAGGTCTCAGTCCTGCGTAGGTCACAGCATAGAACACCCCAAAATGGGTTCAGGTGCCTCCCCCTGACTCTTGGGTGCTGTATGAGGGGATGGCCTGTACCCAGTGTAGTTGGACGTGTGGTAGTTGGCATGACAATAAAGGTGCTGTGTCCTCACCCATCTCCATCTCTACCCAGGACCTCACTGCCAGAACCTCAGCAGGGGCCTGGGAACGGGGTGTGTGCAAAGCTCCAGAGCTGTGGTTCCTCCCTGGTACTGGGCCTGCCCTCCAGCACGTTTCCCTGGCTCCTGATGGACAGGAGGAGGCCATGGCCACTGTGTCAGCAGGAGCACCGTCTGCCACTTGAGCTGGTGGATTGGCTTCCCACAGGGCGGGTGGGCGTGAGGCTTGGTGCCACCAGGAGCTTAGCGGGAGGGAGATGCCCACCCAGCCTGGCGTGCTGAACTGGGATCTCTGGGCGGAGGGTTGAGCACTCAGTTTTGCAGACCTCCCAAAAGACACTGATGTTGCACAATAGATCCCTTCTGCAAACATTGTTTTGAGGGTTGCAGAGAATGTAAGATACACAATGTTCCACCATCCTCAGAATCCCTGGTATTCCCCTTCAGAGCCGGCACCCCCACTTGTAAAGCCAGTGTTCTCCATCCCTATAGTTTAGCTTTTTTCTAGAATGTCAGATGAACAAAATTACATAGTACGAAGCTTTCTTAGTCTGGCTTCTTGCATTTAGCAGTTTCTCAGCTTTCTCAGTGGGCTTTCCTGCTGCTCGGGGCAGGCCTCTGGCCTGGTCAGCCCAGTGTGCTCCTGTGTAAATCATATAAGGGGCTTCAGTGAGCAGGCGCAGGCACAGGCGCAGGCCAGGTGAGCACAGGCTAAATGCCGGCCCCACTGGGGCCCTCAGCCAGGGGTCCTTGGGTAGGGAACACACTTCAAGTGACTCTGGGAGGCAGGGCTCTTATCCTGCTCCTCCTCCCACTCTCTGGGGATTTGGAAACAAAAGCCTGGCAGCTACGTGTTTGGCAGCCATAGGCTTCTCCCCTGAGACAGTGGCAGTGAGCCAAGCCCTGCCTGAAGTGGGAGGGAAACGGGACAGTATGAGGGAAAAGGTACAGTTCTGCCACACTTACATAGTGACGGCTGACTTGCACGGAAGCTGACTCTGCCTGGCTGTCTCTTAAGCACCTTTCATGCTGTGTGAACTGGTCTTTTCAAACTTCCTTTGGGATTGGTTTGAGGCACAGAAGTTAGATGACTTGTCTGATACACACAGAAAGAGGTAGGGTAGGGAATGGGGGGCCCTTGTCACTTGCACGCAGTACTCTGGAACAATAAGTGGGGTCAGCAGCACATGTGGTGATGGATTTGCTGGCCTGGCTTTGTTGTGCCTGTTCTGGAAGCACGTGTAGGCTTCGCCATGTGGTCTTTGCTCTTTGACCCCTTGTTCACAGTGTTGTGGGTTGCGGTTGTGTGCTTTTCCTCATTGGGTAGAGCTCCTCTGTGAATACGCCCTAAATTTTCTTTCTAATCTTTTCTCCTCTGAATGGACATTTGGGCCATTTCTAGCTTGGAGCTGTTAGAAGGAAGTTGCTGTGGGGTTTCTGTCCATGTCTTCCGGTGGACTAAAGCTGGGTGAGGAACTGCTGGCTCATAGGGTATTCGCACATTTAGGCTTTGTAAACACAGTCTGCCTATATGGCAGTATCCCTTTTGTGAGTAGTATCTGAGGGTTCTAGCTGCCACATCCTTTATAAACTGTCAGTCCTTCTAATTTTAGCCATTCTTGGTGAGGATGGGGTTGGTGATGAGCTACTCTTGACATGGAATGACAAGACAGTGTACCAGTGGTGAGGGCCAGAGCTTCCACTGTTTTCTATGCTACAGCAACGTTCCACTGGGCTCTGGAGAATGGAGATGGCACAGAAGCCAAGGGCCCTCCATGGTGGGCTGAGGTGAGACAGCCATGAATAAAACACTAGGCTAATGGTGAGATTCCTGGATAATTTTGTCATTAGCTATTAATGGACCCATGGTGACACACAGACCACTGTATGGAGGGTGATGTTTGAAGTAATAAGCAGCTAATATGGTAGAGCACTGCCCATTCAGCATTGGTGCTGGCTAGAAGCTCAGCCCTGTTCACAGGTCATGAACTTAAAACCTGTTTAATAAAGGAGCCAAGAAACCTGAGCAGTGCCTGGGCGCATCCTGTTTGCCCATGGCTAGCATGCAGCAGTGCCTGGGCGCATCCTGTTTGCCCATGGCTAGCATGCAGCAAATGAAGGTGTGGCCCATCAGGGCTAAAGATGCTTATGATGACTTGAGCAAATACTGGTATTAATCAAGAATATTAAAGTTAGCATGAAGATACTGAAATGCAAATCAGATCTTGTGGTAAAGAACACAGGGAAGCAGAAAGCATTTGATTTTACTAAAAGGTGAAAACAAACATCCTGTCTCCACTTTCCGAAACTGCCGGGAAGGCACACGTGCGAGGGTGGAGAAAACGGAGACCAAAGAGCAGAAGAAAACAGGCCGAGAGTTCAAAGCGGCACCGGCACTTCTGGATGTCGGCTGTTCTGAATTCCACGGGCTTCTCCCCAGAGGCTGCTCAAGAAATACACATTCTCTAAAGTCAAAATTTCAGCCCAATTCGTCAAGAGACATTAGGGGTGCCCGGTTAAATCTGAACGTCAGAAAAACAATGGACTTTTTTTTTTTTTTTTTGCTTTTCAGGGTCGCACCCGCGGCACATGTAGGTTACCAGGCTAGGGGTCCAATCAGAGCTACAGCTGGCGGCCTACACCACAGCTCACGGCAACGCGGGATCCCTAACCCGCTGAGCGAGGCCAGGGCTCGAAGCAAAAACCTCATAGTTCCTAGTGGGATTCACTTCCGCTGAGCCACTAGGGGAACTCCACCGACCACTTTAAATACAAGTATGTTTCAGGTCCTGCGTGGGATACACTCCTACAGAGATGCTCCCCGGCGCCTGAAGGCGCAGGGGTGCAGGTCCCACCTCTTTCTTCCTTTCCAGGGGACAGAGACCCGGGCAGGGGCGCCCCACGGCCCCGCAGGCCCTTCCGTGGAAACGGTGCGTGGGTTTCTCTGACTCGTGGGAGGGGGTCTTCCGGAGCAACGCCCACCAGAGCCACGCCAGGGCCGCCACGGAGAGGAGCCCACACGGGTCCGGTCCCACCTTCGCCCCGCCCCAGGGCCCGGCGGCGCCTCGTCTCACCTCGCCCCGCCCACCTCGAGCCCCGTGCTGCTTGGGTCCAATCGGCCGCCAGATGATGCGTGCACGTGTCTAGAAGGCAGCGTCTTATTGGCTAGTCAAGGCCCAATCAGCGGTGGGATCAGAGGGCCGTCGCCGGAAGGGCCGGGCCTCGGCGGGGCGGGAGGGCGGAAGAGGAGGGACCTCGGGGTCGCGGCAGGCCCCGTGGGCGGGCGGAGGCAGGGCTGCGCGAGGAGTGACGCGCGTGAGCCAGCCCCCAGCTTTCGTCACGGCTGTCCTCATGAACCTCGTCAGCACCCTGACAGCCGCTAAGCAGAGCCGCAGCGGCCACTTTCGGGAGCCTTCAGGTGTCCGTTCGGTCTGTCAGCGCGCAGTCACCCCAAGCGCGTCATGACAGGCAAGTGTCCCCTCAGTCCTGCACGCTGGGCCCCCCGCCACGTCTGAGGGAACCCAGACCCCGGGCTCCCTTGCGGGGCCTCGGCTCCAGTCACCTGAGGGACCCCCGACCCCGAGTTCACCTGAGGGGGCCCCGACCCCCAGTCACCTGAGGGGCCCACGACCCCAAGTTCACCTGAGGGGCCCCGACCCCCAGTCACCTGAGGGGGCCCCCTACCCGGAGTTCTCCTGAGGGGCCCCCGACCCCGAGTTCACCTGAGGGGGCCCCGACCCCAACTTCTCCTGAGGGGGCCCCGACCCCCAGTCACCTGAGGGGCCCACGACCCCAAGTTCACCTGAGGGGCCCCGACCCCGAGTTCACCTAAATGGGGCCCCGACCCCGAGTTCACCTGAGGAGGCCCCAACCCCCAGTCACCTGAGGGACCCCAACTCCAACTTCACCTGAGGGGGCCCCCTACCCGGAGTTCTCCTGAGGGGCCCACGACCCCGAGTTCACCTAAATGGGCCCTGACCCCGAGTTCACCTGAAGGGGCCCCAACCCCTAGTCACCAGAGGGACCCCAACCCCAACTTCTCCTGAGGGGGCCCCGACCCCCAGTCACCTGAGGGGCCCATGACCCCAGGTTCACCTGAGGGGCCCTGACCTTGAGTCATGAGAGGAAGCCCTAGCAATCTCAAGTGACCTGGGGGAGCCCCAGGACCCTTGAGTCACCCCAGCCCATAGTAGCTTGTACCTGTCAGGTAGATAGGACAGATACCACATTTACACTTGTAAGCACAAAGGAGCAATTAATTATTTCACTAAGTGAACATGTCAGGAGTAAGTCATCAGGCGTGGATGTATCCAGATTCTCAAGGACTATGGTCAAGGACTGTTTGTCTCCATCTTTTTTTCATTTTCTTTTTATGGCCACACCCATGACATCCATGGTATATGGAAATTCCTGGTCTAGGAGTGGAATCTGAGCTGCTGCAGCCGTGGCAAGCCAGATCCTTTCCTTTAACCCACTGCTTTGGGCTGGAGATTGAACCTGCTTGATGGCAGTGACCCAAACCACTGCAGACAGATTCTTAACCCACTGCGCCATGGTGGAAACTCCTGTTTCAGTCTTTCAGCTTTGCTTTCTTCCCCTCCTGGAGGGAAAATGACCACCAAGACCTCTGGAGGCTTACAGTGTCAACAGAAAATGACATTCCTTCTCCCATTGTTTTCAACACCAAGTCCAAAATGCCTTTCATTAGGCTGATTTGGGTTATGACACCATTCTGAGCCATCCTCTGAGATGAGCTGGGTTCACTTACTGGGTTGGGGTTGTGGGCCCCTCTTCCCACCCAGGGAAACAGCAGTGCTATCATGACCCTTAGGGAGCAGAGCAATATCCCACATCCTCTGTGTTTTCAAGGATCAGATGGAGGAGTTGAGCTCAATGACCTGAAGCTATTGTCATAATAAGATAGTAATAATAATGATTATCATGATACTAGAGTAACAGAGTCTGTGTTGTCTGTGTGTGTTGTGTTGTCATCCCAGAGACAAGGCACTCAGGTTTTTATACTGCAAGGAATTTCATTAGATGTACAGTTTTGACAGTATTTTCCTTCAGTATTCCAGGTAAGCTCAGGATGTCTGATAAAGTATCCTAGGTGTTGCAGTTAGCAGCTCCATGTCTTGGAAAGTTCTCACCAGGTTGGAATATTCCTGTCTTTCCCAAAGGGCATAGCACAGGATTAGCTGAAGTGTGCCTGAAGCAAGTAGGTTTGGGGATGCAGGATTCCACGATAGCACAACATCCGGGAACCCCCAGACTTCAGCACGTGAGAGTGCACATACCTGTTTCTATTGGCACCTCCTTCCCCCTCTTAGGCTGAGAATGATGACCCCTTCCGCTCTTGGAGTTTAATGATATGAGTCAGGCTGGCTCAGGTCCTCATGCTAGCGCTCCCTCCCTGCAACTTACACAAAGCTCAGAACTTTCTAAGCCTTCCTGTTCTTTCCTAGGAAAAGAAGCACATTTCAAACCTTTGGGAACGAAGTGTGCCTCATAGGTCATTCGGTAAGGAAAGCAAATCTCAACCACTTTGCCCCAACCCTGCCATGCCCCTGTAGGGTGGGAAGAGCAGATAATGTGGGGAAGCAACATCTCATGAGAGGGGGTGTCAGACAGGGAACTCATGGTTTCAGGGGCCATGGCCAAGGCCCCAAATCTTTGTATCGGGTCATCCACTGCCTGCCCCACCCCCCAGTTCCTCATGACACCTTGAGACAGGGATTCAGGAGACCTGAGAGAACGAATGCTGCCCTTTATGTATCTGCTCTGGGCGTCAGCTCCATCAGCCCCTGGAAAGGATGACTTTCCCGCTCCTTCCTGCCTGTGGGTGTGGTGAGGATCACGTGGGATGAATGTGGAAGCTTTTGCCAGCATAAAGTACTGTATGCAGATTGACATAGATCACCCGAAAAGGGCAGTCATTTCCCCCACTAGAATTGGTTGTAATTCCCTGTTTTCAGAGGGGAGACCTAAAACTTGCTCATGGTGATGTGTTTGCAAATCCCAGCACACCTGGTCTGCAGGCTCTGGTGGTTCCCCACTAAGTGACTTTGCCTCAGCCCAGGCTACAATGGCCTCTTTGTGAGCTTTAGGAGCCGAGGTCCTTGTCCCTGCCCCTGCCTTTGCGTGCCCTGTCTCAGCCTTGTTGCCTCTGAGCACAGATTTGCTATTCCAGAGAGTGCCTTGATTCACATCACTAATGCAACGTCATGGTCAATTTGTCTTTTTCTTGCTCTTGCTCAGATGTGCCCTGTCCCTAGCACTGTTCACCGAGAGTCCATCTGCTGTGAGTGCCACACCAGATTTGGGGGCCACCTGCCAGTGCCTAGGGCTGAGGCGGCTCTGCCTTACTGGGTCCCTCTGTCCTTGAGACCCCAAAAGCAGGTAGGTGACTTGAACCAGGGGTTCAGATTTATGAAAATGTGATTGACATACAATAAAGTGCACATATGTAAAGTGTACAGTTTGATAAGTCTTGACATACGTATACACCTGTACAACCACCTCTACTTGAGATAATGTACAGTTATGTCTAGGTATCGGAGGGGGATTGGCTCCAGGACTCCTGTGGATACCAAAATTCGGAATGCTCAAATCCCTTATATAAGACAGCATAGTGCAGTACATATACTCAACCCTAAAAGGTTATACCTTTTTGTAATTCCACTCAGCCCTCTCTGCCCTATGGTCCCCAGGCAACCCTGGACCTGTTTCTGTCATCATAGATTCATTTGCATTTCCTTGAATTTTATATAAATGGAATCATATAGTATCTACTCTTTTTGTCTGGTTTCTTTGACATGCACAATTATTTTTGAGATTCATCCACATGTGTGTGTTATGGTTCATTCCTTTTTACTGCTGAGTAGTGTGTCATTGTGTGTATAGACTATAGTTTATCCACTCATCCAGTGAAGGATATTTGGATCTTTTCCAGTTTTTTCTATTTTGTCTAACAAATGAAGCTGCTGTGAACATTTGTGTACAAGTCTTTGTGTGAACATGGCTTCATTTTTCCTGGGCAAGTACCTAGCAAAGGAATTGCTGTATCATATGGTTGGTATATGTTTAAACTTTTAAGAATATGTCAGCTGTTTTCCAAAGTGGTTGTACTATTTTACAGTCTTACCAGCAGTGTTTAAAGTTCCAGGTCCTTCACATCTTCACTAATACTTGGTTTAGTCAGTCTTTTAAATTTTGGCCACCTTAATAGGTGTGTATTATTATCGTTTTAACTTGTATTTCCACCATGACTAATGATGTTCAGCATCTCTTCATATGCTTCTGCTACCTGCGTATCTTACCTGATTTGTGTCTATTCAGATATTTTGCCTATTTAAAAAATTGTTTTTTTTAACTGAGTTTTGAGAGTTCTTTATATATTCTGAATACAAATTCTTTTTCATGTATTAAATTTGCAAGTGTTTTCTCTGTGTCTCTGGCTTGTCTTTTCATTCTTCTATCACCATCTTTCTTTCTTTCTTTTTTTTTTCTATCACCATCTTTCAAAGAGCAGAAGTTTTAAATTTTGATGAAGTCCAGTTTATTGATTTTTTTCTGGATCTTGCTTAGATGTGCTTATGCCCAGCGTAGTAATGGATTGTGCTTTATAAGCATTTCTAATAGATCTTTGCCAAGCCTAAGGTCAGAAGGGTTTTCTCCATGCTGCTTTCTTCTGGAATTTTTATGGTTAACTGTTTATATTTAGGTCTGTGCTCAACTTGAGTCAGTTTTTGTATACAGCATGAAGTATAGATTAAAGTTCATTTTTTGCACAGGGGTTTCCAGTCATATTATAAATCTCCTATCTTATATGGCTTTTTATATTATATATTATAAAGTCCATCCTTGCTCCACTGACTTGGCTTTGCAGCAGGACTGGGTGGTGCTAATCCCTGGGCCTGGCCACTTTGCTCTTTGAGCAAAATTGGGTTCTTTTAAACAGAGGGGGAATAATTGCTGTAGGGGTGACCCATTGGATCGGCCCGGGTAGTTCTGTTTTCCTCGTCCTTGGGGCTCTCAACAGGCATGAGTTGCTCCCCTGCTTCTCCACCTAGCCAGCCCCCTGACCTGAATGCTCTCCTAGCTCTCATCTCCCGACTTCTGGCAATTCTTCTTTCCCAGTGAATGCTGCTGCACAGGGGGCTGGCTTGGGCAGGATGGGGTCTTGCTGCTTCTCGCACAGCGCCTGCCTTGGAAAATGGGCTCAGCATGTATGTGTGGACTGCGTAGAAGTGACCAGAGTGTCCTAACCCAGCTGGGCAAAGGGGCCGCAGGTGAGAGGCATCTGGTGCAGTGGTGGCGAGTGGTCACGTTGCAAGGAAGTTCTTGCGTCTCCAGGCCTTGGCATATTTCTTTCCGAGGAGCCCCAGGACCAACCCTCCATCCCCACCCCACCCCAGTTCCCCTTCCCTGTGGCAGTGTCTCTGCTTTGCAGCACATCTTACACCCACATTCCAGTTCAGTCCTCCTGTGGACTCAGGAAGGGTCCACTTGAAGGTGGTTTTATGTTTTGTTTTGTTTTTTCCTTTTTTTAATTTTTGGAGTTAAATTTTGGAGCATATGGAGTTCCCCAGCCAGGGATCAGATCAGAGCCACAGTCACAACCTGAGTTGCAGCTGTGGCAACACCAGATCCTTAACCCACTGCTCTGGACTGGGGATCAAATCTGTGACCCAGTGCTCCTAAGATGCCACCGATCCCATTGTGCCACAGTGGGAACTCCTTCATTATGTTTTATAATGTGTACTATGAGCACGTGGTTGGAAATTCCCGCAGTGCAGCCAGGATATTGTGCGAGGAACTCTCTCTTGTGCCCTTCCCCTGGAGGCTTCCTCATTTGTCCTTCTGGAGATTTTCCATGTGTATGCTGTTTTGCCAGCGATGTATAAGTCACCCTGACGCTGCGCCTGAAATAGCCATGTATCATGTATCTGAGGGGGAGTTTGCTGGGTGGCTTGGCCGCACGTGTCCCTGATCTTGGGACCAGTGAGCTGGCCCAGGCGCCATCTTCTGTGGCTAGGGCAGAGATGTGAGAGCAGTGGAACACCTGCAAGAGCCTTCAGCTTGATCCGGATCTGGCTGCTGTCACTTCTTGCTTTTTCTGTTGGCCAAAGCAGGGGATGGTCTGATCAGAGTCAAGGGCTGGTGTCCACCTGCCCCCCTACTGGAAGGAACTGCAGAGTGGCAGGGCAAAGGGCTAGGCTCTGGGGAGGGATGAGGAATTGGGGCATCACATATGTTATTTTTTTAAAAAAACTATAAATGGTGGCATGCTGTACTCACAATGCTGCATTTCCCACTTAATATCCCATGTCTGTGTTCATTCTGTATCAGGACAGAGAGGCCTGCCTCATTCTTTCCAAAGGCCTCCCATTCCCTCTGTCCCCATATCTCTTTATCTGTTGTTCCTTATTTTGGGCATTCAGGCTGTTTGGTCACTACAGCCAGTGCTGCACTGAGTGTTCTTGAGTACCTGCACACGTGTCCTCTTGGGATAGTCTCAGGAGTGGAATCGCTTGACCAAAGACTATTCATTTTAGACACTGACCATTGTTGTCAGGAGCTGCTGGAGCCTTGTCTTTTGCTGAAAATGCTGAGTCTCAGACTATATTTTGTGCTCCAGGGCTGATCCTGGAGACTTCCAGGCTCAGGGCAGAGCTTGGCCTCCCGACTCCCACTGTGTGTCCTCTGAAGCATCACAGGGATGTCCCACTGCAGAGGTGCAGGTAGTTGCCAGTGAGGGTGCTAGCTACCCCTGGGAATGTTATGCAGGGGAGACCTGCTCCCTCAGCCGGGCGGTTGGGCTGTGCTGTGGGCGGGTGTAGGAGAGGCCCTTTCCAGGGCGCTGTTCTTGAGGCTAATGTCTGAGGTGCAGCTCCATCCTCCTTTGGACCTTCTCTTCCCTTCCTCCGTTAGATCCAAAAGATGGTCCGGTTTTACGTCCTCAAATCCACCAAGGCATGCCGCTGCCCGTGCCATTGCTTTGGGGGCCGTCTCCCGATGCCTAGGGATCAGGCCACGATGCCCTACTGGGTGCCCCAGGTCCTGAGGTCTCAGAAGAAGGTAAGAGGGTAGCTCGCAGGGCAGCGAGGCCTGAGAGTGAGTGTGGGCCGAGGAGGGACCCAGAGATGAGGGGGATGGGTGCTAGGTTCTTTCCCCAGCGTGGCCTCCAGTAGTATCTGGGGTCCTCTGGAAGCTGTGGCCCGGGGTAGCAAAGTGCAGGAGGTGAGCAGTACTTGGGTCAGGGCCAGGTCAGGTATCCTAATTGTGTTGGGGAGGGTTGGGTACCCTGCTCTCTGATGAGGATGCCCACTGCTGCTGCTGCCTTTCCCAACCTCTCTTCTGACCCCTTCTCCTCTCTTGCCTCTTCCTACCTCTTCCCTCTTCCCTTCCACCTTGCTCACCTCTCTCTGTCTTCCTTCCCACCCCATCCTACCTCTCCCTGCCTCTCCTCCTCCCCAGCTCTTTCCACCTGTCAGAGCATCCTGCTCTTGTAGCCCCAGCCTCAGGCATGGAGGGAGGGGAGAGACCATTGCTCAAATGTCCGTGCTTTTTCGCTCTGTCTGGCCACCTCCACAGCTTTGGGTTCTAGGTCAGTGACCAGGGGAGGCAATTGGCCAGGTCCAGTTGAACTCAGCCCCAGGGCCCCTTTTCTCCTGTGCTTTCAGAGTATCCTGTAGTTAGAGGCTTCCTTCTGCCTTTACCCACATTCTAGCTGTCGGTTTTCTGTCATGAAATAGCAAGCTATTCCCAGAATTAAGATCCAGAGGCTTTTATTTTTTGTCTTTTTAGGGCCGCACTTGGGGCATATGGAGGTTCCCAGGCTAGGGGTCTAATTGCAGCTGTAGCTGCCGGCCTGTGCCAGAGCCATAGCAACGCCAGATCTGAGCCGCATCTGCAACCTACACCACAGCTCACGGCAACGCTGGATCCTCAACCCACTAAGCAAGGCCAGGGATCAAACCTTCAACCTCATGGTTTCTAGTCAGATTCATTTCCACTGCGGCACAATGGAAACTCCCAGAGGCCTTTTGAAAGGAGACCATGACTTGCATTCTGAACTGGCCATGGACCCTTTTCAGGCGGTTTCCAGGCCAAATCACTGGCCCCCCTCTTGATGCGTCACTAGGGCTGACACACTTGCCCATATTCTTATCTTTTAGGTGGTGAAAAGGCAGCAGCATCTTAAAGACATTCCAGGTAACTCAGCGCACACGTATCTTACCCCTCCCTCTCCCCATGGAAGACGGGTCTCATGAACATCCTGTTGAGGGTGGGGAGACTTCTCTCGTCCCCCGATGGCTGTAACACAAAGAAGGCCACAGACTGGTGCACACACCACTTCTCCCACCTCTGCCCTCGCCAGGCATCACTAATCACCCACCCTCTTTTCCCAGTGAACCTAGAGAAGCCTCAAGGTCTCCCAGTTCTCAATATTGGCTCTCAAGTTGAAGCCAGTTTGCATCCTGGGGTTAGGTGGTATTTGAAGTATTTTTTTAAGATGTAATCTATAATTCATGATATATAGTGTATGTAAGTGTGTATTGTACGTAAGTAGGTATTTGGAACATAGTGTGTGTGTTTGTATTTTGGTCCATTCCTACATTCATGTATTCATGACATTATATGTTCATGACACCGTGTTTACGTGTATATTCATCATAGGTTCGGGGTGGGCACAGCGTATATTCACAGGTCCGTGTGTTCACAGTGCGGCATGTTTCCTTGTATCTGTGGCCTGGTGTATGCACGTCCTACCTGCTCAGCCCTGGTGATGGGGGCAGGGGTGTGTGTGTGTGTGTCTCCACACCCACCTTCACTCTGTCTCTAAAGCGAGTGCAGGTATTTTCCCCTCACGGATGGCTGACAGGTCTGCTTTCTCTGTATTGCGTGTGAGCATAGGAGTAGGTGATGTTTTGTGGGCTCAGATCACACCTCCCCTTTTCATGCTGGGGTCAGGATGCACAGTGCATCTCCTTGATGGAATCTGTGAAGGGGGTACTTACTGGGCGTGCTGAGAGGTTGGATGATTGACACGGGCTTCCTCTGATAGGCAGCTCACTCAGAACCAGGGCATGCAGTGGGGGTTGAGGGTTGGGGGGTTGGGAAGGGCTTGGGAAATGAGCAGCCACCACCCCCACCCCCACCTCTTCGTGCAGCAGATACCTAAACATTTTCAGTTAGGAGGAGCACCAATTGTCATAGCCTTTGGTGGTGGCATTTGGAGCTATCTGCCAAATCCTTTATGATGTGTATAATCTTTAACCCATCAAGCCCAGGTCTGGGTAATATCTACAGACACTCTTACACACATCTGTCTGCGGCAGTGATTTCCTCGGTCAGAAATTGGAAGCAGCTTAAGGGTTTCTGAGGGGGAGGATAGATGTAAGTGGGGGTACATTTGAAATGTGGCATTAGCTACCTAGAGTTCGCAGTTATTTGGGCCAATGAAATCACTCCCAGACACACTCCAACATAGCAAAACAAGTGGCTCTAGCCTATGCATAGGACTCCATTAATGTCATTTGAATAAAGGAGAGCTCTGTTTGTGTGTAGATGAAGGTGGGTGGTGTGTTTTGAGCTGACAGATAACCCTTGTGGACTGGGAAGGGGGCAGATGAGACTCCACAAAGAGAGGCTCTTGAGAGGGTGCCCAGTGAACAACACAAAAAGCAGTATGTTGCCTCGAGTTTTAGGTAGAAGAGCCAGAAATCATTTTATTTAAAAAAAAAAGTGGAATGGCCGTGGGATGAGAACCACCTGAGAAATTGTTCTTCTAACCATATAATCACCAATTTATGGGTATATTTTTATTGGTTGTTTTTGGCGTTGAACACTCTGCATCTTTAAGGAAGCCTAAAAGCTCAGTTTATTGTTAAATCGTGCACCCATTGATATGTTGTTAAGAACCAGTATTAATTTTTACTCCAGCCATTGTTTTATAATTCAGGTGGTTTGTGTTAATAATGTTTCAAGCCTCAAACCCATTCAGGTCAGAAGGTGTTCACAGAACAGGAGGGAGAGCACACGTGTCATTGCAGCCACCAGGATAGCTCTCTCCTTGAGCTGAGCTTCCTACACAGTGATTTAAAGATATTTTTCCCTTGGCCTCACATCCAGCTGGTTTCCATTTTAAAGAGAAAATATGTGTTTCAGATCTTGTATTTTCCAATAAAGAGGAGGCTAAAATGTACTTTCCTTTTTTATAACTTTTTTTTTTTTTTTAATTAGGGCCACACCTGCAGCATATGGAAGTTCCCAGGCTAGGGGGCAAATTGGAGCTGCAGCTGCTGGCCTGTGCCACAGCTGCAGCAGTGAAGGATCTGAGCTGTGTCTATGACCTATACCACAGCTCACAGCAGTGCTGGATCCTTAACCCACTGAGCAAGGCCAGAAATTGAACTTGTGTCCTCATGGATACTAGTTGGGTTTATTACCACTGAGCCACAATGGGTACTCCTTCTTTATAATTTTGTGGTAGAATTTTTTATAAGGAAAATAGACATTATATTAATAGTGCATTTTTATATTAGTACAATTAGAATGTACATTTTATAGTAGTACCATAGTAAAAATAAATTAGATATAATATCAGGAGAGTCATATGTGATCAAAGCGGGTCTCGCTAAAGAGTGTCAAGGAGATGGAAGTGTTGGAATTCTGTTTGTGGTCATGGCGATTGTTAGCTTGTGGGAAATTTCCAATACTCCACTGAAGGCTTTATTCCCGTTACTCAGCTGCAACCATGATCAGCTAAAAAAGGAAAAAGTGGAGTAGATCCCAGCTAACTGCCATATCCTTTTATCCATAAACATTTCAGGAAGTAGCTCTAAAAGGTAAAGACTCAGAAAATCGCCATGCAGCCCCACAGCCACTTTAGAAACACGCAGTATGTTGGCTCTGTCTCACTCCAGGGCTGTGGCCTGCCTTGCTGGGGTACCTGCTTTCCTTGTCCTGGGTTCTGGAGGGCTCTCGTGGGTGCAGACTCGGGAGCACCCTGGCCCCACACCCCACTGGAGCCTGACGTACTTTCTTTGCTTAGAAGCCACCGTGGACCTGCGCTCCGGGTACTGGCAGATCTGTGGTGAAGGGGGCCGTCTCCTCAAGTGGCAGCAGCTTCGGGCCCTTCACCAGCCCAAGCCGGTGGCCCCAGGGCAGCCAGCAAGCCTCTTGGCCCCCCTCCTGCCCCTCAGTCTCAGCCTCCTGACCTTCCTCCAGGCCCTGCTGAGGGTCATCGTGGCCATCCGGTAAGCAGGTGCAGGTGCAGCAGTGGTGGCTTTGGGCTCATCTCACTCCCGGGCTGTTTTGCCCAGGGACCGGCACAGTTTATAGTTGTATCAAGGGTGTGGGAGAACTTGGTTGCCACTCACCAGAGGATGAGAGCTGGGACTGCTGTCACATCGTTACCGTGGTCTGAGCTCCTGCTCATACCTGACCCAGATATCTTCTTCCAGAAGATGCAAGGGAGGGGCTATCCAGGTACTCTAAGGCCAGGGCCACTGGCAGGGAGGTGAGATATCTTGGGGTCACCCACCTTTATTTCCTCACCTCTGCCCACACAAGATCTCTGGTTCCAGTTTCTGCAAATTTCTCTTGTGTTGGGGGTTGGAAGTGGATCTTAAGCCAGCTTGCCCAACCAGCCCTCTGGGGTTTGAGCGTACTCTCGAAGGACCTTCTACCTCTCCCCAAACCCAGCTCCAGCCATCAAGGCTCCATAGTGAAAAGGCCTTTCTCCCACCTTGAACCCACCAGCCTTGCCCAGGCCTGTGTTTCTCACCTGGAACCTCACTCAGTACCTATCCCTCTAGCCTCCAGGGTGCTGTCAGGTTCACAGCAGGGCTTCTTCTTGCCAGGCTGTTTGCTTTAGTCTCCTGAGAAGAAGCTCTTCTCCTCCTCCCCAGTTTACCCATCTCCCCAGCCATTGCCTCCTCCAGCCGCTTCTTCCTATTTCTTTCATCACACCTGTATGTAAATACATGCAAACTTAAACACACAGATATGTAAATAGAAGACATGCAAATACATATCAATATGTAAATGTGCACAATTAGAATTTTTTTTTTTTTTTGTCTTTTTAGGGTCACACTCGTGGCATAAGGAAGTTCCTAGGCCAAAGGTCAAATCAGAGCTACAGCTGCCAGCCTAGCCACAGCCACAGCAACACCAGATCTGAGTTGTGTCGGCAGCCTACATCACAGCTCACAGCAATGCTGGATCCTTAACTGTGGATGGTCCTTGTTGAGTAGATGGTCTGGGTGGGCCAAAGGAGAATTGCTAATGCTTTTATAGGTGTTTGCTTCTCCCATCCAAGTACTAACTAGGCCCGACCCTGCTTAGCTTCCCAGATCAGATGAGATCGGGCGTGTCCAGGGTGGTATGGCCGTAGACTAGGTGTTTGCTTATGAGCCAGACTCTCAGGTCAGAAGTCAGGTGCTAACCAGCTGTTCAGGAGAAATATCTTACCTTCTGGAGGTATATGTGGGGTGCCCTGTGAGACCTCCCAAAACATGCGCCCGGCTTATCTCAGGAGAAGCTTCTGGCCCATTTGCTGACCTGGCAAAGGCTTGCTAGAACTTCAGGGGCCTCGAGAGGGTGGATGAGCTCTGAAGCTCCCTGACAGGGAGCCCTGAAGAGCAGGGATGGGTCAGGTACTTGCCCTCCTGAGTGGGCTTGCCATAGCCTTTGTTTCATTGGATTCCTTCCCCAGTCGTTCTAAGCTGGGATTCTTCCCAGAGTTCCAGAAGGAGAGTGTGCTCTGGGGGTTGATGCCTTCCCTCAGGTCCCGTAGCTGGCGCGTGGGCCAGCCAAGGCTGCACCAAGTTTCCTGCCTGGGCTCCTCAGAACTGAGTGCATATCCCACTCCGCTGTTGGGCTTCCTTCGCCCTTCACCTTGCGGAGGTTTCCTGCACAGGCCCTGCAAGGGCTGTGTGCTTTCCGTCTGGGGGGCATTTCCTAGTAATTGCCTTTCTCTTTGCCTTCTAGCCAGTTTTTTGGGGTTTGAAGTTGGAATCTTCACATTCTGTCAAGAACATCAACAAAAATGTCAGTCATAGTCAAGGTCTTTAACAAACGCCGTCAAGTCAGGAGGGGTCTGTGATAGCTTCTGTTTTCTCAGATCATATAATTCACATCAAGAGTCAGTCCAATTATTTATCATCAGGTGATTTGTAGTTGAAGTGTAATTTTGTGAATGCAGGTGAGATTCCATTGTAAATACAGTCAATAAATGTTATTTGTGAAACTTAAATGTGCCATTTAAAAAAAAAATAACCTCTGATTTTCCTTCATGAAGGTGGGACCTATTCTCTGCTTCTGTGTCCCTGTGTGTTGGGGGGAAGACCTGTTCTCTGCCTCTTTCTCCCTGTGGGAGGGAGGGCATCTCTGTGTCCCTGGGGGGAGGGGGCACCTGTTCTCTGCCTCTATGTCCCTGTGAGAGGGGGGGGACCTGTCCTCTGCCTCTTTCTCCCTGCCTTCCCTTCTCTCCCCACCCCAGAAACCACTAACCTACTTTCTCACTTTTCCAGTTCTGTGTCCCTTGGGGGAGGAGGCACCTGTTCTCTGCTTCTGTGTCCCTGTGGGAGGGGGAGGACCTGTCCTCTGCCTCTTTCTCCCTGTGGCAGGGAGGGAATCTCTGTGTCCCTGGGGGAAGGGGGCACCTGTTCTCTGCCTCTGTGTCCCTATGGGGGGGGGCGTCTCTGCCTCTGTGTCCCTATTGGGGGGGGGCGTCTCTGCCTCTGTGTCCCTGTGGGAGGGGGATCTCTGAGTTTCTCTTCCCTTTGCAAGGATGCATATTCTCTGGATGAGGATCGTGAAATGGTTTTAGCATCTGTTTTATGTGGATCTCCTTTTAAGTAGCATCAGATTGTATGTGATTGGAATTTTTTAAAAACTAAGATATTCACCATAAAATTCACCTTTTTACAGTGTATCATTTAGTAGTTTTTGCCATATTTACAAGGTTTTGTAATCATCACCACTGTGTAATTCCAGACCTTTTTCACCCCTACAAGAAACCCCATACCTATTAAGTACTCACTCTGCCTTCCCTTCTCTCCCCACCCCAGAAACCGCTAACCTACTTTCTCCAATTCTGGACATTTAATATAAATGGAATCATATGTGTCTGTGTCTGGCTTTTCTTCATTTGGCATAATGTTTTCAAGGTTCACCCACACTGCAGCATGTGTCAGGGCTTCATTCTTTTCCGTGGCTGAGTAATAGTGCATTAGAGGATCTACCACATCTTGTTTATTCATTTATCATGTCGTGGACATTGGGCTGTTTCCACTTTTTGGCTATTATGAATAATGCTGCTATGAATATTTGTGTATGAGTTTTTGTGTCATGTTTTCATTTTTGGGGGGTATGTACCTAGGAGTGCTGGGTCATATAGTAACTCCTTTTAACATTTTGAGGAGTTGCCTCAGTTTTCCACAGTGGAAAACTGCATTGTTTTGTTTCATATTCCCACCAGCAAGGTATGAACGTTCTGATTTGCCCATATCCTTAAACCCTTGTTATTTTCCATTATTTTGCTTTTAGCCATCCTCATGGGTGTGAAGCAGTAGCTCATTGTGATTTTGATTTGCATTTAGCTAGTGACTAATGATGTTGAACGTATTTTCATGTACTTACTAGCTATTTGTATGTCTTCCTTAGAGAAATGTCTGTTCAAATTCATTGCCTGTGTTTTAATTGGTTATCTACTTTTATGTGTCACTGTTGAGTTTATGTTTTGTGTGTTTTTTGGATACTAGAGCCTTATCAGACAGGTGTTTTGCAAATATTTTCTCTGATTCTGATTGCCTTTCACTTTCTTTCTTTTACAAAAATTAATAAATTTATTTTTTTGGCTGTGTCCACAGCCTGTGGAAGTTCCCAAGCCAGGGACTGAACCTGAGCCATAGCAGTGACAGTGCTGGATCCCAACTGGTAGGCCACCAGGGAACTCTGCCTTTTCACTTTTTTTTTTTTTTTTGTCTTTTGTGTTTTTAGTGCCACACCTGAGACATATGGAGGTTCCCAGGCTAGGGGTTGAATTGGAGCTGTAGCCACCAGCCTACACCACAGCCACAGCAATGCCAGATCTGAGCCGTGTCTGTGACCTATACTGTAGCTCACCACAAAAGTCGGATCCTTAACCCACTGAGCAAGGCCAAGGATTGAAACTGCATCCCTGTGGATGCTGGTTGGATTAGTTAACCACTGAGCCACAACAGGAACTCCCTTTTCACTTTCTTTTTTCTTTTTTTTTCATTTTTTTATTACTCAAATGAATTTATCACATCTGTAGTTGTATAATGATCATAACAATCTGATTCCTTTTCACTTTCTTGATGATGTTCTTTGAAGTACAAAAGTTTTTAATTTTTATGAAATCAATTTTTCAGTTATTTCTTAAGTTTCTTATGCTTTAGGACATATGGTCATGTTATAAGAAAACACTGTCTAATCCAAGATCCCAAAGGTGTTTTTTTAATTTTGTTTTGTTTTGTTTTTTGTGGTTTTTTTTTTTTTTTTTTTGCTTTTTAGGGCCATACCCGCAGCATGTGGAGGTTCCCAGGCAAGGAGTCGAATTGCAGCTACAGCTGCTGGCCTACACCACAGCCACAGCCACAGCCACATCAGATCCGAGCCGCCTCTGTGACCTGCATCACAGCTCATGGCAATGCGATCTTTAACCCACCGAGTGAGGCCAGGGATTGAACCTGCAACCTCATGGTTCCTAGATGGGTTGTTTCTGCTGCGCCAGGACAAGAACTCCTGCTTTTTGTTTTTTGTTTTGACTTTTTAGGGCTGCACCCGCTGCATATGGAAATTCCCAGGATAGGGGCTGAATTGGAGCTATAGCTGCCGGCCTACACCACAGCCACGGCAATGCCAGATTGGAGCCGTGGATCTTAAGTATAAATCTTTGAGCAGCAAGCAGGTAAATCTTTGGGACCTTGGGAGTTCCTTTGTGGCTCAGAGGGAAAAAATTTGACTAGTATCCATGAGGACAGGGGCTTGATCCCTGGCCTCGCTCAGTGGGTTAGGGATCTGGTGTCGCTGTGACCTGTGGTATAGGTCACAGACAAGGCTTGGATCTGATGTGGCTGTGGCTGTGGTGTAGGCTGGCAGCTACAGCTCCAATTTGACCCCTAGCCTGGGAACATACATATGCCATGGGTGTGGCCCTGGAAAAAAAAAATAGTAACACACACACACACACACACACACAAACAGTACAGTTTGGCTTGGAAGATTTTGAGAATACAGAAATAGAACCCACTTAAATCTCCCACCCTAAGTTGACCATTGTTGGTGCCCTGGCAGGAATGTGCAGACAGATTCCCATAGGAACCTGACTCTGGGATTCTTGGACTGATGTGTTCACCTTAGAGATGGGAAGAAAAAAGAAGTAGTAGTCTAGTCTGAGCGGGGCTGTTACCTCAGAAATGCAGGATGACCAGGGTGTTGGTCCGTGGGCCAGTGGCTGGGCCTACGGGGCGTTTTGGGCACACCCTTCTCTCTGGCTTGTCCTCATGGACAGCCTCCAGGCCTCCCTTGGGGAGGCATAGCTGTGTTCCCCGGGCCACATCTTCAGGGGCTCAAGGGCAGCATTAAGCATCGTTCAGTTATTGACTCAGTGGAAACAAACCTGACTGGTATCCATGAGGACAGGGTTTGTCTCCTGGTCCTGCTCAGTAGGTTAAGGTTCAGTGGGTTAAGGATCCAGCATTGCCATGGCTGTGGTGTAGGCCAGCAGCTGTAGCTCTATTTTGATCCCCCTAGCTTGGGAACTTCCATGTGCCATGGTTACGGCCCTAAAAAAAAAAAAAAAAATCAGCGAGTATTTCTTGGCGCCTACTACATACCTGGCATTGGGGGAGAGTGTGAGAAGACATGCCTGACCCCCAAGTTGCCCTCAGGCTGATGGGGTATCGTAACAGGGGAGTAGGTGCCAGAAAGAGTGAAGTGCACATGAACGCGGGGGGTGGGGGGGTGGGGGGCGATGCCGAGGATGCTGTCTTCATCCTGCCCACATCCCCCCTTTGTCCCAAGTACCAGCAAGCCCCAACTGGGGTATTTTCTGGCTGCAGGAGCTGCACAGGGACAGGCTAGATGTGATGGGGAGTCATGCCCCCAGGAGCAGCCCTCAGTTACTGGTGACTGAGAGGTGTGGATAAACATTCAGGCTCTTATGCCCTCAGATGGGACCACTCTGGGCTGTGCTCTCTGCCGTCTCCTGGGGGTCCTAGCAGGACTGAGTCTCGGCTGCCCAGGTGGTCGCCTTCCTGCTGATGCCCTTTGTCTCAGCTTTTCCCCTTCTCACTTCCACACGCCCTCACCGGCCTCCCGGGGTTACCTACCAGTAAAACGCTTGAACTCAGTCCTTGCTGCAGACTCTGCTTTTGAGGGAGCCTGATATAAAGTGAAGCATACTCACCTGGTCTCCAGGGTCAGGGAAGGTTCCTGGGAGAAGGCCATCTGAGCTAGGGCTCAAAGACCAGTCCGGTTATCCTAGTGATGAAGGGTGAGGACAGAATGTCTGGGCAGAGGTGCACAGTGTGAAGGCCTGTGGGTGGCAGTCTTGTGCATTCTGCTCACTTGGGAAGCTCATGCTTGGGAGGGAACAGTGATAGGAGATGGAGCAGGGGCCCGAAGGTGGACAGCCTTGGGTGGTTTTTAAAAGATGATGAGTGCATCAGACTTAACATTTGGGAAAAGCTTCTATGGCTAAAGCAAGTTGAACGGAATGAGGGTGAGAGTGGATGCCAGAGACCTGCTCAGAGGCCACAGCAGAAAACTGGGTGAGGATGCTGGTGGTGGACCACAGTGATGGTGGCTGAGGTTCTTTTCCAGGCATGGAGGAGCATTTGGCTTCATTGTCCAGAAATCTGCCCAGGTGTGCTCCAGGGGAGTGTTACGGCTGCTTGGCATTAATGCAGTGATGACGTTGCCACCATGGCCCAAGCTGCTGTGTGGGTATCACAGACCCAAGCACCTCTCTGCCTGCTTGTGTGTCCTTGATGCTTGACATGAGGAGCCACGAGAGCGCTCTCCCTGCAAGTCTCTGTCTGGAAACCTCTCGGAGACGCTAGAAGGTCAGGGCTGGAAGGGCTGTCTGTGGCCTCCTGCAGCTGCTGATTGTTTTCTCCAGATGAGGTCCTGAAACCTGGGCTCTCCTGGGCAGAATGTGTTCCAAGAGTTGAAGAGGTTTGGAAAAGACGTTCCTATGGCCTGTGGCATCTCCTGACTCAAGTCAGGAAGCCCAAAGAAACGCCTTCTCTCCCTCCTCGTCCCTCCCTCCCTTGATTAGTCCTCGCCTGGTGTCCTAGGTGTTCTTGTTGTGTCTCCATGACATCCCCAACTTTGCTGAGGCTCATCCATCTGCACCTGCTGGACTCAGTTCACTGCATTAGGGCCTTGGATGCCTAATTTTAACACAGAGCTTGGTGCACAGGAGATATTCAGTAGCCGTTGTGTTGAGTGAATGAGTGAGTGAATGGATGAATTCCAGAGTTCTGGCTGTGTGCCAGGAGATATCACACTCTTGTCTGTGGGAGTGACCTGTTGACTGGGCTAGGTGTCCAGGAGCTGGGTGCTTATGTGGCCTGGGGAGGTGAGTTTGCATTTGAAGAACTGGGTGGGGTTTCATGGGAGCCAGATGCCCTGCCTTCCCCTGTAGACCCCATCCTGCACCTGCTCCAGCTTCCTGTCAGTCTTCTGTGGAGGGGCCAAACTCATGCCCTGTCCAGCTTCCTGGGACCTATGAGCTGATCTGGGATTGCTGTACATTGCATCTTACCTGGGAGCAGGTGAGAGCTCTAAAAGCATGGCTGGGCCACGGTGGCCAGGTGGAGGCCCCAGCAGTTTGCCCAGCCCAGCCCCAGTCCTGGATGGGCTCCCTTCCTGGCTCCACCTTCAAAGAGCTCTCTGATTACCCAAGACTCAGGGGCTGGGAGGAGCCACGAGGGTACCTACTCTAACCACCTTACTCATCAATGGGGATGCTGAGGCCCAGAGAGGGCGATGCCATGTCCAAGGCCACACGGCAGGCTTGTGGCAGATGCAGGCCTTGAACTCAGATCTTCTGCATCCTGTCCAGGTCCTCTTCCACTTGATAAGCTTCGTGTCTGCAGAGGCCTCCTTTCTACTCCTCCACTCTGGGGTGAGCTCTGCAAGGCTCTTGTTCTTGACCCTTTCCATGCTTCCCCGTTAGAGCAGGGCCAATGGGTTTTAGTTCGCTGGAGTCATTTGTGCTGCCTGGGCGCTGTGGCGAAGACATGTCCTTGAGGAAGAAGCTGTGCAGTCCATTGATGGTGTCTGCCTCAGACCCCGGCTGGGGCTCAGAGGTGTGAGTGGCATAGATTTCTCATTGCTGTCCTCACAGCCCTCAGTTTGCTTGACACCTAGTAGGTGTTTATAAGCATTTGATGATTTGGTATATCCACTGTTTTGTCTGGCGGGTCCCTCACTGGGGTGTCTGAGAACCCACTGGAGTGACTGGAGACTTCCTGTTTTCAACTTTCGCTGTTTGCAAGAGAGTATTCCTGTTCAAAGGTACCGTTTTATGTTAGAACAACAAACCTCCGGGTTGATCTGTGAGCAGTGGAAGGCAGTGGCATTCTGGAGGAGGCCAAGTCTAGCATTCCAGTGTTTGGGGAATTTTGTTGTCTCAGCACCAGCCAAGCAAGAGTACTCTTCCCAGACATCCCACGTTTGAAGCAGGGGTGGTGGTGGTGGAGGAGACGCCAGAAATTGCAGCACACCTGATGTCCTTTTCCTAGCTGGGGACAGCGTGGGCCTTGCCTGACATGGTCTGAGCTGCCTGGGCCTGCCCCTCACACTGCCAGCAATGTGGACTTTGTGGGGAGTCAGGGCTCTGGGCTCTAGGTGCCTTGTCAGGGTGGGCAGGTTGTCTGCACAGTGATTGTGATGTCAGGCTCGCCTGTGTGCATTTCCCTTGCCTCGGTCTCTCCCTGCACCCATCATCTGACGCCTCACCTTGGTCCCAGCAGTGCTCTCCCCCCCTCCCACCCTCCTCCCCTCCTTCCTTTCTTCCCTCCCTCCTCTCTCACAGAAACCGTTTTACATATAAAAACAGGTATATGAATCCGAAAATGTTTAAAAAGGCAAAGATTTTTAAAACTGTAAACACAATGCATCATCACTCTTCTTTGCTCTGAATTCCCTAGAAACTCGTAATTGATTTAGAGGCTTGACAGGCTTGACGTAATATTTTTCGCAAGACCGTTTTCTTAGGAAGGGCTCCTCATTGCATTGAATCAGAGGGTCCTGATCCTGGACCTAACCATAGGGTAGCTCTGAAGAGGGGACCCTGGGCAGAGAATTGAATGGGGTGAGTGTCAGGACAGAGTGCCGGGCAGAGGGGTGAATGGAGGCCCAGAGGCCAGCTCAGGCCTGGTCCCGAGGCCTCGCCTCATGAGGGACGGTAGGGTCTATTCTGACTTGGGGAAGCCCTTTGGCAGCACCTCAAGAGTGGCCCCAGGCTGGATTCTAACTTGCGCCCTCTGGTGGCCACGATGAGAATTGCGGCCTTGTGACCCAGGAAGGGTGGGAATGAGCCAGAGATTCTGGAGTGTCCTGAGGGTGGAGACAACAGGATTTGCTGCTGGATTGGCTGGGGTGGGAGAGCAGGAGGGAAGGAGCAGGTGTGGTGGGCATTGCAGAGGAGCCACGTGGAAGTGCTGGCATGGCTGCTAGAACTGAGTCTTCGTGGAAGGATGAGGTCCGGACTGGAGGTGTAAATCCCAGTCACCAGCTGGCTTGTTTTGGAGCCTTGGCGCTGGACATGATCGCCTGGGGAGTAGCTGTGGGTGGGGAGGATGCCCTGGCATCCACATACTCCAGGTCATCCAGGACACCAGCAAATGGGACGTTCTGTAGCACTAGGGTTTCTCGATGGCAGAGAGTTGAGAGTGCACACCATACACAAACACTCCTTTTCCTGGAACTGGAAGACTGTGATCTGGTTACGAAAACAATACTTAGCTGTTCCCACATGATCGAATATGTGCCATCGCAATAAAAATGGGTTCTACTATCAGCCTTCCCTACCCAACTTCTTCCCCTCACTTCCTTATTTCCTCTCCTTCCTCCTCCTGTCCCCTTCTTATCCCCTCTTTCTCCAGCCTCCCCCTGCCCCAGTCTTGTCTCCTGGTCCTATTTCTGCCACCAGTGATGAGGTACCAAGGGCTTTCTACAGCCCAGGAGGCCAGCTTTGGGATCCCATGGGGTGTGTTCTCCTGGTGCAGTTCCGTAGAGGGTGCCCCCATCCCCACTGCCACCACTGAAGCGTCTGCAGGGTGCCGCTCTGTGGCCCAACAGCCTAAACATCCTAAATTCAAACCAGCCCTTATTCCTCTCTAGTAGTGTGGCCCTGGGAATGTTTCCTCATTGTCTATACATCAGTTTCCCAGTGGTGAGATGAGTTTACAAATATCTACATCCAACTATTTGGGGAAGGATTAGATAATGTGGTATGTATAAAGTGTCTGTGATGTAATGAATATTAAACCTTCTGGCCTTTCTTCTGCTTCCTGGTCATTTCCAAATGGACTCCGGGCTGGATGGTCTAGTTTGAATCCTGATACCACAGCTTAATTGTGTGTGTGTGTGTGTGGTCTGTGCCTCAGTTTCCTCATCTGTAAAATGGAGATAACCATAGTTCGTACCTCATAAGGTTCCTGAGGTGATGAAAGGAGTTGATAATTACAAAGGAGTTTCAAAAGTGCTTGGCAGGTAAGTGGTAAGAAATTATTTTTAAATAAAAACCAATAACTATCATGATAAAAATACTCAGCAAATCAGGAGTAGAAGGAAATTGCCTCGGTACACCAAAACCATGTATAGAAAACCCATAACTAACACTGTACTCTGTGATGAAAGATTGAAAGCTTTTCCTGTAAGATCAGGAGCAAGGCAAGGATACCTGCTTTCTCCACTTTTGTTCAACATTGTACTGGAAGTCGTAGCCAGAGCAGTTACTGGAGAAACAGTAATAAAAGGCTTTTTTTTTTTTTTTTTTTGGTCTTTTCTAGGCCTGCTCACACGGCATATGAAGGTTCCCAGGCTAGGGGTCGAATCAGAGCTGTAGCCGCCGGCCTATGCCAGAGCCACAGCAACGCGGGATCCAAGCTGCGTCTGCAACTTACGCCACAGCTCACAGCAACGCCTGACCCTTAGCCCACTGAGCAAGGCCAGAGATCGAACCTGAAACCTCATGGTTCCTAGTCGGATTCGTTAACCACTGAGCCATGACGGGAACTCCCTCTTTTTGCCATTTCTAGGGCCACTTCTGTGGCATATGGAGGTTCCTGGGATAGGGGTCTAATTGGAGCTGTAGCCACCGGCCTACACCAGAGCCACAGCAACGTGGGATCCTAGCTGTGTCTGCAGCCTATACCACAGCTCATGGCAACGCTGGATCCTTAACCCACTGAGCAAGGCCAGGGATCAAAGCTACAACCTCATGGTTCCCAGTCGGATTTGTTAACTACTGAGCCATGATGGGAACTTCAATAAAAGGCATCTAAATTAGAAAGGAAGAAGTGGGGAGTTCATGTTGTGGTGCAGTGGAAATGAATCTGACTAGGAACCATGAGGTTTCGGGTTTGATCCCTGGCCTCACTCAGTGGGTTAAGGATTGGGCGTTGCTTTGAGCTGTGGTGTAGGTCACAGACATGGCTCGGATCCCGAGTTGCTGTGGCTGTGGTGTAGGCCAGCAGCTGTAGCTCCGATCAGACCCCTAGCCTGGGAACCTCCACATGCCATAGATGAGGCCCTAAAAAGCAAAATAAAAAAAATAAAAAAAGAAAAGGAAAGGAAGAAGTATAAAATGATCTTTGTTCACAGGTGATACGATACTAAGTGTAGAAAAGTCCTAAAGATTTTGCAAAATCTTTAGAATTAATAAGTGAATTCAGTAAAGTAGCAGGATGCAAAGTCAACACATAAAAATCACTTGTATTTTGGGGGTTTTCTGACAGTGCAGCTGGTTAAGGGTCTGGTATTGTCACTGCAGCAGCTTGGGTTGCTGCTGTGGTGTGGGTTCACCCCTGGCCTGAGAACTTCCATATGCATTTCTGTCCACTAATAGTGAACAATCCCCAAAGGAAAGTAATAAAACAATTCCATTTACGGTACTAGCAAAAGATAAATTACTTAGGAATAAAGCTAACCGAGGAGTAAAAGACTTGCACACTGAAAACCATAAGTCGTTGCTGAAAGAAATTAAAGAAGACATAAGTAATTGGAAAGATAGCCCATGTTCATGGATTGGAAGTCTTCTTACCCAAAGTGATCTACAGATTCAGCATAACCCTTGTCAAAATTCCAGTGATGTCCTGCAGAAGTGGAAGAACCCATCCTAAAATTCACATGGAATCTCAAGGCACTGGAAACAATTTCAGTTGGTGAAGATGAATGTAGATGGTGGTGACAGTGTCACTCTATGCATGTGTTTAATACCACTGACGTGTACACTTAAAGGTGGTAAAGGTGGTAAATTTGTACATTTTACCACAATAAACAAATTAAATGAGTTCTCTGGTGGCTCAGTGGGTTAAGGATCTGATGTTGTCACTGCTGTGGTGCAGGTTCAGGCGTGGCCCAGGAACTTCTGCTTGACGTGGGTATGACCAAAAAAATTTAAATGAAACAAAAACTGAATTGTTGGTGTTTTATCATTGGCATAGATCATTTGCTTTGTGTGCTCACAGCTGCTCTCAGCTCCGAGTGTTGTGTTCTGTGTCTCATGCAGCCTAGGGGACCTGAGGGCTGGGATCTCAGACAGAGCATGTTGGTGCAGTCGGCTAATCTCCAGGGCAGGGGATCCTGTTGACTTGTTCTTCATGTTTTACGGGGTGCCTACTATGTGCTAGGGGACACACCAGCCACTCGTGTGGTTCCAGCGCCCAGTGTGAGGCCCCTTAATTGGCTTCAAATGTAGCTGTGGTGTTCCTGAGCCGCTTAACGACCTTGGGTAATGAGGTGTCTCAGGCTCAGTATTTGTTTAATGCTTTATTCCTGGGCACAGAACAGTGGTGACATTAATTTCTTGGGGACTTTAATGATGTATGTGTTGGTGGAGTCCCCAGCTCCTGACCCTTAAGGTGCTAGATCTGTTTGGGGCCATGTGAAATGTTTTGCATCACTTACGGAAGGAAAAAAAAAGGTGCTATTTTTCCTTGAGAAAAGAAGAGGTATTTCACAGCCAAACCTTGTTCTTCTGTGGAACATTTGTCAAAGACTGCAGAAAGCAAACACATGGAAATTTCCAATACTTCTTCTAAAGGAAGGAGTTGGCTCTGTCACGATGAGAACAGTGGGCCCGTTCCTCCATCCACCCATATACCCACCTATCACAGGCTGAGGCCTGCTCTATTCCACCCGCCACGGGGTTAGTGTGTGTGTCCAGCCAGCTGGGTGAGGCCAGTGATTTCACCTTTCTGAACTCTCATTTCTTCACTTGCCAAACGAGGCTGTATTAGTGACAGGTGTAGCTCAATGCCTGGTCTCAAGCAAGTAAGCCTTTGATACATGTAGCCAAGTTACAGCTCTTATCAATAATAATAATAGTATTATACATTGAAATAGGTACCGTTTTCACGCTACGGGAGGAAACTGAGGTAGAGTGCTCTGGTCCTATTGCCTCTGAGCACAGATGTGAAACATGCGCCTTTTGCCTCTGAGCACAGATGTGAAACATGCGGGAGCCTGGCTGGGCTGGACCCCTGGAACTGCTCCTTGCTGCTTGTGTGGCTGTGACTTCTTTCAGATCCCTGGGCATCCCTGAGGGCCTGGGTTCTGAGGGCTCACCGGGGAGGAAGCCAGAGGTTATGATCCCCACCTCGGGACACAGTGAAAAGATTAAGAACAAAAGATGATCACTTCATTTATTTTCCTATGGAAATAGCTGCTTTCCTCCCACTCCCTTCAAACCACTCCAAACAAAGCTTCCTTGGGGTTTCCAAGGCTCTCTCTTGCTTCCCTCCTCCCCGGTGAGAGCCGTGGATTATGACCTGGTTCGGCACAGGCGGCCCCTGTGTGTGCACTCCCAAATTCTTCCTTCTTAAATAAAATTTAAGACCATCTGAAAACGAGCTGCAAGGCTGACCTCCTGGCTTTGATTCTTGGTTGAGTTTCTGAAATGCGTATGAGGCAGAGCCTGCTAATGCGCTGAAATAATTACCCTTTGCTCCAGGGAGGTGTTAATGCCTGAGGTATTTGCCTGCCAGTTGTCTGGCAGCTAGTGAGAAGCGGTGTCAGCCTCTCCCACTGACTATCAAGTCACAGCCTTCTCATCCTTTCCAGGATTGCTGTTGGTCCTAATTGATGGCAGCCACTTGACCATGTCCTGAAGGGTGACGTAGATGCCCCCAGCTCTGCTTCCAGGTGTCTTTGGGAACAGACCTCAGACATGTCATGGCATCCAGCCTCCATGATGCTCAGGGGTCTTACCTCCTGAAATTCATAGCACCCCCTTGTGAAGCACCCCCCCTCCCCCCGCATTGCACCGCTTTTGGTCTCTATAACCAATAGAATCTGTGGAAGGGATGTGATTTCCAAGATTAGGTCAGGAAAGATACTGTGGCTTCCGTCTGGTGTGTCCCTCCCTGCCCCTCCCTTGCCTCCCCCTCTTCCTCCTCCATCTCTGTCTCTGTGTCTTTCTGTCTGTCTCTCTCCCTGCCCTCCCTACTTCTCTTTTGGAAATTCTGCTTTGCGGGAATTTCCAGCAGCCATGTCCTAAGCAGCCCTATGGAGAGGTCCCATGACAAGGAACTGAAACCTCATTAGGCACTTGGGTGACGTTGGCTGCGGACCCTCCTGCTCCTGGAGAGGGCAGCCATGTCCTAAGCAGCCCTATGGAGAGGTCCCATGACAAGGAACTGAAACCTCATTAGGCACTTGGGTGACATTGGCTGCGGACCCTCCTGCTCCTGGAGAGCCTTCAGGTGACGGCAGTGTGGCCATCACCTTTCTACAGGAGAACATTTTGGATCTAGTAGGAACTGGGGGTGTTCACTTACTTGACGCCCACCTATCGGGTGGGAAAATGATTACAAATATGCTCAGGGAAGTAATACGTTTCTGAGACATGAGCTAGAGAGCCTTCTTTGCTATAGTTACTAATGGTTAAGTGAGAATGTTTTGCTTTTCTGTGATGGGAAGGGAAGTGTACTCATGTGTTTTGAGTGCCAACGATAATGATAATTACTAGCCACAGTTTCCCACCTGCACTTGCTCCACAGACTTTTTACATGCATGATCTTTTTTTTTTTTTGTATTTTTAGGGCTGCACCTACCGCATATGGAAGTTCCCAGGCTAGGGGTCCAGTCGGAGCTGCAGCTGCTGACCTATGCCACAGCCACAGCAGTGCCAGATCTGAGCTACCTCTGCGACCTACACCATAGCTCATGGCAATGCCAGATCCTTAACCCGCTGAGCAAGGCCAGGGATGGAACTTGTGTTCTCATGGATGCTAGTCGGATTTGTTACCCCTGAGCCTCTAACAGGTAAGGTAACTGAGGCTCAGAGAGGTATAGTGACTTGCCCAAGGTCACACAGCTAGCCAGCCAGTGCGTGTGGGCTCAGCTCTAGGATTTCTCCTTGCAGAGGGGTGAATAGTGAATGGAACAGATGTGGAAGGGACAGAACTTCAGAGCTTAAAGTTCTGTAGACTATGATCATGAAAAAAGAAAAATTGAAACCTTGGAGGAGTTCGTCCATGACACAGTGGGTTAAGAATCCATCTATAGCGGTTTGGGTCGCTGCAGAGGTGATCCCCAGCCCAGTGCAGTGGGTTAAAGTATCCAGTGTTGCTGTAGCTGTGACTCAGGTCACAGCTGTGGTGTGGATTCAATCCCTGGCCTGGGGAACTTCCATATGCGCAGGTGTGGCCATAAAAAGAAAAGAAAAAAACAAAAAAGCAAAAAAAAAAAAAAACGCTTGGGGTTCCCTTGTGGCTCGGTGGGTTAAGGATCGAGAATTGTCATTGCTATGTCTCTGGTTACAGCTGTGGTGCTGGGTCTGTCCCTGGCCTGGGAGCTTCTGCGTGCCATGAGTGTGGCCAAAAAAAAAAAGAGAGAAATCTTAAAAGACAGTCAAATAAATTGCCTGTTTTAGAAAGAAGAGAATTCCATGAAGAGAAACCAGAAATTGTTTGAGCGAACCTGAATTTGTTCTTAAGACCTTGGACCCTTAGCTGAAGTCCTGCTGGCTAGTCAGGAATCCACACTGCATGTCCCTCAGCAGATGGCGGCCCAGTTACTTCTTGCAGTTTAAGCCCATTTCCTTTAGTGGTCGAGAGGTTTCAGTGGGTAGATCTGTTTCATCTCCTGGGCCGACTGTGATCTGTTGACGGGTCTGAGTGGTGCGTTAAGAATGAGGATGAGGCCATATCTGAGCTGTGTGATCACATAGCAATGTCAGTCCCAAGAGTGGGAGGAGAGAGCCGTGATGCATGCTGAGTATCTGCCGTCAGCACCAGGATGTTTCGCATTTGAGCCTTCTGCCCCCACGTCTAGGTCTAGGAATGTCGAATGTTGGATTACGAAATGGGGTGTTTCTACCATCCTGGGCACACTTAGCCATGGGGTGGAGGCGGTGGTGATGGTGCTGATGTAAGTGTAGCAGGTACCAGATGCGGAATATGCTTCTTAGGCCTCAGGCAGTGTGTTAGCTGTGCTGCAAGGACTTTGCACTTATTCCTTAGAACAGCCCTGTGAGGTAGGACGTGATTATTACTCCCATTTTACAGATGACAAAATTAAGACTCCGAGAAGTTAAGGGACTTTTCCTAGCTTCTGTAGCTGTAAGTTTCTTTTTAGAGGAGCCGTTGTTCTCCAGCAAGGCAGGGGTTGCCCAGTGCTGTCCACTTACAGGTTCATCTCATGCCACTCATCACCCTTCCTGTGTCTTGGTCATCACCTGATCAGATAATCTGTATTGGGCTCTGGCAGCCACAGAATTCCGTGGGAGTGATTCAGAAGAGTTTGGGACAAGAGCAGGATTGAGTGCAATTTCACAGAGGTGACCAAAAGGGAAGGCCAAGATCTGCACACCCAAGAGAATTCCTGCAGGATACGGGATTAGAAACAGTTTCCTTGGGAGTTCCCGTCATGGCTCAGTGGTTAATGAATCCGACTAGGAATCATGAGGTTGTGGGTTTGAACCCTGGCCTTGCTCAGTGGGTCAAGGATCTGGTGTTGCCGTGAGCTGTGGTGTAGGTTGCAGACGTGGCTCAGATCCTGCATTGCTGTGGCTCTGGCGTAGGCTGGCAGCTACAGCTCCGATTGGATCCCTAGTCTGGGAACCTCCATATGCCACGGGTGCGGCCCTAGCAAAGGCAAAAAGACAAAAAAACAAAAAACAAACAAAACAAAAAACCAATTTCCTTAAATGGGTAGTGTACTCTGTGCCAGTGACACAAATTAAAATGTGAGCTTTCAAAGGAAAAACTGCCATCCCCTTAAAGGAAGGTCTTCATTGGCTGTAAGAATAGATTTTTTTTTTTTTTTCACTTGGTAGGTAAAGTTCTCTGGAGCTCTCTGACCTGTGAAACCTCATCTCCCCAAGGCCCCACACCCCTGCCAAACTGGTCTCTGAGTTTTATTTCTAGCCTCCTTTCATTTTCTCTGCTCACTCTGCTAGGAGAGCCCTCCCTCCCTACACTTTTCCCTTAAGAGCCCCTTTCCCGTGGATGCTGCTCCTTGGGCCTCTGGCCTCTGCTTCCCTGTAACTGTCTTCCTGCTGGGTCCTGGCTAGAAGCCTCTAGTGAACAGGATTGTGTGTGTGTGTGTGTGTGTGTGTGTTCTAGTACCTAGCCCAGGGCTTGGGGAAGAGGTGGTGCGGGAATGTTTGTGCAAGAATCAGTGTCTCTTTAAAAGTGAGCACATCTGTAGTCAAGAGGAATCTTTTATCTTCTAGTTACTTCGTAAGAATTGCAGGAGCTCCTTAGGCAGTTTTGTGGCCAGAGCAGTGATTAAAGCATCCCACATTTATCACACTCCTGCTGCACTGTGGGCTGAACACATGCCATCTTATTTCACCCTCCCTGTAGCCCTCTGGGGTGGGTGGTTTTCCCCCTTTTTATTGAGGAGGTTATGCAAACTAAAGTTACAGGCCCAGGGCTCCCACAGCTGTAATTGTTGTTGATACTTAAACCTCCCAGTGGCCACCGCCCCCCCCCCCCCCCGCCCCCGCAAAATCTCCCAACCTGGGAGGATGATGGGGCCAGGATGCAGGGTTTGGGGCAACTTCCTCCCCACTACCTCTGTCTCCCAACTGCCCACCTGGGATCAGGAGCCCAGGCCATTCTTTGTGCTCATCTTCCGGATACCTTTTCTCTCGTTGCTGAGGGGTTGTAACCATGTGCTCCTCAAACGATTACGAAGACAAGCATTAACTACCTAAGTTTTGTAGAAATCTTCAAAATGTATTAAAACTATTATACCCGATACAAATCACTATAAATGTTATAAAGAAATAAACAGATTTTTTGGTAAACTGTTAAATTTGATAAATTCTGAAAGTTATTCAGAAATTGATTCTTTGGGTGAAGTGGTGTGAGGCCAGCTGAGTCTGATCAGGGCTGTTGCTGGCCCATGCAGTGGGTGATTGGGCTTAATTCTGTTGTGGATTTCCAAGGAAGTCTGTACAGTGAGCCTAGAAATTGTCCACTGAGACTGAAGGGGTGTTTACCCACTGGCTCTGACCTCCCATTGGTGGAGGGCAGTCCTACAGGGCGATAATTAGTCTTTGGCTCTTCCATGAATTGGGCTTATGGAGGCAGGAGGCAGAGGAACCAGGCAGAAAGCAAGATGTGCACAGTGCAGTGAGGTCAGCTGCAGCTGGACCACATCTGTGCACAGCTGACTGGCAGAAATTGTTGGAGCAAAATGGTGGGCTGAGAGGCTAGAATATGCCAGCCTCAGAGATACACTGGCTCTTCCCTGACATGCCCTCGGCTCTCCCATCACCTCCTTTGCTCAAGCAGTTCCCCTTTCTAAGCTGGGTCACCTTTATCCCATGCAGAATGGAAAAGGGGTAATTCCTTTGGCCAACATCCCATTTGGAGATCTTTTTATGGGCTTTATTTACTGCTCTTAGCCTGGGATTTGGGCACAAAGCCTGATCGAAATTATTATTCCACTAGGGGTTTATTAGATTCATAGCAATATTATCTAATATTAGATTTATTAGACTCCTAGTTATATTTACATGTCAAGGGCAGGTTGGAGAATATTTTGACTGGTTTACTGTAGAGTGTGTGTGTGGTTTATACATTTATCTTCAAACCAGTCAGACTTCTTAGGGTCTTCCCAAGGTCAGAAACAGAAGTGCCAGTGCCCATCACAAGATAAATGTGCATTCCAGATGTTGGAGTGATTGCAAAATTCCTTTTCTCAACATAAGCTGTTTGTAGTTCTCTATGTCCCTTTTTCTAGGTAAGTTTATTTTTCCTGACTGCCATTACTGACTAAGCTCTGTCTGCCTCACTTACAATCTCCCGGGAGGGGGGAGGCTGAGTTTCTGGAGGTGGAATTGATTATAGGTTATATTACAGACCAGGGCTTGAAGACAGAGCTGGTTGGCAGTTAACCCACTTCCTTGTGAACCCCAAATAGGAAGTCCACATTCAGCTTTTTGGGGGGTCTCCGCTTTGGAAGTAATCCTATCACTGTCGTGTAATGAATGTGCATGCCACTGAAAATTCACTCATTCATTCAACAAACATTTCCCAAGCACTTACTGCATGTCAGGGCTGGGCTCCGTACTGCACACATGTGTTATCATTTAGTTCTCTTCATAACCCTGTGAGGTGAGCCGTGTCTTCATTTTACAGAGGTGGTCGGTTTAGTCAAAGAGACAGGAGTAAAAATTTCCTGCAACCTTGACCTTTGTGTTATTTTTCTCATATGTTTTACTTCTACAGATAAATGTCACAATGTGTTGCTATTATATTTTTATTAAACAGATATTTTATTGACTGTCCTAAGGTTTAGAGTATACATCTCTAATTTTTCACAGTCTGCTTTAAAATAATATATCATTTCATGTGTAGTATAAGAGCTTTGTAATAGTCTACTTCCAATTTCATCTTTTGTGTTCTTCTTATCATCTATTACTTTTATATAGGCTATATATATATCCACAAACCTTTGGCTCTATCTTTGCTTTAAATAGTTAATGTTAAAAAGTTACTAAAATGGTTGTTTTTTTAAAATTTTTTTATTTTTATTTTTTTAGGGTTGCACCTGAGGCATATGGAAGTTCCCAGGCTAGGGGTCAAATTGGAGCTACAGCTGCCAGCCTGCACCACAGCCACAGCAACACCAGATCCAAACCACATCTGTGACCTACACTGTAGCCCATGGCAATGCTGGATCCTTAACCCACTGAGCAGGGCCAGAGATTGAACTCGCATCCTCGTGGATACTAGTCAGGTTTGTTATTGATGAGCCACAGCAGGAAATCCAAAGGGTGTTTTTTTTGTTTGTTTGTTTTGTTTTTAGGGCTGCGCTCTAGACATATGGAGATTCCCAAGCTAGGGGTTCAGTCGGAGCTACAGCTGCCAGCCTACACCATAGCCATAGCAATGAAGGATCCGAGCAGAGCCTGTGACCTACACCACAGCTCACGGCAACACCAGATCCTTAACCCACTGAGCGAGGCCAGGGATTGACCCCACAACCTCATGGTTCCTAGTTGGATTTGTTTCCATTGTGCCACAACAGGAACTCCCCAAAAGGTCTTTTAATTTACTTTAAACAGTTTCCAGAGCTCTTCATTTCTTTGTGTAGATCTAAGTTTCTGTCTTGTTTCATACTCCTTCCACCTGAAAAGCTGAATCTTAATGTCTTGTAGCACAGGTCTACTGGTAATTCATTATCTCAGATTCTGTTTTTCTGAAAAAAAAAAAAAATTTTTTTTTTTTTGTCTTTTTAGGGTTGCACCTGTGGCATATGGAAGTTCCCAGGCCAGGGGTCCAACTGGAGCTGCAGCTTGCGGCAACTCCGGATCCTTAACGTACTGAGCAAGGCTAGGAAATTGAACCTGCATCCTCACGGCCACTATGTCGGGTTCTTAACAGGCTGAGCCACAATGAGAACTCCTGATGTGTCTCTTTTTATTTATTTATTTTTAATAATCCTCCTTGAGGTTCTCTGACTTTTTGGATTTGTGACTTGTTATCTTTTATTACTTTTGTAAAATTATCAGCCATTGCTTCTTCAGATATATATTCTATAGCGTCTCGTCTCTCTTTTATCCTCTGGGGTTTCAGTTACAAGTATATTAAATTATTTAACCCGTCCCAAGTTTATTTAAAGCCCCTCATTGTTCTCATGACTCTCACTCTCCTCGTCCCTCTCTCTGTTTCTCCTCCTTCCTCTCCCACTTCTCTTCCTGCTCTTCTTTCCTCTCCTCCTTCTTTGTTTTACAGTGTGGGTTATTTCTGTGGTCCCAGCTTCACAGATTCTTTCCTTAGCTGTATTACCTCTACTAACGGTCTCGGCGAAAGCATTTTCCATCTCTTACCAGGTGTGTTCTCTCACGAGACTCACCTGTTTCCACTCTCTCAGGCATGCCTCTCCTGAGCTGAGATTGTACACATATTTCTTTCTGGTGTGTAAAGTGGAGGATAAATCTGGTGCTTATTACTGTCATTGCCAGACCATCCCTTTACTTCAAATATATCCATGTCTTTGTATTTCAGGTTTATTTCTTGCAGATAGCATATCACTAGTTTCCTACTTGGATCAGAAAATAAAGTGTGGTTTTCCTAAGTCTAGGCCAACATTGAGAACCATATCAGATATAGTCTTGTCTGTGGAGTCGAGGAGGTGAGGACTGGATGTTTCTGAAGTGGAAGAGGGTGATGTGTGGGTAGTGCCCTGCAGACTTTGGGAGCATGCACACCTGGCTTTACATCCGAGTTGCCAGATTCCTGAGCCTCTCTGAGCCCTGGTTTCCTTGTGTGTGAAAAGGAATAGCAGATGATTGTACTAGGGATTAAGTGCAATGATTCTGCCACTCTCTTTCTCCTTTACCGCAACCCTGGTACACAGTAGATGCTTATTAAATGCTTTTGAATGAATGGGTGCTTTCTAGAGCTCTGCTGGCTCATTAAAATAAATAAATAAATAGCCCCAAACCGTTCATTCCATTCCCTAAGATCCTATATCTGGAAAATGAGTCTTGCCCTGACCACCAGTTTCCCTGCCTTCCCTCATTCAATACAATGTTTGCTTTCTCCAACAAGATTTTTCCAAATTAATTGGAATACATTGATTTATGGGGTTGCCATCCCACAAAATGCCATTTGTACTTTGTTTTTTCTGTTAATATAAACGTTCTGTTTAGGAGACCTGTTAGAAAGGGCCCTGACTTTGGAGTCAGGAGCACACACATTTCTTGCCAGTTTGGTTGCCGTGGGACATTGGACAAACCCTTTAACTTTGCCTGGGCCTCAGTCTGCTTGTCTGTAAAAGAGGGTACGTGGTCGAAAAGAAGTACGAGATGCAGACATAGAAGCAGTCTCAGGTATTCTCATCCAGTTTCTCTCCCACCTTTTCATCCTGCATTATCACCCCTCCTGTGGCTCGACTAGATGAAGGCAAGGGCTCCTGCCAACTCTAAACGGTACCCAGCGAGAACAGGTAGGGGGATGTGAGGGATGCTTTTTTTTGGTCCTCACTTGGCACTAGTTGTTACTTTTGGTCTCCTCCTTTAGATCCAGCTAAACCTTTAAATCACTTCTTTTTGCCCTGAATCCTGAAAAGAGTAAAATATCAGCTTTGGAATATACAAGAATTAAATTTTTTTGCCTCTCCAGATGACAGTCTTTCTTTAGAGACAAGTTCTTGGGGTGGGGAAATGACTTTGTCAGTGGTCCCTAGGCCCCTCCTCTTTCCCATCTCCAAGTTTTAAAAGCCTAATTTGCATCAAGTGGATCAGTCCTAAGTACCTGCCTCTGCCTGCAGAGGGAGGCTGCCCTTCCCAAGGTTGTGGGCAGTATGAGGAAGTGAGTGGCAGAGGAAAGAAGGACTTCTTGACTTCTTATCCATTACTCAATACAGTCAATAGGTCTTTTGTTACTTTGTGACTCAAAGCATGGTGCATGGACCAGAGCAGTGGCATCCCTGGTGCTCCTCAGAAGCACAGGACACGGCATCGCCCTAGACCTGTTGACTCAGAATCTACAGCTTCACAGACCCAGGTGATCTGTATGTACATCTTTTTTTTTTTTTTTAAACTGAAATGAATTTTAGTACAGAAAAGGACAGCATTTTGCAAATTTATCGCTCAAAGGGGTATCTCTTTTTGAGGAAATCAGCGTGTTACATTTTGAGAGATGAAATGTTACAACTTGTACACCAAAATCAAAAAATGAAATGAAAGTAAATGAAATGGTTACCAAGGTAATGCAGGTCAGGGGATCAAAGGTGAAGGGTCACACATTATTAAAAAGAAGTCCCACAGGGCGGCCGCATCATGATCTCTCAGTGTTCTAGCGGTGCATCTCTCTGGGTAAACTTGAACATTTCGGCAGACATTCAAGCAGCTTTTTCGGTAAAAATATTTTTACATGACTACTATTGCTATTCCCATGATCATCTTCCAGAGGCGGCACGGTGTTGAGGGCACAGTAGGTGCAAGCTCCGCAGAATACACTTTGGGAAACGCTCTTCCGGCTTGTTTCCGGCAGCCATTTCCCCTCGGCGCGCCTCATCCTCTTTCTCCTCCTCCTCCTTCTCCTCGCCACCGGGACCCGAGTGCACGCCTCGTGCCGCTGCCGCTGGCCCAGCCACCCCGGCGCCCTATATGTGCATTAGAGTTTGAGAGGCCCTGTCGACGTGACCGGTGAGGAGGAGGTGGGCAGAAGCGTCAGGTGTGTACAGTAAGTGGCATTTGGTGCAGAAGCTGGATCTGTCAGGTGGAAGGGACAGAAGGTTCTTGGGAGTGTGTGGAGAGGTGACTTGAACTAAGAATGGTTCCATGCCCACCTGGGCTGTGATTCAGAAGAGGGCCTCTTCCTATTGCTCCGCTAGGTAAAGGGTTGTCTGTTTACTTTTTGATAGTGTGTATTTTGAAACTTTAAAATTTTTATCAAGTCCAGTTTATCTATTTTCTTTTATTGCTTATCCTTTTGATACCACATCTGAGAATCCAATTGGAAATTCCACTGTCATGAAGGTTTAGCCCCATGTTGCGTTCCTTCCTTCCATCCATCTTTCCTTCCTTCTTTTCTGTTGTTCTGTGACATATGGAAGTTCCTGAGCCAGGGATTGAACTTGCACTGCAGGGAGAGACCCAAGCCATAGCAGTGGCAATCTGGGTCCTTAACCCACTAGGGTACCAGGGAACCTAGTTTTCTTTCTTTTCTTTTCTTTTTTTTTTTGGCCATACTCAGGGCCTATGGAACTTCCCTGGTCAGGGATTGAATCTGAGCCACAGCTGTGGCAACACCAAATTCTTCACCACTGTCCCTGTGCTGCCACAGAGACAATGCCAGATCTTAACTTGTTGTGCCACAGTGGAAACTACCCACCCCCCATGTTTTCTCTTAAGAGCTTAGAGTTTAGCTCTTACATTGAGCTGCTTGATCCATTTGGAGTTAGTTTTTATGTATGGTGTGAGGTAGGTAGTGGTCCAGCTTCACTCTTTTGCACATGAACACTCTTTTGATTTCCTTGTCAAAGGATCTCTCTGACTATTTTGTGAAGAACAGCTAGGGGCAGGAAGGAAGCAGGGAGACTGATTTCCCATGTTAGGTGGTATTCTGTTTCTGAGAAAAGGTGTGCTGCAGTACCAACGAATCAAGGTAGGGGAAATGATTAGAATGCCACAACCGGAGGTTAGCGAACCCGATTAGTGTCCATGAGGACGGGGGTTCGATCCCTGGCCTTGCTTAGTGGGTTAAGGATCCGGTGTTGCCATGAGCAGTGGGTGTAGGTGGCAGATATGCTCAGATCTGGCATTGCTGTGGTTGTGGTGCAGGCTGGTGGCTGCAGCTCTGATTCGGCTCCTAGCCTGGGAACCTCCATATGCCATGGGTGCAGCCCTAAAAAGACAAAAAAAAAAAAAAAAAAAAAAAAAAGCCACAACTGGGATGGTCTCCTGGTGGTCTGGTGGGTTAGGACTCAGCACTTACACTGTTGAGGCCCAGGTTCAGTCCCTGGTATGGGAACTGAGATCCCATATCAAGTCACTGCATGCTGCAGCTAAAAAATTAAAAAAAAAAAAAAAAAGGAAGCCACCACTGGATGGCCATTCCATTGTAGTTGTCATTGATTCAGGCAAGAATCATTACTGGATGTTAATGGGAAAGTTTCTTGAGTAACGGAATATTTATGTGGTCTCAGATAACCTCTCCATGAGAAACTAATTATGAAGAGTAAAGAATGAACTTCACAGTGAAAAAATCTGGCAGACACTGTCTTAATCAATAGTAGCCTCATCATTAATGGACAAGTAGACTTCCCAGGTCTCCTGATACAGCACCTTGGGAAGGACACAATATCACTTTCGGGGTTTCCCACCCGAAATGCACACCCTGATGCCGAACATGACAAAATACCAGACGAACCCTTTTTTTTTGTCTTTTTAAGGCTGCACCCATGGGATATGAAAGTTCCCAGGCTAGGGGTTGAGTTGGAGCTGATGCTTCTGGCTACAGCAACACCAGATCCACCTACACCACAGCTCACAGCGATGCCAGATGCCTAACCCACTGAGCGAGACCAGGGATCGAACCCCAGTCCTCATGGGTACTAGTTGGGTTCATTAAGCACTTAGCCACAATGGGAACTCCAGACAAACCTAATTTGAAGGACATTCTGCACAATAACTGACCCCAGACAGCCCAGGCAGACTGAGGAATGTTCCAGGTGAGAGGAGACTAAAGGGACAGGGTAGTGGAATGCAGTGTGTGTTCTGGGCTTTTCTTTGGATGTTTTTGGGACAGTGGGTGAAATCCAAGTAAGGCCTGTGGATTAGTGACATTATATCAAAGCTGATTTCTCTATTTTGAGATGCTTTCCAACTGTAGTTGGAAAGAGAATATTCCTCTTTAAAGACACTCATGTTAAGTACATAGAGGCTGAAGGCATCGCATCTGTGCGGCAGCTTACTCGCTAATGGCTCTGAGAAGAAGTGTGCAAGAGAAAATGAGAAGGCCGATGTGGGAAGGTGTTGACACTGGAGGTGTCCAGTTTAAGGGCACCTGGGATTTTTTATACTATTCTGAATTTTTTTTTGCTAGTCTGACACTATAAAAATAAAAAGTCTTAAACAAAAAGAATCTTCCCCTTATTTATTTATTTTTTGTCTTTTGTCCTTTTATGCTCGCAGCAGCAGCATATGGAGGTTCCCAGGCTAGGGGTCCAATCGGAGCTGTAGCCGCCAGCCTACACCACAGCTCACAGCAACGCCAGATCCTTAACCCACTGAGCGAGGCCAGGGATCGAACTTGAGTCCTCATGGTTCCTAGTCAGATTTATTTCCGCTGTGCCATGACGGGAACTCCCAAGAATCTTCCCCCTTAAAAAAACATAACATACCCAAGGACCTCTGCACTGTCACCAACAGGGTGTTTGATGTGCTAGTTGGCTTTCTCTCCTGTCATGGCCACCCGGCTGTCCCCGGGATGGCCATCAGAGCACTCTTAAACAGCGCCAAGCTCCTGCCCCTCTCAGCCGCCCTCCCTGCAGGCCTCTGGCAGCCTTTCTTCCTGAGCTGCTCGTACAAACAGGTCCTGTGTGGGGTATGTCCTGGGTTCCCGGTATTTAATCTTCACATTGGCCCTGATCTTATTTCTGTTTTTAGTTGAGGAAACAGGCTCAGAAAGAGGACGTCAAGGCTAAGTTTGAAAGCGGGTGTGTCCTGCTCTGTTCTTGGGCACTTCGCCTCCCCTTCCCCTGCATCTTGTTCTCTCCTTCAGTTGTTTCTCATCTGTCTTCCCAGCCTCAGCTCCTAATTGAGGGAAGGCCCTCATTCTGTTCTGCTCACTGGTGTGTTCCGAGGACCTGGCTCAGTGCCTGCCCTGTGGCAGGAACTCTGTAAATATCTCCCGGATGAAAGGCCATCATGAGGCTCAGCACACATAGTACACGCCCCTGGGGTTGAACCTCGGCTCAGATCCTGCTTCTGCTACTGAGAAGCTGTGTGACCTTGGATAAATTAACCTCCCTGGAATACATTTCTGAATCTATGAAATACAGATTCTCCCTCTGCCTCATAGGGGTTGTGGTGACAGAGCTGACGCACCAGAGTGCTTATTGCAGTACCTGGCATTGTGTAGACACTCCGTCCATATTTACTGAATGAACACATGAATGAAAGTTTCAAGAGGCCTCCATCTCTGGGTGACCCTGGCTCCTCCTGTAGCAGTGTTTATTGGGAGCAATGTGGAGGAACCTACCTGGAGACTTTAACTTCTGTTTCAAACCACGTGGAACTGTTATCTATATATTTATTTGTGTATTTCCAGTGTCTCCCCCTCCAGTGTGTGCTGGGCTGGAGGGGAAGCCTGCCTGCCTTGTTCAGGCTGTACCCCCGGCATGCCCACGGCTGTGGTTGAGAGTAGGCAGGCCTGCGTGCTGGTTGACTCAGCTCCTTTCACTTCCTGAAGTATTTCCTGGGGCTCCCCCTGTGCCAGGTCCTGTACTGGGCACTGAGCACCTGCCTTCCTGCCCTTGATTTCTTCCCCAGGCCCCCAACTTGGCTGTCGGTCAGGGCTCCCTTAGCCTGGTCCTTCCCCATAGAGCTTGCCCTGGACTGCTCTCCTGGTCTTAGGAAGCCCTGTGCCCTCTGGCTCACAGCCCGTTCGGTACTTGACTTTTGAAATATGCTGCTGGGCAGCTCTGAAAGGTCCCATTATCGCAGCTCCTGCAGCAGATAAGTGAGTGCACAGAGGCCAGTCCAACCTCCTTTCCACACCTCATGTCTATTCCTGAATGGGACTGAAGAGGCTAAACTGCTCAAGAGATCTCTGCAGGGCCAGGTCGCTGGACACCTCGAAGCTGGGAGCCCGTAGTCCTATGCTTGCTTGCCAGTAGGTGGCGCTGTCACACATTTTATGGGCAGGGAGGTGAAGGAGAGCAGCGCAATCTCGGTTTTATTCCCTAGTTTGACTTTAAGATGGGGGAAATCTTGGGCAATTGGACTAGTTTTCTGGAAGAAAAAGATTCTGAAAATGAGTTAAAAATTTCGATCAGGTTCTGTATCTGAATTTTGAGTTCTGCTTCTGTAAGGACTTGTCTTAGAGGTCAGAGTTTTTTTTTTTTTTTTTTTTTTGTCTTTTGTCTTTTTTGTTGTTGTTGTTGTTGTTGCTATTTCTTGGGCCGCTCCCTCGGCATATGGAGGTTCCCAGGCTAGGGGTCCAATCGGAGCTGTAGCCGCCAGCCTACGCCAGAGCCACAGCAACACGGGATCCGAGCCGCATCTGCAACCTACACCACAGCTCATGGCAACGCCGGATGGTTAACCCACTGAGCAAGGGCAGGGATAGAACCCGCAACCTCATGGTTCCTAGTCGGATTCGTTAACCACTGCGCCACGACGGGAACTCCTGTTTTTGTTTTTTTTTTGCTTTTTAGGGCCTCACCCATGGCATATGGGAGTTCCCAGGCTCAGGGTTGAATTGGAGGTACAGCTACCGGCCTACACCACAGCCACAGCAACTTGGGAAGATTTTTTTTTTTTTTTTTTAGTTTTGCCTGGAAATCCTGTGGGAAAGGCAGGTGAGGCTGAGAACCTAATTCTGTCTTTGTACGTGATCAGGAAGGTGGGCTCTAGCTGTGCCCCCTTCTCTGTGTCCCTGGGTGAGAGCACTTTGAGCCTCAGTTTCCTCATCTGAGAAGTAGAGATAAAAGTCCAGATGCCTGTGGGTTGTTGGGGTTGGGAATTGATGGCTATAAGGCACTTACCCTGTGCCCACTCCATAGAAAGCAGCACTGGGACTGGGCTGGTGGTCTTGGTGCTGAAGTTAGAGGTGGTGGGTGCCTCTGATGTGCTGCTCTGACTCAAGAGTTTGGTTGGGGAATGCAGGCCTCCTTATCATTGTAGGTTAGTGGAGCCAGCATCATAGAGCATCTACTGTGTGCAGGGAGCCAGGATAACACAGATGAGCACCCCTAACCCCGCTTCTCTGACCTCAGAGGGGAAATTGTGTGGTAGTCTTTCTGGAGATTCTGGCCTAGGTGCTCAGGGGACAGGGATGGAGAGGAATCTGGTCTGCCTGGGCGACTTGGAGGAGGTGACAATGGGGTTTCTTTAGGGGAGGACACATGGGAAGGGCATGTTTAGCAGAGAGCATAACCCAGGCAAAGGCATGGCAATGGGAAAGCTTCAGGTGTGGCAGAGGGTGGGCTCGGGGTACAAGGACTTCACTCTAGGCCCCTGGGTTCAGGGTGGGTCTACAGGGATGACTTCTAAGTCAGCATCCACTCTCCTGCAGTGTGGTGAGATATGCACCACAGAGCTTCCCAGTGGTTTTTCTCAGAGCTCAGCTTTCAGCCTTGAACTGTAATAAAAGGAAAGTGGTGGATCCAGTAAAGCTGCTGTTCATGGTTATCCTGCCGCCTGTGCTTCCCTCGATGTCTCCCTTCCTTCCCCAGGCCGGGTGCCTCCTCCCTTCCCCCCTAATGCACTCCCTGTCCAGCTGCTCCCTTGGGCAGAGGGCTGGCCCTGTCCGCCTTGGCCTTTTATCTCCAGATGCAGAGGTTGCAGGCCAATGCAGGAGCTGGGCCCTGAGGCCTTGCTTTGAGCCTCCCCTGCTCTCTTTTCACCATCTGGGGACCCTACCCTGCAAGGTTACCTTTGTCAAAGCATGTTTGAAAGTCCCAGGGTTTTATCTGGAGGACCATCCAACTGAAGTTTCCAAGACTTTTAGCTTAACTCAGCAAACAAACGGGACCCCGGTTGTTGTGACTTCTGGTCCCTCTGTCATTTCTTCCCAGCGCTTGAGCGCCTGCACTGCATGCTGTGCTCAGGGGCTCTTTCTTTGAGGTCAGCATACATTCCAACCTGGGGCCCCTCAAGTTGATTCTCTCTGCTGCATCTGACTTTCTGTGAAGGGCCCGCATGGGCTGAGGCCACATTGGATCTGCTCTGACGGGACAGTGCCAGGGGCGTTGGGCTCAAGACGACTGCCTGTCTAAGTCCAGTTGGGGAAGGGGGGATCCTACCAGTGGGAGGACCCTTGAATTTTAGAGTTTCGAGGTGAAGAATGGGCCAGATGCCTATGCCCCAGCCACGCAACAGGGTCGCTGGAGCGGGCGGCAGGGCAGAGGTGCAGTGTTGGGCTGCAGAACAACACGTTGGTGTTCAGCCTCGACACTGAACAGCCATTAAATGGAAAAGAGGCCTGTGTCCCTCCCTTGGCAGCCACACTGGCTGCTGTCTCAGCACCTCACAGAGCAGCTTTTGTTCGGGGTCCTGAGTGTAAAATTGGAGTGGCAGGTTGTCCGCGTGCACATTTCGAATTTCCTGGCTTTCATCAGTTGCGCCACTCAAACGACAGTATTTAATCCCAAATGTTTCCTTCACTTCCCCTCCCCCTCCTGTTTCATAAGCAAGAGGGCTTTCCCCCTTTCCTCTCCAGCAGACTTTGCTTCCATTCCTTTAACCACAGGGGAAAGTATATTTGTGATTTTTCTCCTATGCATTTGCAATTACACAGAATCCTCCTGGACTTTCCAAGGGGACTTTCTTAGGAGAACCTGACGTCCTGGGACCTGGTTTGATGTGCCCTTCTTGCTGATTTCTCCACCACCACCAACCATTTCATAAGGGAGAATTAAACACATTTTACCTCATAGGTCAGTTGGTGTAGCAACTACTCCATGCCATTTTATCCTGTTGGATGTGGCTGGGGTCACACTGCCTATTGATTTTTCTGGTATAGGGATTTTTCCCCCCACTTTTTTTAAAAAATGAAAGTATAGTTGATTTACAGTGTTGTGCCAATTTTTGCTTGTACAGCAAAGTGACCCCGTCTCACACACACACACACACACACACACACACACACACACACACACACTCACTCCCTTTCTTGTATTATCTTCCATCATGGTCTGTCCCAGGATACTGGATATGGTTCCCTGTGCTGTAGAGCAGGACCTCATTGCTTATCCATTCTAAATGGAGTAGTTTGCAGCTACTCACCCCAAACTCCCAGTCCATCCTCCTCTGCCCTCACCTAAGCAACCACAAGTCTGTTCTGTATGTCTGTGAGTCTATTTCTATTTTGGAGATAGGTTCATCTGTGCCATATTTGGATTCCATATGTAAGTGATAGCATATAGTATTTTCTTTTTCTGACTAATTTCACTTAGTTTGATAGTCTCTAGTTGCATCCATGTTGCCACAAAGGCCTTAGTTCATTCTTTTTTATGGCTGAGTAGTATTCCATTGTATATTTACCACATTTTCTTAGTCCATTCATCTGTTGATGGACATTTAGGTTGTGGTATAGGGATTTTTCGTGGTAGTCATTTTATTTTATTTTAAATTTTGTTGGAGTATTGTTGATTTACAATGTTATATCACCTTCAGGTTTACAGTAAAGTGGATCAGTTATGTGTGTACATATATCCATTCTTTTTTCCCATATAGATTATGGTAGTCATTTTTTTAAAAAGTGGATAAAGACGTGAGACTTTTATTTCACTGAAGAAAATATGCAACTGGTAAACAAGCACATGAAAAGACGTTCCAAGTTATTAGCCATCAGGGATATACAAATTAAGTGCATGATTAGATTATCACCACACACCTATTACAATAGCTAAAATAACAAAACCTGATGATGGAGTTCCCGTCAAGGTGCAGCAGAAAGGAATCTGATTAGGAGCCTTGAGATTGTGGGTTTGATCCCTGGCCTCGCTCAGTGGGTTAAGGATCTGGCGTTGCTGTGAGCTGTGATGTAGGTCGCAGATGTGGCTCGGATCCCGCGTTGCTGTGGCTGTGGCATAGGCTGGAAGCTGTAGCTCTGATTTGACCCCTAGCCTGGGAACCTCCACATGTCGCAGTTGCGTCCCTAAAAGGGAAAACAAACAAGCAAACAAACCCCCAAAAACCTGATGACATTCCTGTCCTGGCTCAGTGGTAATGAACGTGACTAGTATCCATGAGGACGCGGGTTTGATCCCTGGTCCCACTCAGTGGGTTGAGGATCCAGCATTGCTGTGAGGTGTGGTGTAGATCCAGGCCAGGGCTTGGATCTGGCATTTTTGTGGCATAAGTTGGCAGCTGCAGCTCCAATTCTACCCCTAGCCTGGGCACTTCCATATGTCTCAGGTGTGGCCCTATGGTAGTCATTTTTTAAAAGAATGATTTGTGCTAGGCAGGAGAATTAGCCAGCTAGAATTTAAAAATTGAAGTTTCTTTTTGTTTCATGGTAACTTTGCAAAGTAATTGCTGAGCCAAGAAGCCTTTGTGAAACAGCAGACGGATTCTGATAACTTCCTGTCTGGCTTTTCTAACGAGTAGATACCATATATGTATAAAGTCACTGTTTGCATCTTACGCAGTTCACTAGAATATCCCAAGTCATGTTTCCTATAGAGAAAGTGTGTTGTCCCTAGGTGAGGCACTTGGGAGTGAGAGGGAGCAGGTGTGACACCTTCTTGTGTCTCAATTATGGCTTCTTGGTGTGTGCAGCCCTGGGGAGGTCTGAGGTCTTCATGGAGTCTGTCACCTGAGCAGTATCTGATATTTGGCTGGGACCTCTGTGGGCTGTGGATTGGTCAGTTTTGTGTGTAGACGCGGCTGGGCTGCAGTACTCAATTATTTGGCCAGAAACCAACCTGAGGGTCATCGAGAAGGCTTTTGGTGCTGGTGGCCAATCAATAGGCTGTGAGCTACCCGGATAATCTGGGTGGGCCTTGTCCACTCAGGCGAAAGACTTAAGAGCAAGAGCCGAGGTTTTCCTGCCACGAGGAATTCTGCTTGAGCGTGCGCTTAAGCTATGTAAGAGGACAGCAGTCCCAGGCCACCGGGGGTCTGTGAAAATCAGGAATGAACTCTGTGTCTCTCTAGGATCTTCTAGGAATCCTGAGTTGTTTTCCAACAAGCATGTGTGTGTGTGTGGTGGAGGGCCTGATATATGTGATATGGACACACAGGACATGCGTTGCTGCACATGTGCTCTGCTGGCTGGTGTGCCCGTTTCACTGGGAACCAGCCACCACACCTGAGCACCTGAATTCATGGCCACAGGCAGAGGGTTCCAGGAGAGGGTGCCGTAAGGAGTGGACTTCTGGGATGAACCACGGAACTTCTTATGGGCAAGGGATAAATAAATACTGACTGATTATCCCAAGATGTATGGTAGAGGCAGGTGGCATTGTGTCATGCAAAGAAACACAGAAGTTGTTCAGGTGGATTGTGTGGTCCCGTCCCCCACCCCTCCCAGCAATAAGGAAGCAGGTTAGCCTTCTGAGCTTCGGGTGTAAAATGGGTCAACTTGGTACCTGCCTTCAGGATTTTGAGGAACAGCTGTGTTGACACAGGTGAGGCCCTAAGAAATATCCCCCCACTTTGGGACACAGCATAAAGACAGGTACTTTCACTGTTAAGATGACGGTTTCCTGCTCTGTGACTGTGGGGCCCAAGCCCCAGCTTTGCCACACACAAGCTCTGTGGCTCTAGGCAAGTTCATAACATCTCTGAGCCCAATAAGTAGAGGAAGGGAGGACCTGAGCTGTCTCAGGCTTGCTTTAGTGATCAGGTAAGGATCTAAAACTGGGGGTTCTCGCTGTGGCGCAGCGGAAACGAATCTGACTAGCATCCATGAGAATGGAGGCCTCGCTCAGTGGGTCAGGCATCCGGCATTGCCTTTAACTGTGGTGGAAGTCACAGACGTTGGCCTGGGTCCTGCTTTGCTGTGGTTGCGGTGTCGGCCGGCAGCTGTAGCTGATTCAGTCACCAGCCTAGAAACTTCTCTGTGCCGTAGGTGTGGCCCTTAAAAAAAAGATATTGAACTGTACATGGTGTGCTGCCCAGCCTCAAACCCCGGGAAGCCCTGGACTAGCCGCCTGCTCACGGTGCTGGCTACATGGTTTTCGTGCTGTCAGGGCTGGGCCACGTGAGGGAGCGAGGTCCCACACTGAGCGTGAGGTGGTGCCCCCCAGCCCTGCACGTGTATGACCCTGAGAGTGCCCACCACCTTGAATTGTGCACCCTAGGCCCCTTGCTCCTCTCACCCAAGTCCTGGCTCTCATTTTGCCCTATAATTGCCATATCAGCTTTGCCAGGTAAGGGCATGGGCCCCTGTTGCCGAGCAGGACAGAAGCTCGTGGAGACGACAGCCCTGCCCTGGCCTCTGGGCTGTGTGAGCTCTTGGAAGCGGCTGCCCCTTGTTCGTCTCATGTGCTTACATACAGTACCTGGCACACAGTAGGAGCTACATAAATGCTTACAGTGGAGTGAAGGAAGGTTCAACTCTGGCAGGGTTCCCCATGATTGAGGCCGTCCGCTTCAGCTGGTATTAGCAAGGGCTTCGTTGTGAAGAGGGCTGATAAGCCATTTTTATCCTTGTCCCGGGGAGAGCTTTGTCAGAAGGAAGCAAGCTCTCTCCCACTGAGGGTGAGTGCGCCTTCAGATTCAGACAGAAGGTCATGTATTGTGTGAGTGCATTTATGTGGCATGTCCAGAGGAGGTAAACCTGTGGATACGGGGGTCGTCAGGACCTAGGAGGAAAAGGGGTGGGGAGAGACTCTGATGGGTAGAGGTTTCCTGCGGGTCGGGGCAGTGCCTTGGAATGAGGCGGAGATGATAGCTGATGAATCCTGTGAGTGTACTAGATGCCACTCAATTGTACATTTAAAAGTGGTTGAAGTGGTAAATTTTATGTTATTTGTATCTTACCACACACACACACACACACAAGCTGGATTTGGCAGGACTCTTCTGGTGTGTGTGACAGAAACAAGATTCAGGTGGACGGTCCGTTAGTCGGCTCATGGAATGGAAGGTGGGGTTGGTCCGCTGGTGGCAGCATGCCAGGTCTCCACTGTCCTTTGGAGTGAAGGTTGCTTAGCAGTGTCGCAGCTTTTCATAGGATCCCCGTCTATGTCTTCTTCAGACTCCCTTAGAGTAACTACCATTTCCTCCCTTCCAAAGCCTTCCAGATGCCTACAGAAGCCTGGCCCAGATGGCAGTATTTACCAAAGACACTAAAGCCCCAACGTGGGGATGTGTTTGGGGTGAGGAGGAGGCAGAGAGGGACCCAGCACACCTGGGAAAGTCAGCTGTTTGGAAGGGGATCGTGGGGAGATGCTTCTAAAATTAAGCCTATGTGTTAATGCTCAGATGAGACGATGGGGTAGGTCCCTATAGGACAGCCCTGCCGCCCACTGGGTTCTCTGGAGAACTGGGCAATTAACGGATATCTTGGAGCCACGTAGATGTACAGTTCTGAGCATCTGAGCCAGTGTGATACCACAGCATGGGGCATGTGTGTGTGGGTGAGGGTTCTGCAGCTTTACAAGTCCATAAGCAACAACTACACAGTGGGTCCTGGAGGCTGATGCTCTAGATGATAAAATACCTGTTCAGCTTTTGACTCAAAGCCAGTGGGGGATCTCCTTGCCTGATCCCCAAAGATAGTTTCACCTACTGTTCAGGAAAAAGACTCCGAGAGCTCTAAAACAAATAAACAGAAAACTCAGCTTCAAACATGATTGGTGTCCTGGGGAGTTTCCTTTCCCAACCTTAATTTGGGGATTAATATGTTTTAGAAGTTATTTGGCTGCTGTTGTGTGTATGTATGTGTGTACATGTGTGTGCATGTGTGTGTAAGAAAAGCACTAGGAAGAAAACCTGTCACCTTCCTCTGAAACCTGCACTCCACTAGATTTCCTCTCTACCTTGAGCGGAGTGGGGCCTGGGGCCTTTCAGCCCTCCGTCTTCTTTGAAGCCAGATTTGAAAGAATGAAAGGGAATTGGGCCACCCCGAGCCTTGTTGCCATAGTGTCTCTGTGCCAAGACTCTCCTCTTCTGCGTATGTTGAGTGTTTCAATATTAACCCAAAGTGATCTTGCTTAATAGAATACAGAGGCAAAAGCTGGGTGCTTTCTGATTTCCAGCTTCAGCCCTTTTTTTAATGCTGACTAAGATATGATAACTCACTGCTCTCTCCCATCGGTTCCTGTTCCTGGAGGGGAGAGTCAGGGCTGTGCAACTTTCTCTTCTGAATTTATTAATTTTAATTTCAAGTTATGGATCACCAAACACTTTTTTTTTTTTTTTTTGTCTTTTGTCTTTTTGTCTTTTGTTGTTGTTGTTGCCATTTCTTGGGCCGCTCCCGCAGCATATGGAGGTTCCCAGGCTAGGGGTTGAATCGGAGCTGTAGCCACCGGCCTACGCCAGAGCCACAGCAACGCAGGATCCGAGCCGCGTCTGCAACCTACACCACAGCTCACGGCAACGCCGGATCGTTAACCCCCTGAGCAAGGGCAGGGACCGAACCCGCAACCTCATGGTTCCTAGTCGGATTCGTTAACCACTGTGCCACGACGGGAACTCCCTCCAAACACTTTTTGTAATGATTCCTAAATTCCTGTGACCCAGTAGGAGGTATTAGTTATAAATGAATTTCTTTTTTGTTTTTTTGGGGGGAGTCTTTATTACTTTATAGAGTATACAGGCTATAAGAATATATTTTTAGGGTTAAAGATCAAATGATTCTGAAGTTCAGAGCAAAAGGTGCTGCCCCTTCCCTCCCCAGGGAATCACCCTAAATGGTTTCAGTGCTTCCTTCCAGGTACCTTCCCAGGCAAGCACCTGTATGTGTATGTATTGTAGTACTTTTGTCATTTAATGCCACATTCAATGGCAACCAATATTCAATACGTAGAATAATTCCATGCATATTTATGGGTTCAGCTAGTATTTCTGAGCACCTGCCGTGTTCCGGGTGTGATACTAAGAGCTGCAGATTCAGTAGTGAGCCGTCACACAGCTCACAGGCTGTGGACATGTGCTGGGACTTAGTTTCCCCTCCATTTAAGAGAATATCTAGGCATTCCCTCCATGGCCATTCTTGTATGTCTGCCCTGTACTCTTCAGTGGTGAGAGATAACACTGAATTTTGATGGACAGAAAATGAGTTCCAGTTGATTTTCCATTGTAAAAAACAAAGCCATGAAGGTCTTTTGGAGCACCTGCGTGTTTTATAAGATTAAAAGATTCTTTTGGCAGCAAGTCATTTCACACTGAGCCTCCCCTAGAGGAAACTCCCGTTTGAGTACTTTGTTACAGTTTTCAAAACAGAGCCTTCAAGTACAAGTTCTCATTGCGTGCTGACTACAAGCTTGGGAAGCAGGTACTGAGAGTTATACAGTTATATGGATGAGGAAACTGAGACTCAGAGAGGTCAAGAGATTGGGCCAGGGCCCCATAGCTCAGAAGCAGCAGGGCAGAGCCTTGAGTTCAGGCTTTATGATGCTTATTACCTGAGAATGTTCCGTTTTAACCCTGTCTGGAATCCAGCTTCTCTGCTCGTGGTTCAATCTGTGCCCATGCGTGTATCTCTGGGAGTCCTCAGGAATCTGAAGAGTAAGCATATAGCCGTCTCCCACCTCCGACAGAAAGCTGGGCCTTTTCCCTTCAGGTCGCACGGGCAGCTTCATACTTGGAGCAAGGGGTTTTCCTGCTCCAGGGGTGCTAAGTCGTGACTCCCTCTGCACGTTGTACTATCAGTGTCTGAACAGCTTCCAAACGTCCCTTGTCGATATCTCCCACCGCCCTAACCCCTGGAGAAGGGAAGACCGTTCCAGAGGACGAGAGATGCCCTTGAATCATTTTGTCAGGCGCATGTCACTCTGCTTGAATTACTTTTCTTAAAGCCGAATACTTTCAATAGTCCAAGGCAGAGCGTCATTTGTGAGAGTTCTTTGACATGTTGCTGTTTTAAAAATTAAGTACATGGAGTTTGCAGAATGGACACGGCCTTTCAGTTTTTTAATTTAAGATTTAAAAAGTGCTTTCACGCTGTAATCCCTGGGGGACAGGAAAGGCTGTTTGTTCTGTCCCTGGCCTCCAGGAAATCTGGCTGAGACCACCTACGGGAAATTAGCCTGAGACCTCAGCCTAGCTGGGAGGCGACAGCAGCGCTTCTCGGCACCGAGGCGCTGTGGCTCGTATTCGTGCTGCATAATCTAATCTTTCAAGGATATTTTCCTCTGGAGAGGCAGTGAGCTGAGTAACTAAACAGACACAGTGCTGCTAATCCCTCTTTCCGCAGTCTGAAGGTTTTAACTCCTTGCCTTCTGTTTTAAGGCAGTGTGCTCAAAGTGTGCAGTTTGGATCAACACCAGAATTTTATAAAAAGCATTGGTTTTGTACTCTGTGCTGACACAGTGTAGTGTCCCTGCACCTGCTGTGTGTCTGGACTGCTTTAAGGGCCTAAAGTAGGGTAACTTGCTTACTCCTGCCCTAGGAGGTGCATTCTGTCATTATGCACAGAGATGTTGGGTAACTTGCTCAAGGTCATACAGTGAGGTCGGGGTGTGGGCTGGGATTCATACCCAGGCCCACTGCTTCAGAGTCCACGCTCTTTTTTTTTTTTTTGACCTTTTAGGGCTGTACCTGCGGCATATGGAGGTTCCCAGGTTAGGGGTCTAATCAGAGCTGTAGCTGCCAGCCTACACCACAGCCACAGCAATGCCAGATCCGAGCCACATCTGCAACCTACACCACAGCTCACGGCAACGCCAGATCCTTAACCCACAGAGCAAGGCCATGTGGGACTCGAACCTGCAACCTCATGGTTCCTAGTTGGATTCATTTCCGCTGCACCACGACTGGAACTCCTGGAGTCCACGCTCTTGACCCCCATGATCCTTATTAAAGCGGAAGAGCTCGGAAGAACTGAAATGTCTGCCTCGTCAATTTTCATTCATTTAATTGTTCATTCATTCGTTCGTTCACTCACTCACTCATTCATTCATATACTTCTTTGTTTGCACTCGCACCTGCGCTGTATGAATGCCAAGGTGATTTAGATAGAGGCACTCACTGGCCTGCCATGAATTGGCAGCCAGGCATGGAAATGAATCAACCTGGAAATAATTATGATGCAGTGAGTAGAGGGCAGCAGTAGCTGTGCAGGGGCAGGAGGGGCCAGTGGAATGAGGGAGCATTGAACTCAGATGGAAGCAGGGAAAATCAGGAAGCCTTCTCCAGGGGGATGGGGCACTTGGCGGGAAGGGATGATGATGGGATGCACTCGGGGTGAAGAGAGTGGCGCATGCAGTTCCTTTTGGGAAACTCTTGGGGCATGTGGTCAGCATGGAGGGCAGCGAGAGAGAGCAGAGCAGAGGCAGAGAGGAGCCTGGACTTGATGAGTGTTGCCTAGGTAGCATTTTTAATCAGAATCTTCATTAAAAAAATGTAGGCCTGGTGAATACTTCCATTAGGTCTGGTCACTCAGCAGCTTAGGAACCAACATTTCTGGTGACACATAGGGGGAGTAGGGTATCCTTGCTGAAACCATAGGATGTAGGACTTTATTTCTGCAGAACCAGAATTTCTCACCTGCTCATCAAAATATCCACAGTATGCCACTGATGATGGCTTCTGAATAGCTCAGGAGCTGTTGCCGTGTGGCTCAGACAGCTTCCTCCACCTCCCTCTCTAAGTAAGGCCCTGCCCCACAGGACACAGATCACAGGAGCAGGTTCTTGATCCTCATCCATCACAGTGTGACTACCAGCTGGTGCAGGATGTGAGTGCAGTTCCAGCTGGTTCCATCCCAGTGGTGGCAGACAAACCATCCTTGCATTTTTGCTCTGTAGCCCCAGTCCCAGGGCAGCACACAGAGAGACCCCAGCAGAATGCCCCTCTCTCCAAGCTCAAGCTAAGATGTTTCCTCTGGCTCAGCAGAGCCAGTGCTGAAAGTGTTGCTCAGCTAGCTGGGTTCGGAAGGGCTCTGCAGTGGGGAACATGGCAAAGGTATTTGGAGCTGCAAATTCCTGTTCACTGTGTTGAAAGGTGCACAGTGTTTCACTGATTACTTCCAAATGTGGGGCCCTCCTTCCTCACCTCACCTGAGCTCCCTGTCAGCTTCCTCCTGTCAGAACTGCGTTGGTTGGAGCTAGGTGTCCTTTCCTCACCACCTCCCCTCCTCTGCCCCCCACACCCCCATCTGGAGTTTGGAGTAAGTTCTAAGGGCACCTCATTAACAACTTAGATTTCTCGTGACTGCTTCTTTCTTCGTTTGTTTGTTTTCAAGCTTCCTCTTAAATAACCACATACAGAGAGGCCCTGTTTGTTTTTCTTGCCTAGCGTCTCCCTGCCAGTCAGTTCTTCACCAAACAAAGGCTGTGTGATCCCCAGGCCTGCCAGGACTGAAGGGAAGTGGGGAGCTTTTCAGGAGGGAGAGGATTCCAGCAGACACACCTGCTCCGGGGAGAACGGCTCATTTGGAAGGGCTATTCGCCAGATGACGGTGCAGAGGAAAACAGCATATACCTTTATGGCCAGAATGACTCCATCTCGTAGATTAGCAACCTGACACAGTTAGTTGCTCAGGGTTACACAGTACCTTGTACAGATGGAATGTGAAACCAGACACATCCAGTGGAAATATAAATGAGCTCATGTATAATTTTAAATTTTTGGTAAGTACATTATAAGGAGTAAAAGTGAAATTAATTTTAATAATATACTTTACTTAATATATCCAAAATAGTATCCTTTCAACAGGTAACCAACATTAAAAATATTAGTGTTTGGGCTGGGTGTTTGTGTCCCCCCAAATCCATTGCAGTGATATTTGGAGGTGGCAGCTTTAGGAGGTGATTAGGGTTGGATGAGGTCATGCGGGTGGGCCCCCTCGATGGCATCAGTGTCCTTAGGCGAAGAGGAAGAGATCAGAGCTCGCTCTCCTCCACGTGAGGACCCAGCGAGCAAGTCAGCAGATGCTGCTAACCAGGGCCCGTGGTGTGAAGCATTGTTGGACGTTTACCTGTGTGCCGCTGTGTGTCTGCAGTGCAGGATGAGCTGAGCCTCTTGATTTTGAGAAAGCTTAAGCTGTGAGATGAGTTCAAGGTAAACTTCAAGCCTGTCTATAACTGTATACATGCATTTTTATAATCTAGGTGGTGAAGTTAATTTCAGACTGTTCCCTCCTCAGAGACAATGGAGAACGTGGATCTGTAAGCTCTTAGTCTCTTGCTTTTACTTGGTTAGGGAAACCCCTTTTTTTTTTGTCTTTTTGCTATTTCTTGGGCCGCTCCCGCGGCATATGGAGGTTCCCAGGCTAGGGGTTGAATCGGAGCTGTAGCCACCGGCCTACGCCAGACCCACAGCAATGAGGGATCCGAGCCGCATCTGCGACCTACACCACAGCTCACGGCAACGCCGGATCGTTAACCCCCTGAGCAAGGGCAGGGACCGAACCCGCAACCTCATGGTTCCTAGTCGGATTCGTTAACCACTGCGCCACGACGGGAACTCCAGGGAAACCTTTTTTTTTTTTTTTCCTTCTCTAGAACATTTGTATTTTAATAGCAAAATATTACACTGCAACAATGGATAAATATTGAAAGCATATAATAAAAATACTAAGTGATCCTTGGAGGCAAATGTGCATACATGTGGATGAGTAGTTTGTACAGAATGTGTAATGTAACCGTATTGTTTTCCATGCTTATGAAATACATCAGTCACTGAAAAATTTTTTTTCAAAAAGAGCTTAGTTCTTTATGTGAACTTCTCTTACCTTAGTTTATAAATTTGGACAGCAAGGAAGTAGGGAAATAGAAGAAGAGGAAAAAAGTTAAAACACACTGCTTGTTCTGATGCTGGAATGCTGCTGAGCGTGACATCGCTTTTGGAATGGGACAATTCTCCTTGCACATTTAGTTTTCTTTCTGTTCTTCTATTAATTTAAGAAGCACATGGATCAGATCCTGAGTGGGAACGAGGGAAACTGCAAAGAACAAGCCCACCGTGGTCCCTGCTTGCATGGGGGCTCCGAGGGCAGTGGGGAGGCAAGTAAATCCTGCAGAACCACAGTGGAGTTGGGATTACAGAGGGAGCACAGCATAAGGGGGTTTGTACACAGGGGCCCAAGCTAGAAGGGGTGGTATCTGGGACTTGATGCTTGTGCTGAGACCCTGAAGTGGGAGGAGTTGGCCAGGTGAAGAGCAGACAGGGGCCAGGGTGTTGGCAAGCAGAGGGAACAGCATATGCAAAGGCCTTGAGACTAGAAGAAACCTGGGAACCTTTTTTTTTTTTTGGGGGGGGTCTTTTTGCCTTTTCTAGGGCCGCTCCTGTGGCATATGGAGGTCCCCAGCCTAGGGGTCTAATTGGAGCTGTAGCCACCGGCCTACGCCAGAGCCACAGCAGCGTGGGATCTGAGCCACATCCGCGAGCTACACCACAGCTCACGGCAACACTGGATCCTTAACCTACTGAGCGAGGCCAGGGACCGAACCCTCAACCTCATGGTTCCTAGTTGGACTCATTAACCACTGTGCAACAACGGGAACTCCAAGCCTGGGAACTTTGACCCCAGTCTGTGCCCCAGGTGTAAACTGGAAGAGGAGACCGTCTGTGGGAGCTCCTGGCTGTGAAAGGAGCCCTGTCGCCACCTAGCTGCTCAGCAGCAGGCACAGCACCCACCATTGTTCAGGTTGTTAGAAGCCAAGTGAGAGTTTCTGTCTCTGAAACCAGACCTGACTGGTGTCTGTCGGGGGTTCCTGAGGGTGGCATGGGGGAGGAGTACCGCACACTTGGGGCAGAGCTTGTTCTGCATTTGGCAGTGCCCTCAGCCCTTTGTTTCTGCTGTACTTTTCAGCTCTTGCTACATAGATTTAGCTTAATGTTGAGGGCATATTCTACTTCTTCTCTGCCGTAAGCATGCCTCCTTTTTCTTTCTACCAGAACTCTGACCAAGTCCAGGGGACCCAGCCCTAGCCCCATCTATGTCAGAGATTGGCACACTACCACCTAGGGTACTGCCACTCTTTAAATAAAACTTTATCGGCACACAGCCACACCCACTCGTGGATGGCTTGTCCCTGAGTACTGTTGCATTCATGGCAGTTGAGTAGTGGTGACAGAGACTGCATGGCTCATGGAGCTGAAGCTTTTCTACTACTGGGTCCTTTACAGAAGCAGCTTGCCAACCCAGGTCTGCGTCCGTGGCTATGGGCATGTCCCCTCACCTCCCATCTTCCGTTTCAGCTGGTGCAGGGACCTAGACTGTAGGGTGTCGGGTAAGGTACACAGCTTCTCCGAATCTCAGTTCCTGATCTGCATGCAGTTTATGTACATTATTTAACTTACCCTTCACAGCAGCCCATGAGGTAGGTTCTGGCATCATCTTGACACTGAGGAAAAGGAGGAACAGAGAGGGCCAGTATCCCACCCTTAATCACACAGCTTGAACATGGTGGAGCCAAGATTGGAATCCTTAACCTTAGAATCCTGGAGGTGAGGGCTGGCGGGTGTGGGCAGGAGGAGGATAGCTCTTCAGATTCCTGTGGATTGCTGATCCTAATGAACATTCATGTTTGGAGAGTGAGCTCCTCCACAACTGTGGTCCTGTCCCTTTTACCTGTAGCGTAGTGTAGGGTTGAGCATGCAGGCTTGGAATCCAGCTGTCTAGGTTGAAACTTCCGTTCTGCTTACAGAGCCTCAGTGCCCCCATCTGTCTAATGAGAAAGTAAGGTTCGTAACTCATAGTTAAGTACTTGGTACACAGTAGGTGATTAGTAAAACTATCCGTTAGCAGAAGTTCCCTCATGGTTCAGTGGGTTGAGGATCTGGCATTGTCACTGCTATGGTGTGGGTTCAATCCCTAGCCTGGGGAACCTCTGCGTGCGACTTCAAAACACAACAGAACTGTCCATTATCATTTACTCAACACCAGCCTTTGCCAAAGGGAAAAATATAAACTTCAACTCAACCATTTGGTGACTAAATTATTAAAAAATAACTGAGAGGAGAAGTGAAAACCATTGCATGGGTTCTAATGGGGATAGACCCTTGACACGAGAATCCCAGTTTGGTTCTGTTTAGTCTTGATCAGATAGGTGCCTTTGTTATTTTGGATGAGGAAAATGAGGCTTGGAGAGGAACATTCTCTAGCTATGGTCCTAGTCAGTGAGTGGCAGGTGCGCACTCTCTCTGGAGCCCACATGGGTGTGCAGCCTGCCGCCGTGGCCAGTCCCAGTCCCACCAGCCAGTGGCCAGCAATGCAGAATCCACAGTGATTTTAAACCTTCTCTTCTAATAAGTGGCAAGTCAGGACCACAAGGGGAGTTTAAACTGGGCCTGAATCAGAGCCCCGAGCAGCCAGGTTTACAATCTGAGGCCAGGGTTACTAGCTCAGACCTCATTTTTTTGGCCTATGAATTTCTACTGAGTCAGTTAAATACCAAATGAATCTATTTCAGTGAAAATGCTTAGAGGCAGGGAATTTAATTACTCAATGATTTTTTTCTTTTTTCTTTTTTACTATTGAAATTAATTAAAAAGTAATTTTGAAAACGTATGGCTGACACTCTGCCAGGAACATGTCATGTGTAAAGTTATCCCTCTCTACATCATATATTCATAAATCCTGGCTGGTCATCTGTTTTCGTAAGACCATTTGGAGTCCACCTTTAGGGACTTTTTTCCCAAGCAAATTAAGATTTGTAACTTTTCCTTGGGAAAGAAAATCCTGATGGGTATATATACAATGCAAGCACACATATACACATACGTAGCACATATATGTATGAATGTGTATGCGTACTATCTTGGCATTGTTTTTAAGGTAGCAAGTAGTGAGTGATCAAAAATAGCTAGATGTCAAAGGCAGTAATATTGGTTTAAATACTGGCTTTTAAATCATAACGTCCAATTGACCTCAGAACTGATGTGAACTTTTGGGTCGTTTCTTTAAAATGTTTTCCCATTGACTGCATAAGGTATGTGTACGCATGAAAAAGATGCACCTCCGTTTCTTCATCTGCCAAATACAACCCCTGTTAAATGTGATGTATTTCTTTCCAGTGTATATACATTTTTTATGTGCTCCTAGTTAGTACATGTAAGTAGAATTTTGTATTCTAACACAACCTCTGTTAAAGGTGATGTTTCTTTCCAGTGTAAGTATATTTTTATATATTCCTGGTTAGTAATGTAAGTACAGTTTTGGATTTTGCTTTTTCACTTCAAATTATATTATATAAAAGTTTCCCCAGGCATTATGCAGTCTTTAAATTATTTTTGGTGACTGCATAGTATTTCATTCATTGGATACTGAGGCTAATTAACCACACTCCTGTATTTAAACTTTGAGGCTGTTTTTGACTTTTCGGTATCACCAGTGAAACCCAGCCATGAACAGCACTTGGTAAAAGTTTTGCTACTGAGCACCTGGTTAGCGCAGGCTCCACCTCTCACTGTCTATCACACCATCCTCTGTTTCCTTGGTGGCACACTCATTAGCAGTAGCTTTTCTTGCCTGCTTATCTGTACTCCCTCTAGAAGCAAAGTGTTGAGGAGCAGGTTCTCTTGTCGTGGCCCACTGGGATGTCCTGGTGGCCTCAGTCAGAGTGGATCACCTGTCTCAGGTAGGGCCTGGGCCAGAGGCCACTGCCTGGATAGGAACCCGCCTCTGGGAGGTGTAGGGACAATGCTCAATTTTGTGTAGCTCCAAGACTGCTCTAAAAAATAAAGGCTACTAATTAAAAACAAAACAGAACTTTTCCAGTCTGTTCAGGATCTTAAACAAAGGCTGCAGTACTAAGAGAAGAGCTTCTCTGATATTTGCCACAGACAGGCCCAGGGAAACTGGATGAGTGTGTAAAAGGCTCACCCCCCTGAGATGTCTTAGGGTGCATGCAGTTTGCAGCTCCAGGGTGAGGAGTGGGAGCTAGCGGGTGTGCGGGGTTGCCACCTCTCCCTCTAATGCGACTCTTCAAGGGTCCTCCCTCTTCTCCACACCCCAGTTCACAGAGTCCTGCCTTTACACAGCTCACCGGCCTTGACTCTGGCTTGTTTTGCCATGTAGATGAAATGCTTTGCTCCAAAGGAAAATTATACAGTGTAAACATTTATTCAGAAAAATGGTTTGCAGTGTTACCTCCCTGGAGTGCTTGGCCAAGAATGAAAGCCTGGTACAAACGCCTGCCGGCGTGGACAGGAAGTGGAGCCTTCTGCTCAATATATTTTCAGCTTTTATGAGGCAGCTTTAGTGGAAACATGTCAGCCTCTTGCCTGAAGCCCCAGGGTGCAGGCTGGACAGAGCCCTGCCCCCCAAGGCTGGTGGATGCCTGGGTGTGGCGAAGGGTCGAGAGCGACAGTACCAGTGTTCGTGACTTTCAGCTCAGTTTCAAGGGGACACGTGAGAAGAAGGGGGGTGCAGTGGCCCCAGAATGCTGAGGGTCCGAAGGGAATGGACTTGTGTCCTGGCCGCTAGGACCACGAACTCTGAAGACGTCCCCATTTGCAGACCCTGGTACATGTTGCTCTGGCTCTGGCACTTCCTTTCTCTGCCTGATTTTCTCCAAACACAACTGCAGATCGATTATGTTCAAGTTCTAACCCTTGGTACCTGGAACAGTGACCTTATTTGAAAATAGGGTTTTTGCACAGATCCAATTAAGAGGAGGTCGTTAGGTGGGCCCGAATCCAGTGGCTGGTGTCCCTGTAAGAAGCGGGAGGCTCAGATACAGGGAGAGGCCATGTGACCACGGAGGCAGAGATTGGAGGGATGTGTTTGCAGGCCAAGCAGTAGCAAGGACCTCTGGCAACACCAGAAGCTGAGAGGGACATGGGACCGATTTCCCCACAGGTGTCATAGGGCTCTGCCAACATCTTTATGTTGAACTTCTGGCTTTCAAAACTGCGAGAGAATGGATATTTGCATCTGAAGCCAGTTTGTGCACTTGGATAATTTATTACTGGTGTTTGGGGTCTGCCTCTTCACCCCATCTCTAGGCAAACAGGCTTGTGTCCATTGTGGTCATTGCTGGTCCCCATGTGCCGTGAACATATTAGACCCTTGATAACTGTTTGTTGAGTAAGTGAACTCTGAGGACAGCTAGCACAACCTTTTGTGGGGTCATCTAAGGGGTCCTCTTGGCTGGATTTTGGGGGTTTTGAAGCAGTGTTGAGGGGAAAACTACCTTCTCTGCCCCCCTCATCAGAATCTCTGCACAACCAGAATCTCTCACTCTTGCCCTGAAGCTCCTCTGCTTGGAAAGCAGAGCAGTGCCTCACCTGTGAGCATGCAAGGAGGTGGAGCCAACTCTTCTTTCTTTTATTTTTCTTTAAAACATTTAAAAAAAAAAAGAAAAACAAACAAACAAACAAACAGAAAAAACGGAGTTCCCGTCATGGCTCAGGGGAAACAAATCTGACTAGGAACCATGAGGTTGCGGGTTTGATCCCTGGCCTCGCTCAGTGCGTTAAGGATCTGACGTTGCTGTGACTGTGGTGTAGGCCAGCAGCTGTAGCTCTGATTGGACCCCTAGCCTGGGAATCTCCATATGCCACGGGTGTGGCCCTAAAAAGCAAAAGCAAAAAAAAAAAAAAAAATTTCTCCTACTCTGGTCCACACTTGTCATCTTGGGTTATGCATTTGTGCCTGAAAAGCCCCAGGGAGTGAAAAAGAAGGGGAGACACAGAAAAAAAGGAGGTAATAGAAGCATTTTTTGGTGCATCAAGAAGGAAAAATATTTTAGAACAAGACACTCAGATTGAGGGAGAGTGCCTCATTTTTCACCCGCAAAGGCCACCATGCTCATCTCATGCTCAGGTACTGGCCAGGTGGGAGCTCCCGGTCAGAGGGAGGAGCTCTTCTTCATGCACAGGGCCTCTCGCACTGGATAGAGCTGTGACCTTGGAAACAGATTTTAGGGTTTTGGCCTGGCAAGGCTTCCTCCTCCCACGTACTCTGGAGAACAGGGGATACTCCAGACCCAGGGGGACAGTGGGACAACCTGGGACCTGGAGGCTGGACCCTCGTTGCCGGGCTGAACATGGTCAGCCAAGATGGAGCAGTGTCCCGATCCTCCTCTGCTAGGGGCCGTGACCTCCAGTCCTCACCTGCTAGGCTTGGGGGCCTCTCCCAGAAACCCCAGCTAAGTGCAGGGGGTGGGGGCAGCCAGGGAGCAGCCCCTGCTTCTTCTCTCTCCTGTAACGTGAGGCGGGGTAGAAAGGGAGAATGCAGCTGGGCCTGAGGGGCTGGGTGTAAAGTGGGTCTTTTGGGGCCCAGGGAGCTGACAGTCTCGTGGCGCTGGCACTGGGACCCAGGCTTTTGTTTCATTTAACAAAGACTTATTGTTAAATATTTTTTTTCGCATAATCTGCTTGTTCGACTTGTATTTATTGAACACCTACTATGTGCTAGGTGTCATTATTAGTACCAAGGAGTGAATGGACCCAGATCCCCAACCCCTGGGAGCTGATGTTCAGGTGTTTAATAATGGCTCCACTGAGATGGCACCCAGACATGCTCTCACTTATTTGTCCTCACCCAGAGTTTGGTGAATGCTGGAGAAGAGGGTGGGAGAAGCACTGGCACTCTTGGGGTAGGGGTAGGGGCAGGTCTTCCTGGTGAATAGCTGAGGAGGGGGGCAGGCAGTTGGACCTGCAGAGCTGCAGGGAAGGAGACCCCAGCTCCTGCCCTGTCCTGCCTCCGCAGGAGGCTGGCTGTAGGTGGACCATGCATCTTTTTGTTCTAAACTCTTGTTTGCCTTAAGTGTTTATAGCTTCTTAAGCTCTGATTTCATGAACAGAGGTCATGGCCGAGGACTGGGAGCGGATCCTTACTGCCTGTGGGGCCCTCAGTCCTGAGTGGTAGAGTTTTCATTGTCTCCATTTGCTCCAGATCTGTGTCCTCAGGCATGAGACTTGTGTGTGTTTATTCTCTTGCCTAATTTCTTCAGCTCTCTGGGTTCGTATCCCCTTTTCACTGTGTCCTGGACAGGCGGACAGTTGGCTTCCCTTTTCTACTTCTGGGCTTACCTAAAAATGGGGGATGAGGCTGCCTGGTGCCTGGTCCTCGGAGGGTACTCGGCAGAGGCGCAGCCTCTTCATCCTGGAGGCCCCTAACGTCCAGCCAAGAAGGGCAGAAGGCTGCCTTGGGGCTTTGCCCCCCAAATCAAAGGGCACTGTCCTCACTCTGTTTCTTGTGGGAATTCTGGGGGCTTGCGAGTCCTCTTGGCACAGTGTAGTGTGAAGACTACAAGAAGAAAGAGGGGAAGTCGAATGGAGAAGATGAGCATCTCAAGGCAAAGGTGGCCCCTGCTGCGCGGTGCAGGGATGCACAGTGAGGATTAACTGCCCTGACCCACGGGAGACTGTGGACAAGCCCTGTCCGCCCTCTGTCTGTGCGACTGATTATATCAACAAGTGCCAGGCAACTCGCTGTGCTGTTTCCCTGCACCAAGCCAGGGGGGCCAGTTACTCTCCCGCAGCTCTGACGAAGAGGAGGCTCCGTTCCTTATTTCTGAAAAATGGATAAGAGAGCAGTGGTTGGAGTTGCTTTTCCTCTTGGGATTTTCAAATAAAATCAAAGACTAATCCCTCGTCTAATACCAATTTAGTAAGGGCTGAGTTAGAACGTAGTCAACTCCATTTATGAACAGCGGTTAATATTTCTTTATAGAAAGCTATACTATTTTCAGAAGCATTTCAGACAAACATCCTAAGAAGACTTAGCAGGCTCAAGATGTTTACTTTGGACCCGAATCTTGTTTCTAATTAAGCGAGTCTTCAACAGTCCATCAGAGAATGCAGTTACCTGCCAAACTTCACACCTAAGGGGAAAAAATATTCCCAATAAAATTTTCCTTAAAAAAATCCACTTGCTTTTACCACTAAGACGTTCTCAACATATTTAAATCAATCCCTCTCCATGAGCACACAGAAAACTAATGTTCTAGATCCCAAGCCTGTCTCTGTGGGTCCCAGATTTCGGGGAAGCCATTTAATTTGACATTAAGTTTTCAGCAGACACTAAAGCAGGGATTCCGTGAAGACGGAGGGGCTGACTGTGTGGGCGCGGTGAGTCCAAGTTTTCCAGGCTGCAAACACACACATTCCTGCGATACCACACATTCTATGGGGAAAGTTTAAATGATCTTATTGTTTCAGTTCACCTTACAGAAGCAGCTGCTATGGAAAGTAAAGCTTTTATTCTGTCTGTTCAAAAAGAGACTGGTTTCATTGAGAGGCTGTGGGTTTCTCTCTTGCTTCAGCATCCAGCAGTTTAGAATTTATTTTGAGGTATTGGGTTGGACACAGTGTTTTTTCTAACATGTAAGTTCCCTGGGGTAGGACTTGGAGATCCGTAGAGGTTGAGCCTTTGTGTTCTGTTTACTGTTCCTCTCCCTTCCATGGCCCTAGATACCTAGGAAGCTCTTGTTAAATATTTACTGAATAAAAAAAGTGTTCCTTGAATAGATGTGACAGCTTGTTTTATAAATAATTTCCTAAATTTTACCTATAGAGATTCTTGGAATTTTAGATCATCTGTCCAACAAAGATACTGAGACGTGCGCTCCCCTCACAGAGCTTGTCTGTTATCTAGATCAGTGAGTAGAAACTTAGCCTTTTTGGTTTTGATCTAGCTTTTAGCTTGTCCTGAAAACCACCACAACAAAATCTCATAGTGCATGAAATTCTTAAGCCTCTCCCATGTGGTTTGGTGGAACCAGGCTCGTTTGTGAAGGAGGACACGATATTGTAGAAAAACCTCAAATCTTGACTTCATCACTTCCAAGCTGTGTGGACTTGGAAAATTTACTTACCCTCTCTGGGCCTTCTTTTCCTTATCTGCGAATTGTGGGATTGGATTGATACTCTCAGCCAACCTGCCAGCTCTGACAGTCTGGCCACTAGGGGGAGAATGAATCTTCAGGTTTAAGATTCAGAATTACAGATATACTTTATTGCCTCTGCATGGCAGTCTGTAGTCAGAGTAGAACAAGAGGCCTACAGTGAAAACTCTGTGTTTCTGAAAGGTTGACCAGGAATATATTGGTTTTCTTCTTCTGGCTTTTTTGAGGAAAGTTCTTTTTATATTTACTTCCGTGTTTCTCTTGCAGTCTTCTATCTGGCATAGTGTAATTTTATTACTTATTTTGGTTTGAGATCTGACAGATCAAGTTTTTATTTATTTTAGTGTTTATTCTTTGCTCAGCTTCAAAAGAAATTTTTTAAATGACTTAGACTAAAATACAAAGCATAAAAATCACTAATCTAGAATAAAAGGCAAGAATAGGAAGAATAAAGGTGCAGAGACAGAAATTATGTTACAAACTGTAGACTAAGGGAAGCTATAGCAGTTAAGGGTACAACTTAGCTTCGAGCTTCTTAGCAGTCAAGGAAATAAGCAAAACTAGGAGAGTGTGTTATCAATGTTAAAGGTAGGGAGGCAGAAATCCAGGAGGGGCTGATGGGTCTCAGTTGTCTGCTTAAACGTTCCTGGAACATTCTTGATTCTGGTCCTAAAGGGAGATTTTGTGAGTCTTGCTGAAGTTCATATCCAAGAGAATAAAAATTATGGGTCTTCAGTTCTGGGGACTCCAAAAGTGTTCAAGTCTTTGGAGAAAAGTATAGATGATATTTTTTTTCCCCTAGGAATTAAGAACTGATAAATACAAGCAAATCCTTTTTTTTTTTTTTTTTTTTTAATTTTAAGGCCACACCTGCGGCATATGGAAGTTCCCAGGCTAGGGGCTGAATCACTGAATCAGAACTACAGCTGCCGGCCTATGTATGCCACAGCCACATCAAAACTGGATCCGAGCTGCATCTGTGATCTATACCATAGCTCACAGCAACGCTGATCCTTAACCTGCTGAGCAGGGCAAGGGATTGAATCTTCATCCTTGTGGCTACTCGTCAGGTTCGTTATCTCTGAGCCACAACAGGAACTCCAATATAAGCAAATCTTACTGCAAGAGAATGTGTGATATGGAAAAAAACAAAACCAAACCAAAAGTCGCCGTGTGCAGGTAAAGAAACCTGGATTTGAATTGTAGCTCTGCCAATAATCTCTGTGTCTTAGAGAAGGTCCTACAGCCTCTCTGAGCCTAGTTTCCTCATCTGTTAAATAAGAGGGTCAGACTAGGCTCTTTGAGAACTAAGGCAGGACCATTCCTTTTTTTTTTTTTTTGACTGCTCCGAGACACATGGAGTTTATGGAGTTCTTGGGCCAGGGATCAGATTTGAGCTGCAGTTGCAACCTATGACAGATTCTTTAACCCACTGTCTGGGACAGAGATTGAACCTGTCTCCTGGTGCTGCAGAGACGCCACCAATCCCGTTGCACAAGAGCAGGAGCACTGCGAGCATTCTTTTGTCTTCTGCAATTAGGGTTGCTTAAGGCACAACCCTTCTATCTCAGAAGTCACCTTGAGACTGTCATGTTTGACTCCCTAGAAAGTAAAATGGCCCCCTTTTAATATAACCTCTTGGAAGAAAATATTTCTTCTCATCATGTGGAATTTTTCCAGCTGAAGCACATTTCTGTGATCCGAGGCATACACATTTGGCTGCAGGTGAAATAGGCTGGCACAGACAAGGGTGTTGGGCTTTCTCAGGCTCAAACGGAGCTATCATGAGGCTGAAACACTACAGAGAGGTTTTTCCAAGAAGTCCCTGGGCAAAAACATTGCCACTTTCACTGGGGAAAAAATGGTTTCAAATATTGGCTTTTGTTTTTATGGAAAATGGTGAAAAGTTTGAGGGAAAACCACAAAACCCTTCGCTTTTATTGAAACCACAAAAATTGATTAAATTTAAAAAAAAAAAAACAGTTTTTGCTGAGGGCTGAACTTTCTTCTTTGAAAGGCTCTACTTTTCTTTTCTTGAAATATCTCCTGAGAGCCCCATGAAAGGTCTTTCTGTTAGCTTGGTTGGGCAGAGCCGAGGCGTCCCCAGAGCTCTACACTGAAGCGTGATTTTTGTGCCCAAACATTGCCTTTGGGGATGTCTTTATGCCGATCTCCAGACACTGGCTTAACTCTTCCCAAGTTCTCAGGGGCCATGGTGCCCGTGAAGCTGGTGAGTCCTGCTCAGACAGCCTGGCCTCAATAAAATCATCGAACCTGACTTTACTTCCAGGCTCATCTCTGCATTGCTGCAGCTTTCTGCTCAGATGGAAAACTGTGCGCACAGATGCTGCCTTTGCCAGTGGAGGTCTCGAAAGCTGACTTAATGAACTAATCAGTCCCCTACATGGTGGCTGGCTTGGGCTGTTCTTGGGTGGGAGTACCTGTCTGTCCCAGCTAAAATCTGTCTGTGCTCTGTCCACAGTGGACACTGTGCCAGCTGGGCCAGGGTGCTGTTCCTTCACATGGCATTTCATTGTTCTTACAAAAGCAACTGGAGAATTCTTTTGTGCCATGAACAGGGAGTTGGTTTCTGGTCACCAGAACAAGTTTGGTCTTAATACAAGTTGAAAGGTACAGGGAACAGGGACCTCCAAGGGATCTTTAAGGGACCCCCTAACCCAGCTCAGAGGCACATTTAGGTCTTGTGTGCCAAAGGCCCACTGACGGCCAAGAGGCTAAGTCTGTGCGGGGCTCCACCTTCCTGTCTCTCCTGGCTGTTGCACCCTCTCCATGGATGGACCACTCTATTCCTGGAGCTGGGCTGTTGGGTACATATTTCACTTGCCACCTACTCCTGGTAGGTTCCTTAGCCCTTCTGGGCCTTTACTTTTCCCTCTGTCAGATAGGGACAATGATAGCACCAACCACATAGATTTGTGGTGAGGATGAAATAGAACAGGGCTGGGCACACCGTAAGTGCTACTAATTATTCTTTACATTATAGAAATTAATCCTGCTGAATCCAAGACATTTCATTTTACAAATGAAAAGGCAGCAATGTGACAAAACCCAAGAGAAGTGTAAAGAAGTGATTATTAGCAGTCTCCCAGTACCCTAATGCAACGCCTGTCCAGCTTGGGTGTTTAACTTTACTGCTACTGCAGCTCCTGCCCAGCAGCATCGTCACGTTCAGCCAACACTGAGTAAGGGTCCAGCGTCAGTCAGGCACCATGTGAAGTGCTCTCCTCCAGGTCTCAACCCCCTTCATAGGACAGACAAAAGACCCGAGGGTCTGAAAGATGCGCCCATTTGAAGTCAAGAAGCAGAAGCTGCAAGAGTTTGAACCTGACATCAAAATCTCTGGGCTTGACCAAAATGCTATACTTCTGGTCTCTGTATCTGAGTCTTAAACTAAGAGAGCTGCATTATTTAAAAGAAAAAAGTGGAGTTCTTGCTGTGGCTCAGCAGAAGTGAACCTGACTAGTTCATTAGACCATGAGAATGTTGGTTTGATCCCAGGCCTTGCTCAGTAGGTTAAGGATCCGGCATTGCCATGGTGTAGGTTGCAGATTCGGCTCGGATCCTGCATTTCTGTGGCTGTGGTGTAGGCCGGCAGCTGTAGCTCCGATGCGACCCTTAGCCCAGGGAACTTCCATATGCTGCACCTGTGACCCTTAAAAAAAGGAAGGAAGGAAGGGAGAAAGAAAAACAGAAAGGAAGAAAGAAAGAAGCAGGTTTCAGTCAAAAGCATTGCTCTGGTCTGTGGTCATAGTAGGTAAAACCAGTGGCAAACTCAGACGCTTGTCCATCTAGGAGAATCTCTTCTGACCTCACAGAGGTACTGAGGGATTGGAGTAAAAAGCCCACTCTAGTTGGGTGGAGGCCCTTTCCATGCTCTGCAAAGCACGTGACACCGCGTGTGATGGCCTGGGCAGTTAGTGTCCCAGATCCCAAGTCCCGGGTTGTGCTGGGGATTCCGGTGCTTCCCTTCTCTTCCTTGTTGAGATCACCTTCACGCCAAGAAGACCCTGCCCTTAGAGACTGGATTTCCTCCCCAAAATTCTCTCCTTCCTGGTTCTATCTGGTTATTATTATTCAAAACACAGCCTGCCTGCCCATTTGTTCCTGAGTTGGAAGGGTGTGTTAACAGGCAAACCCTGCTCTTCTGATCACTGACCTGTAATTTCATTAGCTTTTCCATTCCGTGTAAATACTCTCTGATCATGGGCTTGGGTGCAGTTTGGAACAAGTCTCCCTTTTGCTCTCTTATCTGATTATCTGAGAAAACACATCATTGTTCAGATTCAAGAACAAGTTTCCCCACATCCAGTCCCTCAGCTCTTCATTTCATTCTTTCTGTCCTGTTTAGCATTGTATAATTACAGAAACATGTCTGCAAGCTATGTGCACATCTGATAATCAGATTTTCTCTTGTTTCCAACTCTTTCTCCATCTGCTCCCCACCCCCATCCCACTCTGCCCCATCTGGAGCAGTCCCCTGCCACTCCATGCCCAAATGACTGCTGAGCTATTTCCAAATCACATCTCTCTTTTCCGGTTCTGGCTGCCTGACATGCTCAGTCATAAAATATTCAGCCCTAAATTCTAGTTGCCTCTCATTCCTCTCCACTTGGATGATGACTGTGGGGCAGAGCCCTGGTCTCATTTCTTCCATTCTGACCTCGTTGTGTTAGACTCTAATATTCACAATTAAAATCATGACTCTCATGCAAATGTAAAGTGAACACAGATAGGAGATTTCATTTAGGTCACTAATAAGTTGGTTAGATGTTACAGTCAGTTCAGAGGAGGCTGTGAAGAGCAGACGCATCCGTAGACAGTCAGGCAAACAGACGGCAATTTCCTAATAGGTGCACGCATGCCCAGTTTATGTCTCTAGGGCAGAAGGTGTGTGTTTGGAATTCTGTTTTCTACAGGGTGAATCAGTTGTATCTCCACAGAGTAGAATGTATTTGCACTTTGGGGGGCAGGAATCATTTGTATTACTCTGTGCTCTGTGATACACAATTGGCCTGAAGTGAGTACCATATACACTTGAAGACCAGGGCAACTGAAAAGGTTTTGCTAGCATATTCCCAGCATTCAAATGAAGTATCCGGAGTTCCCGTCGTGGCGCAGTGGTTAACGAATCCGACTAGGAACCATGAGGTTGCGGGTTCGGTCCCTGGCCTTGCTCAGTGGGTTAATGATCCGGCGTTGCTGTGAGCTGTGGTGTAGGTTGCAGACGCGGCTCGGATCCTGCGTTGCTGTGGCTCTGGCATAGACCAGTGGCTACAGCTCCGATTCGACCCCTAGCCTGGGAACCTCCATATGCCGCAGGAGCGGCCCAAGAAATAGCAAAAAAGACAAAAAACAAAACAAACAAACAAATGAAGTATCCATTGCTGTTTCAATGCAGATCAATTTCATTGATTCCAATGATATCCTTTTTCCTATTTCAGAGTGTTTCACAGTTTTCCTTAACAGCCACTTTTTTATTTGTCTATCATGAATATTCACATGTAAGGACTGTAATTTCCAAGCCTTATTGCAGGAGAAGCTCAGGAGAACACAGTCAGGCAAGGAGCGAAGCGTCACTAATTCAGGGTAAATCTTCTAAAAATGACACTTTAGTCCAGGAAATTCTTGGCTCAAAGACCTTCCGTGGCTTCCTATCACTTGTGTGATAATTTCCAGATACTCCCACGTGGCATTTAAGCTTTTCCACAACTGGCCATGATATATGTTTAAATCTTCAAAAACATTTGTTAAAATAATAATGGCAGTGGCAAAAAATTTGAAGATTACAAAACCTTATAAAATAAAGACTAAGAGCTTCCTCTACCTCCTAAATCTTTAGTATGGACACAAGAGAAAAAGAATAACTGGTTCACATTCATTGGTTGCTGATTGAGGGTCAGCTAGAAGTTTATTTGAAAATCACTTTAGCATTTATCAGAAATGCCAGTTTCTTCCCAGAAGGAGCTTGTAAATGACATCATGCAGGAAGGTTCTCCCCAAGACCAGGTTTGGGGTAATTTTTCATTCTCTCTCTAAAATTTTTCTTGCTAGAGAAAAACTTATTTATATTTGCATATATAACTATACAGTTTTAAACATAAATGGTATTCTACTCATACCACTTTTTAATACTATTTTTTCTATTACCTGTGTGTCCCAGATATTGTTAGCAGTAGGGTGTATTTAAACAGACATATCTACTCACTCTGGCCTGTGATACAGACACACAATGATTTATTTAACCACTACAAATTCTTCCAGTTTATTTTTGCCCTATGTGATTTCTCCCAGTGGAGCCAGGATTATCTAGTCTCTTTCCTTCAAAATATTCTACCCATTCCTGCTAACGTGTCTTTCCATCTGATGTAACATTCAGAATAGATGCTCCATCCAAGAGGAGGACCAGTGTGGGTGGGGCTGGCCCCGTGGTGCCTGGTGAATGCCATCCTGCCTGTGCCTGATGTGTCTGCTCCACTCCTACACCCAGGCATCCAGTAGGTCTGGTTCATCGCTGGTCTCCCTCTGGAAGCAGCCCTTCATGACAGTTACTCAAGTCTTCAAAACTTAAATTATATCCAATCAAGTTAAAACTGTATCAAATACAGTGACCGTTTCATCTCTGTCAGAGACAGCCAGCCAGTGAGAAGGCACATGCTGGGTAGATGCTCTGTGTGCTGTGAGCTCCTGGGATCCTCGATTCTCATCCCTCCCTCTCTCCCACTTCTATCCATAAATAATCCTGGGCTCTAAGCCATGCAGTGGATGCTGAGAATTCAGCAGTGGGTAGAACAGAAACAGTGTCTGTGTGTTGTGGGTTCCACATCCCGTCAGAGAATGAAACGCATTTGTAAGTGTAGCCTTCCGGATGGAGATCCGTGCTGTAAGGGAAAAGCACAGGGGGCTGTGAGGGGGAGGAGCAGGGTGTCCAGAGGCGCCTGGTTTTGCCCGTGAGCTTCAGTAGGAGACTCCGAGGGTGAACCCGTCAGGCTTGGATGCCTGAGCACATGGCAGAAAGGAGCCAGCAGGGCGAGACTGGTGGGGATGGGTCCTGCAGGCTCTGGCTGGGTGAGGTGGCAAGTATGATGGATGGAAACGTAATGATCAAGACAGCAACCTAGCTCATCAGGGCTGTGTTTGTGGAGTGCCTTGCAGGAGGCAGCAGACTGGAGTGTGAAAAGTTGGGACCCTGAAGGCCCATCATGGCTTCAGAACTGGCTTCAACACCTACTGGTGACCATGGATAAGAAACTCTCCTTCTCTATGCCTTTGCTTCCTCGCCAATAAAGTGGGCAAGATAATAGTACCTGCTGTGTTGGGATGTGTGGCCAACCCAGTTAACCTTGCCTGGCACTGTAGTGCTCCTGGCCGGTGGTGCATGCTCTCTGAGCTGGTCTCATACCACCTGTTATCACACAGCTTTCCTTGGACGTGTTCAAAGATGCAGATTTGAAGTTATGTCTTAACAACTTTACAGGCAACACGAAAGGCGGGAGTCAAGGGCATATTGTGATGGTTTGCCTCTCGCTCCTGCTGCACCCTGTTTCTGTGGTTGGGGCGCCTCAGCTGCAGCAGCCTGCTGTCCTGTAGTCTGTGTGCTGAGTCTGTGTTTCACTGTGGTGTGGGGATGGGATGTTAGTCACCCAGCGGGGATGTGGCTAAATAGAAGATAAATATTTTTCTCTAGGCTGGTGAGTTTCCCAGGACTGAGGATGGGAAACCCAGAGTCGGGGCTGAGAGTCAGGAGGAGTTTCGGATCCTCTCGAATAGAGTTCTGGGTAGATGATGGAGGGTAAGAGATGGAAGAGGTTGAGAAGGGAGACTTGGAGAGTTCAGAAGCTCGCAGGGACTATATTCAGGGGGGCTCTGGGGACCAGAAAGAGCCAGACTCCTTATAGCCTCACCTGACTACAAGCTGCAGCCTGAGTTCCCATCCACACCTGACTTGCTCCTTTGCCCACAGCCTCCCAATAGCTGCTGTTGCTGCTACGGGCTAAACAGATGCTCCCTGTGACTTGGCAACATCACAGGCGCCCCTCCTGCCTCCCCACCTGCACCCAAGCCCTGTCTGGCTTGCCCAGGTGCCCCTCTGCACTCCTCCAGCCAGCCTTGTCCCTCCCACCTGAGGGCCTTGCCTCCGCTATCATTTTCCTGGTGCTCTTCTAAAGCATTTCATTTCTTTTTTAGGGCCACACCCATGGCACACGGAGGCTCCCAGGCTAGGGCTCAGTCAGAGTTGCAGCTGCTGGCCTACATCACAGTCACAGCAACATCAGATCCGAGCTGCATCTGTGACTGACACCACTGCTCATGGCAACGCTTAAACCACTGAGCAAGGCCAGGGATCGAAGCCACACTAGTCGGGTTCATTACTGCTGAACCACAATGGAAATTTCTAAAGCATTTAGATTTTAACTCACATGTCACTTTAGATCCCAGACCAGCTCCTTTCTCCCACCCCTATGGCAAGTTTTTTTCACCGTGGCCCTCTCCATGGGTGTGCTGTTAAATTCCTGTCTGCCTCCCGCATCTGGAGAGCGACATCCAGAGCAGGGACAGGGTCCCTTTTGCTCATCATGGGCCACACCCCCTCCACACCAGGCTTGCACACAGTAGGTGCTCAGTGTGTATTTGTTGACTGATTGGGGATGGGAATGGCTTCCAGGAGGAGAGACAGGAACAGGGCAGAGACTTTTTGTATGAGCTCTTGGCCATGATGACTTGGGTGGAGGGACGGGCATTTGAACGCAGATTGGCCAGTCAGGTTCTCTCATGTAGAAGTTCTGGATTTGGAAACACGGTTCTCAGAGGTAGCTTGAATGGTGAGTGCGCTGCTTGGGGGCTATGGGGTGTTCATCTTCCACTGTGTCCACAGAGAACTAGAGAAAGTGGGTCTGGAGTCAGGGAGAGGTACAAAATGCCCGCACAAGAACATGGGACACAGATATGAGTAATCTAGTCGGGGGGGGGGGGCGGGGGAAGAGAGAGAGGAGGTAAGTATCTGCCCTAATTCTGAAGGCCTTTTGTTCCAGGTCCAGCCCTCTGACACCTGAGTCTCACGAGCCACCCATGTCACCTGATAACAAACCCCTCTTTGGTTCAGGCTAACTCACGTCGGTTTCTTTCCCTGCAAATCTCAGGCGCTTTACCAAGATAATCAGAGAGAAGGCAGAAAGGGAGGCCAGAAACCCAGTAGCCTCACACTTGGCATGTGGGACGAGCCTCCTTTGCTCCTAGGGTGAAATTCCCCTTTCCTCACACACTGCACGGCATCCAGCAGTGAAAAGGGCTGCTTTCTCCCTGACATATGCCGTGGGCTCCAGAAAGGGATTTGCAGAATCCATAAAGAGACAGAACTGCCCCAGTGGGCAGGGTCTTGACACATTCCACCTAGAAACGGTAGGGACTCTGTGGAGCTGGACATGCCTCCTTCCTGGTCCTGCCAGGACCAGGACGCCAGACCGGCCCCAGGAGCTTTTATTGGCACTAACTTCCATTCGGACTGTGTGACTACTCCACGCGTCCCCCAGGACGGGGCTGGCTCCCCCTCAACATTTACACCTTATAAACCACCACCGTGACCGACTGGGGCTGCTTATGTGAGGCGATGCACGGCCCCTGGTAACAGAGTAAATAACTCAGCAACGTTTCCTTGCGCTTTTCCAGCTTTCATTCGGTCTCAGAAGAAATAAAACAACGAACTTAATGGTGTTCTTTAATCTTCTGCACCAGTGGCTTTCTTTATAAGGTGTTATACAGAGTCCGTGTAAATCCAAACTCTGCAATGGGGTCAGTGTTTCTCAACAGGTGTTGGGTGGGTTTGGGTAAGATATACCCACCCCTACCCCTAGACTCCTGAACAAATACAGAAGCAGGGGCTTTCTTTGCAACACAGCTCTCATTCACAGCCAGAAAATTGCTCATGGCCAGCTGCTAGGACCTTTTCTTCCCCACATCGTGTTTCTACCCCAGCTCAGTGGAAATTAGGTAAAAATGGAGATTTATGGAAAGGATGAAATCCAAGCCATGGAAAGGGCAAGTGTGGGGCCTGGTTCTCTGTGTCAGCTCAGCCAGAGGGCATGAGAAGTGTCTTTCTCTCTCACATCCATTTCTGGCTATAGGCCGCTCTCTGCTCCCTCTCCAAAACACCTTCCTCCACGTGGAGGCAGAACTGACAGCATCTGAGCTGTTGTCTCCTGGCTCATACGGCCCCAGGGTAGAGGGACTGCTCCTGCCATATCTCCCACTTACTGAGAAAAATCTCAGAAAGCACTGTTACTGGTTCATAGGTTCTCCCCTGGGTGGCCCCTGGGGCAGAGTCATGGCAAAGGATGGCCATCTCCACTAGAAGGAGGGGTTGAGGAGAGGAGTGTGTGTGGTCCTACCTGGAAGGATGACAAGACTGGACTCCCCTGCATGCCCCTGACATGGCTCTGCCATTACCTGGATCCCAGCACCTTGAGGGAGGCTAGAGCCCACTAAAGCTCTATTTGGCCCCCACAGGGGTTCAGGGATCTCATTGCCCCCTGCCAGTGAAGGCATGGAAAAGAGTCTGAGAGTGGGAAAGACCTTGCCCCCACCCTCATCTCAGCCTTCCTGCCTACCCCTCCCCACAGTCCAGGGGATTATCCCAGCTTGAGCTTTTGGGATTTTTACCTGTGAAAGGGCTCAGGGGTCTTTAAGGCCCCTTATTGGCCTGATACTCTTGTCATCAGGTCCTGACATATGAGTCACTTTTGCTGTCCTCTGCACCCCATGTGTGATCTCTCTGATGTTTACACTGCCAGCCCTCTTGCCTCTGTCTGCAGTGCCAAAATCTCAGAAGATTGGAACACTGAAAACAATTTTCCTAAGTGTGTCCCAAACTAGTTGGGTGGCACACCTTGACTTGAACTGATGTGAGTGTATTGGGGACTTTGTTTATCCCAATTAGTGGGGGGAATGTTCATATGTTTTGCTGCCAGAGTGTCAACATGCTTGATTGCACATACTGCCCCAGACTCTGCTGAAGCATTAATGCCATACAGCATGCATACCTCATTGCCCCCCCAAATCCCCCCAAACGCTGAAGTCTGAACCAATCTGATGCCAGGGGTTTCAGATAAGGGAGCGTGGATTGGCTAAAGTCCTGCATCCTTGGCAGAGTTATAGAAACCTTACAAGGAATAGTAATTGACGAGTTCTCCCAGGGCAGTGGTGACACGAAATGTGATAAGACAGAGAAAGCTTGGACCTGGGTGCTTGGAGCAAAGTTACCATCCCAGGGGCGCTACATGCCGTAGGTTGTCAGATCTTTACAGCACCTGCGATGCTTGGGTTCCATCACTGCTCCATTTTATGGATGCTAAAACTGAGGCTGGGAGAGGTGAGGTAACTTGCCTAAGGTCACAGTGACAGGAAGCAGCACCACCATGATTAGCTGATTCCAGAACAAAACAGTTCTCATCGCTCTGCTCCCTCCCACCTGATGCCTTAGGATGCGGCAGTCTGTCTGCGCTCCCTGGGCTACATTCCTCCTCTGTGCCATCAGGTCCTCGAATAGAGGGCAGCAGTTGCTGTGCCAGCAGGGTTCCCAGCAGCTTCTGCATGTTCAGTAACCCAGCTCTCACTACCACCTAGGAAGTAGGTGACCTCGTTATCCCCGTTGAACGTAGGGAGACTGAGGGGCTTGCCCTGCTTCACACAACTGGGACCTGAGGAAGCCTTGGTTAGGAGGCTTCGTTTTGCTCCTGAGTCTGTGAGCTCATCCCTTTCACTGGGTTGCCTCCATTGTGTGGACATAAGCCCTTCCCTCCATGGTTCCTCAGAGTGTTTCAGTCTCCAAAGCATTTTCATGAGCGTTTTCATCATGCCTTCAGAGGACAGCAGGAAGGCATTCTCAGACAGGTGGAGGGACTGGCAAAAGGGCACACTGGTAGTGTGAGGTGTGCGCCACCTCCCTGTGCTACTGGGGACATATGGTCAAGGTGAAGGGAGCAAAGAACAAGGCTGAGGAAAGCCTCCTGGGATTGCTGCACTGCAACCGTTTGCTTCTCTATTCCCGCCGGTACTCAGGGGAGGGAGGCTTGTCTCATGCTGCCTGGTGAAGGGGAGTGACGTGTAATGCGTCACCGCAAGAAACCAGTGGTTTATGGGCACCACGCATCAGTGCAGCTGACATCACAGTGTGAGAGACAAGAGACTCTTGATGGAAGAGCACTGTCACTCATAAGCAGTTTTGTCTCAAACATCAAACCTGAACGTGATCAGGCCTCCTGATCTAATGACCCATTTTCAGGAAACAGAAAGGACAGAAGGACAGGTTTGGCGCTGTGACCAGCCAAACCCAGAGTGTGGCTCCTTCACTGTCTCTCTCACTCTCTTACTCTCTCCATGCATGTGCCTAATCAGGGCGACTTACTTGCCCTCTCTGTGCCTCAGTTTCCCTACTGTTGGATGAGGATAATAGGATCACGCACTTTAGGCACATACATATATATACCAATACGTATACACACATACACATTTATACACACTTACATGAAATACATGTATGCATATCCGTGTGAATGTTTGTATCTATAGAGAGAATAAATAATCTCCGTGATAAAAATTCTTGAAGTCAGAGTTTCTGCTGTGACATAATGGGATCGGTGCCAGTGTGGATTCGATCCCTGGCCTGGCACAGTGAGTTAAAGGATCTGGTGGTGCTGCAGCGGAGGCATAGGTCACAACTGTGGCTTGGATCTGATCCCTGGCTGGGGAACTCCATATGCCTCAAAGCAGCCAGAAATGAAAAAAAAAAATTCTTAAAAGTCAAATCAAACTGTTGTAATTTGTGACCCTTATTTGGATTCTGATTGAAAAAACGGTTAAGAAATTATTTATAGGAGTTCCCATTGTGATGTAGCAGAAATGAACCCGATCCATGAGGATTCGATTCAATCCCTGGCCTCACTCAGTGGGTTGGGGATCCGGCGTTGCCATGAGCTGTGGTGTAGGTCGCAGATGTGGCTCGGATCCTGTGTTGCAGTGGCTGTGGTGTAGGTCAGCAGCAACAGCTTTGATTAGACCCCTAGCCTGGGAACCTCCATATGCTGCAGGTGCGGCCCTAAAAAGACAAAAGACAAAAAAAAAAAAAAAGAATTATGAGATATTAAAACTGTGAACACTGGCCAGATATTTGATGACATTGAGAAATTCTTCTTCTTCTTTTGGTGTGATAATAGAAATAGAATCTGGATGAATAGGGTAGTGTTGGAACAAGATTGGATAGGAGTTGATCATTTTTGAAGCTGGAAACTGGGTGACAGGTACCTTGGGTTAATTATACTGTTCTTTCTATTTTTGCATATATTTGAATTTTTCCATTATGGAGAATTAAGAAGGAATATGTTTACTTGCCTAAAGCGAACCACTTTTGGAAACCATTCAAGCAATGCGAAAACTGAGGAAAAACACAAAAGTTCCTCATTCTTCCAACTTGTTCCCCATCCAGGTGATGACTGGCTGAGAGGTTGATGTATATCTTTCTAGACTTTCCAATGTCTATATAAACAATCATATATATTTATACTGTTTTACACAAATGGGATTGTGCTATGCACACAGGTCTGCAACCTGCTTTTTTCACTCAACAATATATCATGGCCAATTTTTCATGTTATACTCCATTTCTTTCTTTTTAACCACACAGTATTCCTTTGTATGGATGTACCATAATTTATTTAACCATTCCCTTAGGGTAAACTTCTAGGTTGACTTGAGTCTTTTGCCATTACGAGCTGTGCTCCAGTGAACGTCCTTGCACATATATCTTGGAGCATTTGTGCAAAGATTGATGTCGAGTGAATTCCTCGAAGGAGAATTGCTGGACGGGGATGCGTGCTGCCAGAATGCCCTCCACAGGGTGCTTCTCTGCCAGCAGGAAAGACGTGACCTGCATCCCTGCTTTGCCTTAAAAACATTATTGATCTTTTCCCCCTGATCATACAAGTAACATATGCATTTTGAAGGAATGTGGAAAATGCAGAGAAATGAAAGAAGAAAGCGAACATGACCACATTTCCACACTCTGATCTCATTGCTGTTTATTTAGATTGTTTCTGAGTTTTTGCTGTTGGAAGTCATGTGCAGTGAATGCAGTATGCGTAAATCTAGATCTGCATTTTGCTCATTTCCTTAAGAGAGATTTGGACAGCAGGAGTCATCGAGTAAAATCTTTTGGCTGATTCCAGGATTATTGCACTACCGTGCCAAAACAAATAGGAGAATGTGTGTATGAATTTTGACTCCCACAAGCAGTGTAACAGAGGTTCTGTCCAGTCTGTCTTGTCCATGTGGGGTGTCCCCACTGAAAGAGCTGTCCTTTTCTCTGTTGCTTGTTTGCAGGAAAAAGATTGTGCCCTTCTGCTCTTCTTTTGTCTTTGGATGTTCAGTGAGGGTCGTGGGTTGTTTACTACGGTGGTTAAAAACACAGACCCTGACCTCAGGCTGCAGGGGCTCACATCCTGGCTACACCTTATGGGGCACATTTTTGGAGCCCCGGTTTCTCCTCTGCAGAGTGGGGATATCAGTGCTTCTATTAGGAAATGAGGAAATTCCCAGGCAGCACTGAGCACAGGGCCTGAACGTGGGGTGTGTGATGACAACAATGCCGTCTACATGGACATGAAGTTGGAACTTTGGGGTGTAGAATATAGCTGAGAAGATGAGTCTTAAAAAGAGAAATTGGATTAGGGACAGGAACTTCAGGTTACATGAGAGGTGAAGAGGAGGCAGAGCTTCCCTGACGCTTTCTGGCAGAGGTAGCAGTTGAGCAGAGCCCTGAAGGATGAGCAGAGGGAAGCAGGAGAATGGGGCCAGGCAGGTGCATGAAGGACAGGGGCCGTGGTGGGCTCCTCTGCCTCTTTTCAGCCTGTCAGGGCTCGCAGCGGGCATCCATCACCCTGACGAGGGCCGAGGGAGAGCTGGGTGGGAGCAGGAACCGCTGCACAACAGGAATAAAAATACTTGACCCTTTGGTGGGATGAATTCAGTCTCACTAGGCAGTTTTGTTTTGAATAATTAACTAACATAGCTGGGGAGGTTTCATAACAAAGACAGAAAAATATGGAAAAGTACTTTCCAGCAGGGAAAAAAAATGAGATTTTTTTTCCAGTTCCATTAGCACCGGCAGGAATAGAGCTCATAAATGTTATACAACGTCTCTGTTCCTCAGAGGAACTTGAAGAGCGAGTGTGTAAAACATGAAGAGTGGGCAGTGAGAAAACCGCAGGACGGCTCTTCCCCTCCGGCTGGATCGAGGTCCAGGATCAACAGTGCCATCCTGAGAAGCCTCCCAGCGGCTAAATATACCCAGGAGCTCCTCACGCGGCCAGGGCGGTTTCCCCAGGACAGGGTGCTTGGGCGGGGGGCGGTGTGAGGCTCTGAAAGGCAGGAAGGCTGCTCCCAGGACCGGGGTGGGCTTGCTGGCTCTGACTGCACAGGGGGGCTCACCCAGGGCCAGTGCGCCCTGCTGGGCGGGGTGGGAAGATTGGCAAGGTCATGGGCCACACAGATGCTGTGTGGGACCTTTCAGAGACTTGGCGAAGGGCGGGGTCTGAGTGTGAGGCCAGAGAGGGGCCTTTTGGTTCTTCTGTAGATGAGGATATTTTAGGGGGTCAGAGGAGCAGCCGAGCAGGTCTCCAGTATTCAGTGTGGTTTTGGACAAATGCGTTAACCCCTTGGAGTCTGCCAAACGGGTATAGCGCTGCTCACCTCACAGTGACCGTCAGTGTGCGAGGAGCCTGTGTTAGGTGCTGTGCCAGTTGCCTGGTGCTATGTGCACTGAGCCTCAGGATGCCACGGCCAGCTGGGATCTCTCAGGTGATGGCCCAGAGCCAAGGCCGCTGTGCACGGGGTGTCTCATTCTCTCGGCTTCTTCACACAGCCGTCCTCTCCAACAGGGTGGCCTAGATTTTCTGCAAGGAGCCTCAGGGCTCCAAGGGCCAGGTCTTTCTGATACCTGGGTTTGGACGACCCAGAGGTCACTTCCTGCACATTCTACTGGCCGAGCAGTCACAGGCTGGGAGGGCGGCCCGTGTGTGCCGCGAGGGCAGAATTGTTGGGGGCATTTCGGAGATCACCTTGAGCAGGTGACTTTCACCGGGGCCGACACTCAGGGAGGAGGCATTGGGAGCACGACTGCGGTCCGAGTACTGAAATTTTGCCGTATTCCTTCATGAGTAGCTGCTGCCTGGAGGCCCCACAGGCCCTCCTCTTGCCCCTGCCACGCCCCCAGGACCACTCTTGCTAAACCTCCCCTGATCCAGTGACTGAAGAGTGACATTTGGCGGGGGAGGGCTGGTGTGCTCCTGAGGCCTGTCCAGTGTGTTCCGTTGCCAGTGCCTGAGGCTTAGTCGTGGCGAAGTATTTTGAATATCATTCCCCAGGGCAGACCCTCTCTTTAGTAAGTGCTCAACAAATGGGAACGTCTTTCATTACTACGAAAGTTGTTTTGTTGTTATTTTAAGAAGGGGACCCAGAGATTGTGCCTTTGAAAATAAGAGGACATGCTAGCTAGCATTCTCCAGAAAGTCAGCATGATTCAGCTTCCTCTGGAAAAGCTCTGTCGTCAAATAAGCAAATCAGTGCTTCCTACTGGGTCAAGGAAATTAGGGCCTTTTGCTTCAGACCTGGAGAGGGCGGGACAGCAACACAGAGGGACGTGTGTCCTGGCGGTGTCCCTTGCTTTCCCGCTGCCCGATGGTGTGCTCCTGGGCCAGCTGCCTGGTCCAGACCTGGGCTTCATCCCAGCCTTCCAGCCCGTTTCCTGAGCTTGCTGACAGAGCCGTCTGCACAGCGCTCCAGCTCACATTCCAGGCAATCTTGACTCTGAGGCCGTTTCTCCGGCCCAGTTTCAGCAAACACAGACAGACCACCACAATCCGGCTCTCGACGTGGGGCTGGCACTGCAGCCCTTGGCGATGGGGAGTGAGAGTTGCTCGTGGCCAGGGCGGCAGATGTGGACCTTCTGAGCAGTGGCAGCTCCATCAGCAGGACAAGGCGGCCTGGGGAGTGGCTGCCAGCCAGGGGCCGCAGGCCTTGGGGCGAGAGCAGAGCCGAGCCATCTGGGGGCAGTGTGGCCTCTGCAAGTGCAGAGCCGGGGTCCCTCCTCCCTGGCAGGGGCCAAGTCGCTATGTTGCAGGAGCTCCTAGGAATGTCGCAGTTTTCTCTGTGATTCCCATGGCTGCGGCCCAAAAGCAACCTCCAGGCAGATGGGAAAATCTGCCTTTTTGTATGAACGTGAAAAATTCTTTGAAGGCTGCTCATCTCTGTGTCCTGTTTGGAGAAGAAGGAGGTCTGAGAAAATGGAGTCTGGAGTAGAGGAAGCTGGAATTTGGACTTTCCTTGGAAAGTTCACAAGAATTAAACCTGTTTAGAGAGCATTTCCTGTGGAGGATGGCTAATGCCTGAACATGTTACCCAAAGTCTCCCTTTTAGGAGATTTTTACAAAGAAAATAACCTCATAGTTTTGGGAGGGTGATCATGTTTTTTTTTTTTTGATTGGGCGTTTACATCATTTGTTAAATCCCAGTTTCCCCCCCCCCCCCACTACAGACCTTGCTGATTGACCTCAGAGGTCCATTCCACTGACCTTAGATTTAACCTCAGCATCCTTCTTGGCGCAGTTCTCTCTTTCCAGCGAGTGAGCTTGAGTGGAAACCCTTTTGCCATCTCTGGACTCCACAACGCCACATTCGTTGCCATTTTTTTTCCGCCACAGCATATGGGTGTTCCTGGGCCAGGGATTGAATCGGAACCACAGCTTTGACCTATGTTGGATCCTTAACCGGCTGTGCCATAGTGGGAGGTCCTCACGGCCATTTTGGAAGGAATGTGTCAAACCCTGCAGTGTCCTCCAGTGCAACCTGACGTGCACGTCTGAGGAGTGCTGCACCATTCCACAGCCTCCTCCCATCCCCGTCCCCATTTTACCACAGGGAGACCCATGCGTGAGTCGGTCAGGGCCTCTCAGTGACTGGTTCTGGGACGGGGACCCGGGGTCCTCACGTCACTGGTCCGTGCTCTTGTCACTCGAAGGCGTCCCTCTGGTTCGTATTCCGGTTGTCTGATGATTGTGCCAAAGGCAGTGAACTTCTTGGTTTCGGCTGTATTTCATTGGCTATAATTCATTGTAAAAGAAATTAATTGGCTTTAGGGCATTGCATTAATTTATTATAAAATAATGGTAGTTTACTGGTTTTAATTGATCGGCTTTAATGATGGTCAGTGTGTTACCTACTCTTGGTCAGCGCCTTAGGTTCACGATGGAAGAAGGTTTGTCGTGAGCTCTGGTCTCCCTTGTTTTCAACTCCTTGGCACTGGCTTGCCTCCTCTTTCGGAGAAAAATATCGTAACCAGTGTTCTTAGGCAGGCCGTCCCCTCCCAGGCTCCAGTATTAGGGCCCATCTATTCAAAAACTTGGCAAGAGGCTTTTGTTGTACACGAACTTTTTTTTGTGGGATTTAAAAAGTTACAGAAATATTGGCGAGCTTTCTCAGTAGCTCCAGGAATCAGAGGGAAGTTTAGGAGAAAGAACGTTTATTTGTCTAATACTTGTTCCTAGGGGTTCCCTAGATGTGGGCACTTCTCCAACCTGAGGATGCGCATGGGTGAAGCGGTAAATTGCATGTGTTTGCGTTTATGTAAAAAGCAAGTAAAAGTGCAGCTTTGTAGCTGTCTAAGACGTCCCACAGCGAAGTGATGAAAGGGACGCTGCTGTCACGGCGCCCTCCGGCCTAACCTTCTCTTCCAGTGGAGAGAGCGCGGAGGAGCAGGGGCGTCTTTGGAGGTGGACTCAGGCAGATCCAGGTTCAAGTCTTACTCTTGCCATGGATGGCCTTGGGAATGCTCATCTCTCCAAGCCTCAGTTTTCAAATCTGTGTAGTGGAATGGTGATTTGGTCCCATCCTGAGTCCTTTTTTCTCTTCCCTTGTCTTTTTCCTTTTGTTCTATCCAGTTACGTGGAGGATTTCTTGCCCTTTTGGAGGTCTCAGGCCTTCTGCCGGAGTGCTCTAGATTTTTTTGTTGGAAAGGTTCTGCATGTAGATTTTTTTTTTTTAATTGATGTGTTTGTGGGGGAAGGTGAGTACCACATCTTGCTCCTCCGCCACCTTGATCCCGCTCTGGTGACTTGGATTAACCGAGATAACAGCTATAAAACACCCAGCATAGTGTGGATTAGATCATAATAAAGCTGTTATTAGAAAAAAGGTGGTGGAGTCCTACTGGAAAGGGAAACGTTAAATGGAAAAGCATGTTTCCGTTCACAGATGATGACCTGCCTGGCGGGGCTTTGAGTTGAGAAGGTGTTAAAATCCTCAGAGCACCTTGTTTTCCAGCCTCTGTTTGCACAAGAAACTGAACGCTGTGAACAGTGAGCACCTATTCTGTTTCTCGATATTCCCTTCAAAGGAAAGTGAAAGTCGTTCTTGTCCAAGGAGGGCCGCTGTCTTCATCTGCTGTTGGCATGTCAGGGCTGTAATTGCTGTCAGCTGTATCTGCAACATTCACGCGGTGGTTTTATTTTGGTTGAATTACCACTTTGTTAAGTACAGCACCTGTGAAGCCCAAATATTAGGTTGGAATTTCGGCTCTGGTCCTCACCATTCCCATGCTGAGCCTCAATTTCCTCTGTGTAAAATGGGCATACAGTTTCTAGAAGCCCTTTAATTGTATTACCTTGCTGAATCCTAACCCTGACTGTTTGAGGTGTGATCCTGAGGACAACACTCCTGGCCTTTCTGCTGTACTGCCATCTGGCCTTGCAGAGACATCGTCCAAACTGCATTTGCGCGGACCTGGCTGAGCATGGAGGGTGAGACGCTCAGTTATGTACTGCACATCCCGAAGGACCCCGTTAGCAACACAGATGTCATAGACATGGAGGCTTATTATGATGCTTTTCATCATTAAAGATGTAGTAAAGTGATTTGCTGCAATAAAATGTCTATTACTGTTGTTTTCTGACAGATTGAGTAAGGAGTACGTTTTTCTAATTCACCCCAGAGCAGTTGTAGTGGCCAGTAGTGACACAGTCATCAGATGGAGTCACTGCTTCATCTAGAAGGAGGGCATCATATTCTAATGGAGGAAACCAGAATTGTTAGGTGATCTTTGTTTCTGGTAGCACAGTACCTACAGTCAAGTATGGCCTCGTTAGCCATCATCCACAAGAGGCAGGGGGCATGGTAGTTAGGAGCAGGGCTCAGAGCCAGTTAGCCTGGGTTCAGATTTCCATTTTTGCTACCTACTAGCTGTGTGTCTTTGGATAACTTGCTTAACCTCTCTGTGCCTCTGTTCCATATCTGTGAAATAGTGACAATGGTATCCCCCATCTCACAGGGCTGTGGTGAATCTTACATGAATTTCTGTGTAAGCAAGTAGAAAAGCACCTAGCCTGCATTGTTAGCTGGTTTTATTGAGGCCAAAGGCCTTCCTCATAGAAGGATGGTCTTGAGAATATTGAGCTTGTCATAGCCTGACCGTCACTCAGCTACATGTTGTTACTTATAAGTTCCTGCATTTTCACGGAGGAGGTGGGTTTACAGTTCGGACAGCCTCAGAAGGGAGACCAAGATGTTTTAGCTTGGCCCCCTTATTCAAAGGACCGATTCAGTACAATTTGGGCCCTGCCATCACTGCCTAACAGCATTGACTGTATGTTTTTATTGCCTAGATCTTGCTGTAATTTTGTAGATGGAATTTTGTAAAAGGTTTTATGTATTTTATCATGATCATTAAGTTTGCAGTATTTAAAAATAGATGTGTAAAGGATACACAGTGCAGGCTGTAAAACACCCTCAAATGGCATTAAAATGGGAACGAATCCATTCATTTGGGTTTCAGCTAAGTTTATCTTATATTTTATTTTTTTTAATATTCAAAGAGCTGTAGAAATAGGTTATTGAGTAGGAAGTTGGCCAGGCCAGGGCTCTGTACTATGTGGGCACTTATGAACGCTGGCAGAGCCTTCGGAATTTGATCCTGATTGAAATGCAGTCATTTTTCCACCTGCAAAAACAGTTTTCTCCAGCAAATCTGGGGGTGGGGAGAGGGTTTATTCATTCCCACCCTCTCCCGCCTGGATCTTTCACTTTCCATTAGGCTCATTGCCCTCATATTGATGCTTATATGATGGAACCCTTGGAAAATATTCAGTGTGTTTGTTTGTGTTTCTAAACTTGAAAATATTTGCCCTGGTATTTCCCATCACTCTGATGAAATGAGTCATGTGAAATTGAACTTAACCTCTATGGGGTCTTGCAGAACCCCCAGGACCTCGTAGGTCTTAACAAACCCTGTGAAACGTATAGATGAATGTATTTTGGTTCCTGCATGAAGAGGATGGACTGCAAGGTAAAAGGGAAAGATATTTGGTGGAGAAATCAGAATGACAGGCATGAGCCAGGACCTAAAGAGGCAGGACGCGAGACATGGACATGAGCCAGCCCTGGCATCAAACCAACAACTTCCCAGCTGTGGAACGGGGCAGGTCTCAGCCTCTCTGAGCCTCAATTTTCTCGTATGCAAAATGGGCACAATACTTGTACATATGTCTCTGAGAGTTTTCAAAAGAATGAAGGGATCAGATGCAGATGGAATGTGTAGGCTTAAATGTGCATGGTCAGAGCTCAACATACATTAGTTGATGCTGGTGCTGGTGATGCTGCTGCTGTATCTTTATATTCTTACCTCTTGTTTAAAAATTATTCTCAAAATTCATAAAACTCTTCCCGTATATTTTCTTCCAAATATTTTAATATTTTGCTTTTCATATTTAACTGTTTCATGCATCTGGAGTTTATTTTTATCTATGAGGTGAGGTAGGGATTTAATTTTTGTTACTTTGTAAAGGAGTTCCTATACTGCCATATTTCCAAACTCTCTAGTCCTTTTTTGTTGGTCTGAATGATCTTCAGAGCTTTAGATGTCTTTCCATCCTCTGGGAGATAAACTTGGCAGCAAGGTGAGTTAGGATTTTATTGTTTGATTTTTTTAAAAAAATTTCGTGTATGTCTTTTTTGTCTTTTCAGGGTTGCACCCACAGCATATGGAGGTTCCCAGGCTAGGGGTCAAATCGGAGCTGCTGCAGCTGCCGGCCTACACCACAGCCACAGCAATGCAGGATCTGAGTCGTGTCTGCAACCTGCACCACAGCCAGATCCTTAACCCACTGAGCGAGGCCAGGAATCGAACCTGAGTTCTGATGGATACTAGTCGGGTTCGTTAACTGCTGTGCCACGATGGGAACTCCTTATTGTTTGATTTTAAGCTAAGGGAATTTTTTTCACAGATACGTCATTCCTCAGGTCCTCCACTAGATTATTCATTCATCCATCCATCTATCCATCCATCCACTCCAAACTGCTGTAAGCCAGTATTTTCCTTTGGTTTGAATATTCATGTCCTTGTCTCATTTTGGAAGAGTTTTAGGTGTTATTTCATCTAATTGTGCCTCTCTGTCATTCTCTATTTTCTTCTTAAGGGATACTGCTAAATATTTGCTGGAGCTTTTCATTCCATCTTTCATATCTCTCAATTCTTGTTCATGTTTACCACATGTTAATATCAGTATGTTGCATTCTTTGTGACTTTTTAGCTCTGTAGCCGAATTAACCAATTTTCTTTTTCACTGGGATAAATCTCCTAGGCCAGTAGAAAAAGGAGGGTCATGTGTGGGACAGGGACATAATGCCTAAGTGGAAAACTTCAGTGCAAACAAGAACTTGGAGTCATACATGACTAGGAAAAAGAATACCCACTTCCCAGAATCCTGGAGAGATTAGGTTGAACATGGGGCCCTGCCATACATGTGATGGGAGCTGAGCCAGTGTCATTTGAGCTGGCATTCTAGGAAAATACCTTGGCATTTTCCAGAATTGTATGATTTTGACTTAATATCCAGATGTTTATTATTCAATTCTAACTCTTTGGGATTTTCATGGTAAATTAAAAATATGGTGCTTTAGGACATTTGTATGTTGAAGTAGGGGATTGTTCTTGGAGAGCATGTTGTCAAAAGCACCTGCCTTGGATTTCAGACTGGAATCAACTTCCAAGATGTTTTGGGACCAAGGATTCCTGTTCAATGTCCATTAAACATGTGCCTGGTACAGGAAAGGTGTAGGACTTCCCTTGGGCTCTACTGTGTGGCTTGTTTGATCCTCAATTTCCTCATCTGTAGAACAGGGAGACTAATTGAGCTCTGCCTGCCTTCCAGGAGTATGCTGAGTGTTGCATGATGCAGTAGACATGAATGTGCTTTGCAGACTATAAAGTGTTTTGGATGCTTGCGAATCATGGGTATGCAAGCTTTAGGGGGATCTTCTTCCATTGGACACTTGTGTTTGGTGCTGGCTTTTAATCCCAAATGGCCAAGGGCGGGGCTCCTTGAATGCCAGTGGGATTTGAAACTCCTTTAAGAGGTCCACAGACTATCTAAGTTACCGGTTGGCTGTTAGTATGCAGCGGCTGTGCCGAGCCCCATTTCTTTCCATAGACTGGGCCTGTGTGATTATATGCAAAATCTACAAGTGGTGTCATGCTGGGGCATTGTGAGAAGGAGGTCTTAAAAGTTACACACTCCCCTTCATGATTCTTTTTTTTTTTATCATTCATTTATAAATATATATTTTCTACTGTATAGCATGGTGACCCAGTTACACATACATGTATACATTCTTTTTTCTCACATTAAGTTTTCCATCATAAGTGACTAGACAGAGTTCCCAGTGCCACACAGCAGGGTCCCATTGCTAATCCATCCTGAAGGCAACATTCTGATTCTATTTACCCCAAGCTCCCAGTCCCTCCCACGCCTTCCCCTTCCCCCTTGGTAACCACAAGTCTATTCTCCAAGTCCATGATTTTCTTTTCTTTGGAAAGGTTCCTTTGTGCTGTATATGAGATTTCAGATATAAGTTTTACCATATGGTATTTGTCTTTCTCTTTCTGACTTACTTTACTTAGGATGAGAGTCTCCAGTTCCATCCATGTTGCTGCAAATGGCATTATTTTGTTCTTTTTTATGACCAAGTAGTATTCCATCATGTATATATTCCATTCTTCTAATCCAGTCATCTATCAGTAGACATTTGGGTTGATTCCAATGGCCATATTTGGCTATTGTGAATAGTGCTTCAATGAACATGCGGGTGCATGTGTCTTTTTTAAGTAGAGTTTTGTCTGGATATATGCCCAAGAGTGGAATTTCTTGGTCATATGGTAGTTCCATGTATAGTTTTCTTTTTCTTTTTGTTGGCTGCCCTGCAGCCTATGGAGTTCCTGGGCTGGGGATTAGATCTGAGCGACAGTTGCAACCCAAGCCAGAGCTGTGGCAAAACTGGATCCCTAACCCACTGTGTCAGACTAGGGATTGAACCTGTGTCCCAGGGCTCCCAAGACACAGCAGGAACTCCTTCGTCATGATTCTGATAGTAGCTTCCACTCATTGAGTGCCATTGATGTACTAATCACTTTATGTATGTCAACTGCAAAGTAGTACTCTTATCACCACCCCTGTTTTACAGAAGAGGGACTTATGGCTTGGTGCAAAGTAGTACTCTTATCACCACCCCTGTTTTACAGATGAGGGACTTATGGCTTGGAAATGTCGATGAGGAGGGACTTTCTCTAGGTTGTAAAGTTTGGAGGTGGCAAAATTGGAAGTGGGATCTACAGTCTCTGACCCCAAAGCCATTTTCTCTTTAGGACACCATGCTGGTTTAGGTATGATTTTTGTTTTCAACCAGCCAACTAATCATCTAACCAACCAACTAATGAACAGTCACCATTCAGCCAGTAACAATCACCCTAACAAACAGCCTATCCAACCAACCAATCAGTTATTAACAATCATTCACCCAACCAGTAACCACCAACTGATAATTAGTCACTCAGTTAACCATCCATCCATCCAGCCAACTAATGAACAACCACTAGCTCAGCCAATAATAACCGACCCCTAATTAGTCAACCAACCATCAACCAGCCAATAGCATGTGTCGCTCTCTGTCGTCTGGTCAGCCGTGAGCTTTGTGGTGGAGAGGACATATTGCCCCATCCTTAAGGAGCTGCCAGTCTGTGGGGGAAAAAAGGGTCGCTCTTGCGCATCACACCACCACCCATGGTTGGTTCGGTGTCTGCCTCCTCACCGTGAAACTGACAGCACTAATGGCCTGAACCCAGCCAGAACACAGAATGAGACTTGAACCCGTGAGCTGGGACTTGAACTCAGCCTAAACCCAGATTGGGACTTTAACCCACAGTTTTAAATTAGAATCACTCAGAGTTCCCCTTGTGGAGGAGCGGAAACAAATCTGACTAGGAACCATGAGGTTGCAGGTTCGCTCCCTGGCCTCGCTCAGTGGGTTAAGGATCTGTCATTGCTGTGAGTTGTGGTATAGGTCACAGACAAGGCTTGGATTCCGTGTTGCTGTGGCTGTGGCATAGGCTGGCAGCTGTAGCTCCCATTGGACCCCTAGCCTGGGAACCTCCATATGCTGCAGGTACAGCCCTAAAAAGCAAAATAAATAAATAAATAAATAAGAATCACTCACTTGGTGTCTGGACTTACTGAGGTTCAAATTCTTTATGCCTCCACACAGAATGAGTTCAGCAAGAGACAAAGTGATGGGCAAGAAATAGATTTATTAAGCCGGGACACTTGTGAGAGATGCAAGGAGTTTCTGCCCTGAGGATCCAGTGGCTGTAGTTTTATAATGGAAGGGCAGTGGGGTGGGAAAAGCCTTCTCTTCCTCTTTCTTTGAGTTATAGCTCCTCCTTCGTATCCAATAACGTGTGTATTCAAATCAGCGGAAGGGCAGTCCTCAAACTCCAGCCCTTGGTCGGAATCTGAATGCAGGCCTCACCCCAGCCCCGCCCCAGTGACCTGAGGCGTATCTCCACGAGTCAGCAGACCTGCCTTGTTCCGGTGGTCCTCTTGAACAGTTATTAATTTACAGTGATCAGTCCCCTAGGTTTCCCTCTCTCTCTGTGAGACTTCTGCAACTACCTGTGCCTACTCCAGCCCTGTCTAGCTGGCTTGGAACTTTGTAGGGCAGGGTGGTGCCTTGGTTGTACTTGCGTCCCCAGAGCCCAGAAAGGAGCAGCTATACTGGAGGTAGTGGGGGTGCCCGGAAAATATCACACACGTACACAATAGGGAACAACTCAGAACACTGTGGAATGAATAAAGGTGTTGTGATCAGAAGTGGCTGGGGCGGGGCACCGGGGGGGCATGTCAGATCCACCCAAGGGGTTGTGTGAATGAAAGGTCAGACGATCCTTTGGTCTGCAGAGTTACCTCCTGGGTGTAACAGAACAAACGCTCCATGGAAGCTGCCTCCCGCTGAACACTCACTGGGCTCCCTTCTGGACAGGGAGCATGACGTGGCGGGAAGAGCCCTGGATTGGGGTCAGGGGTCCAAGCACAGCTGAGCCACTAACACCTTGGGTGGCCTTGGACGGCTGGCCTCAGTCCCCCCTCCACCCCTGCTCTCTCATTTTATGGACGAGGCCAGTGAGGCCCCAAGACCTGAGTTCGCCCCTCCAAGGCCCCTTCTAGCTCTGGCGTTTCCAGTCTTTTCTGGCTCCTCATTAACGGAGTGTTTTCATCTTCCAATCTGCATTCCAGTTTCCTCCCCTGAGCCTCGACCCTCTGGCAGGCAAGTGGGCACCGTGTGAAATTCTCTGAATTGCACACAGGGGAACCTTGCCCCATCTTCCACCAAAGGGGCCAGAGGCTAATTGGCAGGCCCAGCCGCATCCTGTGTCTGCCCCACGGACGTGTGTGCAGGCCGGGGAGCTGGGCGATGCCGGGAAATGCGCGCGCTTTCTCTGCGTATCTGTTACAGGCCCCGCGGTTCACCGTCTGCTCGGAAATTGGGTAAGTGTTTTCTTACCCAAACTTGAGTAACCGCCGTTGAAATGTATGGTTAGAAAGTCTTGGCTCTCAGAACAGACCACACAGTGACTCGCCCAGTGAAACTCAATGCCCTGGGCTTATTCGGTTTTACCTACGACACCGCTGCAGGAAGAAATGGTTTGGAGGGGATGAATGTCTTTCCATCCATTTCTGAAAGGTTTTATTAGCTGGAGGAAGGCAGAGGGGGTGTTGGTGTACCTCTTCCTCTTAGCCTTGGCCTGGCCTCTGGCTCAGGGGCAGGAAGAGGGCCTGAGACAGAGGGAAGGAGCATCCCCAGGGCCCCTTGACCTCAGAGGCTGGCTGTGGCTGCCTGATGCCTGCGTTCACCAGGAGCTGGAGCCAGTGAGGATTCCAGCCCGGGCGCACTGTGTCTTGTGCCACATTCTGGCTGGCTGCTCAGCATCCAGCGCGGGCCCCGTTTTTAATCAGCCTTTTTCACCCGCTCAAGCCAAGAAAAAGCTGTAAAGTCAGAAAGAACACTGGCATCTGTTCCATGCCTCAGAACAGAGCAGATATTGTCCTGGCCTTCCAGTCTTCATTCTTTTTGACCACACAAATGGTTCCAATCAGTTTCCAGAGGCTCTCTGTAGTGTTTTAGTATGTTTGCTTTCTGTGTTCTTGGGTCAGTGACCCTCCAGCCTGGAAAGGCACCTCCCCGCTCACCCTCCCCACTGACAAAAGGGAAGATCAGGCGTGAATTGGACCTGTGCATGTGTGTGTTTGCATGCTTGCACCACCCCTGCCCAAGGAGATGCCCAAGAAGAGACTAAAGGGCCTCTGGATTATGTGTGGAATGTCTGTGTAGATGCTTCTCTCCTTGGAATGCAGGAAACATGGTTCAGGGCCTGAAGGACGGCATCGCTGCTCTCAGGTGACCCTGTTCATGGGGCCATGCCCACCTTTCCACCCTGCCTCCAGGGAGCTTGGATATTCCCCCCAGCTGACAATGACTGTGTCATTGCCCCTCTGCAGAGGACACGGGGCCTCACAGCTGCTGGGGAATTGGGATGTTTTCCTTCTCCTTCAGAGAGCTTCAAATCTAGAAGCTTTTTAATGCCAAGCTTCCAAGGAGCAGATTAATGAGGTAGAAAGGATGAGAGCGTTCCCTGGCAGTCTAGAGTTGGGGATCCAGGCTCTTGTCACTGCTGTGGCTTGGGTTTGATCCCTGGCCCAGGAACTTCCATATGCCACAGCACAGCCAAAAAAAAAAAGAAACCCAAACCAAAAACAAAAACCAAAAACCCAAGGTAGAAAGGGTGAGTGTTTCCTCGCTGCCAAGCAAAGTTGAATTTGCTGATAGAACAGCAAGTGGGACTTGGAAGTCAAGTCCTGCAACAGAGGACTGGCCTCCCTGCCCCCGCGTGGCAGAAGGAGCCGTCTGCACAGAACATCTGCACAGAACACTGTTGCTCTTGTGCGACTTTACAGATACGAGACTTAGAGTCTGATTTTTTTTTTTTTCTTTGAGGGATGGAAATGAATCCTCATTATAGGGCAAGCATAGTTGTGACTTGCGGAAGGCTGACTGGTTGCCAGGCACCTGGTTAAAGATCCCATGTTAACGTCTTTTTCTAGTCCTTAAAGCACTTCCTTTTCTGTCGGGGAAAGGAATGATGAACTCTGATTTCCTGCAGTCTGATCAACCAGGAGGGTAACTGAAGGTTCACAGAGGTTCTAGGTCTCTTCCTCCCCATCTCCATCGTCAACCCTGCTGAACTCAGGCTCTCTGGTGTGTCTGAAGGTGTCCAGTAGATGTGCCCGTGACCTCTGGCTTTGAGACTGCCGGAGAGGAAAGGACAGAATTCTTCACTGCACCTGTCGTGGCTGGGCCTCTGGACCTAGATACTGAGACAAGTTGGGAAAAAGACTTTGGGGGTGGGATTTATACTTTTGAAAGGAAGGGCTGGCTTGGCTGGGCAGCTCTATGCAGCTGGGACAGACCTGGGGGCACTGACATCCCACTAGTGACTGCACTCCCTACCGCTGGGGACCTGAGCACAATTTGACTGTAGGCCAGCACTTCCTAACTGTGCCCTTAGTTCTGTGAAGGTGATAAAGAAGGGCCGTGAGTGGTTTTCGAATTCAAAACGTGTTTTTACAACTGAAAATGAAGCCTCGACCAGAATTTGTCTTTGCTTTATTCAGAGTTGATGAGTGGATGGCCGCAGCGTTGGGCTGCCAGACTGAAGACTTGTTGAGGTGGGGCCTGGGGCAAGTCACCACTAAGCCACGCTTTACCAAACTCTAGTCAGGCCCCTCTGAGCACATTTTCAGCTAGGTCTCATCTTTAAGCATGTCTTCAGAAGCCCAGTTTTAGCAAGATTCCTGCTTATTCAGTTTAGCCAGAATCCCCCACCCTCGATATCTGACCACCCAAGTTCCTCCTCCCCACCCTCCCCTGGGATGTCTGACCCCCTGGCCTGCCTTCAGCAGGAACCTGTCAGGTCAGTTCAGCCAGACTCTCTCTCTCCTCTGATATTTCCTGCTATTAATTTTTCATCCTCTGACTTCCACCTGCTTGCTCCTTGGCTATGGATTCTCACTTTTCCGTGTTGATTCAGAGTTGAACCCAATCTCTCTTTCCTCCTGCAAAATCTCTTTGCAGTGGGCTCTACACCTATTACAGACAGTCTTGCATAAAGGCCGCCTCACCATTTTAACCAGGGTCATGAATGGTTTTTTCTGTAATATCCTCATCCTCACGGAGCTTTTCACTGTCACTGCCATCATCCTCAACATTACGGGCGGATGAATTCGATACCCGCTGTGTACAGAGGATAGAACTGTGTCAAGGAGGGCGCAGGTCACAGCTCCCTTTGCCAAAGAGCTGACACTCAGGTGTTAGCGTCTCGGTGCTGGTCCCTGAAATGCCTAGAGGAGTGGGCAGGTAACATGGATGGTTGGCACTTAGGGATATAAGGAAGTGGGGTGTGGTGAGACTCTGCTAAACTGCCTGAAGATAATCAAATCTGAACACTTACAAAGCAAAGTGATGGCACACAAATCCCACATGAGGGGTGAATCCGGCCTAAGCGTCCGCAGTCTGAACCCACTGGCCTGGAGGGCTGTTTTCTTCAGATGCAGTAACTTTCCCAATCCTGGAAGAGGAGGCAGACACAGATGGCGATTTGTGGGAAGTCCATGAGATCTCGTTGGAAGCTGGTGGTTTTGGAATCAGAAGATTTGGGTGTGAGTCCCAGACTGCAGCGTTTGCCACCTCGGTCATTGAGCATCTCTGAGGAAGTGCCGCCGTGTTAGTCCACACCACCCCTCACTCAGCGGCCCAGAGATGAGGGAGACCAGCTCTGGGGACCCTCAGCTCCATGCCCAGCTCTTGGGAGGTCCTTGGGAGTTTTACTGTGACCCTGACTGGCCTAGAGGATTGGTGGCTGAGACAAATGGAAGTCTTTCCACCCTCCTCCTCTTCCTTATACAATGCCACGCACACTCACGCCCACACTCGCAAGCACCCTGTCTCTCCCACTGATCTCTTTCCTCTCCTGCCACATGCACTCTCTCTGTCTCACACATACCCCCTCTCTCAAGCACACCGCTTTCCGTCCTGCAGCTCCCGTCACCTGCCTAATCCCAGAAACACCCCTAGATCATCTTTACATGCATTCCTGGGGAGGTAGTTTCCTTCCCCCTCCAGAAAATGCCTTATGAGGTCAGTTGAGAAGAATGAACTCAACCCAGTGGCTCTTGGGGGCTAACCTTTGACCCAGGGTCTGCTGGCTGTGGGCTTTCTGAGTAAGCAGGCCCACCCTAGCATACCTTGCCTCAGGCCACCCAGTCTTTTCCTCCCCTGCAGGAAGCCTGTGGGTGGGCCCGCTCCCATCAGCTGCCCCATTGGGGTGGCTCCTCCCCACAATTTTAACCCTTTGTGGTAACGGAAGGAACAGGGAGGCGGTATCTTCTCTCACTGGAGACTGTGGTTGATCCCAGCCTCTCTCCTGGCGTGGGGAAGAGGCCAGCTTCTCCAGCTCTGACAAGGTCTCCTGCAAGAAATGGTCCGCCGTGCGCACACGACGCTTGCTTGGTGCCTGCAGGCTCTCAATAGATGCCAGCTGAACTGATGCTTCCCCAAAGGAGCAGCAGCAGGCTGTCCATGCCTGGACCGCCTAAGTCCTGGGCATACAGTGGCCTTGTGCTGAGTGTGTGCGCTCCGCATCCATCTCCCCTCCATTCCCCTTCAAGGAATCACCTTCCCTCCCTCCACGACCCACGGGAGCCTGGTTCAGCTGTGAGAGCAGTATCCTTGTGACCACAGTGACTGCTCTGGAGGTGTCCTTGCCCCACATGCATCCTGTGGGAGCCCTCCAGGGGTCTTCTGCTGGAATGCTGCAAAAGAGATATTCCCCTTGTCCTGGGATTTGCCAGGCTGTGAGGATTCAGATGTGAGATTGCCTAAAGCTCCTTGACATCCCTGTGGGAGAACCTGTCCAGAATGAAACCCCGGAGCACAGGGAAACGGCAGAGGGAAGAAGGGAGACCAGGACCTGGAGACACTGGGTGAGCCTCTGGCCCGGATGAATGCAGCAGAACTCTGTTAGGAGAGGGCAAGAATTCCCTGACTGGCTTGAGCCAGCTCGAAATGGGCCTTGGTAAACTGTAACCTGAACTGTCTTAATTCCGGCCATTGGTTGAGGGGTGGTTACAAATCTACTCAAAATTGCTTAGCAAATCAGATTTAAACCAGACGTTTATGGCAGCACCAAACATTCGCAAGAGCTGACATTCACTGAGGGCTTTATCAGGTGCCAGATATACAGAGGATTTAAAAAAATTTTTTCCTGAGTAAGTCGTTAAAACTATCCTGTGTTGTGCACACTGTTCTGATCTCTGTAGCTGCCACCACCACCGCCGCCGCCATCATCACCATATTACCATCACCACCATCGTCTCATTATCATCACCTTCACCACCACCACCATCATCAGCATCGCCAGCACCAGCAGCACCGGCACCCTCGCTAGCACATTCGTCACCATCGCCACCACTGCCACCATCATCACAATCTGCCTCAGCATCACCGTCTCCGTCGCCACCGTTGTAGTCTCCATGGTTCAAGCTCTGTGCCCTCCGGAAACATGCATTCTCTTTCAGTCCTCTACTCCTCTGCTCCAACAGTCTCTCGAGCGTGTTTACCGTGTGGGCAGTAGAGGGAGATGGTCCTTGTCCATGTGATGGGAATGGTCGTAAGACTCTGTCCTGAGGGTAGGCGTTCACTCTCACATTTTGAAGTCGGATGTGTGCAGCTGTGCCTGCCCTTATTTCTCTGCAGTCAGACTCATCTCTTGAGATCTCGTTTACCCTGAGCACTGGAAGATCCAAGCTGCCTGCTCCGGGCACCCGGTCGCATCGAGTTTGAGATTCTCATTTTGGAGAGTCACCTTCCTCTGCATCCCTTCTCGTCCCTTTCCCAGGGGGAGTCTACGTACCTGCCAGGGCTTATATGTCCCTGTGGCCTAAGAGGTGGACAACTGGTCGGTGTGTCATTCTCTGTCCTTTTTGGTCTTTCCAAATATAACTGCTGAGGGAGTTCAAACATTGAGGTGACCTTCACATACCATAAAATTACCCATCTTAAAGTCTTAAATTCAATGGAACTTTGTACATTCAGCCTTGTGCAGTCATTACCTCTATCTAGTCCTGAAACGTTTTCATCACCCCCAAAGGAGTCCTAGTGCCTTTAAGCATTCACTCCCTATTTGCTTCCCTCCCGAGGCTCTGTGACCACACGTCTGCTTTCCATCTCTGTGGATTTACCTATTCTGGCCACTTCTGGTGATGGAATCACCTGCCGTTTGTAATGGGCTTCTGTCATCGTGATGTCTTTGAGGCTTATCCACATTGTAGCATGTGTCAGCACTTCATTTCATTTTACAGCTGACCCAGTTGTGTGGATAAATCACAATTTAGGTATCCATTCTGCTAACAGACATTTGGGCTATTACCACCTTCTAGCTGCTGTGAATAACACTGCCATGAACATTTGTGCACAACTTTTTGTTTCGGTTCCTTTTGGACATATACCTAGGAGTGAGATTACTGGCTTATGTGGTACTTCTTCTTCTTTTTTTTTTTTTGGCTTTTTAGGGCTGTACTTGCGGCATATGGAGGTTCCCAGGCTAGAGGTCTAATTGGAGCTACAGCAGCTGGCCTTCCCCACAGCCATAGCAATGCGGGATCCAAGCTGTGTCTGTGACGTGCACCACAGCTCACAGCAATGCCGGACCCTTAACCCATTGAGCAAGGCCAGGGATCAAACCTGCAACCTCATGGTTCCCAGTCAGATTCGTTTCCACTGCACCACAACAGGAACTCCTTATGTGGTACTTCTGGGTTTAACCTTCTGAGGAACTGCCAAACTGTTTTCCTCAATGACTGAGTGATTTTATATGCTCAACAGTAATGTGTAAGGATTGCAATTTCTCCATGTCTACTGAGGTCCTTTTCCATGTTCTATTTGGTAACCATTTAAAATCCACATATCTATACTCAGCTGATTTCCTTAAGCCTTAGTGGGTGTCTGGGCTCCTCGGGCTGCTGAGTACAGTTGTATAGGTTGTGCACTGCACAATCCTAGACACTAGTCACATGATAGTCATTATAGATTTGTATATTTATTATGCCAATTTTGCAGAAAGTGGCAGCAGAATATCTTGGGGAAGGAGTATCTTTTAAAAATTTGCACAGGGTTATCATCCAGACTGACTGTGGTCCTGTGCAGCTGGACCCTCTAGATCTCCATCCCCAGTGCCCTTTTCCCTCTTCCTGTAGCAGCTGGCCTGTGGCCCACACCTTAGCCACAACTTCATCTTGTTATTCCAGTATGCCCATGATGATGACAACCGTAGCTCATCCCCGCCCCCGTCCCCCTATTTCCCTTAGCACTTGGTTCATAGCTTTGATTAAAAGTTCAGGAAAGGAGTTCCCATTGTGGCACAGTGGAGACAAACCCAACTAGCATCCGTGAGGATGCAGGTTCGATCCCTGGCCTTTCTCAGTGGGTTAAGGATCTGGCATTGCCATGAGCCGTGATGTAGGTTGCAAATGTGGCTCAGATCCCACGTTGCTGTGGCTGTGGTGTAGTCTGGCAGCTGTAGCTCTGATTTGATCCCTAGCCTGGAAACTTCCATATGCCGTGAGTGCAGCCCTAAGGAAAAAAAAAAGTTCAGGATAGGTTTCATCTCCATGGATTTTGCTTAAAGAAGAAACGCTTTTAAAACCTCATTAGCCTCTCTAATTCCTTGCAGGTCTGCAAGGGGAGAGCCAGACCACGCATCTCTGGGGAACCAGTGCCTTCTCTCAGGCATGATCAAATTTGACTGTCTCAGCAACCTTTTGAGCAGGAAAGAATTTCTCTACCCACTTTGCAAATTAGAAAATGAGACTCAAAAGGTGAAATAGCTGCTCAAAGTCTCCCAGTGAGGAATACTGATCAAAAGTAGTGTTTATTGAGTGCCTACTGTGTGCTACATGTTGTTGTTAAGGATCGGTTTTCACGTATTCATTTATGTAGTATTATCCCCATTTTACTGATGAGGAAAGTTGAGGCACTGAGAGGGTTGGTGATGTCTCTAGGGTCTGACTGCTACAAAGTGCAGACCTTGCTCTTCTAACCTGAATGTCAGCTGATGGATTAGGTAGGGTGTTGAGATACCATGGAGAAGTTCAGTTTTGTTTTAGGTGCCAAGCTTAGTGTCCACATGTAATTTAAGTTCCATCTTGGACTCCATTTTTGAAAGAACGTTGAATGTTGATTCCTGAGTGTTTGGTGAATGTAACTGACACAGAGGGGAAGATGCATCTGGTCTGGCTAATAAAGCGGACTCTTGTTGGTTCTGAATTTTGTGGCAGTATTATATTTTTTAATTTCCTGGCAAGATTGTACTCTTGCAAGCTGGTGAAATGGAGCATTCTGAATCTTAGGAGTTGGGGCTTTTTCCACCACATTCCTGCTCTTGGCTTCCTAGGGAGCATGTGGTAGGTGTCTCTGAGGTAGGCTTAGTGAAACTCACCAACTCTGAGATGCAGAGTGCTTGCTCACACAGGCTCCCCTGACCCTGATGCAGCCCTAGAAGTTGGGGATTTTTACTCATTTAACTGAAATGCAATGTGCATGTCCTGTGTATGGGCCCTGGTGTGTAGAGCAGAACTGAGATGGCCAGGATTCTGCCTTCACGGTGCTGGCATTTTTTTTTTTTTTTTGTCTTTTTAGGGCCACACCTGTGGCATATAGAGGTTCCCAGGCTAGGGGTTGAATCAGAGCTATAGCCACCATCCTACACCACAGCCATAGCAACTCCAGATCCAAGTCATGTCTGTGACCTACACTGCAGCTCATGGCAACACTGGATCCTTAACCCACTGATCGAGGCCAGGGATGGAAGCTGCATCCTCATGGATACTAGTTGGGTTTGTTATCGCTGAGCCACGACAGGAACTCTGGTGCTTGCATTTTTGTCTGTAAAAAAAAGTCTAGAGGGGACAGAGACAGTTCAAGTAGTGATAAATGCTTGGTGGAACTCAATGGGACACTGTAATATAAAGTGACTGGTGTGGGAGTTTACTTTGGGTGGGAAGGTGCCTCTGAGGAAGCAGCATTTGCAAGAAAACTTTCAGGACAGGAAGGAAACAGCCATGAGAGGCTGGAAAGAGCGTCCCTAGAAGAGGGAACAGAATGTGCAAAACATGCTAAAGAGCTTATCCCTATATTACAGTTGAGGACTCTGAGGCTCAGAGGTAAGACAGTGCATCCAGGCTTGGACTTAGGTTTCCTGCTTCCAGATCTGGGCATTTTGTATGACCTCAGGCTGCCTTGCTGATGGTCTGAACCACGCATTCTAGGACATGCATGGCGATGGAGGTTTTGGCTGTGACAGTGACTGGGTTGGGGGCAAGGACTACAAATGTCCTGCAGCATGTGTGGTCAGCCTGCAGCTTGAGAACCATCCTAGCACCCTGGCGGGCTGAGGAGAAGCGGTGCATGGGGACTTGCCCCAGTGCCTGCCTTTGGAGCATGTTTGCTGCAGGCTTGGACGCTTGGAGCCACCTTGGAGTTAACTGTGCCCTGGCTGAGAAGTCACATCGTGGGAGGGGGTGCAGCCCTGAGGCCTCTGGTCCGGCTCAAATTTTCTGTTTCTGGTAGAACTTCCCCCCTCTCTGGATTTGCTCAGGTTTCTCCTTCATGCTCTTAAGATTCCTTGGGCTGTATAATCATTACCTCATTCTAGCTTCGGGCTGAGCAGGAGAATCAGAGTTATGCAATTTCCAGCAAATGTAAACTTTCTCCGTTTCTCATGGGAAGGTTCTGTCCCCCTTCCCTGGATATCAGCTGATGCAAAGCCAGAGTCCTTCTGCTCTGAATGAAGTCACATGGTTTGGGAGATGATTCTCTTCATTAACACAGGGTCTAGGGTGGGGGCCCACAGAGCTCTGATACTCATCACTCCTTCCTACCTATTATTTTTTTTTCTTTTTTTCTTTTTTTTGGCATTTCTTGGGCCACTCCTTCGGCATATGGAGGTTCCCAGGCTAGGGGTCTAATTGGCCTATGCTGGAGCCACAGCAACGCAGGATCCGAGCCATGTCTGCAACCTACACCACAGCTCATGGCAACGCTTCTTCTCTTCCTTCTTCTTCTCCTCCTCCTCCGCCTCCTCCTCCTTCTCATTCTCCTCCTCCTCCTCCTTCTTCTCCTCCTTCTCCTTCTTCTTCTCCTCCTCCTCCTTCTTCTCCTCCTCCTCCTTCTTCTCCTCCTCCTCCTTCTCCTCCTCCTCCTCCTTCTCCTCCTCCTCCTCCTTCTCCTCCTCCTCCTTCTCCTCCTCCTCCTTCTCCTCCTCCTCCTCCTTCTCCTCCTCCTCCTCCTTCTCCTCCTCCTCCTCCTTCTCCTCCTCCTTCTCCTCCTCCTTCTCCTCCTCCTTCTTCTCCTCCTCCTTCTTCTCCTCCTTCTCCTTCTTCTCCCCCTCCTCCTTCTTCTCCTCCTCCTTCTTCTCCTCCTCCTTCTCCTTCTTCTCCTTCTCCTCCTCCTCCTTCTTCTCCTTCTCCTTCTTCTCCTCCTCCTCCTTCTCCTCCTCCTTCTCCTCCTCCTCCTCCTTCTTCTCCTTCTTCGTTTGGATGAACTACAATTTGTTTATCATTCACCAGTAAGGGACATTTGGGTTGTTTCCAGTTTTTGGCGATTATGAATAAAGCTGCTGTCAGCATTCGTATGCAGGTTTTTTCTGTAAGCATGTCTTTATTTCTCTGGGTAAATAGCAAGAGTGAAGTTGTAGGGTCATGTGGTGGGTGAGTGTTTAAGTTTTTAAGCAGCTGCCAAACTGTTTTTCAGAGTGGATGTATCACTGTACATTCCCACCAGCAATGGATAAGAATACCCATTTTTTCTGCATCTTCACCAGCATTTGGCATTGTGAGTATTTTAAATTTTAACTATTTCAGTGAGGGTGTAGTGGTCTTGATTTGCATTTCTCTAATGGACTAATGGTGTTAGACTTCTTATGTGTTTATTTGCTTATATGTTTATCTGAGTACCCTCTTGGCTAAGTGTCTGTTAAAGCCTTTCATTCATTTTTAGTTGGTTTGTTTTCTTCCTGTTGAGTTACAAAAGTCCTTGAGTATAACTGACATACAATGAAGTGCATACGTTTAACCATAGACTCTCATGGTTTTTTTTTTTTTTTTTGTCTTTTGCCTTTGTTGTTGTTGTTGCTATTTCTTGGGCCGCTCCCGCGGCATATGGAGGTTCCCAGGCTAGGGATTGAATCGGAGCTGTAGCCACCAGCCTACGCCAGAGCCACAGCAACACGGGATCCGAGCCACGTCTGCAACCTACACCGCAGCTCACGGCAACGCCGGATAGTTAACCCACTGAGCAAGGGCAGGGACCGAACCTGCAACCTCATGGTTCCTAGTCGGATTCGTTAACCCCTGCGCCATGACGGGAACTCCATCTCATGTTTGACATATATATCCATCTATGAAACTTTTACCAAAATCAAAATAATGAAAATGTCATTGGCATTCCTTTCCTCCAGAGTTTCCTAGTGTCCTTTGTGAGTCCTCTCGACCTCCCCATACCTCATTCTCAGGCAACTCCTAATCTGCTTTCTGTTACGTGGCAGTACGAATTTCCTGGTTTTATATTCATATACTTGTTTTTTTGACTGGCTTTGACTCACTCAGCATCATTATTTCAAGATTGCTGCATGTTGTAGCATGCATTAGTAATTCTTTTTATCATCAAGTAGTATTCCAATGTATGGATATGCCACAGTTTTTCTGTTCAACTACTGATAAATATTTGTGTTGTTTCCAGCTGGGGGCTATTACAAATAGAGCTGCTGTTAACATTCCTGTATATGTCTTTGCATGGACGTATGTTTTCCTTTCTTTTAGAAAAATACCTAGAAGTGGTATGGTTGGATCATGTAGTTGATGAATGCTTATATTTTTGAGAAACTGCCAGAGTGTTTTTCAAAGTAGTTGCATTGTTTTACCATCCCACCAGCAGTGTGGGAGAGTTCTAGTTTCTCCATATTCTTGCCAACACTTAGTATGGTTAGACTTTTTATTTTAACCTTGCTGTGAATGCAGAGTTTTTTCCTTTTTGGTACATCTTTTATTGCTTTGTCTTGTTTTATTGCACTGGCTAAGACTTACAGGATAATGTTCAGTATGAGTGTTGAGAGTAGATATTCTTGCCTAATTCCTAATCTTGGGAGAGGAGTGTCTTTCATCATCACAAGTATGATACTAACTGTAGGGATTTTTTTTTCTTTTTGTGGTAGATTCCCTTTATCAGATTGAGGACATTCTCTTGTATTACTAATTTTCAGAATTTTTAAAAATAATAGGTGGAGGAGTTCCCGTCGTGGCTCAGTGGTTAACGAATCCGACTAGAAACCATGAGGTTGCAGGTTCGATCCCTGACCTTGCTCAGTGGGTTAAGGATCTGGCATTGCCATGAGCTGTGGTCTGGGTTGCAGATGCGGCTCGGATCCTGCATTGCTGTGGCTCTGGCGTAGGCTGGTGGCTATAGCTCTGATTCGACCCCTAGCCTGGGAACCTCCATGTGCCACGGGAGCAGCCCAAGAAATGGCAAAAAAAGACAAAAAAAAAAAAAAATCATAGGTGGAGGAATTCCCATTGTGGCTCAGTGGGTTAAGAACCTGACATAGTGTCTGTGAGGATGCGGGTTTGATCCCTGGCCTTGTTCAGTGGGTTAAGGATCCAACATATCCTCAAGCAGCAAAGGTTGCAGATGTGGCTCAGATCTGGTGTTATTGTGGCTGTGGCATAGGCTGGCAGCTGTAGCTCCAATTCAAGCCCTAGCCCTAGAACTTCCATATGCTGCAGGTGTGGCTGTAAAAAGAAAAAAATTATAAGTGGGTGTAAAATTTTGTCATATGATTTATCTGTATCATATGGTTTTTCTTGAGATGGTTAATATGGTTGATTACACTGATTAATTTTTGAATAGTGAACTAGCCTTGCATTCCTGGGATAAACTGTACTAGGTTGTGGTGTGTTGTTCCTTCCGTACATTGATAGATTCACCTTTCTAATATTTTGCTGAGGATTTTGTTTGTGCTTATGTTTATGAGGGATAATGGTCTGTAGCTCTTTTTCTTAGCTTGTATTATCTTTAGTTTTGGTGTTGGTGTAATACCCGCCTCATAAAGTTAGTTGGTAATAATTTCGTCCTTTTCCTGTGTTCTGGAAGAAATTGTGTTGAATGGTGCTATTTCTTCTTTGACTGTTGGGTAGACTTCATCAGCGAAACTATCTGGACCTGAGGACTTCTCTTTTGAAAGCTCTTAAACTGTGAATTCAATTTTTAAAAGTGTTATAAAACTGTTCATGTCATCTATTTCATCTTGGGTGAATCTTGGTAGTTTCTAGTTTTTGTGGAATTTTCCCATTTTATCTAAATTGTCAAAATGTGTTGGCATAGAGTAAGTTGTTCGTAGTATTCATTTATTGTGCTGTCGATATTTGAAGGTCTGTAGTGATATGGAGACCCAGTGATTTGCAGATTGTAATGTATCTAGGCTTGGGTTTCTTGTGTTCCTGGTGTTAATAACGTGTGTCTTTTTATTGGACATTCTTGCTAGAGGTTTATAAAATAATAAAATTTTATTATTTTGAAGAACCAGGTTTTCATCAATTTTTCTGTTATTTTTTAAATTTCATTTATTTCTATTCTTTTTTATGTAATTTCTTTTGCTTGCTTTGCTTTATTTTGCTCTTCTTTTTTTTAGTTTCTAGTGATGGAAACTTAGACCACTGGTTTAAGCCCTTTCTTTGTCTCTGTCTCTTTTTTTCTTTTTGGCCACACCTATGGTATATGGACATTCCCAGGCCAGGGATTGAATCTGAGCTGTAGCTGTGGCAACGCTGGATCCTTAACCCACCGTGCTGAGCCAGGGATTGAACCCAAGCTGCTGCAGATGCCACCTCCTTAACCTGCTGCACCACAACGGGAACTTACTCTTCTTTTTCAAAATGAGCATTCAACAATAAAAATTTCTTTCTCAGCACTGCTTTAGTTGGATTCCACAAATTTTGTTATGTTGTAGTTTCATTCTCATTCAGTTAAAATATTTTCTAATTTTCCTTGAGAACTCTTTCAACTTATTGATTATTTAGATATGTTTCAATTTTCAAGTTTTTGAATATTTTCATATTACCATTCTGTCATTGATAGTTTAATTTCATTATCAGAGAACATACCTTGTATTATTTCAATTCTTATAAATTTATTACAATTCTTTGTAAATTTGTTGGTTTTTATGTGCCAGAAAATGGTTGTTGATTTTTCTGTCTATGTGAACTTGGAAAAGAAGGTGCATTTTGCTGTTGGTGGTGTTTTATAAATTAGATCCAGTTGCTTCATAGTGTTGTCAGTTCATCTACATCCTTGCTGGTCCCCAGTCTGTTTTTTTGAACCAAGAGAGGAGCGTTGAATTTTCCAGCTATAATTGTGGATTTATTTGTTTCTTCTTTTAGCTCTGTTGGGTTTTACGTCATTGTTTTCCTATAAATAAATGTGCTGTTTTTCTCTGGCTACATTCAAGTTTCTTTGTCTTTCACTTGGATTGTTTTGATTATAATGTATCTAGGCTTGGGTTTCTTTGAGTTTATCTTTTTGGGGACTCACTAAACTTCTTGAATCTGAGGTTTTGCTTTTTGACAAATTTGAGAAGTTTTCAGATGTTATTTTCTCAATTTTTCTGCATTGCATCCCTTCTTTCTCCTTTCTTTCTGGAATTTCTAGGACGTCAATGTTAGACATTCTGGCACAAGTCCCTTAGTCCCTGTTCATGTGTTTTTTTCTGTGCTTAAAATTCTTTTTTCTTTCATCTTTTTTTTTTTTCAGATTGGATAATTTCTTTTAATCTGTTCTCATACTCAGTGAGTCATTCCTCTGCTCTCTCTATTCTATTTTTGAGCCCATCCAGTGAGCTTTAACATTTTGGTTATGGTACTTTTAAGTTCTAAAATTTCAGTTTGGTTCTTCTTTATTTCTTCTCTTTCTTTGCTGAGACTTCCTATCTTTGCATTCAGTTTAAGAGTATTTGCCCTTACTTCTTGGAGCATTTTTATAATAGCTGCTTCTAAGTCTTTTTCTGATCATCCCAATAGCTGTATCATATAGGTATGGGGATCTGGTCTTTGTCTTTGCCAGTAAAAGTTGAGATTTTCGTGTTTCTTTTCTTCTTCTTTTTTTTTTTTTCGGGCTGCACCCACGCATAGGGAGGTTCCTAGGCTAGTGGTCTAATCAGAGCTACAGCTGCTGACCTGCACCACAGCCACAGCAACGCAGGATCTGAGCCGTGCCTGTGACCTACACCACAGCTCACGGCAACGCCGGATTCCCTAACCCAGTGAGTGAGGCCAGGGATTGAATCCGCAACCTCATGGTTCCTAGTTGGATTCGTTTCCACTGTATCACAACCGGAACTCCCTGTTTGTTTGTTTTTTATACTAAGTAGCTTTCATTTGTATACTGAACATTTTGAATACTATATTATGAGGCGCTAGGTCTTGTTTAAATGCCACAGAGAACTTTGCTATGTTTATTTGATTGGGTCATTGACCTGATTAGGTTTGGACAGCAAGTTCCTACCAGCCGCCTTCGAGCTGTGATCCTGAGGGCAGGTCAGTTTCCAAAACCTCTGCCATCCTGGTCAGAGCTGCCCCGCGTGTGCTCCACCCAGTGGCCAGCCTTGGATCTGGATGATGGTTTATTCTGTGTTTAGTCCTTAAAATCTTAGGTATGCTTTCAGGGTCAGACAAATGCACTTGCCCAGGAGCTCATGCGCTGCTTTAAAGGATCCCTTTCCCTACCTCCTCCCTCTCTGTGGACTCCTTGGTGTTTTCTGACTCCTGAAGCTCCCTGTGGCCTTCCAGTCAGAGAGCTGGGCCTTCGCTTACTCTGCTCTGCTGCACACTGTTAATGACTGTGCCTGCACCCTAGCCTGGAGGATGGAGAGAGGTGAAAAGGGCCTGGGACCACAGCTTTTCTGATCAGGGAGGAAGGTTCTGCTCCCTCTTAAGTAGGGGCTTGTGGGTCCCTGCTGTGATTGTTGTCATTACCTAAGCCACAGGAGTGTCTGAGAACTGAGTGCAGGAGAACAGAAGAAAATAAAAAGAGAAACGGGATTTCCCCACTGTCCTCCTTCCCCCTGCTGGATCGTCTGCGTCCTCCTCCCAGCCTAACGATCAGTCTCTGTGTCTCTCCCTGAGTCTGGTACCTGTGCCCAGGCTTCAGGCCACTCTGAGTCCATATGGGGAGTATCGGAGGGAAAAATAGGAGACTTCCCACTAGTTTGGTGATACTTTGAATTTTTCTCTAATCTGCCTGCTCTGTACTCTTCACGGGCCTCATGTGGCTGCCCCACACATCCTGTCCACAATTCACAGCTGGACAAGACATGGAACAGCTTCGTCACCACAAGGACTCCTCCTGTTGACCTTTTATAACCACCCGAGCTCCTTCCTGCCCGTCCTCCACCCCTTCTCTACCCACTGGCAAACACTAACCTGTTCTCCATTTCTAAAATTCTGTTCTTTCAAAAATGTCACATATATGTAATCAGACAGTATGTCACTTTGGGACTGGATCTTTCTGACTCAGAAAAAATTCCCTGGAGGCTATCTAGGTGCTGTTTATTCCTTTCTCTTGCTGAGTGGTGTTCTGCGGTGAGCATGTACTACAGTTCGCCTGTCCATCCACCTGTTTAAGGACACCTGGGCTGGTTCTCTCTTTTGCTGTTGCAAATAAAGCTGCTCTGGAGATGCGTGGACAGACAGACCTATTTGAATTTCTCTGGGGTATATGCCGGGAGTGTACAGATCTAAGTGGCAGCTATTATCCCTCTTTCCGCTTTTCAGGTGAGGGCGCTGAGGTTAGGGGAGATGACCTGACTAAGAGCACTCTGTGACAGAGTGGCAGGTCAGACTGGCATCCAGGTCTGTCTGATCGGGTGGCTGAACCCTTAGTGACCCATCATCGTTTCCTTCCTGCCTGTTTTAGGCCAGGTCTGGACTGAGGGGAGGCAGGAGATGCAGAGCCTCAACCACGGACGGCTCTGCACCCTCAGGGTCTTCTCCATCTCAGCTCTGCTTGTCATCCTGCGTCCTTCGCTTACTTGGTTTGCAACTCAAAAGTCTTTTCTGAGAAGCCTGCCTGATCTCTCCAGTTCAGGGATCACCAGGCATGCAGCCCTTCCTGTTTATTTGTGGACTTGCCTTTGTCTTCCTTCCCCAGGAAGTGGAGAAATCTTTGAGGGCTGGGTCTCCATTCAGTGATGTTTCCGTGGTGCAGTGCCTGGTACATAGTAGGTGCTTAACAACTATTTACTTAGAGGCACACCTCATTCTATTGCACTTTGCAGATAATGCATTTTTTATAAACTGAACATTTGTGATTACTTTGCATCAGCCAAGTCTGTTGGCACCATTTTCCAACAGCGTTTGCTCACTTTTTGTCACGTTTTGGTAAAGCTCATGATATTTCAAATTTCTTCACTATTATTATATTTTTATGGTGATCTGTGATTAGTGGTCTTTGATGTTACCATTGCATGTAGATTACAACTTGCTGAAGGTTCAGAGCATGGTTAGCATTTTTTAGCAATAAAGTATTTTAAAATTAAACTTTGCGCATTTGCACATAATCTATTGCAAACCTAATAGACTACAGTATAGTGTAGACATATCTTTTCTATGCATGGAAACCAAAGAATTCCTGTGACTTGCTTTGTCTCAGAGGTCTGGACCTGAACCTGCCGTATTTTTGAGGTGAGCCTGTAGTGACCCACAAAGTGGTTTAGAGAGATGACTTCTGATGTTATGAAGGCTGGATGGGCTCCTCTGGGAATGAACTCTCAGTAGTGTGGCCCCAGGGGTGAGGTTCAGGGCGCCTGGGAACCCCCTTACTGTGTGCACGGTGGTGTGTGCCTTTTTGCTGGCTGGATTATCCCTTCCTAAAATCGGATGTGCTGCAGTATCTGTGAGCCCCCATTGTCAGTACCCCTGCATTTTAACCCTATCCCATTATTTTCAAGCCCCCCCCTTCTTATTGTCCCCTTTGGCTGTTTTCACCTCAACATTTTGAGAAGTAATTTTCTGACAGAAATTGCACTAACTGAAGGATTTTTGGCTTCCAAAGTAGCCATTTTCTGTAGCAGCTGAAGCCAAAATTGAGGCTTTATTTCCAGTGCTTCATCCTCAGTCACATCTGTTGCTAATGGTTGTGGAGAGATAGTAAACGAGGATGGAGCATGTTAGCTTGTTGGAAAGAGGCAGAAGTTAGTGTTGGCCTGAGGGGGTGGACAGACACGTCATGGTCAGTATAGACTAAGCTCTGCTGCAGTGAGAAACAGCCCCCAATGGCTGGTAACTAAAGATGACAAGTGGTGCAGAGTGGACTGTGGGTGGACGTGGCTCCCAGGAGGCTACTGCCCCCTGTGAATTTACTCAGCGTCCAGGCTGCTTGGATCCAGAGGCACCTCTAGATCAGCACGTGTGTCCATGATGCCATGGTGGGCAAGGGAGGGCAGAAGTGTGCAGGGGTGGCATGCCTCCACCCAGACGGGCAGATTTGCTTTCCCCCATGTTTTCTTGGCCGATGTAGGTCCTGTGGCCACACTTGATGTCTGGGAAGCTCTGGCTGGCTGGTGGCAGTAGTGACGCCAATCTGTGGAGCTCTCCTGAGCACCAGGATAGCTCAGAGGTCTGGCTTCAGCAAGCCTCTGGGCCCTGCCCATTGTCGGTTTTGTGCTGTGAGTTGTTGACCTGCACCCGCATTTCCTCCCTGAGGGCTCCTGTGGGTCAGAGGGAGTCAATCCAATGACATCACTCAGAACAGTGCCCCCCGTCCTGCTGGCACCTCAATTGCATGAGCTCGGGAAACATGAGCTGTAAGAATTCTCCTGAGACAGCAAAGGCTAAACAAGGAGAATTTGTTGGCTCATGGCAGGTGAGGCACCTAGAGTGGAAGATGCCAGCCCCTTTGGGACTCTCTCTCGAACTTCTGCTTCTGGGGTTTATTCTCCCAGGTCCGCGTGTGACTGCAGGCTTGTCACCATTGGTAGAGTCTTCTGCAGACCCCATGGAGAAACCCCAGGGAGTGCATGAGTGCGTTACCACGTGCCTGTCCCTCAGTCCATCAGGATGGCTGGAGTGGCGTCCTGTGATCAGCAACCCCATCAGCTTCTGGGGGCAGGGCCACCACGAGAGGAAGGGTGGTGGATTGGAAGAAAGGGGAGAAGAGGAGCTTGGCGGCTAAGGGGACCCTAGGCTTGAATTTTGCTCAGCTAACAGGCCCACCTCCTGTTGGTGGCTCTCATGGATGGCCCATCCTTCTTGTCAGAAGGGCCTTGGGTAAGGGTGGGGCTCTCCCTGGTCACCTCATCAGTCACTGCCTCCCAGATGTAGGCTCAGGCTACAGCCTGCCCTTGCCATAAAGGGGATGGTTGGAGCCTGGCCCAAATATCCATGACCATGTGGGGCCCAGGGGTGGTGCTGTGGCCCCTCATCTCAGACCCACCCAGCCAGGCCTTAGGTCAGGGCTGGGGCTGACAGGGCGTCTCTTGGAATGCATGCTGTCAGGCCCACGCCTGGCACCTGCTGAGTCCAGGAGGGGAGGGTGAGATGTGCAGTCCTGCCTACTCACTTGCTGCCCGCCTGGCCCTTGGTGAGGTCAGGCCTCAGTGCTGGGAAGGAACCAGAGGTGCTGCAGGAGGTCCTGGCAGCCTCTGAGCCCCTGCCCCTGAGCAGCATTGTGGAACGTGGGGGATGTTCTCTTCAGCAGAGGTGGCAAGAGGTCAGGATCTGGGGCTGTTGCCAAAAGAGCAAGGCCGAGGGGACTCCTGCCCCCCAGAGAGGGGTGTTGGAAGAGGGCCTTTTGGGAGTACTTGCCGGGCATTGAATCCATTCAGAGCCTCTTTGGATCTGCTAGTACCAGCCGCAAGACCTTAAGCCGACTACACTGTCACTCTGAAATTCCATTTTCTCATCTATGAAATGGAACCACAACACCGTCCTCAGAGAGTTGCTGTGAAGGACAAAATGGAAATGTGTGTGCGCTGGAAAGGCTGTCAGGAGCCCTTCAGATGCCTGTGCCTGGCTCCCGCTGCCCTCGTTTCCTCAAGGCTGTGGGAAGTCCTCTCAGAGGGTTTTTGGGGCTCTCTGGTCATTGGGGCTCTATTTGCACTTTTAGTAAGTTCTCATACACACCTGACACCCTGAAAAAAAAAATCCTCACTCTTGCTAGAACCAGTGGAATGTGAAACCCACCAGCCCTCAGCATGCAGTTGGTGGAAGATGGCCCTGCTTGTTTTCTGTATATTTGGGTACTAACACCCCCTTCCCAGCTGTCCCTCCCCGGATGCCTGCGAGCACTGGCATGAGTCACCCACCACCCCGTGAACCTGGGAGTTTGAGAAAAGGGCAGAAACTGTAATGCCACAGAGGCGACAATGAGTCTTTGGCTGTTTGTCCCCATGGCTTGTCCTTTCCTTTTGTGGCCTCCTTGAGCCAGGCTGCACTGTGGGTGTGCAGGTGTGCAGATCTGACCCAGTGGTTCCACTAGCAGTGTCTGTGGGGTGCTTGTATCCTCTTGTCAAGTCAGGCACAGTGGGGCTTATGGAAGGGATATAGAACCTGCCACCAGGCGCTTCCCTTCCAGTTGTGGAAAAGGCCACATTTACAAGTGGAAAAATCTGTCACATGCCATGAGAGGCAGCATGAAAGTGGGGGTCAAACCAGGGGATGGAGTCTGGCAGACCTGGGTTCACATTCTGGTTTTGCACTTACTTTCTGTGGAACTTTGGTGAAGTTCTTTGACCTCTCTGAATCGGTTTCCTCCTCCATATGATGGAGATCGGAATATTCATCTGAAATGCAAATTAGTACAGTGAGTTGTATGTATTTCTTACCTGTCAGATTGGCCAAGACCTAGAGGTTGGATTAGGTACAGAAGTGGGTGTATTCATACATTGCTGCTGAGAGGAGGAATTGAGACCATCTCTAAAGAAAACCCTTGAAGAGACCAATTGAAATGTAAAGTGCACATAGCCTTCATATATCCTTGATCTGGGCATTCCAGCCCTGGCAATTTATTTATTTATTTACTTACACCTGCAGCACATGGAAGTTCCCAGGCCTGGGATTGAATTGGAGCTGCAGCCACTGGCCTATGCCGCAGCCACAGCAATGTGGGATTCAAGTTGCATCTGCAACCTCTGCCGCAGCTCACAGCAACGCCAGATCGTTAACCCACTGAGTGAGCCCAGGGATTGAACTTGCATCCTCTTGGATATTAGTTGGGTTCTTAACCCACTGAGCCACAACAGGAACTATAGTCCTAGAAGTTTATATCAGGATTATACTCACATGGAATGATTACAAAGATATCAATATCAGCATTGTTTGTAATACGAAATGGAAATATAAGTATCTATCCATAGAAAGATGTATTAGTTTATGGTTCAGTCACACAAGGACTGCGACCTGGCTGTGAAATGGAATGGGCAGAAGTGTCTGCTCTGATGTAAACTGATTCTTCGTCACGGACCTCTGGAGGTTTGTGTGGTGTCCTGCAGCGACTTGGTGACATGAGCTTGTGTCCAGTGTATTAATTTTTATGGTCATTTTTCCCTTATAGCAAGTGATACAGGTCTTCTACTATAGATAGGAATACAAAGCTTCCTTTAAAGATATGCTTAATTCAGTTTGAAAAGTAGTGGGTGGAAGAAGCCAGCCACAGAGGGCCACATAGTGTAGGATTCCGTGTTATGACATGTGCAGGACAGGCAAATCCTCTGAGCTGGAAAGCAGATTCCTGGTTGCCTGGGCGGGGGCAGAGGAGTGGGGAGTGAATGATGGGGACGGGTTTCCTTTCGGGCTGGCGGAAAAGCTTGGGAACTAGACAGAGGTGATGGTTGTGCAACACGTACTTAATTCATCTGAACTGTAACTTCCACGTGGTTAAAATGGTGAACTTTTTGGTTATGTGTATTTCGTAATAAAAACAACAACAGCGAAGGGAGGGGGTGGGTTTAAACATGTTTGTAAGTAGGGGTGCAGCTGGCGCTTGGTAAGTGAGAACACTGAGGTCGGGGGAACGCGCAGGCCGTCTCTGGCCGGAGCGCCAGCTTTGAGATGTGCTCGCCCCCCTGGGCCTGGCTGTGCCAGCCCTGTCCCATGGTTTCTGACCCGACTCCCTTTGATCTCCTTTCACGGTTTCTTGCTGATGTTCCGACATGGCAGCCCTGAGCAGGGAGCCCTCTCTGTGAAGCCCAGTCTTGAAAGTTGGCCCTGCCTCAAGCAAATGAAGGTCAAAGAAAACAAGATTTATTTCCAGGGAGAAGCCAAAACTATGTTTGCTGTAACATCAAGCATCAAATGATGATGTGGTCCCCCCCACTGTGGAAAAATACTTCCATCTAGTTTCTTCTATTAATAACGGTGGTCAGCCCATAAAAATTAATGTGTCAACTGCCTTGGAGCTGAGCTATCTCAGAGGCCTTTGATCCACTCCTCGTGGCTGCTGGCCCTCAAAAATGTTTTCACTCCATATTTTACCTTGATGGGTTTGCAGGAAGGTAATTAAATTATTAAAACTTTAATTGCCTTCCTGTATATAATTATCGCCTGTTAAAGGACACTTTTTATTCACAGGCTGAAAAGCCTTCTTCTTTTTTTTTTTTTTTTTTTACTTTTTCTCTCCAGAAATGACCTTGCTATTGCGTGTTCTGAACCATTAATATGTTGTGGGATTTTTTTTCCCTGTCTTTAATATTGGTCAGTTTTAAATGGTGCTCTTTGATTTTAAGGATTCTTTTTCCTCCTACTCCCTGGAGAGAAGGATCAGTCATCCACTGAGGAAGGTCATGGCCGAGACCTTCCAGAGGTTCCCCAGGGAAAGGGACTCTGTGTTACGGTGGCATTTTTCCATCTCCTTACTCAGTTCCTTCATCTTACAGACAAGATGGAAGCTCAGAGAGGGGGCCTGACTTGCCCTGGGTCACACAGGACTTAGGCCACAGGGACTCCAGCCCATGTCTTCTCTAGAGGAGCTGGAGACATTTTTACCAACTAATTTTGACCTGCACGTAGAGATCTTTGTTCATTTTTGCTTATCCTCAGTGTTCAGCTAGATGCAGCTCTCCCTCTTCCGCTGATACCTGAATATTGCCCTTGCCATCTCCACAGTTTGTTGCTGGGGGAGCAAGCACAAAGGATCACAGCATCAGCATGGTCTTTGGACTCTTTCAAGAAACTGCCACCCCTCCTGGATGGCACCAGAGACCAAGTCCACGTAGCACAATGGTTTTCAACCTTGCCACATCCAGTACCTCCTTTTAATAGCAGCTATTTCACTGGACCACCTGTCTTATCCTGGACTGGAATTCATGAAATGTAGCCTACCTACAAACACAGTTTCAAAAGCAATGCGATCGCTTTTCTGTACAGGAGAAATATAGGGATTTTTTGGTTGCTTTTTTTTTTTGGCTGCTCCTGAGGCATACAGAAGTTCTCAGGCCAGGGATCAAACCTGCGCTACAGCGGTGACCCAAGCCACTGCGGTGACAATGCCACTAGCCTCCTGTGCCACAGGAGAACTCTAAGAAGATATTTATTTAAAATATGTGTTTCAATAAGCAATGCTCATGCTAGCCTATACTAGAAGTCTCCACCATGTAGTCACATATTTCTCTACTTCTCCAGTGCACATTGTCAAGCCCTACTTTTCATATTTGAGATTTTGAAATAAAGGCTAAATATATTTGCTTATGGACTCATGAACTTGTCAGGAGGGCAGCAGCCTCAGAAGGAGAGCTCTGAGAGCTGTGTGGATGGCCTGGACACCACGAGTGCTTGTCACTCTTTTGCTTAATTTTTTAGAAGGTTTCAAACCAAGTAAGTTGTAGTCTTCCCTTTGCTTACATAGTAGTTGGAAAATTCGGGGTATGTTAAAATTATTTCAAAATGCTTTGTATATTTGTGTAGAAAAGAGTCATGTTCCAGGCTCAGATAACTATAAAAATGAACTTTTATCTCTGTCAGTGTCAAAATCACACAAGCTGTGGGCAGTTCCTGGCTGAATGAAGCTCCCTCGTCCATCACAGGGTGCCAGCCGTCCCTTGGCTACATGCCTCCTCCTGTGTCAGTATCGCCCTGTCAGCGTTTCAACCAGATATGCTCCTAGTTTCCAGATGCCCTCTAGGCAGCCACATCACCCCCGAGGAGAACTTCCAGTGCAGTATTACACAGTGCCAGGAATTTGGGCAGAAATTAAGGTGAGAACTTTTTATTTCATCTTAATAAAATAAGGGTCAGGAATGGGGCAGTACTCAGCTGGGTGGTTCTTCTGCTCCTAGTGCCATCAGTGGAGGTTACTTGGTGATACTCAGCTAGTGGATGGGCTATTCTGGGGTCCTGAGCAGCTCTGCTCACCTGGCAGTCACCTTGGTGGGGGTGGCTAGAAGGCTGGCTAGGCTAGAACTGTCACTTCCAGATGGCCTTTCCTGCGTGGCAGTGTCAGGGTAGTCACTTCAGGTCAGGGCTCCTGCAGTGAGTGTTCCTAGGAAGAACGTGGGGGCAGAAGGCTTCTTAGCGTCAAGGCTTGTGCGTCCTCATGTGTCATCCTGCCCCAGCCGATAGGCCAAGCCAGTCCGTAGGGCTGGCCTGGGTTCAGGAGGAGGGCACTAGACTGCCTTGTGGTGGGTGGAGGAGCAGACTGTCCATCTTCCGTCAGCCACAGCCTGTTTTAGGTTTTCATCTATAGAATGTGGTAGAAGTTTCTCAGAGGCTGGGTCAGGTGAAAGGGATTGGCTAATCCTTTATAATAGTTAAAAGCCGCCCACATACCTCCTTTCCAAACACAGCCCTAATGCCTGCATTCACGCTGCTGGGTTACAAGCTGGTGGCACTGGCCTTTGTCCTACAGGCTCACTGAGTCTGGTACCCAAGAAAGCAAGCCTCCTTGCAGAGTGGCAACCGCACGGGGCCCCCAGCCAGGTAGAGATAGAAGGAATACCCAGCTCATGTTACTTGGCAGGAACCCACCACATTTTGGGTTGTCTCTTGGGACTCAGGTTGTATCTGTGGGAGAGTAATGGCCACCAGGCACTAGAGCAAGAGAGGCTCAGGCAGGGGCAGGAGACGCTTGGGTGCAGTAGGATATAGTCTATGTTTTAAACAACTTTATTGAAATGAAACTCATCTACCGTACAATTTACCTGTCCAAAGTGTACAATTCAGTGGTTTTTTAAAAATAGATTCGTAGTGTGGTGCAATCATCACTGCTATCTAATTCCAGAAAATAACATATATGTGTACATACACACACACACTCACCCACATACTTTTTAAAAAGCAAGGAAAATGTGAAGGAAGAAATATTTCATGAAAGTTATTTTGAGAACTGGGAGGTCATAAGATGTCTCCCTGTCCTCTGTCTTACACACACACACACACACACACACACACACACACACACACTCTCTTATGCTCATATCTAGCCATACACACAAACATACACACATAAACCCTACCCTGTGTCCGGCTCATGCATGTTTGGGATATAATCATGCAGCTAACGATCCAGGCCACACTTGGAAGCCTCGGAGAAGCAGAGCATTGCTGGTGGTAGGGTCACGGGGCTGGTGGTTTTGTGTGGGGCCTTTGCATGCCCTCAGCTCGTGGCCTGGGTGACGACAGCAGAGGCCACCCACGTCACTGCTGGAGCCTGTCCCTCTCGGCCCTGATGTTGTCTCTGTCCCAGCAAGCAGCATGATGTGTGCTGTGCTGCAGGCACCCTCAGAAGGGCCCCTCGCCTCACAGAGGGCTGCTTTTCTCTGGGAACATGGTTCGTACCGCAGACCTAGAGCTTCAGCTCACGCTGAGTGCATGTGGGGTGGAAAAACATTTCACAATGGGAAATGGGCCGAATTCGGCCGGGAGGGAGGAAGTGCCCTCCGCAGGCCCGTTTGGTCTTGGGGTACGATTTCAAAGGTCCCTGTTTTGAAATTATGAGACCACCAAAAAAGCAAGCTGGGGCCAAAAATGACTGTAAAAGGTAATAATTGTTAATAACTTGGCGTCCGCCCCGTCATTCGAGCAGCTTGGTTTTGGCAAACAGAAAGGACAACATTGTAAGCAAATAGGAAGGCAGCGGCCTGGCCATAAAGCCGTTAACCACACCATAACTAAATATTAAATGCGAGTTTTTAATTCAATTTATAGCTAAAATAAGGATCTTTGCACCAATTTAGGGGGAGGAGGAGATTCGAGGCTCGTAAAAGATGTAGAGACAGAGCACTTTGAGCATTCAGCCATTTTCATAATCGGGGCTGCAGCCTTGACCTTGGCGACCCTGAGGTGGTCACCTTCGTGTTCCCTGGGCATGTTGGGACATTTTTACGGAGGAGGCAGGTGGTCAGAGGCTGGAGTGCCTGAGCCTCCTGGGCTGAGCGCTGTTGTAGGCTGGCCGACAGAGCTGTCCTTGCTGACTGGCCATCAGCTTGTGGGGTGGCTGCTTGGCCTCCAGTTAGCTTCCCGTCCTAGGTGGGCTCACCAGGCACCAGCCAAAGCCGGGCTCTCTTTTACATGGGTTTTTGGCTTTGATCTTCAAGCATCCCCAGCAGATACCACATGGTTTACCAGGGCAGGTTTCAGGGAGTCCTAGAAAAAAAGATTTTTCGCTTGAGTTGCTGGCACCATGCACAGCTTGGTTTTCTCCGGGAGCTTTGGAGGGGAGCCTTCCAACTCACACAGTCCTTGACTGTGCCCCTTCTGGCCAGCGGAGGAGGGAAAGATTGTCAGAGACGATGAACTCCACCTCCTAAAAAATTGTAACTCACTTCTGCTTCTTCCGTAAGAGCCACGTTTATGGTAGCAAATCGAGACCCTTATGGACGTTATCTCTAGGAGAATAGAAGTTACGATTGACCTCGCCACTCAAGGCTAAACTCTTCAATACTCTGCTCTACTTGCTTTCGTTCTTGTCGAAGCACAGATACCCTCACTTTAGAGCTGCCACGAGTGCCGGCTCGCTGCATGTGGGCCCCGTGCTGCTTCGCTGTGTCACCGGCCCCTTAACACTGGGAGTGGCCTTGTGGGGTGTGGTTAATGGGAGCCCAGTGAAACCAGGCAGCTTGCTCAGGGTGCACAGGTAGCACCCAGGGAGCTAGGGGTTTGAACCCAGGTCACTCGATCCTGAAACTCATCCAGCCACTACATCTGCTGATTCCTTAATCAGCTTGTTAGGGCCAGCCTAGCACTTAGTTATGTAAGCATTGTATTTGCTCATGAATCTGTCACTGGCTTCACAGGATGGAGGGAGGAAGGGAGGGAGGGAGCGATGGTGGATGGACAGATGGATGAAGCCAGGTGCGAGGCAAACGAGGGTGTGTGCAGGGCGTCTCCCCCCAGCTCGGGAGGTGAAACTCACAGCTGCCTCACAGAGTTGCAGTGAGAACTGACTGCGGAGAGCGTCAGATTAGGTCGTTTTAGTTACTGGTTACTCATTAATTAATAATACGCACTATCAGTCTTTAGGAATGGTCATTATTTATGTTACCAACGATTATAATGCTTATTTAGTAGTGATTTTAGTACTAATATTATTATCTAAGCTGCATCACTTTTCTTGCCAGCATTGGCTCAACATAAGTCTTTTGGTGCACAAAGGTACACCACATTTTATTTTTCTATTAGGTAATTCAAAATAAAAAAGTTGTGTCCAACACTAGCTGTGGTGTCCTCGCCAGACCCTTGACTTCCCACTCCAGACCCTCCTTCCCGGCTCCCCAGCCAAGGCCGCACCACCTTCACATCTCCTCGCGAAAGTGCCCTCCATGCCTCCCTGCTCCCATGCCCCCCGTGAGTTTTGTAGGTTTGTTCTGCAGTCTTTCCCAGGCCTCAGGCTTTCATCACGCCTCTCAGGGACTGGGTGAAAATAGAAACCAGTATTTTCCAACAGTGACTTTCTGCAATCTGTGACCTTCTGTCCAGAGTCTAGAATTTGCCTTCTCGTTTCCGTGCAAAATATTCATGAGGAAGGTTCCAGGGGGAAACAGAATTCTCTGTGTGGGAGTGGGCAGAGGGTAGGGACCCTGTGTTGGCCGTGCCCTCTGGCTGCTGGGATCAGGAACCAGATGCCTGTGAACAGGGACCACCTCATCCTTTGGCTGGCTCAGGGTCCTGGGGGCCGGCTCCCACTACCCTCTACAGGGCGACACACTTTTCCATGTGGGGGTTTTGGGCGGCATGTTGAAGCACCTGTCAGTTACCCTGGCGGCCCTCTTGCTCCTTCCCAGGAGATCCCGACATTCCAGCTCCAAAATAGGCCTTGGCTCTGTGGCTGTGTCTTCCTCTGCACTGAGTCCAGGTGGGCTGAGCCATGACTGTGTGCCTGCTGGGCTGTGTCCAGTCCATCCCCCAGTCCATCAGCAGAGCAACTGAGTGAGGGGTACAACTCCAGGACGGCATGCTGTGGTCAGAATCTTGCCACGCCTTCCCTTGCCCTTTGAGAAAGTCCAAACCCCACGAGTCTCCTCCAGGTCATCCTGGGCCTCCACCTTGCCCACCGGCCTCTCCAGCGCACCCGTCCGTCCCCTGTGCCTGGGACACTGGCCGTCTGCACGCAGGGCTGTTTCAGCCTCACCCTTGGGCTTCAAGGTCGCCTCTCCTGACCGCTGATCCGGGCAGATCCTCTCCTTCTCCGTACGTCCCCTGCTCTCCCTCTTGCTAAGTTCCTTGTTAGCAGCCATCCCACACTTTTGTTAAAAATCATGATTTTTAACTTGTCTGCTGTCTGGCTCCCTCACAGACTGGGAGCCCTGTAAAGGCAAGGACTTTTGTCTCTCACCCACTGCTGCATCTCCAACACCTAGCATGTGACCCAGAAATATTTGTTGATTGAGTGAATGCCTGAGCATTTGTGGGGGTTACCCTTCTGTACTGGGCTGATCTTTGGATTGGTTTTCACTGCTCAGAATGTTCTCATGGATACTCAAGAGAAAAAGCTCTTGCATGTTTTGGGGGTCCTTTCAAACACTTATCTTGGCTCTCACCTCTTAGCGAATCTACCTGGATCTGTTGTAAGACTGCCTGGCAGACCCCCCCCGGACAGCAGGCAGCATAGCGGGGGAGGGTTTACACCACAGCAGTGCTTGCAGCTCATCATCCCTGTGATGTGGGGGCTGGGTGCTTGCCCACAGTGAGGTTTGGTTCCTGCTATGCCTCCTTGCTAGAAAGCTCTCTGGGCTTCTCGAATTCTGTCTCAGTGTCCCTCACTGGCAAGGCTCAGCCAAAGTCCGCCACTCCACAGCGTGGCCCACCTGCCGCCACCGCCCCCCTCCTGAGTGCTTCTTGCTCGAATCTGTGGTGAGCAAGTTCCCACCCACTTCCTGTGGTTGAGGGGCCAGTGGACAAAGCATCTTTTTTCTAAGAGAACACCAGCCTTCAGGTGAGATTTCGTTTCTCCCAGCAGTTCCACACCTAGGTGTAGACCTAAGAGAAATGAAATACATGTCCTCACAAAAAAACTACACAGATGTTCTTAGCAGCATTGTTCATAATAGCTAAAAACTGGAGGCAACTCAGATATGCATGAACTCATAAATAGATAAACTGTCTTGTCTCCATGCAATGGAATATTATTCAGCTCCAAAAAGGAATGGAGTTCTCATAGAATTACAGTGTAGATGTACTTCCAAACATTATATGGCGTGGAGGAATCCAGATACAAAAGGTCACATGTGATGAGAATTCTGTCCATATTAAATGTCCAGAGCAGGCAGATCCACAGAGATGGAAGACAGTTTAGTGGCTACCAAGGACTGGAGGGAGCAGAGAATGGGGAGTGGCTGCTGAATGAGTGTGGGTTTCTTTTTAGGGTGACAAAACTGTTCTGGAATTAGATAGTGGTGATAGTTGCACATTTTTGTGAATATCCCGAACAATCACTGAATTGCGTACTTCAAATAATTTCATGGTGTGTGAATCTTATCTCAATTAAATTTGTCTGATTCCCACCCCCTTCCGCTCCCCCTTCCCCTGTTTTTGCTGGGCACTCTTTGGACTGTAAGACTTTTGTTTTTGCTAGTGAAATATGCCCAGAGTGTTTTCTCAAGACTTGACAAAGAGGTTAAAACATAATAGTGTAAGTCTGAGGTCCTCCTGGGAAAGCAATGCAAACATAATGAAAGGGGATGGAGCTTTTACTGCTGCGGAGGCAGGAGCTGGTGCTGAGCTGCCTCTGGCTGGGGGGTGGGGTCCCGCCCACAGTCTCCCCACCACGTAGAGGGCAGGAGGACAGCTGGGGATGCCCCATTTTCTGCTTCCTCCAGGAGGACTAAGTAAAGAAGCCTGAAGGCTCTTCGTGTTGAGGAGGAGAGTTGTGTGTCTATGTGGGGGGGTTTCTCATCAAGAGTCACCGGTGCCTTTGACCTGTGCAGAAGCAAGTCCATGACACCCCGGGCTTCCGTCACATGCAGCTGAAAATGTAAATAGTGAGATGAGCTGCCAGTCTGGTTCACCTCTTTCTTCTCCACCCTGCAGCAGAGAACCCCTAGGCTTCAGTTTCCTTTTCTTTCAAGTGGGGATGTTGATGATGGTGCTGCTGCCTTCCAAGGCGCTGTCTGCTCGTCACAACTGTGATGGTGCTACTGTTGGAGTCAGAAAGCAGGGGCAGTGGGAGCAGCATTGCGTATCTGTCCCTTGAAACAAAGGACACCATTCGGTCTCTGTAATTTTATTGTCTCTGGTCACTCCACCACATCACTGGAAATCTTAGACGAGGGATCCGGAGACTGGGGCCCACTCCTGGGGTATCCTGCAGGGGGGTGGTGGTGTCTGGGTCAGGCTTAGGCAGGGACCCCTCAAATGGACATTATTTTTATATTAACACATTGGAGGGCACATACTCCCATGGTTCAAAAATCAAGCTGAAACGAGTTGCTAAACAGCTTCACTCCCATCCTCAGCTGATTCTCCCCTCCTCTCCCAGGATGGTGTTGGTTCACCTCTTCTCTCCTTCTGTCCTCCCGTCATCCCAGTGCTCTTGCAGGCAACCACACAACAGCATTTAAGGAAGCAGAAACCTTCTAAAAATAACTTTATTGAGGTATATTCGATGTATCATAAAGTTCACTCATTTTGGAGTTCTCTTGTGGCACAGTGGGTTAAGATGTGGCATTGTCACTGCAGCAGTGAGGGTTCAATTCCTGGCCCAGAAAAAAAGAAAAAATGCTGTGAGAGCTGCCAAAAAAAAAAAAAAAAAAAAACCACCCACAAAAAGCCAAACCCCCAAACCCAAAGTTTATCCATTTCAGGTGTAGAATTGAAGGTCTTTTTTTAGTAAGTTTACATGGCCTGAAATCAGCTTTATTTATTAAAAAAAATTTTTTTTTTGTCTTTTCAGGGCCGCTCTCGCGGCATACAGAGATTCCCAGGCTAGGGGTCTAATCGAGCTACAGCCACTGGCCTACACCACAGCCACAGCAACGCTGGACCCTTAACCTGCTGAGCAAGGCCAGGAATCAAACCCATATCCTCGTGGATACTAGTCAGCTTCGTTAACCACTGAGCCACGACGGGAACTCCTGAAGTCAGCATTAGAGCATTTTCATCCTACAGTAAGCTCCCTCGTGCCCATTTATAGGTAGCCCTTTAGCCCCCGGCAACCAGTAATCTATTTTCTACCAATTTGCCGATTCTGGACACTTCGTATACATGCAGTCATTCAATATATGGTCTTCTGTGTCTGGATTTCTACTTAAAGTGTTTTCGAGGTTCATCCATGTTACAGCATTTATCAGTGCCTCATTCCTCTGCGCAACTATGTTCCGTTGTAGGCCTGGACCGCATTGTGTTTATCCATTTGTCTGTTGATGGACACTTGGGTTGTTTCATGGAACAGATTTTTTTTTCTTCTCTGTCCTATATATGAAAGATAGCATTGCTTTGGTATTTATCTCTGTGCCTGCAGCTGTACACATCTGTATGTGTCTGTATACTCGTGTATTGATGCATGTGTGCATATACATATGTGTGTTCATGTATAGATGTGTTTATCTGTAGTCTTGCATCTTCCTTGCTTCACTTAATGATACACATGAACTATTTCTTTAAATCATTCAATATTCTGTAGCTGTGGGCTTGGTGCCTGGATGAGCTGTCCTCTGTCCTGATTCCTGCCCCATTCTCTGGTTGTAGCACCATGCCTGGTAGTCATGTCTGGTCAATATCACACCCCAAGCAGCTGGTGAGCCTTGGAGGGAAGGACCCAGGACCCTGGACCCTGCCTGGCATGTGGAAGAGCTCAGGAGGCTTGTCTACTACAGATTAAAGGAAGAATGACCCCCAGCCCCCAAGTGTGTCCCTGAGAGCTTTTCCTGGCATTGGCTCTTGGCTTCTTTGGCAAGTGAAAGAGGTGGGGGCTTGCTTTCATTTGTACCCCCCAACCCTGTTCCCAACTTCTGAGCCTGGGTGATTCTCCGAGCATGGATTTTGGATGCCGCGGGTTTCTGCTGTTAAAAGTCAGGGTCAGTCCTGGCAGATGCTAGAATGGGGAATGGAGCAGAGGAAGCCCTGCTGTCCATGGTCGTAGGCCTGGTCATGACTGCAGTGGTGAGGAGGACAATGACAACAGCTCCGTCTGCCAGCTGACTTTTGTGCTAGGTGCCTTCCTAATCTCTGCTCGGGGAACTGACCTGTGTCACCCGGCCGCATGAGGATCCGTGAGAAAGGTGTTGTGTGAAGCCATTTTACAAGGAGAGAAATGGGATCTCAGCAGAGCCCAGAGCCCTCCCTCCTTTCTTCCTGCTGTGTGGCCTCCAGGAGGGAGCTCCTGTCCCTGGGTCACTCTGTTCTGAGATTTAACATAAATAATAATGACAGCAAACACAAGGCTGCCATGTGTCCAGCCTGGTGTTGAGGGCTTCACTGCAGATCTGTGATGTTGCATGCTCTCCGTTCACAGACAAGACAAGGAAGGCTGAGCTGGAAGGAGTGGCCAAAGCAGGATTTGCACTGGGCACAGGCCGGAGGTTGGCAGTGTCCTCCCCCCACTGGCCCTGGTGAACAGTGAGGGGCAGGCAGTGGGATAGAGGGCAGCGGGTGCTTCAGCTCAGCCCCCTGGAAAGCTCCTGCTTCTTGCACTGCAGGGGACTCTGGTCAGCGAGGGGAGCTTCCTGCTCCTGCCCTCCAGCCTCCGTCCTGGCTGGGGGCCCAACACTCCCGTCTGTTTTCCAGGCAGGAAATATGAATCAAAATAACATGACATACTCAACTGTAATTAATGCTGTGTCGAGAGGCCCAACAGCCTTAATGAGGAGCAGGCCTCTGCAGCCAAACCTGCCATCTGCCCTCCCCTCAACTCCTCAGGTCAGTGGTGGGGGTGGGGAGAGAGTGAGGACCAGAGGGAGGAGGTTGGACACGGGGAAGAGTGAAGGGAGAAAGGAGAGGGATGGGCTCCTGCTCGTGACTTGGTTCTGCTTTGTTTCTGACACAACTTGAATTCTCCGATGCCTCGCTGGCTCTGGACTTGACTAGGATCTTGTGCTCTTTGGAATCTGATTGGAGATTTTCTATAAAAGTCAGGCTATAGAAGAAGCGGGCTGACCCTGTGTCCCCATGCAGCTCAGAGAGGGTGCTAAGACCCGGCCGCCTCCTCCCTGCCCTCTGTGCTCTGTCTCTCTTTTGTGTTTCCCCAGGTCTGTGGCCCGTGTGCTGTGTCATCTTGCTCCCCTGTGTCCCTCTCTGCCCCTTTCTCCCATCTCTGCCCCTCTTTCCAATTCTGTCTCTACCTTTTGCTCTCTTTCTGTGCCTCTCTTCTTCCTTTATGTTTCTCCCTTTGTTTTTCTTGCCTTCTCTCCCCCCTATGGGGTTTTCCTTCAAATGAAAGGATTCCTGGGAAAGAAGGAAGCCCAAAGCCCTTGATGACCCCTGCAGGCCCCGCCCCTTCCTGTGACCTCCCCGCTCGCCTGAACCCCCTCCTGCTCCTCTCTGCCTTCTTGCTCCAGTCCCTCAGCCCTCCTCTCTGGCCCAGAGACCCCCCAGAAGCTCCCCTCCTGAAAATGCCTTCACCCTCCCATGACCACTCCTTGCTAGCTGACCTTTGCTTCCCTGGTGGTCTTTGCTTTGGTCAGCTGGGTGAAAGGTCGCTGCTGTTGGAGGAGGGCCCAGGGTCTTTGAGGGCATCCAACTGAGTGTTCCTGCGTGAGGGCCTTGGGCCCCTAGGGACCCTGGGCTGCTCACCCTTGGGGGGTGGAGTCTGGGAACAGTTCCCTCCCTCACTTGTTTTCCATATTTCCTTTTACCCCCGTCATTCATACGCCTTGTGGGAGCACAGGCATACCAAGTGCAGAGTGAAGTCCCATCACCCACCTCGCAGAGGAGACCACTGTTAGCATCAGATAGAGACCAGCAGCAGACTTCTCTGGCTAGTTTTATCCCTGCTCTTCTCACCTGGCAATGGAGTTTTATAACCGGAGCATGATGCTTACTGGTCAGACCTGGGAAGTCACTTAGCACCTCTAAGCCTCAGTTTCTTCCTGTTAAGTGGGAACAGCAGCAGTGCTGAAGCCGCACAAGGCTGATGAGAGGACTGAGGAGGCTCTAACACAGCCTGGTCCAAGCCCATGGAGAGGGCACAGTGAATTGCCTCTGTGGTGTGTGTGCCAGCCCTGCGGCCCCTGGGATTGCCGCAGTACCTCCAGTGTGGACGGAATGGTATCCCCTTACAGAGATAAGAGATTAGGTTCAAAGTGTGTGAGTGACTTGGCCGACTCTACCATCATGACTTTGTTGGCTCATTTATGCCTTCACCCAACATTTCACAAGTGGTGCTGTGTGCTGGGCACTGTGCTGAACACCAAGGGGCTGCGGTGAGGGGGCAGGTGTTCCACACCATCACCCAGGGCGCGCAGGTCACGTGACATAGTGCTGTGAGTGTGCCTGACCTGACCTGGGGGAGAGCCAGGACTTTCCTGAGCACATGGTCTTTGCAGTGATATTTGCTGAATGAAGAGTAAAGGTTAAGAAGTAGCAGAGGAAAGCAACCCAGGCAGAGGGAGTAGCATGTGCAAAGGCTTGGGGGCGAGACAGAGCTTCCCATGCTCATGGGGTTTAGGCGAGCTCTTGGAGCTGGAGTAAACAGTGAGACACTGTTTCATTTTCTGTTTAGAACATCAAGGGAGGTTGGCTGAGACCCTGTAGGTCACTGTGAGGCGGCGGTCTTTCCAGGCCAGAGTGGCCCAACCTTGTGGCTCACAGTTGTATCACCCTTCAGTACAGAGGGAGACCTGAGGCTTCTACCTGCCTCTGCTGCCAGGAGCCTGGTGTCTGACCTTGCATCCCTCGCTGTGAGTGGCTTTCAGCACTTGAGACTCCCATCAGCAGCCCAAGGGATGCCCTCAACGTAGGCATCCCAGTGAACACTCAGAGGGGGCTGCTGTCCATCATGGACTCTAGGAGTTTATGTTCCCTCCAGCACAGGGAACATGGCATGTACCCAAGTGGGTTGGGGTGGGAACCTCCAGAACAGGAATTAAGTTCTTCCATCTTCTGTGGTGGGCCAGGGTGGCTGGATCAAGGGTGCTTGCGCACTCTTTCAGTTAGGCTTTCATCCTTGTTGATTTTTAAAAATCTCTATTAAACTATAATTAAAAATCATGAAAGTCATCCATTTTTGATGTGTAGTGGAATTAAACTCAACAGTGAAAAAGATCGAATTACCCATACATACAAGGACACAGCTACAGCTCAAAAAAACATGCTGAGTGAAAGAACCAGATGCAAAAGAGCACATATCCAATGTTTCCATTTATATGAAATTTCTAGGAAACGTTACATCCTTATTTTGACATATCTGATGTGGAAAAATTCAACTGGATTTGAAACATTCTTTTTAGTCTGATTTTTTTTTTTTTTGCATTTGTGTATAATAGAAAATGAAGTATAGTGAGAATCTTTTTTTTTGTTTGTCTTTTTGCCTCTTCCAGGGCCGCACCTGCGGCACGTGGAAGTTCCCAGGCCAGGGGTCCAATCAGAGCTATAGTTGCTGGCCTACGCCAGAGCCACAGCAACGCGGGATCCGAGCCGCATATGCATCCTACACCACAGCTCACGGCAACGCCAAATCCTTAACCCACTGAGCAAGGCCAGGGATCGAACCCTCAACCTGATGGTTCCTAGTCGGATTCGTTAACCACTGAGCCGTGACGGGAACTCCGACAATCTTTAAAACAGTTTTCATTATACATTTTTAAAGTTTTGAAACTTGGTTAAAAGATTTCAGAAAATCACTTTCTTGGGAGTTCCCTAGTGGCTCAGTGGGTTAAAGATCCAGTGTTGTCACTGTTGTGGCTCGGCTTGCTGTGGTGGTGTAGGTTTGATCTCTGCCCCAGAAACTTCCACATGCTATGGATGTGGCCAAAAGAAAAAAAAAATCACTTTCTTGCGCAAATGAAATATCTCCTTGACAGCAATTATTAGAGCTTGAAGGTCATCACTAAGATGTCTTGACTAATGGTGGATGCTGCAGACGCCTTGACCCCTGTCCCCTTGCCACCCCCACCCCAGTTCATAGGCAGCTCTGACAGATGAGTTAAAGACAGCTGGAAGCCCTCCACCTCAGGCACTTGAGTTTCTCTTCTTTTCTGCCTAAGAATTTCTTTTTTGGCTCCTGGGAGCTTGCTTCACTTTTATCCAGGTGCAACTTGGAAGGAAGGAGATGGGTCATTCTCCTGTTCAGAGGACTGGAGGGGTGGTAGAATCATGAGGGTCAGTAGATAAATGCCCCCTGACTCCCACCCTCCTGGGATCGGATTCTGAATAGAAGATCGTATCATCTGCAAATAGTGATCATTTTACTCCTTCCTTTCCGATTTAGATGCCTTTTATTTCTTTTTTCTTGCTAATTTCTCTGGTTAGGCTTTGCAGCACAGTGTTGAGCAGCAGTGGTGAAAATGGGCATCTGTGTTCTTGATTATAGAGGAAAGGCTCTCAGCCTTTCACCATCTTCATAAATACCCTTTATCATGTTGAATAAGTTCTCTTCTGTTTCTAGTTTCCAGAGTGTTTTTTATTTTCTTTAATCATGAAAGGGTGTTGGGTTTTTTCAGATTCTTTCGGTGTCAGTCGAGATGATCATGCCATCCCCCTTGCCCTGTCTTAGTAATGTGGGGTAGTACATTGATTGAGTTTCATATGTTGAACCATCCTTGCATTCCTGGGATAAACCCCATTTGGTAATAATTGTACAATCTTTATAATAAGCTGCTAGAGTCTACTTGTTAGTATTCTATTGAGGATTTTTGCATCAGTATTTATCAGGGATGGTCCTTTGGGCTGCAGAAATGTTACCACATTCTTTGTGTGTATGATGGCAGACAGGTAGGTAGAAAGCCTGCTTTGGGCAGGGGTGTGCAAGGATGTTGGGGAGCTGCCTGGTGTCTTTGTGGAGGGATTGCAGGGGAACTTGCCCTTGTTTTCTCTTTGAAGCTGGGAGACAAGAGGAGCCTAAGCTTAGACCCCTAGCACCATCCTGGATGCACCTACAAGGGAATGAGCAACAGCCCCTCACTGCTTATCCATCTGGTAACTTCCAGGTTAGCTCTCAAGAAAGGCAGTGAGCAACAAGGCCACCACTGTCCCAGTTTTCCAGAGCTGCCTGTGACTTACATGTGAGTTGGCATAGAAGCACACGTGGGGCCTGTCGTTGACCTTGATACACATTTCCTACGTTTCATGGTAATTGAGACCCTGGCTTTGGGAGCCAGGCAGATCTGGGTTTGAATCCTGCCACTTAACCTACTGTGTTTCCTTGGGCAAGTCATTTAGAGGCATTGAGACTCAGTTTCTCCCTCTGTAAACTGGGTATAGCTAGTTAGTTGCTGGGGGGAATTTTGGGCAAGAAGGCATGTTGGGTTGCTGCCTGGCACCTGGAAGCGCATGGCTCATGGACCTGTTACTCTAGCCACATCGTTGGACAATGGGTCTAGGTGCTCAGAATGCTTTGTGAGCAGAGCAGGCATCCCAGCGTGACTGACTAAGGATAAACAGCACGTCGTGTACCTCGGGTGGTGTCTGCGCTGTGGGGCACGTTTAAGAAGGGCCAGGGAGAGAGGGTGGGTGGAGTGGAAAGGGGCAGGGAGGGCCTCCGTGATCCAGTGACTATGACCAGAAGGAGTGAAAGACTGAGCCAGGCTGCTGTCTTGGAGAAGAGCTTCCCAGTAGAGGAAAAGTGACTGAAGGCCTGGAGGCCAGTGGGGTTGGGCACAGCCAACCCCCAAGGCTGTGGTGTGACTCATGCTGGCAGCGGGAGGTTTGATGGGCCGGGTCAGCCCTGCTTTGGCTTTTAGACAGGCCCTAAGTGAGGTGGACTTTGGAAAGTGCTGGCCATGGAGCACTGGGGCTCCTGTATGTAGGTAGGGATCCCTCTGGAGCGGTTGTCCCATTTCATTCTCAGACTGCTAAGGCCCATGGCCTGGAAGATTAGCAAATGTCACTCTGACGACTGTTACTTGGGACACTCCCACAGGCCAGGGACTCCACCCCTTGCTGAGGAGCCATGTGTTGGACGTACTGCAGACCAAAGTTCATGCCTGGGGTGGGGAGGCTCGTGGCCCTCCCCCTTTGGGATGGAGGATGTCCCTTCCAGAGGGAAGCTCTAGTGGGTCCTGGTCGGGGGGAGGGGTAAAGGGCCAGGCTATCTAAGTCAGCCCTCCCTTGGGCAGTCCAATTGCCCATTTAACCTTTGTGGGAGCTTAATTAAGGATGTTTAGTATGGGCATGCTGCACTTGACTCATTAGGTCAAGCTCACGGCCTTCCCTCCAGCCAGTCAGTGGCCCAGACAGAGGCTTTCCCAGGTGTCCCCTAAGAAGAGGGGGAAGTGGAAGGTTTCACCCTAGCTCCCAGACCGTGGTGGATGTGGGCTGACCAGAGGGCACTTGTGTGTGGGTGAGGAGGATGGCTGCCCCCAGGTAATGGCACAGTGCCCGGGGTGTGGAAGAGATGAGTGCAGGATTGGATGCTTTACTCAGATAAAGTCTTGCTGTAGTGTGTGTGTGTACATGCCTATAGCTCCCTCCTTTTTCGAGTAGCAGGGGATCAGAAGTGGGGGTTTAATCGTCACTCTTTTGGCATATTGAGGTATGGAAAATGGCACACCCATAGGATCCCAGAGACTGTCTCATATAGGAGTTAGCAAACATTTTCTGTAAAGGGCCAGATTGTAAATATTTTAGGCTTTGCTGGCCTTGGTTGTAGACTCTTTGACTGCTGTTGTAGTGTGAAAGCAGTGGCCGGTAATGTGCAAATGATAGGCAGAGCTGCGTTCTAATAAAACTTTATTTACCAAAAAAAGGTAGAGGGTCAGATTTGGCTGGAAGGCTGTACTTCATGGATCCTAGATCTAGTAGAAATTTCTAGATGAGGAATTCAGCTAACCTTCCTTAAACCATTCATAATATGTCATAAGCTACAACCCTTCTGTAGCTCCCTTCTCCAGCAAACTTCAGGTCTTTTTCAAGGTCAAGTATCATATTTAACGTTGTATTTGTGTATTAAACATTTAACATGTGTGAAACTGAGGTACCATTTTATTAGATTCCTGTCATTTGTTTTTTAATGTGTCACTGGTGATGTTTTTGAGTGCTGTGCTTCTAAATCCATTTCTTCTCACAAGTACTGTGATTTTTAGTGTGTAATTTTGCACGTTGTAGTCAATTTTAAGGAACCCATAATGTCATCTTAGAGAAGAACTGACTGTATTTATAACACAGGCCTTCTGAGTGCTAGTCCAGTATTTTTCCACCTATATTAGTTAGGGTTAGCTAGGTTTTGCTGTAGTAACAAACTCTGAAGCCTCAGCAGCTTCATACGATAAAGGTTCACTTCTGTCTCACAAAGAGTCCCCTTCAGTTTGGTGGCTCTCCAGAGTGACTGTCTCCATACTGTGACTCAGGGATCCAGGCAGCTTTATGTTTCAAAGTGGGAGAGAGAGCTAGAGTATCCTGGAGGGCATTTCTTAGCGCATTGCTGCCCACATCCCATTGGTCAGAAGTCAGTCACATGGCCCTCACCTAGCTGCAAGGGAGGCTGGGGAATGTAGTCTTCTCTTGTGTGTCCAGGAAGGGGAGCAGAATATGATGAACACATCTGCAGTCATCTTACCCTGATTCACTAACCATTCAATAATTCACTGGTGCTTCGTACCAGATGTTGTTCTAGGCTCTGGGGATGGAGTAGAGGTGAGTGAAAACAAAGTAAAACAAAACTATAGAAACAAACCCCATGTTTTCATGGAGGTTACATTCTCAAGGCTAGGTGCAAAAAGCAAGTAAATTAATGTAATGTGTGTCTGCTAGTGACATGCTGGGGAGCAAAAAGAATGCATGGATGAAAGTGGGAGAGAGAACATTGGAGGTGAGGTGCTGTCACAGCTGGAACTCCCTCGGAGAAGGTGGCATTTGAGAAAAGTTTTGGAAGAGGTTTGACAGGGAGCCATGTGGAAACCTGGGGTTTGAGAATCTCTGCTGGGGTGAGCACCAGTGCAAAGGCCCCGAGGTAGGAACTTACCTGGAATGTTCAGTGAACTGCAGGGGGGGTCACTGTGGCTGAGAGGCTGGAGGTGTGTGTTGGGGGTGGAGGGGATACAGTCAGAGAGCTATCAGAGGGCAGAATTCTGAGAAGCCGTCAAATGTTCAGACCACTGAGAGTCATGTGGTTGCTGCACTTGAACCCAGGTCATCCTGTTCTACCTCCTGGCTCTGCCACTGAGCTCTGGCACCAGGTAATTTGATAAATGAGGAAAGTGGGGCTCAGAAAGGTTAATGATTCCCGTTTCCCAGAATTATTATAAAACTAAAAGGAGCAAGTGGCTGCTGTGTGTGTTGGGAACTGCACTTTCAGTTTATGGCAACGTTCAGTGAATACTGAGGCTGTCCTGGGAACCATGGAATCAGTGAGTCACTCCTTGAATCCTTGCTCCGAGTGGCAGTTCTGTGATTCAGACTCTGTATCGGAAGACAGCATCTCTTGCCTTCATTTGGTGGTCCTCAGTGGGGCTCCAGGCCAGGTGAAAACACCCTGTGATATTGTTTTCCTCTGTGGAAAGGGGGCCGGCAGGGAAGCAGCAAATAATTAAATTGATGTCGACATTTATTGCCGTGAAGGCAATAAAAGCATCACATGGCTTCCTCATAAAAAGTCATAAGGCCTATTTACAGTCCCATATTATTTTGCTGGTAATCCAAACCAGCACTTTTTTTCTGAAGCTCTTGTGTGTTCAGCTGAGAGCTTCATGGCATGAAGGACTGACCTGGAGAAGTGGGGGAATGCATTAAACACCCCTTCTCCTAAGGGGGGTGTAGGGAACCTTGTTTGTTTGTCTTTGTTTTATTGATTCAGAGCAAACATCTTTGGGCCATTACGTAAAGGTCAAAAGCTGCAGTCCTGGCCCTTCGTGGGTGAAAGGCAGGAGTCTATGCTTGGGTCGTAGAACCCACAAACTCTGGACCAACAGTGTCCCTTCAGTGGTCTGTAATGCTGTCTCACATTCAGGGTCACTTTTCAACTCTGTGTTTGTGTAGAATATGAATTAAGGGTGCTTCTTGGAAGAACAAGTCAATCTCATGTATCGAAATTTAAAATTCATATGCCTCTCAATCCAGCAATTTCATATCTAGGAATCTAACCTGCAGCTGAACTCATACATCTGCCAAAAGGCCCATGAACATTGAAATTAATATTCAGTTGACCCTTGAACAACATGGGCTTGAACCGCAAGGGTTCACTTATATGCATATTTTTTTAATAGTAAATATACAGTGGTGCGTGCTCTGTGATTGGTTGAATCTGAGGATCTGGGACTGTGGATGTGGAGGAACTGTGTACATGGAGAGCTGACTATAATTTACATGTCGATTTTCAACTGCTGGAAGGTTGGCACCCCAACCCCCCGCATTGTTCAAGGGTCAGTTGTATTTCTTTTGAAATATTCAAGTAAGTACATAAAGTTAATATTGAATATTAAAATGCCACAAATACTGAAAACCACTGAAATGTCTATTGGCAGATGATAATAAATAAATAATGGTACCTACTTATAAAGCAAGACTAAGTAGCCACTAAACAGTTGAGGGTGTCTGTGTGTGAGTGTGGCACGGTCTCCACGATGCAGGGGTAAAAAGCAAGATGCAGGAAACTGTGTTTAGAATAAGCTCATTCCTTTCCACAGAAAAGAAAATCATGGACTTGGAGAATAGACTTGTGGTTGCCAAGGGGGCGGGGGAGGCAGTGGGATGGATTGGAGCTTAGGGTTAATAGATGCAAACTATTACCTTTGGAATGGATTAGCAATGCAATCCTGCTATATAGCACTGGGAACTATGTCTGGTCACTTATGATGGAGCATGATAGTGTGTGAAAATAGAATGTGTACATGTATGTGTAACTGGGTCATGATGCCGTACAGTAGAAAAAAATTGTATTGGGGAAATAACAAAAAAAAAAGAAAAAGAAGAATAAGCTTATTCGTCCAGATGTTTAAAGAATTATACTGTTATTTGCATAGAGAAATTCTGGAATAATGCACAAGTAACTATTAAAAGTGGTTCTGGTGATAAGAGAAACTAAAGTCTTAAAATCTATACACATGCATTACTTTTTTCAATTAAAAACATAAGAAAAAAGTGCACTCGCATTTTATGAAGGTGACTGTCAGATAGAATACTGGAGTTGAACCTAGGCCTTCTAGATCTGAATGCAGCTGCTCTACTTACTAGCTATGTAATTTTGGGCAAATGACAATTCTTGGGCTCTCAGTGTCATTGATTTTAAGCTCGTGTTAGCTACTTGTCTGGGTAGGTGTGGGGTTTAAATAAGGTGATGTTTTCCGAAACTATTAGGTGAGCTATGACATACTACCCCATGCCAGGCAATCCTGTTATTGTTTCATCTTTATAATTTATCAATTTGGTTTATTTTTATTTATTTATTTTTTAGTCTTTATTGTTGTTGTGAGGACTAGAAATGAACTTGACAAACTTAAAGGAAAAAAAAAAAGAAAATTTAGCTGGAGGGATATAGTGGAAACATGGCAGAAAAGCTTAACAGTTAGACCTTGGGAAAGACTGAAACTAGAGCATCTCTTATGACTTGAGAGCCGGGGGGCAGGATTCACTAATGAGATAAATCAGCTGCAACCGTTTCTTTCCTTCATTTACACTCTGCTCAGGATCCCAAGTCCCAGGACGGAGACTCTGATTGGCTGATGTTGGGTTCTGTGCCAACCCCTCGTCCTAGGAGGGTGGGGCATGTTGACTGGCAGGAGGATAAGAAATGGGGGGATAACCAAAAGGAGAGGTGGACTCAGTGTGCAGAAAGCCAAAATGAAACAAATAGTGGCTGTTCTTTTACAGTATTGAATTCGTCGTGGTTGCTAACTGCTATAATAAACAGCAGACATTTCAACAGCTTAAGAAACGAATGTTTGTTTCTCACTCATGCTATCCTCCAACATTCTTCCTTCTTGGTGGAGTGGCACTTCTAGTCTCTGTTCCACACAGTCACTCAGGGACTCAAGCTCCACGTCTGTCACTGTGTCTTCTGCGTCTGGCCGGCAGGCGAAGGAAGAGGGGACACACATGGGCCAGGGTTAGTCGTGTGGGCACACCTAACCACAGCTGGGAAGTTTTCTAATTATGTGTTCAGGAGGAAGAGGAAAAAAATCTGGTGACAAACTTGCTGTAGATTATGTAGGTAACAACACAAAACAAGAAACATCATTCCAGGTGAGGGTCTGTGGGTCTAATGCTTTAGCTCAGTAGAGTCATTCCTCCTCTCTGGACTTCATTTTCTTCATGGGAAAAAGAGAGTGTTGGAGAGGATGCAAGGGTTTTAACTTTTCTTTGTGCCAGATCACTTTCTGCAACTGAAATCCATTACCGAACCCAATAACAAAGTGAAACCGGCAGCCACAGAGGTGGGGTACGGTGGGGGCCCAGAGCCTTGTGTGCTCATCCCTACTCTTGCCCCTGTGGCCCAGCCCGGGCCTTCTGGGACCCTGGGGGTCACATGTGCAGGCTGTTGGGGCCTGTAGAACCCTCGGTTATGACGTGACACACCAGCCGATCTCTGGACTCTTTAGGGAACTTTCAAACCTTTGCTGTGTTCTCACTTTAGAAAAATTGAAGACATTTGCAACCAGAGCCACTTGGCTCCCCCTCCCTGGCCAGCCCCGGATGTGCCTCCTCCCTGCTCAGAACCACCTGCTTGGCACTCCAAACCTTACTCTACCACAATTTATTTTTTTTACCAAGGGGAAATGTTTAGCATAATAAATTGTGTGGTCCCAGCATTCCCTGAAGCATTTCCGTGAAAAGGGGATCCTGAGCTGGTCTCTGGATCAGTTCTCAGTCGGCAGAAGCACTCGGTTCCCATGGTGGGAAGGGAAGAAGGACTTCGCTGGGACTTTCCAAAGTCGGAGGAACTGAGCAGGCACATCTGCTTCGATTCAAAGGAAAAGGATGAAGGATAAAGTGGTGATATCACTTTGCAGGGTGAGTAGGCAGTTCCAAACCACGCTACAGATTTTTTTATGACAATGAATTTGAAAGGGAATTCTTATAATCCTAGCAATTTAGACATTAAAGTTTCAAAGCTCTAATGGACCCAAAATAAATATATACATGTTTTCCAACAATTTAAAAAATAATAATCCTAAACCAGAAAGGACTTTAGTCTCATTTCTTGAATCGTATTGTGTCCTTCCTGAAGCCAAGTAGGTTGAAAGAATCAGAGCAGAGAAGGACAGAGAACTCCCGCACCTGGCCCCTCCACTTGCTCCAGGAGCCTTTGACCTTTCAGTTGAGTTGAATTCAAAACAAGGTTTTGCTGCATTTAAAGGTGCTTAAGTTACCAACACCCTCTAGAAACCTATAAACCTGCCAGTGCTTTATCCTTCTAGAGACAGCACAAATAGTAAGAGTTCCAAGGGGTCCAGGAGGTGGCTTTTGGGGATTACTGTCTTAAAAATGTGCCAAGAATCTCCCAAATCCTATTTTCAAGTTCCCTTAGAAATATATGCCTACGAATTCCCTGGTGGCCTAGTGGTTAAGGATCCAGCATTGTCACTGCTGTGGCTCATGTTTGATCCCTGGCCTGGGAACTTCTGCATGCCGCAGGTGTGGCCAAAAAAAAAAAAAAAAAAAAAAAAGAGAGAGAGAGAGAGACACAGAAATATTTGCCTACATTGACAGGTGATGTCTGCCCCATTGGGGCTTATCTTATACCCAGGGGAGACTGGACATTCAGCTGACCTGCCACTGGGTCTCAAGGGAAGGTAGGAGGTGCCAATGAAACAAGCTAAGGAGGCACAGTCTTACCCCCGGGTCCTCCTGGACCCTTATTTCTAGTGATGTGTTTCCAGAGAGTCCCTTGCATCATTCACATTTTCTGGGCCTATAGATAAAGAAGCCCCAGTACGTGGAGAATCAGGGCATAGTCCTCAGTAAGGTTTTCAGACAGGTCGTGGTTGGGGGTCAGGCAGACCTGGATGTAAGTCTCAGCTCTGCCTCTTATTTTCCTCTGTGAACTTGGACATGGCAAAAACAGGGATGATGATCCTCTCCCATCTGTCTCGCTCTGTGACATAATGCGGGTGACATGCTGCACACTGTGCTTGCAGGGTGGAGGTGCTGGATTACCGTTTGCTTCTGGGATCTGTGCATGGGATAGACGGGTTCTCACACCCCTCAGACAGAGAGATTTAATTCAGAGGATTGGGTGCTTTCAAAACTGTTAAAGACCTAGAGGGACAAGGATCAGGAAACGTTGTCTGTTGTGCTCAGGTTTGCCACGAAAGTTTGGTGAGTCAGGAAGCTTCAGGAACTGCAGGAAACTGCTGCTGACAATCACAGCATTTGGTGGGAACTCTAGGCAGCTGCTGCAGAACTTTACACCTGCTAAATCCCACGTGTTTGCCTGCTAGTGCCAGGGAAGCATCGTCTTCAGACTTTTCTCCCACTTCCCAAATCGTGTGTGCGTGGCTGTCGTTGGTGGGGTCTAGTATGGGACGATCTCGATGGCAGGGGTCCTGGGAAATGTCGTCCCCAGTCTTCCCACCCCTGCGAAATGAAGGGTAGGTGCTGAGGGGCCGTTGCTTCTGGTACTGAGTGATAGGCTTGACTGCGGGCATTTGGAGATACACCGTACAGCCACACAGATGGGACCAAAGGGAAGACTCGGACGGCTGGAAACACACTTCAGAGGCAAGGGCATCAAATGTAAGAGGGCTGCCGACAGTGAGAAATTGTCGTTGCAGCCAAAGATGTTGGAGATCTGGCTTTGAGATCCATTACGTGACTTGAAAAGTGCAGGAGCTAGGAGTGTCTGGCTGAAAGAGCCGTCATTGTTTGGCGCCCGAATTGCCAGCCTGACTCTCCTGCTCTGGGAAACACCTCCCTGCCCTCTGCCTCTTCCTCCTCTCAGTTCCTATTACCCATCTCCAAGCCCTTTTCTAATGGTTTGCTCGATACAGTATCTTCTTGTGGAGTCTTTAGCTTCTTGAGGGCAAGGAGCCTGTCGTCAAATCTTTAGAACCCACAAGGAATGTTGCCTAAAAACAACATAAAAATAGATGCTTATCAGAAAAAAACCTGGAAAACAGAGAAGCACAAAAAAGAAAACACAAATCTCCCATAATTCCATCTCCCAGATTTATGTGCTGCTAATACTTTGGTGATTCAGTTTGTTTCCAATACTCAAACATACATAAATGCGTGATGATGTTAACATTAACAGAAAGTTACTGAGCACCTGATGCCCACCAGGCACCAGCTTCACTTGTTTATAATGGTCGCCTATAATGGTGGTAAATATGCTGACCCAGAGTTGCTGGGGGTGGGGGGATGTGTCATCACCAGCTCTTCCTTGTGATCTGCTCAACCTGAGGGACTGAAGGAGCAGGAGGCAGTCTTCCTGGCCCTAAGTTCTGTGAGGACGAGACCCCCCCGGTCCCACCCTGTTCACCGGGTAAATCTGTGTAATTAGCCCATCCATAAACCAACTGAATTAGAACTGTGTTCTCCAACCAGCTTTATAAATAAGAGTGATGCATTCAGCTCCATTTGCCTGGTCTCTGAGCTCGTCTCTCTGTGGCCCATGATTGAGGTGGGAGAAGCGGGGGTCGTGTGTTGACTCTTAGACACCATGGAAAGTGTTCACACATCTTGGCTAATTAACCGCTATGATGACAGCATTTGGTATAATTACAGCCATTCCTTTAGGGCAAAAATGCAAAGGCACGGAGAGGTTATGTATCGGCCTTAGGTCACACAGCTGGTAAGTAGTGAAGTTGAGTTTGCCCTAGTTCTGTTTTTCTCTTTCTTCCTCCCTTCCTTCCTTCTTTTCTTCCTTCCTTCCTTCCTTCCTTTCTGTTCTTTCTTTTTAAAAACCATTTTATTGAGATGCAGTTCACACACCATATACTCATTTCAGGTATACAGTTCTTACAGCAGACAGTATCACGGCATTGTAAGTCAACTATACTTCAGTAAAACTTTAAAAAATGAAAAATAAAGTGTATAATTCACCTGTTTTTAGTACACTCACGGTTAATTGCAACTATCACTACAGTCAATTTTAGAACAGTTTCATCACCCCCCAAAAGAAACTTTGTTCCCTTTAGCTGTTACCCTCAGTTTTCCCTTCCTCCCTCCCCCACCTCCAGCCTTAGGCAAGACTGGTCAACTTTCTGTCTCTCTGGGTTTGCCTATTTGTGGACATTGCATATAAATGGAGTCATAGAATAAGTGGCCCTTGGTGTCTAGCTTTTGTCACTCTTCATGATGGTTGCAGAGTTTATCCGTACTCTAGCATGATCGAACTTCATTCCTCTTTATGGATAAATAATATTCCACTGTGTAGGTACCTGTATTTTGTTTATCCACTTCTCAGTTGATGGGCATCTGGGCTATTTCTGCTTCTTTTTATTGGAACATAGTTGACTTACAAAGTTGTGTTAATTTTAGGCAACAACAGTTCTGTCTTTCTGGAAAGCTACTTCCCCACCCTCCCTCTCAGTGCACCAGTGGCTTTAACTGAGGGCGGCATGGATGGCAAAGAGCCTGAGCTGCTCCTGCTGTCTCAGACAGGCCCCATGACAGTCACTTACCCAACCTGCAATTTAGGTTCAGCCCAGGGAGGGGTGAGGCTCTGGCCCCCCAGGGCCAGACCACCAAGGCGGCCTCAGCTCTAAGAACAATTAGAGCTGTTCTTCCCTCAAAGAGGGGGAGTAACCAAGTGGGTTCAGAAGCAATACAAACAGATGCCAAGCCCTCTCCTCCTCCAGGAAATCAGCCTTCAAGGTCCAGCATTAGGGCCCTGCTGGACAAATCCCAAATGACATTGTTTTGTGACGTGGACCAGGAGCTCTGGTTTCCTTTGAATTCCGAGCACCTGAACAGCAAAAGGTTTGGGACAGGTTGGGAAGAGGGAGAAAATGATCCCCCAACTCCGCGGAGATATTAGAGCCTTTCCGTCAGGGAGAAGACATCCCAGAGCATGAGGCCCAGCAGGGCAGCCTTACCCAGACCCTTGGGCCTTGAGGTGCCTTTGGTATTGGCAGGCCATGTCCCAGGGGGGCTCTGGCCCCCGCACAGGATCTCTGTGTTCCTGGAGTCTGTGCTGAGTGGGAATTAGAGTGACCCATGTCGCCACTGTGACCTGTGTCGCCAGCAGGGCTTGCTGTGCTCAGCAGTGGGGGTGGCCAGGCAGGCTGTTTCTGGTATAATCACCCTGCTCATTACAGGCTTCTGCTGGGCTCCCAGGGGTCAGGCTGGGTTTGTTTGTCCATATTGGGAGTCAAGGAAAATGTGGCCCTTTCAGCTGCTTCAGCAAAAGAGAAGTTCTGAGATGGTGTCGACATGCTGCCAGGGGCTGTAACAACTGTAGAAATGGCAAACACAAAGTCAAGAAAGGAGAGGGAGTCCATCAAGAAAGTAGAGCTGAGGCAGGCATCCGGCAGGGGTTCTGTCTGCTGCTCTGTCGGATGGCAACTTGGAAATACAGAGTGACCGCTTTCGCCGACGAATGATAGCAGCAGCTCTGGGCACCAGTTGTGATGATTCTACAAAGTGGATGGTCTTATCCTTTTTTGACACAGGAAGAGCTGAGACTGAGAGGTTAAGTAACCTGCCTGAGGTCACAGCGCTGTCTTGTAGCAGAGGTCAGCTGTGAGCTCAGGCTCCTGGTCCCATAACCAAGGTTCTGATTACTGAGCCCTTGCTGGGGCTCATTGGGAGCTGATTCCTCATCCTGGTCAAGTTCTCGTGCACTTCAGGGTTCAGAGGAGGTGTAGGGTGGGAAGAGCCTGTAAAATATTTTTAATTGTGGTAAAATACACATGATATTTATCATGATAACCATTTTTGCAAACATTTTAGTGGCATCCAGTGCATTCTCAGTGCTGTGCAACCGTCACCTCCACCCATCTTCATAGCCCTTTCGTCTTAAAAACTGACACTGTCCCCATTAGGCAGTAACCCCAACTTCCCCTCCTCTAGCCCTGGTACCCGCTCTTCTGCCTTCTGGCTCTATGAGTCTGACTCCTCTGGGTCTTTCAGAGAAGCCACCAAGTTTGTGGCCATTTGTTTCAGCAGCAGTAGGAATTTGTACCATACCTTGCAGGGCTTTCCGAACCCTTCCTGAGGACCCGTGACCTGGGCCAGCGTCCGAGCCTTCACACCATTCGAGGCTCTGCCATGTGCAGTGTGACCTCCTCTCATGGTCTGCTCCCTCCTTCACAGCAGCCCTGGGGCTCACTGGGTTGATGGCCGTGTGATGGAGGCAGACACGGCATGCTCGTGGGTCTGTGCATCCTTGTGTCCTCTTCACCCAAGAATATCGTCCATTTCATCTACACTTTCAAACTCATGTTAGAAAGTTGTATGTAGGAGTCTCTTAGGACTTTTAAAATCGCCCCCTGTGGGTAATTTACCTTTTTTGGTTCTCAGTGCTTTTTATTTATACTTTCTCTTCTCTTCTCATTGATTATACTTGACAAAGTTTTTAACTATTTTGTGAGTCTTTTCGAAGAGTCTGCTTTTGGTTTTATCACTTTGTTTCGTGAGCATTCTTGTATGCCTGGTATCCCCACATGGTCTTGCTCTCCTGATGTAAGAATCCAGAGAAGTATTTTTTTTTTCAGTCTCAAGATGTCTCAGTACTTAAGCTCTAAAAATAAAATAGAGTCTTAACCTTCTTTTGATGGAGTTTAAGTTCTCTTACTGGTGAACTATTACTCAGTAGTGAAAAAAAGTTTTTCTTTCTTCAGCCACTTTCTCCCACAAAACTTGGCTGAGGAGTTCCCTTTGTGGCTCAGTGTTTAGCGAATCCAACTAGGATCCATGAGGATGCGGGTTCGATCCCTGGCCTCACTCAGTGGGTTAAGGGTCTGGCGTTGCTGTGGCTGTGGTGTAGGCTGGTGGCTACAGCTCCGATGGGACCCCTAGCCTGGAAACCTCCGTAGGCCGAGGTTTGCAGCCCTAAAAATAGAAAAAACAAAAACAAAAAACCAAAACCAAAAAACAACCTTGGCGGAGTCACCAGAATTGGATTTTGTAGATACTTGTCTTTTTTTGCCTGTATGTCGATCGTGACACACAGAGATCAAATCTCTAGCTTTAGCACTTGAGTTCGTCTGCCAGTTGTGTGTCCTGTTCATTGAGGTTGGCAGATCATTTCTGAGGAAGCTGAGAACATGATGACAACACTCTAAGCACCAGGAGAGACTTGGCACTTAGGATCCTGGACTGCTAGGAACCCAGTCCAGGAGTCTTGCTCTCCTTTCTGAGATGGAGGTTGAGAATCCAGGGCGCATAGATATAGCCATCCTCTAAGATGCTTGGTTCATCTTCTCAACTGAAAAGTGCCCCATGGGTAATTTCATTGGCCTCTCTCCTGGCGTGGCTAGAGAAGTGTGATCACAGTGCTGTGAGTGTGAGCAGGTGTCGGGTAGTGACTGCCAAGGAGAGGAGGGCTCCGAGTCCGGAAGGTAGAGGAGCACTGGCTTGGCATCTGAAACTTCCACTGGTCCCCCTGCCCCATTCTTGGCATCTTTCCCACTCTATTTACCCAAGGCAAAGTGGAGGGTTTGAGGAAGATGCCTAAGGATCTCAAGAATGATTCTTAGAATAGCCTCTCTCTGCCTCTTCCAAGGAGAACAGTTTTATGCTCCAGCAATGTGGCTGTTTCAGGTGCAGGTAGAGTTTGGGTTTGAAATACTTAACCATGATGAAGACCCGAGGCAGGCATTCAGAGGCCATCTCCTGACCTGTGGCTGTCCCAGGGGTTTGGGAACTGGGATCTGGGAGGGACAGCTCAGAAGGGCTGGCAGTGAGGGCCCCACATGCATGACAGTCCCTGGCACTGTTGGCAGGCCCTTTTTCTAATCCCAAAAGGCACTGGCCTTCAGATGTCCCTGTGCGTGGCCTCCAGGCCAGGTCTACACTGGGTGCGACCATCTGCGTCATCAGTGAGGGAAAGCAAACCTCCTCAGTGAGGTCTGGAAGTCGTCCTTGTCCTTCCCCACCTCCGTCCTGGAGGCCTGCTTGATGAGAGCACTTCTCTATTCCTGGAGCCATGGGGAGCAGGGCTGCATTGAGGATGTTTCAAGTCCACAAATAACATGGGCTTTGGCTCTTGCCATCTTCTTGGCCCCTCTGGTGCAGCCAAGCCTCGGAGGTGTCTTATCCTTGTTGTTGACTGCCTCCAGGCTCCCTGGTGGAAATCAAGAGGCCAAAGGTCTTGGATCTGTAGGGACTTAGTTCCTGCCTTAAGAAAATGAGGGCTGTTCTGGGAGAGGCAAAGAGAATGGCCGTGGGGACACATAGTTTTGCGAAAGCCTGAGTTCCAGTTGGCCCCAAGGGTTTGCTTTGGAATACAGAGTGATTTATTCTCTTGTAATTAAATATAAGCAGTTACCTCCCTGATATGACCTGAGACGGGAGCCATATCTCTCTTCATCCTACAATAGCTAAAGTGCATTTTGACTAGATTTCAGTCTTCTCTGTGGACCAAAAGCTTGAGCCTCTTATTCATCGTGTGGTCCCCTGCCTGCGAAGTTTTAATTTTAACAGCCTAGGAAATTATTTTTATGTACTCTTTTCTTCATAACAGTTGGCTGAATCCTATGGAGAAGGAGGGTATGTATGTTCCTGAAAGATGTCCAAACACCCCAAACCTGTGAATGTGATCTTATTTGGTAAAAGGGACTTTGCAGGTGTGATTAAGTTAAGGCTCTTAAGATATAGAGATATCCTGGATAATCTTGTCAACCAGTATAATCACAAATGTCTTCAAAAAATTTTTTTTGGCACTCCTGTAGCATCTGGAGGTTCCTGGGCCAGGGATTGAACCTGCACCATAGCACCAGAGCTGCTGCAGTGACAATGTATACATATATACACTCTTTTTTTTCTCACATTTTCATGCTCCATCATAAGTGACTAGATAGTTCCCAGTGCTATACAGCAGGATCTCATTGCTTGTCCATTCCAAAGGCAGTAGTTTGCATCTGTTAACCCCAAATTCCCAGTCCATCCCACTCCCTCTCCCTCCCGCTTGGCAACCATAAGTCTGTTCTCTATGTCCACGATTTTCTTTTCTGTGGAAGGGTTCATTTGTGCCATAAAAGATTCCTCTTTCTGACTTACTTTACTTAGTATGAAAGTCTGTAGTTCCATCCATGTTGCTGCACATGGCATTATTTTGTTCTTTTTTATGGCTGAGTAGTATTTCATTGTGTGTATATATACCACATCTTTTTTTTTTTTTTTTTTTTTTGTCTTTTGTCTTTTGTCTTTTTAGGGCTGTACTAGTGGCATATGGAGGTTCCCAGGCTAGGGGTTGAATTGGAGCTGTAGCTGCCAGCCTATGCTACAGCCATAGCAACACGGGACCAGAGCCGCATCTGGGACCTACACCACAGCTCCCAGCAATGCTGGATCCTTAACCCACTGAGCGAGGCTAGGGATCGAACCTGAGTCCTCACGGGTCCTAGTTGGGTTCATTAGCCTCTGAGCCATCATGGGAACTCCTATACCACATCTTCTTAATCCAGTCATCTGTTGATGAACATTTAGGTTGTTTCCATGTCTTGGCTGTTGTGAATAGTTCTGCAGTGAACATGCAGGTACATGTGTCTTTTTCAAGGAAAGTTTTGTCCAGATGTATGCCCAAGAGTGGAATTTCTGTGTCATATGATAGTTCTATAGTTAGGTAGTTGTATAGTTTTCTAAAGTACCTCCGTACTGTTTTCCATAATGGTTGTACCAATTTACATTCCCACCAACAGTGCAGGAGGGTTCCCTTTTCTCCATACCCTCGCCAGCATTTGTTATTTGTGGACTTATTAATGATGGCCATTCTGACTGGTATGAAGTGGTATCTCATAGTAGTTTTGATTTACATTTCTCTCAGTGATGTTGAGCATTTTTTCATGTGCTTGCTGGCCATCTGTATATCTTCTTTGGAGAAATGTCTATTTAGATTTTTTGCCCATTTTTCAATTGGGTTGTTGGCTTTTTTGCTGTTGAGTTGTATAAATTGTTTGTATATTTTGGAGGTTAAGCCCTTATTAGTTGCATCATTTTAAACTATTTTCTCTCATTCTGTAAGTTGTCTTTTTCTTTTTTTTTTTTATGGTTTACTTTGCTGTGCAAAAGCTTGCCAGTTTGATTAGGTCCCATTGGTTTATTTTTGCTTTTATTTCTGTTGCTTTGAGAGAGTGACCTGAGAAAATATTTGTAAGGTTGATATTAGAGAATGTTTTGCCTATGTCTCTTCTAGGAGTTTGATGGTGTCTTGTCTTACATTTAAGTCTTTAAGCCATTTTGAGTTTATTTTTGTGCATCATGTGAGGGTGTGTTCCAGTTTCACTGATTTGCATGCAGCTGTCCAGTTTCCCCAGCACTACTTGCTGAAAAGACTGCCTTTTTTCCATTTTGTATTCTTGCCTCCTTTGTTGAAGATTAATTGACCATAGGTGTCTGGGCTTATTTCTGTGTTCTTTGTTCTGTCCATTGGTCTGTATGTCTCTTTTGGTACCAACACCACACTGTCTTGATGACCGTGGCGTTGTAATATTGCCTGAAGTCTGGGAGAGTTATGCCTCCTACTTGGTTTTTGTTCCTCAGGACTGCTTTGGCAATTCTGGGTCTTTTGTGGTTTCATATAAAGTTTTGGATTGTTTCTTCTAGTTCTGTGAAAAATGTCATGGGTAACTTGATAGGGATTGCATTGAATCTGTAGATTGCTTCGGATAGTATCGACATTTTTACAATAGTAATTTTTCCAGCCCAGGGGCATGGAGTTTCTTTCCATTTCTTTGAATCCTCCTTAATTTCCTTGATTAATGTTTTATAGTTCTCAGCATGTAAGTCTTTCACCTCCTTGGTTGGGTTTATTCCCAGGTTTTTTATTTTTTTGGGTACAATTTTAGAAGGTATTGTATTTTTGTATTCCCTTTCTAATATTTTTGTTGTTAGTATACAGAAATGCGACTGATTTCTGAAAGTTATTCTTATATCCTGTGACTTTGCTGAATTTCTTGATCAGTTTGAGTAATTTTTGGGTTGAGACCTTAGTGTTTTCTATTTATAGTATCAAGTCATCTGCATACAGTGACAGTTTTGCCTCTTTTCTTGCAATTTGGATCCCATTTATTTCTTTTGTTTGTCTGATTGCTGTGACTAGGACTTCCAGTACTGTGTTGAATAGCAGTGGTGATGGCAGTGAGAGTGGGCATCCTTGTCTTGTTCCATATTTTAGTGGGAAGGCTTTCAGCTTGTCTCCATTGAGTGTTATATTTGTTGTGGGATTGTTGTAAATGGCTTCTATGATGTTAGGGTATGTTCCCTCTATACCCACTTTGGTAAGAGTTTTTATCATGAATGGGTGTTGGGCTTTGTCAAATGCTTTTTCTGCATCTATTGAGATGATCATGTGGTTTTGACTTTTCTTTTTTTTTTTTTGTCTTGTTGTTGTTGTTGTTATTGTTGCTATTTCTTGGGCCGCTCCTGCGGCATATGGAGGTTCGCAGGCTAGGGGTCGAATCGGAGCTATAGCCACCAGCCTACGCCAGAGCCACAGCAACGCGGGATCCAAGCCGCGTCTGCAACCTACACCACAGCTCACGGCAACGCCGGATCGTTAACCCACTGAGCAAGGGCAGGGACCGAACCCGCAACCTCATGGTTCCTAGTCGGATTCGTTAACCACTGCGCCACGACGGGAACTCCTGACTTTTCTTTTGTTAATGTGGTGGATGACGTTGATTGACTTGCGTATGCTGAACCATCCTTGTGAACCTGGGATGAATCCCACCTGGTCATGGTATATGATCTTTTTGATATGTTGTTGGATTCAATTAGCTAAAATTTTGTTGAGAATGTTTGCGTCTATATTCATCAAAGATATTGGCCTGTAATTTTCTTTTTTGGTGGCATCTTTGTCTGGTTTTGGAATTAGGGTGATGTTGGTATCATGGAATGTCTTTGGGAGTGTTCCTTCTTCTTCAGCCTTTTGGAAAAGTTTAAGGAGGATGGGTGAAAGTTCCTCTTTGTATGTTTGGTAGAATTCACCTGTGAAGCCATCTGGTCCTGGATTTTTATTTGTAGGGAGTGTTTTTATTACATTTTCAATTTCATTCTAGTGATCCATCTGTTCAGTTGATCTATTTCTTCTTGATTCAGTTTTGGCAGGCTCTAAGTCTCTAGAAAGTTGTCCATTTCTTCTAGGTTGTCAAATTTGTTGGCATAAGATTGTTCATACTATTCTCTTATGGTTTTTTGTATTTGTGCAGTATCTGTTGTGATTTCTCCTTTTTCATTTCTTATTTTGTTTATTTGGTTTTTTTCTCTCCTCTTCTTGGTGAGTCTGGCCAGAGGTTTGTAAATTTCATTTACCTTTTCAAAGAACCATCTCTTGTTTGTATTGATTTTTTTCTATTGTTTTTTGAATCTCTGTTTTATTGATTTCCTCTCTGATCTTTATGATTTCCTTCCTTCTGCTGACTTTAGGTTTTGTTGTCCTTTTTCTAATTCATTTAGGTGGTAGGTTAAGTTGTCGATTTGAGATTTTCCTTCTCTTTTGAGGAAGGCCTGTATTGCTCTGAATTTCCCTCTGAGTACTGCTTTTGTGGCATCCTATAGATTTTGAGTGGTTGTGTCTTCATTATCATTTGTCTCAAGGTATTTTTATTTTATTTTATTTTATTTTTCTGCCTGTTTGCCTTTTCTAGGGCTGCTCCCTCGGCATATGGAGGTTCCCAGGCTAGGGGTTGAATCAGAGCTGTAGCCGCCAGCCTAGGCCAGAGCCACAGCAATGGGGGATCCGAGCCATGTCTGCAACCTACACCACAGCTCACGGCAATGCCAGATCCTTAACAACCCACTGAGCAAGGCCAGGCATCGAACCCGCAACCTCACGGTTCCTAGTCGGATTCGTTAACCACTGTGCCATGACGGGAATTCCTCTCAAGTTATTTTTAGATTTCCTTCTTGATTTCCTCATTGACCTATTGGTTTTTTAGTAGCATGTTTAGTCTCCATGTAGTCAGTTTTTTCTCATTGCTTTTCCTGTGGTTAATTTCTACTTTTTTCATGCCATTGTGATCAGGGGAGATACTTGAAATAATTTCTATATTCTTAAATTTGTCGAGGTTAGCTTTGTGCCCCAGTATGTGATCGATCCTTAAGAATGTTCCATGTGCACTTGAGAAGAATGTATATTCTGATTTTTTGGATGTGATGTCCTGAAAATGTTGATTAAGTCTAACTTTTCTATTGTGTCATTTAGGATCTCTGTTGCCTTATTTTCTGTTTAGAGGATCTGTCCATTGATGTAAGTGGAATGTTAAAGTCTCCTACTATGACTGTATTCCCATCAATTTCTCCTTTTATGTCTGTTAGTTTTTGTTGTAGGTATCTGGGTGCTCCTATATTAGGGGGCATATATATATATTGATGATTGTAATAGCCTCTTCTTGCATGGATCCTTTTACCATTAAATAGTGTCCTTCATTATCTTTCTTTATGGCCTTCATTTTAAAGTGTATTTTGTCTGATAGGAGTATTGCAGCTCCTGCTTTCCTGTCTTGTCCGTTGGCATGAAATATTTTTCCCCATCCCGTCACTTTCAACCTATATGTGTGCTTTACCCTAAGGTGAGTCTCCTGTACATAGGACTTTGTAGAGTTTTGCTTTTTTATCTAATCTGCCACACTTTTTCTTTTGATTGGAGCATTCAGTCCATTGACGTTTAAGGTAATTATTGATAGATATGTATTTATTGACACTTTAAACCTTGTTTTCCAGTTGCTTCTGTGTTTTTCCTTTCTTCCTTTCTTTTAAAAATATAATTTTAAGGATTACTTTTCATTTATAGTTACTACAGGATATTGGCTGTGTTCTTCATGTTGTATAATACATCCTTGAGTCCATCTTACACCCAGTAGTTTGTACCTCCCACTCCCCCACCTTGGTATTGCCCTGCCCCCCACTGGTAACCACTAGTTGCTTCTCTGTATCTATGAGTCTGCTTCTTTTATCTTATATTTACTGTTTTGTTGTATTTTTTAGATTCCACATATAAGTGATATCATACAATATTTATCTTTATCAGACTTATTTCATTTAGCATAATGCCTTCTAAATCCATCCGTGTTCCTGCAAATGGCAAAATTTCATTCTTTTTATGGCTGAGTAATATTCTTGTGTGTGTGTGTGTGTGTGTGTATACCACATCCTTTTTATCCATTTATCTGTTATTGATGGATGCTTAAGTTGGAGCTAGAGCAGCAATACTTGGACAAAATAAACTTTAAAATAAAGACTGTTATAAGTGACAAAGGAGGATACTGCGTGATGATCAAGGGATTAGTCCAGGAAGATAATGACAATTGTTAAGTATATATGCATTCAGCATAGAAGTACCTCAGTATGTAAGGCAAATATTGGCAGATATAAAAGGAGAAATCAACAGTAACACAATAATAGCTGGGAACTTTAAAACCCAACTTACATCAATGGACAGATCATCCAGACAGAAAATCAGTAAGGAAACACGGGCCTTAAATAACACATCGGACTAAATGGATTCTGTATATATACGTGTATATACACACACACACACATACAGCAGTCCATCCCAAAGCAAAAGAATATATATTCTTTTCAAGTGCACATGGAACATTCTTCAGGATAGATCACATGCTAGACCACAAAACAAGCCTAGGTAAATTTAAGAAAATTGAAAACATCTCAAGAATCTTTTCTATCCCTAGACTGTGTACCTGGGTGCCTCACCCCCTCACCCTAGACAGCCTAGTTAGTTCTCTGACTCCATGTCAGCACCCCAGCACTGCAAGCAAGTGCTCTGATTGCCCCTGCCTGAAACTGCAAAGACCCTATGGTGCCTTTTCCTTTTAAATGTTCCTGGGGCCTGCACCTCTGAGAATTTGCAGCATGTTGATATGGTCAGGAAGGAGGGATGGAGGCAAGCTAGGCCTGGGACAGGCCATTGGCTGGCAAAGGGGTAGGAAAGAGGATTGTGGAAGAAGAACTGCAGACAGTGATGCTTAGGAGGCTGAGAATAGACGGAGATCTGGAAGAGCTGGCAGGAAGGGTGCAATGATGGGGTGGAGTGGGCATTTGAGTACGTGAGGCGTGGGGGCATCCAGAAGGGAGTGTGGTGCTGGATGAGACGCTTATGAGGATGCCCAGACCCCATCATATAGCTGAGATTGGGGACCATAGTCTCATGGGCATGATACCTGGCACAGCCTCTGTAGGGGAGATTTGGTCATAGCTATTGGAATTACAGATGTACAGACCTTGTTCCCAGCAGTCACATTGTGGGACTTTAATCCTTGCATTAGACTTGTACACGTGCAAAAAAACCCACATGCACAGAGTTACCAAGGTAGCATTATCAATAAGCTTAAAAGACTGAAACAATATAAATATCATTTAAAAGGACTGGTTGAATGATTGTATATCTGCATAATGGCTGGGAAAAAGAAAGAGGATGTCTTGCCTGTACTGATGCTTCAGTAGTGGAGACAGTGATGATGATGGAGATGGAGAGTGTGTTGGAGAAGGATGTGAATGATGATGGTGATGCAGACAGTGGTGATGACGAAGGAGATGGTGATGATGACGGAGAGATGGATATGATGGATGAGATCACAACGGGAATAAATACCAAGCATCTACTGTGTGTGGGGATGGTGTCATGTACTTTACTTATGGCAGTTCGTTTACCTTAGATTTGTTGTCAAGCGAACAAATCCAGATGTAGAATTAGTGAATAGCCTGCTACCGTCTGGTAGAAAAGAACTTTTCAGAAAATGTCTCCAGAAAGAGACACAGAGATTGGGAGGGGGCGCAAATGGGGTGATTGGGGAACGACAGGGAGGAAAGTTTTACTGGGTATTTGATGTTCTTTTTGCATTTTGTGTCACGTAAAACTTTTACCTATTCAAAAAAGTCTAATTACAGTGAAAGAAATCAAGTAAAGACACTTGGAGAGGAACCATGAAAAAGGCAGTTGTCCTCAACAACCTGAGACCCCTACCAACCACTTTCCCTTTCAAGTCAAAGTGTTTACCCTTAAGTAGAATTAGGTGGTGTTTAAAAAATAGAAAAAGAAACAAAGAAAGAGAAACAGAAAAACTCCCCTTCTTCATCTCTCTGTTGTGGCACAGTCTTGAGCACTGTTTGCCTATGGAGTTTTTAATGGGCTGCAATATGACATTCAACAGCTAAAGATTCTGTCTTGGAATCTTCGGTGCTGATGTTTTTGAAGTATCACAGAGGGGATTCTTACTGGCACATTTTTCATTAGCTGTTGTGGAAGGTACATCATTGTAGCTAAGACTTGGGGCTGTGGAGTCAGACAGACCTAGGATTGAATGCAGTTTCTAATAGACTTGCTAACTGTGACCTTAGGCCAGTGAATCAACATTTCTGATCCTCAGTTTCTCTTTTTTTCTTGGCCACACCTACAGCATGTGGAAGTTCCTGGACTAGGGATTGAATCCGAGTCACATCTGTGACCCGTGCCGGAGCTGTGGCAATGTTGGATCCTTAACCCACTTCCCTGAGCTGGGGATTGAACATGTGCCACCACAGAGACGATGCCGGATCTTAACCTACTGTGCCACAGCGGGAACTTCTGCTCCTCAGCTTCTGTGTGAGTAATACGGGAAGAGTAATAGTAACAGCTGCCTCGGGCTGCTGCGGGTCCCTGGGTGCTGATGTTGACCGTGACGATGACTGTCCCAGGCAGACTCATTGAGATGCTCATTCCCCGGCGCCGGCAGGTACCATTGTCCTCTGAAATCTGAATCCAGTGCTTCTCGGACCGCACAGTGGGACAGGGATGCAGTGTGGGAAGTGACACTCTGGCCTCGATGTCGTCTTCTGAAACTGGGTGCCGTCCTGGTGGGCTCCCGCTGTGCTCACTCCTTCCTCGTCCAGGATAACCCCCTTCCCCAGACATCAGCTTACTCAGCCACCCTCGCTTAATCTCTCTCCATTCTTCATAGCTATGCTTGTGTACACATTCTAAATACGTGCCTAGTGGAGCCCGGATTCTTGTTTTCCTCCCTGCTCACTCCTGGGATGGTCCCACAAGGGAGCTAATTAGCACCGTATTTTTAACGGCAGCCTCCTCTCTGGAAGTGTGCGGCTTTATTTGGTGTTCTTGTTGCCACCCAAGCGTGGAGTCATTTCAGGGCTGGCTGGATTCATCTCACTGATGGACACCAAGAAAAACACTTTGCTCACTTTACATCCATAACCCACTGCTTCCATCTGAGGGAAGAGAATTCCAGAGGATCCTGCCATTATCGCTTTGTATAGAAAGGAAAAAAAAAAATCCTTCAGACTTGAAAGAGCAAGTTGAGATAACAATGGGTGGGTTTAAAAAAATGTTGACAATATTATGCTCACCTACATACAGTGTCTATGGGCCCAGGAGCCTAATGCATGTGGAACTGAATTTAAATTTCTTCCAGAGGTTCTTTATCTCATGCATTGAAGGGAAAGCATAGCCCCTCCTCTCCTCTCCCATAATCCCCACTGCAGAAGCCAGATGTCTTAGTAACAGATTATCCTTGAACTTAGCCACTTCATACAACATTTAGTATCTTATCTGGTGCTTGATGGTCCGGTGTTCAGGAATAGCTTAGCTGGGGGTCTGGTCCATGGCCTCCCGTGAGGCTGTAATCAAGATGCTGGTGGGGCTGCTGTCTCATCTGAAGGCCTGACTGGGAGTGGAGGATCAGCTTCCAAGCTGGCTCCTCACTGGGCCCTGGGGGAGAGTCCTCAGCCCCTCACCACAGGGGCCGCTCCATGGTGCTGGGCATTTTTGATACTGTACTGCAGCAGATCTGGATTCTGAATTGTATTTCTCAGAGTTGCTTTGTTTTTGCTCTTGCTTTTTGAAAGAAGTAGCTTTCCTGGACTTGAACCGTGGCCCATCTCCTGTGCACCGTGTGGCACTGGCGTCTCTGCTCAGACACGCTTGATCTTGTTTTCATTTTCCAGCCTGACCTCCTCGTGGTCTCCTAGTGTCTGCACAGCTCAGAGCTCAGCCAGTGAATCTGGCTGAGGTTGTGCCCAGATGCTTCCATTGTGTGGGGGTGAATCTCTTGTGTTTGGGGTGTGTGTTTGTAGCTCAGTCATTCCTCAAGCGTCCTTAGCTTTTGCTGTCAAGTGGGCTTCTTGATGGTGTTCCCCAGACGGGCATGGATAAGAAATCTCTATGCTGCTCTTATTTCCCAGATCCCTGTTCAATTTCTGGCTGCCTTGCTGCTCTTCTCCATGTGCTCATAGCCTCTAGCCATCAGAGCCGGGGTTCCCCTGCATGTTTCCAGCTCACTGATGTTAGCTGACTACACCCCCAAATTGAGTGTGGCCCCCATGGCAGCCTAGCTGCTGGTTTCCAAAGCCAGTCCCATGCTGGCAAAGCCACATTTCTTGCTGACTGAGGCGGGTGGCGGGGTAGTGGATGGCAGCAGCTTCAGGTGAGAAGGCCGAAGATTCCTGGTGATTGTACCCCAAGCCAAAGCTGTTTTTCAAGGATAGGCTCTTTCCAGTTTGTTGTCTGCTTTTGCTCAATTCCCAAAGCCCGGACATGTAGCTTTTTAACAGTGTTTTTGAGTTTTACACTTGCTTTTTCCAGGTAGAATTTGCTAGTCTCTTCATTCTGTCCTGGTCCACTTATGTAGTGACCCTGGGGCCATCTGGCTTTAACTGCTGCTGCCTGTTCCCAACCTCTCACAGCTTTGGGGTTCATTCCGTAGCAAGAGCCCTCCTGGGGTGGAAAGGAGATTCGAAGGCCCAGGAAGGGATCAGGGGCTCCAGGATGGTCAGTTCCAGGAGTGTCCTGGGGCTGCTAAAACAAGAGACTACAAACTGGGGGCTTAAACAGAAATGGCTTGGGGGTCAGATTCTGATCATTATGTTTCCAAATTGGGAAGGGTTCTGTCATTGCTGCTGAGAATACCTGCAGCTTCCTACTCTCATCTCTGTTTGCATGCCATGGTTTTGGACTTGTCAGATCAAATTCTTAATTTCCAGTAAACATCTTCTGGTTATTTCCAAAACTGCTCCTGGAGCACTGCTGGCTGCATGGCTGCAGGTGTGCACCAGCGTGAGGGGCTCACTGCTCTTTGGCAGGGCCCACACTCGCAGCTCTCCTGATGGCCCTGGGTGCCTCTGTCCCACTGGCTCTGTGCTTATACTAGGTGCTCAATAACATTTTCTTGAGTGGTTGAAAGTTTAGAATGTCAGAAAATAAGCACTCTAAGGATAAGTGTGGCCCCAGCCATGAGCATGAGAAGGTCACCAGGGCAGGAGTCCAAGCAGATGGATGCAAATGATACAAAGATCAGTTTCCAGAGTTCAAGATCAGAGTGAGCAGGCTTGGTTGTGAAAAACCTGCCGTGAATAGCAAGATGGTGGAACGTGGAGAAAGCCCTGGTCACATGATGGCGGTGGAATCCGTCTGTCCAAAGCGGAATTCCCTGAAGTGCATGGGATTGGTCCTCAGGGTGCCTCTTAATATACAAGTTCTGGGACCAAATCATCAGAGAAAATACCACATCACCTGCTTCAGATTCACAGTGCTCATTGCAAAGGTGCTCGGAAGGCCTGTGGAAGACACAGAAGGTATGTTTAAGTTGGTTTAACCCAGTGCTTGCCAGATTTCTTTGACCCTGGAGCCTTTTTGTGGTGTGACTCTCGCCAATATCCTGTAGGATGGGTCCTTGGAACCTGCTTTGAAGAATGCTCATTCCTAAGGAAGACAGTTTCAGGAGCGGTTTGGAGATGAGGTTGAAATAGTGGTTTGGGGCCAGGGTGTCCAGAACCTGAATGGCAAAAGGCTGGGGTCCCCAGTGCAGGGCAGGGGAGCCCTGTAGAGTTTGGAGAAGGGGAGCCATGCCATCCACGTAGCAGCTTACAGGTGGGGCCTGTAGGACTTAGGTGGGATCTTGGCTGCATGAGAATCAAGGGCACTCCGAATGGGTCCATGTCTCATCCAGGCCTCATTGTCGGCCAGTGACACCATGGAGCCCTTGTCACTCTTGGCCACTGCCAGGTCTGATGAGTTTACAGTCGCCTGGGTCACAGCCAGGGAGTGGCTAGCAAGACGGATATGTGCTCATGGGGTGCCAGAAGGTGGGGCAGGGTGAGGCCCAAAGGAAGTGGGGTGTCCATGGGCCCAGCCAGAGAGGGGCTGGCTGCTCACACCCTCCACCCTCGCTGCAGGGTCCCTGTAAACACCCTCGGCCTGGCCCTCTGCCATCAGCATGAGTACACGTGCAGACACCTCCACCCAGCCTTGCAAGCTGGGCCCGCAGCAGGGTATGGAATGCCCGTGTTTGGGGAAGCGGCAGGCGCCTGTGACTTCCCTGGGGTCCTGGCAAGGGGCATGCCAGAGCCTGCGTGATAGAGGGCGCCCTGCAGACCTCAATCCTTGCTTAACCAGAGCCCAAGTAAACAGCGTGGATGATCACAGAACGTACTGGCTGGAAAGAAGCCTAGAGACTCCTCTGGTGCAAAATTCCTCACTTAGACCGTGGGGACACTGAGGTTCGGAGTGGGGAAGGGATCAGCTGCAGCTGAGGTAGGCATGGACCTTGGGCCTGGACCTGGAGTCCAGGGCTCCTCTGCCCACCCCGGGGTGTCCCCAGAGCCCGCCGACTGCAAGGGGCCTGCTGGGCAAGGCCTCTCTGCCCTTCGGGGTGCTTGACATCAGGAGGAGGAAGGACAGGAAGCTTGTTACGTACCATCACCTTGACTTAGAAGATAAAAGAAAAGCAATGACAATGCTTATTTTTCTCTTGAGTTTTTAGAACACAAAACTTTTTTTTCCTGGAAACCCAATTACCTTGTCTGTGAATTACCTTCATTATTACTGCCTAGCCAGTTGACTTTTTTAAAAGATTAGCTTTTAAAAATGTTTTATGGAAAGTTTCAGATGTACACAAAGGTAGAACAAAGTCCTACATGTCATAGTTATTAGCTCACCAATTTTATTTCCTCTGCTTCCACCCCCTCTCCCTAAGACAGGATTATATTGAAGCAAAATCCTGATACAATATCTTTTCATCTTCAACTCTTTCAGTGTGTATCTATGACAGATAGGATCTCTATCATTTTGTAATTAAAATTTTTATTGATATAACAGTAGATTTACTCACATTGTAGGAAATGTCACAAAGAAATGACTTACATACTGAGGATCACTTCTCTTAAACACAATCAGAATGTTCTTATCACACCAGCATATGTCACAGTAATTACTTAGTATCATCCAATATGCAAACTATGTCTGCATTTCCTAAATGACTTATTTTTTTTCTCTAAATTTGATTGGTTTGCTTTAATTAACTAGTTGTTCAAGTCAATCGTGTATCCAGGTTGTGTCTCCAAAAACCTGTGAATTAATTAAAAAATTTTGGCTGCTTTGAGAGATGGATGATTCACATACCATGTGATCCACTCATTTAAAGTAGACAATTCAGTGATTTTTTTGGTAGCTTTTAATTTAAAATGTAATGTGTATGCATTGTGGAAAATGCAAACAGTGCTTATGTGCAGAATTTTACACGAAGGCTCTCTGCTTGCCGTCATCTCTACCCAGTGAATGCCTTCTTTTACGATACAAGTTTAACAATAAAGAAATATAGGCAGAGGAGTTCCCGTCATGGCACAGTGGTTGATGAATCCAACTAGGAACTGCGATGTTGTGGGTTTGATCCCTGGCCTTACTCAGTGGGTTAAGGATCCGGCGTTGCCGTGAGCTATGGTGTAGGTCGCAGACACGGCTCGGATCCCGAGTTGCTGTAGCTCTGGCGTAGGCTGGTGGCTACAGCTTCGATTCGACCCCTAGCCTGGGAACCTCCATATGCTGCAGAAGTGGCCCTAGAAAAGGCAAAAAAAAGACAAAAAAAATTTTATATATATACATATATGTATAGGCAGAGACAGATGAACAAGAACAGGACAAAACTGTTTTCTAAATTTGTACCTAGACATAACCACCAAAGCTATGCTAAAAGTCTCCCCCTCTTTGAGGGTGTTCTTTGTTCCCCCAACAGGAGATGCAGAGCACCTTACAGTTCATGTGCTCGTCTCACGTGCCTGCCCTTTGCTAACTCTCTAGGTGGGATCCAAGTGGCAGCCAGGAGTGATTGTCACGATTGTTGCTGGGTTCCTAATTCCCAGCCAAGCCATCCAGGTGGAGAAACCAGGGGGTCAGCAAGCTTGGAAGAGAAGGTCTTTATCTTGTCTAACCTCTAGCCAGAATTTACCTTTCCTTCCATTATGGGCAAAGGCAACATGCCACTAGCACTGACAATCTGTGATTCGTCACCCATGAAATTGTAGTTATTGCCTATCAGAGAACAGCCACAGCTGCTATTTTGAAATGTACATTTGAGCTCAATGCTACTTTGAGTTAAAGAAGCTGTTAGACTCTTGGTGAGATCTCTGTTTCTAAAACAGCACATATATGACTATATGCAATTAAGAACAGTTTGATAGCAATATTTCAGCATAACTGTTTCCTTGGTAAACCTGCAAATTTTATATATTTATAAACATTCCAAGAAGGGGCTCATTAGTTTCATAAGACTTCCAAGAGGTTCAAGTTCCTCCAAAGGTTAAGAACCTCTGGGTTGGAAGGAAATATTTTTTCCCAAGTCACTGATGATTTACTTATAATTTTTAACTTTTAAAAAATTCAGGGCCCCTTTCCAGAGCCCCATTGCCTATGGCTTCCCAGCCGAGCTCTTTCTCATTTTTCAGGGTTAAGTGCAAACCTGGCGCCAGGGTCCAGGGGAGAGAGGCAGCAGGAAGCAAAGGTTTTGGGATGCTTCTGCCTCCGAGGGAGGTGGGCAGGGCTGTTTGCCGTGGCCGCTTGCCCTTGTCTTAGATGAGCACACAGCTGGTTTCACAGCGCTAGGCCTGCCCTCCCGGAGGGATCATTTCAGGAGATGATCCGTCTCCACGTCCACGTGTCCTGTTGCCCTGGAACACAGGCTGGATGAAGAGTACGGCCAGCCGCCCCCGGACGGACAGGACAGGGAAAAGTCTTGTCTCCCTCATGTTCAGGAGGCGATTCGATCCTGCTCACCCTGAGCAGCCACCACAGAGATTTGACACTGCTCTGTGTGGCTGGGCAGGGCGAGCAGGAAGCCTCGGGGCTGTTCACGTTCACAGGGCACTGGGTCAGGGGGCAAGGCTGTACGGTGTTGTCGCGTATACTCCCTGTGTGCCGGAGGGACGGGACGCCTTCCCAGGTGATCTCCATGGCACCCCAACACGGGGCACTGCTCACTGGTGCTGGGGGGGAATTCTGACCTAGATCGTCTGCCATTGGCCCCAAGGCCTTGGCTTTTTATTGTAGCATAACTGTGATGCACAGTAAGTCAGCCCAGGAGTCCAGGGAGCCCTGGAAACCCATGAAGGATCGTTTCATGAGAGGGCAGCCACTGGCCCGGAAAGCAGGAATCAGACCCACCCCGCTGGCCCCAGCCAGGCCTGTGTGGTGAGGATTTCCCATGGGGCATGCTGTGCCAAGTGTTTGGACCTCTTCTCTCAATCTCCAAAGCTGCTCTCTGGAGGAGGCCACTGTGGGCACCAGCATGGACTCGGGCCCACCTCCTGGTGCACAGCCCTGCTCTGCCACTTATTAGCTGTGGGACTGGGCACAGCTGATAGTTCCTCTGTGCCTCAGTTTCCTCACCCATAGAATGGACACACTGATATTCCCAAATGAGATTCTTAGAGAAAGCATTGTCACAGTGTATTAGTGTCTTGTGGCTGCTGTAACAAAGTACCATCAACACAAATTCTATTACTGTCCTGGAAGTCAGAAATCTGACCTGGGTCTCACTGGACTAAAGTCAGGGTGTTACAGGGCTGCTTCCTTCTGGAGGCCCCAGAGGAGAATCTGTTTCCTGGCCTTTTCCAGCTTCAAGAGGTGCCCGCATCCCTTGGCTCATGGCCCGTTCCTCCATCTTCAAAGCCAGCAGGGTTGCACTTTTATTTCTCTGACCCTGCAGACCTGTCATCATCTGACTCTTCTGCCTTCTCTCCCACATTTAAGGACCCTGTGATAACAGTGGGCCCACCTGGGGAATCCAGGCCAATCTCCCCCTTTCAAGGTCTGCTGAGGAGCCACCTTACTTCTACCTGCAACCTTAATTCCCCTTTGCCTTGTGAGTTAACACAGTGCAGGTTTCAGGGATAAGTAGTGGATATCTTTGTGGAGCCATCAAGCCTCCAAACCTCTGATGTCTTTGAGGTTGAGCCGCCATGTGTGAGAGCAGTTATGCCTAAAATGTTTCCCATTTTATTGGTGACCACTGGACATTCCCGTCAAAGGTAGAGAACTTCAGGAAGTCAGAATCACTCATTTGTTTGCCAAATATTGAACCTCAGGGCATGGTGCCAGGCTCCAGGACTGCATCAGTGAGCAAAACAGACATGGTGCCTGCCCCTTGGAATCTAAAGTCACTGTGGAGACAGTTAATTGGAGAAGAAACACAAAAACTTCACAACCAATTGTGATGACTGCCCTAGAGGAAAGAGAGTGCCATGTAGAAACTAATGGAAAGGGAGCTAGCTGGTCTGGGATGGCCTCTTTGTGCAGGGGACATCTGAGCTGTCTCCTGAAGGATGGCAAGGATACAGACATGAAGGGAGGAAGGACAGATGGACATTTCAGACAGAGGGCAGAGCTTCTAGAAGGGCCTTCAGGTGAGCAGAAACTTGGTGCGAGGAGAGGGCAGCACAGCTGGAGCACAGTGAGTAAGGGGCACAGGCAGGATGGGCAGAGGTCAAGGGCCACGTCTTGGAATGCTTGGCCTTGTGGGCCATGGGGGTGAGTTTGCATTTCATTCTAAGTTTTAAATAGGGCTGTGTCATAATCCAGGAGAGGGAGCTGTGGAGAGGGATTCTATGCTCTTTGTGTCCTTACATCTGTGGAGAGAAAGAATGGACCCCAGAGCTTCTGGGATCTTAGCTTGTAGCAGCACTAAGCTCTGGGTAGAATTAGAAGGCAGCAGCTAGTAGGGTTTACTTCCTGGTGTTACTCTAGGTAAGCCATATTCTAGCTCTGTGATTCACAGTGCCTGAGGTTGCCACTGCCCTGCCGTCATGCCCTTGGCGCCCACCTTCCCAGTGGCTGCCGATGACCCTCTGCAGGTACCGCAGACTTCCCCTGACGGCTCCTCTCAGCCCACACTTGCCGGGCCTTCAGTCAGTGATGCAAGGAGGTGGAGGGTGAGGACCCCCGATCGCCCACCTGTTGGAGGGGGGCTGTGCCAAGGCATATTGTTCGCTGTGTCCTCAAAGTCCCTAGAAGGACTGAGCTGGTAAAAAATAAGATTACTAAGAATTTCGTCAGCGTGGGAACCAAGCAAGGGGCCCTTCTGAGCGTGGAGCCCCAGACCAGTGCCCAGGATGTGATGCGTTCCCTCGCACCATTTCTTGTAATTATTCTGCTTTTTTGTTCATTATTATTCTTTTATTTTTTTATTCTTGGCTGAAGCTCATTCGAGAGTGTTTTTGTCATGGAGACTGAGAGAGCTTTGAGGAGGCAGGTATGAATAGGTTCGGAGGTTGTTTCCTGGGCAGCAGTTTTCCATTGGAGCTGCTTGGGAGATGACAGCAAAGGGACGCTGATGGTGGAAAATTAGGTCCAATTCCAGAGACTTCAGGTCAGTGGAACCACTTGGGCATCTCTGTTTGGCTGGGAACTCTGCCAGTCCTGGCTCTAGGCCACTCCAGCTTGTGGACACTCCAGCCTGTGGACCCTCCAGCTGGTGGACACCCCAGCCTATGGACACTCCAGCCTGTGGACACTCCAGCTGGTGGACAGTCCTGTTTTGGATTCTCCTTTTTTGTGAGCCACATACCTCTCTGACAGAGAGTTGAGTCACAGGGAAGGCAGCATTTGGTCTTAAAGCACAAAACCCCTCAAACACAACTGTCCTGCCAGCTGCCAGCTGCCAACTGCGTAATTCAAAGAATACAACCTGAGGTCATGGATGGCGCTCCTGTGGAGGCTGCTGCATGAGGCCATGGGACTATGTTTGGCGGCCCAAAGGATGGAAAGTTATGAGCATAAATAACATAAGAGGGGGTTAGGGGGAAGAAAATCACCCAAGCTGAGCAGGTAGAGCGTATGGGTTTTGTTTCATGAACGAACTCTGATCAATTGGTAGACTTTCTCGGGGGCCCACGGTTGACTAGTAATGTCTAGTTCGGACAGAGTGAGAAGAATGAGTGACAAGTGATTGCCATCCTTAAAAGGAGATGTCTCACGTGCATGAGTGCTTCCCCTGCAGTGCACTTTTTGCAACGTGTTCTGAGGCTGGAAGGCGGGCTGGGACACGTTTCGCAAGCAGAGTTCTAAATACAAAGAAGCTCTTGCTTTGGCCTTTTGGTCTCTTCCTTTCTGCCTCTGCTTTTCCTGGGCCTTGATGTTTCCATCTCTTGCATCCCATTCCCTCCCTTGATTGTGGTTCTACTTCCTCCTGACTCCTCCCCTGGTCCCCTTTGCTCAGTGACTGGCCCGGGCCCTTCACACGAGGGAAAGCCTTCCGCGCAGCACTGGTGCTCAAGCTCATGGACCCGCTGCACATGTGACATTTATCTAACGTGATGGTATACACACAGCTGCGCAAACGCCTTCTCAGACTCCTCGGTGTGCTGGCCGGCCGCGGAACAAGCAGGGCAGCTGCACACCCATCACTTCTGGGGCCTCAACCAGGGGGAAGGCACTGGTTATAGGGCCAGATGTACAGTAAGAAGGGCCGGATGCGTATTCTGTGTCATATAATCATGCAGTTAGCACAATGTTTGACACGTTGTAAAAGCTCACTAAATGTCATAGTAACAATTATAACAATAAATAGCAATGGGCAGAGTGTTTGCAATTTGGCCTGCCCTGGGAAGTCGAGATGAGCGGTGTCCTGGACCCTCCTTGTTTTGAAATTAACATCGCAGGGAACGGAGGCCAAGGAGGGAGAAGAGAGCCTTTTTGGTAACAGAGAAGACCCCCAGCCCGCCAGTCTTGCAAAGAGCCATCCCAGTGCCGGTGGCTAATCAGCCTGATGGGGAGACCCTGGCCTGGGGAATGTTTTCATTCAGTCCGTCTCTTGGAGACATTTTCTTGCCAATCAGGGCGTTGGTTGGAAGGCGGGTGGGAACAATGGAACGCGTTGTCCTGCCTCCCGTTGATTCGCAGCCCAACAGAGTTCACTCAGCGTGTAATCCTTGAGGCATGCGGAGCCTGCGGCAGCCCAGCCGAATGAGGATAAATCGCCCCTGTGTCAGGGAATTGGAAACAGATTGCTGGATGGGTCAGTGTGTCCCAGGTGGCCCCCCTTCTCCGCCTCCTGGGCACCACTGCTGTCACGTTCCCTGGGAGGTGCCTGAGAACAGGTCCCCAGCTGTCAGGCTGCTGAGGGCACTGATGGTTTATTGATGAGGCTGCTTGTCAGATTGGGCCCACCTAGGAGGACATGGGCACTCGTGTGGTGCTTTGCCCTCTGTTTTTAAGTGTTGACACTCGTGTGTGTAGCGGAGGCTGCTCTTTATGGCAGAGGGAAACAGCTCCAAGTGGGTCCATTCTGGAGCTGAAGGTCTGGAGGAAGGGAACCAGGGCAGTGAGCTTCTCAGTAACCCCGGGTGACATGACCTTGGCACTTTCCCGATCTGGGTCTTAGGTTCCTTATCTGTGGCATAAAAATGAGGTACAAGAAGCCTGCCTGTGTTGCATTAAGGAGGCGGGGAGGGGCCTGTCTCCCCTAGAGGTGATAGGAGGGCCAGAATGCTGGAAGCGGGCATTAGAGATAATTTAATCTGGCAGTTCCTCACCCTGATGGCACGACTGAATCACCGGGGATTTAAAATACCGGTTCCCAAGCTCCCTCTTGACCTGCTCACACAGAGTCTCAGAGGCCGGGGGTCTGAGCATGGAAGACTAATAGCCTCCCTTGGTGACTCTCATCCAGAGCCAGCTTGAGGCCATGGTTTTTGCTCCATAGCGGAAACGCTGTAACAGTTGAACACCGTTCCGGTCGCTCCCTGAACCATCGGTTTCGCCATTCTATTTATTCCCTCCTCCCTCCTTGCTCTCCACATGCATCCAAGCAGAGCCTCTGGTTCGGTCTGGACTGGACCATGTCCCAGTGCTGGGCGGGCCCTCTGCCTCGATGTCTTCACCTGTGCACACAGGGCGCGCTCAGCAACCTGACTCCCAGGGCGGCTGTGTGACGAAGCCAGTCAGCGTGTGGAGCACTTGGTGGCCTGGCAGTGCCCATACGTCCTTGGGGCTTGCTGGACTTGGAAGCTCCAGGCAGCCATTTTGAACAGAGGTGGTTAGAGAGAGGGAGAGAGAAAGGGAGAGAGAGAGGGAAGGAGTGAGAGGGAGGGAGGGAGAGAGAGCGGGAGGAAGGAAGAAGGGAAAGAAAAGAAAAGAGACTGCTTGTCTTTAAAAAATTTTTTATTGGAGTATAGTTGATTTATAATATATTAGTGTCATGTTTACAGCAAAGTGGATAGTCATGCATATACATATATACATCCCCCCACCCCCTCCACTGCTTATCTTTTTTTTTTTTTTTTTTTTGGCTTTTGTCCTTTCAGGGCAGCACCCACAGCACGTGGAGGTTCCCAGGTTGGGGGTCGAATTGGAGCTGTAGCTGCCGGCCTATGCCACAGCCACAGCAACGCCAGATCCGAGCCGTGTCTGTGATCTACACCTCAGCTCACGGCAACACCAGATCCTTAACCCACTGAGCAAGGCCAGGGATCGAACTCGAAACCTCATGGTTCCTAGTCGGATCCGTTTCCACTGCACCACGGCGGGAACTCTCCCCCGCCTCCCTTTTTTTTTCTTATCTTTTTAAGAAGCCTTCAGGATGGCAGGTTGGGAGGGAGGGGGTGAAGGGGGAAATGCAGGGATTCCTACCTCCCCAGGAGTGGGATCCTGTGGGACTTTGATGGGCTGGCCCCTGCTTGGCTTATAGGAAGTTGGTCCCAAACTCCCTCAGCCTTTGGAGGGGGGATTAGCCTTCCTGCTATGGAATTTCCATGGATGTGGACATTATTAGCAGTCGTTATTAGCACTTAATAATAATAATGACAGGGTTCCTCCTAAGACGCGCAGGGCTCCAGGCAGATATTTCTTGTGGGGCTGTTGTCTTAAATAAGCAATCAGAATGACTCTAAATCAGAGTCCATTCTGGTGGCTCAGTGTCATGTGATCCTGCAGAAAATATACTGCTTTGGTCAGTGGCCAGAGAACTCCCTGGCTGACGCAAGTCCCCACACTCCTCAGGGCATCTGGTCTACCGCTTCGATTGGGAGGAGGTTGGAGAGTGGAAGGGAATGAGGACTAAGGCCTGGCTGGGTCCGATGACTTGGGGTGTCCTACCTGGATGGCACTGCCTACTTGCCTGGCCCCAGCCCCACCTTCCAAAATGTGGGTTCTGGCGTAAGGGCCCAGGTCCAAGAATGGTATGATGTTATAACTGTTCATCAATGAAATTATCGTACTTAGAACACTGATGTTTATGATACCAGGTAACACTCCCATTATCTACTGGCCATTGTGCTAGTTAGGATTATATTAGCTACGTGTGGTGGGAATTGAAAAAGAGAGCAGCTTCAAAAGGATGGATGTTGATTTCTCTCTCCTGTAATGGGAGTCCTGGGGTGGGCTGTCTGCGGTGGGCGGGTCTTCAGGGGTCAGGGCTCCGTCCAGCTCTCCACTTGGCCGTCCCGATGCGCTCCTCTGCCGGGGCACCTCCTGCATTGTTAATGGGCGGTTAGCCCCCATCGAGTCCATCAAGTGGGGACCAGGGTCTGAACACGTGGTAGCAGCTGTCTCCAGGAGAGCCTGAGCTCCAGCGTGTGCTTCTAAGTGCCGCGGAGCCCTCCCTCATTCCCACCGCCTCCTGCACCCTCTCCCTTCTCTGCCTCTTCTCTGACACAGGCTCTTCTCTCCCTCGCCTCCTCCCTCGCTCTCTGCTGTTGATGATTTGCTCTGCGGGAAGGTAGTGGTGGTGACCCTTCCACACGGTGGGAAGAGGAGACCGGGGAGGGGCTCAGAGGGAGGGGGAGGGGTGACAACAGGGTGGCCACCCGCCCGACAGGAAGGAATGTCCCTCCTCAGCCCTGGACCTGCTCTACCTCCTGTGGGCGCTCGCCTTTGGTTATTTTCCTCAAGGGTGTGTGAGTCATACCCACAGCTCACCTCTGACTCTCCTTCTCTTCCAACTCCCCCGCTGCCTCGAGGCCCAGCTCACTTCAACCAAGTGACTTTTTATTCAGCGCGTCCCACGTGAAGGATTTAGAATTACTTCCTTGGGACTGTTGGCCAAAACAAATTATGGAATCAGAAATGTCTGAATGCTGTCAAAATTCTTGGGACTGGTTGCTAATTTTCTTTCTATTCCCATGAGTAGGGCACAGGACTGCTATTTTACCACATCCTTGTCAGCACTGTGTGTTATATTTTATTCTTTTATAAGACATACCCTTTAGAGACCCATTTATCTCACAGGTGATTTTCCTCTGAGATGAATAGACTGGATTCTTCTAGGTCTCAGACACAGAGGTGAAGTCAAGCTCTTTAGAGGGCATGTGTGTGGGTGTGTGTGTGTGTGTGTGTGTGACAAATAGAGGATGTCACTGTTTATTTTTGATTACCTGTGCAGGTACATTAAGCCTGACGAATTTTAATAGATTCACGCGCATGAAATATCACCGTACACACTGTTGAATTTTGCATGATCATCGTTACTTTGCTGCTGATTGCAGATCCTCCTTGACTCTGTTATCTTATATACGTATTTCAGGATTAGGCTATTGAGTCGACAAATAGCCTTTTAAAAACACTATTGGATTCTTTTCAGTTTTATCCTTTAAGGCATCTGTCACTTCTGGAATCCATTCCAGCCATGGGGAGGAGATTCATTCCAATGCCTATGAAATGAAATCTCGGGGTTTACTTTTATTTTTATTTGTTTTATTACTCAATGAATTTATTACATTTATAATTGTACAATGATCATCACAATCCAATTTTGTAGGATTTCTATCCCACACCCTCAGTGCATCCCCCCACCCCCCAAACTGTCTCCTTTGGAAACCATCAGTTTTTCAGGCTGTGAGTCAGTATCTGTTCTGCAAAGAAGTTCATTGTGTCCTTTTAAAAAATTCCACATGTAAGTGATAGCATTTGATGTTGGTGTCTCATTGTCTGACTTCACTTAGCATGATAATTTCTAGATCCATCCATGCTGCTGCAAATGCCTTTCCTTTTAATGGCTGAGTAATATTCCACTGTGTATATGTACCACACCTTCTTTATCCACTCCTCTGTTGATGGACATTTAGGTTGTTCCCATGTCTTAGCTATTGTATATAGTGCTGCAATGAACATTGGAGTACATGTGTCTTTTTGAGTCATGGTTTTCTCTGGATAGATGCCCAGGAGTGGGATTGCCTAAATATAAGATAAGATACTATAAAACTCTTAGAGGAAAACATAGACCAAACACTCTTCGACATAAACCACAGCAACATCTTCTCAGATCTACCTCTTAGAGTTATGACAATAAAAACAAAAATAAACAAAGGGAACTTAATTAAACTTAAAAGTTTCTGCACAGCAAAGGAAACCCTACAGAAATGGGAGACAACCTACAGAATGGGAGAAAATATTTGCAAATGAATCCACTGACAAGGGATTAATCTCCAAAATTTATAAACACTCATACCGCTCAATACCAAAAAAACAAACAACCCCATCAAAAAATGGGTTTTACCTTTAAAAGTGGAACTCGGGAAGACTCAATTTTTTATGATTGCAAAATAGTTATTTCTTAATATTTTGGTTGTTCCCAAAGTGTACTTTTGAAAGCGATATTGTTAATTAGCATGTTTTATTCTTGCTGTCATTTTTTGAGGGGATCAGTAATAAATTTAGGTCCAGTTTTTATTATTTTTTTATTTTTTGTCTTTTTGTCTTTTGTCTTTTTGTTGTTGTTGTTACTATTTCTTGGGCCGCTCCCGCGGCATATGGAGGTTCCCAGGCTAGGGGTTGAATTGGAGCTGTAGCCGCCGGCCTACACCAGAGCCACAGCAACGCAGGATCCGAGCCACGTCTGCAACCTACACCACAGCTCACGGCAACGCCGGATCGTTAACCCACTGAGCAAGGGCAGGGACCGAACCCGCAACCTCATGGTTCCTAGTCGGATTCGTTAACCACTGCGCCACGACGGGAACACCTAGGTTCAGTTTCATTCTCAGGTTGCAAACCCATGTGATTGGTTGAGCAGGGTTCTTTGAGGGAGGGCCGTGGGGTTGAAAGGAAGGAAGGCGGAGTGTGAGGAAATAGGAACCCTGTGCTCAGCTGGTTTGTCCTTGGTTCTCTTCTGCTTGGACAGATTAAGCCTGTACACGTCTGTGTCGTAGGCAGAATATTGGACTCCCCCAGAGGGGTGTCCACTGATCCCGAGAACCTATGGCTGTGTTACCCTATGGAGCAAAGGGACTTGGCCTGTGTGATGCAGTTAAGGACTTTGAGATGGCCAGCCATGTCCAGATGGCCATGCCTCCCCATGGATGGCCAGTGAGCTCAGGCAGGGAGCAGCAAGTCCAGTGTCCCCCCAGGCCCCAACTTTTCCTTGCCAAGGCCACCTGCAGAGAGAGGACAGAGACCTCCTGCTTGGGAGGTAAGAAGCAAGTCCACTCAAAATCGTCATCCTCAGCAGAGCCCCGGCCAGCCTTCTAGATAAACACAGCAGTGTTTAAAGAATCTGCAGGAGGTGTTTTGGCTTAGAGGGAGGGAGGGTTCCGGGTCTCACTCTGACCCAGTCCATTCCTGGGACAAATTATAACCACTGTTCGTTGTATCGCTGTGACATTTTTTGTTCTTGCTGTGGTCTTGCGATGGGAGGCAGCCCTTGGCCGTGGAGGTGCATTTAGAGCTGCTGCAGGACCCCTCCCAGAAAGTGGGGCTTCCTGGAAAAATTGAGCTCAGGAGCACACAGAGGAAATTCCAGAGTCCGTGTGCTGACGCCGTGTCTTGGAAGGCAGCTGGTTATACTGGCTCTGTCCCAGCTTTCTCGTCCTCCCCTCTGTCCTGCCCTCTACTTCCCAACTTCTCTTTTCCCTCAAAAGAAAAAAATACTGTAACCGGAGAGAAGGCTGCAGGCACATCCAAAATGAACAGAAAGAACCGTTCTTAGTCAAGAAAAACAGCAAAGCCTTAAGGGTGTGAAATCTCCAGGACCTTCCCAGGTGCTGGTCTGCTTGCTGGTTGAAGCAGTCTGGGTGCCCAGGCCATGTGCAAGCTTTCTTTTCTTTTCTTTTCTTTCTTTCTTTCTTTCTTTCTTTTTTTTAAGCTGCTATCTTTTGAGCCCTGATGATGTACTGGCTCTTTCTTTTTTTCTTTTTCATTGAGGCTTCGGTGTGCTTCCGCTTCCTCCCACACACAGCTTGGCGAGTTATTACGTGTGTGTTACCCTCATGCGACCACCACCCAGGTCAGGACCCAGAACCTTCCTGACCCTCAGGGTCCTCTCATCCTCCGTCCTGATCGATGCCCATCTCCCCGGCTTGTCACCAGCCCAGTCTGTTTTGCCATTAGTTTTGTGGCACTTGAGCGTCATATCCATGTATCACGTGGCCTATTGGCTTCCTTTACTTCTTAGGTCTGTACACGCTGATGTTAACATTCCCACCTCATAGCCGGGGAAACTGAGGCACAGCAACTCTGAGTGCATCTTCTAGAGACCAGAGTAAAGAGCAGGGTTGGGATTCCAGCCAGATCCATGCACTTGAGTATGAAGCTTCTCTCAAGAGGCTCACATTTCAGGGGCAAAGTAGAGAATCCCAGGGTTGGAAGCACAAGGAGCTTGTCTGGGCCAAGGGTGTCCTGCTATCTCTTTGGCAGAGGGGCCCCTGGACTATTGCCTATCCCCATCCTCTCTGTCCCCAACCCCCAAGCTTAGCCATGTGCTGGCTGCCCAAGGGAGCCACTGACAGCTGTACTAACGTTCCAGGGAAATGCTGGCTCTCTCCTGCTAGGGAAAGCCCTGCAAATCCCGTGACAGACAGCTGTAATTTGGTGCTTAATGTGGAGCCTGATGTCGGCACCAGTGAGGGAGGGCACTGGCTCTGGGAAACGCCACTGGGGCCAAAGCTGCAAGCGTGCATCCAGCCCTTGCAGGCATTCAGCCGCTCACCCCCCAGCAGGGCATGTTGGAGGCTGGACAGTGTCCCCGTGACCACGTGGGCCTGGTGGATGTGAGCAATAATGTGAGATAATCCGTGTGAAATGCCGGCACAGCCCCATGAGTGTGAGCAGGCTTATTGTTCTTCATTGTCCAGGATTGGGACTAATGGGCCACACAGTCTGTCCCACAGCTCTCTTATCCGAGTCCCTTATCTGAGACCCTGGCAGCCAGATCTGTTTCAGAATTCAGCATTTTTTTGATTTTAGAACTTAATCAGTGCTTATATTGTATATCATTAATAGCCCCATGGGATCCTGGACAGACTGGATCATGAACCTTGCTGTAATTTCTACCGCAAACCATGTGGGTGCACAGCCGCACCCTTTCACGGCTTCATTCTGGAATGGCTCTGCGGCCAAACTCTGTGAGTAAGCTGGTGACGAGAGCCTGGGGTCCCTGTGCTCCTCTCCTGCGTAGCCTCGGGCAGCATGCCTTCCTGGGAAATGGAGAGTAGAGTCCTCAGGGCTTCAGGCCGCTGTGGGGTGGATGAGTTTGTCTAGGAGAAGCGTTCAGAGCAGAGCCACCTCGGGGTGAACACAGGGGACGTGCCCTCCGTGATCACAAAAGTGCCCTATCAGCTGCAAGTTCAGCTGCATGCCCTCAGCACTGTGTGCACATGTTTGTGTGTCTGTGGGGTGTGTGGTGTGATGCAGGTGTGGCTGTAGCGGTATGTTTAGTGAGATCGCACAGCAAGTGCCAGTCCTGTCTCAGACTCAGGTCTGTCTGACTCTAAAGGCTGCTTGTAACCCCTGTGAGCTCCAGTCATTGATTGCTGTGTAACAAACCACCCAAACTTAGTGGATTACACCAATGATATTTTTTCATTTTTTGCTCATGAATCTGCAATTTGGGCAGGACTCTGTGGGGAGAGCTCATTTCTGCTCTGTATAGTGTCAGCTGGGGAGGCTTGACGGCTGGAGGACACCCAATGGGTGGAATCTGGAATCACCTTAAGGTGGATTCATTCATGCTGGCGACTAACTGGACCCCGTTAGGCTCCCTCAGCCAGAACCTCTGTGCTTGGGCTTCCCTATGGATTCTTGGGCTTCCTCATAGCATGGAGGCAGAGTTCTTGGCATACAAGGTGGAAGCAAATTTTTTTTCTTGTGGCTGCACCTGCAGCATATGAACTTCCTGGGCCAGGGATTGAATCCTAGCTGCAGCTGCAATTTACGCTGCAGCTGTGGCAATGCCAGATCTTTTAACCTACTGTGTTGAGCCAGGGATCCAACCCATGCCTCTGCACTGGCCCGAGCTACTGCAGTCAATTTTTTTTTTGGCCTCGTTAGGGCCTCACCTGTGGCACATGGAATTTCCCAGGCTAGGGGTTGAATTGGTGCTGTGGCTGCCGGCCCACACCACAGCCACAGCAGTGTGGGATCCGAGCTGGGTCTGAGACCTACACACAGCTCATGGCAACGCTGGATCCTTAACCCACTGAGCGAGGCCAGGGATTGAACCCGTCATCTCATGGATACTCGCCGGGTTTGTAACCTGCTGGGCCACAGCGGGAACTCCTGTAGTGGGATTCTGAACCCACTGAGCCATAGCAGAAACTCCAGAAGTAAGATGTTATGGTCTAGTCTTGGCGATTATTTCCACCATGCTCTATGGGCTCAGACAGTCACAGAGTTCTCCCCAGGTCCAAGAGGAAGGGTACAGACCCCACCACTGGACGGGAGGAGTGTCAGTGTTTTTCATCCTTATTATACATAATAAATAGGATAATATTTATAAATACATAATGTACTTATATATAAATTTTTGTCATAGGTATAAAATTTACCACTCTCCTAGTGGCAACATGGTGCCTCTCGTAAAGACGAGAAATTATAATCATGTTGGGAAGGTCTGTCTAAGTGTTCATTTTCATGGGTGGTTTTAGGAAGAATCACATCTCTTCCGGGAGGAAGCGTTTGGGGGGTTCCTTCAGGGGTTAGTTCTGGAGAGTATTTAGGGGATAATTCTGGGAAAGCTAGGGATACTTTTCAGCACAAATGGGGAGCAGAGAAAAGGGAGCAATTGGAAGACCTGATACCTGAGGCCTCCCAGCTCGTGAGTTATCCTAGGTTAGAATGCTTAAGGAGGAAAACCCCAACTTCACACAGGCTCATGGATTGCCTAGAGGCAAGGGAACGGACTACCCAACCTGATTTTTAAAAAAATCTTAGGCTTCCAGAACTGAAAGGAGACTTAGAGATCAGGTAATCCTGTGCCTTAAATTGGGGGCACGTAATGCCAAGGGCAGGCAGTTACAACATAAACATGGTAAGCTTTGATTTTTCCTAGACACCGAGTAATCCAAAACATTTTCTACATTCAAACAAACAAGTCCATATTTTTGAGTGGAATATAAAGTCTCCATAAATTTTTGGGGTGAAACAGAAGACTTCAAAGAAATTCCATACTGGCAGCAGACTGGCTTGAGCGAAGATTGCAGATACCTTCCTGCCACCCCCTCCAAGGTCCTAGCTTGCTGTCCCTGCCGTGGGGCTCTTTGGGGGAAAAGCACCAGAAGCACTGTGCTAGCTGGCAGTTCCTGCCCTGAGCGCTGTATACCAGTTCTCAGCAAGAAGTGCTAAGAAAAAAAAGATGACGAAAGGGAGGGGTTGTGGCGTGCCAGTCTGCACATTGAGTAAGAGCTGCTCCCATTGATGCGGTAGTCACAAGCCATGTGTGGCTGATGACCTCAGTACGGCTGGTCGAATTGCATTGTCCTCTAGGTATAAATGTATGTTGGCTTTCAGAGACTTCGTATGAAGAAGAAGAATGCGAAGCATCTTACTGTTTATGTTGATTACATGATGAAGTGACAGTATCTGGGGCATATCGAGTTAAGTAAATACATTGTGTTTCTTTCTACTCCTTTGATGTGTCTACTACAAATTTTGAACTACTTAGGTGGCTTGCATGGCATTTTTACTGGACGCATGGGGGCTAGAGTGTAAGATGTCTCCTAGTGGAATGGACTCTGGAACCTTGTCTTTCCTGGAACATCTTGAGTGATTGGCTTTGGGTAGAGCAGGCTGCTGAAAACATGGCTTTAGGTAAAGGTGTCTCTTTTCTGACCTCCAATAAACATTGTGCTTCCCACCTCCACCCTTTTGTTGACCCCGTTCTGCTGGGAATTGCTTCTTCTCTTGACTGTTCCAGACCAACTCACCCTTTTTTTCTTTTCTTCTTCTTCTTTTTTTTTTTTTTGTCTTTTTGCCATTTCTTGGGCTGCTCCCTCGGCACATGGAGGTTCCCAGGCTAGGGGTTGAATTGGAGCCATGGCCGCCGGCCTACGCCAGAGCCACAGCAACGCAGGATCCAAGCCACGTCTGCAACCCACACCACAGCTCACGGCAATGCCAGATCCTTAACCAACACTGAGCAAGGGCAGGGATCGAACTTGCAACCTCATGGTTCCCAGTCGGATTCGTTAACCACTGCGCCACGACGGGAACTCCGAGACCAACCTGCTCTTTAACACACAGCCTAAACCTCTTAAGTGGCGAAAGCATTCTTTTCCCTGCATCCTTCACCCAGCTTTATAGAGAATCCTTCCTTTTGAAAGTCTTAGCAAGCTCATTCTGTCAATAATTAATGGGATAAATCAATACTTCACTGCTTAATACTCTTTAATCTCTTTTTTTCTGTGTTGAAAGTACCAATGGCATGATGTTTTGTCATTGCTTTGGGAGGTTGCTCGAAGCCCCTCATTGTTTAGGGGACGCTCAGAGGGCGAGGGGCTTGCTCGGGCCGGCACTGGAAGTCAGCGGGAAGGCCAGGGGACTGGGAAGTCTGGTTGTGCCACATTTCCTCTCAATTCCTAGTTCGTTCAGCTGCACAGGGCTAGACATCTCTGAATTTTCACCACAGTCCAAAACCCTATAGCAGAAACGGTTGGTTAGCAACATCAAAGCCCTTGCCAGTGCTTTTCTCTTGTTACAAAGGCCTGGATGATCCAGATACATGCTTTCTCAGCTTTCCTTGAAAAGGGTGCCAAGAGACCCTGTTTGGATCAATAAGCTGGGGGAAATCAGCAGAGCCTTTAAGGAAAGAAGTTTCTTCCTTGCTAAAGGGTCTCATGAAGAGCTTCTTCTTTACTGTCCTGACCCTTCTCTGCTTCCTGCCTTGAATGGGTCGAAGTGGCTGGCACTGCAGCAGCCGTCTTGGGACCAGGAGGTGATAACCTAAGGGAGAAAAGTCGAGGATGGCAGAGCAGAATGGTGGAGAGGACCTGGGCAAAGGTGACATGATTGTGTTGCCAGGCCTACCCCAGGACCACCTACTTACGGACTTCTAAAAATGGGACACAACTATGTCTTTTTGTCCGTTAAGCCATTCTTAGCTGAGCATTTGGCTCCTTGCCCCAGAATGCCTTCAACTGGTGTGTATTCGACATTATCACGAAGAAGAACTCATGCCTCCAGCAAAACATGTAGTGTAAATGAATTCATCACTAAATTAGAAAGCAGGGGTCTTACTTTCCCATAGCCAAGTGGGGTTGAATAGGTAGTTGTAGCAGCGACAGCTTCTTGGAACCAGCTCCGGTGGCATTTGACCAGCAATACCTCATTTAAGCATGCTGACAGTTCTGTGAGGTAGGCGCTCTTGCTGCCGCTGCGTTACAGAGCAAGTCATGGCTTGGAGGGGTGAAGTCAGGTGTCCAGGGTCACTTGGAACGGTGCAGTTGAGTTATAGGGGCCCAGGTCTGAGCCCAGACCTTAACAGTTGACCTCTCATCCTTCTGTGACCTGAGCTTCTGGTGTGTCTTTGGTTAATGAGGCCGTCTTATACTCTCAGCATAATCTTTTCTGTGTGAGTCCAACAAAATTTTAAAAAGAGGGAGACACACACACACACACACACACACACACACACACACACACCCCCACCTAATGTGCCATCTCTCAAATGACTCGCCTATTATCCTCTCCCAGGAAGGCTGCCTGCTGTTTATTTGGGGCTGTACAAAAAAAAGTCAGCTGTTTGTAAGTTTTTCTTTCCTGCATGTAGGCAGTTTCTAAATGGACACATCACACTCTTGGTCTGAAAATAACACATGAAAGGCATAAAAAAGGGAAAAAAGTGTCCAGCAGCTTTATAATCTTCCCCTTAGGCCAGTAAACCAAGGAGGTAAGAATGTGATGGTAAAGACAAAGTGACCAACCTCCAGCCAAAAAGGTGCTCATCGGAAAAGCCGAAAAGTGTTACTGAAAGAAGCTTGGTTCCTTGCTGCAACGTAGCTTTAAATCAGTCTGCTTAAATTTAGTTGGCCTGGGATAAACTTGTGGAATAAATCAGTCTTCTTGAGAGAGAGGAGGTGAATCTGCTCTTCCAGAAAATAACCTAATCTTGCAAGTATCTCCCACAGTGTGTGGTCTCTGTAGGGAAACAGATAAGTGAAATGGAATCCTCTCCACCAGCGTTTCTGCACTTCTTTTCTGTTATTGCTGCAATCAGATGTCCCACAGACTTACCTTCCCCAAATCCTTTTTCCAAGTTGAGTCACCGATGCATTTCTTTAAACACTCGCGAAACACAAAAGAAGCTCTGTGTATATAAAAATGTTAGAAATAGCTTGACTTTTCTGTGTCATGCAATGCGCTTGTTCCTCGACTTTGATGATGATGACGGCACGAACCGTGAGCGCTTTCACGTGCTGGCGACAGGCCGAGCCCTGTGAGGAGTGCCCTGTGTGTACTAGCTTATTGCATCCTAAAACCCTGAGTTGGTTCCAGGGTCGTCCCCATTTTACAGATGAAGCATCTAAAGTTTAAATCCCATGCCCGAGATGACACAGCTTTAGTTTTAGGTCTCTGTGACTCCAGAGCCCTTTCCCTAACTGCTGGTCTCTTCTGAAGTGAGGGGCTTCCTTCGGGTCCCCCGAGGAGTGGATGCTGAGGCAGGGATCTGGAGGCCTCCGTTGCTCACATGTGCATGCCTGGGCGGAGGCTCGTTGGGTCACAAGGCATCCGTATATTTGGCTTTATAGAAAATGACAAGCACTTCGCCACAGTGGTGGCACAGTGTGCACTGGCCGTATATGAGGTCCAGTGGCCCAGCTGACCTCATCCGTCTTTTAGGGTTTCAGCCACTCTGGTGGCCTGTACCTCAGTGTTTGCATTTTCCCGGTGAAAAATGAGGGTTAACGCTTTTCCATAGCTTATGGAGCATTTATTTTGTGAGTTGCTTCTTTAGGACATTTTGCTTATTTTTAATTGAGAACTCAGTGTTTTTCTTATTGATTTGTTCAAGTTCTTTATATATTCTGGATACAGGCACTTTCTGAGAGATGTGTATTGCAGATATCTTCTTCCATTTGTGGGTCACTCTTTGACGTTTTAAAATTGTTATCATTTGATAAATACAAGTATTTAATGTTGATAAAGTCCAGTTTATCCATCTTCCTTTTTAGTTAGTGTTTTTTAATGTCCTGTTTAAGAAATCTTTGCCTCTGCATTGATCTTTAAAGAAATGGCCCCCAAATGCTTCTGTGTTGTCCTTGAGGGTGTGAGTTCAATTCACATTTCACGGAGACTAGGCTAGATTGCTTATTCCCTGACCCAGGACTCATTCATGAATTCCCAGCTTTAACTTTCTCAGAGGGAGACCTGAACCATTTGGGGCTTTGGGAAAGAGCTTCGGGATCTGGATTTTTGGACAAGTGGGTGAGATTCCCATCTCCACTGGAAAGTGGGTCCATTTGGGTGAAAATTCTTTTCAAGGAAGATTTTGCTCATTTTCAGATATAAAAGTGGAAAGTGGTTAGGTTTCACTGGAAAAGTGTGTCTTTGAGCTACTGGAGTTTTCAGACACTGTGTCTCTGTTTGTAAAATAAACAGTAAAAAGACGAAAGGAGAGAATGAATTTTAATGTGGTCATTTGCTGGGAGGGGTCAGCCAGCATTCTTTGTATTTCATTGCTCTGCAGAAATGAAAGAAGGAAACTTAAAGCTGCCACCTTATGGAAACAATGATAATTTTTGGCTGGCAGCCCCCACCCCCGGGTCAAGGTTATTCCAGTGACAACATTTTTAAGGGGAAGAAAAGTTTGCCATGTAAGAACTCAAAGTTCTTTAATTATAGCGCTAAAGATAGTAAAATACGTGGAAAGGTTCCCTTTTGACCAGAGAATTGCCCATCTTTCCTCTCAGTGATTATACCCTCACCCTTTAAAAGGGAAAAAAGAAAAAAAGAAGCCTTGTCAAAACCTTCGGGTCGTTTTTTCTCCCTTTCCCCTCTCCCTCCTTTTCTCTTTTCTTGTGCTTTCCCTGCCTGTTCATTTCTCACTCAGTTGCCTCCTCAGGCCTTTAGGTCTCAGTTTCCTCATCTTTAGAATGGGAGTCATAGGATTGCTGAAGGATTCACTGAGTTGGCTCATGAAAGGCTGAGTGTTCAAGAAATGCTAGTCATTGGTGTAATTATTGATACAGCCTCACTTCAGTATAGATAAACTCCTTTTCGTCATATCTTTTTTGGGAGCAGTTTTTCAAATTATATGCTATAATGATTTGATTCATTGTGAGCGAATTAATCCTTTATCTTGGAGTTTTGTCTCTGATCATGAGGCTGACACTTGACGCAATATTTTTTATTTGATGCTTGGAACTACTTTCCAAGTGTAGACATGAACCAAAGCCACCTTCTTATGACTCTTCCCAGTTCCCCCAAGAAACACCAGCTTCCAGAGACAGGAAGAGTGTTGAGAGTGGCAGTAAGTGGATGCTGACACCATAAGGACTGAGGCATAGGTGGGATTTGCTTTTAGTAATAATGCATAATATCAGATCTTTTCACTTCATTTTGTGAAATGCTGTATAGAAAATCAGTAAAAGAGAAATGGAAAACTTAGCCAAGGATTTGTCTAAGGTATTTACTTTCAGGGTCTCTCTGGAGTGTTGACATGAACCTCTTCAGTTTATGGACGAGGAAACAGAACTCAGAGAAGCTACTTACTGAAGGGCCTGCAGGCATCACAGGGTGGTGTGATGGGAATGTGCCAAAGGGTCCTTGACTTAAGTGAATCTAGAAACCAGATCTTTTGGTGTGCAGAAGGTGATGGGATTAGATGTGGCCAGAGTGCAAGGCTTCTTCCTCTTCTAGGGGTTTCAGGACCCTCCCCGGACGGTGGCAGGTCTGAAGCTCGGAGCGGGAGTTACGCAGGGCTCTTCATTTGGGCCTGCCGCCAATCCTTCTCATTTGGTAAGGGCGTTTGGGTTTTCCCAGGGGAGATCCTCTTCCCCAGTTTCCTTCCTTGCAGCGAGGTTGGGCTGGCCTCACCCTCCCAGATTCAGGGTTTGAACACTTTTTTTAAGACCTGGTGATAACTGCCGCTCACCCCCTTGAACACAGGGGTGGCTCAGAAGTGGGCAAGGGTTATCCATCAGAGCTGGCTCTAGCGCTTCTGTTGGCGTTTTTGGGCGTGTCATCAATGCAGGGTCTTGATGACATCACTTGAGCCTCTCGCTCTGAAAGAGTCCAGACCAGTACGGAGTTTGATTTGGATAGTTGGACCAAAGTAGAAAGAACACCGTGCGTAATGTTCTCTTACCATCCACACAATAACAGCTCTGTTGTTAAAATAAAATTTAAACTGTTCAGATAGTGCCATGCCCTAGGGGAAATGCAGACAATGTACACTGACCATCCTAAGGGCCCAGCAGCGACAGTGGGACAGCGCTAGACCCTGACCGCGTGTCTGGCTCTTTCCTTCCTGGATGAGGCTCAAGTTCCCTTGCCAAAGCTGTTTCTTCAGCTGTCAAATCAAGACCACAGCACGACCTAGAAGGGTCGTTATGAAGATTGAATAATAATACACGGGAAGTTCATGGCTTTGAGAGCTGTACAGATATTTGTGGGGAAGATATGATTAATACTGCTGTTGGCCAGATTAATACTACTACTAATAAAATAACAGCCGTAATAATGACTGCCACCAATTACTGACCACTTACTGTATCAATTAGCTCTTACTTCATCACAAATGATCCTGAAACATAGCAGCGTAAAATCTCACCATTTCTTTACTTCATGATTCCGTATGGCATTTGCACCGAACTCAGTGGGGAGGTTCTTCTGGTTCTGGCTGGGCTCATTCAGGTGTCTGTGCTTGTATGCTGCTCAGCATTTGGGCTAGCTGGTCTGGGTAGGGGACAGCTCAGTGGGGGTGGCTCATCACTGCTGTGGTCTCCCATCCTTCCGCAGTCTAGCCGGGCTTGCCCACACATGCATGCGGGGTTCTAGAGGGAGACTGCAGGACCCCTTGAGGCCTGGATCCCAAATTGTTGTGCAACCACTTCTGTGCTGTTGGCCAAAGCAAGTCACAGACAAGCCCAGAAATAAGGGGCAGGGAAATAGAGCTCACCTCTTGATGGGAGAGCAGCATCTCTTTCTGAGGCTGTGAAAACTTGGGGCCACTTTTTTCCGGTCAGCCACGTGGTGATCAGTCCACATGCTGTCCTAAGGGCTTAATACACGTTTCATTCTTGCAGTGATCCTCTTAGGATCGTATTACTGGGTATTGCTGATGTAGTTGTTATGATTATTCCCATGGCACATGGGCTGTGAGGCTCTGCGGTGTCAGAGTGTGTTTGGGTGAGTATGGGGACGTAGGGGCCAAGACATGAACTCCATTTCCATGGCTGAGTCTTGCACGCCTCCATCCATGAAGTCCTGTGCATGACCAGGACAGGCACTGACAGCCGCTGGGAGTGGCTGAGGGCTCACCGTGCGTCCTTCCACAAAGCTGCCAGTGCCTGGACCACTGTTGTCTCCCGCTCTTACCGGGAGAGGAGACCCAGGCCGAGAGAGGTTAAGCCTTGTGTTGAGGGCACACGTCTAGAAAGGGATAGAGACAAGACTGGGTGTCTTCTATTTGCCCTTGGGTTCCTGTCTCCACCTTCCCACTCTGGTCTGTGTCCTGGGAGCCTGACTTGCATGGGCTTCCTCCATGGCTTCCTTACTCCCCACCTTTTTCTGGGGTTTGCCTAGTGGGAGGCCTGGCTGGGACAGGGGGCAGTAAGAGAGAGAAGAGAGTATGTTTTCTCTTAGCTTTATTCCTACCAAGCACTAAGGCTGTGGCTCTAGTGAGGTGACTCTCGCTCTGCTGGGTTCTGGTGCCTGTTTCCTTGCCTTCCATCTACAGCCCTGCAGTGGGACCATCCTTGCGCTTATTGCCTGGGGCTTCTGCACTTGTTGCTTTTCTTAAATTCTGCCTACATCCTGGCAGTCCCTTCGTTAAACTTTCCTCAAATTACCTCTTTTTGATGTACATCTTATTCTTACTGGGACCCTGAATGAAATACCAGCTAACTCAGCGATTTCTATATTTAATACTTATTGAAAAGATGAAAAGATTGGAATACTAATGACAAAAGTGCTAGGCGATACCCAAAGCTGAGCTCCTTGAATAATGAAATCGAAAGTCTTAGTGTGAAAATGAGACACAATAAGGTTGTCTCCATGCTTGGCCAAAGGCAGGAGGGCCTGTTTCTGTCTGGATGGACCCCAGACATTGAGTACTGTTTCTGTGTTATTTCCAAAGAGCTTGGATTGCATTTTAATTAATTTGCCTTGAAATTAACATATCCCACTCTCTCTTGAGCAAGGCTCAAACTTTCCAGCATATCCTGTTGCAAGGAAATGCTTCCATAAATCAGGGTGAATGTGACATTGGAGACTGAGAGGGGAGAGGGAGATATTTATATAGGGGTGTTTTATATTCTGCTCTTGTGCAAAACATATATATGTATGTGTATATATTTTATATATACTGTATGTATATACTATATATATATATATATACATATATATATATATACACTATATATATATATACACTATATATATATATGTCAAGAGGCAGTTTTCCAGACTGGCAGCCAGTAAATCCTGAGGATATTGTGGGTGGGATTGTTCCTCTCTCTCCAAGGAATGCGTGACAGCCAGGCACACCTGTATAGCTGGACTGTGGGGAGAGGAGAGGAAAGTCAGATCAGACCTAGTTCCAGTCCACGCTCTGCCCTCTACTAGCTCTGTGACCCTGGCCATATTATTTAAACCGAGCCTCGGTTTCCTCGTGTGTAAGCTGAACCAAGGGGAGGCTGGCAAAGAGAACAAAGTTCCCAAAGTCCTCAGACACCCCTGCGACACCCCAGCCACCCTGTTTCCCCCCAGGTGGTCCCTGGTTGAGATCTCAGCCGCCGTGGGGTCCTCCACGCCCTTGGATCTGCGCTTTGCGTGGAAGGAGTTGGAATAACTAAGTGCTGCTCACAGAACCAGGTATTGTGAAAATGGTCAAGGCGTCTAATTTGCAGAATGACTGGGCAGAGATTGTGTAGAAGAGTGCATTCAAACTTGGGTTCAAATCCTGATGCTACCTCTGGTTAGCCAAGTACTGGTGGGGAGGCGGCCTCACTTTCCTGATGCTGCCTTTCCTGTATGGTGGATCGGGAGGAACTGTAGCACTCTTGGAAGGTTCCTGGGAGGGCTCAGCCAGATGCTTGCACGTGATGCCCTCAGCCACTGCCTGACATGAAGTGAGTGCTCACAGCACAGCAGCAAAAGCCAGACAGGAGAGAAGAACATGTGCTCAAGCATCCGGTTAACATGCACCGAGCAGCTGCTTAGTGTGTTAGGTACTGTGTCAAGCAGGCGGTGGAGTGAGGCATGAGCTCTTACAGTCTCTGCCTTTGGGGAAGAAAGACATTATATCACTGACACAAATAGTCAAAGAACTGCAATTTTTATTTATTTTTTTAGGGCCGCACCCATGGCATACCCTGGAAGTTCCCAGGCTAGGGGTTGAATCGGAGCTACAGCTGCTGACCTATACCACAGCTCACAGCAACGTGGGATCCTCGACCCACTGAGCAAGGCCAGGGTTCGAACTCGCGTCCTCATGGATACTATTCAGATTTGTTTCCACTGCGCTGCAATAGAAACTCCAAGAATCACAGGTTTTAATAAGGCTAAGATGGAAAGAAATAAGAAGAAAGAATCAAAGGAAGGCTTCTAACTTAGGAGGGTGATCAAGAAGGCTGGTGGCGCTCGAGTGGGTGTTATGATGGTACAGATGATGACAGAGGGTGACCCCGTCACAGGGCCCAACACGGTACGAGTCTAGCGCTGGCTCTTGCGACGTTCGATTACAGGCTTGGCAGGCATTTTCCACGTGGTGATTCGGGAACTTAGAGCTATAGGAAGGCAATTGTAGTTAACATTTTAAATTGCGTTGATCTTGTTTTTTAAGAAAATTTGTGCTAGTATTTCTGTGGCAGGGGTTTTATTTTCCTCTTAAATAACCAATTAAGCAGAATGTGAGTCTGCTTAGAGACAACATAAATTGACTCAGGTAAGATCACTGGTGGATGCAAAAGCCACGAGTGAGTTTGTTGAGAACAGGGCATCAGCACAGCTTAGCCCATGTCCCTGCAGATTAGGTCCTCATTGCAAAGGAAAGACAAGTATGTTCACAGTGGGGAGCCCTGGGGTTCCCATCCTTAGAAAGCGATCAAATGTACATGGTCATTAATGGGTCACAGATGACATCATGGGCCCCACAGTGATGCCCCTAGAAGGACATAGCATCCCTTCTAGGATATTTCCTTCCCAAAATGCGCAGCCTGAGTCTAACAGTGAGGAAACATCAGACTAACCCATATTGAGGGAAATTCTACAAGACAACTAGCCCAGGCCCTCCTGCAGTGCCAGCATCGTGAGAAAACATGGAGGGATGTCCCAGATTGAAGGAGACTGAAGTGCTGGGGTAACTAACGCACACAATTGGGACTAATGGGGAAGCCCGAACATGAACTGTGTGTTTGATGGTGGTAGGGGGTTAGCGACGGCTTTCCTGAGCTTCATCGTTGTATCCCGGTTCTGCGAGAGGAGGGTGTGGTTTTTAGGAGATACACACAGAATTACGTCTACTCTCAAAAGGTGTGGCAACAGTGACAGTACCGTGTGTGTGCGCGCGCGTGTGAGACTGAGTGATTACTCTCGGAGAGGGAGGGAGAGGCTGCTCAGATGGCAACGTGTTATTGGGTGAATCTAGGGGACGGGCAGGTAATTGTTCACTTGGCTTGTCGCTTTTCTGGAGGTTTAACATTTTTTGAAATGAAATTTTCTTAGGGGTTCTCTTATGGTTCAGCAGTAATGAACCTGACTAGTATCCTTGAGGACACGGGTTTGATCCTTGGCCTGGCTCAGTGGGTTAAGGATCCAGTGGTGCCATGAGCTATGGTGTAGGTCACAGACTTGGCTCAGATCTGGCATTGCTGTGACTATGGTGTAGGCCGGCAGCTACAGCGCTGACTTCCGTGTGCTGTGGTTGCAGCCCTAAAAAGACAAAAACAAAACAAAACAAAAAAAACCCCACAACCCCCAAACCAAAAACAAACACCAAAAGAAAAAAAAAAAAAAAAATTGCCGAAACCTTCTTAAAGAGAAAGAAAGTAGCTGGTAATTAGTGTAGGTGTGACATGCAGTGTGAGATAGTTATAGCACCTGAGGTTTGGGGGATAAAGAATGAACAGACCTCTTGGGGTCCCCAGTTTTCACATCTGACGGTGTCATGCCCACAGCAAATAAATTGCATCCATATATTACACCAAATAAAGCACATATATAATTTAGCTGGAAACTAAAACAAACCACGAGATGCAGCAAGTATCGTACAGGGGCCTATAAACATGCAGGTTCCTCTCGTAAACAGGGTGCATGGAAATGCTTCTTGATTTCCTCCTTCACCAAATGTCCTTACAACTTAGCAATCGCTCTGACCCAGTTTTTCTCTGTTCTTTTCGTCTCCTTCCCCCTCCCCATCTCTGGTGAGGTTTACTAGTGAGTTCTGTTTGGTTCTTGCCATCTTGTAGTCAGAGTTTCTCCAAGTGCCCATTGTCTTGCTGGCTGCCTAGTTGTGTTTTCTCCAGCAAAATAAACAGCCCCCACAGACATCTGTTTAATTTTCAAGGGGGTCCTGGGAAAGGCGGAGTGCCTGGTCACAGCCTGCAGCCTGAGACAGCCAGGCAGCCCTAGAGCAGACAGAACCTGTGCCGTGGGCCTTGGGGTGAAGCCCAAACACAATATCCTGGGCAGTGAGTGCCTACAGGTCTTTGCTTCCCAGTCTGGCAATGAGCCTGGCCCACCCTAGGGCACACCGCCAGGACCAGCTGCATATTTGGAGATGCCTTAGGAGCAGGTCCAGGTTACCAGCGATATAGATGGGGGAGGGCTGGGATCCATGTCAGAATCCCTCTCTCAGCTGCACCAACCTCTGCCCTTCCCTCGTTGGCCCTGGACTCCTACTCCCATCCCTTCTTCAGTGAAGTCTGCTGAATAGTCAGGTGTGGGGACTTCTTCGGAATTCAGCCTCTACCATGTTTGGGGAAAGGGCGTGCCCCACATCTGCTTCCCTGCCGTACCTGGCATATGTGGAAGCAGCTAGGATTGGGGGTGTCTGCATCCAGGAGAATGGCTTCTGTTTCTCACTGGAGTTTGCTGAGGAAAATGGGCTTAGGGTTATTCCAGGACCAGCTTAGCTGCTTGCTCTGGGCCTTTGCCCAAACTGTCTGCTCTTTCTGGCCTCTGTACACTCGGGGTCGAACTGGACTGATGGCCTGGCTCACTGAGTCCCATGGAGCAGGGGAGGTTATACACAGGGATATCACAAACCCATAATGGGCTTTTGGAGAGCAGCTCTCCCCCAAACCCGCCAGGATACCTGGAAACTTTCTAGAAGTTACTTGAATGTGGATAGTTTTAAGGGAGTCAGTGTCCACAGACCTGAACCTGCCTTCCTTCCTCATCTCACTTTGAGAATTTTGAACAAGCATCATCTAGTCCTCTCTTGGTGGATTCAGTGGTTACATCCCTGAGACATTTCGTACATATCAAAACATTGTATTTATGTGTATGGCCAGATGGCTCAGATGATTCTGAGTAGGATTTTAAAATTCATGACTGTCCAGGAGGCATTTGAAAATCCTGTGGGACGCAGGACAGGCTATCACTGTAATCTGCTAAATTTGGAGATTGTTTTGAAGCAGTAAGATCTCAGACACATGCCCTGAGATGATTCTGTAGCAGAAGCTTGTCAATAATTGAATACATTCAGATGCCCTTTCCTAGATGTGTAAAGCAAGCTTGGGGCATCAAGGAACCTGAGTTCGAAAAACCTGCTTCTCACTTTGCCCTGCCTCACTGAGATCTAATTGAGAGATAGCACAGTGTTAATTTAAAGTGTAACATGTGATGATTTGATACATGTATGTATTGTGAAACTCTCCCCAGAGTCAGGTCAGCTCCCCTGCTTTCATCAGCTCACATAGTTACCAAGTTTCTTTACAAGTGGTGAGAATATTTAAGGTCCCCGCTCTTAGCACTTTCCTGCACACAGCAGAGTTATGTGAACTTCGGTCCCCATGCTGTGCATTAGCTCCCACAGCACACTCACCTCGTACACGGAACTCACCTTGTACACAGGGCTCGCCTTGGATGCGGGGCTCGCCTTGTATGCAGAGCTCGCCTTGTACGCGGAGCTCGCCTTGTACACGATGCAGAGCTCGCCTTGTACACGGATCTCGCCTTGTACACGGAAGCCTTGTGCCCTTTGACAGTCCCTCCGCATTTCTTGCACCCTCAGCTTCTAGCTCCACCATTCTCTTCTCATGTGTCCACTTTGGACACCAGGGAATCCAGGGGCCCGAGGGAGATACTATTTCCACACATCTCCAGCATTTCACCGCAGAACAGAGCTGTTGTGGCTTATGACAGAGCCCCAGGCTGAGGCCAGTCAGACCCAACGTTCCAATCAGGTTTAACAGGCAGGAAAATGAGCACTCCTTGAGATTGGGAGGGAGGATACTTTGTCAGTAATAATGAGCTGTCGACAGACAGGATGCTGCCCAGGGCACGCCTGATCGGAACCACATGCGCTCTCAGGGACTGTCTCCAAAGTGCCCAGGCCCTCTGTGTGTTTGCTGCCCCTGGGGGCCAGGTGCTGGGGACTTTGACATCCTGTATGCTGGTGGGACTTGCTGTTTTTCTTACACGTACGGTGCCAGGCAGGCCAGAACAGAGCCCCATGCAGAGACGGAGCTCCACTCCCTGGCCCTCCTACTTGGTGCCAGGCCACATTTCAAGGCAGGGGACCTCCCTGGGAGTGCAGAGGTTTGGGGAGGGACTCAGCCCTGTGCCCGACAGGAACCTAACTTGAGGTGAGGAGCTGGTCCAGAGACAGACCTGAGGTGGGTGTGGGGAATTGGAACCGCACATGCTGCTGGCAGGGATGCTCAAGGGGCGGCTGCCGCGGGGTCGGTAGGCCTGACCCTGCCCTTCCACTCTCGGGAAGTGAGACCAGGCGTCCAGACAAAGCTTGCACACACACGCGCATAGCAGTGCTATTGACAGTAGGTCAAGGTGGAAACAACCCAAATGTCCACTGACAGGTGAACAGTTAAACAAATATGGCCTATCCGGACAGGAATATAATTCAGCCTAAAGAGGAATAAAGCGCTGATGCATGCTGCAGTGTGGCTGAACCTTGAACACATGGTGTTGAGTTAAAAAAAGCCAGTCACAAAAGGCCTTGTTGTATGATCCCATTTATAGGAAATGTCCAGAGTATGGAAACACATAGAGACAGCAAGCAGATTAGGTTGCCAGGGACTGGGAAGGAGAAAAATGGGGACTGCCAACAGGTACGGGTCTCCTGAACTAGATGGTGGGTATGGCGCACAACGGTGTGAATCCGCTTAATGGCACTCATGGTAAAGTTTACATTATGTGTATTTAATCCAGTTTTTAGAAGTGAAGTGGGACAGTTCCACTCAAGGTGGGGACTGACGAGGAGCATCTTCCACTCAAAGGTGCCTGGGTTGGGCTTGCTGCGGGCATTCTGTAGACAGTTATGTCCCTTAGATTTAAAAGGAGGATGCACCCCTTGGAGGCACCCCGAGTGAGTAGAGGAAGCACTGATCCCAGAGAGTGAACCCTGATTACACAGGTGCTACAGGCCAGGCGTGGTCTAAGTGTTTACACACACTCTTTCTTTTACCCCACACAACTGCCCAGAAGGAAACTTCCATCTTCTTCATATTTTACACGATGAAACCCGAGGCACAGGGAGGTAAAATAGCCCCCTAGGTCCCAGAGCCAGTGGTTTGCAGAGCTGGGAGTTGAACTGGAAGCCCGCTCAACCAAGGTCTGTTGACGTGTTGCTGTTGTTGAGGACACTGAATGCTTGGCCAGGTCCAGGTTGAGGCTTCCAGAGCCCAGTGATGCTGGCAAGAAGACATCACTTTGGGGGCTGCCAGAAAGTCTTGCAGTTGTCATGCTAGGGAACTGCAGACACCAACTCTTCTGCAAGATGAGAAGCCTGGATCTGAGAAAGCCGGTGGCCAGATGATGGCACTGGGATGAGGACAGGTTGGGGAGGAGAGGCGACCAGCCCTGCTCATTCCTTCTTCCTGCAGATCCGAGAGAAGGCAGTGTCACTCTCCCTGTTGTGCAGGGTAGGAGGCTTAGAGGAGCAGCATCACTGCCCAAGGCCCTACTCTTAGTAGGGAGCACCTGCTCCTTGTACTAAGAAACCAAATGCAACTTTCCTGACTCTGCCAGTGATATTTTGTGCCCTGTTTCCCCTGCTAAACTAACATGCTCATGTGCAAAATGTAAAAATGCAGGAAGAAAACCCCACCTAGAATACAATGGAAACTTTTCATAATGCTGTCATCCAGAGAAATGTACCATTACCCCTTTGATATATTGTTATTTTTGTCTATGTTGATATATAAACGCACACATGATTTACATCCTTACAAAACTGGGATTGTGGATTCATTATGGGAAAACTTGATTTTTAATATCGACATAGTCTTCCATCATCTGGCTCTGCCAGAGTATACCTTATTAACTATGGACACGTATGTAGGTGGTTCCCAATTATTAATCTTAAAATCAGCACTATGATGGTCCTTTAACATAAGTGTCATATTTGGTGTAAAATAGGCACTCAATATTTATGAGTTAATGAATGATGGATGAACGAATACATTTCTTTAGGCTGGGTCTTGGATATAGACCTAGTTGATCTTTTTTTTTTCTTTTTTTTTTTTTTTTCTGGTCTTTTTAGTGTCACACACATGGCATATGGAGGTTCCCAGGCTAGGGGGTGAATCGGAGCTGTAGCTGCTGGCCTCCACCACAGCCACAGCAATGTGGGATCCGAGCTGTGTCTGTGACCTACACCACAGCTCATAGCAACACCAGATCCTTAACCCACTGAGCGAGGCCAGGGATTGAATCTGCAACCTTATGGATACTAGTCAGATTCGTTTCCACTGAGCAATGACAGGAACTTCTAGATTTATTTAATCTTAAGAATGTTTTATTATAGTTGATTTACAATGTTCTGTCAGTTTCTGCTATATAGCAAAGTGACCCAGTCATACATACATACACATATACATATTCTTTTCCTTATACTATCGTCCATCCTGTATTATCACAAGTGATTGGCTATAGTTCCCTGTGCTGCACAGCACGGCCTCATTGCTTATCCATTCTGAATATAACAGTTTGCATCTACTAACCCCAAACTCCCCTGCATCCCACTCCCTCTCCCTCCTTCTTGGCAGCCACAGTTCTGCTCTCCTCGCTCTCCTCGTCTGTGTAGGCTTGTTTAATCTTAAATAGGTGATCCATACCTCTGGTTGGCCCATTTGGTCTCTGTTTTCTCCTGATAGGTTTAGTAATATTGCTCTCTTTTATTCTCAAAAGAGTTCTGATTTGGATGATAATTTTTTTTCTTTGTTTTTTGTCCTTTTAGGGCCACACCTGTGGCATATGGAGATTCCCACGCTAGGGCTCGAATTGGAGCTGTAGGCTCTGGCCTCCACCACAACCACAGCAACGCAGGATCTGAGCCGTGTCTGCGACCTGCACTATAGCCCATGGCAATGCTGGGACCCTTTACCCACTGAATGAGGCCAGGGATCAAATCTGCGTCCCCATGGATACTAGTCGGGTTCATTAACCACTGAGTCACGACAGGAACTCCATGGATGATAAGTTATAAGGTCACCCTAATCAAATGGTATGAATCTTTTTGAGGTTCATGATTAACATTGCTGTACTGCTCTATAGACGCGTTGTACCAAGTTACACCTAATCTGTAACCTGTTGTTAAGAGAAGAGAGCTTGATGACAAGTGACTTGTTGAAAAATGTGGGAAATGGAATTGGTCTTGTAAAAATGGAATTAGCTTCGTCACATTTGGGAGTGGCTTAAGTCCGTTTAACCCCGACGTGCTCATGTTCTGGGAACCCACCTTGGCCACGCGCCGAGCATGGTTATTGTTTACCAAGCATTTTAATAAAAATGTGCTCTTCGAGGAATTCCTGTTGTGGCTCAGTGGGTTACGAACCCGAGTAGTGCCCGTGAAGATGCAGGTCTGCTCCCTGGCCTCTCTCAGTGGGTTAAGTGAGTTGTGGTGGAGATTGCAGGTGCGGCTCAGATCCCATGTGGCTGGGGCTGTGGTGGAGCCGGCAGCTGTAGTGCCTATTTGACTCCTAGCCTGGAAACTTCCATATGCCGCAGGTGCGGCCCTAAACATAAGAAAAAATGCTTTTTAAAAGTGATTATAGCTTTTTGAGGGCAGCAGTCATGATCCTGGAACTCTTTGGGTTTGAATCCTAACTCCGTCCCATGCCACCAGCTATGAACTTGAGCCAGTTCCATGACTAGGTTTCAATTTCTTTCTCCGCAGCGTGGAAGCGACACTCATTTAGAAAGTCATGAGGATTAGGCATGAGTTGCAAGCCAGGAAAGCCAATTTCAAATCCTGTCTTGGCCTAATGAGCCATTGAGCCATTCACCCCACGTATTTAGCAGCAGCAGCATCTGGCCCTTTCTAGCTTTCCACGTGCACACGGGCTTTTCATTCTCATAACATTCCAACTTACTCCCAGAGCTTGAAGGAATTGCCCTGCTGGGTTAACTTGTTGGAGGACTAGTTTGGTGCCTGACAGTGGGTAAATGGCTCCCTGCTTCCAAACACATTTCAAGTGCAGGTTGTCACCCTGTGTGAATCCCAGCCTTTCAGAGGGTTAGCCTAGCAAGTTATAGCAAAGAGGACTGTACGATTAAGAACGTGATTGCTTAGGAAATTGTGGGTTTGGCATACCTTGTGATTGACTTATCCTGTAGCCAATTGATTCATATTTAGGGATCTGTGGTAACTCCGGTCTCCACACCCTAATGGGGTGGTAGAACAGGGAAACACAGTCTAGTCATGATCAGCTGGAGATGTGAATTTTGAGATGATCCCTTGGCTGGCTTTCAGCTGCAAGAGGGAAGGGCATTTGCTAATGCCCAGGGGTAGGGTCTGAGTGGTGGTGTTAGTGGGTGGCGAAGACTGGTGAATTGCTGACTTTTCTTTCCCAGTTCTGGGAACCAGAGGAAATATGCCAGGGGAATTCGACTATTCCATATTGGCCACAGTCTCTTGTGTCTCGGTCTGAATTGGCAAGAGCTTTCATAATCGCTGAGCTGAACCCAGAGCTCTGAAGTCACATGCAGGTCATGCCCAAGGGAGCAAATGCATTTTCTTTCAGAGGCCTGTATGGTCTGGCCTCCTGGGGGCAGTTTCCTGGGACAGTTACACATGAGCTGATGTGCATACAGGTGATGGCTTCATCACTTCTCACTGGCCTGACACAGCCCGGAGCGGGCCTGTGAGGCCAGCCATTGCTGAGTTATATAGGCTTCCACAACCCTTGACAGGAGCATCTGCTCCCTCCCTGGAAAACAGAGGTTTCCTCTTACCCAAATTAAAGAGTGGCTGAGTCAGCGGCCAGAAGCATTTGCACTGGTAGGAAGAGGAAAGGTGGCTCAGCCCCTGGAAGTGGACTTAATACCCTCATCCAGCTGCTGAACTCGAAGAATGTGGCCAGCACCAGAGCTCTCAGCAGAATCTCATCCTTTGGAACTTCAACCAGGGATGGACTTCAACTTGAAGCTGGCATAGAAGACTTGCGGAGTCAAAGGGGAGGACCGGAAGAGCCCAGAGACAGCCCGGACGCAGGCAGAGTGAGATGAGTTGAACCCTAGCATTGGATTTCTCTTGGATACCATGGCACCTAAAAACATAGAAACAGTGGACTGAGTGAGCAGAGAGCATTTGGCTATAATGAAAATGTTCCAGAACAACTTTTGGAATATTCTAACAGGACCCAAATTGGGACAGGTCAGAAGCAAGTCTGGACAGAATCCTCAGCCGCCTGCATTCCCCACCTTCCATTTGCCCCAGTATGACCTGGCCAAGTTCCTCTCCATTGTAAGAGTGAAAAAAATTATATGGTGATTGCCTGGAGTGTTTCAAAAGCTAATCGGGAAAACATAAATTCCACGGAGTCTTCATGTTTCTAAAACCAAACCGGGAGACTCTGGTGAAAGCATGCTCTCCCTCCTCTGCTCCGGTCCCTCCTCTCCCAGGGAGCAGCCACATCTAGGGAAGGTATTGGCCGGCAGATCTCGGCTCAGGCTGAGCCAGAGCTGGGTCGCCTGGAGTGCTCTGCTTGGTGAGCCCCTCCGTCACCGAAGGGTTCCTTAGGGAGTTAGCCTGTAGTGACGCTCCTCAAGCTTGTGCGTTGCAAGGTGTAGGTATCTCCGCACTCTTCCAGACCTTCTCCGGTTCCCCCCAAGCTTGACGTCCCCCCTTCCTTCATTTGAAGGAGGTGGATTTATCTCCTGCTTTACAGAAGAAATAGAAGACATCTTACAAGAAGCTCCTCTGCCTGTTCTGTGCATTATTGTCACAGAAATATATTCTACTCCCTCATTCCCTGGATGGAGCACTCTTCCCTATCCAGTGGCTTTAAATTTGGCCAGGTGACCTGCTCTGACTGAAGGAATGTGGGCAGAAATGATGGGGGGCAGGGGACACGTTCCCATAAGAGGCTTTGAGAGTCACCATGAGTCTTTGCTCTACCTCTTTATTCTTGCCACCTGCCATAAGAAGAATGTGCCCAAGTGTTGCTCCTTGGAGTTGGGAATATGTGGGACAGACTCAAAATTGAGTCCAGTTGAGCCCAGCCAAGCTACAGACTCACAAGTGAGTAATAAATGTCCATTGATAAAACCACTGAGGTTTTGGGATTTTTTGTTATACTGATTATTGCAGAAATACTTGACTAATACAGAGACCAGTCTACCTATGACAATATCTATCCCACTGCCATTCTTTCTGGTTGTAATGAAGAACTGTCCAGTCGCACGTCCGGTGCTCATCTTCCACTTGACTTTGCATCTGATCTTCAGGGAAACGTGAACGATCAGTGTCTCTTCTTGCCATGTATCCTCTTAACTAGATTCTTCTCATCATTCCAAACATGATCAGCTCCTCCTGGCTTTCATTAGAGTATAGAAAGCTGAGGACTGAATATAAGGTCTTAAAGGCACCCAGAGTAAAGGACACATTTCGTACAGAAGGACAAAAATAAGAATTATAGCAGACTTCTCCTCAGCAGCTATGCAAGTCAGGTGGAGTGATAGCTTTAAAGTCAACCCAGAATTCTCTTCTCAGTGAAGAACGTCTTTCAAAAATGAAGGCTAAGTAAAGATTTTTTTCAGAGAAGCACAAACTGACAGAACTTATTACCAGCATACTTTAACCGTAAGGTGTGCTCGAGAAGTTCTTCAGGCAGAAGGTGCATGAAACCAGTAAGAATGTTGGAGCTACATGAAGAAATGAAGAGTGTGGACCATGTGAAAACGAAGATAAATATGAAGTTTAGTGTTTCTTATCTTTCATTGCTCTAAAAGAGATTTGGTGTCTAAAGCAAAAATAGTCACCGTGTATGGAATGTTTATATCATGTATAAGCCTAACACATAAATGAGAGCAAAAGCAACGTGAGGGAGGAATTGGGAGTACAGTTTGTCAGATTCTTATACTGAATGTGAATCCACATGATACGACTTCAAAGTAGACTCTGACCAAATATATTGCAAACCCCAGGATAACTAGCACATTTTTGAAAAGCGGTGTATGTCATGACTAGTGCTCTCACCTTAGGAAACACACACACAGCAGGCCCACTTCGTCCCCCGGCTTCCTGCTGCTCGTTCTCCTCTCCTGTCAGCTCTGTTTCTCAGGAGCGTGGTCTGCGCTTGCTGTGTTCACCCTCCAACCTTCTGTCAGTTGTAACCGGGCTTCCTCTTCCATTATTCTCATCAAATGGCTTTTGTCAAAGTCCCCGACGACCTTGACATCACTATATCCAGTTAGACATTTTTGGGACCTAACTTTAGACCGTGGGCCGCCTCTGCCACTGCCGGCCACCGCATCCTTCTTAAAACTCCCCCTTTCTCGGCTTCCGCAGGAGACACCCCCCCCGGTTGTCCTCTCAACGCTCTGGGTGCATCTGCTCTGTGCTCTTCGCGTGCTCATTGTCCCTCTTTGACCCGTGAAATGTTTGGACTCCTCAGAATTAATTTCTTTTTTTTTTTTTGTCTTTTTGCTATTTCTTCGGCCGCTCCCGCGGCATATGGAGGTTCCCAGGCTAGGGGTCTAATCAGAGCTGTAGCTGCCAGCCTATGCCAGGGCCACAGCAACGCGGGATCTGAGCCGCGTCTGCGACCTACACCACAGCTCACGGCAACGCCGGATCGTTAACCCACTGAGCAAGGGCAGGGATCGAACCCGCAACCTCATGGTTCCTAGTCGGATTCGTTAACCACTGCGCCACGACGGGAACTCCTCAGAATTAATTTCTAAGCCTTTGTTACTCCCCAAGCAAGCTCATTTTACCCCTGGCTTTGTTACCTTTCCCCAGAAGACGGCAGTTCTGTGTCTCGGTCTGAGACCTCTACTCTGAGCTTTGGTCCGTGCTCTTTACTGCCTGTGGGTATTGGAGGCAACTCAAATCTCATCATGTCCCAACAGAGGCCGTCATTTCTTTTCTCGCCCAGTCTTCTTCGAGGAGTCTGTGTGACAGAAAATGCCACTCCCACCGTCACTCCCGTCATCATTCATTCATGCAGAAAAGTGTTCATGGAGCCCTTCCTCTGCGCGGAGGCATAGACCTGAAGACGCTGGACACGGTCCCTGTCATCGTGGAGTTTCTACCCCAGAGGAGGAGACAAACCTTAAGCAAGCGAAGAAACAAACATATCACATAGTGTCAGGAAAGTATAAACGCTGTAAATAAAACTGAAGCTGGGTGAGGAGAGACTGATGGATGGCGTCAGTGGGGGGTGGTGGCTGTATGGGATGGAGGTGACACGTGAGCAGATACTTCAAAGACATGATGAGGCATACAAAGGCCAGAAGAGATGAGGGGAGAGCAGTGACAAAGTCAGCAGAAACCTAGGAGTTGTTCTTCACTCTTGGCTCTTGTCCATTGGGTGCTGCCGTCCTTAATGCCTGAAACTCCGGCCACTCTACGCCTTTGTTTCCACCACACTGGTCCAGAGCACCCTCAGCCCTGTCCTGGGTGATGGTCCCAGCCACCTCCCCGGTCTCCTCACCTGCATCCTTCTCTCCCTCCAGACCCATTCTCCGGAGGATAGCCAGAGTGGTCTTGTCAAAATGCACATCTAACAGTGATATTCCGCATCCTTCTCCTCTGCTTTCTTGCTTTTTTCTTTTCTTTTCTCTTCTTTTTGTTTTCTTTCTCTCTCTCTTTCTTTTGCTGTGGTGGTTTTCGAAAAATAAAAGGTGGGCTCTCCCTTTCCTCCCTTTGAATACAGGCTGACCTTTGTGACAGCCTCTGTGAAGAGAATGGGGCAGAAATGCTGACTTGAAGCGGAGACCAGAAGAGGCAGTGCTGCCTCTGTTGGCTTCTCTCTCCTGGGACCCACAGGCGAGGTGGAGAGGCCAGGGGTGGTGGTCTCACTGGCAGCCCAGCCAGCCGGTGCACGGAGAGCACGGACCGGCAGACAGGGGGCCTTCCGGCGGTGCCTGGCCCGCAGCCTTCCAGCCTGCCCACCCGATGGGACAGTGCAGCAGAGGCAAACCCTGCCGAGCTTTGCCCGCTTTGCGGATTCAAGAGCAAAAGAATGGTTTTCAGCTGCTGAAGTTTGGAGTGGTTTGTTTCACAACAACATAGAACCAGAACCATCAGCCCATCAGTTAAAACATGAGTGTAATCTGGCCTTCTTCCACCAAATCGAGTCTGATCCTGTGTCATGCTCTGTCATCCTTTGTCCCTTAGAGTCACCTATCTAGCTTACATCCAGCTGCCAGGCCACCTGTAGTAAGTTGTCCCACACCCCCTGCGTGTCTGTTCCTGACTTCCCAATCTGAGATGCTCTGGCTCCCCGTGGTGGGCTCGCCCTTGCTCCGTGGGCTGATAAACCCAACTTGGTTGCCTGCAGCCACGTGTCTGGTGGGCTTGGGATGGGGGCTTTCACGCGATAATGCCCGAAGCGGTCGGTGCGTGAGTGTTCCCGCGTGCTCCTCTGCCCCATCTCCTTTCCAGCCGCGTCTCCAGCGTCCTCGGCGGACTTCCTTCGCTTCCATCACCCTGTCTCTCTTGGTCCTCGGGTCTGCCCTGCCCCCTCCGTCCCAGGCTCCCGTGGGCTCCCTGCTGGTACCCCTCTCTGCTTTGCCTGGTTTGAATAGTCACCACCCGGCCTCCAATTGCCCCCTTGGCCTCCCTTTGCACCACCGGCGTTGCTTTCTAGAGGGAAGCCATCCTGGGTTTCTCAGGCTCACAGCACCGTGGCCCTTCCATGTCCTAGCATGCGTTACAGCGTAACGCTCCTACCGTGTGATGGTTTCACTGATGTCAGCGTCTGCCGCTGAGAGTTCCAGGAGCGCAGGTGATGGGTCTTCTTTTGCACACAGGTGTGTCCTGTAATGAAATAGATGTGTGCTCACCAACAAAGAGTCCAAAAGCCAGATGTGTGCTGGGGATGCCGACGGGAGCACAGCTGAGCAGGTGCTTTTACAGTGAGACTCCTCAGAGCCTCTGACCCACGTGGAGAACCGAGAGTGCTGGAGGAAGCAGCCCACTTTTCCCATATTTAGCCAAGCATGGAATGTTTTATTTAAGGTGTAATGTTTTCCAGAACATTCATATCTTGAGGAGTCGTGTTAGAGAAACACTAACTTAAGGCATAGTTTATTATTTTTCCTCTACATGTGCACACATGCATTTATTCACAGGTCACGTCCCCTGTGTATGTGTGTGTGTGTGTGTGTGCGCGCGCGCGTGCACACACTTGTGAATTCTCCCCTATTACTTCTGTGGGCCAAGTGTGACCAGAAACAACTCCTGAGTGGACTTGTGGGTTTGGAGGCAGATGAAAGGGGCTCAGAAGATGGGTCTGCCACTTCAAGTCCCGGCAGGAGGCAGGGTATGTGGGGCCCTGCAGCTTGACCTGGAGGGTCTGCCACAGGCGGGAGTGCTGACGTGGAAGGGTGTTTACCAAGTCCGAGTAGGGCTCAGAGCTGGGTGATGGGGTCTTTGTCTCCAGGGGGTGTTGTGGAGGGATGGGGCGCATCCTAGACACTGACCTGACATGAGCAGCACGAGCAGCCCTGCCAGAGCGGATGTGGCACCTGTGCGGCTTGGCCAGTGGCTTGGGTGGCCAGCTCTCCAGTAGATTGAGACAAGGGCTACACAGCCTGATGAGCGGGAAGCACTCAAGGAAGGTGTGTGAGAATTCTCGTCCAGCGAGCCTGCTTCCCCATGTGAGGGGGGCTGGGGTGAGGACAGTGGAGACACAAACAGAGATAATGCAGATTGCGGGCAGGCAAGGAAATGCTGACTCCAAAACTAAGAGAGGAGGGTAAGCCGAGTTACAGTAGGAAGAAGTCGTTTTATTGCAGATGACACTAATTTGGCGGATAATTTGAGGGGAAAGGGTTCACTGGGCGAAGGAAAATTCCACCATGTTGTCCATGCTCTTGTCTTGCCAGGGATGAGGCCCTGGGATTATCAGCTTGTCCACGCATACCCTCTGGGGTCAGAGCGGTCGCTGGCCCTCTCTGATAGTGTCGGCGGACGCGGGCAGCACCCCTGCCCCAGCCCTGAAGAGGCTACGTCCGAGCTCAGCCAGGGAGCCCGCATCTCCCAGTTTCCTTCACAGCACTTTGGATTTGATTTGATTGCAGACCCATCCCCAACTTCTGGGCCTCAATTTTCCATCTGTGAATTTGCTTTTGATGCTGGAGGGCTTTTTGTTTTGTTTTGTTTTGCTTTTTGTTTGTGATGGTAATTTTTAGTTCCGTGGCTCTACTGGGGTCATGTTGTGTGACGGCTGGAAACCGGAGGCTGGGCCTGCTGCCCTGTCTGCCAGTGTGGGCTGGTCCTCATTCTTGGGACCAGAGAAGCTTAAAACAAAGCCAAACAACAAAGAGATCCCGGACCCACCCCTGACTCTGGCTTCGGCTCTCGGCAGGCAGGTAGTGGCGTGCAGCTTCAGTGTTACTCCCAGTGTGCTCAGCTGAAATGTTGGGCTGCTTTGTGCACAGTTACAGCAGCTGTGTTGCTGACTCCAGCTGCAGAAAGGAGAGAAAGAAAAGCTATGGGGAGGCGCGAATGTTCCATGGCAAGGCAAGGGCGGACCGTGTCCTGGTCGGGGTGGACCGTCTGGCCGCCGTCACCAGCACCATGAGACCTGGGAGCGTCCGCCAGCCTAACTCAGAACCCCACCCGGGCGCTGCAGAGGAAGGACAGCAGGGGCAGGAGCCCACTGAGCGGCTGGACTCTGGCCCCTTCGAGGTCTGAGCTCTGCCCAGGGTTGTGAGGCCTTGTGGGAAATGAGTGTAGTTCAGGAGAAAAAGAGATCTGTTTTCCCCTAAGCTGTTTCTTTTTTTCTGAATCTCTATTATTTTATATCAAAGTAGTTGAAACCTTAAACATTATGGATTGAAGCGTGTTATCAGTCATCTTGCCATCTGAACATCATCACCTGGGCAGAGTTGGATGTTTGGTGTATCAGCCTTTGCATCAGCATTTGGATGTTTTACCAAATTTTGCATACATTTTCTATAGTCGGCGTTTTTTTATACGAATGTTTCCATTAAAGACTGCTGCGCAGTCACGATAAAAGCCCTGTGGAGTCAGTAAACCATGTAGATGGAGGGGGAGGTGTTGCCAAGACCCCAGCAAGGGAGCCGTGCTCATTGCTAGGGCCCCGTGAAGGGAGCCCAGAGCCCACTGGCAGGGCCTCGCTGGATGGCTCCTCCCCACCTAATGCTGGATTTCACATAGCACACGAGGACTTGCGAGCCAGGTGTGATGGGCTTTGTTTTTCAGGCAAAAGAGCTGAGGCTCTGCAAATCAAGCCGTTCTCCCCAAAACAAGGGGAAAAGCTCAGACACCCAAACCAAGCATTTCTGCCCCAAGGTCTGTGTGCTTAGCCCTGCCTTATTTTGCGTAGCTTCTCACTGGTTTGCTGGAACGTTGTCCCTTGTCTCAGAAGCATCCACACGGAGGGGCAACAGCCTCCTGGGTGGCCGATTCCAGGCTCCTCGGGAGGGCCGGCGTGGGAGACGGCTCCAAAGGTGAGCGGCGTCCTCAGGGCTGGCCAGCCAGCATCCAGCCCGGTTCCCACGTGGGACTTTTGACCCAGCTGAGCCATTTTCATCAGTCTCCTCTGGTTCCCGTGTTTCTCCTTGGAATTCTTTTTTCCTAAAACAACTCTGGTAGAGAAGCAAATGGAATGAAATCTGTTTTCCTTCGCTCTTGGATTTTTTTTTTTTTTATTTTTTGATTTTGATTTTTTAAATTTTATTTATTTTTTAGTCATTATTTCCCCAACACATTTTTTCCCCACTGTACAGCATGGTGACAGAGTTACATGTACATGTACACATTCTTTTTTCTCCCATTGTCATGCTCCATCATAAGTGACTAGACATAGTTCTCAGTGCTACACAGCAGGATCTTACTGCTAATCCATTCCCAAAGCAGTAGTTTGCATCCATTAACCCCAAGCTCCCAGTCCCTCCCAGTCCCTCCCCCTCCCCCCAGGCAACCACAAGTCTCTTCTCCAAGTCCATGAGTTTCTTTCCTGTGGAAAGGTTCATTTGTGCTGTATGTTAGATTCCAGATATAAGCGATGTCATATGGTATTTGTCTTTATCTTGCTGACTTACTTTACTCAGTATGAGAGTCTCTAGTTCCATCCATGATGCTGCAAATGACATTATTTTGGTTTTTTTTTAATGGCTGAGTAGTCTTCCGTTGTGTATATATACCATATCTTCATAATCCAGTCGTCTGTCAATGGACATTTGAGTTGTTTCCATGTCTTGGCTATTGTGAATAGAGCTGCAGTGAACATGCAGGTGCATGTGTATTTTTCAAGGAAACTTTTGCCCGGATATATGCCCAGGAGTGGGATTGCTGGGTCATATGGTAGTTCTATGTATAGTTTTCTAAGATACTGCCATATTGTTCTCCATAGCGGTTGAACCAGCTTACATTCCCACCAACAGTGCAGGAGGGTTCCCTTTTCTCCTAAATATAAGAAAAGACATCATCAAACTCCTTGAAAAAACGTGAGCAAAACATTCTCTGATATCAATCTTACAAATGTTTTCTCAGGTCAGTCTCCCAAATCAACAGAAATAAAAGCAAAAATAAACCGATGGGACCTAATCAAACTGACAAGCTTTTGCACAGCAAAGGAAACCAAAAAGACAACTTGCAGAATGGGAGAAAATCGTGTCAAGTGATGTAACTGACAAGGGCTTAATTTCTAAAATATACAAACAACTTCTGCAACTCAACAGCAAAAAAAACAACCACCCAATGGAAAAGTGGGCAAAAGACCAATAGCCTGTTCTCCAAGGAGGATGTACAGATGGCCAACAAGCACATGAAAAAATGCTCAACATCCCTGATTATTAGAGAAATGCAAATCAAAATCACCATGAGATACCACCTCATACCAGTCAGAATGGCCATCATTAATAAGTCCACAAATAACAAGTGCTGGAGGGGGTGTGGAGAAAAGGGAACCCTCTCTTTGGATTTTCATAACCAACCTTGTGAGAGGCAGCCCCTCTCCTTCCTGGGTTGACACAGGTGGGTAGGGACAGGGCCTGGCTCTGGACTCTGGATCCAGCTCAGCCACTTACTGGTAACACAGCTACCATGACTCTGCTTTCTGATCTGCAGAATGGGTGTGCCAGCGGCACCCCCTCAGAAGGGCCTGGTGGAGCGTGGAGGATTATCTGTGTTAGCAGGTGAGGCTCCGTGCCCAGCCTGTTGGAAACACCCTGTAAACGTCAGCTCTGACAATTCCTGCTTGTTTATGGGTACTTCTAGCTGAAGCTCATTTTCAGTGCCAAGCAGCAGTTAAGAAGGGCCATAAAAACCTCTGTGGCTTGGTCTAGAAAATAACTGAGGAAGAACGGCGAGGGGGGATCAGGTATGGCTGGGCGTTCCTCACGCTCCCCCTCCTCGCGCGGTACCTCCCACCCCAACGGCCCACAGCCTCACTGACTCTTAAGGAGGCTCCTCTCTTGTCTTTCCTGCTACATACCCTCTTGTGTCTCCAGCCTCCCAACCTCCTGAGGCAGGTACGGTTTTAAGAGGGAGGGGCCTGGGCCAGGTTTAGAGGTTTGAAAACTGGCTCTGAGCTAGCCCAGGGCAAGAGAGAGGCGGTGATCACACCGACACCCTCCACCCAGAGCTTGGAGCCCTTCATCACCCCCTTCCTTTGCGGGCACCACACATCAGTGTGCTCCCCATGCTTCCGCCAGCTGGATTCTAGGTGGCACAGTGGGGTCACTCTGCATGGGAGTCGGCCCCAGACAGAATGAAACCGGTGGCTTGGGTCTCCTGGGCATCTCCCTCCTGTGCGTGGTATTTGACATCGTGCGATAAACCCCCATGAAAAGCTCCCACAGGGGAGCTGGAGGGCCGGAGCCCGAGTTTGTGCTGTTGCCACCTGGTGGCGCCACCGTCTGGGCTGACAGAGGTGTGGGGGCAGGCCCCGTGTCACCGTGGTGGCCGGGGCTGCAGGTTTCAGCTCCCGGTGAGGATGAGGCGTGGCCTCAAAGGGCAGGGGCAGAAGGATCCTGATGGTCCTGGTTAACGGGCGGACGTTTGACTGTAAAGTGGATGGAAGCAGTTGCAGAATGAAAGCAGGTTTATTTACAGCAACGGTGTCCCTGCATGCAGCATCATGGGGACGTTAGTGTAAAAATAAAAGTAGATGAGAATTCTGTTCAAGGAACCTGGCTTTTGTCGCTGTCGCTGCCACAGGGACATCAGGCCGCCTCTGTCTGTGGAAACCAGCCTTAGAAAACCTCCTCTGAGACCAGACCCGCACGGGACGGCCTCCGGTGGGGTGGCTGCAGCGGTTCTGTGCTGGCGAGATTTCTGTTTTGTTTTGAACTTTTCTACTTTCTGAACATCCTTTCCCAGGAAATACCAAACGAGGAAGGGAGCCGCGAAGGAAAATTCCTTCTATCACTTTAGCAGTGAGGTTTCTTTTATTAGAAGACTTCATTTTTAGACCAGTTTTAGGGTTAGAGAAAAACTGAGCAGAAAGGCTAGTCCCCCTCTCCCCCCTGCCCCCTCCTAGCTCAGTTTCCCCTCTTGCTAACGTCTCACATGGGCGCGATGCGTTTGGTGCAGTTGGCGGGGCGGGATCCGCATGGCACTCGTCAGTGAATTGTGTAGTTGATGTATATTCTGTGGGTTTTAATCAATGCAGGCTGTCGCGTATCCACCATCAGGTACATCCAGGAGAGTTTCACTGCCCTAGAAATCCCCTGTAGCAATGAAATTTTAACGCAAAGTAAAACAAAAGCAGTACAACAGAGCTCTCCACACTTTCAGAGCTGCCTAAGGACCCTAGGAACCGGATAGCAGGAGAGCGTGCCCACGAGATCCTGTGACCCACACAGAGGCGGGGCCTGTGGAAGTGTTGGGGGCATGCCCCGGAGGCCGGAGCCGGGCTTAGGGAAGAGTGGGCAGTGTGGGTGCATACGTACAGCGACGGCAGTGCGGGCTTGTGTTATTAAAACAAAATATGGCTGTGGCAGGTGTGGGCTGGCCCGCTAAGTAGGACTTGGAGGCGGGGGCTTGTTCTCTGGCTGCTGGAACATTTGCTGCCACCTCATTGCCTCTGGGTCACAGGACCACAAGGCCAGCTTGGAGCCCCCACACCTGATGGGGATTGGGCAGGAGGCGGCTTTCCCTCCTCTGCATTGTTCTGCTCAAGCATCTGCTGCCAGAAAGTGTCCTCCCTCTGTGGAGCACCACGTGGACGAGGCTGGCCGGCAGCCTGGCCCCAGGCCCCACAGGTGATAAAGCTCCCTTGCTACCCGGGGGTGAGTGCTGGCCGGGCCAGGCCCCTGCGCAAAGCAGACCCTCGGGCCTACTGAGATGGCCCCTGTGGCTCCGGGAGCACGAGAAGCCTTGGCTTGCACTGGCCTCTGTTCGAGAAGGCGCCTCCCATCCCCTAGTGCCCAAGCTGAGGGTCCCTAGAGGTATTTGTGGATAAAATAGATGCTCTCACCTCTGCCTGTGTTTGACTCGCTCCAGTTCGTTATCAGGATTGTCCCCTGTGAGGCGGCAGCCCTGATTCCGGGGGCGATGGCATGCCTGAGGCCCAGGCTGGCCTGTTTCATGCTCCAAAGCCCGTCCGCCCTGAGGAAGTTTCTTTGCCATTTTTTCCTTCTCTCACTCTCAGGCTGTGGCGTAAATTGGGATGAAAAAGTATGGACCTGTATTCCTTCCCGGGACCGTGGAGAAAACTCACCCCTGGATTTCCTGGGCCGCCTGGGCTGCCTGATGGCCAGCCGGCTGAGAGCTGACATTGGGAGTGCAGGGTCTTTTTGGGCAATGTCCTGGGCTGCCAGAATGGGTCTAAATACATGAAAAGTAGGTTAACTTGCTATACTCCCTGCGTTTATTCTTCCAGCTGAAATTTTCCTGACTTTTTTTCACTTTCATTTTATTAGGTTAATAAAACTTGGTTTTCGAGCGTTTCGCTGCCCCAGGGGGGCAGTGGGCCCCATGTCCAATTCATCAAGTGCCTAATGAGTGGCCTCAGAGGTCCCGGCCCATCCATTCCAGAAGCTCTCTCTGCCTCGTAAAGGTGAGGCCTACGGGCTGCACTGTATATTTTGTCTGTTAGTTTCCCGAATTCTCCTGCCAGCTCAACTGTCACTTTTCAGGATTTATATGAGGCCAACAGCACCACGGGGCAGCTCCCCTCCACAGCAGAACCCCCCCCCCCCCTTTGCCTGTTCTTCACACACACCACACACTCTGTGCCATAAAACAATGTTTCTGCAATAAAACGAAATAGAAATGTGTTGATGCTAGCATTTTAGAACATTCCAGCCAAAGGGCTGCGGGAAATGCCTTCTTTTACGTGAAGGAGGGAAGCTCTGTGGAAGGAGGGGATAAACAGTATGAGACGGGGCCTTTAGGAAGAAGAGATAGCTTGGTCCTTAAATAAACTGAAAATAAAACGTGTGCATGTGTAACTGCGCACACGCGTGCAGTTTCTGAATTCTTTATACACTTATGTTTATACTGCCCTGGCTTGTTTTTATGGCTTCGCAGAAGGAACAGTGAGAAAGAGAAATTCATGTCACTTGCTTTCTGGGCCGAAGTGCTCTGTCTACTTCTAGAACATTCTCCATTTCCTCCCTGCCAGGCTCTCCTGCCTTTGCCAAGTTGTCGGACGCTGCCAGCTCCAGGCTTGGGCTGTGTCCCCCGACCATGGATAGGAAACTAGAGTTTGAGCGGCAAGAGCTGGAGGCACATACACCAGCTCAGGACTCGGGAGGTCGAGAGATGCAGTGACGGGCCTGGGGCGCGGGCAGTTGTGGCTGGTGGGGTCCTGGGCCGGAGGCCTCCCAGATTTCCCCACAGAAGCCTGGGTGGGTCTGGGGTCCTCCTCTGGTTGAGCCTCCAGAAATCGCCCAGCCTTTCCCGAAGCGCTCTGGTGGCTCCTAAGTGACTCCGCACGGTGACCTGCGGCTTTTGTGCCCTTCCTCTCAGCGGCTGCCGTGAGCACAGGAGGGAAGGGGCGCTGAGCGGAGATCACGCGGGCTCTGCAGGCGGTGAAGCTCTCTCCTGGGGGTCCCTGCATTTCATCACCCTCCCGGCCGCGAGGCCAGGGCCCAGGCCCCGTCCAAACAGTTGGCTGGGATTTGGGGACTTTTTTTAACCCTGGCCTTGGAGAGGTGAGGCGTCTCCCAGGCTGTAGGGCAGAGGCGGGAATGGCTGTCCCTCTTCTGCAGGCTCCTTGTCCTGTGGAGCAGGTGGTTTCTGGAGGGCCTTTGAAGCCAAGGGGGGGCGCGTCTGTGGCCAGCTCACCTGTGAGGAGACGGGCACCAGCCAGCACCTCCTCCCTTTCCTGTGGCAGGCGGCGTGGCCCTCAGCAGTGACCTCCAAGTGTCCACACACCCCAGAATTTTCGACCCAGCTTGGCATATCCCCTAGGTTCCCACTGGGCTGAAGGAGTTCACGGCGTGTGGGTGTGTGGCCACGAGCAGCTGCTTTGGTTGTGGCTCGGGGGGAGTGGGTCCAGCTCACACCCCATGAAGACCCTCAACCCAGGACTGGCCATTCTCAGCCGGCCCCGTCCCACCCCGAAGTGGCTGCAGCACGACTCCCCTGCAGGGTTTCCCGGGAGGAGCCGGTCCTCTCCCCCGCATGCGGACTGGGCACTTGCGCATTAGATTATCTTCTGAAAATATACTTTGAAGGGGTTGTGTTTTGTTTTGTTTTTCCTACTTGACACTCTTGAATCAAGTAGGCCATTTATCTTTTAGGCAGAAGGATTTCAGTAGTTATACCCCACACTTGCAGGAGGATCGCAGACTCCAAGCACAGAGCTAGTTTAACCTTTTTTTTTTCTTCGTCACGGGTTTATTCTTGTCTTAGCTTCCCCCCTAAACTTTGCAGCTTTCCTCCCCCATCTAACTAATCCTCCCAATTGCGGGTCCTCCCCCTGCCCCCCCCCCCCCCCCACTGCCCGCCCCCATGCATCCATCCCACCTCAAGCTACTCAGACTGAAAGGCGCATTCATGCCCAGGCCATCTGTTTGTTTAAACTCACCCCATGTTAGTCCATGTTAAATGCAACAGAATGGAGAAAAATGTAATTCTCTGTCGGCTTTTGATCAAAGAGAGGACTTTTTAAAAAAATCCAAGATGGATTTCTGAAGGACAGTGTTATACACATTCCGCGTGTTTCTGAGCTTCAGTGTTTAGTTGATTTGGGGGAAATTTTTTTCCCCCTTTTGATCCCAGGGAGAAAACACTCGCACAAACACATCTCAGCACCACAAACATCACAAGGGGGGCACTTTTCTACAGACTCCGCAGCTGAAAGGTGGAAGGAACTGCCTTTAATTTATCAACAGCCCAAGAGAATTCGAAATAGGGCTCAGCTGCTATACGCAAACCCTTTGTAACTCTGTGGGAATTCAGGGCAAAGTCCCTCTCGTTGGGGCAAGTTCAGGACCCAGGATGCTCCCCCCTCTACCCTGCGCTCAGGAACACACGCATCCATGCTTGCTCCATGATCTGATTTTCACAGCCGATCATGAAATGTACATTTCTCCCCTTACTCCCTGGGCTTCGGAGCAAATGCAAATAAAAAGTGCTTAAAATGGTTAACATTTCCTGTCACTTGAGGCATTCGTTAGGGGTGGGGGTCGCTGAGTTTTAAAGTGTATTTTCATAGGAAAACTCATTTCAGATTTGCGGCAGGAACTAGGACCGTTTCACACAGAGAATTTTTGGGTTTGTGATAAGCCTGCGTCCATTGCAGGCGGTCAAATGATCCTGTATATTATGCGGGTGCAGGAGAGCAAATATCCAGATTCAAACTGAGATTAACCTGGGGCCCAGCTCAGGTCACAGGAAAAAAAATTAAAATATGCCCTCTTTCCCCACCCTCTCCTCTGCTCAGTTTCTTCTGCTTTATTTGAGGACCCCCCCATTTGGTGCTTTAATTTGTTGTGTTTCCTCTATCGATTGTTTAGCTGGTGATTTTGCCAGCGTCCTGGATGTTCGTTCTAGTCTGCCCAGAAGAGTCACATTTCCTCCTGGAATCGGGACCAGGACACAGACAGACCCGCAGACACGGGAAACGGTGAGTTGGGTAGTCCACGGTCTCTCCTGCAGCTCTGACCCCGAGGGTCCTGTCCTGCCTCCCCTTTCTTTCTCTACCAGCTACCTTTCCACGGGGCTTCTCCCCTGAGCTCACTCGGTCAGCCCTCAGCACCATTCTCAACTTTTAGGAAAAGAGACTGCAATTTCTACGCAAACATCGGGTAGGAAGGGGAGGGGGAGTGTGCTTACCAATTGCAGGGACTTCAATTTTCATTTTAAGGCTCCAAAAGATGGAGAAAGTAAACAGAAGCAGGCTGGTTTATTTCAGGGGCTAACAGGGAGTCCCTGCTGAATTTACCTAATAAAATGAATTTAAAAATTTTTCTTTTTCTCATTTCATTCCAGCAGAAAATGAGTTTGCCTTTATAATGTCCAGATCTTTCAAACTCTATTGAGTGAGAAATTAAGTTACAAAATGTAAATACTTTGGTATATATATAATGAATATGTATATATGAAATGAAGTAATTTGTGACTGTAATACAATAGCAAGCCTGACTTTAAGGCTCTTAGGACACTTAAAATTTTTTATGATGTGTCATAAAGAGAAATAAGATTCAGTAAAAATATTTCTCTTTTAAAATAAGGAAATTGTGATACTTAGTAAATTTCATTGTAATTTTCATTTAACATAAGTTATCTATTAAAAATTTTTTTCTGAACATCTTGTCAAATGTTGGGAGGGTTGTTAAAGAAACATATGTTAATATTCTAGGCCACAGTCGACTTCTTTCCTTTCCGTGAAACTGTTCCAACGAGTATGGGAAATTATAAAACAATGTAGTTTTCTCGCGAAAAGAATACCCTGACTTTCATTACCAGGAAAAAGCAATTAATTCTCAAATTTCAGCGATCAGTTGGGAGCAGGACGACGGGGGGGAAGCAAGATGGTTATTTGCATAAGAACGTCCAGAAACCAGCATCCCGCAGATGTATGATCAGAATGTAATTTTATTGATAAGGAAAAGTTATATAAACTTGAAAAATGGGAGTTGTTTTGCTTAAGTGCCTGAAAAAAAGCGTTTAGAATAATATTTGGGTTACCTCAGTTTTGTGCTCTTGTGTTCTTGAAGCCTTGTGAGGTTCAAGAACTCCAGAGGAGTGGTGTGCCCGTGTGAGCATGTGTGTGTGTGTGTGTGTGTGTGTGTGTGTGTGTGGGCACTCGCTTCCCCTGTGTCCCCAGCCCAGCCCAAGGAGGTGGGAGCTGATTGGTGAAGAAAACTTTTACTCCAGAAATTCATAACTAATAGAAAATTCTTAGAAATTAAAAACAGCGATTTTCTTCTCACTTTTTCACCTCCTGTTTGGGAGTCATTGCCAGGGATAGACTGATGGGGTTGAGCCGGGTTTCCGTATCGCCACAGATCACTTTGTGGGAAAAGGTTGCCATGTTCCTGCACTTTTTATTAGAGGATTTGTTCTTGCTCTTCTGTCCATGAAGCTATGCCATTGTACATCTTCAGTAGATTTTATAAGCTTTCCGATCTGAATTGCTGAAATAGAAACCTTCCCATTCGTAGGGCGCGTCCCCTGATTTCCACTAGATGGCGATGTTACTTCTAGAGTGCCCCGTGGGGTGGGGGTGGGGAAGATGGCCGCTGAGATCCAGCCCAGATTGTGTCAGGACCCCTCACCTCTCCAGAGTGCATCCAGTGATCCAGGAGAACTTTTCTGAGGCCTTGCCTGAAATGCGCCAAGCCATCCAGGAATGTTTAAAGCATTTAAGGCAACTGTCTTTCCTTCCTGAAATGGCCTGAGACAGGGCCCAGCTAGAGTTCAAAGAAATACTTCTTGGAAATGTTCAAAATAAAAATGGAAGAAGCTTAGCAGCTATTTCAGTATTTTATCTGTTGCCTGTCTCTGTTCTCGCAAGTGAAAGATATCCTATGACTCTCCTGTAAAAATCCTGAAGAATATAGACGTTACAGCAGGGCATGGACTCTTCCATGTGAACACAGGGCCCGTTAAAGTCAGGCATCTGCAGGTAACGGTACCAGAGTCCCACCTTCTCAAAAAAGTTTTTTCCTTTTGAAGGTGACGAGTGCATGTGGGACTCCCCCCCCCCCCCCGGATTTGTATTTCATTGTCTCAGTACCTGCTAAATGGTATCACCAGCTTCCTAAAGCTTTTAAATTTCCATCTCCCGCGAGCGAACCTCCTTTTCTCATGGGAAAAGTTTCTACTTTATCTCAAAAAGAAACAGACATGTTTCTATGCCCACCACTTGCTAGAGAGAACCTCAACAATGATGAACATTCACTGCAACATATTTAAGGTTAAAATGATTTCATAACATTTTTTTATTACCCAATGAATGTATTACATTTGTCGTTGTACAATGATCATCACATTTTTGAATGATTTAAATGTTTTGATTTTTCATGAGACAACATGATTCCTTAATTTGTTTTATGTAATAATTTGCCATATCTTTTTTTATGGAAAAAGGAATAGGGTGCATGTCGAAAATTGTTTTAAACGAATTGGAATTCAACAACAGCAGCAAAAAAGGTTTATTTATTTTCCTAAAAAATGATGTTATAATTTGTCTGTATTGGGACAGATAGGCAGGAATTCATTTCACTCCAAACGTGAAATTCTATTTAAAGACATAGAAATATGTAAATACGGGAGCGTACAATGACTTCCCCATGCTGGTAGTAGTTATATCATGTGTTACTCTTTAAGACGGTAATTGAATGACATGCCAACGGCTATACCTGTGTGCATGGACAAACCGAACAAGCCACCAACCTTTTATTTTTTTTTGATAACTTGAATCTACATATTAATAAAATGATAGTGCAAAAAACCAGCTGTTAAAATAAACCCCGTTCCGCTTTAAGGATGCTGCCCTTTGGGGAGAAAGCCATTTAAGTATTGAGTGGCAGTGACCAGCAAACAATAATTAAAATGAAAATAAATCTTCCTGAAACTTAGTTCTAATTTTCTTGAGCAAGATACTAACCCATAAAAAATAAACATTGTTTATGCAGCCAGATTTGTATCAAGTGAGCCCCTGTGAATTGATCCGGAGAAAATATGAACTCGTCTGTCTCAAGGACTGTGGTTCGCTAGCAGACAGAGAGAGCTATTGGATACGTGGAAACCAGAGAAAATAAAATTAGTGATTCTGGAAAGAGGTTCATTCAGATTTATGCAGGCCCAGGAAGGTGAGTGTATTAGAATTCGCATAAACAAAGCTGCGTCACTTGGCACCTTGGCTTAGGGATAATTTAATTACCCCACCTATTAACGCTGATTTATGTTTCTGCTCCTGCCAACCTTATTACGATCTTGTTTATTTCCAGAAATCACTTTTGTGACAGCTCTAATAGGCCATTCAACTGGGAACGTTTTCTCATTTAGTTGAAAATATTTCAGGTTTCAGACACACAACAAGGAAAAGCACTTTCAGACTTCATGTATGTGAATAATGTTTGGGGAGAGACTGTTTTAAGAAAATGAATTCAACCAGCATATTTGACCAATTTCAGCCTAAAATATTATGTTTCAATTTGCCAAGCAGGTTGATTGGACTTCAGCTGGCGCAAAGATTCTGGGCTGTATTCTTTCTTTTTTCTCTGATGGGAGGGCAGAGAGCGGCCTTGGTGCCGTCTTTGCACGTGGGTTTGTGGACGAGCACGGAGGTCTGCTTGCCGGCAAGCATGTCGGGCTGAACACTTCCTGCTGGGAGTGATGGCGCGCTGTTGCAGATTTTGAGTCCTGTATTTGTAAACTTTCTACTTTTTGTTTTTTGAGAAAGTCAAGTTTGATCTGTGCCGGCAAAGGTGTGTTGGCGGGGGGAGTATGTACGTCCCTCTTCACAGCTGAATGCAATCAAAACGCTTGTTTTATGTTGTGTTTTGGTTAAAAGGTAAAAGAGGAGAGAAAAAGACACCCAAACAAACCAGAAGATGCAGTTAGCTTGGAGTCGTCAGCCCTAAACAGACAGTGCCTGGAGTAAAGCCCACGGGACACAATGCATTTTCTCTCCTGCTCCCCCACCACCCCGTGAAATTCTTTGGAGGGAGACGGGGCATCGTGGGGATTGCATTTAAGGGTCAGCTAACTTGTTTAAGCTGCATGTCAGGAGAAAGAAGGCTGAGATCCTTTGTGCAAACAAGCACTAGAAACTCAAATCCCTGCCTGTCTCTCAGAAGCAGACCTGCAGGGTGTCTTCTGAGTGGTTTGGAGAAATGAGGTTTGAGGCCACCTTTCAGTGGCCTTCATCGCTGCCTCTGCACCGGAGGTGTCCGGGCAGGAGCTACGGGAGGCCCAAACATTCCAGGCTGCTCTCCTCCAGGAAAGGGTCTGGGGAGCCCGGGGTGGGCCCGGGCTGCGGCGGAGGCTGGCTTGATGAGGGGACGTGCCATCCATCCCAGAGCGGTGGGCTCGCCAGCACCCAGTCCCACAGCTCTGACGATGCCATGCTGCTGCCACATCACACACAGTCTTGGCACACTCTTCGAAGTCTAATCTTGGACACTCAGTCGTATGACAAATTCCTAGTTTTTATAATTTTGTGAGTTGTCTCCCCAGCAGAGTCTGAGTGTCATGATCATTCTGTACTTAGGAGAAGGTTGATCTTTATCCGGAGTCTGACCTTGCCAGGGGTTGCATGGGATAAGTGGGTGGTGCCTTCCAACGCCATGATGGGGTCGGAAGCGTCATTGTCCCCACTCGAGGACTGAGGAGTCTGAGTGGGTTTCCCAGGCAGCACAGCTCGTGTGCAGGGCTGGGGAGGACTGGGATCTGAATCCAGGCCAGGAGACCTCAGGCCCCACGTTCTTAAGCAGTGGGAATTCAGTATTTGAGTGCTGGAGGGTGAGTGTGCGAGGCGGAGGTGATGCCTGAGCCGAGGGTTTAGGTGGGTTGAGTTCAAATAGGGCTCTGCCCTCACTCACCGGGGACCCTTGGGGAGTCTTTACATTTCCCGAGCCTTGGTTTCCTCCTGCATAAAATGTAGCTGGTGATCTTTCTTTTTCAGGTTGGGAGGATTTGAGATGGCGAATGAAAAGACTGGGCCCTTAGCATGTGCCGGATGGAGGAGGGTTGGGTCATGGCCTTCTGCGGGCCAGTTCCTGGAGCCCAGGAACAAAGGGGCACGGGGGCCTCCTGGCATCACATCCTGGCCTCCTGTGACTGGGGCCACCCTAGGTGAGTCTCTTAAATTGCTGGTCTTGCTTTTCTTTCCCAATCCAGTTCCTGCCTCAACGGCTTAAAGAGGGAGGGAAAGCTCAGCTGTAATAAATACGAAACGGGGGTCTGCTGGGCGTCCCCCTGTAGGAGCTCCCACTCCATACCAGTGCTGTGTTGGGAAGCGAGGCCCCCAGACCAGCATCCTCGGTATCGCCAGGAGCCTGTTAGGCAGGCAGAGTCTCAGGTCCCACCCTGGCCTCCTGAGTCAGAACCAGGGCTTTGCGTGGGTGTACTGGCCTGGAGCACTTGGGAGACGGAGGCCACTGGTCTCCACGGATGCCCCGCTCTGAGCCCGTCTGCCCTCAGCCCCCTCCCTCATTCTCCCTGACCTGCTCTGTGCTGTGGGTGCCGAGAGGCTGCATTTCCCAGGCTCAGGTTGGGTCCCCCGGCTCCTGACTGGGTCTCGCCAGTGAGGGTTGCTGGCGAGAGCTGAGAGGGAGGCTGGAAGAGGGAGAAACTGGGTACTCTCCCCTCCCTTCGGCTTTCTTCCCTCTTACCCCTCCTGCCCTCCTCGCCCCCGGACGTGGCGTAGCTCAGCAGTGGTGCTGCTACAGGGACAGGCTCTCACCAACCCTGGGCTCCCCTCTGGCTCTCTGGCCCTAGGGTGCCAGCAGCTTCCTGCCGAGGCTACTGAGCCTCTCCTAGGCTCCGCTGGTTGACCTCCCCCTTTTCCATGGTCAGAACAAACAGTTCCACGTATTGAATTCTCTCTTTTAAATACTCAGAGAAGTTTCTGTTTTTCTTGGTTGGGTCCAGCGGTCCACCCAGGCTCATGCCCCAAGGGGAAGGGGTCTTGGAGTCAGATGGTTTTGACAAGGGTTCCAGCTCTCCCACTGCCTCCTGCTGGACCCTGGACAAATCACCCTTCCATGGTCCAGGGGAGGACCCAGGCTCAGAGAGGCCCCCTTCTCCCCCACCCCAGTGCCTCCCCTGGCTCTAGGCCGGGCCTTCCTCACTGCAGCAGCTGGATGCATGAGTGGCTTCAGGTCCTCACTGCTTGAGGTGAAGCCCTCTGTGGAGGGCTTTGTGCCTCCTTCTACTAAGAGGTGGGTAGGTTTTCTTGTCTCTGGAGCTTTTTTTCACTGAGGGACTTGCTTTGGTCAATAGGATATTAGCAGACTCAAGCAGAAGCTCGGAGAAACACTTAACTGTTTTCACCTGCACGCTGGTGCCCCCGCTGTGCATCTGTGCAGTGCCTGAGCTGCTGGCCTGATGGAGGACGGGAGATGCACGGAGAAGCCCAGTCACCGCGTCCATCCCAGCAGAAGCACAGGTGTGTAAGTAGCACAGCCAGCGTCCGCAGGGCCACCAAGCTGACCTGTCCCGACACGGGGCATAAATACCACCCTCAATGGGCTGTGAGCTTTTGTGTTTTTGTTGTATGGCCTGATGTGGTGGGAGCTGACTTCATCCTGCCAGGAGAGGCGCAGCCCTCTTTGTACTGCCCCAGGGCAGGGGACCTGGTGTAGCATGGCACCGGGAACCAGGTCTGTAGAGCCAGGAAGCCTAGACAGGGGCTCCAGCTCGGCCCCTCCCTACCCAGTGTCCTGGGGAAAGTCACTCCGAGTCTCTGGGCCTCAGGTGTGTCCTCTGTAGAAGGAGGCTGCTAATAGGGCCACCTCCTGGGGGGTGTAGGGACTGAGCTGGAAGGTAGTTGGTGCTTGACAAACGTTATCATTATTATAAGCAGAGTTAGTGATCCTTTTGCGTTATAGAAACTACTGGCAACCACCGTCTGGCCTCAGCCTCCCTGACACGTGCACACACCTCGCCATTCCTCTTACAGCTCCTGCCCTGCCTCGGCGCCTCTGTACCTGCCGTCTCTTCTCCCCGAGGGCCATGTGACTCTCCTGCAACTAGGGACTTGTCTCCTTTCCTCAAGGCTTAAGTGCCGGGGGAAACGGAAAGGAATTCTCTGAGTATTTCACTTCTCCCTCCTGTCCTCTTCGGGCTCTTCTTCAGTTCTTGGTCACCTGAGCTTAGCCGTCTTCCCGTTCTCGAAGCCCGGGTGATGAAACCCTCCCCTCCGCATTCCCCAAGGGGTAGGAGGTGGAAGGATGTGGCCTGTGGGGGAGAGACCCGGAGGTAGCAAAACGCGGCCTCACCGGGCCTCCCAGGCCTCCACGCCAGCTGCCTACACCCACTTGGTCCGTCGCTGCACAGGTAGCAAGTGTCCGTGGAGCCTGACTCTGTGCCTGGCGCTTGGGTGGCTTTGCGTTTATGGCCGTGAACAATTAGCGGGGTTATTTCTCTCTCGGCCTCCAGTCCTCTGGGGAGACCGGGTGTGTGCTGGGCAGCCGCAGGCTACGGGGGAGCATGGGATGGGGCCTTGGCATGTCGATGAGGGGCGTGTGGGGGAAGCCCTGCGACGGCACTGAATTGAGATGTGAGGGCTCAGCCTGGGGGGACGGCACTGGACTGGGTAGGGGCCAGCAAGGGGAGTGCAGGGACCTCACAGTGGGCCGGGATGGGGAGCCGTGGTCAGACCCTGGCCTCGGCCAGATCACAGAGGTCGGGGCAGCAGGTAACTGCTTTCACCTCAGCGCCGCTTTCTCAAGACTAAGGAGGTGAGGTCTGGTCATCCCCATTTCACAGACGGAGAAATCGAGACCCTCTCCTGAGCTGCCATCCCCAACAGTGGCCTGGGAGGACGCAGCAGCTGGAGGGCGCCATGCTACGCCTGGGGACACCTGAGGGCGGGTTTCACTAAGGAAATCAATGCATCAGTCACGCCAAAATGAAAACACTTGTGTTAGTGAATGGAGGCACCTGCCTTTCAGTGCCCCAAAGAGGACAGAGAGCACTGTGATTGGATGGCATGGGTGTCACTCACTGCAGCTAGGCAAGACGGTGGTAGGGCCCCCAGGCCTGGAGGGGAGCTGTTTCCATGGAGAAGGCCTGTCTAAGTCCTTTGTGCTCACGTGGGTCTCCTGCAGTTAAGGGACAGGCAGACCAGGCAGAGACCCCGGCTCCCCCCGCATTTTGGGCTCTGGGCCTGTGGGCTGCAGTCCCAAGGTGGATGCCACCCCTGTGAGATTCTGGGGGATAAAGGGCCGGGGGGACGCTATGCTGTCTTGTCCCTTGGGCAGCTCACCTCCGTCGCCTTGGCCAGAACCGTGTCACCTGACCACTCTTACCGCAAAGGAGTCTGGGAAACTGCATATTTTCAGTCGAGCCCATTGCCAAGCCAAACAAAACTAGAATCCTGTCAACAGGGAGGAATGGGGCGGGGAACAGATGTGGTCCGGCAGCCAGCAGAGGGCCAAGGCGGCGCAGGTCACATCTGATGGTTACATGACGCGCTCTTGACTGGAAGCGGAAAGAGACACTTTACAGGAACCCTTCAGATGAGATGTTTATCTCTGCGTGATCTGGATCCTTCCTCACGGCCTCTTCAAGTATAAAATGCATTAATGTGTTTCTACCAGATGGGAGAGTAAGGCGTTGGTGTTTTGGGCCAAGACTTCCCTTAAGAGCAGGTGGCTTCTTTTATGACTGTCACTTTGCAGAGGAGGACATCGAGGCACAGAGAGGTTGGGGGTTTGCCCAGAGTCACCAGGTAGTTAGAACCTGGGAAGGGTTCAAACTACACAACGCCCACGTGGTCCCAGGACCCTGGCCCATGGCAGGAGGCTGCTGTCAGAGGCTGCGGGGAAAGTGGCTCCAGGGTGGGCACAGGTGATGAGTGAGGAAGCCCTGGAGGAGGGCGGCCTGGCCTCCATGGGCACTGCCCCTGCGAAGTCCTGCCATGGTGGCTCTTGGGGCACCCACTGCTTCCCTTCTCCTCCTGCTGCCCCCATACCTCTCCTGAGCTTCTGGTCGGTCTGGGGTTTTCTGTTAGTGGGTTCTCTGAGGCCAGAGCCTGGCCCTGGGAGGGGTCTCTTTCTGCTTCTGGTCCAAAGCCTCTGCCTGACCTTGTTGGCTCTGTGGGGCCAGGGAAGGCTCTGCTGTGGCTGGCGGGCCTGCAGGGTCATAGATCAGAGCCCAGAATGTGTCACTGGGTCACCTGCATCTGCACATCTCAGACTGGTGGGTAAGACGCTAGGTCTCTCTGAGGCTCTGGCTTCCTCATCTTGAGTGCAGGCAGCGCAAGGACCTCAGGCTGCTGTGGGGGAGAAGGAGGAAGGTGGCTGCTCGGTGCCAGCCCTTGGAGAGAATGCTGGGCCTGTGGCCAGTCACATCCAGGTAGAGCCGTGGGTATCTCTGGGAGGCCGTCTCTGTGGGAGCAGTAAGATCAGTCCTCCTCCTGCCCTCACGGAACCCTGCTGGGCCTGTGCTAGACCTCTCACTGGACGGTCTTTTTCACCCATGACTGGGTCAGCTCCCTCTGGGGGCGGCGAGGATCAGACGTCTGCCCAGCCCCCCACCCGCATTCAGCGCCCAGCGCAGAGGCGGCAGGTCCCCAGCAAATGTCCCTCCCCAGCTCACAGACTCCTTGCGTGTTGTGAGTAAACAAAGGCTTCTTCCCTGAACCCGCTCTTGGAAACGTCGTCATAAACTGAGTGATAAAATAGATTGGGAAAATACAGCTTAGAAATTACATAGGGTAGAGTCGTATTTCTTTGAAAAGGGACTATTTGTCAACAAGGTCCTATCAGTGACAAACAGCCTGCCAAAAAACAAGACGCAAGGAACGCAGTCCCGAGTAGCCATTAAATTGGAGACGTCTCACTGAGTCCTGTCAGGTGGGCAGTTACGAACACATCTGACATCCCAGGGACGCTGCCGTGGAGTGGCCAGGACACCCAAACCCGGGAACTCTTCTGTTTATTGTAATTAGCTTTTTTTTTTTTTTTGGTCTTAGGTCCACTTTGTGACTGAAGAAACATTACATTGCTTTCTCTTTTTAGAATGTTGGAGAGCTTTAGGGCATTATACGGAGGGAAAGTTTTCTGAAGAGACTTAGCCAAGCAGCTCTGGTCTTACCATACCTTCCTTTCTAGGACACAGTCTCGGGGTACCCAGAGTCCATCTGCAGACTCGGGGTGCTGTCCGAGGTTTCAGCTCACATTTCTAGCTGGCGACCTGTTTCTCTCTCACGAAAGGAATTTTGAAATGAAAGCCTCCCCAGCTGGCACAGATGCCAGTTAGAAACGTGTTCAGCTTCAAGTCACACATAGTCCATCTTGAAGTGGCCTAAAGCAGCATGGGGTCATTCTTCTCAGATCTGGGGAAAAGCAGCCACTGGCATTGGCTAGTTTGCTTGACAAGGGCAAACCAGCATCTCATATGGCTTGTGTCAGTGTCCTGGGGCCTCTGTAACAAATGACCACAAACTTGGTGGCTTAAAACAACACACTTGGATTCTCTCACAGTTCTGCAGGTCAGATGTCCAGCATGGGTTTCACTGGACTAAAGTCAGGGTGTCCAGGAAGCCCCAGAGGAGAATCTGTTTCCTAGCCTTTTCCAGCTTCAAGAGGTGCCCGCATCCCTTGGCTCATGGCCCCTTCCCCCATCTTCAAAGCCAGCAGGGTTGCACTTTTATTTCTCTGACCCTGCAGACCTGTCATCCTCTGACTCTTTCTTCTGCCTTCTCTCCCACATTTAAGGACCCTGTGATGACCTGGGGAATCCAGGCCAATCTCCCCCTTTCAAGGTCTGCTGATGACAACCCACTTTCATCCGCAGCCTTCATTCCACTTTGCCCTATTACCTAACATTTTGACAGGTTCTGTGGATTAGGGTGTGAGCATTTCTCGAAGGGCATCATTCTGCCTGCCACACTGCCAGTACCTGTCCAGTCATGGTCTCAGGATGGCTGCTGTGTCTCCAGACGTCGCATCTGTCTTCAGGGGAGGAGGGGAGGAGAAGACTTCCAAGACTATGCTACCTGGGTCTCTCTGCCTTTTTATCAGGAAAGCAAAAGCTTTTCCCAGAGTGTCCCAACAGCCTGTTTCCATCTCAGCAGTCAGAACTGGGTCAACTTGGCTGCATCTGGCTACAAGGGAAGTGGTAAGGAACATGGCAGGGAGAAGGTGGGCAAGAGTGACCCTGGGAAGCACGCCCACGGCATCCGCCACAGCCCCTTCTGAGCTCCTGCGTTCACTTCAGCAGATCTTCCCAGGCAGGGCAGCAGGGGGCAGGAAGTGGGGCCTCCCAGGCCCGTCCTTAAAGCTTTCCCATGGGATGTGGTTCACAGGAACTCTGGGAGCTCTGAAGAGGGACTGAAAATCTCCCCCTGGAATTGTGGGGGAGGCTCTGGGCTTTGGAATTGGCTGTCTTGTGTTCCAGAACCTTTTCAACCCGAGAACAAGAGAGGCTGGACAACGCTCAGGGCTCCTGGCCTGGGGGTGCGTGTGGGTGGGTGGGAGAGGCAGGCAACACAGCCGAGGGAGGTGTGGCTCCTTTCCCCACCCCCACGGCTCCCACATGGCAGGGGTCGGTCCTGTGCTGACTCACTGCATGTTGTGCAGGGGGGCCGCATCAGGGTCCCAAGGGCATCCGCACCCTTCTGTGCTGTGTGGACAGCTGGGACAGGTTCTGGGTCCCCGGCTGGCCTCTGCAGTTGACCCCTTATTGTTGATTCCTTTCCACACACACTGGCTTTGCCCCGACGCATCCACCTAGAGTGAAGGAAACACCTCGTGGGCACTTTGGGTCCCTCTAGAGGTGGAGACTACTAAGGACCCACCAGGCAATCCCTCTGCCCCTACTCGCCCCAAGCAGCATGGCACCGCCTCCCACCCATTCTGGACAGCACGTGTCTCAAAGAAACCTGGAACATAAAATCTGAGTCAATTCAGCTTATGCTTCTGCACTGTCCATTGGCTGGTGTGCCGGCATCCTTTGAGGACGCAGAGAGGGACGGGGTGAGACCCCCTGCGCTTGAGGAAGAGGAATTAACAGAGCAGGAGAGGCCCCGAGGCGGGGGTTTCTGCAGTATGCAGGCACTGTACTCCCTAGACCACCGCTGGGTGACGGGAGGCAGGTGACCTGAGCGCTCTGAAGGTCAGTGGCCTCACCTGCTGGGGGTGCTGATCACAGCACCCCCTTCCCAGGACATCCGATGGAAGGTGGTGCGGTGCTAGCTGTCCCTCTGGCAGTTATCATCACTTTCGATGTATGCAGACAAATAGCACTGGAATTAAACTCAGCCTAATAACACGACCCCACAGATAAGAATGGGATCGAATCAACTGGAGCTGCCGCTTTCACTGCTGGCTGGTTGTGATCAGGCTCTCAGGATGGGCCTTCTGTGACAGGACGTGAGTGCGGCCTCTGACCCCCCCCACCTCTCTCCTTCACGGCAACACCAGCTTTCTTACTGGGGCAGCGGGGCTTGTGCAGGTGCCCAGCTCCTGGGATTGGTTGAGGGCTGGACCAGGGGATCCAGGAAAGTGCCTCCATGAACACACAATCGATCACAGTAAAATGTGGAGGAAGGCTGGAAGTCGTTCCCCCCCTGCAGCCCCATTTTGCAGGTGGGGAAACTGAGGTACAAAGAGGCAAAGCCACTTGCCCAGGGCCCCACAACCAGCGAGAGGTAGGCTGGGCTTGAAGGTCAATCTGAGGGGTGACTCCAGGGGCGAGTGAAGGGTGAAGGGCACAGGGCGAGGGGTGCAGGGTGCAGAGCTTCCCGCAGTCTTTGCCTCGGGCATCTTTCTCACGTTCCACCAAGCTCCCTGCCAGTTCTTTTGTCCCCCGGGTGACGCTGGGCAGTGAGAACCTGGGAATTCTCTTATCTCTGCCGAGCAGGATGCGTCCTGTGTTGTGTCCCCACTGAGGTTTCCAAGCACCGTGATGAGCTTGCAGATTTCGTCGGGCGATTGCTTTGGGGGGGCTGTGTTTTGTTTGCCAGCCCTCTCGCGCGCCTGGCTCCACGTCCCTGGCCTTTTCAGCTCCTCTTCAGGCCCTTCCCGGCGGGGCGGTGTGAAATGGCAGGGGTGAGTTCCTGCCTGCGGCCCGTTTCCGCCCATTCTTTCTGTAGGGGCAGCGGTTGGGTTCCCTGCAGGGGGGGCTGGGGGGTCGCAGTGCCCCGCACTGGCCCTCAGGGGCGCTGTGCAGGCCCGCGAGGGTAGTGGAGGCCTGCTTGCCTGGCCTGGGCTAGGTTTCCATCCTACCCCCTCCCCATCATGTTCTTACCAAGTCACAGAAAGCGGCTGGAAGCAGGTAATTAGTCTAGTTTTATGATGGAGTGTGGGCAGTGAGATTTGTTTGAAATGCACGTTCTCAGGCCCTGGGTTTCAGCGTCAGACTTCATTAGCAGTGGGGTGGGACCCACGATCCATGGTTTACACGAGGCCCAGGTAATTCTGAACACCTGGGAAAAGGCTAGCCTGGCACCGTGGGCAGGCTCTGGAGTCAGGCTGAGATGCATCTTCACGGCCGCCCTCCTGTTCCTTCCACGTCTTGGAGCCTCAGTCTCCTCCTCTACTGACTGGGGGTGCTGTTATCTCTCCTGCGGGGTAGCTGGGAGGCATCGTGGGTGCTCTGCACACAGCAAGCACAGACAGCCCGTTCAGGAAAGGATTAAATCTTATTACCCATAAAGACATTCAAAGATGTCACCTTCCTGGCAAAGCTTCTGATGTCCGTAAGCGTGAGGCCGACCACGCGGGATTGGAGGCAAAAGCCAAGGCTGAGTGCTCTGAGCACTCTCTGGGGCATCTTTTTAGAAACCAGAGCTCCTTCACGTTGGAGATTCCCAAGTGTTCACAGTAATACTGGGGATCAACTTCCTTGCTGTTCCCTGAGGCCCAGGAACCCTGAACCCAGAAACACCAAGTGACCCTGGGCTTCTCAGAGCTGAGGCATCGGGGCGGGGGGACTGACGCTCCTCAGAACACAGGGAGTTCATGGAGGGGCCGGGCACGTGCTCCTGTTTCCCACAAGGAAACGCTACGATGGTGCAGATGAAATCCTGCAAGAGCCGTCGGACGGGATGCCGAGCCCCTCCTGGAAATGTGGTGGAGGCAGCGCCCAGGAGAGCCACCTGGGCAGTCCTGGTTCCAGGGCCCATCCAGCTCCGCGTTGCGCACGTGCCCGTTTCCTGCTGTGTGAGACGGAGGGTTAGAGTCCTTGGGTCCGCGGTCCTCAGAGGAGCAGGCACAGTGAGACGTTGGACGTGCTCAGGACAGGGCGGCACAGAGCTGGTGGGGAAACTCAGGAGGCCGAGAGGGATCCCTCCCTTGCACAAAGGCCCTGGGGTGAGTGGAGAGGCTGGGATTCGAATGTGGGCCCCTGAGAGATGTGCACACTGGCGGATCCGCAGAAGGCCAAGGGCGGGGGAGGCCGGAGGAGGCAGGTCGATGGGTTCTTGGAAGGGGGCTCGTCACGCATACCGAAAGTTAGCATGAAGGGGAGCCCAGCGAGGTCCCTAGAGTTTGGGGCCCTTGTCTTTTATGAACTTTCTGCTTTGTCATGGGGCACTGCTGGTCCTCTCTCATCCCAGACTTTCTGTTGCCCCAGAGGAGGAAGCTGCAGGCCCAGAGTTGGTTTCACGTTTATTGGCTTAACTTTGCCCAAAGCAGGGGTGCAATAAAACATGAAATACGGTGGCTAACCGGATGGCCTCATGCTGTCTTCTTGAGACTTGTCCTCTTGGAGAGAAGCACACGCTCACATGCACACACATGTATTCATCCACATCTACATACTGGCGTCCATGAAACACATCGCCCACACTCATGTACACTCATACCCACTGGCACACACACCCGTGTTTACCAGCACATGTGTGCACATATACACATGCAGACACACCCTGGATGGTGAGATGTGCCCACCATTGATCTCCCACTCGTGAGCGCGTGGCTGGACTGAGAAGGTTCTAAGGCAGGTTGGCTTTTGGCAAGTATCTAATACAGGTGGCCTCTGAGTCCTATCATTGTCCCTAGGGAATCCCCAGCTTGTGCTGGGATAAAGCTGTCACCTGCCAGGTGCTATCATCACTGGAGAAAACCACTTACATAATTTTTTTTTTTTTGTCTTTTTGTCTTTTTAGGGCCACACCTGAGGCATGTGGAGGTTCCTAGGCTAGGGGTCAAATCAGAGCTGCAGCCACCGGCCAACACCACAGCCACAGCAATGTGGGATCTGAGCCGCATCTGCGGCCTATACCACAGCCATGGCAATACTGGATCCCCAACCCACTGAGGGAGGCTACGGATTGAGCCCCTGTCCCTGTGGATACCAGTCGGGCTTGTTGACCGCTGAGCCATGACCGGAACTCGACCACTTGTATAGTTTGAGGCCTGGCTCTTCAAGGTTTTCTATCACAGAATCTCCAACAGCATAGCTCCCCTTCCCACGAATGGGCACCAGGTCAGAACCTGCCCACGTGTGACCTCGTGGGCTCGCCCTCACCTTAAGTCGGCACTCTTGCTTTGCACTCTGTAGTATTAGCAGAAGTATTTTTAAAAGGTCATTGTGTCCCTCCCATTATTTTAGCAAAAATGATTATTTTTCCATGCATCATGTTTGTCTTGGATCCTCTTATGGTCTCTCAGTGTGAAAAGCCAAACTGACCTTCAGGTGACAACCTGAAATGCAATCTCCTCTTCCTAAATGTCAGTCATTCACACTATAGTAAGAATGGCAACACAGTCTTGAGTTTTCAGTGACACCTTGAGATGGGATCTTTAAAGACACAGCATTCCTGTGAGGGGAACACGGATGCCCTAGAAAGAGGCAAATATAAAGAGGGGGGTTTGAACAAAGACATTTTGCATTTCCCTGTTGTGTCTCGGCCTCCCCTAGCTGTCTGTCTGAGGTCTCTGCTAAGCAGAACCTGGCAGAGAACAGACACCGGATTCTCCCACAGAAACTTCGCTCCCTGGCAAAGAGCTCAAGTGTCCCATCCCTCCCGTCACCCTCTGCTCCACCCCATCACAGAGAAGGCTTCTGACTTGCTCTTTTCTTTGTCTCGGGAGGAAACTGACAATATCAGAGTGGGGGGCTCTTCTTGGACTGTTTGTCATTTTCCAAACCTTTGGAAAAACCCTCAAGCTTTGTTTAAAATATATAACTTGTTATCCTACATATTGAAATTTTAAGTAAATTACTATTTTTACCCCAACGGGATCACAGTTGTGTGCATTCTTGATGCCTGCTTCCTTACCTGGGTTTGAATCCCGTTGCTGCCACTCCTTAGCTGTGACCTTGGGCAGGTTACTTACTCTTTCTGTGGTTTTCTCATCTACAGAAGGACGATAGAAACAGCACCTAGATTGTTAGAAGATTAGATTATTCAGTAGGTGTGAAGTCCTGGCACTGATGCCTGGTGTAGGCACACTAGTTATCAGAGGAGTTTGCCCTGTGCTAGGAAAGAGTAGTTTGACTTTTCAGAATGGACAGTGGATTGTGAGTCTTTGCAGTATAGGATCCCTGAAAGCCGTGCCGTGGGGTTACTGCAGCTCGAGGATGAACTGATAGAGGTCACAGGCAGCTTGGTGGCAGCAGGTCATTCCCGTGTTGGGGTTCCCGCCTGTTGATGCCCACGGGGATGGCAGTATTGGAAACCGTTCCTCCCTTGTTGGCTGCCTGGTTGGGGTCGAGCCTCGGATTTGTCAGAATTCAGCTCTTGAAACCACTTGCCTGGGATCTGCCTGGCCCCCCAGATGTGCTCCTGGGTCTCTCAGGGGCTCTGTGATCTCCCCAGGCAGGCCTCGGGGGCTGTGCACAGGGGCCTCCGTTTGTGGTGGGACGCATGCCATTTGTCACTGGCATGGGGTGACTCTCTGGGCACCCCTTGAAGAGAGCTTGCAGAGTTCAAGGCTGGTCACTTGGGCACTCATTATCTGATCTAATTGTGGGCTCGGATTTCACAAACCGGGGGGCTGTGCAGGTGGAGCACAAGCTGCCAAGGTCACGCCTAAAAGCTTATGAAACCGCTGGTGTGAAAGGCGAGACCATCTGGATGCCATTTGACAACTTCAGTGGTAATTACACCATTTGGCGCAGGAATTAGCGAGAGCGGTGGCTTCGGCTGTGGCAGGGACCACTGTTTTGGGCGGGGGTGATGCGGGGCCGTCCGTCCTGCCATCTTGTGGTCCTCACGCCTCCTGTGGCTTCTAGGTTTTCCACGAGCTCTCTGGGCGGACGGCAGAGTCGGCAGTAAGGGAGGGCAGCCCCCTGCCCTCACCGGCCCTGCAGCCCCGATAACCAGGAACACCTGCCTTCTCAGCGCTCTTGTCCGGGGAGGGGGTGGGGGCAGCTTCCAGCGCATTCCACCCGAGCAATATGGAAGTGTTTAAGCAGGGTTTGCACCAGGCAGGGTAGCTGAGATCTGAACCTTTAAATTATAGCCATTCCCGGGCTGAGGAAAAGTAAATAAACAGTTCACAGCTGCAGCCGACTCAGCACAGAACCGGCTATCTCTTCTGATTGCCGGACAAGTAATTAAGTGGGAAATGTGAGCCCTCAACGTCAGGGTGGGACGATAAAGGTCTGGGGGCAGTCAGTCCCCCCACTCCAGAGCCCTTCGATTAACCCTCCAAGGGCTGGCCGCGCGAAGCCTCGATCGGGATCCCACCCTCAGAGGCCGTGAAACGCCAGGTGAAAACCACCCACCTCGCTGGGGCCCGCTTCAGGGTGAGGTTCTGCAGTCTCAGCCCCGCGCCCAGGCAGGCAGCTCCAAAGAAGCTCTGTCTGCATTTACGGATGGTTCTGGGCTGAATCGTGTCCCCCCAAAGTTCATGTGCTGGAGCCCTGGCCCCGGGACCTCAGAAGGTGGTGGTATTTGGAGACAGGCCCCCTAGAGAGGTGACAAGTGCAAACGAGAGCCCACTAATCCACTGTGGCTGGTGTCACCATAAGAGGGCACCTGGACGCAGACACGCACAGAGGGACGACCGTGGGAGGACGCAGGGAGAAGACAGTCATCTACCCGCCAAGGAGAGGGAGAAACGAGCCTTGCCGCCCTTGCTCGCAGGCTTCTAGCTTCCCAAACTGTGAGAAATAGTGCTTGTTGTTAGCCGCCCCCCCGCCCCCGTCTGCGGTGCTTTGTGATGGCGGCCCGAGCAGACTGGTGCGCTCCGCCTGGGTGCTCGGCGCTTGTGTGCTTGGTTATGAGAGCCAACAGCCTTGCAGGCCCCTTGAGAGGTGGGCACACGTGAGGCTTCTTGAACTCACCATAGCGATGGCACTCCCATTCCACAGATGTGGAAGCTGAGGCCTGAGGGTCTAAGCAAATATCCCAGGGCCACATAGGCTGTGTGCAGAGACCCTGCTTCTGAGAGTTGGGTTCTCACCTGCCGCACGGTGGAATTGCCTGGGAAGTCCTAAAAAGTAGCGATTCCCAGGCCGCACCCAGAAAAAGCAGGTTCAAACTCGGGCGGCCGTTTTCTTGCCTTAGGTGACCTTCATATGTAGCCGGGGTTCAGAGCCACAGCTTTAACCCTGATTCCTCTTGCTGGAATTCTTCTTTAGAGTGTTCTGGCTTAGCAGGAGTTAATGACCTGTGTGCCGCCTCTCATCTGTCCATCTTTCCGGTGGAGGCAGTTGTGGCGTGGTCCTCACATCCACGGCCCATTAGCTTGTGTTTATGCAACTGCCAGCACAGGTTCTGGAGCCCCCATGCCTGGGTTTGAATCTGGACTCCACCGTTTACTCACTGTGTTATTTCAGGCAAGTCACCTGACTTCTCTGGGCCTCGGTTTTCTCATCTATAAGATGAGAATAATAAGATTACCTATCTCTAAGGTTGCTGTTGACTGAGTCAAGGTTTGTAAATTCTTAGAACAATGTCTAGCGCCTGGAGAGTGCTGGAAGCAAATAATTGTCTCAGGTATTTATCCTTGGGGAGTAAGATGCTGAGGGGTGGGGGTGGGAGTGGGAGCCAGCTCTGCATCTCCCCCAGGGCACGCGGGGACCTCAGGAAATGTCGTTGGGAGCGGACAGGCGGTTCGCCACTGCCACCTCACCATGCACTCGTGGCTCCATGAGAGGCCCGGTGACAGCGGCCTCCTAGTCTTGTGTAAACCATGACACCCAGGATCCGGAAGCCTTAGGGGGATGCAGACGCAGACTCTGCGATGTCCCTGAAAGGTGGTTTTCTCTGTCAGGAGTGAGCTGTGCTTCAGAGGGCAAGGCACTGGGTTGGCTTGAGTGGGTGCTGCAGGCGCTAGGAGCAGCCCTCGCATCTTCCTGTTTCTCTGTGTTCCCCGTCCTTCTCCTGCGCTGAGTAGGGATCCTCTTGGGAGTGCGACGCGGCTGTCGTCATTGTTTTACAGAGCAAGGTGGAGATCAGCTGGGCCTCTTCCTTGGGGGAGCTGTGGCCTTCCCTGGGCATCCTCGCCACCAGCAGGGCTGGGTGCCCCTCACCGTGGAGCCAGTGGAGCACGCGCCTGCCTATTTTCTGGCCTGTGGCCTGGGCAGGATGGGTGTGTGTGACCCAGCTGTGTGTCTCTGGGAGCCGTTGCAGAGGACCAGGCCACACACCTCACAGCTGGTTTCCTGGAAGCTGGGACCGTGGGTCCCTGCTGCAGAAGGACTTAGGGTCAGGCTGGGAGGAGCTCCCAGAAGAGGCCTGGGGACAAGGACAGGAGCTGGTCTGGGCCCCTCCCCAGTGCATAGGAAGTCTGTGCCGGAGGGATGCTGCCTGAGCCCCTGCTGCCTGTCAGGGCCTTGGGGCTCCATCCCAACCTGCCTCCTGTGAGGTACGTTTCTGTGCCTCCCTTTTCTACTTCCGTAAGGGAAGGATGGTAACATGACCTACTTTGAAGGTTGCTGGGAGGACCAAACCAATTAAAGCAGTAACCGCCCCTGCTTAGTAACGCGGGTCTCGCCTGGATTGTGACTTGAGCTGTGTCCGTTTTCAGGAGAGGACCTGGAACTCAGGAGGGCATGTCGATGTATTCAGTCCTTCAGCCGCTAGTTCTAGCTCGGGACTCAGCGCCGAAGGAAACCACGATGCCGGCTTTTGGGAGGTTCTTCACCTGCGGAGGGAGGCAGCCTCAGTCACACGATCACCCAGAGGGCCATTCGCAGAGTCTGCACGGTGCCGGGACAGCAGGACCAGGACGAGGAGAACGTAGAGCAGGAGCCCAGCAGAGATCAGGGGTGTCTGAGTGGGATCTGGGGCAGGTGTAGGGGTTTTCTAGACAACGGGAGAGGATCAGTGTCCCAGGCAGAGGCAAGAGCCCATGCAGAGCGCTCGTCTTGTCCAGAGAATTGAAAGGAAGTGCTGGTAGAGCAGCTGGGGTGCAGAGACAGAGGCGGACACTGCTGATTACGCCCCACCATCGGGTCCCCCAACCCCCAGGTAATAGAAGAGTTTGTCACAACTCTTGGAATTCGTGTGACAAGCCCTGGCCAATGTGATTCAGAAACAGCCACGTACAGCCTCCGGTGTGCATCCCTGCAGGCGAGGCCACCTCCTCTCCCCCTGCTTGTCCTCCCAGTAGCTGGATACAGACACTGATACACCATTGCACCCCACGTGGATGAAACCTCTGATTTACACTTGAGAGAGAACCTGGTGTTTTCAGAGAGCAGAGCCCAGACCTTTATGGGAGAAAAACAAATTTTGCAAACAGCTCATCTCAGATTTGGATGTTCAGGTTACTCTTGAGTGCAGCCAAAGCCAGCTTGCTGAAGGCTTCCATGGCGGGGAGTGAGGCAGCAGCCTGGGTCCCACTGTCCCCGCTCTCTGGCATGGGTTTGGGAATTACTCCCCGCCACTCAGCCTCGCATCTTGCTCCCCAGCACTGGAGATAATGTGAGCCATGCGACAGCCTCTTAAGTTACTTTTTTACTTTATTCGGCCCAAGGAGCTTCAGTTATGTGGGAATAAAACTCTTGTTTGATGCAGCCTTCTGGGTTGGGACGCAGACTTTGCTGTTTTTCCTAAGAGCCACAGGAAGCTGACGGGAGGTTAGAGGACTGACCCAAGGGCGGTAAATGGCAGAGCCAGGGCTTGGAGGCAAGCATGCGGCCCCATGTTCTCGGCGTTCCTGTCTTTGCTGAGGAGCGGCGTGGGTCTGGGGAGGAGCTCAGGGCCACTCACTTCCCTGACGTACTGGCCATCCTGCCAGCGGGTGCCAGGCGTTGGCATGGTGGTGGTGGGATTTACACCTGTGACAGTAGGCGCTGGCATCCCGCACGCAGCTTCAGGAGCTCTCCATCCTCCCTCCCTGAATATTGGCTTGTCTCAGCCAAATTCCTAAGCCAGTTTCAGCGGGCATTTCTGCCGCTTGCCGTGGTGGTATCTGAATTGGGATGCCGGTGCCTGGCATTTCTCATCTGCACATTTCCTTGGCTGGAGGCCGTTCTGATTTTCTCGGAGCTTTTGCTTCTCTGGGCTTCCTGAGCTACTTTGGTCTTTGCTTATGTCCCTACCTGCTTCTGCATGAGATCTGTTTTCTCAGGGTTCTTGGTTATGTTTCTGATACTTCCCCACAGTGGACAGGATGGAGTCAGATTGTTTTTCACTCCTAAGAAGGGACTTAGACCATCACTGGGGCCACAGAGCCTGGGCCCCCCTTCCTGCTTTTTTGAGGCCAACCCCTTCAGGGGCAGAGACTCCTGGGTGCAGTGGCTCAGGGCCACAGGACGTGACCCGCTTGAGCACATCTTCGGAGGGGATAAGTGGAAGGGGGGTCCCAGAGAACGCCCCCAACCCTTGAAGAGCTGTGGGTGTCCCAGCACCACCCCTTTGCCTTCGCCGTCTGCCCCACTGGTGCTCCCCACTGGGGTCTCATTTGGACCTTCTTTTCTGGGACAATGACCTGATTCTTCCCAGGGACACTGAGCTGGCCTGAGACCCTCCTCAGGCTCTCTGGGTCCTCCTTCCCAGTCCAGGGAAAGGAACATGGGTTCTGGGTTTAGAAAAGCTTGCACTTGGTCCTCAGGTCTGCTGCTTACGGGCTCTGTGGGCCCAGGAAGTTGCTTCCTACCTCTGTATCCCAGTTGCCATGTTTGAATGAATGGGCATCAAAATCAACCCCCAAACCTGGCTAGTTTGGGGGATTTCCTGAGATCTTGGCTGCAAGGAGGTCAGTGGGTGAGAAGGGTCAGCTGTGGTGCAGGGATCTGGAGGGTGAGGTGGGGGGGCTCCAGTGCAAGATGAAAAAGGAGTCCCTGGGGAGAAACGATGAGGCATTTCAGGTTGGCTGCAGCAGAGTATTCAACCACGTGCAGGACCTTCTGGGTTTGGGCCCTGTCTTATTCTTGCTGGAGTCCCTTGAATGTTTGTGACCTGGCTCTGGAGAACCCAGGAAGTGGCAGGACCCAAGAGGTCAGTGGCTGATGATCATGGATTGTTTGCCCCCTGCCAGGGCCATTGTGTCTGAATCCAGGAGCCTGAACTGCGCCAGAGGCCAGAGACGTTTGTTTTTCGTGGTGGACACCCGCCTGCTGCCTGTGAGCCTCTCAGTGAAGGGAGGGCCACAGCTTTTGGACGGTCTCCCCTTGAATCCAGTCCAAGGACTGGCCCCAGGGTCGCAACCCCTTGTAACCAGAACCATCTGACTTCCGGTTCTGGGCTCCAGAGTGGGGGCCAGCCCAGGTGGTGACGTCACGCCAGGGAGTCCCTTGGCATCACCGCGATGATGCCCTCCCTAAGGATGCGCTGGGGCTGGAAGCCGTCGGGGCGGAGCCACCCCTCAGCCCTGTTTCTCCCATCCCTTGACCCAGTGTCTCTCCTGGGCAGGCCCGGGCCTTCAGGCCCCGAGGCCCCGCAGGGAGCGCTCTCCTGCCTCGGGCATACCGGGTGCCACGGGCACACCAGGACTCTCTGTGGCTGCACCTTGCCCCTCAGTGCCAGCAGTGCTTCCAGGTTAAGTCTCGTTAGGGTAATAAACGGGATGAAAAAACAGTATTTCACTGTATTTTTTCCGGGGGTGTCATGACAGATTGAGGGCCCATGGCTCGAGGCAAGCTGGCCAATTCCAACGCCTGTGACCTCGAGGCAGGGGAGCAAATGGGCATGTCACAGATTTCCTCTGTCTCGGCCGGGCCTGACTCCATGCTCCTGGCCTCCATCTCCCTGGCCGTCCCGCCAGCAGTGCCTGTGGGAACCTTGGGCCTGCTGGAGCCCAGGCCCGTTCCTCTTGCCCTGAGAGTCCGTTGGGCTTCATGGGTCCCTGGGGGGCACGTCGTCCAAATGGGCAGGCTGCCCAGTCCCTGGCTGGCTGAGCTGTGTGGGAGGAACTGGCCTGCCTCTCCCTGCAGCGCCCAGGGCAGGCAAAGTCCCCAGGGAGGGTGTCTTGGCACCTGGCACCTCCCCAGTTCAGCTGGAAGAGTGGCCGCTGCTCCTTTGCCATCTGAGTAATGATAAGGCAAAAGGTCATTGTACCTGCATCCACTGTCCCCACGTCCACTGCCCAAATTTGGAAAAGAGTTGTTCAGGTGGCAAGGGACGCTTGTGCCTATAATAAATAGGACATGACTGTTCACTCCTGGAGGCCTCGTTCTGTATATACTACATAATTTTCCTAACAGCGAATTTTCCTAACAGCTCACATAATGATAGTAATAAAAACCACATCACCCTTCCTGTGTGCCTGTTCCAATAGCCTAGTGGAGAGTGAGTCTTTCAATACTAACAACACCCCTGGGAAGGAGGCTCTTTAATCACCCCTATTTTGCAGATGAGGAAATGAGGTTCAGAGGGGTTAAGTGACTTGCCCAAAGTCACACAGCTGGTAAGTGTCCAAAGCTAGAATTGGACTTGGTCACTCTTCCTCCAGCGTTCATGCTGTTAACTACTAACTTTTACCATGTCCGTGGCTTTTGAACAATATCTGGGGTAAGAACGTGCTGTGGGTTTTATTATTGGAGGCTGGCGCTCCAGTGGGAAAGGAGCAGATTCTGTAGAACTTTCAGACTCTCATCTCTAGATTTAGGAAAAAAGTAAGTAAAATTAAGTAAATAAATAAAAAACAACCCTCTAGTAAGCCCATTAGATGACATTTATGGATTTAAATTCTGCTGCTTAGTGTGTCTGATGCTCACCCAGCACTGCTCTGTGGTGGGTGCTGTGCTGAGTGCTTTACAATGCCCGTTGCATGGGAGTTGAGCCCACTTGTACAGCGCTGCTCAGTAGATACAATTGTTGGGTCCAGGAATCAAACCCAGAGGACCTAGAGTCCCCCTGAAGAGGGTCTTTCCACTGGAGACAGGCTCCCTGGTGAGCAGGAAGGGCCACCTGCTGTGTGTGTGGTATGATTCATGGGCTGTGCTGAGAGGGCCTGGCAGACCCCTGCCCGGAACGCTCCTCCCCAGTGCCTGCCATTCTACCACCAGAGGGTTCTCCCTGACAGAGAGGTAAGTGCAGCCCCTCCCCAGCCATCACAGAGGTGGAGAGGGGCTGTGTAGTCTAGTATTTCACACCTAGGCAGAGACCCCTGGTGTGCTGCTTCCTGGGGACATTGCCTGCCTCCACTGCCCAGCCTCCCTGGGGATGCGATGTGGCCACTGACTGCCTTTAAGCGCAGCTCCCACTGTAGGCTGAATGCTTAAAGATCAGCCATGGAGATTTCTTCATAACGTGTGTCTGTGAAATGCCAGGTACTTTTCCTAAGCTCTCTGCTAGAAAGCCTTCACTGCTGTATGGGTCCGCTTGGAATACCACCGCAAAGAACTGCAGTCTGGGTGGCTTAAAAAGCCGACCTTCGTCTTCTCAGGACTCTGAGAAGACTAAGATCAAGGTGTTGGCAAGGTTGGTTTCCCCCGAGGCCTCCCCTTGCCATGTGGATGGCTTCCTGCTCCCCAGGTCCTTACGTGGTCTTTCCTCAGTGTGTGTCTGTGTCCTTATCCCCTACACCTACAAGGACAGCAGTCCAGTTGCACCAGGGCCCACCCTAGTGATCTCATTATAACTCTGTTACCCTCTAAAGACCCCTCCCCAAGTACAGTTCCATGCGGAGTTAGTTCCATCATGGACCTAGGACGTCAGCACTGGTTTGGGGAGCAGACAGTCCAGCCTGTAGCATCTGCGTTCTCTTTTATTTCTCCTCACCATGGGGACCTGCCCTGAATCTACTTCTTATCTTCTGTTTTAACACCAAGTTGATGTCTGTTTTGGAAACAAATCATTTGAAGTCAAGCATTTCTCCCCCCTGAACAAATGGAACCATTCCATTTGGCTGTGTGAGTCTGGTGCAGTTAAATCCATCTCAAGAGTTGGTTGAAGAACCACTTTGACAGTGTTCTTGTGTCCACTGCCTGGTAGACCAGCAGTGTCTGCAAACAGGTGTGTACCCTTTCACCTGTGATGGTCGTGTTACTGTGTCTCCTTCTGGCAGACACTCCTCACCCCCTCACCCACACCCCCCCCCTCAGTTTTTCCCAGAGTGTGTATGGAACACATCCTTTGAGAGGAATTGATGCCTATAGCATGGGGAGAAAAGTTTTATTTTATTAAATCAAATATGCTTGTGAAATCCTTTGCTAAACAAAATGGAATGGATTTCCTTGCTGGAGGATTTTTTGGAGTCTCAGTCTAGTGTGCTGCTGTGATTTGTGAATCTCCAAGATGGTCTTAGAGCAGGCGCCAGCAAACTTTGTCTGAAGTACCAACTAGTAAACATAGTAGGCTTTGCAGATCATGTGGTCTCTGTGGCAACTACTCAACTTTGCTGTTGTAGCCTGACAATATATAAATGAACAAGCATATCTCTGTTCCAATAAAACTTTATTTATAAGAGCAAGTGGTGGGCCAGACCTGGCCCTTGCACTATAGTTTGCTGGCCCCAGTCTTGGAGTATGGAGTATTTTCCAAATGTATTGGATCATGAAATTCTTTTTTTATAGTTTTTATTTTTTCCATTGTAGTTGATTTACAGTGTTATGTCAGTTTTTGCTATACAGCAAAGTGACCCAGTCGTGTATTCTCGCCTCTTCCTCCTTCAAGTTCTGTCACCAGTTCCCTGTGCTATACAGCAGGATCTCATTGCTTATCTACTCCAAATAAACTCATGGACTTGGAGAACAGACGTGTGGAATTCTTCTTCTTTTTTCCCCTTAGGGTCTCCCCTGTGGCGTTTGGAGGTTCCCGGGCTAGGGGTTGAATTGGAGCTGCAGCTGCTGGCCTATGCCACAGCCTCAGCAACGCCGGATCTGAGCCATGTCTGTGACCTGTGCTGAAGCTTGCAGCAATGCCAGGTCCTTAACTCACTGAGCGAGGCCAGGTATCAAATTTGCATCCTCACGGTTATGGTTGGGTTCCTAACCTGCTGAGCCGCAGTGGGGACTCTGGATATGGAATGAGTCTTGAAGAAGTTTCACGTTCCACAGGCCGCACTCTTCTTCTGGCCAACCCTGGCCTCTCTGTCCGCCAGCACCTCCCTACTGCTCCCCATCTGTCCTCTTTGCACTGGTGTCCTGATACTGCTTTACGAGGCTCATCCGTGGCCTGGGCTAAATCAGCTAGACTTCTGTTCAGGCTTTATCCTAAGTAAGCCATCCACTTTGGGATAGAAAATTAGCAAAGGCCCTTGTGTGAGATTTTTCAGTACTTTTGGCTTCAGAACTTGGGATACCTCACCAGGCGTCTTAGCACAGTGTTGAGTACCTCGAGGAAAATTCTACGTTATGGAAAGGCTGTTTTTGCTTCTTTCAGATTAGTCATTTCCCTGTCCCTCTGGCCTCTGTGTGTGTGTGCGCATGCGCGCGCGCGCTTGTGTGTGTGTGTGTGTGTGTGTGTGTGTGTGTGTGTGTGTGTGTGTGTATTTGTGTGAGGGGAGCCAGGGGAAAGGGTTAAATTGCACAGGGAGTATTTAATAAAGGTTTACAGTCGTCAGCTACTTTCACTTACATTTAGAACGTGTTTAGTCTTTGTCTTCAACCTGATGACTCTGGGTTCATTTTGGATGGAGAGTTTTGGAAAAGGGGGAATTGTTTGTATTAAGACAAACGTGGATATAATCTTTCAAGGTACGAAATTTGTGCTGACTTTGTCCAAAACACAACCGCATCTGGTTATGTCTGGTCTCTACTACTACAAAAATGTCCTAAATTCCAGACAACCTCTTGGGCTTAGAAATAAAAGTCATTAATCCTGCATTTGAATTTAATATTTGAAATTTTATCCTAATCTTTTTTTTTTTCTTCCACATGAATTAACTTTTGAAAGCTTGGAAAGAAACATGCTTTTTTTTTTTTTTTTCTTTTTTAGGGAACATTCTTGACAAAAGGGTATAAAATTAAACTAGGTTTGACCTTTTGAGTTTAGCAGATTTTCCACCTGGTCTGAGCAGGAAATGGGCTTCGCAGTAGGAAAGCTCCTTTTCCCACTTCGGGAAAGGAATGCTGTATATGTTCTGGAGGTGGTGCATTTCTTGGCTGAACAGGAATGTGGGTTCCTTGTTGGCGGTTAATTGATAAGTGGTGAGATGGAGCGTCTGTGTGGAGAGCCCACTCAGAAGGGTTCCAGCCATCCCTGGTTCGGTCTCATCAGAAATATTTAAGCCCCCCTCTCCCCACCAAAAAAATGCACATAATTCTGCAGGAATCTTACACGTGGGTGGACAGATCTTTCTTGGGTTTCATCTGCTCAGGGCCAACTTCTTTCTGGCACGAGGGCGCAGGCTTGGGGCACACACCCAGCCGCACGGGTGCTCCAAGTGATCTGGGGAGAGGAAATCTGGGAAGGAGGGGTGTGGCTGGGAGGTGGGGAGGGAGAGGGCGGGCCAAGGACGCCCACGGTGGGAGCAGCCCTGGAGGAACGGGGGTTCGGGGTGCTGGAACTCTTGTAGTCAGAGGTTTGGGGAGCACGCATCTGACCTTGGTCACAGACGGCCGGGGGCTTCCCGCAGGCAGAGGATGGGGTTCCTTCAGTTGGGGTTCGCCCTTGTCTGCTCGTAAGGGGGTCTGTAAACGCAGCAGCCAGAGTGTGAATCTTGGTTCTGTTTTCTGAGTGAGCGGCTTTGGGCAAATCACGTACCTTCTGTCAGCCTCAGTTTCCTGTGTATAAACCGGGAAGGAAGCAGCCCTTCCTTGGAGGTCTCAAACGCGACGAGGTGTTTCATGATCGGCCGGGGGCCTGCCGTCCAGGGCTGCGCGCAGAACAGCGTCCTTAGAACCCAGAGAGTTCTTTATCCTTGAGTCGATGTGTGCACCAAGGCGAAGGAGGGCCAGCTCTCTGCCCTCCCACCGCCCCTGCCCTCTTTGTGACTTGCTTTTCCTTTCAGGGGTGGTCTCTGCTCCTTGTACGGTGATGTCACTGCCTAAAAATGCGGGTTGCAGGCGTGGGGAGGCAGAAGGGGCACTCGCTGTGACTTCTCCCTCCAGCCTCGCGCTCCCCAGGGGCAGCCCAGGCCCGGCTCTGGAGCTCCAGACTCCTTCCCAGTGGAATTTGATTCCCTCCTGGGCCAGAGCTGGTTGGCTCATCAGAAATAAAACAAAGCCAGCAGAAGACTGAGGCCGTAGCCCTGACTTCCTTCTTCATTCCCGATTTGCCGAGCAACAGAGGGCCAAGTGGAGGGTGGTGCCCTGGCAGACCTGGGCCTGGCGCTGGGTTTGCCATCAGACAGCTGTGGGGCTTTGGGCCGGGGCTCCCTTTCTCCAGCCAGGAGACAAGGAGTTTGGACCAGCGGCCTTATGAAGCCTCAACTGTGTCACTGATTCTGGTTTCGGTAGGTGAAGTGACTGTTCCCACAGTGCAGGATGGAGGAGAATTTAGGTGACACAGGCGGGCGTATTTTAAAGCTCTGTGTGCATGACTGTGCAGGGCAGGGGCTGGAGGAGGCAGGTGAGGCACTGGCCTTAGGGGCACCATGGAAGGGGGCACCAAACAAGCCAGTCAGCACTACTTGACTGCAACACTGAAACAAACAAAATGCCCCCCCCCCCAAAAAAAAATTCAAAATATAAAAATTCTAAATGAAGGCAGGACTGGTATTATTGATTTTTCTTTTCGCCTCAGGCTCCAATGTGGCTCCTTGCATGTGCTTTTGATTTATGAAAACATTTCTCACAGACCACACCCACGACTCACAGATGCTACTACCTAGGGAATGGCCACTGAAGGTTTAAAAAGTTAATTTCTTAAAGGAGAGGAGAGGTAATCCAGCATGCGTGATTGTGATAAGCGGTCCAAGTTGAGGTGGTGGAGCAGAGGTGGGGGGGTGGACCCCAAGTGGTCCTTGACCCTCCCTCCATGCCTGGGCAGCCATGCTTGTGCCGTGAGTGTCCACCCTTTTGGCCAGAGTGGACAGGTCCCCAAGGTCTCCCAGCTAGACCCAGTACCATTGGAGCCTCCTGGGGTCAGGCTGGACTAGTGTCTTCACTGTGGGAGGCGTGCACACTGGTGTCTTGGGCATGGCCTTGCTTCCCTCTGTGGGCAGAGGTGCGGGCAGTGCCAGTTTGCAGAGAGAGGAGGTGGATGCAGAAGCTGAGATGAAGGATCTTAGCCTGCCTTCCGGCTCCTGGACAACCCCTCTGTCCTTATTATTAACCCCCACTTTGGCATAAACTTCTTTCTCTTAAAATGAAAGCATCTCCATGGGTGGTCTGAGTCCTTCTTCCTCAGCTATTGACCATGTGCCCATGGGCAGGTCATCTTTCTTTCTCTAGAAAATTCCCTGACAAGTAAGCCAGCCTGTCCATGCCAGATAATAGGACGTTAGGTACTGATTCTCAGAGCTGAGCTGAGGCATCTTCATTCGTTACTCAGTCCAGATTTATTGAGCACCTGCTGTGTGCACGGAGGATTCAGAAGGGAGCAAGGTACAGATCCTCCCTCACAGAGCTTCCAGAAGCAGACCCCGGGCAAGGGGTCACATGTCAGGGAGGACTTCCCAGGACACTCTGTTAGGCCTGGGCAGGTGGACAGGGCAGGTCACCACATGGGCAGTGGGGCTTATCTCTCGGGGGATCTTGAGGTGCCATAGAGACCGTCTCCCCCCCCACCCAGTGCTGTGCTGCCTGGCAGCAGGCACTGGTGTCACAGAGAGGCATCCCTGCCCCCAGGCGCCGTGGCCAGCCTTGTTTCTCAGGTTATTGGTTGAGTTGTCTCGAGGACTGGGTATCTGCCAGTGGTTTGGAGACGAGGAAATGGAATATCTGTGGATAGAGATGCTGGGGAGGCAGAGAGCGCCAGAGTGAGTCCGCAGAGCTGGGAAGAGAAACACAGGGAGCTGGGGTGCGCTGTGGCGCCCAGATGCTCCGCTTCCGTGCCCTGCAGCACGTCCTTCTTCCCGGCCGGTTCACACTGTTTTCTTTCTGCTTGAAGGATGTGGAAACCCGTCCTTCCCCAGGGAAGTTCCAGTGTAGGGGTGGATCTCAGCTCCGTGGCTTCTGCAGGGCTCTCTCACCTCCCTTTCCGGCTGACTGCGGTCTGGTCGCACTGTTCTTTCTGGGCCGTCCCTCCCACCTCTCACCCGTTGGAAGCCCTCCAGACCTGGAAGGAAGGTGGGCCTCCTCAGGAGCCCCAGCGGGGCCTGAAGCCATCCCTCGTCTTGTCTGGAAGGTTATCTTTTTTTTTTCTTCCACTGGAGCTATCCAAAGCCCACAGACAGACTTTTCTGGAAGCTCCTTGATTACGCTCTTCTTCCTTGGCCTCTGATGTATCTCAGAATCTCTGCCATTCGCAGTGGATTCAGTGGCCTCAGAGGGGGCCCTTCGGCTGTAATGAGGGTGAGCTGGCTTTTATGTGCAGGCGGGGGCAGGGGGGGTCCTTGTTTGGCATCACTTCCTGTGTGATTCAGGCCTGGCCGTTCGGCGCACTCCCTGCCCCTCCCTCCACGATAGCTGATAACCAAGACTGTTACCCCACAGCCACCCCAGTCTTCCCCAGGCCTTGCCCAGAGCAACTGGGAGAGGGGTGCTCCCTTCGCAGGCACCCACGTTTTATGGACCAGGGGGCCCTGGTGTCGCCTGGGATCATTTTTACCTAAGAAGAAAATCAAGACAACCAGTGTGAGAGATGGGGAGACACACAGATCCCCAACAGCTTCCAGTCCCGTGTGCCAGAGGCCAGAGCCCCCCTGTGCCTTCTCCAGCTGAGAGAGCCAGCGAGTGGCCTTTGGGGTTAGGCTGGTTGAGAGCGGTTTCTGGCACACACAACTGGGAGTCCCGGCTGCTTTTCCAAACAGGATTAGGAAACAAGACCAGGGTTTATTAGAAGGTATGGCACTGGGGGCTGATAGATTCGGAAGAAGAGCTACCCATTCAGACTCTAGGAAGGAGGAACCAGCCAGCATGAGGCGCCTGTCCAGTGGATTTCCACTCCCGCACAGGATGCTAGGACCTCAGCACCCAGGGTAGAGGGGCCCTGGGATGCAGAGGCGGCTGTGCATGGCAGGTGTAGGTGTCTGTATGGCCTGGGACATAGCAGTGGACGGGACGAGAGTCATTTTCCCTCTGGTCGGATTTCCATACCCTTGAGGGCTTTAGCTCAAAAGACTTGGCAGAGGGGCTGCCCTGTCGGGGAAGGAGTGTGGGCTTGGGGTCAGAAGTTCCTGGTCCTTCGTGGACGCGGATGTCCTTCCACCATGAGCATTTCTCACTGGCAGCTGAGGCCGTGATGGGGCCTCCCTCTCTGAGCTCCTGGCGTGACTGAGGTCAGGGCTCAGCAAAGCCGTTAAGTTATGTGTAAGCCTGATCCTCAGAAGTACCGTTTCCACCCAAACGGCAGGCGCCAATTATGAGGTCTCCTCTCATCCACATAGTGGCTGCAGCGCCACACTGGGAAAGCCTAATTTGCTGCTCACATTCCATCTTTTTTTTTTTTTTTTCTTTTTAGGGCCACACCTATGGCATATGGAGGCTCCCAGGCTAGTGGTCAAATTGGAGCTGTAGCGCTGGCCTCCACCACAGCAATGCCAGATCCAAGCCGTGTCTATGAACTACGCCAGAGCTCGCGGCAATGCCAGATCCTTAACCCACGGAGTGAGGCCAGGGTTCGAACCTGCAACCTCATGGTTCCTAGTTGGATTCGTTTCCGCTGCACCACAGCGGGAACTCCTTGAGTTCCATCCTAACTGCAAATGTTCAAGCCCCTGCTCCCCAGTGAGCGATGTGAAAACCTCGGTCTCTTGGGACAGGGACTGAGCTTCAGGTACCACAACAAGACCAGCCAAAAATGTGGCTGAATGAGTCTTTGTAGTCAAGCTGCAACCGACAGCATTCAATCGTGATCTTGAATTAGTCTGTAATGTTTCAAAAAGCATTTTTTTAATTTAAAAAGTAAAAAACCCTCATTTCCCTCAGTTTTTAAGTATCAGTAGTAACTCTCTTGGCTTGGAAGTTAGAGTCTATCATTGTCAATTATTTTCTGAGTAACTCTGGGTAAGTTCTTTTACCTTTTGGGTCTCAGTTTTCCTTTCTGCAAAATGGGAATAATAATAGCCTGCCTCACGAAGCTAAATGAGTTAATGCATTTAAAACTATTGGAATAAGTTGGCATATAGGACGTATGCCAACGTATGCCAAATCCTAGCTATTACTACTGCTCCCAGCTAGTAAATGTTTGGACACACGTCTAGCACTTTAAATGTCTAAATTGTGTGTGCTTTCTCAGGAATAAGCTGCATCCTGAATATAAAAAGGTCCCCATGCCTAGATCTGAAGCCATTTATAGCAATTCCTGTTTCCACTGTGGATTTCAGTTTTGCTGATATGGAGGGAAAATTTCAAGCCCTCTGCTGTATAAATTTAGTTAACATTTTATTGCTCATGACTTTTATCACATGACTTTTGTTTCTCATTAAGTCGGTGAATGAGATTTACTAATAAGCCAAGTCAAATCTAATTAGGGCAGGGGCCCTTTCCTGAAGAAGGAGCGCTCCTGCCGACCCACAGATGTTGAGAATTCAGGGCGAGTAGTGCCGAGTATCTGGCTGTTTTAGAGACACTGAACGCATACGCACCCACTTTGCATGCTGCACAAAAGCTGGTATGATTTTCCTAGGTTTGTTTCCTGAAAATGAATATTAGTTGCCTCAAGGATCAAACCCAAAAATAGATATAAAGGACTATGGAATTGCACTGGCAATGAAATACATGTATAAATGCAACTTGGCAATCCATACTAGATGGTCTATTTAAAAAATGAGATTTTTAAGATTAATTTTAGGGTTTTTATTTCCTTTTTGGTTAGAAGTTCTGCTTTTGAGGCATGAGAAAAGTTAATTTATCTCATTCAAGTATCAGCATATTGTTTACACACCTATCCAGGTGCGTGTGTGCGCGTACACACACACACACACACACACACCCTGATGGGACTGAAATTAGTGTTGTGTATACACACACACACACACACACACACACACACACACACACACACACACACACACACAACCTGATGGGACTGAAATTAGTGTTGTGTATTTCCAGAACTGATCTTTCACCTGAATGCTGAAGGAATCTATTTTTTCTCCCTAGGTTCTGTCCCTATTTCCCCTCTGTTTTGATCTTAGCAGCCACGTATGCTTAATGCCTTTCCATTAATATATTAGGGGCATCAGAATAGCGACGTTCTGATTTTGTCATTTGTTTTCACTTAGGAGCTGCAGCAGTTACTGCAGAGATGTCTCCCTTGTCTGTCATTCAGTTACCTCGCGGTACAGTTCACAAGGGAGAGAGAGGACAAACGGTCCCCCAGGGGTACGGTTCCCCAGGGGTACATTTCCCACAGGAGAGAGGATGAAAGGTTCCCCAGGGGTGCAGTTCACACAGGAGAGAGGGAATGAATAGTATCCAGGGGTGCAGTTCACACGGGAGAGAGGGAATGAACGGTTATCCAGGGGTACAGTTCACACACGAGAGAGGGAATGAATAGTATCCAGGGGTACAGTTCACACGGGAGAGAGGGAATGAAGGGTTATCCAGGGGTGCAGTTCACACGGGAGAGAGGGAATGAACAGTATCCAGGGGTACAGTTCACACGGGAGAGAGGGAATGAACAGTATCCAGGGGTGCAGTTCACACGGGAGAGAGGGAATGAACAGTATCCAGGGGTGCAGTTCACACAGGAGAGAGGGAATGAAGGGTTATCCAGGGGTACAGTTCACACGGGAGAGAGGGAATGAACGGTTATCCAGGGGTGCAGTTCACACGGGAGAGAGGGAATGAACAGTATCCAGGGGTACAGTTCACACGGGAGAGAGGGAATGAATAGTATCCAGGGGTACAGTTCACACAGGAGAGAGGGAATGAACGGTTATCCAGGGGTACAGTTCACACGGGAGAGAGGGAATGAACAGTTATCCAGGGGTACAGTTCACACGGGAGAGAGGGAATGAAGGGTTATCCAGGGGTGCAGTTCACACAGGAGAGAGGGAATGAACAGTATCCAGGGGTACAGTTCACACGGGAGAGAGGGAATGAATAGTATCCAGGGGTACAGTTCACACAGGAGAGAGGGAATGAACGGTTATCCAGGGGTACAGTTCACACGGGAGAGAGGGAATGAACAGTTATCCAGGGGTACAGTTCACACGGGAGAGAGGGAATGAAGGGTTATCCAGGGGTGCAGTTCACACAGGAGAGAGGGAATGAACAGTATCCAGGGGTACAGTTCACACAGGAGAGAGGGAATGAACGGTTTTCCAGGGGTACAGTTCACACGGGAGAGAGGGAATGAATAGTATCCAGGGGTACAGTTCACACAGGAGAGAGGGAATGAAGGGTTATCCAGGGGTACAGTTCACACAGGAGAGAGGGAATGAACAGTATCCAGGGGTACAGTTCACACGGGAGAGAGGGAATGAACAGTATCCAGGGGTACAGTTCACACGGGAGAGAGGGAATGAAGGGTTATCCAGGGGTACAGTTCACACGGGAGAGAGGGAATGAACAGTTATCCAGGGGTACAGTTCACACAGGAGAGAGGGAATGAACGGTTATCCAGGGGTACAGTTCACACGGGAGAGAGGGAATGAACGGTTATCCAGGGGTGCAGTTCACACAGGAGAGAGGGAATGAACAGTATCCAGGGGTACAGTTCACACAGGAGAGAGGGAATGAACGGTTATCCAGGGGTACAGTTCACACGGGAGAGAGGGAATGAATAGTATCCAGGGGTACAGTTCACACAGGAGAGAGGGAATGAAGGGTTATCCAGGGGTACAATTCACACGGGAGAGACGGAATGAACGGTTACCCAGGGGTACAGTTCACACGGGAGAGAGGGAATGAACAGTATCCAGGGGTGCAGTTCACACAGGAGAGAGGGAATGAACAGTATCCAGGGGTACAGTTCACACGGGAGAGAGGGAATGAAGGGTTATCCAGGGGTACAGTTCACACGGGAGAGAGGGAATGAACAGTTATCCAGGGGTACAGTTCACACAGGAGAGAGGGAATGAAGGGTTATCCAGGGGTACAGTTCACACAGGAGAGAGGGAATGAACAGTATCCAGGGGTGCAGTTCACACAGGAGAGAGGGAATGAACAGTATCCAGGGGTGCAGTTCACACAGGAGAGAGGGAATGAACAGTATCCAGGGGTGCAGTTCACACGGGAGAGAGGGAATGAACAGTATCCAGGGGTACAGTTCACACAGGAGAGAGGGAATGAACAGTATCCAGGGGTACAGTTCACACGGGAGAGAGGGAATGCACAGTATCCAGGGGTGCAGTTCACACGGGAGAGAGGGAATGAAGGGTTATCCAGGGGTACAGTTCACACGGGAGAGAGGGAATGAAGGGTTATCCAGGGGTACAATTCACACGGGAGAGAGGGAATGAATAGTATCCAGGGGTACAGTTCACACAGGAGAGAGGGAATGAAGGGTTATCCAGGGGTACAGTTCACACGGGAGAGAGGGAATGAAGGGTTATCCAGGGGTGCAGTTCACACGGGAGAGAGGGAATGAACAGTATCCAGGGGTGCAGTTCACACACAGATAGAGGATAAACTGTTTTCCAGGGGTATAGTTCACACAGGAGAGAGGATAAATGGTTGAGCCTTCCTTTTTTTCCCCTCTTTCTCAAGATGCTAAATTGATTGCTTGTAATTCTCAAAAAGTAATCAATTCTTCTTTTTCGAATCATTATGAACGTGTAGATTTAAATGTAATTAGTGAGTTTCAGCCCCCTGCAATTCTTGGCTAAAGACTCAGTTTTAGGTCGACATGAGGCCAGTAAGTCATGACCTTCCCCGGCCTCAGTGTTCACCTCTATAAAGTGGGGCTAATAAGATCCCTGCTCCCCAACGTAATTGTTTGAAATGTAGTAATGTCTATGAACATTTAATGAGAAGCCTCGCATATAGTAAGTGCTCTGTAAATAATATATATTTTTTTGTCCTTGTCATTATTGAGAAAGCTTAGAGCAATTATTCATGCAGCTATTTTATTATCTTTCTCCCCTGCCAAGCTGCTGGTTCCGTCAGGCCATAAATTGTGTCTGTTTTGTCTGAAGATGAAAGAGCAGCTTTCCCACTGGTAGTAGACAGAATAAAGGCCCGGAGAGATGTCCACGTCCTAACCCCTGGGCCTGTGGACATGTGACCTGACACAGCAGAAGGGGCTTGGCAGGAGCTCCTGTCGTGGCACAGTGGTTAACGAATCCAACTGGGAATCATGGGGTTGCGGGTTCGGTCCCCGCCCTTGCTCAGTGGGTTAACGATCCGGCGTTGCCGTGAGCCGTGGTGTGGGTTGCGGACGCGGCTCGGATCCCGTGTTGCTGTGGCTCTGGCGTAGGCCGGTGGCTGCAGCTCCGATTCGACCCCTAGCCTGGGAACCTCTATATGCCGTGGGAGCGGCCCAAAGAAATAGCAAAAAGACAAAAAAAAAAAAGAAGAAGAAGAAGGGGCTTGGCAGGTATGATTAGGTTAAGAATCTTGAGATGAGAGGATTATCTGGATGGGCCCCGTATGTAAATAATTCCAGGTGGCACTAGACCAGCAGCAAGGGAACGCAGGTGAGCACCTGTAGTGAGGAGATCAACTCAGGCTAGGGTTCAGGCAAGGCAGCCCTGAGACAGTCAGGTTCACGGTGAGACTTGCGGGGGATGGAGTTGGCCATGAGAGGAGGGGAGGTGGAACGTGCCAGGCAGACGGACCAGAGCACAGAAACCCAGCCGAATTCTCAGGACAGATGGCGAGGTGGTGTGAGTTCCTCGTTATACAGATGAGAAAACCATGGCTCAGGAAGAGGTCTCACGCTGGGCTTTACACCCTTAGAGCTACAGACAAGAAACCCTGGGGGTTTATATGAACCCTGTGCGCCTGCTTCTAGCCAGCCAGGGTCCAGAAATATCGGGTCCAGTCTCTGAGTGCCGTCACCCACAAAGCTGCCGTCCAGCAGGGGAAGACTTGGGGGGGGATGGTGGGTAATAACGCCCAGGCCTTGGGGCCCATGTGAGCAGGCGGTCCCAGCCCGGCCCGGGCCCAGCGTCCTCACCTGTAGCCACAGCACTGAGCTCTGTAAATGGGCCCCAGAAGAGGAAAAACTCCCCCAATTGCTTCAGCCATGCAAGGTTTTTGTCCGTCTGTGTTTTCCTTGCAGTTACCGAAATCCTCTGGCTCATGTTTAATGCTGGTTCCAGCTCCATTTTCCTTAAAACATTGAAACCTCACTTTTCGCTAAGTGATTTTTTTTGTTGAGGCCAGTGTCAAATTAGAGGCCTCCCCCTCTGGCAGGGCCTGGCAGTGGGGACTCACACCTCCTTGGGATATTCAATCCACTTTGTTCTGCTAAGTACAAGCAACCCAGTCAGAAAATCCTGATTTATGGTCCTGCTCAGGCTTCCTGTTACTTTAAACCACGAGTGTTTCAAGCCCCACCCTGTGTTCCTGGCCAGCGCAGCTGCCTCCCGCCACCTCCCTGTATCGCCAGGCTCGCACTTATATAATGTCAGGAATGGAATAATTGACTTCCCAGGGCTTCAAATTGTCCCAGTCTTCATTCTCCCCTGCCTTTTTTTTTTTTTTTTTTTAATTGAGGTCACTTCACACAACATGAGATGAACCATTTTATTTATTTATTTATTTATTTATTTATCCTTTTAGAGCTGCACCCGCAGCATATGGAGGTTCCCAGGCTAGGGGTCTAATCGGAGCTGTAGCTGCCAGCCTAGACCACAGCCACAGCAATGCCAGATTTGAGCCGCATCTGTGACCTACACTGCAGTTCATGGCAACGCCGGATCCTTAACCCACTGAGCTAGGCCAGGGATCGAACCCGCAACCTCATGGTTCCTAGGTGGGTTCGTTTCCGCTGTGCCACGACGGGAACTCTGAGATGAACCATTTTAAAGGGAACAATTCAGTGACCGTTTAGTGCAATCAGCACCTCTATCTAGGTCTAAAACATTTCCATCACCTGGAAAGGAGAGGCTGCCATCAGTGGTCCCTCCACATTGCCACACCCCGACCCCTGGTAACCACAGATCTGCTGTCTCCACACGTTTGCCTGTTGTGAACTCTCCATACGGGACAGTCACACAGTGTGTGGCCTTTGTGTCTGGATTCCTTCATTTCGCCGGTTTTCGAGGTTCATCTGCATGGTAGCACATATTTGTACTCAGTGCTTGTTTACGGCTGACTAATATTCCATTGTATTGTGACTACAGTTTGCTTATCCAGTTACCCGTCAGTGGACATTAGTGCTGTTTCTGTGTTTTTGGTTATTATGAATAATGCTGCCATGAACATTCATGTACACATTTTTTGCTTAAGAATCTGTTTTCACTTCTCTTGGGTCTATACCCAAGAGTGGAATTGGCGGGTCATGTGCTGACTCCACGTTTGATTTTTTGAGGGACTGCCAGGCTGTGGAGACTGGGAGAGCTTCCCGAGGGGGGTGAAGTTAAGACCCAAGGGAAGAACAGGCATCGCCAGAGGGCGGTGTGGGTAGACAGCGCGGCGCGGCAAAGTGGTGAAAATCAGCTCCCAGAGGTCTGCTCCTAAGCTTCTGCTCTCATCCACCCAAACCACCCCCTCCGAGGGTCAAAGGAGCCTGAGCCTGATCACATCCAGGGCCCCCACGGGACCTGCTCGGGAGGGGGAGGCCTTGGCGTCCCCGAGGAAGGAGGTCGTTCCCTGGCAGGGCGGAGGGCCGTGGCTGGCTCCCTGGGGCCGGCTGCATCCAGGCAGGCCAGAGTTCCCACCCCTGCCGCACCACTTCCACCCAGGTCCACGCTGGACCGGAGGGGACTCTGGAGCCCCACAGCTTTGGGTTCCAGTTCTGGCTCTGCCCTTTCCCGAGCTGTGTGGCCTCTGGCAAGTGTCTCTGCCGTTCTGACCCCTCAGTGAGACCGTCTAGAAAGTGAAGGAATCACGGCGGGCAGGGCGAGCCCTTCAGCGGGACCTCCTGCACGCTTGCCAAGAGTGTCACCAACAACGGCTCATTAACCCACAGCACTGTGGGGCTGCCCTGGGTTCTCCACACCTTACGGGGAGGCAACGGAGAGGTTAGGCTGGCTGCCCGAGGCCATGCCCCTGGATAAATGGCAGAGCTGGGCTCGAAGCCCTGGCCCTCTTCATTCTTACACTGTGTGGCTTTGTCTTGACTGTCATCACTGGGTGTTGAGCTTTCTCAACGAAATTTCCACTCTAAGGTGGACAGAAGAGGGGAGTAAGGCTGTTTGTCACCATGCCTGCCCGCCCCAGGAACCTGCTTTCCGTGGCCAGGCCTGGCCTCACACTTGTCCAGCCACTTCCCTTCCTCTTGGTTAATTTTGAAGGAAATCGCAGACATTCTATCATCCCATCCGTAAATATTTCAACGTGTGTCTCTGAAAGGTGACTGCTCTTTAAGTGTCTGTCCTCCCTCTGCACTGTGTGCTCTTTTCACATCTGGGACTTAGAGCGCAGGCCTGACCCAGAAGGCCAAGTGCTTGTTGAAGGGGTGAGCGGCTCAGGGCGCGAATGGACCAGCGCCAGGAACCGTTTCTGTGGATCCGCATGGGGGAGTCACTCTTACTTCCCCGTGAGCTAATCAGGAGCTCTCACTTCCCTACTCCTGGGAGAGCGGAGACCTCCCTGGAAATGCAGGCCTGGAATCCCTCAGTGGAAGTAGGTGACAATTTATGATGCGGATAAGCGCTCCTAAGCCTCAAAGAAAAACACCGTGTGTGTACACAGAGCCTCGTGACCAGCCAGCTCGGAGGCCCTGCCCATGAGGCTTGGGAAACTGCTCCCGACCGACTAGGGCCAAACTGGACCTGGACTTGCAAGAGCCGGCCCACCCACTCCCCAGTCCCTGTGCCCACACGTGGTGGGGTGGGCTGGTGGGAGCCCCCACGTCCGTTTGGAGGGGCCCAAGTGGTCCAGCCAGACCGTGTGCCCACCCTGCGGGGCTGGTCGAGAGAATGTGGCACATCCTCTGAGTGTCCCTCCCCCCAGGCCCTGCTGAGGACGTCCCTGCCCCGCGTGCTTGCAGTGGAGGCAGATGGAAGGGGTCGAGCACCTTCCCCACCCGGACGTCTGCCCTGTCTCCGCTCTTTGTTCCTTTAAATCCCTCTGATCCCTCTGGCAAACGCCAGAGACCTCGGCGGCTGGCCTCGGCCGCTCCCTCCAGCCTGTGCCCCCTCTTTGCTCTGCGTCCTCATCCCATCCCATCCTCTGACCCCCACTGGCTCCCACTGCTCCTTTCAGGCCAGGGTTTCCAAATTCCCGAAGGAGAGTAATCTTTGAAATTCGGGAACAACATATCAGAATTCCTGGGGAAAAAAATGGTAATTCCTGAAATCATAAATGATTTTACATTCTACTGTTATTTATGTGATTTAAATAACAGCAAGAGACCATGAGAGTGAATAGTAAATTGTTTTTCTGGGAGTGGACGATATGAGAAGTTTGAGTTTTTTTGAATTGAAAAATATAATGAAACATATAGCATATTGTTTTTTAACATACATTTTAAAATGCTTTTAAATGTTTTTTAAATACATTTAAATCCACGTATATTGTCAAGATTATGGAATTCAATAATGGATAGCATTTCACATTAATTTGCATCCGATTCAGATTCTGATAATAGAAAATATTAAAAGAAAGATACGTTAACACAAACATGTCAAATAAAAATCATTTTAAAGATTGAAGTGCCACAGGTACTTAGTCATTAAAACATGTCCGTCTCAATGGCGAAAGTTTAGCAGCACAGCCCGTTCATGGCGCCGGCCGAAGGTCTTGATGTTTCCTGGCAGATGATCCGGGAGGAGACAATGTCCCTTTGTTTGGCATCGCCTCAGGTTGCGTGGCCAGGAGCGCATCCAACGGCGCTTGCAGTTTGTTGCGTTAAGCGCATGTTGCTTCGTGTAAATCAGATGCCTTTTTTAACAAGCGAAGACGTTTTGTCCTCTGGCCTGGTTGCGGTTTTGCCGTTGAAACCGGCTTTTGCTGAGTTATACACGATCCGTTTCTGATTTCGATTGGAATGTTCTGCAGTGACATCACCACTTCTGCATGCATTTCTTCTCTTGAAGTATTTACAAAGATTAGTACCCTGGAGTGGAAATTCACACACCAGAAACAAGGTCAAGTTCAGATCGTCCAGAAACAAGAGCAGCATTGCCGAGTCATGTCAAAATTACCAATTTAAGGACTTATTTTGCTACCATAAAGTGTTATTTCTTGGGATTCCACTCATAGGGTTTGAGCGTATGTCAGCTTGTTGATGTTTATTTTATTTGCAAAAGCGGCTCACCCCAGTGGCGGACCATGAGCTCACAGTTATAGCAGGATAGCCTAGGTGGGCACCGCTTCTCCCCTCATGTTCCTGCTGCGGTCCCCGGAAATGTGGGCTTTATGCCCAGGTCTGCACCTTCTCCCGCCTGGCTTGTGGTAACAGCCTCCTGACTGCTGGCCCTTCCCCTGTCCCTACGCCCTTTCCCAGCGGCCTGGAGCCTAGGGGCAGACACTGTCATGCTCACACCCAGAGACACCACATCCAGAGACGCCAGCTGTGACTGGGTTGGCCCGGACGGCCCTGCAAAGCCTCAGAGCTTCCCTCCTCTCTCGCTTCCTTCCTTCCTAGTTAATAGAGTTTCTTTTTCTGGAGAAGTTTTAAGTTTGCAAAAAGTGGAGCAGGTAGCACAGAGTCCCCCTTCACTACCGTCTCCCTCACCGTTGTCCCTCCTGCTCACATCTTTCGTCCGTGTGGTTCTCTGTGACAAGTGGCAACACGGATAGGTTATGATGAACGCAAGTCCGTGGGGCTTACTCTTGCTGTTGTACCTTTATGGGTGGTCTACCTCGGAGTGTCTCCGAGAACAGTTTTACCCCTGGAAGCATCCCCTGTGGGTTGGCCTTCTAAGAACGTGCCCTCGGCATAAGGTCGTAAAGAAGCACCTTGGCTGCCCTTCTCGCAGTGGTGACTCCTTCCAGGTTCTAGGCCCACCCAGGACCCACTCTGTCCACTAGTTTGCCCTGTCCCCATGGACCTTGTTTGCAGGACAGAGCCGTGCAAACCAGGACATCAGGCCAGTGTTCTTGATGCTCAATCCCACCAGGGAGCAGCCTGACTCCTCCTGTAAAAGGGCTGCCTGTGTGGGTCGTTGACTTTGGGTTGGTCACTACCTGCCCCACGGGGTCCTGACATCCCAGCTCCCAGGCCGGGCAGCTCAGTCGGAGATCTGCCGCGGATATGATGGGGGCACACAAAACAAGAGTGAGCTCAGGCAGCTCGAATAGTGACGGTGTTGGTGCCGGATGGCTCTTGCGCAGAAGGCGGCTGGAGTCGGGCTGGCCTCGCTCCCGCCCTCCTTTCCAAACGGATTCGCCTGGAAGGGGGCAGTGGCCTCTGCAACCGGGTTGTCACCATTTTCGGTGCAGATGTGGATGAGCTGATGGGGGCTTCGCTGAGGTCGTGCCAAGTCACCTCCACGTGGGCTGCTGCGGGATCCTGCGTTGGGCAGGCTGGGGCTCGCCTCGCCCCTTGCAGCCCTCGGTCTGTCCTTCGCTGGGCGCTGCCTGGCCCGGGGGCCAAGTTTCTTACACCTTGTTAGTCAAAGGCACGTCCGTCATCAGGGTGTCGGGCAGGGGACGCTTGTCACCTGAGGAGCACAGGAATGTAATCGGTAGATCAAAAGCTTCTTCCCGTCTGAGGGGGGGACACTGGCAAGAGAATAGAGGCTTTGTTTCACCAGGAGCATCAAAGGTGACGTCGCGTGGGGCCGTGCGTCTTTGAGAAGTACTGGCTCCCTGCTCCGTGTGGTGGCTCAGCCAGGCGGGGGCCTGGCGCTTTCCTCTCCGCCTCCGTAGGGGCCGTTTTCCGGGAGGGCTTGTGTTTGGGGGCTCCCCCTGTCGGGGTTGGGAGGCCGAGGGCGTGTCAAACGGGAGTCAGGAACACTGGGACTCACTGCGCCTGTCACTGGGTGCCTTGCATCCACTTCCTGAGCCTCAGTTTCCTCACCGGTCAAGTGGGGACGCACGTGGCCCTGGCTCGTGTGGTGTCGGGGACCCTCCACCAGCCTCTCGGTCCGCCGTCGCCGTTTCCGCAGCTCAGTCGCTCTTCGTGGGGAGGAGGCCGCTGGGACGGGAAGCGGGCGCGCGGCGTGGCTCAGCGTTGGCGTCCTCACGGCGTTACACTCTTTCTCCGGTATTTGCTGAGGGCCTCGCGCTCTCCCAAGTCCACGAAGCCGGCTGGTGCGCTCGGGGCAGCGAGCCAGGGCCTGAGGGCCGCGTGCGCCCCCGCCTGCCTTGGTGACGAAAGCTTTATTGGAGCCCTGTTGTGTTCCTTCGTTTCTCTTGGGTCCATGGTCGGGTTTGCGCTGGCACATGGAGTCTCTGGCGCTTTCCAGGACAGGTTTGCTGGCCCTGGTCTAGGGTCCATGGCCAAGAAGGGCTGGCAGGGGGCTTGCTGAGGACAGCATTCAGCCCTGAGGCCGGGCCGGAGGAGGCCTGAGGGGGAAGAAGGGGCTGGGAGGCGCGGAGGAGGCGGTCAGGGAAGGCGGCCCTGCGCACACAGGGCAGGCAGACGAGGGGAGCCCTCTCGCTTCCCCCCTCTGCTGAGGAGCTGTGGAACTGGCTGGAAATACCTCTCAGCTTCCACGAGAGTCACTTATCCTCATGACAGAGCTGCAGGCTGGGCTGGGAGAAATGTGGGGGAGAAGCCGGAGGGCCGTGTCTCCTCTTCCCACCCCGAGCGCCTCTCCGCGGTGGTGAATGTCAAAGACCCCCTGCGACCGGGAGGGTCCGTGAGACAGGCCTGCGTGGGCAGCTCATCTGCCCGCTCGTGGGGTGAGCGGCTGGGATCGGTTCAGCCTCTCCTGTGGCCTGAGGGCTCCGGGCTTCCAGCCCCAGCTTAGCAGGCTGGGGGCTTCTCCTCTCTCCCAGCTTCAGAGGAAGTGTCAGGGAGGCGCGGGGTTGGCCGTCACAGGGGGCCAAGTCCTAGCCTGGTTGGGGGGCGCACCCTCCCAGGCTCCCCTGGGTCTCCGCCAGGTGCCCAGAGCCAGCTGTCACAGTCTGCCCGCCTCCGCCTCGCTCCTGGCGCCACCCCGGCTCTTCCTCTCCTGCTCTCTCTGTCCTGGACGCCTTCAGCTCCGTGTCCCTCCTGCCCAGCGGACTGCTTCCTGTGGCCTGCTGAGGAGGGCCGCCTCTCCTCCCGCCAGCCAGCTCGCAGGCTGCTGTCTCCGTGGAACCACCCACAACGAAGCCAGCACACAGGAGCCCGGAAGTGTCATGTAAAATGAGAAATATAAGCCATGGTGACCCTTTCTCCCGAGGAGACGGGAGAGAAGGCCCCCAGTCCAGGAGTAACAGCCAGCAATGTTTCCAGCTGGAGTCCTATGTTCTGGCTGCTCTAGGGGCTCAGCTGAGGGGAGGCCACAGGGGCCGGGCTGGGCAGTGAGGCCCCAGGAGGTGGGGTGCTTTGTGGTGGGGAGGATGCGGAGGGAGGGGGGACCTGCTAGGACATGGCGTCATGGAGAAACAGGGTGCGTGGGGGGCTTAGGGCTTGCTAACAGAGGTGTGCTGGTGTGGCCCGGGGTGGAAGCCGAGAGTCCAGGCACACGTGAGGGCAGGAGTCCTCTCCCTCTGTCCGGACTCTCAGCCTCTGTTTTTCCTTTGGTGAGTTGCTCATGGCTAACTCAGGTAGCAGTAGCTACAGAAGCCGTGTGGAATCTGTGATGACTGAAGGGACGTAGAATGCAGAATCCCCACGGAAAGAACCCCAGCCTGGACGTTAGGAGTCCTGGATCCCCATTCTGGCACAGCAGTTCTGTGTGCCAATTACTTCCAATTGATTGCTGAAATGATTGAGGCCCAGAGAGGGCAGGTGTCTTGCTTTAAGGTCACACAGCTGATACGGCAGCAAGAGGGATTTGAATCTAAGTAGACCCTTGGGATGAAGTGACACTCAGAAGATCCATTACCCTCAAAGGTTCCTGACCTCCAGCCAGTCTGACACCTCTCTTGCTGGAGAGAATGGAATTTTTCAGCTTCTCTCGCCCTGACCTACAGGAAAGGTCATGAAGAGCCTTTCTGGTGGCTCCTGGAGTTGGGGGATGGAGACCACGAGTCCTTCCGATTGAACAGAGGCATCTTGGGCATTTTTAAGCAGCCTCACAGATACCTCTCTTATATAACATTCAACCATTTCAAATGTACAGTTTGATGATTTTAGTAACTTCCCTGGAAATAGTGGTGCAACATCACCAATGAGTTTTAGGACATTTAGACATTTTCTATATCTTCATAAAAATGTTGCAATCTCCTTGTCAGTTTCTTTAAAAAAAAAAAAAAAAAGCCTGCTGGCATTTTGGTAGGCATTGCATTGAATCTGTTGGTCAGTTTGGGAGCATTGTCATTTTAACAATGTGAGTCTCCTCATCCGTGAACATGGACCAGTCCTCCGTCTATTTAGATCTTCTCTGATGTAGTTTTGCAGTTTAGTAATTTTTGCTCTCCAGGTCTTGTAGTTTAAAAAAGCTTATTCCTAAGTATTTTATTCTTGCAATGTTATTGTGAAGGGAACTGTGTTCTTGGTTTTACTTTTGCCTTGTTCATCACTAGTGTGCAGAAACAAAACTGACTTTCGTGTATTGACCTTGTGTCTTGTGACCTTGTGTTTAAGTTCATGTGTATGTGTTTGGTATGCGTGTGTGATGTGTGTGTGGTGTATGTGATATGTGAGTGTGTGTCTATGTGAAGTGGTGTGTCTGTGGTGTGTGTGTGTGTGTCATGTGTATGGTGTGTGCGAGGTAGGTGTAGTATGCGGGTGATACATGTGTGTGTGTGAGTGTGGTGTGTACATGGTGTGTGTAGTATACACGTGGTGTGTGTGGTACACGTGTGTGGTGTGTGTGTGTGTGTGTAATTTTGTGTGGTGTGTGTCTTCTCTACGGGATCGTGTCATCTGTTAGTGAAGTTAATTTTGCTTCTTCCCTTCCGATCAGGATGCTTTTTATTTCCTTTCCTTGCTGGACGGCGCACCCTTGGGAATGTGCCAGCCGCCCCCACCCCAATCCTCAAAAGTCTGGTGGAAGTGCTGGCTTTGTGTCTTGACTTCCTCACATACGGGCTGTGTGATCTTAGGAAGGCTAGAGACCTCTCTGTGTTTTAGCTGCCTCGTCGTTACAGAGGGTGCGACTGCTGCTGCGGCCCCATGGGCCGTGTGGGTCCGAGAGTGGAACGCGTGTGGGCTGCTTACATCGCCCCGTGGGTTCGAAGGTGGACTTGGAGCAGTTCAAGATCTTTGTTACTTTAGAATTTTGTTATCTCACTACACCTCACGCGAAGAAACTGAAGCTGAGACGATCGGGATGTGTCCAAGGCCCCGCCAGTGCTGCTTTCCTGACAGTCACGGACCTTCCCCCCGCACCCCCCGGTGACTGCAGGGTGGCCCGGCTCTTCCCGAGTATTTTTCACTCTTGGTTTTCAAGTCCAGCACGTCCACCCCACCCAACCGCCCATATTTAAAATGGATTAAACTGCAACACATAAACACAATTAAATTATAGCCGTCTGGGTACCTTTCTGTCCAAACAGGGGCTTGTCGTCTGCTGCGAAAGCCATCAGCGCCCGCCTGACCACGTTCTGGCTCCCGTCTCCCGAGATATTGCTCCGCGATAAATCACTGGGTTGGCCTTTTTCCCTCAAGGAAGGCTCGCAGGCCTCCCTCGCCGGGTGTAGGATCCTGACTCACTCCGAAGCCAAAGCCGGGTGGCCTTGGGGGACTTGATCCACACCCCCGAGCCTCACTCCGCCCCCACTCGGGTCAGCCGGTGATGAGACGCGGTCAGGCGCGGCCTCTGCACGCCCTCGTCACCGCGGGGCTTTCTGCTTGCGCCTCCAGGCCTCACGTGGGATGTGCTGTGCAGTGGATGTTCAGCATTTGTTAACGGAAGGGAAACACGCTCTTTAGACCTTCACTGCCCTGAATTTGCAGTTCCAAATCGAGTAGTCAGCCAGGTCTCTGGAGAGCGTGAGCCGGGAGGTAGGCTCTGGAGGCTGCGATGGAGGGAGCGGCGTGGGCTTCTGGGGAGGGGATGGGGAGAGACCTTTTAGGTTGAGCCCCCGCACCAGGACCCTCTGCTAACCCAGACGGAGAGATGGCATCCCAGAAGCTCTCGAGGCAGCTGACGTGCTGGGCAGGGGCTGGGGTGGATGGAGGGCACCCTGGGGCCCTGGCTGAAAAAGAGTGGTACTGCCTGGCTTTGGCATCGGGAACGAGAGAGGGCTGGAAGCAAGCTCAGGCCCGGTCTGGCTCCTCCAGACGCAGAGGAAATGGAGCCGGCGCTGCCTGATAACACAGTACCAGGGTGCCCGCCTGTGACACCCAGGCCCCAGCCTGCCTTGCATCATGGGTACCCAGGCAGCAACAGGTGGGGTCGAGGGGGACCCTCTCACTCTGGGCAGCTGCTGAAGGAACACATGAGGCTGCCGGGGAGGGAGACAGCAGTGGCCTTGCCGAGGCGTGGTGTGCAGGCCGAGCTGTGACCCTCACCTGCAGGAGGCCCCCAGCCAGGATTGCTGAGCCCTGCGCAAGAACCACGGTGCATGCCGGGCGCACGGAGGCCCCCAGCCAGCGCCTGGGGGGTGGGGGGTGGTGCAGTTTTCCGTTTCGGCTGTGCGAGCCTTCGTGTGACACCACCCTTTCATCTGGCCTTTGCTTCGCCCCTCAGTGGAAGAGAAGCTGGTTTCTGACCCACTAGAGGTCTCTCTTGGGGCCACACGAAGGTGCCCTGCCCTGATCAGCTCAGCTGGGCCCAGACCCTTGGCCGCAGGACCCGGGGCAGCTGGAAGGAGCCGCCGGGAAGGCGGAAACGCTCGCTGAGATGGAGAGTTCCTGGCCTGGGCACTTTCTGAGGCCTGCTTGTCAGGGAGGGGAAGCCGGTGGCTGGCTGAAACCAGAGCCGGTGCAGCTGCGGTGGCTGAGAACCAGCCTCCTCGGGCACACAGGCCCTCAGTGTGGGGAGAGGCCGGTGCCAAACGCCCTCCTGCTGGGCTGGGGCCTGGCCGCTGGCGGGGTGTGTGCAGGTGGTTAAAAGGCTGGGGCGGGGAGGAGGCCGCTGATGAGATGTCATTTGGGGGGAGGGTGGGGCCGCTAGGAAGGACTTCTTTGGTGTCTGAAGAATAAAGAGACTTTTGTGCAAGGGCTGGCGACCGATGCCAGTGCTTCACAAGGCGGAAGGACGCTTGCTTGCTTTTCGAGTCCAGGCTGGGTCAGAAGGCATGGATTCTGGCCCCCTGCTCCTTCTCTTCTAGACACATCAAGGGTTAAGGCTGCTAGCCCTGGTGCCCTAACTGGGACCCCCACCCCCAAATCCACCTCACAGGGCTGACCTGGGACAGAGGCCTGTGGCCACCAGCAGCAGGCACACCGCAGGGGTGTTTATGGCCCTGAGGACTTCTCTGGACGTCCAGGCCGGGACGCCCGCCGTCTGGCATCCATGCCCCGTATCAGCCATACTGCGTAAGGTCCAAACACCTCGGAGCCATCTTTTCTTCTTAAAAAATACATTCCTTTCTACTGGACTTCATTGTTTGGAGTCGTTTTAGGTTCCCAGGAAAGTTGAGCGGAGAGTACAGAGCAGCTTTATGGACACGGCGGACACACAGCCTTCGTGCGATGACTTGGTAGCGGATGGATCTGGCGCAGTGGTCACCACGATAGGGCTGGTTAACATACCCATCGCCTCCCGTAGATTCGATTTTGTTTTGGTGGTGAGTAGATTTCAGATCTCCTCAGCAACCTCCACGTGTGTAACACAGGGCTGTGAACGGTACTCACCCCGCTGTACGTTAGATCCCAGACCCGACTCAGCTTCCTCTGGGGACCAGTGTCTCCCCTTTTGTCCCACGCCCCCCACCCCTGGCACCCGCATTCTACTCTCGGCTGCCATCAGCTTGGCTCTTCAGATTCCACATTATAAGCGTTATCGTATAGTATCTGCCTTTCTCCGTTTGACTTACTTCACTTAGCACAGTGCTCTCCAGGTCCACACGCACTGCTGCTAATGGCCAGATTTCCTTCTTCTTGAGGGCTGAGCAGTATTCCCTTATCTGTAGACACCACATCGTCTTTATCCACTCATCTGTCCACATGACTAATGCTGCAGTGAAAGGAGGTACAGATATCTCATTGAGATCCGGCTTCGTTTCCTTTGGATACATAAGGTGGGTTCATCTCATGTGTTAACACCTTTCAGACCCACTGGGAACAATTGGATAAAATTCATCTAGGCCAGTTGTCACACACAACTCAGAGTCTTTATAAATGAGAAAAGAAACGTCAGGATCGTGACGTCTTAAGCGTGTTCTGTGCCAAGGAATAAGCTCTCCGTTTGGAGACATTGCCTAATGCTTTCCCTGTGCTCTTTTATTTTTTAAAAAGGGAAAAAAATTAAACAGAAGTCATTAATACCCAGCGAATTCCAAGTCAGTAATTTAATGTCAGATATGAAGTCCTCTCCCTGTGGACTTTCTGGTCTGCGCTGCTGGTTTCCTCTGGGAGGGCAGACAGCAGGCGGTCCTGGCCTGGCCTGGGGCCTCTCCTTCCTGGCGGCCGCCCCGGGATGGCCATCCTTGTGTAACGGCACCTGTTCAGGCCCGCTGGCGCTCGGCGCGTTGCTCCGCTTGCGTTTGTGGTCGGGAGGTGCTTTCCGTGAAACTCAGTGAGGACAGTGGCCTGGGGCTGACTCTTTGCACTGTGTCAGAGTGTTATCATTTCTGCTAGGTGAATGTGGCCAAGGGGGTGAAAGTGGGCAGCCTTAGAAGCGTGTGGCCTGGTCTCCCTTTGAACGACAGGAGTGAGAGGACCGTGTCCAGAGGGGGACCAGCTCGTGGGTGGACCCAGAGGGCTTACCTCACACGCTGGACCCAAGAGAGGCTCTCCCCTCTGACACCAGCCTGGAACTGCTAAGCAGTGGAGACTCTCAGGACAGACAAGCCTGAGGCCTCAGAGGGAGTGGCTGGGGGCCGCTTGCCGGTCTTCTAGCCCACACTGGTTGTTCCTGAGGTGGGAACCAGTGTTTTCTCCACAAAGCCGGACTGCAGAACTGCTGCCCGTGAGCGCTGACGCCAGGCCCGCCCTGCGATGAGCAGTGCAGGCGCCCAGCTCGTGGGATTCTCTTGACAAGTGTGCCGCCCTGGGGGCTGCTCTTAGGGCTGTCCCCTGCATAAGGATGGGTCAGCGGAGGCCAGATACTCAGTGACTTTGCTCAGGGCCACACGCCTTAGAGACTCTCTCAGTGCAAAGGAGCGTATTTGAGGCTCTCAAGAGTCCTATGGGGAAAAACCCGCTTAAATGTCTAGAGTCAGGCATTTCCTAATGAGACCTGTGGTGCAGATGAATTGTGCACAGAGGCCCTTGTGGGCTCGCAGTCTCTACCCGGGGCCACTCGCCTAAATGCCTGTTTGAGGACCTGCAGCCTCAGGTATAGAATCCTCCGTTGCCTGGAAGACATCGGGCACATAGTGAGTGTCTGATCAACCTGTTTTGAATAAGTAAATGAATGAGTGAATGAATGAATCAATGAAGTGACCATCTGTCCATCTGTCTGCATTGGCCTTACCTGGCTGACTCCTCCCCCCATCCCTGCTCCCATGACCCCCCAGCTGTCTCCAGCACTAGTGACAGAGGAATGGGACAAATCAGGGAGGTGTGGGCTGGCTGCTCCGGCCTCACCCGGTGGTCGGGGACCTCCCTCTACTGCGGTCCTCAGCCCGTTGCTTCTTGCTGCCGTTGGTGCTACGTGGCGGTGATGGGCCTGGCCTCGCTCCCCCAGCAGCCTTCAGAGGAGAAGGGCAATTCCTCCTGGGCCTCTCTCTGTGCGGGGGGACCTGTCTGGCCTGGACCCCAGTGGCCGGGGTTTGGTCACCAGCTCAGCTCGGGTCCCCACTCCTTGGAGGCTGTCGGGCATCTGCACTGTCAGCTTTTGGATCCCCAGAGGGGTGAGTGGGGTCATTGGAAACTCGCCTCTGAAACTCAGTGCCGCCACCTGTGCCATCTTAATGCCTGTTCTCACGTTTAACGTTGCTGTTTCCACTCCCTCACCCAGGGAACATTTACCGAGTTCCAGAAACTGCTGTCACTGCCTTACGCATTTGAACGCTATCACCTGCCTGACAGGGTGGTCATGGTTGTTGGTGCTTTACCGAGGGCGCAGCTGAGGCCTGGAGATGCTAAGGAAGGTGCCCAGGGTCGCACAGAGCCGGCCAGTGGGCTTCGGACCTGGGCTGAGCCGGACGTTCCGGCTGGCTGAGCAGCACGCCCCTCGCTCAGTGTGTCCACTGCGGGCACGGGCGCAGGGTGGGCTTACCCCAAGGACAGATCGCAGCCGGCGGTCCGGCTGTCAACTTCGCGCACTCCAGAGAGGCCAGAATGCGCCTGACTAAAATCCATTTAGGAAAATTAACCCTGCGGCTCTCACCCTGCTTTCAGTTCGTGGGCGGCAGGAGCTGCAAAGTTCTTAAAAGGTGCGAGGGCGGATTAATGGGGTCCATATGCCTGGAATTGAGAATATCTTTGTGCTGGGTGGGCTTATCATCAAGCCTCTTAGGATAACAAAGGGTGGGACAGTTCAAAGGACCGGCTCTCCAGACGCTGGGCTCTCACAGGGCCTCTGCTCCAGGCCCGCTGAACAAATATTGTTGTCTTGCTCCTCTGCTTTGGAGCCAGGCCTCTGTCTCCCCACGCCTTTTTTTTCCTTTTCCTTTTCACCCTGACAGTGAGGCCGTTCCTTTTGTGGGAACCACCCCTGTAAGAGGGCTGATGTGTAACTCCACTTGGGAGTAAAGCGATCTTCGAGGATCCGTCCGTCCCTGGGCTCGTGGGGGCTGCGGGAGGCGCTGGGAGGCGCCTGCCTCGTCTGCACGGCCCTGCTGGGGAGAGCGTCTGCAAGCGGACCAGTGGCTGGACTCAGGGTGTGAGGGACGCTGCTCCCCGCTGGCTGGCTCTGTGCAGACGCCCCAGTGTGGGACACGCTTGTCCAGGCGGGATGCTCACTCTGCCTCAAAGAGGAGACACGTGCCCCCTCTCTGCTCTGCCTCTGCTCACCTTCGGGCCTGAGCCGCGGTCTGCACTGCTGGTTACGCTTCCTGGCTCTAACAGTGCCCTTGCCTTACAGGTCCTCCAGTCCTGGTCCAAAAGCATCCAAAGGCTGGGTAATCCAGCGTTGAACCGGAAAGGAACGAGGGCTCGCGGCAGCCGCGGGCACAAGGTTTTCCACCGGCGGGCCATAGTCATTCTCGCTGTGACAGTGATAACAGTGTTGCACACTCGCTTCGGATTCCAGTGAGGGTCTGTGCCCGGGGTCCTCCGCGTGCAGAGGCCTCCTCGGCGCGGGCCAGCCGCAGAGTCAGCGCCTCTCTCCTTGTCCTCCGCCACCCGCTGGTTGTCAGGCCCTGTTGCTTCTTCCTCCAGGTCACTGTATGGACGGGAAGCCCCTGCTCAGAGGAAGTGAGTCTCGGTTTCCAAACCTGGAACTTCAAGGAAGTAATAAAACTCTTTTTAGGGAGGCTTAGAAACAGCGGTGAGGCGTGTGGGGAGACTCTGGCTCTGAGGAGCCCAGCGAGCTTGGCTGTCGTCATCAGCTGCTCTTGCTGCTGCTTCTCTGGGCAGCCGTGTTCTCTTGGACTGTTAGGTTGTATTTCCTGGGCTTTTGCAAAACCCGCCGGAGTCTTCTGCACGCATCTGTCTCGTCTTTCCCCCTCCAACTCCGTCACCGTATTCCCGGCCTTCCCTTGGGCTCCCCATGAACTGCACCCCTGGGAGCTGCTGGTTCCCTGGGAAGGTGGTGTGGGTGCAGGAGTGAGGGAGTGGAGGAGGAGGATAAGGGTGTAAGGTGGGGGTCACTGGGGGCTCAGTCCTGCCAGGATGTCCTCAGAAGCTCCCCGAACACCTCCCAGAGCCGTCTGCCCACGAGGCCGGGGCAGGAGTATCTGCCCATGGCTTCCTTCCCTCAGCGGTCAATTCCTTATTCCAAAATGGGGCTGGGGAAGAGGGGTCCCTCCCACAGCCTCAGTGGCCAAGTGAGGACCTGCGGCCCAGGCCTGAAGCACGATGTCGTCGGCAGCAAGGGCCCCAGGGCTGCACAGGTGGTGTCCTGTGTCCCTCCTGCTGGCTGATCATCTCAGGGCTCTGGTCGTGGCCCCTCCTGCTCGGAAACCTGCTGGTCCCCCTTCTCCAGAACGGTGTTCCCCACAGCTTGCCACAAAGACCCACTTGACCCACAGGGCTGAGAAACGCTGGGTTAGACATGCTTGCATTGGGTTCTTTACGGTAGGAATTCTTTCTCGGAGCCTTGATCCTGCTCATGAGTCTGGGGTTTATTAAGGAGGAGTAGGTGATACAGCTTTCCCCAGTTTCCTGATGACAGAGCTCCCACCTTCTGGATGTGGCTCACAGGACTGAGTTTCCTGGGAGAAGTGCCGGCGGTAGAACTGCATCCAAAATCCCTGGTCTGAAATGGGAGACCCTTCGTCATCTCGGGGCCAGCTGTGTCTTCTAGTCTTAATTTCTACCATTGCTCTTCCCACCCTCACCCTTCCTCAACTCTGACATAACTGGCTCTGCTTCACACACCTTTGTTTCCAATTGCAGAGTCTTTGCTCGTGCTGTTCCTTCTACCTGGAATAGCATGTCATCTCCCAAATCAAGCTCTTCTTTGAGTTTCTATTCAGTTGCCATCACCTCTCCAAGGCCAACTGAGGTCTGGGGCAGCACAGGGCCACCACAGAATGTTGTTTGCAACCCTTGAGACCCACCACCAGCCCCTGTTCTGGTTAATCACACACACGTCTTGTCTGTCCTGCTGAGCCGTATGTGCCCCCAGGAAGAACTTGTATCTGCCTCAGCAGTCCTTGGTCAGTCCTCTGTCTAGCAGCCAGGATCTGTTACGGGACGTGGACCTCAGGGACATAACACAGCAAAAACCCACCTCCCACGCATGCCAAGCCCACTGCAGCGTCAGGCAGTCTTCCAGGGCAGCCGTCTTCCATGCAGTGACTCAGCGATCCAGGCCACTCCATCTTATTGCCCCATCCTTTCAACACGAGGCCACCGAGGAGGAGAGGGTGCGTGACAAGAAGTCTAACGGCCCCGGCACTCTCGCTAATTCAGCCTGGGACTCCCGGCTCACGGACCTGCCAGAACCAGGCATTCGCCACCCTCCTCCAAGGCAGGAGGCAGAGAAGCGCACTTTTCCTTGTGCCCAGGACTTGCATTTGTGTCCACTGAGATGTCTGGCACACCCCTCCCTGTCCCTCGCCTGCACCCTGTTCCAGCCAAAGCTCAGTGCCCTGCACTAGAAGGCGCCCTCAACCCGTTTATGCGGTAGGGGAGGCCTGCAGGGTGACCTCTCCATGTCTTTGGAATTCAGGGCTCTCACAGCTGGAACCACTTACTAGGCATCTAAACACATGTCTTGGCAGAGCCCTTGGAATGTCATATGTGGTTCAAATCTAGAACCGAAATGTGTCCCAGGAGATGCTTCCCAAAGAGATGGTTCCTTGCCCAAATAATTGGGGAAACCCAGAAATCCTCTATTTTTTGGAGATGCACAGTGCTTATAAGCATATTCAAGGCTCTGAAAAGTCCTGCAGTTAAACACAGACACCTCTATAAATTTCCTCCACCCAACATTTCCCAAACCTCGGCCTGCCTTGTGGCGTTGTAACGTAAGCTAGTTGTGATGATTCGTGTAATTCGCTCTGTGCCTGGTGACTCACAAGCATGCAGTGAATGGTAGCTGGTGCTGTTCACTCTGCCTGGGCCTCCGCCGGCCCACCTGTGTGATGGGAGCGTTAGACAGTGGCTCTTACCCTCCAACGCCCGGAGGGTATCTGTCCGTGTTCTTATATCTTAGGGCTGAAATCGTCCTGGGGCATGGGCCATGGGCTTCTTGCTCAAATGCCTGTATTTTTTTCTCTCATGGAAGATGATGTTTGAATTGGACTCACGGGTTTTGGTCATAGACTGACTCGCTGGACATCTTGCAGAAACTACTTTCCTTCCTGTATCTCATTTTTCTCATATCTAAAATTATGGACTTGGTGGAATGCTCTTTAATATCCTTTCTGTTCCTAAAAGTTAGGATTTCATGGTTCTGTTGAGCAGCGCCGAACCAGGTTGATTTCTGGCTCATTAGCACAACCCCCTGGTCCCCTCTGGAGCCTCTGCGCTAACGCACTGGGATCGCTCCAGAATCTCACTGCGGGCTAAGGAACGAGGTCTCTGGGAGAGGACGTGCCATACCGAACGTTCTTGCCAGGGTCTCAGTGCCTCGTGGGGGGCGTCTTACTGGGGGGCCGTGTGGTGGGGAGGGAAGGCTAGAGTGAGGGTCTGGCCGGGGCTGGGCGAGGGGAGGGGGCGGCGCCTGGAGGGCTGCACGTGGGATCTGGGCAGGTCAGTTAGAGTAAAGGTAGTTTACTTCACGGGGTATGTGTGGGTGTGTGTGTGTGTGTGTGTGTGTGTGTGTGGAAACGGCAGAGGCCATTCTGGATCAGCGGTGGGCGGCACAGGGCCAGGAGTGGCCGGCGTGGTATTAACAGACACGCTAAGCACTCGGGCCTGGGCCTGGCATGTCTCGCAAGCCTCTTCACTACAGAAAGGCAATTAGAAAATGCAGGGGGTGGAGTTCCCGTCGTGGCGCAGTGGTTAACATTGCGGGTTCGGTCCCTGCCCTTGCTCAGTGGATTAACGATCCGGCGTTGCCGTGAGCTGTGGTGTAGGCCAGTGGCTACAGCTCCGATTCGGCCCCTAGACGGGGAACCTCCATATGCCGCGGGAGCGGCCCAAAGAAATAGCAAAAAGACAAAAAAAAAAAAAGAAAAAGAAAAAGAAAAAAGAAAAAAAAAAAGAAAATGCAGGGGAGGCTCAAACTGCAGTGAAAGTCAGCTTTCATATGCCATTGCTGACGCTGAGTATGTCTCTGCGTTTGTGTTTCCCCGTAGCTGTAAAACAGGGCGCCCTGTGCAGTCGCCCAGGCTGTGCACTCGCAGCTCCCCGCAGGCCAGGAGGTGGAAGGGTCTCCCCTCGGGAGTGTGCAGTGCCTGGCACGCACCCAGCACGGACGACACCCTCCACAGCAGCCTCTTCCCAGTCGGGTAGCTGGGTGTCCAGCAGGCCCGTATTTCGCGGAACACCCCGGGGGTCTGCCCGCAGATGGGATGAGTTTGGCTCTGTGGGGGCTTTTCTGGGTCTTGCCAGCTCAGTCACCTCCAGGCTGGGGCTCTGAAGGAACAGAACTGAAAGGGATTTGTTATTATTCTGCCCAATTAGTCTCTGATTAAAGGTTTAAAAGGTTTAAAAAGACAGGACTGAGCAGGGAGCGGGAGGAAGAGGAGGGAGAGTGCGAGGGCTGTTTATGGAGCAATAAAAGGAACATTATGCTTCAAGGCTCTGCTAAACGTCTCCACAGAAGCCGACCCTCTTGCCAGCTAATTCAGGGCGTAATAAATACTAATCCCACAAAGGGGGCCCTTGGAAGCCATCGGAAAGTCCTATCTCCCTGTAATCAGAGCTCCATTAAACTCCCGTCTTCCTGCACTCAGCGTCCCAGCCGACAGCCCCGGCTGCAGGCCCCTCACCCCTCGGGATGTGGCAGCCTTGGAGCCGACCCGGCTGGCCCTGCCTCCGCCTCCCCTTCCCCCTCGGCTGCATGCGCAGCGGCCCTGTGGCCATTCTGTCTCTAGGACAGCCCTGTGGGGCCCTGGCTGCAGCCCGGCCCTCTGCCTCTATGGCTGGCACACTCCAGCGCTAGGCTGGGGTGGGGGGCAGCTCCAGGAGTTGTGCTAAGCCCAGCACAGTGCCACCCCATTTCCCCTCGCCCTCGGGGAGACAGCCTGGCGTGTGTAAGCTGCCTGCCCCAGGGGCATAGCCAGAAGTGATGGAGCAGGGTCTGGACCTGGGACCCGTCTTAACCTCTCAGCCTCGCACCCCTGCCCTGGGAGCTCTGTTTGCAGAAATCAGCACTCCCCCAGCTGCATGCATCCCACACTCTTGTGTCCGAGTGTGTACTCTTCCCTCCACAGGCACCTGAGCCCCAGATACCCTCAAACACGATTCTCCTCCGTGCAGGGGTCTGCGGGCTCTTCAGGCTCTTCTTTACTCTCTGCCTCAGTTCCCTGCTCTGAGAGGCGCTGGCACTGGCCCCACCCATAGGGCTGTTGCGAGCTGTAACCGAGAGAGGGCAAGTGCGAGATCACAGTGCACGCTGGGCTCCAGCGTCTGCCACACAGGCCTGGGCGGGCAACCTCTGTAACACCTGCACGTGGGCTCCTTCCTCCTCTCTGTCCTCTTCGGCCCCAGCCATCCTGGGCCATGCTGAGTCCTAGTCCAGTTATGTGACCCTCAAGGCTAAAAATAGCTTGGTGCCATCTCGGGGCTTCCCTGTGACCGGCGTGGGTCTGGTCAAGTGTACGTGGCCTTCCTAAGCTAATTAGCCCGGCCTCTGACCCTACACATCTGTATTTGGGTTCGGAGGGTGGGCAAGGTCCTGCTCCCTAAATAACAGGACAGATGCAGCATCCTGCGGTCTGCCCTGCTGGGGGGCACTCCTGGCTTGGAGCTCCTGCCTGGAAGCCCGAGGGCAGGGGCTCCTGGGGCAGCTGCAGCCGTTGCCAAGGAAGAAAGGCCCAGCACCTGCCCGAGCAGACAGCCCTAAGCCACAGGGCTCTCTCGGCCCTTTCATTTGGCGCTTCGAGCGTCCTCCCTGCAGTGGCACATGTCCCCTCTGTGCTGCCCCTCCTGCATCGGGAAGGGCCACCGGGAAAGTAGGAGGCATTCACCACAATGTCCCCAGGGCAGCTGGCGCCAGGTCCGAGTCCTCTGTGAGCCGCACCATGTGGGTGTCCGACGGGGTCCTGGGGCTGCTGCAGCAAGTCCCACACGCCGGGCGCTCCCTGAGCAGAACTTTCCTCTCCCAGCTCCGGAGGCCAGAGTCTGAGGTGGAGGCCGGCAGGCCCGCGCCCCCTGCAGAGGCTCTGGGAGGGGCCCTCAGCCTCCTCCAGCTCCTCCCGTCTCCCCCTGCCTCTCTGTGCCCTCTCTTCTTCTAAGGACACCAGTCGTTGGACTTGGGGCCACCCCCATCCAGGGTGACCTCATCCTAACTAATTACATTGGCACAGACCCTATTTCCAAATAAGGTCACATTCTGAGGTTCTAGAAGGACATGCATTTTGCGGGGGACACTGTTCTACTCCATACGCGCCTCAGTTCTCTTAACCTCTCACTCTCCTTCCCAGAGGACAAGGCGGAGGTTTAGGCTGGTGAGGCAGTCGTCAGTCAAGGCGAACTTTAATCTCGTCGGCTTCGGTGGCCCCTGCTCTCGGCCTGCACGTGTCCCAAACCACAGGGAAGCCTTCTGGTAGTTTGACCCCCAGAACAGAAGTTTCTGGAGATATCAGCCGCCAGCCAAATGGGCAAGGCCACGGGTGGGCAGGAGGGGGTGCAAGAAAGAGAAGGAAAGGCCCGGCCCGGCCCCGGAGCCTCTCGGTCAGCGGGGCGCTGGGGTCGTGGGAGACAGCGCAGGAGGCAGGGCGAGTCCCAGCACGGGGAGCATCACGGTCAGGAACCCTGCGGGGTCTGCAAGGCGGGCCGTGAGTTGGGTTCTCAAGGAACCGTACAAGTGCAGTTTGAGCCAAAGGGTGAGATTCCTACCATCGTCGTCATTTACGGAGCAGAGGACATGGTGCCTGGCAGTGCAAGCCCCAGGTCAGGCTGCCCACGAGTGGACAGGGGACAGCCCAGTTCCCCGTCTGTGAGGACTTAAGAGAGCGCCTGCTTTGTGGCTCCGTTAGGCAAATTCACATGTTCAGCGTGTGTGATCTTGGGCAAGTTGCTTCATCACGCTGCCCGTTTCCTCGCGGGTGAAGTGGGGGTCACGAGGATAGACCTAGCTCCTGGGGTTCACTGAGGTCCTCCCTGCAAGGCCCGCGATCACAGTGCCTGTGGAGTACTTGTTAGCACTTTGGCCCTGAACTTGGCACCTCAGGAAGTGTTCCTCTGAGCATCTGCCTTGGACGTGGCCTCAGGTGAGGCACGAGGACCCGAAGCACAGACGCAGACCCAGCTCAGAGGACTCTTAGCATCTTCATCCCATCCAGGGAAGGAGGCAGGCAGGGCACTGGTCATCATCCCGTTTTCCAGATGAGGGAGCTGAGGCTCAAGGCCGGGGGAGAGGTCCCTTCTCTCATGGGGCTCCTCAGTGTCCCATCTGAGAAATGAGTGTACGACCTTGTCCTAGAGGCGCTGTGCAGGTTCCGGGAGCTGATTCACACGGACGGTTCACGCACAGTGCTGCCTGGTACACAGCAGGCGCTCGGCTGTTATGGGGCAGCAGGATAGGGGGAGGCTGAGCTGAGGAAGACCTGTTAATCCAGACTCACGCAGGGGCCCTGAGCCGTCGGCCCGGGATCAGGGACCACCAGCATCCCTAGGGGAGAGTGTGCCCCTGTGAGGGTCAGGACCCCTGCAGAATGGCCAGCCTGGGGGTAGCGGATGCCTCCAGACCAAGACCTGGGAACTGGAGGCTTTCTCAGAAGAGCTCAGGTTCAAAAGTTCAAGCCTGCCGCTCTCCAGAAGGCAAAAGGGACACTCAGGCCTGCAGCCCCTGCAGCTGCTGCCTTCCTAGGTTCTGACAACAGCAGATGCCACTGTTTCACAGAGAGGGCTCATTTTCCAGAGGGATGGCTGGAGAGGAACATTCTACTCTTGGGAGTTCCTGTCGTGGCTCAGTGGTTAACAAATCTGACTAGGAGCCATGAGGTGCCAAGTTCGATCCCTGGCCTTGCTCAGTGGGTTAAGGATCCGGCGTTGCCATGAGCTGTGGTGTAGGTTGCAGATGCGGCTTGGATCTGGCATGGCTTTGGTATAGGCCAGCAGCTACAGCTCCGATTAGACTCCTAGCCTGGGTATCTGCATATACCGCAGGTGCAGCCCTAGAAAAGACAAAAAACAGAATATTCTTCTCTTGCCTTTCTAGGCAGTGTTAGCAAGTGACTGAAATGACGTGAGATTCTTTTTGTTTGTAAGATTCTGAGAGGAACATGTGCTCGCAAAGTCGGTCACTTCCTTCCGAGCGTGGACACCCGGGCCACACCTCAGTGCTTGAAATTAGAGTGGGCCCATCACGTGCACTGCTCCCAAACTCGGTATTGACCCTCGACAGTACACAGGGGGGTCTCCTGTCAGTGCACACGTTCACTCACCATCTGTTGAGCACCTACTGTATACTTGACACTGTTCTAGAATCTGGGGACGTAGCCAGTCAATGGCCCATGACCCCTGCCCTGTGGAGCCTCTGGTATAATGATCAGTCCTGTTAGTTCAGTGGCCGCAAAGGTCCAATAGCGGGAATGCATCATAAAGGACATAGGCACACAGCCCCAGAAGGTATTCTTAGGCTGCAGTGGACTCGTGCACGCGGGTCAGCAGAGCTTGTCTTGGGATAGATGCCGATCCCCACTGTGTGCTCGGGGTGGGGTCTGCGTTTCCCACGGGCCGTCGATGCTGCCGTGCAGACCGCGCGGAGCAGCCCCCAGTCCACGGCGTTGTCCTCCTCGGGTGGCAAGGACACGGTGGCCTAGAAGAGGTTGTGTGGAGCCCATTCTGAGCGCAGGATCTGGGGCCATGGAGACCCCATTTCCATACGCCTTGAAGAAGCAAGTGGGGACCCCTCCATGTTCCTGTGTACGCAGTGGGCTGATGCCAAGCTCTGCAGGGCCTCAAGGTTTCAGAGACTTCCAGAAAGCCTTTGGGGAAAGAGCAACCAACTGCTTTTGTGCGGCCGGCTAGGCCACCTCCTGGGGGCTTGCCCTTCAGGAACCAGCCCACATTCCAAAGAAAGGAGGTCTTTCTGCCCAAAGCGATTTATGGCTGAGCAATTTGTAACTAATTACCCGATGTGCAGTGCTTAGACGCTTGCATAATAATTGCAGGTAATTGCCTTTTGACACTGCGGAGGGATCCCCTGAGAATGTCTCAGAATGTCTTCTCAAATTAACATTGGCCACCTTGGGGGGCCCTGGGAGGAGGCCGCTCCATCCGGCTTCTCTGACACTTGCGGGTGAAGTCCCGCCTGGGGGATCGTCAAGTGGGTGCCAGGCTCTGACAGCGACTCCAGCCTTCCCTCAATTGGTTCCAGATGAGCCATGCAGCGGTCCTCCAGGTCTATAAATAGCTTGTCCAGTCTGGGCCCGTCAGCGGAGACGGGCAGCTCTGCCGTCCCGCGGGGCCTGCGCAGTGGGGGCCGTTGAACCCGTCAGGCATCCAGGGGCCACACACCCGGGGCCAGTCCTCCCCCGGTCCTTCTTCACGGAGCACACCTGAATGCTCACTGCGCTCTGTGCCCCAAGAAGCAGTTTGCCTTTCCGACAGCCTTTGGGGTGTTTTCTTTTGAGCTGGGAGGAGGAAGGAGTCGTAAACTCCAAGAGAAAAAACCACCGTGCCTTGTTGGGGACCGGGTCCCTGCATCCACGACAGAGCCCCACAAAGATGTCTTATTGAAGAATAACCCCTTGGAGGAAAAAGCAGGGGCAGCCCGTGTCTCCGGACACTGCTGGCTCTAGGGGTGACTCTGGGTGGTGGTCAGTGTTCTGGCACATTCTCTGCCCGGACTCCCCTGGGGACTCCAGCTGGCAGTCTGTGTGCCGTGTGGGTGAGGACAAACCGCCAGGAGCTGCGGCGTGGAGGCCGGAGCCGGGGCTGAGCGCTGAGCTGTCAGACGGAGGCTCCTCAATCCCGGCCGGCTCTCCCCTGCTTTCTGGGCCGTGTTTTAAAGACAGCCGGGGTCTGAGTGGTACATGTGGCAAACATCAAGTCTGGAGCCTGCTTTTGTAGAAATCACTCCAAATGGGTGGTTTCCCTCATTTTCCTGCAGTGGTACCCAGAAGTGGCGGGGGGCCCCAGAATCTTTGAGCCGCCTCTACCTCTCCCGCCCATCGGATGCGTGGATCTATAAACACGTCAGGGGGACAGTTGTAAAAGAGATGGATTTTGCTTTCCAGCAGTATCCCCATCGGTCTGTCGCCAGATAATTCATGACTAGCTTTTATGGTCGAGCTCCCTGGCTGTATGTCCGGCACCGTGCGACCCAGGGCTGAGGGCACAGCTCAGAGCCAGGTCCGCTGGCCTGGACCCTGGCTCTGTCCCCAGCAGCTCCGCGGCCTGGAGCAGATTACTCTCTCTGTGCCGCCATCTCCCCACTGATAGTGGGAGGGAGGATAAAGACAGAACGTTTAGAAGCGTGTGTGAGATGTGAGGTGGGTAGCACACCCTCGGTAATTCTTCCTGTGGTCATTGTTAGGTGGGAACCTTCTGTAGCCCACGCAGGGTCCAGGCACAGTGGAGGCGTCTGGGACCTGGCGGGCCGCACGGGGAACAAGCACGTGACTGGAAGTAGGTGGGGAGTAAATGCAAATCTTTTCAGTTCACCGCCTTGTAAATACTCCTATGAAAGTTAAAAGTTTGTCTAAGTCCATTGGGCTCTGGTGTGCCTTCTGGGGTAGAGCTGTTTCACTCTTTACTGAGGCAGATGAACGGGAGACGGGCGCCTGCCTTCTGCCTCTGCACGGACTGAATCATGAGCCACTGCAGCTGCGGGCCTTCAGCACCCCCTGAAAGGAGCTCGGGCTGGAGGTCAGGAGGGAAGCCCTCTGTGCTCTGGGAAAACTGGCAGAACAAGCCTTCAGATACGGAGATGTTTTCAGGAGAAGATTTTATGAGCCCATTTTTCGCATCTGCTTGTAGCTACAAAGCACTAAAATCCCTCCTGGCGGCGCCTCCTCCGCGTGGCCATCGGAAGCCATCCTGAGACTAGCAGCGACCTTCTGGAAAAGGTGTGCTTGGGTGCGGGCACTGCCCCTTCAAGAAAATTGCCTCTGAGTGGACCGTCCTCCCTTTCTCTTCCGAGCAGTATTTCAGCGCTCTCTGAAATGTCGTCTCCCAGGGCTGCAGTCCTATTTTGCCTCAGATAGAACTTCCTCTCAACTCTTAGTTGTGCTGACTTGTTTGTAAGTTGATACCAAGTAACCACCGCCCAGACCAACCCCTGGAGGTTTGCAGCCCCAGCGGGCGCCCTCCTGCCTGCTCCAGCCAGCGCCTCCTCCTTCCACAGCGAGGAGACGTCTGTCTGATTCCACACTCTGGACCAGCCTTCTTGGTTCTTGCATTGCCTGGGATGGGGCTGCCCAGAATGTTCTTTTCGTGTCGGCTCCTTCGCTTTCGTGGCGGCCTGCGAGAATCACCCCGTCGGAGCATCACAGAAATTACTCATCTTTTACAGGCCTTCCTTGGGGCCTTTGTCAGCGTCTTCCCTAGCATTTCATTCCATGAAACTTCTAAGGGAAACGCCTTTACGAAATTCACTTGTAGGTGCCAGGAACAGTGTTAAGCGTCGACATCCCCTGGTTGTCCCGAACACGCATGTTTATGGTGCATCTCAAAGACGCGAATCACCCAGCTGAGCTCTAACGTAAGGAAATGACACCAAGCCGAAGCACACTGGCTGACAGCAGGTGCCTCCGTGTGCAAGAGCCCTCGGCGGCACAGAAACCCGTCCCCAAAGGTGCTCAGGCCTGAAGGAGGATTGCCATCCACTTGTCAACACTTGTTTATGGAGCACCTACGATTGCCGGGCAGTGTTTGGTCCTGAGGTCCTGTCAGCAAGCGGGTTTTCTCTGGGTGGTGGGCGAAGGGCCAGCTGCATCCAGTAGCAGGAAGTAGTAACCTTGTGGCCCATCTCCCTTTCTCTCTTTCAGACACACACACACACACACACACACACACACACACACACACACACACTTACCCTTCTGTCTGTCCACCTACTTATCTATTTGAGAATCGGCTCCTGTGATTGACTGGGAAGCTGGCAGGTCCCCAGTTGGCAGGGGGGACTGGAGGCCCAGAGAAGAGTTAGTGCTGCAGCTTGAGTCTGAAGGACGTCTGCTGGCCGAGTTCTCTCCTGCTTCGGGAAAGTGAGCGTCTTGTTCTCTTGGGCCTTCAGCTGGTTGGATATGGCCCATTCCCATTGTGTTGGGTAATCTGCTTTATTCAAAGTCTACTGATTTCAGTAGGAACCGATTTAAATTATCCAGACTAGGATTTGACCAGATATCCGGGGACCATAATTTGGGTACCAGATATCTGGGTGTCAAGCGTGCACTTAAGATTAAGCTTCCTGTCTCCCAGCACTTCACAAAGTGCTCTGTGGACCCCAGAGATCCCATAAAGGGCCATGAGAAGGGCCAGGGGAGGGGAGAGTCTGGGTACAGAACTTGGGCCCCTCAGCTTACCAGCTGAGAGCAGTTCAGTTCCTGAAACGGCTCCCTGTGCATCTTCTGCTTGAGTCCCAGCCCACACCCTAAGGCCCCAGGGCTTTGCTCTCAGTCTCACTGCCCAACTCCTGCATCCTGCTGTCTGTCTCCTGGGCTTCTGGATGGCCACTGTCACAGCCTCATGCTTTTTGTAGTCACCTAACACTTGGAGGCACTTCTCTGCCTGCCGGGCCCCCCTCGTCTAGCCTGTTCCGGCTGCCTGGACTGAGGCCTCTGTGCTTGCTTCTATCTATGCCTCTAGCTGCCCTGGACCTGGAGAAAGGGTCTCAAGGTCCCTCAGGCCATGCTGCCCCGATAGCCTCGGGGTGGACACCCCGACTGGTTCATCTCAACTCTAGATCCTACTAGCCCACCTGCCCCTATAGGGACACTTGCCTCACCCCTGGGCGTGGGTCTGGAAACCACAGTGGAGCCGTGTACAAGGGATGGCTCGTCCCTAGTGCGGGCCGCTTAGGTCCCCGGTGACCATCCCACCTGGAGCAGGTGAGGAACCTAAGCAGACCCTCCCTCTCGGAGACCTAGAGGGGACCGAGTACCACGTTGCCACTTGCGTGACAGATTCTTGTGCGATTCCTGAGGGCGCTCTGGGGACAGGCACGTGCAGAGGGAGGGTTTTACAGGTGTTATTCTTTAAACTTTCACTGACCTTGTATCTGTGTCTCTAGCTATGCGACCTCTGTATCTTTATATCTAGATTTACATAGAAACCTTCCCATGCTGAGCACTGCTGTGATCCAGAAAGAGAGCACCGTCCACTCTTAGGGCCCCCAGCCCGCCAGGATGACTGCTCCCCGGCTTCCAGCCCCAGAGCGGGTCTCACCATTTGAACCCGGCGTGTACAAGCGGCCACACGACAGGCCTGCTCTTCTGGGCTTGACCCCCACGGTGGGGGGAGCCGGGCTGTTTCCTGTCGTGACACGTTGTTCCTTCCTGCTGTCAAGTGTCTGTTACGTGGGCATCACAGGTTGACTCGCCGCCCTTGCTGTGGGCACGCATTGGGTGCTTCCAGTCGAGGAGCCGTTTGGAGGATCGTGGGCTGTGCCTGGCAGGGAGCCTGCCTCTGGCCGCGGTGAGCCCAGGAGGAGAGGTGTGCACAGGGCACACACGAGGTCTGAGATCTGTGTCACTAGAACATGCTGCTGCGGTGAATCCTTCCACCAAGCCTGAGATGGGTTTCACGTTGTTATTGAGTGTTTGTTTACACAGAAGGACCTGCGATGTGGGCGAGTGAAAGCAGTGGCCCGCGTTTGCTCTTAAAAGTCAGGGAGCTGGGTTTGATCTCAGGCAGTCAGATCTTGGACTCCGGGGCTGAACTTTTAACCATGTCAATACGCTGGGACAGACTGGCTGGCCCCACTTAAAGGGGAGGCCTGGGTCACTCTTGCTCTGAAAGCCTTGATCTGTATCTTAAACTCACAGTTTCCTCTCATGAAGGGGGTCAGTCTCTGAGGACACAGCCCTTTTGTAGGAAAAAAATATATTTTTAGCACACCCGGGATCAAATTTTGGCACAGGGACCCAGTAGCTGTGTGACCCTGGACAGTTTCATGTGAGCAGGTAACTAGATAAACTGCGCATTGTGAGGCTTGTCGCAATATCCTTTGATATGTTCCTCAGATCCACAAATAAAGACATTTTCCTTATGATTCAGGAAACATTCCTAAGCCCCTGGGAGCAGGCCAAGGTTTGTTACCCATTTCTTTGCATGTGTTTGGGAAGATTGTTCTTGTGAGGCTGCGGATTAAAACCAGAGCATGACGTGCACGTAGTACAGCATGGTGCTCACTGATCTGCTGCGCGTGTTGCGTGTTCTTACGTTTCGAGACCCTGATACTGTCTCCCTTCTCCCTCACAAAAGAACTCTTATTTAAACCAATGAAAAATTAAATAAGACAACGTGAAATCCATTGCAGAAAAATTAGTTTTGCAGGTGGCTTGTTCATGGGTGAGTCGTAAAGCTGTGTTGCTTGCAGGGAAGGCTGGCGCGGAGTCCACCTGCATCGGGGGCACTGTCTCTAAGGGCCTGGGCGAGAGAGGATGGATGCCGTCTAGTCTCAGCAGAGGAGGCTCCCGACTTTGACGCTGGAGGTCAGGCAGGATGTGGGTAGCCAGACGTGAGCGAGGATAACCAGGTAGCGGGGATCGCGTGTCTGGATACAGCTCAGGGCTCCTCAGTCGCTCGCCGCTCGCCCTCCACGCATCCATCCGTCGTCCACCCAGCCCGCCTTCCTGCCTTCCTTCCGCCCGTCCGTCCGTCCGCAGGGCCCACGCCCTCATGCTTTTGGTAAAGAGCACCTCCCAGGAAGCCCTTCCCAGGCCACTCCATAGACTTTTCACCTCTCCCAGCCTCCGCATTTCATATGTTCCTCCTCCTATTTCTTTTTTTTTAATGAATTTTATTTTCTCCATCAGAGCTGGTTTACAGTATTCTGTCAATTTTCTGCTGGACAGCAAGGTGCCTCCTCGTATTCCTGTTTTCTTTTTTAATTGAAGTATAGTTGCCTTAAAATATGGTAATATTTTCAAGTATACAACATAGCGATTCAATATTTTTATACAAGACACACCATAGAAAGCTATTACGGTATTATTATTTATATTCCCTGCGCGGTCCCTTACAGCCTTGTGACTCTTTTGTAACTGGTCGTTTGGACCTCTTAAACCCCTTCAGCTGGTTCACTCATCCCCCCACTCCCTTCCTGTCTGGTAACCACCAGTTTGTTCTCTGTATCTGTGAGTCTGTTTCTATTTTGTTATAGTTCATCTGTTTTATTTTTTAGATTCCGTATATAGGTGAAAACATACAGTACTTGCCTTTCTCTGTCTGACTTGTTTTACCTAGCATAAAACCCTATAGGTCCATCCATGTTGTTGCAAATGGCAAGATTTCATTCTTTTTTATGGCTGCATAACATTCCCTCCTTTTATCTCTATCTGTCTCTCCATCCATCCATCCATCCATCCATCTGTATCCCATTTTCCTTATCAATTCATCTGTCGTTGAACAAACACTGAGGTTATTTCCTTATCTTGGGTATTATAAGGAATGATGAAATAAACACTGGGGCACATATATCTTTTTGAATTAGTGTTTTCATTTTCTTCATGTAAATACGCAGAAATGGAATCACGCTGGATCCTAGTCTTTTGAGGAGCCTCCGTGCTGTTTTCCCTAGTGCTGCGCGAAGGTCCATTCCCACTGCCAGTGCACGGGGTTCCCTCTTGTCCACGTCCTCGCCAACACCACTTCGTTGTTGTCTCTTTTGGGTAATAGACATTCTGACAGGTGTGAGGTGGTAGCTCACTACGGTTTTGATTTGCCTTTCCCTGTCGATGAGTGATGCTGAGCATCTTTTCATGTGCCTGTTGGTTGTCCGTATGTCTTCTTTAGAAAAATACCTACTCAGATCATATGCACATTTTAAAATTGGATTTTGGTTGTTTGATATTGTTTGGATGAGTTTTTTATATATTTTGAATATTAACTTCTTATCAGACATATCATTTGTAAATATCTTCTCCCATTCAGTCAGTGGCCTTTTCATTTTGTCCATGGTGTTCTTTGCTGTACAACAGCTTTTTAGTTTAATGCGATTCCAGTTGTTTATTTTTGCTTTTGTTGCCCTTGCCTGAGGAAGTGGATCCCCCATAATATTGCCAAGACCGATGTCAAAGAATGTACTGCCTGTTTTCTTCTAGGAGTATTATGGTTTCAGGTCTTAGATTTGTCTTTAATCTGTTTTGAGTTTACTTTTGGTACGGTTAGGAAAGTAGTCCAATTTGATTCTTTTGCATAGAGCTGTCCAGTTTCCTTGACACCATTTTTGAAATGGCTGTCTTTTTGTCATTACATAGTCTTGCCTCCTTTGTCATAAATAGTTGACCATAAAAGTTTGGGTTTATTTCTGGGCTCTCTGTCCTGTTCCATGGGCCTGTGTGGCTCTTTGCGTACTCGCACCATACTGTTTTGATCACTGTGGCTTGGTAGTATAGTTTGAAGTCAGGGAGCATAACACCTCCAGTTCTGTTCTTCTTTCTCAAGATTGCTTTGGGTATTTGGGTTTTTTGTTTGCTTGTTTGAAGTGGCCATGAGTCTTCTCATTAATGTTCTTAGCACAGAGCATATGCCGTGAAACCTATTTCCTTGTTCACTGACTGCCTCCCCAGCCAGAACGGGAGCCTGAGAGGTCAGGGCTCAGAACGGCCTGGCACACACAGTATGTACTCAGAATAATGTGTTGTCAAGTCCAGTCAAATCTGCCCTCTTCACTCATTCACTGGGCACCTGCTGCGTGTCAGGCCCTTGAGCTGAGCCCCGGGGCTGCCGAGGAGATGAAGGAGCACACGCTGGGGAGGAGAAGGCCTCCCTGGGCGGGGGCATCTGAGCTGACCCTGGTGGCTGAGCCAAAGTCAGCAGGTGTGGAAGAGACTGAGGAGGAGGGCTCTGGGAGGAAGTGGCCTGTGCTCAGGACCCTCGTCACCAAGAGGATCTCGAGCGGCGGCCTGGCTGGTGAAGGCGAAGCTGCCAGGGTGAGCAGAACCCAGACCAGAAACAACTGCACGGGGCTCTGGCCGACCTGGGTTGCTGCAGAAGCCCCGGCGGCTCTCAGAGGGCAGGGCACGTGTGTGTGGCGAAGGCGGTGGGTGCTGGGAAGGGGACCTGGCTCAGCAGAGCTCCTGGACCTCGGCTCGCCCTCTCCCTGTCTGTCTTCAGAAGCAGGTGTGGCTCCAGGTGTTCTGGCCTCCTTGGCTGTGCTCCTCCACGAGGAGCCACCTCTAGCACCGCACACGCCCAGGACCCCTTTGGGAGGCCTCTCGTTTTTGCCTCTTCTTGCTTCCGCTGGGCTTCCAGAGGCCTTCTGTCCTCAGTCCGGACTCCCCAGAGGCTGCCCAACAGCTGGGACATGGCTGCTGACAGCCAGAGCCAGAATCAAGCCTGCAGCAACGGCCTGTTCACTGTGTACTTCTCTTGTGCTGAGACTGTGGCTCTTGTACCTGATATTGTCCGCTGGGGACAAAAGTAAGTATTCCTCCTTTTGAAGATGAGCAAATGCAGCTCTGAGGAGTTAAGTACCTCCACCAAGCTCGCCCCCGTCAGTGGCAGAGGTCACATTCTAGCGCAGTGGGGTGACCCTGGCGTGGTCGGGACCGCCACGCCGTGTTGATTCCTCCCCTTTGTGGGGACTCGGGCCTGGCCTGTCGCTGCCGGCTGTTTCGGGCGGGGCCGGGTCCCCGTGAGTCTCGGCTCTGTGGCGAAGGCACTGAGTGCATCTGGAATCTGGACTCCTCAGCGGCGACGTGGCCCTGGGAGCAGAGGAGTGGCAGTCAGGGGGCGTGCTGCCTGCTGTGCTGCTGGACTGGCCTGGACGCTTCAGCTTCCAGCTATAGCGGGAGTGCGTCCTGGCTCAAGCTCCATCTCCAGGCAAGGCAGCGGCCTTCCTGGGGAGATGGGAAGGCTGATACCAAGAACCCTGCACACGAGAAGAATGTGGGTGCCTGCCCAGCCCTCCTGTGCAAGTTACCGCTGCCTCCGGCTGGCCAGAGGCCTCCCGTGCGTCGTCTCTGCCGACGGGAAACGCACCACTTCGCGTGTCTGGAGAAAGGACGGGTGAAGGCCGTTTTATGGAGAGGCAGCTGCGGCCAGTGCTCCAGCCACCAGGGTTGACCCTTCCCTTCTCCTGAGAGCTGAGCTGGGCCAGTCCTTGGAGCTGACCCGTCCCGGTGGCATCCTGGGGCTGCCGTGGCAAAGACACACACGGGGGCTTGAAACGACAGACATCATTGTCTCCCGACCCTGGAGGCTGCAAGTCTGAAGTCAGGGGTCGCAGGTGCTGTTCCCTGTGGAGGCTCCTTCCTGCCTCTTCCAGCTTCTCGGGGCCCCCGTGTCCCTTGGTTTGCGGCCACTTCATTCTGTCTCTGGCATTGTGTGGCCTGTCATGATGCATGTAGGGGTATCGTGCTCCAGTTTGAGCTCCTCTTAACCAATTACTTAGGCAAAAGCCCCATTTCCAAATAAGATCACATCCACAGAGACCAAAGCTTAGGACTCAGCCGTTTTGCGGGGCGGGGGTGGGGGTGCTGTTTCACCCACTGACATTACCTTGGTGAAGCCGTGAGGCAGAGTCAATGCTCGGGGCCCTGTTGATGGCCCTCAACAGGAGTCTGAGGCTCCTCTTCCCACGGTGGGGACGCAGCCCGTCGGCTCCCCTTCTTCCCACGGTGGGGACGCAGCCCGTCGGCTCCCCTTCGTGGTGCTCTCGCTCCCTGTCCCGACGATGAGGAGGTTGGACCCGGCTCAGGGTTAGCCTCCTGGATGTCCGTCGAAGCCCCTCAGAGAGCATTTGAAAACTACACACAGCTGGGCCCACCTACTCCAGATCTGCAGAGTCCGAGCGCCTTGGAGCCTGGGGCAAGGGGGACGGATCGTGCATCCCTCAGACTGCGAGTTTCCTGGGTGACTCCAAACATCCACCGAGGGCTTGGTGTGGGAAAACTTCCAGTACGAGTCTTCTCCAGGGATTGTTCCCGCTTGGACCTTCTGGAATTCTGTGGCATGAATGTCTCTCCCCCCGAGCAGACAGTTTGCTGTGAGCCCCAAGTCTGAGACCTGGTTCCCTAGCACTGTCCAGTGTCCTTAACCCAAAAATCTTTAGGGAAATGCTGGAATTTCAGTAGGAAACACATATCAAACACAACATCAAGGAATTTTTAATGTGACCACAAAGTCAAAATTTGCTTTAAATTTCAGACAGTTTGGGATGGAAACTTGTCAATGACAAGATGTTAGACATATTTCTTAAACAATGTGAATATTGTGCTGATATTTTTTCTGGCGTTTGGGCAGAGGTCTTTTCTATGGCAATGGTCCCTACTCAGGATGTACAAAGGATGTTACGGAGGCTCCCAAAGTCTGAATTACATCGGGCCCTGCCGAAAAATAACAGCAGTTGACCTCAAGGTTACTGACAATGCGAAAGTATATTTTTTTGTTTTTCTGAACATTCCGAGTTTGTTATTTATGACTATCTGGATGTTGCGGTGATGTTTCATTGCTTATTTTAAAGAAAGCAACACTCAAGACTGTGGCCATCGAGAAGAATCTGTGATGCACCATCAGGGCCGAGGTGTCCCAGTGCCTGGGGCTGCCGTCTGGCAGGGCCCCTGGGGCTGGCTCTCCGGCCCTGTCAGCGCCCCTCCTGCCCCGACATCTGTTTTAGCTCTGGCACCCACCTGTCTTCCTGAGTCAGCCCTCGTGATGGATTGTACCACGTGTCCACCCGTCAGTCACCAGGCGGCCAGTGGGCTCATGCAGGGCAACCCCTGCTGGGTCATCGTAAGGCCTCAAGTAGTTTACCATGTCTGGCTCTCTCCTCCATGAACACCGAGTGGAAAAACAGTTTGCGACGGGTTCCTTTGCTCAGTGGGCACCTCAGCGGACATCTGAGTGAGTCCACTTAGTGGAGAGGGCATCTCGAGGTGTGTTTAGAGTCCCTGCCTGTGGCCCCTGTGTCGTCATCATCATGAAGTTTATTGTATTAAGTGGCAGAAGATCCACTTCTCACACCTTGTCTGGGCATAACTTCTGGCGTTTCCTCTTTGGGCGTCTCCACGGCTTTATGCTGATGCTGCCGGCCAACCCGTTCTCTGTGGACTGAACTCTGTCCACCCAGAGGCAAATGTTGACACCCTGACGTCCAAGGCGGTGGCATTTGGAGATGGGCCTTTGGAAGGAACGAGAGAAGAGTGGTCTTGCGGGGAGGCTCCCTTGATGGGATCGGGGCGCCTGTGAGGAGAGAGAGACACAGGAGGCGGCGGCCATCCGTGTGCCCGGAGGAGGGCTCTCGCCTGAACGCCACCTGTTGCCGTGGCGACCATGGCCTCCCACCCACTGGAAGCGGAAGAAGACCCGTGTCTGGGGTTGAAGCCGCAGGGTCTGGCGTGTTGTCACGCAGCCCGAGCCCGAGCCCGAGCCCGAGCCTGAGCCGACCGAGCTGCCCTTCTTGATGCACAACTAGGCTGAGTGTGTGAGCAGCTCTCAGTCCTCCTGCCCAGGGGCCTCGGGGGCCGACGCAGGCCTGGTGGCCCTGGCCTTGCACGGTCCAAGGAGCCACTGGCAGGCCTGCAGACTAGCCCCAGGGAGGTCATTGTGCGGCCAGGCGGAGTGCCTCGGACCGTCCGTGTGGGTGCGCTCCCTGCGCCCGTCCCTCCATCTGCAGGTCACATCCCTGGCTTTTGGTGGGACTTGGGCTCCGCCCGCCCTATCCAGCTGGCTGGGTTCTAGGGTGGACGAGTGGCTGGGGCAGCCCAGCCAGAAGATGCTTGGAGACCATGCAGGGAACACTGGGACAAAACAGTTCCTCTTTCCTGCTGGACTAGAAGCTGGGCAGCGGCAGCCCTGGGAGCGGCGGGCTGCCGTGTGGGACTGGGACAGGCCGAGCACGGATCCCCAGGTGAGGCACCGACGAACGGGCTTCAGCTGGCCCAGGTGTCCGTGAAGTGGCTCCACCCTGGGGCTGTTCGATTATGTGGCCCACTTAATTCTCTGTTTTCCGTAGGGCAGGTGAAAGTTGGTGTTTCCATTAGTCACAATGGCTTCCTCATAGACGCATCCTTTGTTTATAGCAAAGGAAAAAAAAAAGAGGTTCAGAGAGGTTGATGAACTTCCCCAAGTTGCCATTTTAAAAAATCCACAGCATCTTAACAAAAGAACACAGCTACCAGTTGTTGAACCAGCTATAGGACTGGCAAAGCCTGGCTGCCCTGTTCACCGGCTGGGGGCCTCTTTGGCTCTTAGCGTCCTCCTCACCAGCAGAGCAAAGGTTATCAGACCTGCCTTGTCAGATTCTCATGTGGATGGAATCTGCGGGTTGCATCAGTCGTATTAGGGCAGAGAAAAACGCCTCTCCTTCTCCACACGACCACTGTGTCTGGCTGCACGGAGGGATGCCTTAATGTGTGTTGAGTTAGTGAGTGCTGGTAAGGGTAGCCCGGGGTGGCCTCTTGGGAGCACTCAGGTTTGTTAATGCATAGCATTCAAATTAGTTCCTCTTCCAGTGATGGCTTTTAGTAACAGGAGGCTGTCCTGAAAAGGGCTCCTGGCTCTGGAGTCAGATGGCATTCAGCTTAATCCCTACTCTGCCTTTGGGCAAATTAAGTAACTCTCTGAGTCTTAATTTTCCTTATCAGTAAAATGGGTATGTAGAACCCACTTTGGAAAGCAGGTAAGAGCCTCAAAGTAGATCACAACAGGCATGAAGTAGGCACTTCATAAATAGTACTTATGATTATTAGTTAAATAAAGTTTCCAGACACAGGACTTCGAAAACCAGAGGGCCAAAATCAAAATATTAATTTGTGTCCTTAGCTATAGTAGCCATTTTTGTTATTTGTGCCCATAGCATAGCATTTTGTGTGTGTGTGTGTGTGTGTGTGTGTGTGTAATATCCAGAAAAATTCCCCTTTCCCTGACAAAAGATATCACAAGTCCTTGAGCTTGTGGTGTAATCCAGAAATAGAGATGAGGTCAGTATCTGGAGACATTGTTTGAATCCTGGAGCAAGCCATGCCTGAAACCCTTAAATTACTCTTGGGCTGTTATATAAGCCAATAAGTTCCTTTTACAGAGGAACAGATAAAAATGTTATTGCCCAAAACCTGTGGTAAGACAGATCCCAGCGCATGGGATAGGGGCCCAGATATGGGGTCGGGGCTCCCGCACCTCTTCATCCTCTACTTTGCTCACTCCTGTGACCCACCTCTGTGGAATCTTGCCCACTCTGGGGGTACCTGAGATTAGAATCAGCAGCAAAGCTGCTCTGGCTAAGACTGTCCTCTGGAGCCCAGGGTAGGGCCACAGGCATTGGCTTCCAATCCGATAAGGCGCGGGTGGGTGCAGACACCACCCTTCCACAGGGCACGGCGGGCCAGGTTCACAGGCCGGACACATTTATAACAGCACGGACTCTGTGAAGAGAGTAGAAGGAGGGCAGGCAAGGGCCAGCGAGAGATTTATCACCGTAATAGTGGCTCTGACAGGCCTTGGAGTGAGGTGTCCGTGGGGGTGCAGGTGGGGACAGGGTCAGGAGCTGATCTGAAACATAAATTTGGGGAGAGCAGCTGGTGGCAGCTGGGCCAGCTCTGTGGAGCCGCGGAAACGACAGAGCCATTGTGTCTCGAGATGCCATGAGAGATGTGCTGTTGTTATATTAATATACTTTATCTCCCAGCAGCCCTAAGTAGTGGCTGCTGCTCTCACGCCTCTTTTACAGATGAAGTAGCTGAGGCCCAGAGAGGTTAAGTGACTTGCCCCAGGCTATACAGCTAGTAAGCAGCTGAGCTGGGACGGTCTTTCTCCTTCAGAGCTGTTCTTGAACTGACCATAGGAAGATTGCCAGCACTTGGTCAAGTGTGTTCTGTAAGCTGTGACAGCCCGCCACCACCAGCCCTGGCTTTCCTGGGCAGCGCTGGCTTTTCTGGGCAGCGCTGGCTTTCCTGGGCAGTGCTGGCTGGGGAACGTGTGAGTGCCGTGGAGTTGGGTGGGCCTGGGTGCAAACCCTCCATCCACTCACTCCCACTTGGCTGTGCAGCATTGAGTAAGTGAATTGGCCTCTCTGAGTGGTAGACGGTACTCCCACGCACCAGTTAGGGTTGTGAGGCTAAAACCTAAAGAACCCGGAATCCTAATTTGGAAAACTGGTATAGCCAGCTTGGCTCTGGGCTCAGCCGTGGGTGCTTGCCCTCCGCCAGGCAGACTTGGGTACGGCATGACCCCGGCTTTGCAGACAGCCTGTTGCTGAGGGCGTGGCCGGACCCCCAGAGGGAGCTCAGTTGCAGGCTGCCCTTGCCAGCAGGTGACCGCGGACCTCTCATTCCTTTTTTGGAGCCTCCGTCTCACCACATCCGACAGGCTGGGGCAGCCGTCCACGGAGCCTCCCCTTATGCACCCGCTTTAGTTGAGCAGGTAGGACAGGGCTTTGAGATCTTGTTTTAAATCAGGGGCTGAATTGTGTCCCCTCCAAAGGATGTTGAAGTCCTATCCCCCCCAGGAAGGTCAGCTGCGAATGTGACCTTATTGGAAATAGTCCCGATCAGCAGATGAAGTTCAGGTCAAGGTTAAGGTTGGAGTGGGCCGAATCCTGCACGACTCGTGTCCCTTTAAGGGACATTTGGACACAGAGTCGCAGGGAGATGCCACTTGAGGATGAAGGCAGAGATCAGGGTGACCTGCAAACCACCGAGCCCACGGTCCCACGGCGGACCACCCAGAGCTGGGGCGGACCTGGAGCAGAGCCTGCTCACAGACCCCAGAAGGAGCTGGCCCTGCGGACACCCTCCCCTGAGGCTTCAGGCCTCCAGAAGCACCGAGCTCTTGCTGGTGTTTAAGCCACCTGGCCTGTGGTCCTCTGCCGTGGCTGGCCCAGGATGTCACACACCAGCTGGTTCTAATGCGCTGGCTATTGTTTCCAGAAACAGCCGAGGTTCCTCCTCACTCGTAAATGCTCACGTCCCTGTGGCCCTTTCTTGGCAGTGACAGGGTTCTGGGGCACTCCGGGGACAGAGGCAGATTCTAACAGAGGACCGGTCTTTTGGGGGTGGCCCATTGCAAGGCCAGTGGAGGGAGGGGGCCTGGGACTCGGGTACAGACAGGTGGGCATGAGAAAGGTCACTGTGAGCTTCAGCCTCAGCGGATGCCGTGGCTGCCTGTGATAACCACCGTAAGGGGACAGGGACACAGGGGACAGGAGGTAATACTGGTACAGGACACTCAGATAAGGCAGAGCAAACAGGCCTGGCTATCATTTCTGGCTGACCATCAAAGCCCGTCACCCACCGAGGTAGCTCGTGTTCCGGGAACCTGTCTTGGTTTGCAGCTGGTCACATGGCCCCAACAGTCCTCTCGCCTCCCTCGTACCCACCATCCATGCTGCTGGACATGGGAGGGACCCAGGGGGGGCGTCAGGGATAGAGCTGGGAGGCCCAGGGGGCCTCAGGGGTCAGGAAACCAAGGGTGGGAGGGGCCAGCCTGCACAACCAGCCCATTTCATCACTGGTTCCACTAACGGGCTGAGAAATCTGTGGGTCCCAGTGCAGGCCACTCGCCGAGGCCTCAGAGCCAGGTGGTCCCAGACGATGACCACCGGGGGGGACGGGGATCTAGGAGCAGCTGCGGTTTCCTGGGTGCCAGGCCCTCTGGTCACCGGAGGCCAGGGAGGCCCTCTCAGCCCCACCAAGGTCTGAGGGCTGACGTGGGTGCAGGGGATCAGGAGCCCTGTGCCATGCTATACCGTGCCGGCCACCCTCCTCCTCCCAGATGGGGGTTCTGACTGGGTGATGGCACCCCAGAGGGGACACTGTGATGCCTGCAAGCAGTGTCGGTTGTTGTAACTGGGGGGTTGCTGCTGGCATCTAGTGTGAGGGGTCAGGGATGCTGCTCAGCACCCCGCAATGCCTGGAACACCCCCCACAAAGAATCCTCTGGCCCCAGATGTCAGTAGTGCTGAGCGGGGAAACTGTTCTTGGCTCAAATTCCCACTTTATAAGATGCTCCAAGATGGGGTTCGCAGGTTGTTTCAGGGGTAGCAGTGATTTGGCACAAGGACAGAGGTGGGTAATTCCCAGTGACTCCTGAGTGGCCAAGTCAAGTCTGTGGGAGTCTCCATTCAGCCTCTCACCGTGCAGCTGAGGGTCCAGGGCCAGACACAGGTTCGAGCTTCGCCCAGGGCTGAGTCACAGGCCATGCCGCCCACTGCCCAGAGCCTCCCCGCAGCTCCCTGCTTATTCCACCTTGGACTCTACTGTCCACTCACTATCCAGAGTCACCCCCTTGAAGGCAAATCCAAGTCCGTTGCTTGTTGCTGGAAACCTTCCAGCAGCTTCTGTGCACAGTTAGAGAAAATTCCAAAACCCTCCCTGGGGCTCCCCAGCCCCTGCATGACCCTGCCCCACGGACCCCCTGGGGTCCTCACTCAGTTATATATTTTTTTTTGGTATTTACAACCATGTGATGTATTTATTTATCCATTTATTCTCATGTTCGTTTATGGTCTGTCTCCCCTGCCAGCACAGGAACTCAGAGAGGGGCCGGGCCTCGGTCCCTGGGGTTCCCGCTGGGTCCTCATCTCTGGGAACAGGGAGGTGGTGTTGGGACCAGCATTGCCTGAGGGTGCAGACCTGGGGTGACACTGTGCCCCTGCCGCCCTCCCGCTCAGTTCCTCGCTGGGGGGCAGCTTGGGGAGGCGACTGTCCTTTGTGCACTTACTCGCAAGAAGGAAGAAAACCCGTGGTAGAGGGTGAGCAGCCCTCCCTGAAGACACGTCCATCCCTAGAACCTGCGGACGTGACCTTATTTAGAGGTGGCATCTTTGCAGATGTGCTTAAGCTAAGCTTTTTTTTTTTTTTTTTTTTTTGCTTTTTAGGGCCCCGCCTGTGGCATATGGAAGTTCCCAGGCTAGGGGTCCAATCAGAGCTACAGCTGCCGGCCTACACCACAGCCGTAGCAACTCAGGGTGCAAGCCACGGCTGCCACCTACACCACAGCTCGCAGCAGTACTGGAGCTGGATCCCCAACCCACGGAGCAAGACCAGGGATCGAACCTGCGTCCTCATGGATGCTCCATTCACGTCTGTCACTGCTGAGCCATGACGGGAACTCCAAGCTAAGCATCTTAAGATGAAACCGTCTTGGATTACCTGGCCAGGCGGCAAATCCAATGGCAAGTTTCCTGTGTGAGACATAGAAGAGACACAGGGAGAGGCCGTGTGAAGGCAGAGGCAGAGGGTGGAGGGATGCAGCCATGAGCCAAAGGTGCCTGGGGCCTCAGGGGCCGGAAGAGGCCAGAAGGACCCTCCCCTAGAGCCCTGCCCACACCCTGGTTTCAGACTGCTGGCCTCCAGACTGGGAAACAGTATGCTTCTGTTGCGGCTGTTTTCTGCAGCAGCCCTAGGAAACGCACACCTTAGCTCCTAGGTGCTCAGGATTCGACTGCTTCTCTGAGTTGCCCTGTAGTCCGTGAGGTGCACAAGCTGGATGGGATCTTGGCTCTCAGCCTGGTGTCTGCGAGACACGAAGGAGTTGCCGAGAAATCAGCCAGCGCCACATTCCTGCAGCGGAGGGCAAGCAGAGTTGAGGGCTTGGGATGGGGAACAGACTTCCTTGTAATCAAATCCAGAAGCCGCCTTGTAAACCTTATTCCAAGAGCCCCTCTGGGTCCTGAGCATGGGCAGCGAGACCGGGGATGTGCTTCCTTCAAGCAGGCAGATCCCTGGGGCCTGGCTGTCCGGTGATTCCAGCTGAGGAACGTTCCAAAAGGGTCACTGAAGCAGCGCTGATCTCCCTGGGCCAGAGCGAGCCGCTGGCTGCCGTCCTTCTCACTGAGCACCTTGGTGCTGGGCAGCCCCTGGGGCCAGAGCAGGCTGGGGGCTCTGACCGAAGGGCGGGGACCTGCTCCGCATGAGCCTGCAGGGAGAAACTGGAAAAGGGATGATGCCCACGAACCTGCTACCCAGCAGTAACAGTGACAGTAGGTGTCTCGGGACTCCTGGCCAGAATCCCCAGGTCTGGCGCCGCCCTGCTGGGTAGGGAGGCTGGGCCCTGGAGCAGGGCCCCCTGCTTGAGTCCTGACCGCCCCCTGCTGGTGTCTCGCAGGCTTGAGCGTGTCGTTTGTCCCCTCTGAGCCTCGGTTCCTCCAGCTCTCTGTGGAGCGGGTGCCAGGAAGGGCATGACAGGGACCTAAGGAAATCAGAGCAGCGAGACCGGGAGCCTGAGGCCAGGCCTGGGCTTGCATGGGCTCTGCCCACACTGTGTTCCGGGTGGCTCGGAGGAGCTCACCGCCGAGAAGGAGGTGGCAGCGGGGCCTGCTGATACGGTCGTTGTAAGCTTCAAAGAGAACGTGCGTATCCGCTACGCACTTAGCATCTCCGTGTAGCCTAAAAAAAGGAAAGACTTTTTATTGCCTGTGTTGCCAGAGTCTAAGTGTGGAAGGATCTGAATTCTAAAGAGTCGTTACTGCTGACAGCTGTGTGACCTTGGCTGGTTTACTTACCTCTCTGGTATTCCATTTTCCTTTTCTGAGAAATGATGGTTAAAGGACCCATCTCGTGGGCTGACTGCAAGGATGAAGGGAGATTGTGACCTAGCACGGTGCTTGCACACTGGTAACGGCTGGTGCCTGTCGTGTGTTGCCACAGTGGTGCTCCGCCCCCACTGACATGCCTTCTCTGCATGAGGGGGGTGCAGTCTGTGCAGGATGTAGCTCGACTTTGCAGAGTTAGGACATGGGGAGCAGCTGGCACAGTCACCATCAGCCATATCTGGAGTGATTTTAGCTACTGGTTTGCTAACTGCTCGTCTGTCTTCCTCCCTGGAATGTAAGCTTCGTAGGAGCCGCCCGGCTCTCAGTGGCGGGCTAAGAATAAGAGTGGGAGAGACGGGGATGGAGGAATCTTCCCAGCCCCTCCCGAGGAGCCCGGTCGTGTGCATCCAGCCTCCTCGGAAGTCTTAGGAAGGGGGCAGTGGTATCATCTGCCATTTCACTTACGGGGAAGCAGAGGCACAGAGAGGTTAAGTCACCTTCCCAAGGTCACATGGCAGAGGCAGGAGGTGAACCAAGACAGCATGGTTGCAGAGCCCTGTCTTCTAATCATCTTGCTGTGTTGTGGTGTACGTGAGTGTGTGCTTGCGTGTGTGTGACTGTGCACATGTGCCCGTGTGGTGTGTGCACAGCTGCGTGTGCAGGTGCACATACATGCCTGTGTATGTGCACACATGTGGGTATGACGCCGAGGGCACATCTTTAAAGCGGGCGACCGGAGGAGGCTTATCAGAAGAGTTGGCGTTTGGGCTAAAATGAAGTGAGACCAGCAGAGTGAGACATGGGAGGGTCTCAGACCAAGGACTGGCGAGGGCAAAGCCCTGGGGAATCAGCTGCTGGGCTTTCAGAACCGAGAGTTGGTGGTGCCATAGGCCCGAGTGCCTGTGTGGACGACCCCGTCCTCCCTTGTACGGGGAACCCCGGCTGGGGGTGAAGCCCGGCTAGCGGGGTCTTTCACCACGCGGGCTTCCCTGATCCCTCATGGTGGCCTAGGGCTGCTCCTGGCCACTAGATATGTCTTTTCCGTGGCTCTGGACGTGGAACCCGCGTCCTGGCGCCTCCTGTCATAGGTGCTGTCAGCAGTGTCCCCACACCCAGCCTTCATGGCCTCTCCCCTCTCCACTGTGGGCACCCAGCTCCTGCCAGGCTGCGAGGCCTCCCCTCTGGGCACTCAGTGCTGGCCCCTGAAACCTCTCTGACTGTCCATCAGGATCCACCCCCCCCCCGCCCCCCCGCTGCTAGACGGCCACCAAGGGACTGGTGTGTTTCACATCCTTGCTCCTTCTCAGCAGGGAATGGCGGTCTCCAGACACTGAACATGAGGCTCGTTTTTCAAATTCTTTGACAGAATGCTTTTTTCAGGGCCGAGGGCTGGTCAGCCTTCCCCCGTCCCGCCCGGCTGGGCCTCCGTGAAGTCTTGATGGGAACAAGTGGGCTGCGGGCAGCTCCCTTTCCTCCCCGAGCATGTGGGTGAGCTGGGGGTGGGGGGCGGAGGGCCGGGCCCTGCTCTCGGGAAAGGCGCATTACCTCTCCGAGTCTCTTGAAGGAGACCAGAAATCCTAGAGCAGGCCCAGAGGCTGGGGGCTGGGGAGCAGAGCTGGCCTGGCAGGCTTGCCCTTGGGGACTCCAGTCCAGCTGGGGGAGACAGACACTCAGCTTATACTCCGTGGAAAACCGCGACTGCTTGTGGGAGCCCCCTGATGCCAGCTGGGCCCTTTCTGGGGGGCCGACTGCCCTGTAAAGAAGGCGGGCCGCCATGTGCAGGAGCAGGCCTGGGGGGTAGGGGTGGAAGATGAAATCCATTGGTGAGGCAGGACGAGCCCTGCCTCTGCCTTGTGCGCTGTAACTCCCTGTGGGCGCCGTCGCATGCACGCTTGGTGGGCAGAGAGGCAAGCTGTGCACTTTCGAAGGGTATGCCTTTCCCTGTGTATGCCCTGGGTAAAGAGTTCAGAAAGCGTTTGTCACCCGAAACGTCTGGAGTCACACCAACCTTTTTAAAACGTGTGTTGTTTCTGGGTGTTGAGATTCTCTAGAATCTGCCTGCTCCCCCAGCCCCTTGTTGCTCACCTCCGCTCCTGTGTTCTGTGTTGGCTGCCTTGATCGTGAACGTGTGGTCTATGAAGTGTTTAAAGGTGTCCCACTCTCCTGGGTAAAGCCCATCTGCCTGCCACCCCTCGTGCCCCTGTGATTGGCATCCCTGGACGCAGGGTCTGTGGCAGATGCCGACAGACGCCCTCATCTCCTTGCGCTCTGCAGCTGGGCCTGGAGGACCTCCCCAAGACCGTCTTGGGGAGGGACAGGCTGATGGCCTTGGCCAGGGAAGCCCGTCAGTGCAGAGGGGGATGGCGTTACCTGGCCGGCCCGTGCCTTTAGAACTCAAGATCAGCCGCTGCTCTGCCGCTCCGTCGTTCATTCATCCAGCAGGTGCTGGCTGTGCGTCCCCCGAGAGCCAGATCCTGCTCCAGGTGCTGGGGACATGGCCGTGGGTCAAGTCCTGCTTTCCGGGGCTGTAGTGGAGTGTGGGGTAAACGTTCTGAAACGTGGGGGCCGTAAGTTCTGCAAACACCGACAGGCCGAGTGAGGGGTGGAGAGAGATGGGATGTTCTTTTCACCACGCGGGGAGGCTGCCCTCTTTGACAAATTGAAGTTAGAGCAGAAACCTCAGGGAGGGAGAGGGGCCAGCCGAGCCAGGCCTGAGCAGCTAGCATGGCCTGAGTGGGGGGTGAGGGGGTCGGAGGGTGGCAGGGGCGGGGATGGCAGAGCAGATGGTCGTGGTTTTCTTCTGAATGTGATGGAGGCCACGGGGCCATACAGGATGTCCCTATGTGGTGTTTCACACACAGCTGCCAACACCACGCCGTGCAGAGGCGGGCCCATGACCCTCCCCTGGAATCCGGCGGTGGGGACAGGAGAACGCAGTGGGAGTGATGCCTGTGTCTCCCAAGGCTGGGCACCAAAGGCCGCGCAACGCCCCCTTGTTTGTGGAAATAACTGTTCTCGCAGCCCCGCTGGGCACGAAGTCCAACCACCCTGAGGCCACCGTGCAGTCAGGAAGCTCCAGACGTGTCGAGTTCATAGGTTTACACTCTGGCACACTCCCAGGGGGTGTCCTCTTCCCAGTCATCCCAGGCTCGCGGCTAGGTGTGTGACTAAAGAAGCTTCCAGAAGATTCAAGTTCTTGGTGTCTGCATTTCCCCACCTCACTCCAGCCATCCGAGTGTTCCCAGCGGAGGTCCCCAAAGGTGTGCATCAAAGAGAAGTATTCCTGCTGTGGTCTAAGCACATTTCCCACCTGCAAAATCCAGGATCATCCCAGTTGTTTTGTGGCCCTGGGTTTTGGCGTGGCTTGAGACCCAGCTGTGAATGAACAGAACCCCTGTTTAGGGTAGGAAAGCCCTGGGCTGCAAGGCTCTTCTTGGGTTTTAATGGTGATCAAGCCCCGAGGCCTCAATGCGGCCGAGGCTTTGGGTGCTCCCTCTGGGCCCCACGCTGCTGAGCCGAGTGTTTCAGATCCATCATCCTGTTTAACCTTCACAGCTCCCATGGGCGGTGGGCATCGTTACCGCGGTTCAGACGGAGAGAAGGAGGCCTGTGACAATGAAGTGGCTGCCTCGGGGCCACATGACAGCGTGAAGATGGGTGAATGCACCCACGACCTGGCTCTCGACCGCCGCCCCTCAGCAGCTCTGTGTCTTCATGACTTTCGTCTGCCTCCCTCTGGCTGGACGTATCTCCTCCCCGCTCCTCCTCCTTCCAGCTTGTTATGGGGCGAGGAGCCTTCAACCAGACTCTCAACTTAGAAAGAACCATCGTCCCTTCTGTCTTGGTGCCTCGTTGCGCAGAAGAGGAAACTCAGGCTCGGAGACGTGACACAACTTGCTCAGGGAAGTGGGGTTGCAGCCAGGACTCTAAGCCACCCCTTTGCATGACAGGTCTGAGGCCACTGCTGGCACATTAGCTCTGTCTCCAGAAATGCTTGAGGGTTAAACATAGGCCTACACTGCGAGTCACTGGGCCCAGAGTGAGATGCCTGGGACTTCACTTTGGTCCCCGACTTTGAGGTACTGAGAGGCCTTTCCTTTCGTAGTTGACCAGATTCCTGGAAGAAGGGGGTCGATGGCATTGTTCACAGCGAGGATGGTGGGAGCCACGATGCTCCCAGGGAAGGGAGCTCTCCCGGGCTCTTTGCGAGAGCGCCCGGTCGCCGAGTCCCAGCTTTAAGGAGCCAGCCCGAGAGTGTGCAGCGCTCCTCGCGGACAGAGCAGGCCCCGCGCCAGCTCCCAGCAAGGTCGGAAGCCACAGCCCAGGGTGGCCAGAAGGCCTAGGCCCAGGACAGCGGTCTTCCCCGTCAGGCCTCTGGCTCCCACCCCATCCCTTCATTTATGCCACATGAAGCTTCTGTCATGTTTCCAGAGTGTTCAATGGAAGAAAAAAATGCTGAGCTCCATGAGGGCAAATGCCGGCACTCTAATCTATATCGTGTTGGACTGGGAGACTCTGTAGGTACCATTGTGGCTTATGGATCCGACAGTGTGCCCCCCACCCCGATTCCTCCTACATGATTTTGTTATCGACAGAGAAAGCGAAGTCGGACAAAGCCGGTTCTGGCAGGTATGGCTGTGGGCAGCCAGACTTCTAAGTGCTTTGCATGCCTGATTCACGGGTCCCCTGTATGATGAGCACATGGCAAAGAGTTCTGAGCTAAAGGAACAGCAGTTGCAAAGCCTCTGAGCTGGAAAGTGTTGCTTTGGTTTCTCTAAGACGGGAGTGCTAATCCCTCGTGGACCTTGCTATTGGGTGAGTGAGGTGAAACTGGGCACACCCCTGCTCAGGGATGGGGGGACTCCCTCACCATGAAAGGCACACACTCCAGAGGAGAATTCTGCATGGAGAGCAGCAGATGTGCACACAGCCCATCCGCACAGATGCCAGGCACTCCCTCAGAGCCCCGGGTCAGACTGGAATCTGGACGCGGGGACATGTGTCCCCACAGGGGGGCCTTTCTTCTGCCTCTTAACCCCAGAATTATGAATGGCTCCACTGTGCTTTTCCAACACCGAAAACAGCCCTCCACATGGCGCCCGTCAATAACGGTGTATTTTTAACAGCAGCCTGCTCTGGGGAAGCGGAAAACCTGCACTTGAAAGCGCAGGCATGGCCTCCCAGCTGCCGGGACAAGGACTCGGGGGCCTGGATTTGGGGGCGGGTCAAAGGGGAGATGAGTGAGCCGGAGGTCCGGGGACAGTCACCCTGTTTCTCAGGCCAGCCTCTGGGTAGCCTCTCTTGAGGAGGCAAGAGGCTGAGCTGTGGTCCTCATGCCTCTGCCCATCCATTGCCCAACCCGGGGCCCAGCCTGTGACTGTGAGGCCCGTGTGTAGCTTGTGGACGTGGCCGCCGGCTGCCGAGGTGTGGGCTCTCCGTGTGCGGGGTCCTGTCTGGTCTCGCGTCTGCTGCTTCCTGGACTCCATCAGGGCTGTGATTGCAAAGGGGGTTACAAGCCCCAGGGCAGGGGTCGCACCCCATTCCTCCCTCCAAGTAAGACCAGGAAGCATCTAGAACCCGCGGAAGGGGAGGGACCAAGAAGCTATCCCACCCACATGCCAGGCAGACCGGTGGGCAGGCCGACCCTTGCTCCTCCCAGGTACCTTCTGCTTCTGGCTTCACTGCTTCACTGGCAGGCAACTTAGAGGAGATAATCAGCATTACTCTTCTTAAATTAAGACAACTGAGGTTTTTCTATAAGCAAGTGACAGATACTCGTTAAGCCTTTTTACTGAACAGTCTGAAGGAATAAAAATGAGTTCTTCCCACTGATCGGAGAAAACCGCCTTTAGCCGTTTAGTGTTTACGGTTTCAGGCCTTTATGTATTTTACTCAGTGTTTCTTCTGCTCTTCATGCGTATTTCCTTAACAGGCACAAGCTGTAACCCAGCCTGCGCTCTCCTTTGCTCGCTCTTCGCCTGTGCCCGGGTCCAGTTCTCCCCCCCACTCCAGTACCCCCCTCAGAACTTCGCTGAATTTCCCCGAGTGAGCCCTGGCCCAGAGGATGCTGGGAGAGGGAGGCAGCGGGGGAGGGGAGCTGCAGGACAATGGGGCCTTGTTTTCCCTGCGAGCGAAACCCTGCTGGACCCCACTGGCGAGCGCACTGGCTCCTTGCGGAGTCAGCATTCTGCCCAGAGTGAGTGAGAGGCTAATTAAGAGGGGCTTGCACTGGCGTGAGCGCTGGCTGCACATCAGAGGGCCCACGGCGATGACTGTTTTGGTCAGGAAGCTGGGGACATTGTCATGAGGGTGGACAAAGCAGGCCCTCCCCCAGCCCTGCCCTTTATCAGTTTCCTCCTCCCCCTGGCTGCGAACAAAAGGCCGCCAGTACCTGGGGGCCGGGGAGACACTGTGACACAGGATGTTCCCAGCATTTTGGATGTTTCCTCCGCCGTCTGACTGATATGTCCTAGAGAGAGCACTGGGATTCTCCAGGGAGCGCGGGGCTGTAAAAACTCCAAAACACAGTAATAACAAAGCCATAAATCTCGGCCTGCCACAGCAGCTCCTGACCGAGGGCGTCCTGCCCAGGCCGCACGATGTGGCCTTGGGAGGCCCAGGGAGTCAGAAGTGGTCGGGGGCCAAGCGACGGAGCGTGGCCCAAGTGATGCTGTCCATAGCTCGAGGTCGGGGCCGCCCCACCAGGTGCATGAACACGTGCACATCACCCCCCCTCGAGGCACAGACGGGCTGGGGAGCCTGGGCACTTGGGACAGCAGTGGGGTGGAGGGCCAGGAGCTCCAGGTTTGGTGCCCATAAGAGCAAGATCTGGGTCTCATCTCTCTTCTCTGTCGACGAGCAAGTTGCTTGACCTTCCTCTGCTTGACCTTCCTCCTCATAAAACGGGGCTCATCGCACCCATTTATGGGTTTCCTTGGAGGTGGAATGAGCCGACATCAGGCAGGCATCTAGGGTGATGCCGAGGAGATGGTCTGTGCTCACTGCGTCTCCACCTCCCACCTGCTCTTCTTGTGGGCACCGTTTCCCTTCCATGTCAGCAGCCGCTTCCGGTGTTGTGCAGAGAGGATTTAATTCAGCGATGTGGGTTTGTAGGCGATGGTTGAGTGAAAACATCCAATAGGGGTGGTGAGGTGCCACGTGGATTAGCAAGAGGAGAAAGTCACCAGCACTCCTTGGGTTTCAGGGACAAAAGAGGAGTTGGTGTCATGGACCCCAGGAACCAGAGCCACGTGGTGAAAGCTGGCAACTTTGTAGTCCTGTCCAGTGGGAACAGGGACCATGGAGGGAGGGACTTCCCACAGGAGACAAGCCGAGAGAGACAGAGAGAGAGAGAGAGAGAGAGAGAGAGAGAGAGACTCAGAGAGAGAGAGAGAGAGAGAGAGAGAGATACTCAGAGAGAGAAAGAAATACTCCAGCTTTTTCCTCTACTGGCTGCACCAGTGCCTCCCATTGACTGAGCTTAGCCGGATGTCTGAGAGCAAGGGAGCCTGGGAGATGTAGTTCACTGAGATCCAAAACAGCGAGAAGGGGTGGGGGTGGGGGGTAGCCCAGCCCAGCCCAGATCAAAGATCCGGTGGCTAATGATGGGGTTCTGGGGAGAGATTTCCTAGCTTGAGTCCCAGCTTCCCACTTCTTAGCTGAGTGACTTTAAGTGACTTATATAACATCTTTTGGCCTGCGTTTGCTTGTCCACAAACAGGGGATGTTGAAAAGTTTTAACGTATTGGGTTGTTATGGAGAACAAACGCGACAACATCCGTGAAGCCAGCAGCACACATCAATAAAAGTCCGCCAGCACAGATTTCAGAAAACTGGGTTCAAACAGAGATCAGATCAAGGCCTGTATATGACGGCAAATACTGTCCAGCTCTCAGCATGGCACTGGCACATTTGGGCTTGGGTCCCTCTTCAAAGAAGCAGGTATAACAACCACTTTCTTGGGAAAAGAAATTTCTTGGGAAGAAATCACTCATAAACGTTCACCACATCCTCTGCCAAGAATGACCTAAGCTCCCTGCTGCAGGTGGCTTTGGAGGGAAGAAAACAGGCTGAGGGCATCTCCCCTGTCACCCACATTCTTCAGGGATTAGAAAACCATTAGCTGGAACCACAGTGGAGACATTCAGCAATGGCCACCCGTCATTGGAAACGCGGGCATATGCCTGCGTCTCATGTCCCCGTTCAGGGATCTGCACGTTCCTGACCCCCTGGCACAGCCTGTTGGCCTGGCTGCTCGTCCTCCTTGCGTACACGCTGAGCTCCCAAGTGGGAGCAAAACGTTCCGTTTCTGGACAGGAGCCTCTGCGGCGACTTCTTTACTTCCTGGGCAGGTCTTGAAGGAGGCCATGGAGTGAGTAATTCTCACCATGCCCTGCCTGGCCAGCCAGTGGGCATCTCTGCTGTAGAGGGGGAGAGGGCGGTGTTGCTAAAACCACCCACCTGCTCCAGAGTACAAGGCAGGACCCCCAGGGATCAGAGCATGTGAGGCACTGGCTCTTCTCTGGGCCTCCTGCCTTTCTCATGCTATTTAGCAAGTGCGTGAGCTAAATGGGACAAGCTGGGGAGCTGGGGACAGCCAGATTTCAGATGTGTTTTGGACCGCTTTTCAACTGGCTCTAGGCTGAGCCGCGATGGCCGATGTGAGGTGCGGCCTTGTCTGAGCAAAGTGTCCGCTGAGGCAGTGGTGATGGGGAGGAGGAGGATGTTGGTGACCCCTGCCGTTTTCAGGGTGTTTGCCGTTAGCAGGTGCTGTGTCAAGTGCCCTGTATCGTCCATTTAATTCTCCCAAGAGCCCAGTGAGCTGGAGGCTCTTGGGTAAAGCCGTTCCAGTGGTGCAGAGGAGGAAACTAGGGCTCAGAGGCGTGCAGTAACCTGTCTGTGGTCACACCGCTGCTGGGTGGTCAGTACGGTCGCAGCAGGTCTGCCTGATGGCAAAGCCCACAGGCACCTGCACTGCTTGCTGGCCCCGTGCCAGGCACAGTGCGAGGCCCTGTGAGCATTAAGATGCAGGAAAATGAGATAGGGAACTTGAGGTCGTGGTGCAGTGAACTGAGACTTGCTGAAGGGCAGACTCTACTGTTCCACCAAAGCCACTAGGGCTCCCAAACTCCAGGGACCACCTCCACCCAAGAGCAGAGCGCACTGGCCGCCATCTTGGCAGAGGGCGGGAGGGTGTAGGCACCCCTTCCTCCCACCTCTCTCCGCAAGGGTGGCCGGAGATCAGTGGGAGGAGTGCGGGGACTGGCAGGGAAGAGGGCAGGAAAGACCCCAGTGTGGAGGTGTGTTGGGAGCTGAGTTTGCTGGTTTGCAAGGTGCAGACAAAGAGCACTGAGCCATGGCTTTGCCAGCCTTGGAGGTGTGTGCTCAGACCTGTGTGAGGTGGGCTTTGGGGACTCAGGATTTCAGAACCTCTTTCCTTTGTCCCAGGACTTCACCCGAGAGCCTGCGCCACTCCCCGCTTCAGTTTCCTCTTCTGGACCCAGAAACGGATGGAGTCGCAGCTCCAAGAGTTATCACAGGTGCAAACGAGCCAGTGTACAGGATGCTCCCGACTTGCTGTCTGTGTGGGAGCTCGTCGGGGCTCCAGAGCCCTCCAGCTCCGTCAGGATGGGGGCCTTGCCCTCCTGTGACAGATCCAGAAACAGGCCTGGAGAGGCAGGGCCGGGCTCGTAACTCAAGACCTTGAGGCCTGGCCCAAGGCTTGGGCTCAGGCCTGAGCAGCCTTCCTGCCTCTGAGTCCTTGCTGCACGGTCACCTGTTGTTCCCAACTCCAGCATCACCTCCTTATCTTGTATGGGAAACACAGGCATCGTGGATTGATGATTTATTATAATATCAAGGGAACTGAGTTTTGCTTTGGTCCAGGAACTGCACGATGCCCTCTGAGGTGGTTGGGACCCCCTGGTGAGTTGTGACACCGGGTAGGGACAGGCTGGCCCAGAGGCCCAAGTGTTCCTTGGTTTTAAGAGCGAGAAGGCAGCTGCCCTTAATCTCGAGAGCTCCCTAAAAGATAATCACGGTCCGGTAACAATAAAGAAAGTGGGAGGGGAGCAGCCCTTGGCTGTCCACCTTTGGAACCGCGGCTGGAAGAGCCAGCCCTCGGCCTCCGGCGGGCTGGAGGACCTCAGGTCCCCTATGTTGGGTCCTTCCTGCAACATCTGTGTGGGCAGACCGTGCTCGCTGTCCCCTTTGCAGGTGGGACAAAGCAGCTCAGGTGGAGGCTTGGCCGGGGTCGCCGCTTGGGGTGCCGGGGTTCCCCTCCTGCTCCGCGTGCACAGCTCCTGGCCGGACTCCAGGCTGCCGCGCAAGAGATAAGACCGCTGAGCGCACATCCCGCTCATCCTGTGGGGGGTGGGATGCTGGGGGGAGGAAGGACTCCAGACATAATTAGAAGGGTTTCAGGGCGAGTGGAAAGTTCTCAGGAAATGTATTCTCATTAGAGCTGGCCTCTTTGCTCCCGGGAGAGCGCGCACGCGTGGTTACTGGGCCTCTGCTCGCTTCCCGGCCTCCTACGTGAAATCCTGTTCTTCCAAAATGGAGCCAAAACTCAGGTTGCTCTCCCACATGAGCTTTTCTTTCTGCTGAATTTTGAAAAGAATCTGAGAGGCTTTCAGCCACCAAAGAGAAGACCTAGACACCCCTGGGCGAAGGGGAGCTCTGGCCACCTGTGGGTTCCGAGACGTGGCCTGACTGCTCTGTGCTTCAGCTGCCCCGTCTGCAGACGGTCTGTGGACAGCGAGGAGGGTGTTGTCCGGAAGCCGTCCAGGGTCCTCTTCGGGCCTGGGACGCCAGCTCCTGGCAAGGAGGGCCGTGTGGCCTAGCGGCAGGAAGAAGGGGCTGTAGAGCAGAACTGCGGCTCGCGGGTGCCGACCCCTGGTCTTGGGCAGGTCAGAGCCACATGTCTCCTCTTCCCCCTCAAAGCCCTCCTTGTCACTCTTGGATACCCTCTCACATCTGGTGTCCTAGTGAGACTTGGAGTTTCACGGTGACACCGCTGTCCCCTGGCACCCTTTCCACCTGCTGATGGTGGAGCAGAGATGGACCTGGGCGCCTCCTGTGTCCTTGCTTTCCCTTGCTGGTCCGTGACCACATCTGGTCCTGGTGACAGCTTCCAGGGAGACCTGCCTCCTGCCATGGCTTCTCCTGAGAGGCTGTGCAGCTACACGCCAAGCAAGGCCAGTGCCATCCTGGCCCCAGGGCCCTTGGCATCCTGCGCTCCAGGTACGGCTGCAGCACTGCCCCCCTCAAGGATACTCATGCAACTCGGGGAGGGGAAACCTTAAATAAACTGCAGGAAGAAAAAAATCCGTTCTCCCCACTTTCCCAGAACCCAGGGCTTCCACACTTTGGGAACATGTTGGTTTTGACTCTGAGCCCGTCGTGGACCTGGACGTGGATCAAAGAGGGTGTATTGTTTTTCCTAAAAATGTTGGGATAGATCAGATCAGCAGAATTTCAGGTGCTGTGACTCAGCGTTTCCTCTGCTGCTCCCCTTCCCTCCTGGGCCCCCCGCGAGGAGTGCAGTCCTTTTCCTCAGGGAGGCGCCCTGCGTGGTGCTTAAGGTCGTGGGACCTGGCATAGGGCACGAACAGGTGTAAATGTGCCTCTTACCAGCTGCTCAGGATGACCACAGGCGAACTCCTGTGTCCGTGGGTCTCGGCACCGCTCATTTCCCGTGGGCTAAGAGTGAGCCCACGCTCCTCACCGCTGGCGTGGTCACGTGGGAAGAGAGAAAATGCACAGAGTTGCTCGCAGGGAACGTGGCAGAGTGAGTGCTGCAGCAATGCTGATGACCCGTCATCCCATCGGCCCCTCCAGATGTCGCCAACACGCGGCGGGTCATCTGGAGCCCACTCCCAGCCTCCCTCTTTAAGCACCTGCTTCTCTCCACCGAGAGTTCGCTTGGCTCAGAGATCAGGGCCCTGCAGGGATTCTGTGGCCCCAGGGGCAGCCCCCACCAGAGGCCGGAGAAAGGGGCCAATACCCAGCTCTTTTGTTTCTCAGGCAGATAATTTTGTTTCTTTCACGTCCTCCACCAGGGTCCCCACCAGGACAGCACCCCAGTTGCTCCTCTTCATCATGCCCCCCGGGCTGGCTCCTCCCTCCCGTCTGTTTTCTCCATCCTCCTCCTGCTGCCTCCCGAATTCACCTCCCAAATCACTCACCTTCTCCCACATCCTTGCCGCTCTCATCCCCATGTGTGTTTGGGGGGACCCAACCAAGACAGTACTCACTAAATATTAGGTATCGTTTTTGTTCAGATGGGCTGGGTACAGAATTGCAGTAACTTACTGGTCAGGTTTTGTCCTCTGGGTTACATTTCCCATCTTACCTCTGTGATGCCAGATGCCGATTTGGAAACACCCATACGCTTATCATGCAGACTTTTCTAGAGCAGAGAGTAGGTGTCTGGCGAGGGGAAGGTGGGCGGCGAGGGACCTGAAGGCCCATGGGCAGCACAGGACTCTGGACTTTACCTCGAATGTGGGCACTGTGGGTATTTGGGATTCTGGAATCCAGAAACAGGGTGTTTCTCATCTTTCTGGAAGGAGAGCACATCACTTTTGTCATAAGAAGAAAATATTTGGAAGGTCCAAGAGTGATGCACAGGGTGCCTTGTGCAGGCTGACGGGGGTCGTGGAGTCAGGCCAGCTTAGGAGAGCCACAGGGTCAAGCTTCGGGATTCCTGTGAGACTCCAGTAAAGTGGACAGACTGAAAGTGTGTGTCGGGGCTGGGCGAGGCCAGTGAGGAGGCCGCAGCCTCTGGATGGACACGGGCCAGACCTTCACTGCAGGCGGAGTAAGCTTTCCCCGGCACTGACGGCAGCATTGCAGGTTGCAGATTCGGAAAGAGCCTAGGAACCTGGGGACGGTCGGAGTGGTTCTCAGAGAGGCCAGCCCCCTCTTCCCCAGGCTGGTGCAGGGCTGCGGAGCTGGAGGTCTGTCCCTGTTCTGAGGACAGACACCGCATTACAAGCCGCGGCTGGGCTTGGCTCTGGTGATAGCCAGCATCGTATGCCCAGACGCTTGTAGGATTCCCAAGTCTGCTGTTGATTTTCAAGCTGCAAACAAGAATGTATTCACCCTCTGGGCTTTGCCATAGCCTCACATTATCCACTTAGAGTCACGTTACAAAAATAGCTTTGAAACGTTTTGCTTGAAGAGTTGGACACATCCACTCACGGGCAGGGAGGTTTCGTTGGGTCGCCTTGCCGGGCTTCGGGGCATAGCTCTTCACGCTGATGGCATACGCACCCATCACTTTGACACGAGAGGGGACGCTGGTTTTTATTATGCCCTCGAGAAAATGACGGGGGAACAGGAAGAACAAAAAGAATTCCCAGAGTGACCCGCGCCAAACCCTCAGCACATCCCTGTGGGCATAGACTTTTCCTTGGGCCCTTCGATTCCTTTGGTTTGAGGGAAGAGTCCCTTTTCCAGCCCTGAAGGACGGGGCCCGTCATGTCTCCCTCTCCGATAGTCTGACCGACGGCAGCCAGGCCGAGGGGCCCGCTCTGTGGGAGGGGGATGCGGCCGCCGCACCTCGGAGCAGCAGCGTCATCAGCGATGTGTTTGGGGACTCACTTGCTAGGTGCCGCCTCACCCAAGGTGCCCCGTCTCCCGCCTGGTGATCCCACTTCCTTCTTTATTTTTGTTTCCTGTGACATTCAATTCAGTTTTATTACATGCCGTCGTGGGAGTCACAGAGGGACCCCGGTCCCCCACAGGGGACCTAACCTTGCATCACTGCAGTACCGCGGTACCAACAGGAAGCCCACAGGGACGCGATCCATTGGCCTTATTCAGATTTCACCAGTTTTACATATACGTGTGTGTGTGTGTGTGTGTATTTTTGGTCCTGTGCAGTTTTATCGTGAGTCCACTCCTGTGACCACAACCACACTCAGTGCAGTAGCCAGAGCAGCTCCGCGCATGCCGAGGGATCCTGTGACCGTTTCCTAGCCTCCGCCACCGCTTCTGCTCCAGCAGCCACTAAACCATCCTCCCTCCATCTCTGTCATTTTGTCCTGTCAAGAGTCTCGTATAAATGGGGTCGCACCACATGTAACCTCCGAGACAGGCTTTTTGCACTTGGTGTAGTTTCCGTGAGTCTGTAGACGTTGTTCAACGTGCCTGCTCCCCTTTGCGGCTGCCCCGTACTTCCCTGGTGATGCGGTGCTCTCCGTGTGAGCTTTCCCCTGGGGAAGCGCCCCCGGGCTGTTTCCACCTTTGCTCGAATTTGAAATAAGCTGCTCTGAACATCTATGGACAAGTTTTTATGTGAACATCAATTTTCATGAAAGGAATTTCATGGATTTCAGTGAAAATTTATGTGAACCCCGTCTTCTAGGTGGTCTTCCTGCTTGGCTTCTCATGCCTTAGAGCTCGTTCTCCCCAGGCCGTTCCCTTAACGCAGACCTGAGCCTGCGCCGTCCTCAAGAATTTCTCCATACTCTTTTTTAAAACCTTTATTGGAGTATGGTTGATTTACAGTGTTGTGTTCATTCCTGCTGTACAGTGCAGTGTACATATGTGTGTGTGTGTGTGTATCTATATATTCTTTCATATTCTTTTCCATTATGGTTTATCCCAGGATCTTGAATATAGTTCCCTGTGCTATATAGTAGGACCTTGCTGTTTATCCATCCTATAGATTCTTGTTTGCATTTGCTAATCCCAAACTCCCGATCCTTCCCTCTCCCCCTGCCCCTGCAACCACAGGTCTGTTTTCTACGCCTGTGAGTCTGTTTTTGTTTCGTTGGTATGTCGATTTGTGTTGTATTTTAGATTCCACATATAAGTGATATCATATGGTATTTGTCTTTCTCTTCCTGACCTATTTTGCTTAGCATGATAATCTCTAGGTGCCTCCATGTTGCCGCAGATGGCATTATTTCATTCTTTTTTATGACTGAGTAATATTCCTTTGTATATATGCACCACATCTTCTTTATCCATTCATCTACCAGTGGACATTTAGGTTGTTTCCAAGTCTTGGCTATTGTAAACAGTTCTGCTATGAATATAGGAGTGCATGTATCTTTTAGAGTTAGTTTTATCTGGATATATGCCCTGGAGGGTGATTGCTGGATCATATATGGCAACTTTATTTTTAGTTTTTTAAGGAACCTCCACACTGTTTTCCATAGCAGGCGTGTCATTACTTTTCTACCAACAGTGTAGAATGCCCTCGCCAGCATTTATTATTTGTAGACTTTTTAATGACAGGCATTCTGACTGGTGTGTGGTGGTACCTCATTGTAGTTTTGACTTGGATTTCTCCAATAATTGTAGCAATGTTTTGGCCATGCATGTGTATGTCTTCTTTGGAGAGAAGTATCTATTTTAGGTCTTCTGCCCGTTTTTTTTTTTTTTTTTTCCCACTGTACAGCAAGGGGGTCAGGTTATCCTTACATGTATACATTACAATTACAGTTTTTCCCCCACCCTTTCTTCTGTTGCAACATGAGTATCTAGACATAGTTCTCAATGCTATTCAGCAGGATCTCCTTGTAAATCTATTCTAAGTTGTGTCTGATAAGCCCAAGCTCCCGATCCCTCCCACTCCCTCCCCCTCCCATCAGGCAGCCACAAGTCTCTTCTCCAAGTCCATGATTTTCTTTTCTGAGGAGATGTTCATTTGTGCTGGATATTAGATTCCAGTTATAAGTGATATCATATGGTATTTGTCTTTGTCTTTCTGGCTCATTTCACTCAGTATGAGATTCTCTAGTTCCATCCATGTTGCTGCAAATGGCATGATGTCATCCTTTTTTATGGCTGAGTAGTATTCCATTGTGTATATATACCACATCTTCCGAATCCAATCATCTGTCGATGGACGTTTGGGTTGTTTCCACGTCCTGGCTATTGTGAATAGTGCTGCAATGAACATGCGGGTGCATGTGTCTCTTTTAAGTAGAGTTTTGTCCGGATAGATGCCCAAGAGTGGGATTGCGGGGTCATATGGAAGTTCTATGTATAGATTTCTAAGGTATCTCCAAACTGTTCTCCATAGTGGCTGTACCAGTTTACATTCCCACCAGCAGTGCAGGAGGGTTCCCTTTTCTCCACAGCCCCTCCAGCACTTGTTATTTGTGGATTTATTAATGATTTCTGCCCATTTTTTGATTGAGTCGTTTGTTTTTGCTACTAAATTGTATTAGCTGTTTGTATATTTTAGAAATTAAGCCCTTGCCTATCACGTCATTTGCAAATATTTTCTCCCAGTCCATAGGTTGTCTTTTCATTTTGTTTATTATTTCCTTGGCTGTGCAAAACTTCTAAGTTTGATTAGGTCTCATTTATTTATTTTTGCTTTTATTTCTATTACTTGGGAGACTGATCTAAGAAAAAAACATTGCAATGAATGTTTTGCCCATGTTTTCTTTTAGGATTTTTATTGTGTCTTGTCTTACATTTAAGTCTTTAAGCCATTTGGAGTTTATTTTTGTGTATGATGGGAGGGAGTGTTCTACCTTCATTGATTTACATGTGGCTGTCCAGTTTTCTCAACACCACTTGCTGAAGAGACTGTCTTTTTCCCGTTGTAAATTCTTGCTTCCTTTATCAAAGATTAATTGCCCAAGGCGTGTGGGTTTATCTCTGGTCTCCCTATTCTGTTGCATTGATCCACATGTCTGTTTTTGTGCCAATACCTCACTGTTTTGATTACTGTAGTTTTGTAGTATTGTTTGAAGTCTGGGAGGGTTAATGCCTCCTGCTTTGTTCTGAGTCTTATGTTTCCATATAAATCCTAGGATTATTCGTTCTAATTCTGTGAAAATTGTCATGGATAATTTGCTCGAGATTGCATTAAATCTGTAGATTGCTTTGGGTGGTATGGCTATTTTAACAATATTTATTCTTCCAATCCTAGAGCATGGGATAGCTTTTCACGTTTTAGAATCATCTTAAGTTTCCTTTATTAATGTTGTGAGTTCTCAGCATGTAAGTCTTTCACCTACTTGGCAAAGTTAATTACTAAGTATTTTATTATTTTTTGATGTGATTTTAGAAGAGATTGTTTACATTCCCTTTCTGATATTTCGTTGTTAATGTAAAGAAATGAAACTGATTTCTGTAGTTAATCTTGTATCGTGCTACCTTGTTGAATTTGTTTATCAGTTCTAGGAGTTTTTATGTGGAGTCTTCAGGGTTTCCTATATATAGTGTCATGTCGTCTGCATATAATGAAAATTTTATCTCTTCCCTACCAATCTGAATACATCTTATTTCTTTTTCTTTTCTGATTGCAGTAGCTGGGAATTCTAAAGCTATGTTGAAGAGAAGTGGTAAGAGTGGGCATCCTTGTCTTGTTCCAGATTTTGGCAGTAAAGCTTTGAGCTTTTTTTTTTTTCAAAGGGCCGCACCCAGTGCATATGGAAGTTCCCAGGTTAGTGGTTAAATTGGAGCTGCAGCTGCAGGCTTATACCACAGCCACAGCCAGCCAGATCCAAGCTGCATCTGCGACCTGCCACAGTCTGTGGCAACACCAGATCCTTAACCCACTGAGCAAGGCCAGGGATTGAACCTGCATCCTCATGGATACTAGTTGGGGTCTTAACCCAGTGAGCCATAATGAGAACCCCCAAGCTTTCACTTTTAACCATTTAGTATTAAGTTGGCTGTGGGTTTGTCATAAATAGCTTTTATTATGTTGAACTATGTTCCTTCTATACTCATTTTGGTAAGGGTTTTTTTTTTTATCATGAATGGATGTTGAAATTTATCAAATGTTTTTCCTGCATCTATTGAGTTGATCATGTGGCTTTCGGCCTTCCTTTGGTTTATGTGCTGTATTACAGTGGTTGATTTATGTATGTTGAATCATCCTGTGATCCTGGGATGGATACCACTTGGTTGTGGTATGATCTTTTTTTTTTTTTTGTCTTTTTAGGGCCCCACTCGAGGCATATGGAGGTTCCCAGGCTAGGGGCCAAATTGGAGCTAGAACCTCTGGCCTCCACCACAGCCACATCGACACGGGATACGAGCCGTGTCTATGACCTACGCCACAGCTCATGGCAACACCGCATCCCTAGATGGGAACTAGTCAGATTCATTTCCAGTGAGCCATGCTTGGAACTCCAGAATATGATCTTTCTTATGTGTTCTTGGATTCGGTTGCTCATATTTTGCTGTGAGTTTTTACATCTGTACGCATCAAAGATAATGGCCTATAATTTTCTTTTTTGGTAGTGACTTGGGTTTGGGTATCAGGGTGAGGGTGGCTTCATACGGTATCTTTGGGAGTGTTCCTTCCCCTTCAGTCTACTGGAAGAGTTTGAGAAGGACCCGTAGAGTAAAACTCGGGACTCTTAAGACAAAGTGAGACGTCCCTCCCATGACTTCTGAGGCTGGCCTGGTCCCTGCCGGTCTCCCCTGCGTATGGGCAGCCATTTGGAGACCAGATTCAGTCGCCTGCCCACTGGGTAACTCTGTGCTCCGGGGCTGAGCACCCTGGGCAAGCTCATTCATCTCTCTGCGCTCAAACGTCCCCACTTGGAAAATACGAGCAGTTGTAGAGCCTGACTCCTAAATTGCCCTGAGGATGCCATGACTGCTTTTGCGTAGGCTCTGAATTCCACAGCTGGCACCTGGTAAACATCCCGTGAGCAAAGGCCGGTGCTCACCCCTCCCTCTCCAAGTCCCTTCCCTCCCCGAGCTCCCATAACATCTGCTCTCCTTCTGTCCCTCGGCCTCGCTGTGCTCCCTCTGACCTTGGGGTTTGGCGCACACCATTCTCTCTTCATGGGTTGCTCTTCCTTTCCCTGGTTCTTATCGCTTCTGCCAGGAAGCCTTCCCTGACTCACTGGCCATCAGGGGTCCTTGAAATTTATTGGGACACCTACTCTTTTTTCAGGTCACTCACTACCACTGCTGACCATCTGTGTCTCTTTCCAGAAAACAGCTTCAGTGAGGGCAAGAATCAAGTCCTCCTGGTCCACTGAGTGTGCCCACTTGTGTATAATAGGTGCTCAGTTAATGCTGCTTCAGGAATGAGTGAATCTCACCATTGGCAAAGTGAGCAGTGCCCTCATGCCACTGCCTTTCAGCCACCTTCCCCTTTGGGCAGGGCCGTGTGGTCCACACCCACATGCCAGGCCGTCGATACCTGGTGAGAACAAGCTTGGCCCCTTCTCTTGGCTCCTCAGTGACACCTTGAGTGCCTCTGAGCTGACCAGGACGCCCCCTCTGCTCAGACTGGCGTTGCCTCGTCCCCCCGCGGGGCCTTCCTCCCTTGCCTTCGGTGCGGAGGCGCTGCGGCCCTCCCTCCACCTCGGCTCTGTCCCCGCGGCAGCCTCTTACCTCTCGCGCTGCTGTTTTCCACTGACGTGAAATTGACATCCTATCAGGTTAATGCTTTTCAGGCACATGGTTCAGCGGCACTTAGTGCGTGCGCTGTGCCATGCCAGCGGTGCCATTTCTTGGTCTAAAACATTTTAGTCACCCCCACAGGAGACCCTGTGCCCTCTCTGCAGTCACCCCCCTCGCCTTCCCCGGCCCCTGGAAACCCCGTCTGCTCTCTGTGGATTTGCCTGATCCGGACACTTTATGTAAATGGCATCGTACAATGTGTGGTCTTTTGTGACGGGCTTCCTTCACTCGGCGTGACGTTCTCAGGACTCTTCCCCACTGTGATGTGTGTCTGGACTCCATCCCTTTGTCTGCTGTGTGGAGAGACCGCCTCTGTGCTTATCCACTCGTCCAGTGGTAGAGGTTTGGGTTGCTTCCACCTTCCTGGCTACTGTGAATCGTGCAGCTGTGAACATGTGTCTGCACGTCTTTGAACACCTGCTCTGCACCCTCAGGTCCACACCTAGGCGTGGAGCTGCTGGGTCATCTGCTCATTCTGCTTTAACGCTTCGATGAGCTGCCAGGCTGTTTTCCCTGCAGCTGCCCCGCGTGACGGTCTCACCTCTTTGATTTGCGTTTCTCCCGCACACAGCCGCTCCAGGTACCACCCCGGACCTCCAGCCCAGGCTGTGCTCCAGCCCTTCTCCCTGAAGTGCCCCCACCCCAGCCTCCCATCCCCTGCTTCATTCCCCACGTGGACACAGAGGGGCTGCTGGTCTTGGTTGGAATTCTGGCACTGCCACACACAAGTTGGATGCCCTTCCGGGCCTCGGTCTCAGTTAACAGAGCGGAGATGTCCACCCAGCATGGAGTGTCACGAGGGCTCAGGGAGACATTACGTGGAAAGCACTGGCACTGCAACGGCTCCTCCAGGCTCAATGACCGTTGGCTTTCCTACTTCGTGCAGGCCCACTGTGGGCACAGAGGAAGTGGCAGCCTGGCCCTACCCCTGGGGCCTCAGAATGCACTGGGGAAGGAGGCTCAGCCTCGGGAGGCACCTGCTCATCACTTAGTGGCCCTGAGAATGACAGGAAACCACATGATGGCACCATGCTGGACTTTCTGGTGCAGACTGAAAACGAGCCATTTGAAGAGGACTTACAGCTCGTTAGGTTCCGCTTTGGAAATGCTAACAATGGGAACACTTGGGGAACCGACTTACCCCTGTGCCTTAACTCACTTTAATTCTCAGCATTCTTCCAAGGTAGCCGTCGTCATCCCATTTGGCCAGCAGGAAAACTGAGGCTCCACAGGGGAGGTATCTAGGTAAGCGGTGGCACCAGCAACAGGACCCAGGCTCACCCGGCCCCAGAAACCACTCTCCTCCCATTCTGAGTTCTTTCTTACAAACTCTTCCAGCCCTGAGACAGCCTCCCGTCTCTCCATGTTTTGTGGGGAGCCTCTCGGGCAGATGGACGTGGTTAGAGCTGTGAAGCTCCTGGGTCCCAGCGCTCCCTTGGGCTGTTTGAAACAGCCTCTGCACAATATTTGTGTTTGCCCTTCTGTGAGTATTTCCATTTGCTTTGGATGGAAAAACAAGCCTTTCTGTTGTTGTGAACATTTCAAAGGGACCCGCCAGGCTGCAAGATATCCGTTTGGACGCCGTACCAGGAACCGCTCGTTGATTCAGATGTATTGATTTTTATCAGCTTTTGACCCTCTATTTATGAAAAATATCTAGCTTCCAAATATGGTTGCTTTGAAGGCACAAATGATAAGAGACTGAATGTGTCCCCAAAGTGATCAGGCGCTTCTGCGCCCACACCGGGTGTGGCAGGGCTGCTCCTGGAGCACAGACCTGCGTCCTGGAGTCGGGTGGAATCCGCGCCTTCCGGGTCTGCGCCATGTCCCTGCAGAGGGAGCCGGGGTGTGGAAGCCGCCCCGGAGCCCGCGATGCCCAGGGTGCTAGCAAACAGAAGGAGTGAGGGGCCTGTGTCGGGACCACGGAAATGGACGTGAACTCAGTCTGGGTCCATCAGAACCCCAAGTGTAGAGCTGGTACCCGGACATTCCTAGTGAGGAAATGGCCAGAAACCTGGGACCCTGCACAAGGACAACCCGAGCTGACAAGGGAGCCGTCAGGTCCAGGGAGGGAGGACGGCCAGCAGGGCGGCACTGTCAGACGGGCGCTGAGGGGCAGGCGTGGCTGCTCTGCCCGCTTTACGGTGTTAGTGGAGGCTGAGGTCCTACATGCGGGAGACACCGTTCGTGTCAGCAGATGGGCCCCTCTGCCACCATCCTCAGACAGACCGCCCTCTGGAGCATTGCCAGGCAGCGCACCCACCTCCTGGCCCCTTTCGGAGAACACGTAGCAGATCACAGCACAGGACAACAGTCTCACCTCAAAACTAGCTTCTGTGTGAGATGAGCAAGTAGCACTGATTGCAGTGCGGAACCCACCAGAGAAAAGACACATGACATGGGGCCGGCCATACAGTGGGCTCTTCCTCAGCCGCAGGTGGGGTGAGGCACTGGCCCTGCCACGGCGCGGAGGGCGCTCGGAAGCCTTACACCCGGTGAGGCGGGCAGGTGCCAGAGACCACATGTCGCAGGAATCCCCTGATAGGGACACGTCCATGACAAGAGAGAAAGCAGATTTGTGGCGGCCAAGGGCTGGGGAGACGGGGGATCCGGGGGTGATGGCTAAGGGGTACTGTCTTTGGGGGCGACAGATATATTCTAAAATCGACTGTGGTGGTGGTGGCCAACTCTGTGAACAGACTAAACCCATCGCCTTGTTCGTTCACGTGGGCGAATTGTCTGGTGTGTGGACGACAGCTCCATCAGACGCTTCAGGAGACGGCGGGGTGGGCGTTCTCGAGAGGACGGCGGTCGGCAGCCCCCCCCCCAAACTCAGACCGTGGATGTGCGTGCATGGACGTGTGCATGCGTGTGTGCACGCATGCACGTGCGTGCGCGTGGGGGGTAGGAGCCTCGCCTGGGCCTGCTGTGCTGAGGCACACACTTTGGCGGACCTGGGCTAGGGAACTGGCTGGCAGCCTCTTTTCTGGGGGTTTTCGTGTGCGCTTGGCCCTCAGGTGTGCCTGGCCCTGAGCTCACACGGCTGCCAAGTTCTCTGTTTGCCGCGTGTCCCCGGGGCAGGCGCCCTCGTGGGGAGGGGGTCCCGCCGCTGCCCCCCTGGTCTGAGAAAATCTCTGCCATTTCCTGGCCTCGCTCACAGACACCCGCATGGAACACGCCGTGTCCTTATCCCCTTGCTTGAAACTCAGCCTCTGAGAACCTGCGACCCGAGCACATCAGTCCGGGCGGCCAGCGAGCAACCCGAAGGCCTCGTGTTTGCCTTAGACTCCCGTGGCCCTCGGAGGCTGACCGGGCCGAACGTGCCCCGCCTCTCCCAGCACACGTGTGGGGGCCCTGGGGCTGCAGCCGCTCCCCGTTTCCCTCTTTTCAGGGCCCGTTTGCCGGCGGGGCCGCGAGCCCAGCCCTTGCCTCCCCTTTTCCCTTGGCAGCCCTCGGCCTCCTGCCCTCAGGTTCGTGGGCTCGGGCGGCGCAGGGGCTGAGGCGGGGGTGGGACAGGCTGGGCTGGAGTGCCCAGTGAGGGCCCTCAAAGCACTCAGAGGTGGCACCTCCCCGTTAGAAGGGAGATAAGTCTCAGGAGGTGACGCACAGCACAGGCAGCAGGGTCGCTCTGTTGCAGTAACTCTGTGTGGCGTGTCGTCTGGTTTGCTGTCCACCAGAAACTGGCACAATGCTCTAAGCCGCCTACACCCGAACTGAAGCGTGTTTTCAATAAATGGCTCGAATACACATATCTCCTACTGGGAAACATCTCCGTATCTAATTTTTAAAAATCATGAAATATATACTAAGTATCTTGAAAATAATACATAACAGAACATGCATATTTTTAAACTTTTTTGTAAAGTAAATTTTGTATTAAAATTGAAGAGGCAGTCTGAGCCGCTTGCAGATCCCAGGGGTGCCAGCTGAGGAACCGCTTAAAGTGAGGACACCGTGTCACCCCGGTGGCCCCTGAGGCTGCACCCCCATCTCTCCCCACATGGGTGAGCCTCCCGTGTCTGAACCTTACAGAGCCTGCACAAGCTCAGTCCAAGCAGTGGCCCTTAGGGCGGCTGTGTCCTTGTGTCCCGAGCGAGCTCACCGTCCTGTCTGCTGTGGAGGGTGGCAGGAGGCCTCCCGGCTCTGTTGCAGTGGGTGCTGCAGGGAGGTCCCACAGGCGTCCTGTCTACACAGGCCCCCAGTTTTCCTGGCAGCACCCTCGGGTGGGGTCGCTGTGTGGAGGCCGCTGAACCACTCCCCAGGGGGTCTTGCTGCCCTGCGTTGCCACACTTGGCTCACCTGGCAGATGCGAGGCGGTGCAGGGACGTGGTCTTGCCACCGTCTCCTGGAAAGGGGACCCCTTTGCAGACACTCACTGTCTTTTGGATAAACCACCTCTGGGGTCTGTCCTTGTTGCCGCGTGGCCACCGCCTCCCTCCCGCCCTCCCCAGGGAGCCTCCATCAGAGTCGGGTCCCTGCTCCTGCGCCCTTGCACGCGTGCCGCCCCCGCAGGAGGCGCCCGAACAGCCTGCGTTCCTGTGCTTCGGCCGCGGTGCTCGCCGCAGTGTTCCCGCCTGTCTGGGGCCCCCGCTTCCTGCCCGGGGAAGTGCCGCCCCCTCGTGTTCACCCCGAACTCCTGGCGTTTCCACACCTGCTCCCACCTGCCCCAGGCCCACGTCGGCCCATTTTGTTCCGTCCATAGTCTTGAAGGGAGGTGATGGAGGCGAGACTGGATAGGAGCCGCGACCGTCGAGTGTGGGCTGCTGTGGTCCCAACGCCTCTGTCCCCTGAAACGCACCTTGGCGTCCTAACGTCCAAGGTGACGGTGTTAGAAGGTGGGGCCTCTGGGGGGTCATGAGCCCAAGGGGCGGAGACTCGTGAAGGGGATTCATGCCCTCGTAAAAGAGACCCCGTCGGCCTCTGTCCTGTGGGGCACAGCAAGGGTCTGTGACCCGGAGAAGGGCTATCCCTCGAGCTGCGGGCGCCTCCAGAGCTGTGGGAAACAAACTTGGGTGGTTTATAAGCACCACAGTCTGTGGTGTTTTGTGACAGCAGCGAAACAGGCTCCGCCTTAGCCCGCAGTCACAGGCCTCCAACCGCCTGCACAGAGGGTCACTGACCTCACCTAAGAGGTGTGCGAACGCGGCTCGGAGAGGCCACGTGTCTCGCCTGGGAGCAGCCGGCTGCGAAGGAAGAGGGCCGAGGTCCGCACCGTGGCCCCAGCAGACCTCGAGCTCCTCCCTCCAGCGCTGAGGATGCACATGGGTCAGCTGGGAAGAGGGGCAGCCCCTGGACTGGCCGCTGTCCAGCCAACAAGCAGGGCAGGGCCGGGCGGCCGGACCCATAGCAAGCGTGTGCCCAGGCCCTTCATCACAAGCGTGTCCGCTCGACGCCTGGAAAGCATGCTGCTCACCCCTTCGTGGGGGCCGGTGTGGAACTTGCCCCCTTGCTGGTGGGGGCTGCTGCTCAGTTTATGTCCAGGAGCACAGCCCTAGCCCCTCCAACGCTGCGTGAGAATCAGGATAGTTTCTGGCAGTTAACGACCTGACTACCCCTTTGTCCCTACTCGCTGTCGTGCTAGGAAATCCCTCCCAATGGGCCTCCGTGGGTTCGGGCAGAGGCCCCCAGTGACCCCCACGCCGTGTGTCTGGTCACCTCTCGCCTGCCGGGGAGGTACACTCTGCAGCGTTTATCAGAACAGGCTGGTCTTTCCTGGAAGGAGCCCGGCTCGCCCAGCATTTCCTGGATTCCTGGTTCTGGGATTCACCAGTACTCTCTCTCCCCTCTTTTCTCTCACTTTATTATTTTTGGATTAATGTAAACGAAGACTGCTTTGGGCTTACTGAAATGGGTGAAAGGCGTGCTAGGGCCGGAAGCCTCAAAGTCGCCTTTGATGGAGACAAACGAGTCGGCAGCATTGCCCTCACCCTGCCTTTGGTGTGAGACGAGGAGGAGGCGGTGCAGAGAAAGACAGAGGAGGAGGAGGAGGAGCCGACGAGCTGCCGCATCGCCTCCGCACCCAGACAGCGGGAGGCGGGGAGGGGGACTCGTGGGCACGCGTCTGGAGCGGGCCGTCACTGCTCCCATCCCATCGGCCGGAATCTAGACATGGAGTCACCCGTGCCTGGGCCCTGGCCCCTTTAGTAAGGCTGGAGTCGGGAATGGTGAGTCTTTGGAGAGGACCGCCGTGCCCAGGTACCGTTAGGACTGTCACCTGGGAACAGAAGGGATAGTGGCTGGTTTTAGGGTGGGGACACATCACCTGAGACACGCAGATGACTCCGTGCACTCGGTCAGCGGTCAGCGTGCAGCCGAGGCTGTCTCCCCACCCCATATTCTGTGCCCGCAGCTGTCATCTCCCATTGCCCCAGTTTGGAGACCAGGGTCAAGTCTGAGTTTGGGAGCAGGGAAGGAGAGAGGGGATGGAGGGAGCCAGTGGTGGCCGCGTTCTGGGCCTATAGCCATGCCGGGGAGCTGGGTGGCTCAGCGACTGCATGGGTCACCCTTTGCGGTTTCTCAGCTACTCAGCCAGGGAGCTGAGACGTTGCCCACCAGCTGGCACTGGCCCTGCTTGAGTTCTGCTCCCAAGGACAGTGACCTCTGGCAGTTCTGCCCTGCCCGTTGCGAGTGGGCCAAGCGCTCTCCCGTAGCAGAGAAAGCTCCCATAAAAGGCTGTGGGTCCTGGAGGAAGCTGTCACTGCGTCTGGGATGGTGCCTGCCAACAGGCACGGGCTAGACATGAACGGCGACGTTCCAGCCCTGTCCCCAGCTGACAGAACCTCCCCAGGTCTCCATGGAGCCACTCCCTGCCTTCCAGCTGTCCGCCGCTGCTGACTCCATGGCTCTGTGGCCTGCACTACTCCAGGGAAGCCCTCTGCTGTCAGGACTCTGAGGGGCTTGTTATAATTTAGGGGCGGCGGCCGCTCTGAGGTCTCGGGCACTCATCCTCCAGGCTCTGTCCTTCAGGGAGGCGGGGTGTGTGTGCGTTTGCTGGGGCACAGGGACAAAGCACCACGGGCGGGGGCTGCAGCAGCAGCACTGTCCTCCTCCTCGATCTGGAGGCCCCAGTCTGAGACCAAGGGGCGGGCAGGACCTGCTGCAGGCCTTCCCCAGCTCCGGGTCCCCGGCTGCCCTGGCTCCTTGACTTGTAGATGCAGTCCCACCATCTCCGCTGTCATCTTCGTGTGGCGTCTCCCTGTGGGCCCCTCTGTGTCCACAGCCCCCCTTTGATCGGGACACAGTCAGATTGGAGGTCCACCCTCGCCAGCATGACCTCATCTTGACTAATTATATCTTTAAGGAGCCCATTTCCAAATAAGGGCACATTCCGAGGTACTGGGAGTTGAGACTCCAACGTGGGAAGTTGGGGAGGACACGGTTCAACCGTAAAGGGTGGGAGAAGGAGCGAGAGGGGCTACCGTGTCACGTGCGAGATGATTTGGCTCAGGTCCGGGTGGCCCGCCCAGTGGAGGTACGTGCCAGGGTCGCCTGCCCAGCAGGGCACGGTGTTCCACCTGAGACCTGGAGGTTCGAATGAATGGACTTCCTTCTGTGCATCGTGCGGCTTCACCACTGCCCTTGGCTTGGAACGCAAGGGCCGGGCAGACCTTTCCAGCGCCTTGGACTTCATCCAGTTCTGCCAGGGCAGCCCCGGGGGTCCTCCCTGAACCAAGGGCAGGGAGGTGGGGTGCGGAGCTCCCGCTGGCCAGCGGGTGGGAGTGGCAGTTCTGTGCCACTTTCCACCGTCGGAGTCCGGGGGTAGGTGGAGCGGGCGGAGCGTGAATGCCTTGCGGGCCCCACACAAACTCAGAATTGGATTGGAACGCAGTCCAGGATTTCGGCTTTGGAGTCCCCAGTGCTAGTCACTAGCCATCCTTCTCCCCCTGGAGAATAATCCATTTAAAACTTCTGAGCTGTCTAGACTTGTTATCTGGCCCCTAATTCCTGAGAGCCCAGAGCGGGCAGCAGCGGGACGGCCGAGATAGCAAGAGGGTGAAGTCATTGGCGTAAATCCTGAGGCAGGAAGTCGGTTCCAGGGACGATGGATGAGCGTGGGCTGGTGCCCGCACGGGGGGCAAGATAACGCGTCTAGACTCTGCCGGCCATTTCCTCCTCTTCCTCTAGGTGCCCTATCGGCCGCCCCGCTGCCTTCCTGCGCGCTCGTTGCGCGCCTCGCGGGAGAAGCCCTCGCAGGAAGACCTCATTTCATTTTCAGTGCAGGGGGCTCCTGGCGACTCTTGGCCTCAGCCCGGCGTGCGTGCCTTCTCTAAGCCAGGGCGACGGCGGGGGCCGGAGGCCTTTCTGGGAAGGCCGGGCTGGCCTCTGTCACTCTGTCGTTTCTGAGAGTTCAGTGGGTTAAACAGGGAGAAAATGACGTTTTTTCTCGCCAGTATCCAGAGGTCAATGGAAGGTCACTGGTGGGACTGCGAGGACACAAGCTGATGCCAAACAGACCCAGAGATTTCCCCAAGTCCTGGGGAAAAATGAGCCTGGAGCAAGTCTTATCTAAAAGCCCCTGGGAGCTGCACAACGGCTGCAGAGCCTCGTATTTCCGGAAGGAGTGGCTAATTTCATCGGCCCCTGTGCATGCCGGGTGAGCCTGAACCCTGGAGTTAGGGTTGGGAGTGAGGTCAAAAGGTCATTTGGTTCACTCCCCTGGCTCCAGGCAGGATTCTACCAGCAAAGAGTCATCGTGTGTGTTCCACCAGGCCACGGCGCAAGCGGGGGCTCGGGGAGGAAGGAGGCCTGCGAGCACCTGCGGAGAATGAGGACGGCCCCTGATGGCCACCCCGTCACCGTCTGCGTCTGCGAGCCCAGCTAGTGCTTTGCGTTTGAACAACTGCACCGGGATCCGTGGGGACATCTGTGCAGGAGAGACCAGCCCCACACTGGGGGAGCAGCCACCACCCCACATCCAGGACAGCAATAAAAGCAAAAACGTCTTGAGAGCTAACCATTTGCTAGTTTATGTCAAGTGGCTAAATGTGTGCATTAACCTCATTTCATCCTCCCAGAAGCCTGTGAGCCCAGGAGGGAGGTCTTGTTGTCCTTGTCCAGACGGAGGTTCAGGAAGAAAGGTACCTGCCCAAGGTCACCTAGTGTATAAGAAGCAGAGGTAGAATTTGGGCCCAGATGGAGCTGACTTCAGATCCCAGGGTCGAATGGCCGGATGCTTCTGCCACGCGCACATACCGTGGGTGTTCTGTGGGAGGGTGGGGTCGGGATGCCAGCGCAGATCCTCAGATCCCAACTCCTCCCTTGCTCCCCTGGGCCCTCTGGCAAAACCAGGTGCTCTTTTATGACCCACGGGGCACGTGGAGCGAGGTCCCCTACCAGGAGTGATCTTTCCTACCCTCCTTTAAGTGGGGGTGCTCCACCACCTACTGTGCACCTGCCGTCCGTTGTAAGAGAAAGCTGTGCTGTGTGTGGGGGGGTCAAAATCAGGAAGAAGCATCCTGCTAAAGACGCAGAAGGGCCTTGAGTCTCCCCCAGCCACGATCAGCGCCTCACACTGGATGGAGTTAGAGCCCACAGAGGGGGCTGCAGATATTGTGAGGAGGAAAGAGGAGGGATGGGACTGAGTGACTGGGAGTCCCAGGTGGCCATGGCTGGGATGCTGCCTAACACCTGAGTCCGTGGGAAAAGCGATGGTCATCGTTAAGGCCCTATCAATAGGGGACCAGATGATGAATGGGCCATTCAAGGGAATAGTATGCAGCCAAGAAAAGGACCGAGGGGCTTTAGTACAACAGCATGGAATGATCACCAAAACAGATGCGTGAAAAGCAACAGAATTTTATGTGTGTGTGTGTGTGTACATGTGTTACAAGTATACATACTTACATGCCCGACACGCACGTGATTTATGCTTATATTCCTGACAAATCCCTGGGAATGGGCAGCCCTGGGGACTTGGCTGTGGGAGGTGGTGGGAGGGAGATGCTTCTTATGTCCTGAGTTTCGGATCATGGGAGTATGTGACCATGAGCATTGTCTTGAACAGTAAGTGACCCCCTTTGTGCCCAAGAGCTCTTGCTCCCCCGACCTTCGTGTCCAAGGTCAGTGAGGGGTGCATTTGTGGGCAGTGGAAGCAAGCACCCCACAGCCGCTGACCCTGCTCAGCTTGGGCTGAGGATGCCCAAATGCAGAGGGAAGGGAAGTCTGAGGCTCTGAGGTCCTGGGACCCCTGCGGAAACCCGTGTCCTCCGCCCCCCAGAGCCCAGGCGGCTTCCTACAGGCTTAGCAAAGTGTCCTTTTAAGAAGTTTAAATGCCTTCGCCCAGACAGCGGCCGGAATCCTGAGAGGGCAACACCCAAGGATTTATTGGCCTTCCCAGGGCTTGGACTTTTTGACGGCTCCATGAGAGAGGCAGGGGTCAGGGGTTATCTCTGGGTGGGCAGCTGGGGGCTCCCTGGGGCCCCTCCCTCCCCACAGCATCTGCTAGAACCGTTAGGGGTCCCTCCCTGCTTGTGCCCGGCTCGGGTTTCGACCTCTGAGCTGCCATACTCTCTGCAGACCCTGGGGGGTGGGGGATGGATATTTCCTGATTCAGATGATGAAGGGCACTGAGCAAGAGGAACAGACGGAGAGACAGCGAGGGTGGGCAGTCCCCGCAGAGACCAGAACGTGGAGCCTGTGGAGGCCGTGGGAGGGGGACATTTGTTCTTGCCGCTGAGGGCGGGAGTCAGTCCTAACAAATGGTCACCCGGGGGCCGTGTGGGAAGCCCTGGCATCGGCACATGAGAAGCCAGAGGGGGCTGCAGGACTTCCAATTCCCACTTCCAGCCACCAGGAGGCAGCACGGTGAGGGGTAGGCGGTCCCCACCGTGGGCTTTTGGAGTTCCGCCATGCTCTGGGCCTCCGTTTTCACATCTGCAAAATGGGACTAATAATAATTCCCCTCCCTCCGTCCTCTCTTCCTCACTCCTTTCTTTCTTTCTTAATGGCTGTGCCTGCGGCATATGGAGGTTCCCAGGCTAGGGGTCGAGTCTGAGCTGCAGCTGCCAGTCTACACCACAGCCACAACAATGCAGGATCAAAGCCACACCTGTGACCTACACTGCAACATATGGCAGTGATGGATGCTTAACCCACTGCGTGAGGCCAGGGATTGACCCCACATCTTCATGGAGACTATGTTGGGTTCTTAACCCACTGAGCCACAAGGGGAACGCCTGATTCTTCTTTTTTGAGGGCATACGGTGATTACATGAGGTACTGGAGGGCAAACGTGTGGCCGTAACAGCAGCCAGGCTCCACCCCAAGAGCCTTAACCCACGTCACCAGGCGGTCCCCACAAGAACACCACTGGGGGTGAGGGCGGGTTCCAGATGAAGCCCCGAAGCCGAGGAAGCGAGGCCAGACCTCACCCGAGGTCTCAGGGCGGGCGTGCGGCGGGGTCTGTGTTCGAGCCCGAGCCCGCCTGGGGTGGTCTGCATTCATCGGCCGACCGTACCCGCGGCCCCTTTCCCAGCGGGTCCCTCACCCACGGCCCTTTCGTCCCTCTTTTCAGGCCCTCGGGATGGCGAGGCTCCTCCGCCACCGGCTTCCTGTGCGGCTCCGGCGCAGGTAAGCGTTGAGGGCCTGTCCGGGGTGGTTTCTCAGACTCCAGGGAAGCTGGCGGATGCCCTTTCTCAAGGCCCAGCGAGGGAGGAGTCCGTCCTGTCCGCGGTCTCCAGAGAGATTTATGCCCTTGGTGGGCCGGCCGCGCGGGATTGCATTTCCTTCTCCTCCATCCATCACCCCCGCCCGCGTTCCTCCTGACAGCCCGGGGCGCGGTCCGCGGGCCGGGATCTCACTGCCGCCGCCGCCGCCGGGGAGCACGCGGCCGAGGGGCCGGTGCTTGTCTCCGGGAGGGAGCTCGGAGCTGCGCCTCCGCTCCCCATCACCACCCTGCCGGCAGGAAGCCCACCCTCCCGGCAGCCAGGTGCCGAAGGCAGGGCTGAGCCCCGCGCAGGAGCCGCTGCTGCTGATTCGCAGGGCGCGTGGTCCAGGCGCACGCTGGGATGATAACCACCCCCTTCTCGCTGGCTTTTGCACGAGAAATCGTGCACTTGAGAAATACTCGTGTACTTGAGAAATCGTACACAAGGCTGGGTGCCGTGCCAAGCGCTTCACTGCCCTCACCTCATGTTTAATTGTCTCCGCGTCCTCAGAGGGCACCCCGCTCGTCGCCCTGCCTGCGTGAGGAAACCACGGCCGGCCTGGGAGGCGGGAGGGACCGGTGAGCAGCAGGTGGGGCGCCTGGCTGTCCTGCCCTCTGCTGCCTTCCGTCAGGACAGGCCATGGGATTCAGTTTTCAAGCTTTTTCTTGAATAGCTCCATGGAGGTACAGTTCCCGTGCCGTATGTTCACCCCCTTCAGGTGTACAATTCAGTGGGTTTTAGAATATTCACAGATGTGTGCAGCCACCCCACGGCCATTTCAGGACGGCTTCGTCTTCCTTCTCAGTGTCAGAAGATCTGAGTCCCTGGCAGGCACCAGAGCATGTGCCCACGCAGCAGAGAGGGGCGCTCTCTCTTGCCCCTGACTCCAGGCCGCGGGTTCCTCTTCTCCCACTGGCCTGCCCCACTCACCCGTGTGTGTCACCTCCCAGGCTCAGACGGCCTCGGAGCACTAGCGCCCTGTCCTTTATTTGAAAGTGTTCAGGGTGGACATTTGACCAGGTTCTTGCCCGCAAGATGGGGCCTTCGTGCAAAATACAAAGGGCAGCTTCTCTGGACAGACAGATGGCTCTAAGGTGCCCTCCCTGGGCAGATAGATTCCGAAAAACTGTGCCTTCCTTGGGGGCCGATGCAGGATGCAGAGCAGGGCCCCACCCTCCTCAGTGCCCTTCTTGAACGGGTCGGGAAGGGGAGGAGCCTAGCTGAGACAGGACAAGCCAGCAGTGCTTATGACGCCCTATAGTTTGATGCCAGCACGAGGGCCAGGAGATGAGCATGGAGCTGGTTGCCTTCCAGCATTCCAGCGTGGACTGGGGAGAGGGAACGAATGCCTTCCCCCGGCCTCTGGCAGGCTGGATTTCCTGCCTGGCGCTGGGGAGCCCAGAGGGAGTAGGGTGGGCGGGTAAGGTTCCCTCTGCCCCCCTCCGCCACGGGGTCCCAAGCCATCCATCAGCCCACGGCTCACCTGTGAAACCCAAGGCTGGGAACCACAGCGCTATTCCGTTACAAAATCAAGATTTATCGGAACATGACAGGCCTGCAGGGCTTTTATGATGTGCATGGCGCCAATCCCTTCTGTTAACCTGCTTGTCCCTGGCGGGGCCGGGGCGTTTTACGACTGCCGACACCACTCCATCTGCTCCTGAGCTTGTGGCGTTCCGGCAGTGAGGACAAAATGTCCAGCTCTGTCCGGGCTCCGCGGGCTGGATTATCACTTCAGCGCTTGAGAGCTCAGCCCGCTTCCCCCTGGAGGGAGACCCCCGGGCTCCCTGTCCCTCCTCCCCAGCTCTGCCTGGTGTGAATGAAATTCAAATCGGGCTCTGACAGTCCCGTGAATTATCTGTTTTCCAACCTGCCTCCCAGACTCTTTCATCTCCATAGCAGAAGCCACGTCAGGGTGTAAAGAGGGGGTTTCTTCTCGTGAAATAATCCATTGACATCTCTACAAAGGCCCCCGTGACACCCAAATTGCCCATGTTTCAAGGAAGAAAGACATGACTGGGGGACCATTTGGAACCTCTTAAAAAGGGAGGTCAGTGCCTCCCGGGGCTGCTGGCGAATTGCGGTTCCCGGGAGGGGGGAGGGAGTTCGGGCCCCGCACACTGAGCCAGGGCTTTTAATGATCTGGTTAAGAAGTTAAGCTGTGTTTACATTAAATGGAGCCCATCAGGAAGTTGGAAGCTCTTGAGTGTGCAGTGTGCCCTGGCTGGTCCAGTGCACCCCCGCTGGTCTCTGTCCAGAGCTCACAGCACCCTGGAGACCACGTGGGACTGTGGGCAGAGCACTTAGTGAGGCGTGCAGTGAGCGCTGAAGAGGTGCGAGCCCCGGTCATGGGGAGGACCGCTGTCACCAGTGCTCTTTTCTGGGTCTCGTCTCCCTCTCCCCACCTGCAGCCCCCGGACAGGACCAACTGGGTCCTAGGTGCTAAGTGAGGCCCCACATGGGCCTGGCTGCCTCCACCTGGGCTTGGCAGGTGCTCCTGTGTCCCAGGCCCTGGCGGGGCTGGTTTATACGAAGGCCGCAGTGTGCAGCCAGGGAGAGACCCGCCCATCCGAGCAGCTGGGGAGGCAGCCCTCTTGGTTGGCCTTGGATGGCCTGAGCGTTTTTATTTACGAATGAGAAATAAGAAACACCCGCCCGGGCCAGACCAGCAGGACTCCATCCCCAGTGCCTCATCCAGCCTCCCCGTTGAGGGGCCGGCAGGGTATGGATGCCGGCGCTTCAAATGCCTGAGCTGCCCGTGACCTGGGCTGGAGTTGAGAGAGGGCCTGCTGCGGCGCTGCCGGGAGGCCTGGGGTGCCGTCTACATGGGAGCTTCTCCGCAAGCCTGTGTGGTCTGGGAGAGAACGGGGGTGTCAGTGGGGTTGACATCACCCCGCTGGCCCCCAGGGCAGGGATGGTGCCTGGACAGACTCCCACAGAGGGGCACCTGTGCACGGCAGGGCTGATCTTAGCTCCCACCTGTACTGAGTACCACCTGTGTGCCAGCTCCTCCTCCCTGCCCTTCAAGGTGGATTGGTGACAGTGTGGTGGCAGGAAGGCAGGTGGCACAGACATTTGGACGGCAGTCTGGCAGTTCCTTCCAGAGCTAAGTATACTCTTAGCATACGATCCAGCCATTGTGTGCCCCTGGGTATTTCGCCGCAGGATGGAAAACTTAACTTGGCACAAAAACCTGCACGTGCATGTTTTGTAGCAGCTCTGTTCAGAATGGCCAAAGTTTGGAGCAGCCCAGATGCCCTTTGGCAGGTGAATGGATAAGAGACAGTGGAATATTATTCAGCACCGGATAGAAATGAGCCGTCGAGCCCTGAAAAGACCCAGAGGCGCCTCGAATGCTAGGGCACGGCGGAGCGCTTGGCATGTGGCTGAGGGCAAGGAACCCATTTGAAACGACTGTGTATGCTACGCCAGCTGTCTGCAGCCCTTCCTGCGGGTCTGCCCTGTGGACTCGGGACTTCTCTGGCCAGTTCCACCATCACTAAGCCAGTTCTTGAAATAAATCTCTTAGCTGCATCTTACCGGTTCTGCTTCTCTGGCTTGTCATTGGCTGACATAGTCACATCACCGGTGTCATCTGGGGCCGGTTGTCTACTCTCTGCCCCAGTTTCCTCATCTCTCACACGAGGCTACTGAGAGCACCTGTCTCATTCAATGGGGCCAAGTCACCTCATGGCCGGCACCTAGAGTGGCTGGCGCAGAACAGGTGTAACTCCGGTAACTCCTGTTTGCTGTGGAAGAGACGGAAGCCCAGGAAAATTGTCTGACTCCCTTGGGCATCACAGCAGAGATACGGCAGAGCCGACATGGAACGTGGCACCTGTGACCCCATCATGCTCTCGCCGCCGCAGTGCGCAAGCATTTCCAATGGCATTTGTGTCTGGAAGGGTCCGAATGGCCGTATATTCCATTCAAATCATGCTTTCTGCAAAAGGAGGAACTGAGGCTTGCAAACCGTAGGGCATTAAATAGTCAGGACCACCCTTTGGGGTCAGGAAAAGTGGCTGGTCCATCATGGCCACCACGTGGCCAGGCCAGGAGACGGAGGTTGGAGAAACCCAGCCACGCCAGCCACCCCCCTGCGCAGAGCTCTCCCGGGACCCAGCGTTGGCGTCTTCCCGGGGGCAGCTAAGAGCATCCCGCGGGTTTTATTAGAAACAATTGGAGGATCCAGCTGCTCCTCCAATGTTCAAGTCGCACATTTCCCACATTCCTTCTTGGCCTGGCATGGCCAGGACACTGTCATTTAAAAAAACAATACATCTGGTATTTGAAATTTAAAAAAAAAATCACAGCCTTCCTTTCCTTGACTCATTTCCTGTGGTGTTTCCCTGGCCTAATCGAAACCTGACAGGCTTCGTGGCAAAGGAAGCCAGACCCCCCTGCACCAGGGCAAAGTTCAGCGGGGAGAATGGTGTTTTTGTTCAGGGGAGTGGGAAGAGGTGATGGCGAGGGGGCTTCCCCTGCCGAAACCAAAAGGCAAAGCAAAGGACCAAAAGGAGGACACTCTGCATGGCGTTGGACTCAGCCCGCGGAGTCAGGACGGCGCTTTGAGCAGCGGCCCCGGGAGCGGGGTGCCTGTTCCCGGCCGCTCCCCAGCGCAGCGGGGACGTGAAGCCCTTGGAGAGAAGGAACCCGGGCCCCGCAATTGCTTCTACCGGGGGACGGGAGCAGTGTTCTCACTAACACACACATGCACACACACACACACACACGCACACACAACCTGGAGCTGGAGGAGAGTAAGGAGCTCCGGGAGCACGGAGCTTTAAGACGTGCTTAGGTCAGTGGTGACAGCCGTCGCTGGCTTATAGGGAGCACGGACTGCGCTGCTCGCCTGACGGACATCGCCCCCCCTTTTCTCCCAGGACAACCCTGGAAGGTGGAGAACTGCCGCTGCTCTGGGGAGGCAGGGTTTGAAGAAATGGGCCATCCAAGGCATCCCCAGCGGTGAAGGAAGCCACGGGAGCCGGCGGGAGCTTTGCGCCGCTGTGCTCCCTCATTTCAGGGGCATCTGGCAGAAGGAGGAAGGCTCACATGGAAGTCACCTGGGCCGCCCAGCAAATGTGGACAAGTAGGCATTAAGGAGCCCTAGAGAGGAAGGAAGGTGCTGGTCTTAAACCCACAGGGATAGAGGGTGAAAGACAGCCGGGGGTGTGCTGTTATAAGCCGCATGACCATTAGACACTTTGGAAACTGGGTGGCGGTGCCTTCTGCAGCTAAACATCCATCTGGTCTGTGACCCCGTGTATACACCCAGGAGCAGTGGGTCTGTGCACCCACCAGAGACGTGGGGTGAAGGAGAACACGCCTCGCAGGTCATCCACGATGACCCTGGGCTAGAAAACGCCAAACGTGCATCACGGAGTGGATAAATAAAATGCAGTGCATGCGCAGAAGGGCTCACATTCACAGCAGTCGGAAGGAACGGAACGCCGCGCCACACACGTGAGTGAACCCCACAGCTAACAGAGTGAAAGCAGTTGCGTCACAAGAGTTGTGTCATGCTGTGGGTTCCGTTCACATGAAGTTGAAAGCAGCCAGCACGGCCGGACGGCCTCCACGGTGGTAGTGGCTCCCCTTGGGAGAGGGTGATGGGGACGAGGCCCGGGAGAGCCTGCAGGTGCACAGGAAATTCTCCGTATCTTGGTCTGGATGGCGGCTACGCCAGACTTTCTGTGTTTAAAAATGTACTGAGCTGTCGTGCTCTTCGTATGTATTTGCAGTATTTCAGTTAAACTTAAGGAAAAAGCATAGGCGTTGCTCTGAACTGACTTACAGCCTGGTTGGTGATCGGCTCCCTCCTACGAGTGTAGAGAAGGGATGTAGAGACTGGGACGGAGAGGCGACCTTGAAGCATCAGTTGGAGTCTCCCTCGCCCTTGTTGGTTCCGGGGGGTCTCTCTGCCTCATGTGCATAGAGGCCCCTGCATCATTTCAAAGCCCATGTCAGTGTGTGTGCACACCTGGACTGCACTGTGTGTGTGTGTGTGTGAGAGAGAGAGATTTGCGCTTTTATATACTTGCACCAATTACAGAAAGTTCAGTCCAGCCACTGCACTGGCATTGTTACCACCCATGGTCTAAGTCCCTGAGGCGCTTACTCAGTGCTGCTTGTTTTTCCTAAACACTTGCACCTGCACTTGGGCCTCTGACCCTATCCGTGCATGTTTAGGCAGAGGGCAGAAAAGTGAACTTCCACCTGGCACGTGGTGGGGGTGGGAGTTTGTGGAGGCAGCGAGGGATGCTGTCACTTTAAAGTTCACAGACGTGGTCACACAGGTGACAGCCCTCTGTGAGGGTCCTGAGCACACCACTCCCGCAAGTCCCTCCTCCCAATTAGCCATCTCGGCAGCCCTTTACAAAATCAGAAACAAACTATGGCCCCAGAGAACAGTGGGTTATGGATTGCTGGCTCACTGGGTTTGGGCTGATCAGTCCTTAACTGCTCGGAGCAAGTCAGGCAGGAAATGGAAGGCAATCAGGCGTGGGGGATGTGGGATAAAATAATAGCAGAGATGCCTCCGTCCGCTGTCTCGCTAAGTCAAGGCTCTGCGCATGTGTAAACCTAAGGTTGATTCTTGAGTGAAGATGGTCATTATTGGAGCGTCTGCCACAAACGCATGTCTTTGCATTTGGGCTGCAAAAAAGCCTCCAGTAAATTGCGTGGTCTGGGTAAGGAGAGTGGCCGCTTGGGACCTATATGGATAACTGATTTTCAAAGAACTCAGTCAAATCAAAGTTTTTCAAAACAAATGTTTTGTGAGAACCTGCTCTGTCTCCCATTCTGTTGGTCAGAGTGAGAATGCCCCGGCCGTGCCCTCAAGGAGCTCCCCGTGTGTTTCTTGGCCCAGAAGGGCGTGGTGGCCGACCGTCGGAGCAGTGGGCTGGCTGCTTGTTCTTCTGCGTCGTGACCGTGAACGCCAGCCTTTCACGCTCCGTACGCGCAGGAGCTTCCGATGGCAGGACCATAACAAGTTCACACACGTGCCTTGTGAATGGGTGTCATGTTGGCCAAGGCTCGCTGAAGGGGCTGGAACTCACTCCGTGATCCAGGGAATGTTTTAGGGGCAGGTGGCTGCTTGCTCCACTGTGCCCCAGGTGTACCTTCGGTCTGCTTGAAGTATGGTGACTGCAGAATTATATTACATGAATGAATGTGCGGGACCCTCCAGCTGAATGATGAAGCTCCTGAAGCCATAGCCACGGCTCAGTCAGCTGCGGAACCCCAGTGCCTGATGTGTGGTTGAGAGTCGGTGAGGGAGTGCGGCTGAGGGAGTGAGCGTGCTCTTTGGGAAATGAGCATTTCCAAGCTTTCTTGTCTGCTTTGGAAAACTAGACAGTGATGGCGCCCCCTCCCTGGGTCCCTGCGAGGGCCAGGTGAGGGTGATGGTGACAGTGACAGCAGTCCTGGAGGGGGCTGGTGGGGGGAATGGACAGGAGCAAAGGAGGGCGCTTTGCTACTCGTCAGTAACACATCAGCGTTCAGGTGGGAATTCCTTGTGCAGCCCTCACGTGAGAGCCCTTTCTCTGGGAGCAGAAGACAAACGAGGGACCCAGGCTCCCGCCCTGGAGCTGCATGTCAACTCCCCCTCACGGGCTGGGGTCAAACTCTGGGCAGAGGATTGGCTCATTAAACAAATGGCCTAATTTAGTACTTAAGACACCCCGAATTTACTAGACTAATTTGTCAAGTCATCCAGAACAACCAAACCACAAATGGTTGGCCCCGTAGTTTTAATGGAATTATAGACAAAATTCAGATTGACTGCTCAATAAAAGTTTCCGTTAAAGCAGGACTGACAGTTTAGTCTACGGAACACGGAGGAGACTTTTATGGGCCGGCGTAAATCTTTGGACGGACTCTTTCATCTTGTCCTTTCCACGCTTACTGCCTCTGAAGGAGAAGGGTTTCTGGAGCCGCGGGGCAGGAAGCAGGAAGTAGGAAACAGGAAGTAGAAAAGGTCTATTTTGGACGTGGCCACGAGACGCACGTTAAGGCTTCGGGCACGCCCGGCGAGCAGCTCGGGGCGGGGGCTCAAGGAGCGAAGCGCACGGGTGCCTCCCCCGGCGTCGGAGGTACCTACGCGGATGGGAGAGACCGGGGCCAGAGGATGCTTGGCACGGAAATCTCTGCCTCTAATTACGTCCTAAAATCCCAGCCTCTGTAACCTCACCTCTTACAACTGAGGCCGCATCTGTCGTTTTTCAGCAGAACAGCCAGAGAGGACGTGAACGGACCTTCTCCGTTCTGCTCTTCCCAGAAGGGCCGTGGAAGCGGTTACTAAAGGCCGTGCTCTTGGGGGCCCTTCGCCCTCACATCATCTGGACAGCTGTCTGTTTACATGGTGAGAGTTGCAAAGCTTCCAATTGAAAATCCATCTGGTTCTTAGATCCAGCTGAGCCATGATCTTAAGGCATAAGCTCAAACGCACCGGGAGACGCGAAAATGTAGGAACGAGCGTGTTTATATTGTATTTGCATTAATGCTTCCTAGAGTTTATTTTCAAAGTGGAGAAAGAACAATGCATAGTAGACGATTAAACCCAAACATAATCGGTTTAAAGTTAGGGCCCTGCTCCTAGGCATCCCTCTCCTGTTTGGAAGGGCCCACGTGAGGCGGGACTGCGGGCAGGGGCGGGGGAGGGGCTGTGGTGACTTCTCGGCAGGGCCGGGCCTCCCCTGCGGCCGCGCTGTTTGTCATATGGAATGGATTAGGCCTTCTCTCTCACACTGTCAACTTGGGTGTTCTGTGCACAGCCTGTTTTTGCTGGGGTCTTGGTTTTGCTTTTTATAACGGCAGGAAGTGCCCCTCTCGGACCACATGTGAAACCGTGTGGGAACGGTTGGGAGGAGGGTGAGGGGGGTGCAGATGAACAGCCTCCCCTAAAATATATGGCGGGGTGGGGGGAGGCCTGGGAGGGAGATGCGCGCCGGCCGATTTCACTTTATGGGACCTGGCTGGCAGGAGGATGAGGAGGTGGAGGCTTCCTTGATGAAACCCGCCTGTCCCCGATGGAGCTGCCTACCACTTTACAACACCGCGCAGGACCGCGGGGGGACCATTAAAGCGCGAGGGATTGCAGCTGCTGTTTAATTTGTTCTAAATTTCCTGCCGGCCTCACCAGACGTGTACAGGAAATGGGCGGTAAATGTTTAATAGGTCATACCTAACCAGACAATTAACAGGTGCTGTCATTTAGAAAATCCCAACCTGTGTATGTGCATATCCAGAGCCGGATCAGGCCCCCTGGGTTTTGTTTTTCCTTCTGCACAAAGGCTCGGTGTAAGGTTATAGGGAGGGCCCCCAGGGGCCCTCGTAGAAAGAAGGCAGTTGGACGGTGGTGGCGCCCCCTCCACTTCCCCCGCAGCCCACCCAGCCCCGCAGCGTTGCGGAGGGCGAGCCTGGGGCTGACCCTGCGAGAGGAGGCCCGGGGCCGGGAGCTCTGGCTTCAGGCAGAAGCTGCTTCCCCGCTGGTAGCTCTGTCACACCTGTTCCCTCGGCAGGAGGAGGAGGGCCAGACAGGAGCAAAGAGGGTCGGGCCCCTCGCTGTGGCGCCCTCTTCTCAGACGGGACCGGCGGCCGTCAAGGTTGAAGCCGCGTGTGCGCTCGTCGTTCCTGAGCAGTGGTGGGGGCGGCTGTCCGAAGCCCCCGGGCTTGCCTTTGTGACGGGTCCTCGCTGCTCCTCTTTAACTCCCAGGCCCGTTAGCTCCCACAGCCCTTTCCCCAAATGCGCCCTCCAACCCCAGGGTCAGTGGTATGGCTCCCGTTCTCATGGAGTTTGGGAAGCGGAGGCACCGCGGGTCAGGCCTGGGCTAGGGCCACAGAACCAGCTGCTGGTGGGACTGGGATTTGAACCCAGAAATCTGTGTCCAGAGCCCCGTGTTTAACGATGCCACCGGAGGACAAACCGGAGGGGGAAACACGGTGAGCCCACCCCCAGCCTGGACCTGTTAAGACTGTGATACAGTTTCTCTGGAGCTTCCCTCTGCAGCTTGTTTTTTCCTACAAAGGCCACATTCTGCTCCCTGTAGGTTTGCAACTTTGTACTTACAGTTGCTGTCATGAGGTGATTATCTCCTGTCCTTTATATGCAGAAATATGGTTCTAAAATAGTCCATCTAATAAATATGCCTTAAATGAATCAATCCCTTTTGACATTTAGGCTAGTTCTGGCTTTTCTAACTTATAGACCAGGCCAGGTTGCATATCCATGTCTCTGATTATTTTGATGCTTTTCTAATTGACGTGAGGGAATCTTAGAAAGTTCTCGAGTCGCTGGGGAGGCGGGCACATGGAGAAGGGGGGAGAACCAGGGACCCCCGCCCCCGCCCCAGGGCCTGGTTGAGGAGGGAGGGGCCCGGCTGGGGAGGGCAGGGCTTGCCTCCCGCCGTCCTTGCCTGCGCTGTCAGGTCTGCCCCGGGTCGGTTCCAGCCCCGTTTGGAAGACACACAGACACGCAGACGGGCTGAACGGGACCAGCCAGGTTAAACGGCCCTCGCGCATCTGCTCATATCCGACGCGTTCCTCCGAGTGGGCTTGTCCCTGCGGATGCAGGAGTCAGATCCAGCCCCCGGCTCCTCCAGGTGTGGTCCCCAGACCCGCCTCAGTGGCACCGGCGCTTGTTAGGACTGCCGGGGCCCGAACTGCAGTTCCCGGGAGCCCAGGGAGTCACGTTACACGCCGCACTGGCAGCGCCCAGGCTACCCGTCGCCCCCGGGACCAGTCACACCCACTGGTCCCTCTCCACCTCCCACAAAAGAGGCCTGAGGCTGCGTGGGAAACGACGCAGCTCGCACGGCCGTGGCCGTGTCCCTGACGGCGCTGGGTCAGCCTGGAGGGCTCAGCGGCCACCCCCCGCTGTCTGCGTAGCCAGGGTCTTGCCCGTAGGAGGCCCCTCCATGGATGTGTGTGGAGGTCAGCTCGGCCCGAGAGGGAAACAGCGGCATTTTGTTCTCCCACCAAAAAACCTGCAAAGAACCTACTTGAGCCCCTCTTTTCAACCCACTTGAGGTGTCGTGAAAACTCGGAGTATTTAGGCCAAGGGAGGGTCTTGACAGAGGGACCAGCCCCTGTGGGGCTCTTCAGACGCCCGAGTACTCGCAACGTGTCCACGCCACCCTGGTGTTTGTTGCTGAGCTTTGACGGTGAGAGGTGCCCTCACGTTTCTTGGTCTGATGGGCATTTACAAATCAGAGCCAGGAGTTCCCGAATCTGACTAGCATCCATGAGGACCCAGGTTCCATCCCTGGCGTCGCTCCGTGGGTTAAGGCTCCAGCGTTGCTGTGAGCTGTGGTGTGGGTTGCAGACAAGGCTTGGGGCCTGCGTTGCTGTGGCTGTGGTGGAGGCCGGCAGCTGCAGCTCCAATTTGACCCCTAGCCTGGGAACCCCCATGTGCCATGGGTGCGGCCCTAAAAAAAAAAAAAATCAGAGCTGGAAGTGAGGTGACCAAATGGGCTGGTGTGTCTGTGAGCTTTCCCGAGACTGTTCTCTCAGTGATGAGACCCGGGGATCCTGAGCAGACCCGGATGCTGGCACCTCACCCTGGATAGAGGGCATCTCCAGAGCCCCCCAGGCCAGTGGCGCTTCGTGCAGAGGAGCTCAGTGATGCCTGGAGGTGCCTCGTGACTCCTTACACTTCCATAGCTGGTTGGGGTTGCATTTAATGCACCCCAACAGGTCTCCAGACCCCTAGGCATGAGCCTCAAACAGCCCGTGCAGCTGTCTGAACGGAAATGGTTGCACTGGCTGCCAGGCGACCCTCAGCTGCCCCCCTCCCTGATATTACCTGTGTGAAGTTCATGTCTAATGGTTTCAAAAGATGGTTTAAAAACAACATCTGAAACGTCTTCTAATAGTCCATGACTAATGGGCTGGCCTTGGCTGTCCAATAAATTGTCTGCTCTATGGAGCAGTTACGGAGACGGTCCTCAGACACCCTTATCAGCACTCAATGCTCATGTAAACTGACTCTCGTTAATGACAGGACGAGAACGGTGACACTGTACAGGCCTCTGCCTGCTGGCCTCATCACACTTTGAAGCCCAGCTGCTAAGAGCGGCGAAGACTGCTGACAAGAGAACGGGTGGCAGGTTGTACAGACATGCCTGATTTCAAACACTTGATGTCAGTTGTCATTCCGGCCAGAAGGCTCCTTCTGCTATTCTTGGCCGTGGCAGCGTAGGCCTTGTGGGGCTGACATGCAGCTCAGGGGCACACGGACATCCCTGCCTGCCTGAGAGATGTTAATATTCTAAAGCAGAGGGTATAAGTGGTGGCTTGGGGGCTGAACCAGTCAGTAGATGTGTTTAAATTTTTAAGAAATTGCTTTATAACACTTAAAAACAGGATATTCCACTAAAAAAAACCCCCAGAGCTGCAGCTTTCCTTGACAAATTGGAAGATCCAGTTGCAGGTGGCTATGACAGCCGAGGCTGGGTGTGGCCGGGCCCGTCCCCTCTTTACAGGGCTGTGCCCCAGTCCCCACCCCTCCCTGTCTCCTTGCCCCTGGCCCACTCTGGCCATTTACATTCCCCACCGCGGCGTCGTCACTAGAGGCATTTGCTTCTGTGATCCTCTTTCAGAATCTCCTTTTGCTCCTTTGACGCCCTCGTCCTCGGAAGGGGATGGGTTACGAGGGCGGGACAAGTGTGGAAGGGCGCCTGAGTGGCAGTCAGACATCTGGGGTCTGGTCGGGCCTCTGCGGACACGGAGCACGGGGGCTGCGACCACCGGCTTGTGTGTAAGTGCGAGGGGATGGAACCACCTCCAGCGTCCTGCTCACACTCAGGCCCTCCTTCTCTGCTGCCTCGTGTGGGTCTCCTGTCCCTGCCTCCCAGCGTGGGGAAGGTGAAGCCAAGGCAAAATGATGGGAGGAAAGACCACCCTGAGGCCTTCTGGACCTGGTGGTGGCTGGGACTCGAACAAGCCACCAAGCCTCTACGGCCCCAGTTTGCCGAGCAAGAGTGTTGGGAGCAGGTGATCTCTGAGGAAGCTTTTCTGACTTTCTGAGAATGTGACGTCCCTGGTGATGCCTGCCCCACCGTCCACGTGATGGGGCAAGTGCCCAGAGACCAGGAGGGAGAGGTGTGGTCCCAAGGTGGGGGGAAGAGACGGAGGCTGCAGCCTGGAACACCGTGGGGGGCGGGAAGGGGAGCTGGGGCGCTCTCACTGGGGTTTCAGCTGAGCCCCTTCGCCTCCTGGCTCGGCGACCTCAGGCAAGCATTGTCACCTTTCTGGTGTCCAGCCTCTCTCTGTGTCAAATGGGGAAAACAGTGCTAATCTTGGGAGAGTTCTTGTTGAAAGAAATACGATCACGGATGTAAAGGGCTCGTAGCCTTATCGGCGCTGGCCCTGATAAAGTAGCCATCACTACCGTAATAAACAGCAGGTCCCTGGCTGCAGCACAGTCCCCTCCCAGAGACCTGCGTGTGCTGGATGCTTGTGTGGTAAACAGCCAGACGAGGAAAACCCCACACGGATGCTCCAAGGTACAGGGTGTTGGTGGGAGCCGTCGCTCACGCACATTCCAGCCTCGGGCTCAGAAGAGTCTGCTCGCATCCACTCCACCGGAATTCCCTGCAGACCTACTGTGAGACCGACTGCGCAGCACTGCGTGGTCAGAGGAGCCTGCAGGGTCACAGTCTTCGGAAAGCGAACCCCGATTCTGGGGGCCACCTGGATTCTTGTGCTGACAAAGTCAGAACCTTGAGGGAGAAAGAAGAATGAAGAGGGGGGCAAAGGGAGGGAGGGGGGAAGGAGGAAGGAAGCGGAGGAAGAGGGAGGGAGGGGGTTACGGGGCCAGGTGGATGCCCGCGGAACCATCTCCTCTGTGAAGGAAGAAATGAGACAGGCTGCCCAGAGGGAGGGCACTTGAAGTCGGATGGACGTGCCTGTGTGGAAGATTGAAGCCGTCTCGGGGCTGCGTGGGCTGAGCTCGGCTGGTTTGAAAACATGGAGGAGGCCGAGGAAGGAGGCTGAGTGGCAGCCCGAGTTGCTGTGTGGGAGGAGGAAGGCTGGTGCTGACGTAACCCCGCTGGGAGCAGGAGGCTCGGGTTGCGAAGGGGCGAGGAAGGTGCGTGTCAGCCCGTGATCCAGCCTGAGCCCCATCAGGTCCCCTTTGCAACCTCCGTTGACTTGGGTTTGCATTAAAAGACCTGACCCTCTCTGGATGGGATGCACTCGGTGTCTGCTGTGTAGCGAGTGGGGCAGAATGAAGCCTCCAGAGCAAAGGGACCCACAGCGGGGCCAGCAGGACATGGTACCGTGTTCGTTCCTCAGTGCCGGCTGCTGAATAGATGCCGAGACCTAGCACCACACTGGCCGTGTACATCGCGCTGGATGGCAGGAGCAGGAGCTGGGTTCATATTCTGGGAGCGTGTTTTAGCAAAGACGTCCGGCGTGCAAGGATTTGACACAGACACCGGGTGGGAAGAGGGGCGACGTTTCCTCTGCCGGAGCAGCTCCTCTTCTGTGTTTGCAGGGGGACGTTTGCTGGGACCCATGCTGGGCACGAGATACTCAAGCATCAGGGGTCTCACTCCCGGCTGCACATTGAGTCACCTGGGGATCTTTTCAAACCAGCCTTCCCCACTAGGGGTGAACCTGGGATGGGGAGAAATCGCAGCCCTTAGGCAGTAGTGGTTGGTTTACTGGTCCGTATCCTCTGTTGGACCGTAAGCTCGGTCTTCTCCTCTGGGTCTCGCAGGCGTGACTGGGGTCTCGCCCCGAGGAGGCCTCGGGCACACGGATGGGGTGCGAATGAGTGAATAAGTGTCCCGTGAACGGTGGGCCTGCTCTCGGCTCTTACCTGGGAAGCCGCACATGCGAGAAGACGAGCGGAAGAGATGATGCCGCTTCCAGCCCTGGTTCTGCCGTTTTCTGGCCGCCTGGTTTGGGAACCAGCCCTTCCCAGCACCAGGCCCCAGGCTCTCCTTGGCCCGTGCTTCTGTGCGCCCAGGTTGCTCTGGCTGCTCTTGCTTCCCTACAGCAGCTGCTGCCAGAGGGGGCTCGTCCTCCCAGGGCTGTGCTTGCGTCCTCCTGATTGTCCTTTGACTCCGACAGGCCTGGGGGGCCCGGGGGGGATGGGGGCTTAGAAGACAATTCCTGGACCAAAGAGGGCCCCTGCTTGGGGCTTCCCTGCACGTTTGGAGCCCACCTTCAGGCGAGTGTGGCCTGACTGGTTTTAATTTTCAAGGGGTCTCCTCCCCGTCCTCCTCTCCCAACCCCAGCCTGGATGGACACATGGCCCCGTGGTGTGGTTTGGAGTGGGCTGCCAGTGCCAGCCTCACCCAAGGGGCAGCCTCCGCCCTCAGCTGGCCCCACGTGCTCCCTGCTCTGCCCTCCGAAGTCAATGGGGCTCTGTGTGCCGCTGAAAAGGCCTGGGCTGTGCAGGCGCAGACGCTGGCTCCGGCGATTCTGGCCAGGGTGGAGGAAAACTGGTGGATGGCAGCTTTGAGTAGTTGCTCCGACGCGAGAGGTTTGGAAAGGCTTCAGCGGAACCTCTGACACCCTGCCCCGGAGCTGGCTGGGCCGGACCTGGGCTGCCTGCTCGGGGAGGGCTTCCCAAGCCCGCGAGCGTCTGGGGTGGGTTGGTCCCCCTCCAGCTCGCTCAGGCCGGGCCTCAGTCCTCAGACGCACAGAGGGGTCGGCAGCCTTTTGGACGGTCGCACCCTTCCGCGCCTTCCCGTTCAGAAGGGGCGTGCAAGCAGCCGCTGATTGGCCTCGAGGTTGGACGCGTTCCTGTGGCCTCCGAGGACTGCGGAGTGAGGCCGCCTGGCCTGGGGCTGGCACGAAGCCTCCGTTTTTTGCCGGGCCCAGGGTTTGGGCAGGCGGATGATCCCAGGCTCTGACATCTCGAGGGTGGATGGCTTGGGGGGTGAGGGGCAGGAAGCCCAGCTACCACGTTGCTGCAGAACCGGGCATCTGGCCAACGCCCTCATGGCAGGCAGGGCAGAGGGAAGCGGCTGTGAGGAAGGCAGCTTGTCCTTCAGCCAGAGCTGGGTACACACAGCTGCCACCTGCGTGAGTGTGTCTCTAAGGGTATCACTGTCCCACACCTGTAGAAGGAGAGAGGGAGTGGGACAGAGACAGAGAGGACGAGAACGGGGGGACACAGGAACAGCGCGCAGAGGACACGGCTGCACATGGATTCATTCCTCAGCAGATGTGTTTGGAGCGTCTCACTTATTATACAGGAAGCCAGGCTAGGTCCACAGCAGATGGAAGAAAGGAGGGAGTCCTTCCTTCAGAACCGCTGCAAGGAGTTCCCATCGCAGCTCAGTGCGCTACGAACCCGACTAGTACCCGTGAGGATGCAGGGTCGATCCCTGACTCACTCTGTGGGTTAAGGATCCGGCGTTGTCATGAGCTGTGGTGCAGGTCGCAGATGCGGCTCGGATCTGGCGTTGCTGTGGCTGTGGTGCAGGCCGGCAGCTGCAGCTGTGATTCAGCCCTTAGCCTGGGAACCTCTGTATGCTGCAGGTGTGGCCCTAAAAAAAAATTTTTTTTAAGTGCTGCAGAACAGGGTGTCAGGTATGGGGGTCCTGTATTAGCCGTTTATCTCCCCCTCCCCGCGGCACCCCCCCCCCCGCCTCCGTGGGACCTGAGGCAGGAGATACGACCTCTCTGAGGCTCAAGGAGCTGCTGTATGTATAGCCTTTCGCAGGGGCTGGCCTGGGGTAGGCCCTGGCGACGAGGTCATGGCAGCAGTCACTGTGTGCCCCCGTGTCCCTTTGGGCAGCCCCCTTGCCCCCTAAGAGTATCCGGGAGCCAACTGGACAGGTCCCCTGTCCCCACAGCCCCTGTTCTCACCTGCATCTGCGCTCATCCCCCGTGACGCCTGGGGAAGAGCTGAGCCGTCTTGTCTGCAGGTCCTCACGCTATTCCAGCTCTAACCCTTCGCTTCGAGCAGATGGCACCTGGCAGCTCCGCAGGCACCCCTCCCCGGCTCCCCCGCCCTGTCCCGCCCCGTTTGCCGAGCATGGATGGAACGTCCCTCTTGACCGTGCTTGTCTTACGTCTCCCCAGCCGGATGGCCGCTCCAGGGGAGCAGGGCTCTTGTGCGGTTGTGTCCTCTGACTTAGCCCTGGCGCCCAGACACATCCTCTGTGTGCGACGACCTGCAGGGCCTGCGTGTAGCAGCGGCTCGATGAGTGCTCGAGTGGGTCAAGGCGCAGCTAAGCTGTCCTTGGTGACATGACTCAGCAGACGGGAGTTCCTGGGGCGTAGAGGCCCTGGGAGAACGCAGTGTTCCTGCCCTGAGGACAAGCCTGCCAGGAGCCCGGACACCCCTGGTACCCCTCGGTCCCTCCACCTCCCCTCTGTGGGCCTTTGCTCAGCCTCCGCGGCAAAGGGGAGTGGCACCGGCGAGTGAGAATCAGAAAGGTGGCCGCGACGCAGCACCGGGCACGTGGGCCCTGAAGACGCCGGCCACCGCCGTTCCCGCCACGCTGCCCACCGACACCGGGCCGACAGGAGAGGAGCCGCGTGCTTCTGCCGAACAGCGTCCGCCTGCCCTCCTGTTACAACCTGCCTTGTTGTCTGCGTGACTTGGAATCCAGGGCGGAAGCGTCGCCCACATTTGGTGGTGACGGCAGACCCCAGGCCAGGGTGTATTTAGTCTGTTGCTTAGTCCCCGAGCAGTGTGTCTTCCATCGTCCCTGCACGGAGGCCCTCTGTGCCCCGCCCTGCCCTGCCGCCCCCAGGTGCCTGCCAGACTGCCGCTTGGGCCTGAGTTCAGGTCCCGAGATTCCGATGTCCACCGCCCAGGCCGTGTTGACAGAGGGCCCAGTGTTTGCGCCCTGGCGTGGCTGCCTCTGTCCATCGTCCTCGGATCCAGGGCCGCTGGAGCAGCCCCCACCTCTACCTGGCCGCATCTGGGACTCATTGGTGCCGTCACGACAGTTTGTTTATGTGTAATTTCTGGCTGAGACTTGAAAGTTGAACTACCGCTCCGTTCTCCAAACAGCCACTACTGTTATACAGAAAGCAGGCCATCTCCCGGCTCAGATGTTGGACCAAAGCATCTGCTCCCAGTGCCCCTCGTGAGGGAAATCAAAGGGGCTTATTTACTCCCAAGTGGAAACTGCGCAGTTCAGGATCCCGTGGCACCGACAGTCTCGCGCTGAGAGCTCGTGGGCCCACGGGTTTGTTTACGGAGACCGTGCTCCCCGCTTGGGAGTCACGTGTCTTGGAGGCGAGAGTCCTGGGGACCCGGGCGGGGGTGGGAGGGGGCAGGGACAGGAGCCTGCGGAAGGAAGGCCGGGGTCCACAGGTCTCCTCTGCAGCCTCGGTGGCTCCTTCTCCCACCCCCCGACCCCTCCCCGCCAGGGTGGCCCACTGGCCAGCGTTCAGAGAGGCTCCTTTCTTTCTCCTGCAGATGTTGTCATCAGGAAGGGGCTCCTGTGTGCATCCCGACCTCTCCGGGTCGTCAGGTTTCAGGACCAGGGTTTGGACAGCTGCGCATGCTGATCTGATCAGGGATCTGGGCGGGGCTCTGGCTAACCCCCTGGGGAGGCCCTGGGAGGCTGCCTCCCCCTCCTTGGCCCGCTGTCCATCAGAACAGGTCCTGCAGCCCTAGCGTGGGTGGGGGAACTACTCCGTGGCCCCAGCTCATAATTTGTTTAATTGTGCCCCCAAGGAGAGAAAGGAGGGGAGGGACTGGTGACCTTGGGCCTCCTGTTCCTTCCCCCTGTGGGACACTGGGGTCCAGAGCACGTCCATCTGACAGTTCTTGGGGCTGGGGGGTGACGAGTTACGGGGGCTAACTAATAATGCGCCAACTACTAGTGTGCCGTGCTTCCGTCCATGCAGAGTCTACCTCTTTGCACGAGCTGGTGTAGGGTTCTTGGGGCTCCCCAAGATAAGTACCACAAACCTCTGGGCTTCAAACAACAGAAATTCGGTCTCGGAGTTCCCACCGTGGTGCAGGGGGATCGGCAGCGTCTCTGGTGTGCTGGGCCTCAAGTTCAATCCCTGGCCCAGCCCAGTGGGTTAAGGATCCGGTGCTGCCGCAGCTGTGGCATAGGTTGCAACTATAGCTCAGATCTGATCCCTGGTCCAGAAACTTCCATAGGCCACAGGGCAGCCAAAAGAGAAAAGAAAAGAAAAAAAGAAATGTGGTTTCTCACAATCTGGAGGCCAGACGTTCAAGATCAAGGTGTTGGCAGGGTCATGCTCCCTCCAGAGGCTCCAGAGATGGTCCTTCTTGCCTCTCTTCTGCCTTCTGCTGTGCTGGCCACCCTCGGGGCTCCTGGGCTTGCGGATGTGTCACCCCAGCCTCTCTCTGCCTCTTCTTCATGTGTGCATCTTCCCTCTGTGGTGTCTCTGTGCAAAGTCTAATCTTTATTAGGACCAGTCATGGGGTTAAGGGCCATCCTAATCCAGCCCGGCCTCATCTTACCTTGATTACATCTGTATAGAGCCTGTTTACAAATACAGTCACACTCAGAGGTTCTGGGGATTCGATCTTGAAGGTACCGTTCAACTGAGGACAGAGCTATTCTCCGAAAGGGCCCCTTTTGCTTTGACGTCTTAGTTTTCTCATCTGTAAAACAGGGGTAACAGCCCCACCTTCTTCACTGGGCTGATCTGGAGATTCATGTGGCTCAGAGAGGCAGCGTTCCAAGGTGTGCTTGACACAGCAATGCGACATGAGAGCTCCTGTTCTCACTTCTATCCTCAGCCCCAGGCCTCCAAAAACACTGTGGAGAAAGAGGGTCCGGGTGAAATGCACATCACACACTTTGGGGTCCCCAGTCCCCCAGAGCATGGAGTCCCCATGGCCCCCAGGCCCCATCCTGCTTCCTGGGCCCAGTCGTTGGGCCTCCCTCCCTCCGTGCAGCCCCCTGGCTGCAGCCGGGGGTCTTCTCTAGTGCCGATCGGCCGTTCTGCTGCCTGGAAGGCTCCTCCTGGCTCTCTCATGGCCGGGCCTCTCCTCACCGCCGGGACTGCCCCATCCAACAGCGGCGGCCCAGCCTGGGTCAGCTCGGGCACAGCATCTTGTCATAGGGCTGTCACTTCGTCACTTTGCCGTCTTCACAGCCCTGGCACAGTCTATTGTTTTATGTATGTCGTTGTCTGCACGTGTCTAGAACGCAAACCCCACGAGGGCAGGAGCTGTCTGACTCGTCCCTATTGGTGTGCAGCTGCGGCCAGCGGGCGCTCCATAGTCTCGAATGATGACTCGACGGATGCGACCAGACGCCCAGTCAGGACAGCGAGCCCCTTCTAGCAGTGATGCTTTCTTCTGGGGAGCCTCCTCGTGGGGGTTGACGATGAGGAGTGAGAAAGCTTGGTGTTTTCCTGTTCCATGTATTTCTAGTGAGGGTTTTATTTTGAAAAAAATAAAATAAAATAAAAGAAATGGCCTGATATTATAATGAACCCCATGTACCCATGAGCTAGATCTGCCCATTGTCAGTATTCAGCCTTATTTCTTTTTCACTCCTCTTCTCTCTCATGGTCAACGTCATCATGCTCATGGCTTGTTTCTTTTATTTTTGCTGAATTCCTTGAAAGTAACTTGTGGATGATGTGTCACTTTTTGCCCCTGAATGCTGCAGCACTGTCCCCTTAAGAAGAAGGACATTCTCCTGCAAAACCACGTACTCGTGCTGCCTTTGCAAATGTTCATATTCGGAGCTCACTGTCCAGGGCTCTGCTTTTTTTTGGCAACTTTCAACTTTTCATCCAGGCTTCAACCTGGAGCCACACGTTACATCCAGGGTCATGTCTTGTTGGTCTCCTTTAATCTGGAATGTTCCTCAGCCGTTCTTTGCCTTTCATTTCATTGGCATTTGGGAAGAGTGCAGACCTGACCTTTTGTGGCTTGTCCCTCTACGCGAGTTTTTTTGACAGGATTCACCTTGAGCGTATGCATTTCTGGAAACGCAGGGTTTTTAGAAATAAGAGAAATTTGTGTTTTATATATATATATATATATATATATATATATATATATATATATAAAGCCTTCTCCTTTTAAAACATTAATAGATTTGGCACCATTGGGCCCAAATTCCACATGGCATGCTGTGCATAGTGTTCACCCCACAGTCTTCGGGCTCAGAAGCTGTGTGCGTAAGCCCGGCACGTGCCCCTGGACGTGCCCCACGCTGGCTCTGGGCCTCAGAGAGCAGTAACAGAAAGAACAGCTTCCAAGTGGCGGAGGCCAGAAGATTTGATCCTTTCCCTCTAAATCCAGAGAAAACTGTCAATAGAAGCTTCCACCGCTGGAGGAAGAAGTGTTGCAAAAAGGACAGCAGGAGTTCCCGTCGTGGCGCAGTGGTTAACGAATCCGACTAGGAACCATGAGGGTGCGGGTTCGGTCCCTGCCCTTGCTCAGTGGGTTAACGATCCGGCGTTGCCGTGAGCTGTGGTGTAGGTTGCAGACGCGGCTCGGATCCCGTGTTGCTGTGGCTCTGGCATAGGCCGGTGGCTACAGCTCCGATTCAACCCCTAGCCTGGGAACCTCCATATGCTGCGGGAGCGGCCCAAGAAATAGCAACAACAACAACAACAAAAAGACAAAAGACAAAAGACAAAAGACAAAAAAAAAAAAAAAAAAAAAAAGGACAGCAGCATAAATGCGAGCAGCTAGCGTGTTGCAGGGATTTGTGCAACAGCAGAAAGAATAGGTCATACGATGGCACTTCCGGGAAGCAACCCATCCACCAAGGGTTTATCAGCAGCTGTGATCTTTCTCAAGAACTCAGATGCTGACGGCTCTCGGGGACAGGAACGTCAGCCTCAAGGAGAAGGAAGGTCGGCCCTGCGTGGGCTGCCATGGGTCCTGGCTAGGAGGGGCCACCACCCCAACCACGTCTTGCTAGGATCTTTCCTGACCGCTCAGTCAGAGTGGTGGTTTCCCAAGTTCAGACGTGTTTGTGCTCAGTGCTAACCACCCAGCAGGTATGCTGTTCACATATGTTGACTAAATGCATAAATTATTGGGAAAATGCAAAGTAACGGCTTTTGTTCTTCTCGAATGATTCTTTGGCTCGTTCTCCAAATGCGTGCTTTCCCAGTCTTCTTGAATGAATATCCCCTTCTGAGAAACATGTCCCATCGTACGTGCTGATTCGCTCGTATGCCCACTCCCTCTAAAGCTATGGAGAATAAGTTTTCATTAGTAATCACAGCCCCGCCTAAAAATCTGCGCAGACAAAAAGTATCCTCTGTATTTTCAAGTCATGTGGACAGCGTTCCATTCATAATTTTATAATACTGAAAAGTGGAATGTCCCTGTCCAGTCTCCATCAAAGCTGTCATTTGTGGTTGACCACCCCCCAAAGGGCTTGCCCATGACACCCCTCCACACAGCGTCTCTGACCTAAAGCTTCAGATGGGGGCCTCGTAGGGAAACACCTGACTGCAAGTGAGTCAGCGCTGTGGCCACTGCTCTGGCGTCTTCCCCAGGAGGCTGGCCTCAAGGTCTAAAGGAGCTGCTCTTCTTGTAGGACGTCCCAGTGGCTCTGCGTTTCACATGCCCTCTCCCATGTAGAAGAAGTGCTGACCCACGGAAAGGGGAGACAGAAAACCGAGAGAGCCAGCCCCCCAGAATGCCCAACTGCAAAGGAGACCATGCGTATTCTTAAAAACAAACAACGCAAAAGACATCTGGGGTGAGCTGGGCTGTTTATCTCCGTCTCCGCAATGGGTCTGCTGATAAAGATCTTACTTGGAAACCTCCTTTTTCAGAGATTAGGACAAATTTTCCAGTTAATAATTACAGGTATTAGAAAACTGTCAGCCGATTTGGCTACGAGACAACACAGGAAGTGTTTCCTCTTCAATTTTAGCCATAGGAATAACAGCTTCGGCCAATTTCAAACAAGATCAAATAGAATAGCTGATTTAGATTATCCAACATAATGGTCCAATGTGCTAAATTAACTGTGAAATCTTCTAATTTTATTCAGGAATATAAATGAAGTTCTTATGCCTAAGTGTATCCAACAGCATGTTTTCAGCTAGTTTTATATAGGCTTTCAGCCTAGTCAAGAGAGTTCAGAATGCAGGCTCCGGGGCCAGATGCTTGGGTTTAAGTCCTGCCTCTGCCACTTCCTGCCTGGGTCATCCTCAAGTGTCAGTCACTCTCTGTGTCTCAGTTTGCTCCACTGAACAAAGGGAATAGTGACATGGTACCCACGGTATGTATTGGGAGACTAAGGGGGTTAATTTACAAAATCTCTGGGTTCAATTCTTGGCACGTGGAAAACCTGGAGTGGAAGTTAGAGATGATGATGGTGCTGCTGCTGCTGCTGCTGGTGACGGCGGTGGTGATGGTGGTGCTGGCAGCAGTGGATGGTGGTGGCGGCGGCGGTGGTGATGGTGGTGCTGGCAGCAGTGGATGGTGGTGGCGGCGGCGGTGGTGCTGGTGGTCAGGTTGGTGATGGTGATGATTCCCTTATGTACACTGAGCACTCTGTGCCTCTAGGTGCCCTGCAAGTGTAATGCACATAGATTTGGTTCATTCTCCTGGGACCATAATTGTCCCCGTCTTCTGATGAGAATATAAGAGGCTTAGGAAAGTTAAGAAACAGAAGGGGATCCAGACGCAGACCTCCCAGATGAACTGGAGCCTCTCGTGGCTGGCGTTGGAGATGCGAGGATGGACGGGACATGGCCCCTGCCTCAAGGGGCTCAGCCCTCTGACTGGCGGAAGGGTGCCGTGTTCCAGCACTGGCATCAGGGAACAGCAGATGTCATTTGGTCCTCAGAGATACCTGTTCCTCTTAGAGCAGATACTGTCCCATCCATTTAAAGGTAAATAGACATTCGGAGAGGTTACATGGCTCGCTCAAGGTCACCCAACTTGAGAAGGCCTCCTGACTTTGATGTTCTGGCTAGTGCTGTCCATGGAGCCGTGTCTCTTCTACCCCTGCCTTGAGGGAGCTGCGCAGGCCCTGCTCAGCAGGACAGTCCCAAGTGACCCATGCACCCGGAGCTGGAGTGGCTGCCATTCTAGGTTGAGTTAAGAGGGCATTTTGACAGCTGGCCCATTTGCTTGGTCTTTACAACAAGCATAGTTAGCAGTTGTGTTGGAAGTGGCGTAGACCTAACTTCAGGCAGAAACCGAGGGGCAGTTTCTGTGTAAAGGAAAGAACACTGGACAGAGCGCTGGGACCGAAGCCAGGGATTCTCCAGGCAGGCCCTGTGCTAGGCTCAAGGGTCTTGCCCCAGACCACACAGCCAGACTCCCGGCAGGCTTGTTTGACTGCAAGGCTGTGCTCTTGACCCTGCCCCACGTGGCCCCTCCACCCCTCGCTTCCTGTGGCCTTGAGGGAAGCCCTTGGCTTGAGGCACAACGTGCAGGTAAAGCAGGTCCACTAACTTTAGAACCGCTGGTGGTTGGGCGCCGGTGACTCATGCGGGCTCCGAGACGGCCCACTCTACACGGTGTCCGAAGCGAAGTCTGTCCCCGGGGGAGTAACTACTGAATTTCCCGGTGAGAGAAGCAGGCCTTGGGGACCACCTCCAGTCTCTTTAGCTGAGGGTCGCTGTCCTAAACCCTGGCTCTTAGCGCATTTCGCTTCATACGGTTAATTGTCTTTGGTCCTCCCGCGGTGCTCTTTCATTATTCCATGTGTTCCTTCCTTATAAGATCAGGCAGTTTCTGTTGTGTTTCTACCTATTTTCTCCCTCTTTCTCTCTCCCTTTCTCCCCAGCCTCCTTCTGCAAAGGATTGGGAGACACTTGTTGAACAGGTAGACGTCCCCAAAATGCAAAGACGCTGTCAACCTGAGACTGGTCCTTGATATTTGAGACTTTCAGATCTACCCGGGGTTATAGAGTCTGGTTGGGAAACTGGATTCAGTGCTTCCCTTGCAGGACAAGCCCAGCCTGTTAAAGCGCTGAATCACCGGGACTGGCTCTGAAAGATTTTTGGCTGCTCTCAAATTCAGTCAGGAGGTCCCGTTGTGGCTCAGTGGTCGATGAACCTGACGGGCATCCATGAGGACTCGGGTTCGATCCCTGGCCTCGCTCAGTGGGTTAAGGGTCCGGCGTTGCTGTGAGCTGTGGGGTAGGCCACAGACATGGCTTGGATCCCAAGTTGCTGTGGCTGTGGTGCAGGCCGGCGGCTATGGCTCTGATTGGACCCCTAGCCTGAGAGCCTCCGTATACCGCAGGTGCGGCCCTAAAAAGCCAAAAAGCCAAAAAATAAGATAAAATTCAAGCCAACTTCCAGATATCAAGATTTGCTATCCCTAGAGATGATCACACAAACATCTTGAAGAGGCAGTGAGCAGGCAGCGTCTGTTCAAAGACCCTTTCTAGAAGCATGTTGGGCACACATAGTGTGGTTAAAGTGTGTAGCTAGGGAGTTCCCCTTTGTGGCTCAGTGGAAACGAATCCAACTGATATCCGTGAAGATGTGGGTTCGCTCCCTGCCCTTACTCAGTGGGTTAAGGATCTGGCGTTGCTGTGAGCTGTGGTGTAGGCCAGCAGCTGCAGCTCCAATGCGACCTCTAGCCTGCAGCCCTAAAAAGCAAATAAAATAAAGTGTGTGACTAGATTCCCTCTAAAGGGCCCACGCTTTAGTATCAATCATAGATACTTAAAAATTACTGTCTCTGGAGAGCAGGTTCTTCGTATTGAATCCACAGTGACTTACACAGTCTTCACAGCCACATACAGGTGCGAAAGCAGGCGGAACGCCTGCTGAGGTTTGCCCGGTTGAGTGCCGGCATCAGCAGCTGCACCCCGATGCGGCAGTCTCCGACACCGGGGCCGCGTGTCATCTGCACCGTGCCCATTCTCTACTGGATGCGGTCCCAGTGGACGGGTGAGAGGTGCTCAGGTGGGGGGGGGGGAGCTTCAGTGCGGCTGCAGGAGTGGGGGCGCAGGGGGGGTGGAGGGGCCAAGGGGAAAAGCTGGAAAGGCCCCTGCAGAGGCTGTGGGTTCTCCACTCTGCCACTGAATCTCGGTGGGGAGCCCTTCAGAAATGTAGGCGGTGCAGTCAGACCCCCAAATAAGCTTTTTGCTAAAGCTCCCTGAGGGGGTCTAAGGTGCAGCTGGGCCCGAAACCCCCTCGGGTGGGCCGTGAAGGGCTGTGCGGGCCGTGAGGACGAGGGTTCCTGGCTTAGTCTGTTTTGAGACGCGCTTCAGTTTACAGCTTTGCTCCCACGGAATTCCCTTTGTCCCACATCTCGGCTCAAGGTAGGGGCCTCCACCCAGAGCAGAGGCGAGAGGAGGGCCGCGGGCTGAGAGACGTCCGACAGGGTCTTCCTGGTCAGCTCGAGAAGCAGCATAAACAAACCGTGCAGCTTTGCTTCTCCTCCGCCTAGGGACTCTTGGTCGGCTGCCACGGAATTGTCAGCCTCTTAGAAAGTGTCTGTCTGCTCCGGAGAGGCCATGGGAACACAAAAGGTCTCCAGCCTGGAGCACCTCGCAGCAGAGCCAGAGCCCGGGACAGCCCAGCGCTCAGCCGCTCCCCGCCACCTGGTCGACCAGGCCCTCCCTGTGAGCTCCGGCTCCAGCCTGAAGGTCGGGGAGAGGGTGGGGGGTGCAGTTAGAGTTGTGCTGGTGTTCTTTATGAGTTTCCCTGTCGGGGGGCGGGTGGTAATCAACGGGCTGGGGGACGTCCCACACTTCCAAAGCAGCTGGTTCCTGGACGCTAGTCTTTGTCCTCTCCAACAAACGAGCCAACGCCAGGGAGAAGCTTCCGCCTGAAATTGCTGCCCCCAAGGAAGTCTCATTCCTGTAGAAAAATAACCCCTTTCCTCTTCCCAGGAACTTATTTTCCCTGGAAGAGGATTTTTCACAATAAACCAAGGTGTTTGGGGATCTCTCTAAACCATAACTTCATCATTGGACTTTTGGGGAAGTAAAAACATCACCAAAATATAAATCTGGTCACTAAACAGTGAAAGTGATGAAATTAAAGGAGCCCTCAAGTATCATTTCTCTGCTGCCCTGTTAAACCCTGACATTCTAAACATTGGCATTCGGTGCTTATTGGACTCTAATGAAACTAGAGTGTTTGCTGACCTTTTGTAGCCTGGTAAAGTGTGTACAGCCCGACTGTAAAGTCAGGGAAATACCGAGTGTTGCCAAGAATGTTCACCCTCTTTGTCTGTAAGATTTTATACCGAGGAGAAGTGGCATCAAAAGTTGGAAGTCGCGTGTACCAAGGGGGTCGTCTGCCAGCTTCTCTACCGGCCTATATCTGGCAAATACCTAACTGTCCTCGAACAGGCCTTGGGAACCTTTTCTTGCAGGGCCAAGGAGGACATGTTTTCAGCTTTCCAGGTCGCATGCTTATGGTCTCTGTCACCACGACCCAGACCTGCCGAGGTAGTACGGAGGCACCCGCAGGCAGTGTGTGATGAGAGAGTGTGGCTGTGTTCCAGTACTGCTTAATTTGCAGAATCAGGCGGCAGCAGGGTTGGCCCCCAAACCATCGACTGCTGACCCTGTTTTTATAATAAAAAATATGGGTATCTAAGACAATCTGCAGAACTGGAGAAAATAGTTTCAAACGATGCTACTGACAAGGGCTTAATCTATAAAATATACAAATGTATGCAACTCAACAGTAAAAAAAAAACAAAAAACCCACAACCACCCAATTGAAAAATGGGCAAAAGACCTGAATGGACATTTCTCCAAAGAAGATATAGAGATGGCAACAGGCACATGAAACAATGGTCGACATCACTAATTATTAGGGAAATGCAAATCAGACCTGCTGTGAGGTATCGCTTCACACCGGCCAGAATGGCCATCATTAGTAAGTCCACAGATAACAAGTGCTGGAGAGACAAAAAAAATAAAAAAATAAAAAAAAATAAAGGAGTTCCCGTCGTGGCGCAGTGGTTAACGAATCCGACTAGGAACCATGAGGTTGCGGGTTCGGTCCCTGCCCTTGCTCAGTGGGTTGAGGATCTGGCGTTGCCGTGAGCTGTGGTGTAGGTTGCAGATGCGGCTTGGATCCCGCGTTGCTGTGGCTCTGGCGTAGGCCGGCGGCTACAGCTCCGATTCGGCTCCTGGCCTGGGAACCTCCATGTGCCACGGGAGTGGCCCAGGAAATAGCAACAACAACAACAACAACAATAACAACAACAACAACAAAAAGACAAAAAAAATAAAAAAAATAAACAAGTGCTGGAGGGGGTGTGGAGAAAAGGGAACCCTCCCGCACTGTTGGTGGGAATGGAAATTGGTACAACCACTACGGAGGACAGTATGGAGGTACCTTAGAAAACTAAATATAGAACGACCACGTGACCCTGCAATCCCACTCCTGGGCGTCTATCCAGACAAAACTTGCCTTGAAAAGAATACACGCACCTGTATGTTCCCTGCAGCACTGTTCACAATAGCCAGGTTATGGAAACAACCTCAATGTCCATCAACAGATGACTGGGTTAAGAAGATGTGGTATATATACACAATGGAATACTACTCAGCCTTAAAAAAGAACAAATAATGCCATTTGCAGCCACATGGATGGAACTAGAGACTCTCATACTAAGTGAAGTAAGTCAGAAAGAGAAAGACAAATACCACATATCACATATGTGGAATCTAATATGCAGCACAGAGGAACCTTTCCACAGAAAAGAAACTCATGGATTTGGAGAACAGACCTGTGGTTGCCGAGGGGAGGGGGAGGGGTGGGTTGGGTTGAGAACTTGGGGTTAATAGATGCAAACTATTGCATTTGGAATGGATAAGCAATGAGATCCTGCTGTGTAGCACAGGAAACTATACCTAGTCACTTATGTTGGAGCATGCCGGAGGATAATGTGAGAAAAAGAATGTATATAGGTATATGTGACTGGGTCACCTTGCCGTACAGTAGAAATTGACAGAGCACCGTCAACCAACTATAATGGAAAAAAATAAAAATCATTTAAAAATATGGTTATCTGATTCTGAATCAATAAAATCTGATAGACTATTTAGCAGCTAATTTAAGATCCTGTAGAAACGTGGAAAAATGTAAGTGATGGCATATTAATGTAAAAAAGGCCGAGAGACACATGTTCCGTTGCAGACGGCAAGCGACTGAAAGCCGATGCCCCAGTGAACAAGGGACGAGGGCGGCCGGGTGACGGAGCCGTTGGGTCCATGTGCGCTCTGGGCGTCCTCTGTGCTGCAGACTTTGTCCTTGGAGCTCGGGAGGACAGACGGCGCTCAGCGCACTGCAGGGGCCCCAGACCTGGAGGCAGGTGGCGGCGGTCCATCTCCTCGTGCCCACCTGGGCCAAACGGGCCCGCGTAAAGGAGGGAGAGAGCTGGGCGTGGTCTCAGCAGCCCAACCAAGGGATGGCGGTCACTGAGCACGAGAGCCCTGTGGCCCTCGCCTCCACGCTGCCAGCCTCCCTGCTGTGGAGATGTGGGGACGCTGCTGGACGGGCCTGATTCTCAGTAAAGCACGACAGGGGCCAGACCGGTCGTGCCAGAGCCTCGGGACGGGTTCAGATGTGTGTCCGCGAGCAAGCACGCACGCGGCGCCAGTTTAAAACTCCAGGTGTCTGCCCTGCAGATGTTTCCCGTGCAGTTTGGTAATTTGGGAACGCTCCGAATATCGTTTGCCCATAAAATTGCCTGAAATGCAGTCCAAATGTCCATAAAGAGGAACTGAATAACAATTTATTGTTACTAGTGCACATTCTTGGAGCTTCCACGCCGAGCGTGGATCTAATCAGGTGCTGGCCACGTGGGGGGCGACCTCAGGGCTGCTTCCTGGGCACCTTGGGGTCTGCTTTAGAGTGAAGCCCGCAGTCGGAGAGTCCGCCTCGGCCCCGACATCTGACCAGGACAAGTGGGGAAAGCCCCAGCGGGCCTTGCTCTGACGTTTTCCTTGAGGTAAATTCTGGAAAACATTAACGAGGGTCCAAGCCTGGTCATAAATCTGCCAAGAGCAGGACAAAGGAGCCTCAGGAGAAGATACAGGTGCCACAGGGGAGCCTCCCAAGAGTCCCCCACTCCCCGCCTGGTAACACACACCCAGCGGAGGTCGTTATTTTAACCGTGCTGAAGCGTGCTCTTCTGTGGCCTTTAGCACACGCACAGTGCTGGGTAGCCGTCTCCGCCGTCTACCCCAGAAGGTTCCAGCAGCCCGACAGGAGACCTGTGCCCATGAGGGGCCACTGCCCAGCCCCTCCCCCAGCCCTCAGCAGCCACCCGTGTGCTTTTCTGTCCGTGGATTTGCCTGTTTGGGGCGGGTCACGTGAGTGGAATCACACATTCTGCAGCCCTTTCTTCCAACAAGCACATCAAAGATGCTCACCGCGTTCGTCACGCGGGAAATGCACAGCAAACCACGGGGAGATACTGCCTCGCACCCGTGGGGATGGCTTGAGTTTAGAACGGGGGGGGGCGGTAGCAAGTGCCGGGAGGACGTGGAGCCCTCGTGCTCGGCTAGGGGCTGCGTGTGGAGGGGCGCAGCCACAGCGGATAACGGGGACTCCGGATTTAGGCCACAGGGTCTGTTCAGCGGGAAGGCACAGGGCTGTGTGGGGTCCCTGGGCTGTGTTCAAGCCCAGACCCTCCCTGTAGGAGCTGTGTGACCCTAAACTCCCCTGACCTCTTCGAGTTTGCATTCCTCATCCCTGACCTCCCAAGATTCCGCAAGGCCAAATAAATCCTGCAGGAGGACAGGCCGAGGGGGAGGAGAGCCCGCGCGAGGCACGAGCAAGTTTCTGGCTGGCAAGTAGCCTGGGCTCTGGCTGCTGAAACGTGAGGGCCACTTAGAGGACACCTGGATGGAGCCGGAGCCTGGAAGGGCTGGGACCAGGGGTCCCTCGCCCCCGCCCCCACCTCTTCGCTCTCCCTCTCGTGTCTCCTGCCTCCCTGGCCACCTCCTCTGCTCCTGGACACATGCTGTTATGACAGTGAACCTGCCTAAAGCTGGACCACTTCTCTCTTGGTCCCCGTCGTCGTCGTCGTCGGTTCTCAGGGAGAGGGCTCTGTCTTCTGGTTACCCCAGTTTGAGTCAGGCTGCTCCCTGAGCCCCTGCCTTTGGCTTGGGGACGTGTCGTGGGGGGGTTGGCACACTGTGTAAATGGCTTCAGAGGCGGGACTCTGAGGATGACGGGGTGGTTTTGGGAGGCAGCTGTGAGTGGAAGAAGCTCCCCCACAGGTCACTCGGCTCCTCCTTTGTGCACACTTTCGTCCACGCTCACTGCGGTCCTGCCATGTGCCAGGCACTGCTCTAGGGCCTGGAGATTCATCCGTGGACAAGACACATAGAAATTGCTACCTTCCACGAGCCTGCAACCCGGTCTGCAAACGCGCAGACAGATCTGTTCATTGACATTGGGGGTCGGGGGCGGGGGGGCTACCGAGAATCCAGCCAGGCGAGGAGACAGGCTGGGGGTAGCGGGCAGTGTGGCTTTAGCTCAGGTGGACGGGGAAGGGCCCTCTGAGGGGCGACACTGGGCATGCACGTGTGTGAGTGCAGTAGGCCAGCATCTACAGAGGTCCTGTGGCACGCCGGTCTGGGGTGTTTGAGGACAAGGAAGCCGGTGGGACTGAAGTGGGGGCAGGAGCGAGGGGCCTGTAGCTTTCCGACCCCTTCATGGGTGTGTCCACACTCTGTGCCTGGGTCACTTGTCCCTTGAGGACACAGGGGCTTCTTAGGGGTCTCCGTGTCCCCATTGAGGGGGTGCCGGGTGCCCCTCCCAGCCTGGCTGTGGGTGCCTGAGGTCCCCAGTGGCTGGTGCCTGGCGGGAGCTCGCAGCTAGCAGCCTGTCTCCACTGCTAGGGCTCTGCGATGAAGACAGGGGCATTCTAGGGGTGGTGCGTGTGCTCAGCTGAAGGACAGAGGCGGCTTGGGGACTAATCTCCTGTGGCCACATGGGTGGATGGGCCCCTCTGCCGCACTCCCAGTAGGAGGCAGGCTCTTTGTCAGGAAAACCTGCAAGATGGGTCCCCCCGGGGAACATCCGATAATCTGCTGGGGGCTTCTAAGCCCCCGAAAAGCCCATGGCCCTGTCAGGGGCCGCATCGCTCAGGCCGAGGCAGGGGCATGGGCCAGGCCAGGCTCGCTGTAACGAAAGCCCCGTGTTTTTTAGGCAGCCCGTTTGCAACCTGAGTTTCTGCAGCTAGGCTGTGTGGCCATGCAGCCAATTTAGCGTTTGCTGGAGCTGCGCGGGACCAGCGTGAGGAATAGCCCCCCGGGGACTTAGGTAGCCTGCGGTCCCGCCCAGGGGAGCCCGGGGGAGGGGAAGGGGCGCATTTTTCTCCCATATTTGGTGACGCGGTGGGCTTCAAGTTCTTGTGCTCTCATTTGTCAGGACTTAATGAGAAACCCCAAAAGGATTTAGAAATTTCCCCTTCCCAAGGACAGGAAATAAATGGGAAAGTTGTAGGGAATTAGGGGAAAACCCATCACAGGGAGAAACAGTAGCTTTTGTTGTCCGTGTGTGAGAGTAAGTGTAAGGGTGTGAGTGTGGAAGAGTGAGGACGCGTGTGAGTCTGGCCATAAGAGTGTGAGTGTGTATGAGTGTGGATGTGAGACAGTCTGGCTGTAAGGGTATGAGTGAACGTACGTGTGGATGTGTGCGAGTCTGGCCACAAGGGTGTGAGTGTGTAAGAGCACAGGGTGTGTGAGCCTGGCCGTGGGGTGTGAGTGTGCACCTGAGGGAGCCTGGCTGTGGGGGTGTGAGTGTGCAAGAGGGCGGCCCTGTGTGGGTCTGGCCGGGAGGGCATCCGTGTGTGACAGAGGCAGCCCCCGCCCCGGGCCGTGCCTGCCGGCTCTGAGCCGCGCCGTTCGGAGAAGGTCCGTGTTTCGGGCTGTTCGGAACCGCGCTTGTGGGGCGGTGCAGGCGTTGAAGGTCTGCTCTTTGGTCAGGCATTTGGGGGGAGAGTAAGCAGAGCGTTTCGAGCCAGTGTAAATGCTGGCTAGACAGCAAGGACAGAAGGAATAAACAGGTCCTGGGGGCGCCGTCAGTACCCCAATTCGTTTTCTCCTCGTGACACGCAGACCTGCGGGGGGAGGAGGGCTCGGAGGCCAAAGGGGATGAAGCTGGGCCTCGGCCTGAGCCCGCGCGTCTGTCCTGTGGCGGCTCGAGGTCGGGCCGGAGCCCAGGAGCAAGAGGCCTTCGCGTCTGCCCGCGGGGCGTTCACCGCTGGCTCAGGGCAGAGAGGTGGGCCCGGAGCAGCGGCCTTCGCATGAAACAGGACAGTGTGTCCATCGCCTTGTCGGGATGGAGCGGCTCCTTCGGGGGGCAGGAGGGGCTCCCCAGGATGCGGGGGAGACAGGACGAAGGGCTCGGAGGCTGGCCCAGGGCCCTGTTCCGGCTCACATGGCAATGAGAGCGGTGGCCGCAGCGAGCTGCGGTCCCCGGAGAAGCCGGAGCAGAGGCGCAGTGAGGGTGCCGGGCTCTGGGACAGGCCCACCGCCCAGGCGGGGCCTCCAGTGCCCGGGATGGCCGTCCTCCCTCCGCCCACACCATCGGCAGCTGCCCTCCCCAGGCGCTGCCCCTGCCCCTGGGGCTCAGCCGTCTCTCCCGGGGTCTGCTGCCGGCCGCGGCCCCGGAGCGCGCGCGTGTGGACGAGCCACGGCGTAGGTAACCCCGTGGTCTCCTGCCACCAGAGGTCTGCCTGCTTTCCAATACTTGGTGGCTACAAACAATGCGTTGGAACATACTTTTATCTCCTTGTGCAGATGCCTGAGTAGGTCCATGACGTACATCCCAAGTGGAGTTTATCGGTAGAGTTTTGGGTTTTTAAGCATTTGATAAATATTATCTAAGTGCTTTTAAAAAGACCAAAAAAAAAAAAAATTGACACCTGAGAAGGTAGCCCACAGGCGGGCATGGCTTGGATCTCCTTGCCAGAGAGACCTCGCCAGAGAATGGGAGCTGGCAGCCTCCTGCTGTGGGCAGCTGCAGAGTCTGCCTCAACTTTCCAGCCAAGGCTGCAGGCCTCCTGGCCAGCAGGGATGTCCCCAGGGCCCTCTGTCACCTGGGGCTCCCCATCGACCTGGCAGAGAATGTCACGGAGCTGCATGAAGGAGGAGGCCTTGGGGCTTGCCCCATGCCCCTTCTGTCCCCGGGGCAAGGCGCTCTCGCCTCCTCCCACTCCTCCTCTGGCCCTTCTCCTTGGCTCTGCCCTCAACACGTCTCTCCCGTGCCCGCTTCCACCCTGACCCCACAGGGACGCACCCCAGCATGTGAGGTTGTGGTCAGTGAGCGGGCGCCACGGCCGAAGGTTTCTCCCCCCACCCCCAAGCTTGTCCAGGCCTCTCATTTCATAGCCAGAGAACGGAGGCCCGGAGAAGGGAAGGAACTTTCCCAAGGCCACACCCCAGCGTCTCCCAACCCTGGGCCCCAGCTGGCTTTGCCCAGCTCCATCCTCTGTCAAGCTCGAGGCAGGAGCAGACACACGTGGCCTGTGCCATCTTTTCTCAGACTTCCCTAAAAAGACACAGGAGGGATGGTGTGCCAGTCTTTGGACAGCCAGTCCTTGCCAGGGGACCTGGAACGTTCTGTGCTGCAGGGTCACCAGGCATCAGCTCTCTGTCACCATTCCTGGCCATGCTCGGCTCCTAGTCGGTAGCGATCCTCGGGCTTGGCTTGCACACCAGAGACGAAAGCCGGGTGTGAGGGAAAGCCGGGAGGGCTTGGCGCTGCCGCAGGGAGCCTGCAACAGCAGTGAAAGGATGCTCCCTTGTCGGCGCGACTCGGGACTGGGATCTGCTGACATTTGGGAACAGGGAACCGAAGGGCACTAACCAGCACCCAAGCGGTCCTCGCGAGCCCTCTCTGGACCGCTGTCCGCAGTCACCACGCAGTGACCGGGGGTCGCGGAGGTGGGCCGGGGATGGGGCCGCCCATGCCTCTGGGCGCAGGGCCAGCGGCGACTCATCTCGCATTCACCTGCGACCTCTGCCCAGTACGCAGCAGCTCCTGCTCGTTTGCTGTTTGTTGACCGAGTCAGTGAGGGAGATGGAGCTGGGAGGGCGGGCAGGGAACCGAGTCCCTCCTGCCCCTCTCCTTGCTCACAGGTTCGGCAGTGCTTGCTTTAAAATCGTGCCTGGCTCAACCTTCTGCCCAACTCTGGGCCCCCTTGCCTGGCTGGGCAAGCACTGACCGAGCACCTGCCGGGTGGACGTGGCCATGGCCAACGGCAGGCTTTCCTCGGAGGTCAGCAGCCAGCAGGGACCCCAAGGTTACCCCCGTGGAGGGCGGGGCCTCGGTCTCTGTGCTGACCCTTCTCTGGCACTGGCACGGAGGTGGACACGTCCAGGTCCTGGCCTCGGCTGGACAGATGCCATTCCCTCCACAGTGTGTGTGTGCAGGGAGCTGAGGGGCCATGCCTGTGCGAACACGTGAGTGTGTGCAGGGGTCTGCCGAGGACCGTCGGCCGTGTGGGCCCTCAGGGGAGACAACCAGCCCTCTGGGGTTCCTGCCACCTCTGGCCCAAGGTTCTGTCTTGCCAGGGGACAGTGAGGGACATTTTGACTCTGGGCCTCTCTGCTGGAGGTGACAGTGAGGGGGCAGGCGAGAACCTGGCACCATGTGCTGCAGGCCGACCGCCTCCTCCTCCTCCCAGGTCTGACGTGCTCTTTGTGGGGTTGGGGTCCTTCGGGCCTGCCTGCACCTGGCCCCTGAGGCGGGGCTGCTCAGGGGACGAGGGACACCAGATTCTAGAGTGTGTAGCCCAGGGGCTGGGGGGCTGGATGCAGAAGCTGGGCTAAAAACTCAGGTTTAATACCGTTCGGCGGAGTGGCCGCTTCAGCGGGATGTAAGTTCTAACATCAGCACTTAGGCCTCCGAGTCAGAGCAGCACAGAAAGAGGAATCCTTGCCAGAGCCGCTAGTCTCCCGGAGGCAGAGCTGCTTCTACGCTGGAGCCCCGCGCGCACGGCCGGCTCGGAACGCTCAGCTCGGTCGTCTGTAAGCGGTGACCGGGGCTCGCCTTCGCCGCGCCCTTGCAGTGGGCTGACCGTGCTCCAGATGCACTGGATGCCACCAGCCTGTCGGCAGTGGCCCAGTGGCCTTGGAACCGGCGACCCACGGTCTGTGAGGAGCCGTGAAGGAGGCCATCATCTCTCGGCCAGACGCTGTCAGATCTGCTTAGGTTTTGCTAGGAGCGCTCCTGTGGCCGGGCTGAGGAGGAGAAAGGGGAGCAGGCGACAGGTGGGAGGCCGATGCCCTGCTCCAGGCAGGTCCAGGCCAGGCGGCCCGGGGCCCCGGGCTCAGGGAGGGGTGGCTCTGCCGGCGGAGGACGAGGAAGCCCTCCCCCGAGGCAAGGCCACTCTTGCGGTAGACGACGGGCGGGGTGGAGTCCGGACGGCCGGTGGGAAGTCAGGGCAGAGGGCCTAGTGCTGGGTGTGCAAACGGTCAGCTGGGAGGTGCTTGGTGGGAGTCAGGGCGCGATGAGACCCCAACCCGGCTGTGGGGTAGGAAGAGGGCTCCTCCAGGCCCTGGGGAGCCCTGCTGTTTGGGATCCACCCCAGAGGGAAGCTTGGGGGTTGGGAGGGAACAAGTAGAGCCACCCTAGCTCCGAGACCGTCGGGGGTCGCGGATCTGCTCTCTTGCTAGTCGGAAAGACCCGCGGACACAGGGCAGGTCCATCTCGTCCACTGCTGTGTCCCCAGAGCATAAGCGCGTGTTCGAGGGGCAGCAGGCATCTGCTGAATGAGCGCCAGGGCGGCTGACCCAGCGGACAAGGCAGTGATGCCCTCCAAGACCCTGGGCTGCTCAGTGTGCCATGGCGCCTTCAGGGAGCTGTGCGTCTCCGCCCTGCACGCCAGGGACTCCGCCACCCCACACCCAGCACGCGTCTCGGTGGCGACAGAAGGAAAGAAATTCAAGGCCTTGCTGGGTGGTCCCAGCACCCCTCTGCCCTCTACAGACGCAGCTCAGCGGGGGCCGGGGGTGGTCTGCTTTACATGTGCTGTCCCCTTGTGTGAAAATTGCTTCTGTCTTGTCATCAAAGAGACACAGTCGCACCTCCGTGTCAGCGCAGTTAGAGCTTGCTCTCAGATCCCATGTCGGCGCTGGTCACAAACCAGGCTAAGTTAAAAAGGCAAACTGTGTCCAGCCCCATAGCTGACCTCGTGTGCCGTGGAAAAAGCCAAGAATAAACACTGAGAGTGGACGACATCTGTACCATCTGTGGGCATGGTGCCCAGACGGGGCGCGAACCAGGGAAGGGTCCATGTCCCGGCCTTGCACACAAGCAGCAGTGGGTCCCTGCAGCAGCCAGAGGCTGCTTCCACCAGAAGGCGTGGCTCTGCTGTAGAAACTGCCCTCCCAGGCACGGGGGACCTCAGTGCCCAGGGCAGACCACATGCCTGTCACCCAGGCCTCCGAGTTCTTGGAGGACGTCCGCCACCTGCTTCTGTCTGCTTGTCCGGGAACCAGCGCCCACCGGGCAGCCTGCGCCCCCCGATTTCCATTTCCTCTGCTGTTTTACCTCGGGTGACCAGTCTCACGCATATGCTCTGCGGGGTGAGTTTTGAAATCGGCTTTGGTTTGACAACACGACAATCCCTGCCGTGCTGATGGGATGCGGTCCCCTGGTGACCGCCCTTCTGCACACCAGCGCTGCCTCCTGACGGGCTGTGACGAAGGCTCCTGCCATGTCTTGATGACGCTCTTGATTAATATTTTCTTGGAGTCAACTTTAAGTTGACACCGTCCTCTTTGTTTTTTATTCAACTTCATCCTAAACAATACAATTATTTGTTGTTATCTAACCTTTTTCTTAAAATACAGTATTATAAGTATAGACCAGTCAATGGGTTTCGGAACATCGCCCACACCGTGGAACGTGCCTGGAGGACCCCTGGGCCAGCACGGCTGTCTGGGAGCCACTGCCCGAGGCAGCAGAGGGCTGGGAGGCCAGGAACCCAGGTTCTGAGGCGCTGCGCCTGTTCTGCCGCCCGGAGGGACTGTCCCCGGATGCGCTGTCAGACCTCGATCTGGAGTGCGGGTCAGTCGAGCAGAAAAGAATCCAAGCCACCCACGTGCCCCCCATCCCCACGTGAGTCAATGCATGCGAGTTCCCCGAGGACCGGGGGCTGGGTCTGCCTGCTGCCCCCTGTGCCCTCAGTGCCTGGAACAGTGCCTGGCACACGGCAGGGCCTCAGCACAGGTCGATGGGCTGAGTGTGTGAACAAGCGAAAGGCGGATGGTTTCTCCTTCCAGGCTGTTGCTCCTTTCGACTCCAGGCCGCACTGGTGGTCGCTTAACATGCCTTGTGCTCGCGTCACCCCTGCCCAGAGCACCTGCGTGACTCTCGCTGTAGACCCGTGACCCCGCCACGGCACTCAGCTTCGTGGGTAATTCCCAGCTTGTCGAAGCCCCAGCCCCGGTGTGGTGGTGTCTGGACTCTAGGGGCCTTAGGTTTAGGGGCAGTTGCGAGGACCCCTGGGCCAGCACGGATGGAATTGGTGGCCTCGTAAGAGGAGGCAGAGCGCACAGGGAGAGGCGACTGTCTGTGAACCAGGGAGAGAAATTGCACCAGGACCCACATCTGCCAGCACCGTGAGCTCCTGCTTCCAGCCTCCAGACGGAGAGAAACGCGTTGTGGGCTCCGCCCCTCGCCCGCCTGCAGTGCTTTGTTACGCAGCCTAAGCTGAGACCACGACCTTGGCAGGATCTTCAGGGTCCCAGCTGGCTTCACCTGCAGGCTGCACCTGCAGCCCCTCTCCCTTCCTGCAGGACCTGCATTTCCCTGGACGAGCCCCGTTCTCTCCTCGTCAGCATTCCCGCATATGCTGCCCCTCTGCCCGAGCGCTCCTCCTCCGTGTGTCACCCAGACAGCGCCTTCCAGGCTCAGGTCCAGGAGAAGCCTCTGCTGCCCGTCGTCTCTACACTCTCTGCCCCGTGCCCCCAAACCCCGTGTGATTGCTCTTTTGTATCGGCCAGGACAGGCGGGTCACTACCCCAAACCTTCCACTTCACGCAGCGAAGCCCGGCTTCTCACTTGGCTCCTGTGTTCACAGATGTTCACTGGGGCCCCGGCCCCCCAGCACCGGTGAGGGACCCAGGCGGATGGGGGCTCCGCTCTGGACACAGCTGGGTGGAGAGAGCCCTGCCCTGACTGCCTCTGGCCCGAAGTGCCAGGGTCCCTGCTCGCAGTCCATTGGCCAGAACTAAGCCCCTGGCCCAGGCTACCCGGGAAGGGAGATGGCGAACGCTGCCTGGGCGTTTACGAAAAGGAACACGCAGCGGAACGGGCTCTGCTGTAGCACATCGAAGAATGTTCCACACGGCATGGACTCCTGTTTATTTTCTGCTCATTTCCTGTCTCAGCCTGAAGTTCCTCTGGCCCCTGGATTTCAGCTTCCCCCCAGTTCCACCCTGGGCACCTGGCCTGCTGCCCCCCCCGAAGGACCGTGAAGGCTGGAGAAGAATCCACCTGGAGCCCCACACAGCCCGGGGCTCCCTAGGGGGCGCCCCCGTTTCTCAGCTGCTCTGCGTTGTGTGCTGCTGATGGCTTCACCCGGCTCCTCTCCTGCTCCCACGTCATGAGAGAACATCAGGCACCTGTGGGAAACCCTGATCCAATCCGTCTGTCTGTCTGCTTTTCATTTATTGTTTGTGCTGTTTTTTGGGTACAGTAAACAAGGTGAAAAGCAATGGAGTAAACAGTGTGAGGTTTAAAGGGTTTTAACGAAGGAACAATACCTAACTGTTCTGTTTTGAGAATGCGAATCCTTAGTTTACACTGATAGCTGGAAAATACAGCATTTGGACGGCAGCCAGTTTTCCAGGGTGAATAAACACCTCGAAAGGGACAAATATTTTTCACAGACTGTCCGTGAAATGCAGGCTCAAATACTTAAAAATAAATACATAGCAAAGGATGAAAGAAAGAAGAGGCAGGGAGACCCTGCCGACCTTCAGACTCTAAATGAGCTAAAAACAAGTCGTTACACTTATGCTCTGTGCTTCCGAGGAAACAGATTTTTTACTTTAACTCCTCTGTGCGGCGACTCCCAGAATGAGTTTCTCTAAAAGTAACTTTTGAAATCCAACAAGGCACTTTGCTCTGTAGGCCTCAGTTTCCTGATGTGTGAAATGGGGTGATTATAACTCCTAGTTCACAGGCTAATTAGGACAACTTAAGAGGTTAATATACACAAAGGGCTCATTCAGGTCCTGGCACCTCGAGGTTCCACATAAGTGTTACTCATGCCCACTCTCACCTCATCCTCATTCTTACCACCGTCTAATCATTATCACCCCCACTCTCACCCCATCCTCATCCTCACCATCTAATCATCACCTGTACTCTTACCACCATCCTCATTCTCACCCCCATCTAATCATCATCACCCCCACTCACCTCATCCTCATTCTCATCACCATCTAATCCTTATCACCCCCACTCACCTCATCCTCATTCTCATCACCATCTAATCCTTATCGCCCTCACTCACCTCATCCTCTTTTCCATCACCATCTAATCATCACCTGTACTCTCACCCCATCCTCATCCTCACCATCTAATCATCACCTGTACTCTTACCACCATCCTCATTCTCACCCCCATCTAATTATCACCCACTCTCACCTCATCTTAATTCTCACCCCCATCTAATCATCATCACCCCCACTCACCTCATCCTCATTCTCATCACCATCTACTCAATATCGCCCTCACTCACCTCATCCTCTTTTCCATCACCATCTAATCATCACCCCCACTCTCACCGCCATCCTCATTCTCACCCCCATCTAATCAATATCACACCCCCTCTCACCTCATCCTCATTCTCACCATCTAATCATTATCACCCCCACTCTCACCTCATCTTCATTCTCATCACCATCTACTCATTAGCACCCCCACTCTCACTTCATCCTCATTCTCACCATCTAATTCTTATCACCCCCACTCAACTCATCCTCATACTCACCACCATCTAATCATCACCCATTCTCACCTCATCTTCATTCTCACCCCCATCTAATCATCATCACCCCCACTCACCTCATCCTCATTCTCACCCCCATCTAATTATCACCCACTCTCACCTCATCTTAATTCTCACCCCCATCTAATCATCATCACCCCCACTCACCTCATCCTCATTCTCATCACCATCTACTCAATATCGCCCCCACTCACCTCATCCTCTTTTCCATCACCATCTAATCAATTTCACCCCCACTCTCACCTCATCTTCATTCTCACCCCCATCTAATCATCATCACCCCCACTCACCTCATCCTCATTCTCACCCCCATCTAACTATCTACCCACTCTCACCTCGTCCTCATTCTGATCACCATCTAATCAGTTTCACCCCCTCTCCCCTCATCCTCACCATCTAATCATCACCCCACTCTCACGACCATCCTCATTCTCACCCCCATCTAATCACTTTCCCCCACCGTCTCCTCATCTTCATTCTCACCCCCATCTAATCACTTTCCCCCACCGTCTCCTCATCTTCATTCTCACCCCCATCTAATCACTTTCCCCCACCGTCTCCTCATCTTCATTCTCACCCCCATCTAATCACTTTCCCCCACCGTCTCCTCATCCTCATTCCATCCTCCTGGCGGCCGTCACATTATCACCAGCGCCGTTAACATCGTCACCATCTCATCGTCCTCTTTAGTCGTTACAGACTTCATCTGATGGGGGCAGTGACCGTGGGTCTGAGCAACCCGCCCTCTGGGTAGCTCTAGACAGCGGCCGACCCGTGGGGTGGAAGCCTGACCGTTGGGCATAGACCTCGCATGGGAGGGCGTTGCTGTGTCCCCTGCTTTCCCCGCAGCGAGGCTCAGGCACGGTGTCCGCTTCGTAGGCCCAGGCACTCGCCTCTTTTCTGAGAATTCTCTATTCTGCTTCTGCTCTACCTGAAGACGGGGTCATAGAGGAGCTGCTTGGTGGGGCGACGCTCCCGAACGGAAGCAATCGCTCAGAATGCGTCTTCTTGGTCCCCCGCTGCTAGGGCTGCAGGAGAGCCTGCTCCACGCTGTCACCCCGAGCTGCGTTAGGAACAGGGTGCCCACAGGTGCCCGGTTTACGCCTGGCCTGCCCGTGTCGCTGTTCACGGTGCCCCAGTTATGAAGTATAGGATCACTGTAGTTTTGAGTGATTCTGTGTTCTTGTGGCTCGTTTCTGTTTTCTCAGCTTTCAGTGGGAACCTTTGGTGATAAAGAGTAACACAACACAAGCAACAAAGCACCAGCTTAGGTGACCCTTGCTCCAGAGCCGTTCTCTGCTCCCCCGTGTGAACGATCGAGGCCGAAACTTAGCCCAGCCTCCCCCGTGGGAGGCTGGCCTTAAGTACTGGCCGTCCAGCCCCGCCCCGCAGCTGCCCGTGTGAGGACGGGCCTAACAGCAGTGACAGAAGCAAAGACACTCCCGTGGTACAGGTAACACACAAAGGCCTTCGCCCAGGACCAGCTCCCATTTGCAGGGGAGGGTAAGGCAGGGCTTACACAGGAGAACCGTGGCTCCGTCTGCTTGGTGCTACCATGCAGTTAAGTCTCCCCATGTGGGAGCAGGAAGAAATGAACTCAGGAACCACGCCCAGGACTGAACTGCTGTGTCTGCACCTTTATACTCATTAGAGTTTTAATAAACTCCTGCCTGTTTTTATAGGGACTTTTTCCACCACCTTTGAACTACCTTAAAACAATAAATTGCCCTCTTCACACAGGTTGGCCCGGTGGGAAGATGGAAAAGCGACAGTGCAGCCGAGCACTGCTTCTGGGGTGGGGGGGCGCTCTGGTCAGATGAGACACAGAGTTCAGCCTCTGCAGCGACCCCTGGGAGAGGAAGCACACGGACGGGACGTTTCCTCTGCACATCTTCTTTTTGAAAAGGTGCAAGTAAGGAACTGTACCGTTTTTCCTTCTTGGAGTGCCAGGAAAACTTCCTTTTTTTGGTCTTTTGTCTTTTGGGGCTGCACCTGCAGCATATGGAGGTTCCCAGGCTAGGGATCGAACCGGAGCTGTAGTCGCCAGCCTACACCACAGCCACAGCCGCAGCAACGCCAGGTCCAAGCCGCGTCTGAGACCTACACCACAGCTCAGGGCAATACCGGATCCTTAACCCACTGAGCAAGGCCGGAGATTGAACCTGCATCCTCATGGATCTTAGTCGGCTTTGTTAACCACTGTGCCATGACGGGAACGCCAGCTTTCTGAGTTTAAGGGAAATGGAGAAAAAGCCTGCGTTATGAAATTTTAATGAATAATCATATTCAAACGAAGCAAAGTGCTGGATGACACCCCCAGCCCCCCATCTGCTGTGAGGCTGCAACTGTACTCACTCCTAAAGGCCTGAGCATGCTGTGGGGACAGACTTCAGATAAGCTGATGCTCCTGCCTGACACCCTGGATGCTCCCCGTTCCCGGAGCGGTGGCTCCCTGCGTTGGGGCACTTGCCGATTCCTGGAATGCGCCTCCCAACTCTTCCCCGAGGCTTGGTTCCATTGGGAATTCCCAGAGACACCCCCCCAGTCGCCCTGCAAGGTGGTCTGCTTCTTCACACGTCTGTCCTGCTGGTTCACTTACTAATTTTGTGTTTTTCTCACCTGGAGGGTAAGCTCCACGAGGGCAGGGACTCCTGACTGCAGCCTCCTTTCTGAAGGGAGGCAGGGAGGGAAAAGGAAAGACTGGCGCATAAAAGGCCCCCATTCTTAAAGGTGGGGTGCCCCGTGCGGTTGCAGGAGCCCAGGCTGGGAGGTCTCGGGGAGCCTTCCTTTGCTCTGATCCTGACACTCGGGTCCAGGTCTCCTTTGCAGCAACCCTGTCTTTCCTTCCGGACAGAATCCGCAATACCAGGCTCAAATCCGCTCCCTCAGAAGACCTCCCTGGGCCTCGCCCGCCACCCTCCCTGATTGTGCTTGCAGTGCACACACACACACTGAGCACCAGCTGCACGCTAGCCCCATCCTGAGCCATCTCTGTGCCATCGCAGACGAGCACGCTGGCCCCTGTGGACCAGATGCCAGCTGCAGAGGGAGGGGCACGGAGCGCTTCGTGGGTGAGGAAGCTTCCCTCCCTTCACCGTCTCCTGTCCTGACTGAGTCAGGGTCTTCTGAGTGGTACCCAGGGCGTCCAGTGCTGCTGCTCCCCAGCCATTCCTTGGTGCTTAGGACGCTGTCCTTCATGCCATCTGGGACCCCACAGAGCTTCTCCCAGGCCAGAGCGCTTCTGTAGGGGGCTTGCTCTACTCCAGATACAAGGCATGCTGCTTGAAGAGCCGAGTTCCATCCAGCTCAAGGGCAGGGGAGGTCGTGGGTCCCAGCTGCCTCCAGAGGGTGGCTGACGAGCACGCGGAAGGTAGATGTTGGCGGGAGGGGCCCGTTAGCAGAATGAGGGAGGAAACGGCCCCGTCGTGTGTTTCTCCTTAGATTCACGGTCTGTTTAACCACATGCGCTGACAGGGATTATTTGGGTAGAAATATTGGATGCTCTGAACTTGGTGCCCGATGCCCTCCAGAGGGACCCCGCTTCTGACCTTGCACACTGCGTGCACCCACAGTCACATACACTTTATAAACCCACCCCCACTCATGCACACACTTACACAAACTCTCTCACACGCACAGGCACACACTCCAAGAGATACTATCAACCTTAGTCACCCCCCATTTTTTTCAATCTCTAAAGAGCTGCATTTACCAGAAGAAGCAAAACATGAGGTATGGAATCCACCTTGTTGAAGGGCTGGGTTTCATTGGTCAGGCGGTAAATCAAAACACATGGCAAAGTGCGACACTGAGGAACACGCTGCGACCGTGTTACTCCTCGTTTTACTGGCTCATCTCTAATCAGGACCAGCTGGTAATAAAGAATAGAGTTCATGGGAATCCACCCTTTGTTGAAAGCTGGGCAGGGGTGGATGCTGGAAGCCGACGAGCACAATGAAAACAGCTGTAATTGACTTGCGAGGTCAGGCTCTGGGTAGAACCAGGGGACAGAGGTGACGCTCCAGCTGCTGCATAAAATACCGGGCTCCTGGTTACCTGTAACTGTGTACAGAGGAGCCAAAGAGAAAGGCGCCCGTTTAGGAGGCTCCCCCCCGCCCCCGCCCGCGCCAGGGTCCGCCCGGCAGACTCGGTCAGGCAGCTTTAGACTCTCGCAGGTGCTCGGGGCCGTTTGTTGCCCTTCATCACAGTAATTGTCCTGACGGCGCTCGCGATGGGGATGGTGACAGTGAGGGCGGGGGGGATGGCGGCCGTGGCGAGGAGTGGAAAGACGATGGCGCTGAGGACGGCGGAGATGGTGGTGGCGATGGTCACGGCGATGAGGCGGGGGCGATCCTGGCAAAGATGGTGGCCACGGCGGTGCTGGTGGTGAGGGTCATAAAGATGGCGGTGCTGAGGGTGGCACTGGGGGACTTAGGATGATGGCGGTGCTGAGGATGGCACTGAGGGGTTAGGATGATGGCGGTGAGGATGGCACTGGGGGGTTAGGAGGATGGCGGTGATGAGGGTGGCACTGGGGGGTTAGGATGATGGCGGTGAGGGTGGCACTGAGGGGTTAGGATGATGGCGGTGAGGATGGCACTGGGGGGTTAGGATGATGGCGGTGAGGATGGCACTGGGGGGTTAGGATGATGGTGGTGAGGGTGGCACTGGGGGGTTAGGATGATGGCGGTGAGGGTGGCACTGGGGGGTTAGGAGGATGGCGGTGATGAGGGTGGCACTGGGGGGTTAGGAGGATGGCGGTGAGGGTGGCACTGAGGGGTTAGGATGATGGCGGTGAGGATGGCACTGGGGGGTTAGGATGATGGCGGTGAGGATGGCACTGGGGGGTTAGGATGATGGTGGTGAGGGTGGCACTGGGGGGTTAGGATGATGGCGGTGAGGGTGGCACTGGGGGGTTAGGAGGATGGCGGTGATGAGGGTGGCACTGGGGGGTTAGGATGATGGCGGTGAGGGTGGCACTGGGGGGTTAGGATGATGGTGGTGAGGGTGGCACTGGGGGGTTAGGATGATGGCGGTGAGGGTGGCACTGGGGGGTTAGGAGGATGGCGGTGATGAGGGTGGCACTGGGGGGTTAGGATGATGGTGGTGATGGTGGCACTGGGGGGTTAGGATGATGGCGGTGAGGGTGGCACTGGGGGGTTAGGATGATGGTGGTGAGGGTGGCACTGGGGGGTTAGGGTGATGGCGGTGAGGGTGGCACTGGGGGGTTAGGATGATGACGGTGATGAGGTGGCAGTGGGGGGTTAGGATGATGGTGGTGAGGGTGGCACTGGGGGGTTAGGATGATGGTGGTGAGGGTGGCACTGGGGGGTTAGGATGATGGTGGTGAGGATGGCACTGGGGGGTTAGGGTGATGGCGGTGAGGGTGGCACTGAGGGGTTAGGAGGATGGCGGTGATGAGGTGGCACTGGGGGGTTAGGATGATGGCGGTGAGGATGGCACTGAGGGGTTAGGAGGATGGCGGTGAGGGTGGCACTGAGGGGTTAGGAGGATGGCGGTGATGAGGTGGCACTGGGGGTTAGGATGATGGCGGTGAGGGTGGCACTGGGGGGTTAGGATGATGGCGGTGATGAGGGTGGCACTGGGGGGTTAGGATGATGGCGGTGAGGGTGGCACTGGGGGGTTAGGATGATGGCGGTGATGAGGGTGGCACTGGGGGATTAGGAGGATGGCGGTGATGAGGATGGCAGTGGGGGGTTAGGAGGATGGCGGTGATGAGGGTGGCACTGGGGGGTTAGGATGATGGCGGTGATGAGGATGGCAGTGGGGGGTTAGGATGATGGCGGTGATGAGGGTGGCACTGGGGGATTAGGAGGATGGCGGTGATGAGGATGGCAGTGGGGGGTTAGGAGGATGGCGGTGATGAGGGTGGCACTGGGGGGTTAGGATGATGGCGGTGATGAGGGTGGCACTGAGGGGTTAGGATGATGGCGGTGAGGGTGGCACTGGGGGGTTAGGATGATGGCGGTGAGGGTGGCACTGGGGGGTTAGGATGATGGCGGTGAGGGTGGCACTGGGGGGTTAGGATGATGGTGGTGAGGATGGCACTGGGGGGTTAGGAGGATGGCGGTGAGGATGGCACTGGGGGGTTAGGATGATGGCGGTGAGGATGGCACTGGGGGGTTAGGATGATGGCGGTGATGAGGGTGGCACTGGGGGGTTAGGATGATGGTGGTGAGGGTGGCACTGGGGGGTTAGGGTGATGGCGGTGCTGAGGGTGGCACTGGGGGGTTAGGATGATGGTGGTGAGGGTGGCACTGGGGGGTTAGGGTGATGGCGGTGAGGGTGGCACTGGGGGGTTAGGAGGATGGCGGTGATGAGGGTGGCACTGGGGGGTTAGGATGATGGTGGTGAGGGTGGCACTGGGGGGTTAGGGTGATGGCGGTGCTGAGGGTGGCACTGGGGGGTTAGGATGATGGTGGTGAGGGTGGCACTGGGGGGTTAGGGTGATGGCGGTGAGGGTGGCACTGGGGGGTTAGGAGGATGGCGGTGAGGGTGGCACTGGGGGGTTAGGATGATGGCGGTGAGGGTGGCACTGGGGGATTAGGAGGATGGCGGTGGTGGTGGCCGTGGGGGGTTAGGATCGTGGTCAGGGTCCTACTGCTAGTGATGACAGTGGTGGCGGCCGCAGTCAGAAATGTCCACCCGGCTGCGCAGAGCGCTGGAGCACCTCCACATGGAAGGGCTGCAGTGATAACTCTGTGAGCCTTGTAACCGTGACAACATTAATTGAACAACTTTCCTTTTTCCCTGTGATTTATCTGTTTTAAACATTTTCCCCCAAACAAGGAAACTGGCATCTGCGTTCTAGAGATGGAACATACACTCCGGCCACCCCACTCCCCTTCCTGTCTGTAATCAGCTCAGTGGGTCCACCCTTTGGAAAATCATGATACATTAGGAGGGTCTGTAGGGTATTTTTAGGACCAAACACCCTCCTACCTCTTCCTCTCCCTGCAGGGTTGTGTGATGTGTACCTTGTTTAATAAACAGACTTTCATTAATTTTACGGAGAGATTTTTCCTACAAGTCCGCAGAGGGTTCCGTGTCCGAGTCGGGACTGTGCACATGGGCCGTGGCCGGGGCCGCTCGGCACACGCGCCGCCCTTTCCCCCGGCCCGGCCCCGGCCCGGCAAGCGCGTGACTCTCCCACGCGGGATGCGAAGCCGGAGCCCCACTTCTCCTCGGCACAGATTCAGGGCTGGGGTTCAGGACCAGTCGCTGGAGGCTGGCGAGATGAAATGGACCCGTCATCCCTGGAGAGGTTGTGGCAAAAGCAATACCCAGTCTTTTCATTTCAGACTTAATCCCTTGGCTTCCACTGGCCCTGGAGGGAGTGTACGGGGCTGATGAGAGCGCATCTCCGTGCTCCGTCTCGAACAGAGAGATTTAACCGTTTGGGTGGTCAGCACTCTGTGCCGGCTCGTTAAATCTGCTTGTGCAGCGAGTGGGTTCCCTTCTCCCTGGTGAAGACGGTGAGGCCGTTCGCTCAGCAGGCCTGTGAGGCCCACGGGTTGCCCTGCCCACCCCCCTTCCTGCCGAGGAAACACCCCCTGGAGAGCACCCCCCCGCCCCCGCCCCCCCTGGCCTTGGCTCTGTGCCACTTGGCACTCAAGTGTGAGCTTCACAAGGGCAGAGACTGCCTCTTCCCTGCCCCACCTCCCTGCCGTGGGGGTGCCCGGGACGCCTAGAAAATGCACAGTATGCTTAGCAAATCAGTGAGTGAGGGGTCGTCCAGGTTTCGGAGTCCTGGGTGGAAGGAAGGGAGTCCCTCAGGGAATTCGTCCACCTGCGGTGTCCTGCAGCTGATGCGCTGCGCATGGAGGGGACAGCCAGGACAGGATGCCCCAGCCTGCACTTCCAGTAAAAATGCTGACTTTTCTTCTTTGACCCTGGGGGGCCCCTTATGGGTCACCGTGCTGGTGGAGGAGCAGTGCAGGCCAGGGTGCCCCCCACATTTGCAGCCTGTGCCGAGAAGAGGAGGCCCGAGGGCTCCCACGGTTGCGCCGGGCCTGACTTGCACTGGTGGCCTTTTCCCCGGGCTGAGTCCATGACCAGGCTGGACCTCCTGTCTCAGCAGTCAGACCGCTCGACCCTTCCCAGCTCCACCCTCGGCACGGTCTCCCGGCCCGACCCCGGGGCGGCCTGGGAAGGGAGGCACAGAGCTGTGTGTGTCTTGGAGGCAGTGTGACAGGGACGTGAGGGTCGGAGGCTTCCAGAGGGAAGAACACAGTTATACTCGGGCAGACACGTCTCTGGCTGCTGGACAATCACACTGGACCTGCTTCACAGTCTACTTGGCAGGCCTGTCCACGGGGCCTGAGAAAGGAGTGTCTGATGGATTCCAAAGCTGGAACTTGGCTGGTTGAATGTTCTCTGAAGTGACCCAGCTATCTTCTCTGGATGTATAGGACATTTCCTTCAAGGAAATTCCTGAGAGCATCCATGTTGGAGGGGGAATTTAGAGGGAGAACGGCCCCCCAGGAATTCTAATGAATGGACGCCATCTCTCCCACCCCCCAGTCCCACGCGAGCAGGGAGAGGTGTGGCCCGGGTCACTGCAAAGAACTGGGCTCTTGTTCCGGAAGGAATCGCAGGCCCAGAGATGTTCCTGCCCTCAGAAGGGAGCACAGCCCCTCTTCCGCTATGCCTGGGCTCCCCTCCAGACCCACCCCTTAGTATCGTGTTCCCCAGAGGGACTGTGGGACCACGACCCAACTCCCAAAGGCCCTCGGTGGGGAAGGTGGGGCCGTGGTGGTGTTAGACAGTGCAGACCAGGGGGGCACTGTGAGTGGCAGAAGGAGTCCTGGTGCACAGCTCCTGCCCCTTCTTTCTTCCTGGGAGAACCCAGGTTTTATGCAGAGGGGCCTAGTGCCCAGCTAACGGGCCACCGCTTCCAGCTTCCCCAGCACAGTGGGCTCTGGTGCCATCACCACCATCCCCCCTTGACGTGGGGCGTCACGTCGCCTCAGGCCAGCCGGGGGCACTGAAGCTGGTATAGACACTCCATGCCGAGAGGGTCGGCTGTGGAGTCTGGGTTCAAACCTCAGCACGGTCAGGATGTGGAGGCCAGGCCGGACTTCGCCCTGTGCTGGTGCTTCCTCCCTGACTGCACCGTGGAGGCAGCCTGGTCCCTGCGGGGGCTGGGAGCTTAAGCGACCAGGTGGCGTTGGCGCCAAAGGCTTCGTGGTCATAGTGACCAGTCATCGCCAGGAACGGCACAGTGGCTCCTCTGCAGTTACACGGGTCCGAATGCCTGGCAGTCAGCTAATTCTTCTTTCTAGAGTGCTTGCATCCTTACCCTAAATCCAAGAAGATGCCAAAGAGAGACCCTTGCCCGACACTGATCAGGGTGGGTCCAGGGAGCACGTCTGGTTGTTCTAGGAAGGAGGCCAGGCCACGGAAGCTGTGAGAGATGCCAGCACTCAGAGGTCACAGAGCGCCGCCATCCGCTTGGTTGAAGCGCCTTACCTACCTGCCACCTGGCCTGGCCTTGGCCTTCCTTTCTCCTGAAATGCCCTCTGCCCTCTCTGCCAAGTTCTCCAGGGTTAAATTAGGTACAGGGGCGCCAAGCTGCCACCACATGCCTGGACAGTGTTGCATTTAATCCTCAGAGTAACTCTAAAAGCAGGCTAGGTTGGCACTTTTTTTTTTTTTTTTTTGTCTTTTTAGGGCTGCACCCGCGGCATATGGAGGTTCCCAGGCTAGGGGCCAAATTGGAGCTGTGGCCGCTGGCCTACACCAGAGCCACAGCAACACGGGATCCGAGCCGCATCTGCGACCCACACCACAGCTCACGGCAACACCGATCCCTAACCCACTGAGCGAGGCCAGGGATGGAACCCGCATCCTCAAGGCTGCTTGTCAGATTTGTTTCTGCTGAGCCACGACGGGAGCTCCTTTTTTTCCCCCAGTCAACGCCATTACCTCCATTTTCCAGATGAGGAAAGTGAGGCCCGAGAAGGGAACTCTGCCCCGGGTCGCCCTTGGCAGTGGTGAAGGTCAGGAGACTCCTGCCCCTTCTCACTGGCTTCTGGAGGCACCTCGGGCTTCCACGGAACCCACTTTGAAACTCTCCTGGGCCTTCCCAGGCAGCCGTGTGGCTCCGTATGTGACTTCGCTCGTCCTTTGTGTTCCTGAGGCTGTGAGACAAGGGTGAAATTTGGTTCCCGGGGGGAGTGAGACGTGGACGAAGTGCAGCTTGCACTCCGGCCAGTGGGCTCACCAGGTGTCTTGACAGCAAGATGTTTTCTTTCCTAAATCTGGAAATGGCTGGTCTCCACCGCAGGCACATTCTTGCCCACCCATGAAGGCCGAGGCCTACGACTCCCCGATGAACAAGCCACTGCAGGCGCTGCACGCAGCCAAGCGGGCCGTGCCCGGAGCCCAATGAGAACTTTCCGCTGGATCGTCCAAAGGGGCAGCTTGGCTTGGTGTCCAACACGAGAGCATCAACAGGAAATGGAGCTCGGGCCTCTGCTGTCCTCGGCAGGACAGGTCCCCGCTTCCCTCCAGGTCTGGCTCAGCCTCACCAATGGAATAAAAACGGAACATGGGATATAATTACACTTGCCGAGTTAGCAGCTGAAAAGCTCACGTGTTTGCTTACATGTGCACAAAATGAAATCTCGGCTTGCAAGCGGGGTTTTATGGTTAAATGTGTGTTGGTGGAAGGTTTGGCAGCTCTCTGGTCCCAGGCATGGAGCTAGAATTTGACTGAGTCCCAAGTGACAGCTCCACGCTTGTCCATCATGCCTGTGGGAGGTGATGGCCGACTGTCTGGAGGAAGCGGTCCCCTCCTGCGGCGGGAGGGCACAGAGGAGACCTCGGCAAGAAGCCAGCGGAGGTGGTTGGTGCGCTGGGCTCCCCTGTGCTCACATGCAGGTGGAGTAGGCCTTGACCCACGTTCTGACTGTCCCCTGCGTCACCCACATCCGGGGAGGGCCGTGGGAGCGATGGCACTTATCTGAATGGCTGTCGTGTGAGGTCACTGGTTACCACGCCTCCGTGAGCTCAAGAAGCACCTGGGAAGCTGTTTGTAAAACGTGCCCCCACCTCCCAACTCGTGATACGGGAGCCCCTCTCTGCCAGGCTCCGAGTGCCTGGCACTGAGAAGGGGTTCCAGCCTCTCTGTGCCCCCCACCGCTGGCGTTTCTGATGGGGCTGTGGGTGAGGCGCAGGTTGGCAGACGAGTTCTAGAGCAGAGGTTCCAGCCTGTTCAGGATGCCTGGGAGGTTGCGATAAGGCCAGCCCCTCCCTGCAGCTTCTGATGCAGCAGTTCATGGACCAAGCCCCAGAATCTGCCCTGCATCCCACAGGGTCTCCGGCGAGGCCTTGCTGCTGCTCCTGGGACCCCACTTTGAGAACTGCTCTCTTCCTGAGTGGGGGAAAAAAATCAGCTCGTGCACGTCAGTGACGGGAAGGAAGGGAAACCAGCAAAGCTCAGCATTTATTCCGCGGCACGGTGGGCTCCCCCTTGGCTCGTTCGCCTCGCAGTCTTTTAGAGTATTCCAGTGATGTTCTTTCCTTTAATTGGAGTAGCTGTGGTCGGTGTACAGTATTATATAGTTCAAATGTATGGCCTCGAAATTCAGTTTCTGAGACGATACTGCGTGTGTAGTTATTGTACCATATTGGCTGTGTTCCCAGTGCTGTATGCTCTATCCTGTAGCTTGTTTACTGTACACAGAGCAGTTTGTATCTTTTAATTCCTCCACCCCCATCTTGCCCCTCCCCTTTGCTTCTCCCCACTTTGTTCCCAATATCTAAGTCGGTGTCTTTTTTGTTATATTCACTAGTTGGCTTTATGTTTTAGATTTCACATGTAAGTGATAACATACAGTATTTGTCCTTCTCTGTCACTTAGCATAATATCTTCCAAGTCCATCCACATTTTTGCAAAAGGCAAAATTTCACTCTTTTATGTGGCTAAGTAGTATTCCAGGTATTAGGATAGATAGACCGTCTGTCTGTCTGTCTCCATCCTTCTGCTGATGGACACTTAGGTGGCTTTTATATCTTGGCTCTTGTAAATGGAGCTGCTGTGAACATTGGATGCATGTATCTTTTCAAGTTAGTGTTTGTGTTTTCTTTGGATAAATACCCAGGAATGGAATTGCTGAGTTACGTGGTGGTTCTATTTTTAGTTTTTTTGAAGAACCTTGATGATGCTCTAATCTGGGCGGGGTTTCCTGATGAGCCACCCTCCCCCAGGTGCAGCTGGAGCCGGGAACCATCGCCCCGCCTCCTTGGCACAGAGCGGGTAACCAGTTTCCATTTCTCTGTTAGTATTTGTTGAGCACCTATAATATGCTTTCATTTGGTAGTTGCCAAGTGCCTGTTGTCTTCCAAGCGCCATGTCAGAGGCAGTGGGGACAAGAGGAAGGCGGCCATCCCGTTCTCAAGTGGCTCACAGCCAATTGGAGGTGACAGGCGTGCAGCTCGCCCAGGTGGGAGCTGCTCCAGGTGGGAGCTGCCAGTGGAGGACGTGCAGGTGCTGCAGAACACGAAGCACAGGGTTGTTTTTGCTCGAGTTGGGGCAGGGGGTAAAAAACTGCCAAAAGAAGGTGGGATCTGAGCCGGGTTTTAACCAATGACAAGGAAGAAGGCGAAAAAGCTCACTCCAGGCTGATGCGCCAGCCTTCTGAAGCAGCACGGAGTAGTCAGGAAAGTCTTAGCAGGTTGGGGCGGCGGGGGTGGAGCGTGAGGGCAGGGGTGATGCAGGGCCAGAAAGGAGCAGTCTGCTGAGGGGCGCCATGTTTAGAAGATGGCTTTGGAGCATCGGATCATAATTCGTTCCCCCCCAGTCCAGAGATGGGGCTTTGGCCATCAGCCCTGGGTGGCCACGTGGTGGGAGGGGCTCTCACCCCTGCCAGTGGGAAAGCACAGCCCTTTGAGTCTGCGTTCCCTTAAAAAGCACTGATTCTAATTTTTTCCTACATGCTTTTGGTGCCAGGATTCCTGCCAGAGTGCCAGCATCCTCTCCTTGCAGGAGTGAGCAGGAGGGCGGGGTGGGCCCAGGCTGCGTGTCGGGGGAGCTGGCTCCTGGGCCTGTTCCTGCCAGTCATTCCTGGGTCCCTTCTCACGGCTGCACCTCTGAAGTCAAGGGGGACAAAAAAGTCTGAAGACCAGTCTAGCCCTGACTTTGGAAAGTTGTCTCCTGGTGACCAGCGAGCCAGTGGAGATGACACAGGAAGGACCCTCAGCCCCCTGGCTCTCTCTGGACACCCGGCCTCCCCGATGGGCCTAGCTTGCAAATCTTGTCCCCATGCATCCCGGGACGAGCCCAGGACACCTTCCCGTCATCTGTCACCTCCACCCCCAGCTGAGAGGGATCCCGAGGTCACCAGTCCCTGAGGAGAGACTGCTTTGTTCAGCAGTGTCTCGGAAATTAAAACCAGGGCCACACTCTTGTATTTGGCAAGAATAACGGGAAAAGCCGGACATGAAGGAAGAAACTGGGACATCCTGGGTGTGGGCTCTCGGGGGCTGCTCCAGATGGACCCACCGAGCCCAGCCTCACCGGTCCCCTGCACTCCTGATCTCTGGACGCCGGAGCAGGGGTGCTGGGGCCCTGCCAGGGCGGCACATCCCCTCCAGGCAGAGGTGCTGAACGGGGTGGGAGGGAAGCACAACGGTGGGCGTTGTGGTTTTGGCTGCGGCTGGGATGACCATTTAATGTATTGTCCAGACTGAAGGGGAGCTGCTGGTAATGCCACTGGGACGCGGGTATGACCCAGAGCTGTCCAGAGCGGGCAGGGGGATGCTAAGACCGCCTGCGAGGTGGAGTTGAAGGAACTGGGATGTTTAGGCAAAGAAAAGATGAACTGGGGGGAGCATAAAGCCTGCATTTTCTGGAGTCAGAGTTCCTGACATGAAACCCTGGCTTCGTCTCTACCCATCTGTGTGGCCTTGGGCAAGTGTCTTCACTTCTCCAGGCATCGCTTTCTTCATGGACCGTGACCGCGGATCATGGCGCCTGCCTCACTGGGCCGCTGGCCGGAGGAGTTAGTACATAGGAAGCACTTCGGTCCTCCGTAGGTTTCCGTGGCTGTGGCCATTGTTGGTGTTCCTTGCAGTGGCCCGGGCACCTCTCCCAACCCCCCAGTCCTTTGTCTCCTCTGCTGAGAGGTGAGAAAACTTCTTTCCTACTTAGTCCTTGGCAGAACTGGGATAAACAAATGGGGAAATTGATGTGGGGGCGTGGAAAACTCTGGACGACCCAGGCCAGGTGAAGATCAGACCCACGAGAAGGGAGCCAGAATCAAGTGCTCGTAGGATGTGTGACCCTCCGCGGGTAGCTTTGGTCTCTGGCAGGAGGTTCAGGTGATATAAGCAGTCAGATAAATATGCCAAGTTGCCCTGTTCCTTTGGTTGAGTAGCGGTGCCATGAAGAAGGGAAGGATCCTTTTGTGGTCCTAGCATCCACTGCTTCCCTAACCATATAACCTCTCGTCCCCTGTTAGTCCACGAGTTCAGTGGGATTGACCCCATCTCCCGGCTCCAGACCTGGCCAGTCAAAATCTGCTGCTACTTGGGTCGTAGTCACTGGTTCCAGTATTGACAAGTGGTCCAAGCAGAGCAGTAAGGCTCAAGTCCAAGGCTTTGACTGTAGCTAGTGGCAGAGAGCTACCTCTTCCACCAAGGTTTCTGCAGCCATTGTCTTGCTCACCCTGAGGCTGGAACCTACAGAGAGGAAAGCACGGCTGAGAGCCAGTAAGGTCCACATGGTAGTCCCCTTTCTTTGTCTGGGTCCCTGGATCCAGCCCTACCTGGATCCCAAAACTGGAGTTTTCAATTAGGCAACCCAATATTCCTTTCTCTGCTTAGGTAAGTTTCTGTCACTTGTAATCAGTAGCGCTTTGAAAAATAGATGCAGAGGATGAAACGAGAGAAGTACAGATTTGGAGCGAAGCATCCCTGAGCAGACCTTGAATCTAAGGTGGGGGCGTCACCCTCAGACATTCCCTGGGCCTCCCCTGTCCTGCTTTGTCTCATGGACGGCTGCATCCCCGGGCCCCCTAGCCAGATTCCTGCACTGGCTGACTTCCAGCTGGTGCAGCAAGTGTGGCAGGGATGGTTCGCTGGGGGGGAAGCCAGCCTGGTTCCCTCCCACGTGCCTGCCTTGGGTGGCATCTCCAACAGCGTCTCTCTCTTCCCTCCTCCACGGTTCCTGCTTCTGCTGGGCGACCATCCCTCCAGCCGGCGCGAGGCTCGAGGCCCCTGCTCATGTTCACCCGTGGGCGGCCCCGGCGTCCTCTGGCTGGCTTCTGACCCCTCCATCACTCGTGCAGCCAATTCCCTCTATAACTTCTCTCTGTTTTCGATACTTAGAGATTTTTCTACTCTCCTGCTTGGACCCTAACTGACACAGATGGCAAATAGCTTTCTTCTCATGTCATGGTGGTACGAGAGCGCAGGGACGTGCAAGAAACGACAATAAATTCAGAGTCATTGGCGTGAATAGTGGGGGCGTGGCTGGACCAGGCAGGGCCTTAAGAGCTCATGGAGGAGTGTGGCTGTGACCTGAGGGCAGCGGGAGCCCCGGGGGGCACTTTGAGAAGGAGAAAGCTGGCATGGCATGACCAGAATGTCCCCATGAGACTCCAAGGCCCCAGCAGACTCTGGGTCACATCCCAAAACGAGGACTTGGCTTCTACAGGCCAACACGTGCCAGGGGCCCAGAGAAATGTGATCTGAAACTTCCAGGAGCTCCTTCTCACTCCCTCGCACATTTCAAAGGCCCATCTCTTTGAGGGCTCTTCTTGCCCGAGTGAAACGGAATACTGTATTAGGGCTCAGGCCTAGAGGGGAGTGGACTCCGGGAGCCGGTGAGGCGGAGGGGGCCGTGGGCTTTGGCGAAGCCGGCAACAAAGAGCCCAGTGACCCAGCAAAGCCTGAAGCAGCCCAGACATGAAAGGAATATGCTGGAAAAATTAACTCAGTGTTTGCTTTGGGAACCAGTCTGACGGCTCTTAATCCAGTGGGCGTGTGTGCACTGCAGCTCACGGGACGCCCCAGATCCCGGCGGGGCGACAAAGAGCCGTTTGTGAGGTTTCCATCGGCACCGCGGAGGGTGCCTGCCGCCCGGCCCGGCCCTGGCCTCGAAGCAGTGGTCCTGCCGTCGGGGGCTCCAGCCTCCCCTGGCAGCTCGCTCCAGGCTGGCTGCTTGCTGACTTTTCCTTCTCTTCCCACCTTGATGTTCCCGCTTAAAAGACGAATGGCACGGAGAAGTCGCCAAGCCCCAAGGCTGGAATGCATGGAGGGTCTGTTTCTTAAAAGTGCATCTGTCAGACCGAGTGATCAAGGAAAAGGACACCCTTGGCTCCTGGAACGAGGTCTGGGGCAGGGAGGGCAGGCCCAACTTGCGGGCAGAGTGCCCTCCTCCGTGAGACACATTCAGTGGACTCAGCGTGCAGACACAGACAGTTCTCCGCGCAGATTGGATCAGATGTGCTTGAAACGAAGTCATGTTTTAAATTCCTTTCCTCCTGTTGTCTCTAGACCAGCCTCGGGGAAAGGGGATCCATGGCCAAAATTCACAGACAAGTGAAATAGCCACTCCTTGGACTTTTGGTCGTCCTAAGGGCTCAGGTCCCGCCGTTCCGGGGGGCTAAGTGACTCTCAAGGGCGGGGGGTTAAGTTGACTCCTGCGGGTTCTGCCGTACTGACTGGATTTCGACATGACCCCACTCTCCGTGTGACCCACAGACGCACCATCTACAGAGCCATCACCCCTGTGGCCCGTCTCAGGGCAGTGCAGTCGCCAGAAAAGCTGAGTCTGGTGACCAGAGCAAGTTTAAAAATAGCCCACCATGAAGGGCAGCAACAGACCACAGCATCTATTTTTAAGTTTCCTTTTGCCGTCCCCTTGCGTTGCAGCTGCTCCCCACTTCTCTCCGGAAACAGAAACAAGACCTGCCCCTCTTTTCTTGTGTGACCAAAGTGACAGTCCGGGGGTGAGGTCAGCCGAGCAAAGGGGCCGTGGCCATGCTGTGTGCTGCTTCTGTCATTGTTGTTGCAGGAGGGGTGGGGGTGGGAAAGCACCTGCCCTGTGCCCTGTCCCTAAACCTCAGTCTGGAGAGGACACGCCTTGCGCAGCCACCGTCACTGGTTGACCCTCCACCCCGTCTCCAGTCTAACATCCCATGTGACCCTTTGGTCTCTTCCCTGCGGCCACGCAGGACACTTCCTTGCCCCCAGGTCTCCACAACGTCGTCCCGTCCCTCTAAGCATGGGGAGGCACTGGCCCAGGTGCTCAGAGCCCGGATATCAGTATCACGAGCCACCACGACTCTTGCTTTCTGTGGCGAGAGGAGACCCTGTGATTTCGCTCAAGCCCCTTTCTCATCAGGACTGGCAGCTAAATGCAATTCTGAGACAATCACTGCGGTTATGGCTTTCATGTAAAATAGCATTTGCGGCGGCTTCCCCTGGCGTGCTCCGGAGGTGAGGGCTCTCACTCGTCCAGGAGTCCTGCCCCCTGCCCACCATGTCCCTCGTGGCCCGCATGGCCCAGAGTGCGAAGCCGGGTGTGGTGGGCACCATGGCACACGTGTCCTCCATTCAGCCGCCTCCCCTCTCGAACCTCTGCTCTTCGGAAGGAATGGGTGGCCCAGGGCACCGTCCGAGCTCCGAGCCTGGCTCAGAGTGGAGGTCAGCCGGGTGCGGGGGCCGAGCCTGGCAGTGCCCGGGGTCCTCCCAGGCTCCTGGCTGCTGCCGGACTGTGCACACGTCCTGGGGCCGCGCCGGGTCCCTCCTCGATGTGTCACACACCCTCCCACGAGGTGCTCGGGCTTATGGGCAGAGAGCGTTCGGGGCCTGACGGTGTCGTCTGCTTGCCGTCTGGACTCGGGGAAGGAGCATCGGTGCAGTTTCTCTCTCGCTCTGCACCCGTGGAATGTGGTAGTAAAGGCGAGTGCCTCAGACCACGGGGGCGGGACCAGTTCCCCAGGGCTGCCAGGACACAGTGCCACACCCCCGGGGCTTCGGCGATAGCAGTTTACCCTCTCCCAGATCTGGGGACCACAGATCCGAGATCAGCAGGGTGGCTTCCTTCCGAGTGTTGCGAGGGAGTCTGCTCCAGGCCTCTCTCCTGGCTTGTGGGGGCCTCTGTGTCCCCTGCCTTGTAGGTGGCATTCAGCCTGTCTTCACTGCGTCTCCACAAAGAGTGCCTGTCTCTGCGTCCAGTCCACCTCTTTTAAAAGACGCCTGTCATATCAGCCCAGGGCTTCCCTGACCCCTCATCTTAACGTGACCTTCTGTAAAGACCCCATTTCCAGCTCAGATCACACCCGCATGTCCTGGACTCCCCGGCGTCTTTGGGGGACACGCGCCGACCACGAGCTGATTGGTAAAAGTCGTGTGAACAAGGTCCTTTCCCTCAAGTGCTCCTGAGGAGCAGCGTTCAGGGTTGCTGGGTTTTCGCCGATTTGTTGTAGTCACAACCTTTGCATGAGCCGCGAGGCCAGGGCCCCAGGCTGACACTGACGAGAGCCGAAAGGCTGTGCATCTCTGTTAATTCAGCTCCGGGGGTTTCAGTTGGTGGCAAGCCCCTCCAATTTGGTCGGCGTGGCCTTGGATCTAAACCGGCTGACTGGGAGCCTGAGCTGGCCTTATGGCCACCACTTGGACAGACAGACGCAGCCACGGGACCAAAAGTTTCAAATCTCCCCAAATTCCTCCAGCCTTAAGATTGGATTTTACCACGGAATGAAATTCATTCAAAGGCTTCTTCATTTTCCATAGGCCTTGCCAGCCGCAACGAGGCGAGGCGGGAAGCGTGGCTGGAAGCGCCAGCGCTCTCTTCCCACTTTGCCTTTCTGGAAACGGGTCCCTCATCTTCATTCTCACTCCTCTCCTCCCAGCTGTGAACAAGAAGTGAGAACAGTCGCTGCTTCCTGCCATTTACCCTGCTCCGAGCGTGGCACTGCCCGCGAGGCGACACAGGTTTCCCGGGGCGAAGGCGGCAGGTGGCTGTTTGGCAACTGGCGGACAAGCAGGTGATTGTCCTTCTATGTGCAAACAGCGGGGTTCTGCCAGCGGGCATGCGCCTCGTCCAACCCGCTGAGCTTCTCACCACGCCCTTGATAAGGAAAATCATCTTTAAATGAAACAATCTCCAAATAGCTGAGCGGTGACCTAAAAAATTAACGCTAATAGGAAATGGGAAACACATCCGCCTCTGAGTAAGTGGTTCTTTTTTTCATATATGAGTTGAATCTGTGTGAAATTCCTTCCCCCCAATTATAAATAGAAACCAATGTGCTTTTTGGTTGGGCTTTTCTTTTTTTATGAGGTTTTTCCCACAGACAAAGGGGATTTTCACTTTCAGGAGAAACGACTGCCAAAGGCAAGAGGCTTTGAGCTGGATGTGGATCGGGGCCACCCGCTTCCCCGCCAAACGCAGCTGTGGGGCACTGTCCTCGGCCTGACACGCTGGGCTGTTTTCTTTCGGAGGGAGGAGCGTGGGGAGCAGGAGTTGGAAGGAGCGCGTGTCCCCGTTTGCTCCTCTGGGGCCGATCCTGAGTCGGCAGCTAAAATGGCCTTTGCACTCAGAGTCTGGACGTTGCAAGATGTGCAGAGGGGAAAAGCCGTCCAGTCTCAGAACCCTGGCTGGAAAGGTCAGCGAGGAGAGAAGGAGACCAGAGGAGGCTCCTGGGCCCGGAGGAGACGCCAGGGGGCCGTGCCGCCTGGCAGAGAGAAACAGGCCGGGGAGACTAGGGGCGCGGATTTGCTGGGCTCTGCAGCGAGGCTAAAACACCCTGGCAACACAGGTCCGTGATACCTACCTTCTCAGCAGCTCCAACATCCCAGAGCCAGGGACCAAAATTCAAGAGCCTCAGCTGGTGACAGAATCTGTCCTTAATCGAAAGCTCAACCACTGACTACAGAGCAGTTTGAAGATGCCGGGCAGCCCCAAACACACGGGGAAGGGACAGGATGTAGGCTGCAGTCGCTCCATCCCTGCCTAATATCCAGAAAAGGTCTGAATTTCGTATACTCTGGTCCCAGCGGTTTCCAGTAAGGGCTTAGGGACCTGAAATAGCCTCATTTAGAACTGGGGCCAGCCAGCAGGCTCCCCCCCGGCGGCGTGTCAGAGCTTGTGGACGGGTGGCCCCCGGGAAGACCAGCAGGTGTGTTTTACTTAGTGACCACTGTATTTTAAACGCCCGGCTGTTCCGAAGCCTTTGGTGGGGAGCAGAGTGACACCTCAGTCCCTCCTGTTCCTTTCCTGTGGACCACCTGCCTGCCGCCCAGGCGTGCGCACCCACAACCTGCCGCATCATCCTCCCCGCGGAAGCGGCCTTGTAAGAAGGGGCCCGGCGGCCGATTGGGCGCCTCAGATCGCTGGCCCTGCGTTCACCCACTCACGCGCGCGTTCACTCGACGAGCAACGGTAGGGCCACGCTGCCTACAGTGTCAGTTGACAGCTGTGGTTAAGCGTTAAAGTCTCCAGAGAAACAAAAGCAGCAGGAGATTAATATGTATATATTATATTAACTATAGGAATTGGTTATGGAAGCTGAGAAGGCCTATGACCTGCCGTCTGCCCACCGAGGAACCGGGGAAGACGGGTGCAATTCAGTCCAAGTCTGATGGCCTTAGAATCTGAGAATTGCGAGGTGATGGGGGCGGCTGAGTCCGGAAGCCTGAGAACCAGGAGGAGGTGACCGTCTCGGCTCAGGTGGGCCCTTCCTCCCCGTTTTGGTTCTGCTCGGGTCCTCGGTGGGCTGGAAGATGCCCACAGCATTGGTGAGGGTGGCCGGCCTTACTCGGGCCACTGATTCCGGTGCTGATCTCATCTGGAAGCACCCTCCTAGGCACACCCAGGCAGCATGTGTCACCGGCTCCCTGAGCGCCCCTGAGCCCACGTAAAATCAGCTCCGGGGTGGGTGTCTGATAGCTCCAGGGCTTGGTACCTGATTTTGCCCCTCAGCTGCGTTTCCTGAGCACTTCCTCTGGGGCAGGCCCTGGGTCACGTCCGGGTTTGCATTTAGTGTTCAGGGCCGCCCGGCGATGGGGCACGGCCCTCAGACCATTTTACAGATGAAGAGGCGGAGGCACAACAGTGTCTCTCGTCCCAGCTGCTACAGCGCACAAGAGCATCGACTCCAAGCTGCCGTCTGTTCGCGCCCCTGCGAAGCGCGGTGTGGGCGGGTGTTCCCGTTTCCGCGCGAGGCGGGTGGGCGGCGGCCTCCACCTCTGCTCCTGTAACGCTGCTGGAGGGAGATGGATGGTAGGGAGAGACGCGCTTAGACTGGAGTGTCCTGTCCTCCTGGAGCTTAGAATCCACTGGGCGAGCCAGACGTTCACGAAGCAACAGAAGAAACACAGGAAGCCCCGTGGGAGTAATCGAGGGGAAATGGGGAAGGCGACTGTAACCGCCAGGCCCAGGGAGGCCCCTGGGGGGCGCCGAGGCAGCGCTGGGTGGCGGGAGGGGCTGCTGCGGAGGCCTGGCCGAGGGCCAGGGCCTCGCAGGGTGTGGCGTCCCGCTGGACACGGACGCTTAATCTCATTCTACACCTAAGGCAGGTCTTTCCCCCAGAACCCAGCCTGCCTTCTCCATAGCGTCAGGGCAGGAAAGCAGAGAGGAGGCACCGAGAGATGCCCAGGGTATCAGAAGGGGCCCTGAGGCCAGGTTCCCGCCCGCGCCTGGCCCCTGGCGCACCCACCTGACTCCGGCGAGCGCCTTAGCCTTTCTGTTTTTGAGCCTGTGTTCTCGCCTGTAAAATGGAAAACCGATACCACCTGATGGGTTTCCTATGAGAACTTTATGAAATGACGCAGAATAAAGATGTTGGTGAGCTGTAAAGCACAGCTGGGAGGGACTATTAGTTTTGCTGCTGCGGCTGCTGTTGTTACAAATGATGAGAGGCCCCCAAAGTGGTGCCTTAAAACGTGAACTTAATGAAGACTGCGGAAGTCTCCCAAGAGCCTCGTAGGTGGCCCGGCAGAGAGCGAGAGCCGGCGAAAAAATCGGAACACTGTGTCCTGTCGACCTGCTGAATAAGATTCTAAAGTTTCCTGCGGCAAAGTTTCAGAGTGACTTCAGGCAAGATGCATCGGCTCCTGCGTTTTGGTGGTTTCCCTCCGGACGTGGGGGAAGCATTTGGCATACATCGTTCCCGAGGTCCGGCCGGCTCTCAGAGCTAATGGCCTGCAGCTTGGGGCTCTCCCGGCGGTACCGCATTTCCTGCTCCCCGACCCCTGGCCGAGCGAGCCCTCGCACCATCGCTGAGCCCTGAGCCTGCCTCGCTCCCGGGAGCTGACTCGCAAGGCCGGGCCCTTGTCACCGCTGTGGACGCAAAGGCAGACCGGCCTGTCCGTCCGGCCCAGGGCGGTGCACAGGGCGAAAGCACAGAGTCCGAGTAGGACTCTTCCTCCCGAAGGCTCTGCCGAGTCTCCGTAAATGCAGCACCTTCTCTCCTGACCCTCTGCCCTTCTTCAAACGAGCCTTTAAACCTTTGGAAAACATGCGGTTTCGCTCTCAACTGCATCCGCGCTTAGGGCGTGTTGTTTTGGCTCTGGGACAGAGCGCCGGGCGGGAGGCGTGGGCTTCACAGACTCAGCCGGGGAATGTTCATGAGCGGACGGCCCGCGAGGGCCCCAGAGCTGCGAAGCCGCCGTCAGAGCCGTGTTAGTTCACCTGGAGTCCCTGCAGGCTCCGAGCCCGAGCTCGGCGACCGGGCCGAGGCACATCCATCTCGCCCCCGGTCACCTCCAGCCGGTCCGAAGTTAGTACAGGTAGTCCTGGCCCCACCGGCAGAGCCAGGTTTTCTGGGCTCAAGCAGGGTATGATCTCAAGGTCCTTCTCTGGGAAAATTAATTCGACATCCAGATATAAAAGCAGTTACAAAAGTGAAGATTCAGAAGGGAAACCATAGCAAATGGCGCTTAAGAAACCTGACGAATGGGCCGCACAGCACTGAAGCCACGAGTTAAGATGGCATGCTTACCAGTGAGTCACCTGACCCACGTCGGTAACGCTTTCTTCCCTGCCTTTTTTGGAACTGCATGTGCTTTGATCTCTTTTTTGTGTGATACGGATCTGGCCACACTGTTTTCTGCAGAGAGACTAGGAAGATAGTCGTGTATTTCCCAAGATGCATCTTTCAGACACCTTCCAGCCTGCCCAGCACCTCCACCAGGAAGCCTCTCCTGATTCCCCCCCAACCTCCGGCCCTTCGTTGACATCCCTTTTGGTTTGCTTCTCTTGGATCCATGCTTCTCCGGGAGGCATCTGGCCAAACTGTTCTTGCATTTCATCTCTTTGGGTCTCTGCCATTCCCTTCCTGGGTGAGGCACGAGAGACAGAGGAACAGAACGTGGGCCCCGCCCTGCTGGAGCTCTGGAAGGAACGGAAGAGACAGGTGTATACCAGCTGGGAACACAGCTCCGGGCAGAGGACAAGACGTCCGGGTTGCAGTGACCCTCCAAGGAGCCCAGGCGTGTCCTGGGTTGGAGAGAGGGGTCAGGGCAGGCGGATTGCACACAGGGGAGTGGACCCCAGGCCTGCAGAGGTGCCCGGGGGCTCCCGGCAGGGAGGCAGGGAGGGCAGGAAGCTGCAGAGGTTGCCTGGGGTCAGCTGGGACTGGGGCCAGCCCACAGGGGCGCCATTGAAAAATGCACAGCAAAGCGGGAAGTGGCAAGGTCACATTTGCATGTTGGAAAGATGTCCCTGGCAGCAGAGAGTGGCCTGGAGCAGGGGTGGGGGTAGAGGAGCGGCTGGAAGGCCAATTAAGAGGCTGTCAAAATATTGTAATTCCAAACCGATTTGTCACACGCCGAGCACAGAGGAATCTCAGTGGTGACAAGAGAAGGGAAGTGAGGTTGCAAGGCCCAAGTTCTCCAGAAGGGTGCTTTTCCCACATTCTATCTGTTTTTGCAATTTCATCTTTTTTTCCACCTTTTTCTTCTCCTTTCCATCCTTCTGCTGTTCCGTCATCTCGTCCTCTTTCTTTCGCTTGCCGGACATTCTTTGCATCCCTTGTTTCCAGTTTTAAAATTTAAAATTTTTCTTTTCACTGCGAAGGGAATGACTCCACTTCCCAGAGGCTGGAGAGCCCTGGGCCCCAGCGCCAGCTCTGCCATCTGCGCCCTGCTCAGGGGTCTCAGGGGAGCCCCGTCCTGGTCTGAGAGAGGAGAGTCACATGACGCGGGATAAGGCTGGGAACACCTTCATGAGAAGGCTGGTGCTCAGTAGCTGTGACTGTTGTTTTTAATGTTTCCTTGGGGCGGGCGTGGGGGGGGTGGGGGGGTGCCGTTTTAGTTTTGTAAACTAGCCAGGCCGAGGTGGGGGTGCTGAACCCACCAGCAGCAGAGAGACGCGTGCAGGGAATCGCTCTAAGCACTTCAGGCCGCGACAGCACCTCCAGGAGGCGACTGCCCATTGTGGGTGAGACACGCATTTCCCAGATGTCAGCTTGTCTCTACTTGGCTGTGGACAGATGACATTCGCCCAGCCTGCTCCCCGCTTCGGGACCCAGTCTCTCCCCAGGCATGGCCACTGTGTGATTTTAAAGCTCCCACAGGAGAAAAGGCCTCAAAACATGAGCTAAAGCAGGGGTCACGGTGGACGCCTGCTGGGAGTGCGCTTGGGCTCACTCCCTCTCGTACACTCTGGGTGGGTGCAAGCCTCGCTCCCAAAACCTCCGCCGTCGAGTCTCCCCCAGCTCCGTTTCAGTGTGCTGTTTACATGCGCTTAATATCTCTTCTTCAAATCGTCTTCTGTTTTCCACTTTACTTTGTTTCGAAAGAACAATTTGCCACATAGCCATCAATGGAAATGGTTATGTCTCATCACCTTTGAAAGCTAGTCTAAGAACAAATGCAATAAACCCTAACACGGTTATTAAATTTGTGCTAGACGCTGGAGCTTGCCAAAGGCTTCAAGCCAAAGCCTACTGCAGCTTGTCGAACGGGCGACCAGCGCGTGTGCGGGGCGGAGAGACGTCTCCACTGCTGGAGGCTTCCTCCCACGTCGTCAGGTGCCAGGAGGGGCATCACCAGGGGGCTTCCAGTGGCCCTGAATGTCCCACCTGAAGACATCTCCCGGTGGGCTGTGGCCCAGGCGGGGGAGCAGCACTGGCCGCAGCTCCTCGGGCCTTTGCCGGGGGCTCGCGGGCCACCTTCCTCTCCCGAGTCCTGTGATGGCAGAGGGCCCTCCACTCCCTGGGGTTGTTGGTCGGCTACATCCTCAGCCACACTGTGCTCCTCCGTCTGCTTAGGGACCGCCTGGCACCCCTCTTGTGCTGCAGCACGGCCTGCTGGTAGAAACGCAGTGGGGGGTTGGGCACGGGGGACGGCCCTCCGCTCTGTCTTGTTAGCAGCTTGCGTCAGATGTAGAGTATGTTCTCACAGCAAAAGGTGTCTGGTTCTGATTCTTTTTTTGTGTCTTTTTGTCTTTCTAGGGCTGCACCCGTGGCATATGGAGGTTCCCAGGCTAGGGGTCTAATTGGAGCTGGAGCCACCGGCCTACGTGAGAGCCCCAGCAACACGGGATCCGAGCTGCATCTGCGACCTACACCTCAGCTCACGGCAACGCTGGATCCTTAACCCACTGAGCAAGGCCAGGGATCAAACCCACAGCCTCATGGTTCCTAGTGGGATTCGTTAACCACTGCGCCACGACGGGAACTCCTGCTTCTGAGTCTTTTTTTTTTTTTTTTTTTATAATTTTTTTTATTTTCCCACTGTACAGCAAGGGGGTCAGGTTATACATTACAATTACATTTTTTCCTCCACCCTTTGTTCTGTTGCAACATGAGTATCTAGACAAAGTTCTCAATGCTATTCAGCAGGATCTCCTTGTAAATCTATTCTAAGTTGTGTCTGATAAGCCCAAGCTCCCAATCCCTCCCACTCCCTCCCCCTCCCATCAGGCAGCCACAAGTCTCTTCTCCAAGTCCATGATTTTCTTTTCTGAGGAGATGTTCATTTGTGCTGGATATTAGATTCCAGTTATAAGTGATACCATATGGTATTTGTCTTTGTCCTTCTGGCTCATTTCACTCAGTATGAGATTCTCTAGCTCCATCCATGTTGCTGCAAATGGCATTATGTCATTCTTTTTTATGGCTGAGTAGTATTCCATTGTGTATATATACCACCTCTTCCGAATCCAATCATCTGTCGATGGACATTTGGGTTGTTTCCCTGTCCTGGCTATTGTGAATAGTGCTGCAATGAACATGCGGGTGCATGTGTCTCTTTTAAGTAGAGCTTTGTCCGGATAGATGCCCAAGAGTGGGATTGCGGGGTCATATGGAAGTTCTATGTATAGATTTCTAAGGTATCGCCAAACTGTTCTCCATAGTGGCTGTACCAGTTTACATTCCCACCAACAGTGCAGGAGGGTTCCCTTTTCTCCACAGCCCCTCCAGCACTCGTTATTTGTGGATTTATTAATGATGGCCATTCTGACTGGTATGAGGTGATATCTCATGGTAGTTTTGATTTGCATTGCTTCTGATTCTTAAATGATTGTTCAGTGCTATTCATAGTGGGGTTTGGTTCAGCAGGAGGGTTTTTCCTTCTTCTTTCATAGAAGACAGAGAATGATCAAGCCAGCCAGCCGTCCCCGCCGTGGCATGCGAGTCTCATGGCTACCACGTTCCCACACCCACTGCCCTGGGCACAGGGCCACCTTCTCCTCACTGGCACCAGGCTGGGGCTCTCTTGGAGAGCAGGTCATGGCTCTTGCGTGCTGCTTTGTTGGGCATCAGGAAAAGTCATCATTAGAATCTTCGGTAATAGCATCACGAGTTAAGATATATAACCATCCACCCAGGAGGTAATCCGCCAATGCCTATGGCAAACTTAAATTCATTCAGAGGGGAACCAAAGCCCTGCTAATGTGCAGAAAGCCCTCATCCGCTTGCAACCAGCTGTCCCGCTAGTCGCCCCGATCTTACAACAGCAGCCAGGGCTGTGCTGACTGAACGTCATGTCATTCCCACCTGACGGGCAGGGAAGGGGCTGTGCCCAAGATGCTCCCCTAGCAGAGAGGATGGAGGGAGGCCCTGCGTCCAGCCCTAGACATGCCTCCCCGGGCCCCATGCGGCAGCACCGCCACTGTCCAGGGTGCCCAGGGGCCAGCTGGACTCAGGAGGCTGAGGACAGGCTGGGAAGGAGCCGCTGGCTGGCGGGAGCTGTTGGCGGACCTGAGAGCCTGGGACGCTGCAGCGACAGTGGAGGACGTGGTAGGTCTAGACGTTTGTCCGCCTCCCTGGCTGTGAACATTCCCCGGGAACGCGCTCCCGCATGTGAGACCTGGGCCATGCCGCCGGGGACCTGGGTGGCGGCGCTTGTTTACTTTGTCGGTGTGTTTGAACCTCCCAGGGGCTAGGTTGGTCGTCCAGAGGACCCGCCGCCTGTCGCGAGCTTTTGCCGAGCTGTGGCTTCTCTGAGAGTTGAAACAGGGCTCCTCTTTGTCGTGTCTCCTGAGGCCATTTCCTCCCCTCCCCACAGGAAGGCTGGAGGCGGCGGGAAGCCACACGAGGCATGCTTGGGCGAGGGCCCCGGTTGGGGAGGCAGGGCTGAGCCTTCCATCCCGCTGCCCAGGGCTGCCTCCAGGCTGTGGTGTCACCTCCCGGGGGCTTCCGCCGTGAATGAGTGTCACTCCTGGTGGCAGTGCCTCCAGGCCTGACTCTGGCCCCAAGAGTCTGGCACTGAAATCCCTAAAGAGTCCCCGGCTGAGTAACCTTGATAAGGCCCGACTCAGGCCCTGTCTCACGGGCATGTCTCCAAGATGAAACGAGACGACTGTAACTTGCCTTGCACAGTATCCAGCACATAGTAGGTCCTTAATCTAGAATGGTGGAGCGAACCGAAGAATAAATTCATGAACCGCATGTGGAGAGGTGTTTGGAACCTAATAACTGAATACAGCATCACGACCATGACTGTTATTATAAAATAATAATGCAGCCCAGAAAATAGCCATAGCCTGTGAGCATCTGGGTGCCCCCCAGTGACGGTAACTGGGCGATCAGTGGGGCTGCTCCCCAGCTTCCAGGCCCCTGTAGAACCGCACTTCTGTGCCTCTGCGAAGAGGCCGGTTACATGTGCATTAAGTAGCGTATCTTCCGATAGGAGGTTTCAGAACCCAGGGCGCAGTGTGCCCTGACGCGTGCCTGTGCTTGGAGGCTGGTCAGACGTGGATGGAGGCGGAGAGCGCCGGGCCAGCCGGCGGCGATGACCGTGCGTGAACGAGAAACGAGCTTTTGTATGTGGGCTGCCGAGTTTAGTTTTGCGGCCGACCTCACCTGCCCTGACTGGTGGAAAGAGAGAATCAGGGGGGAGCGAACGGTCCGTCTTCCACCGGAACACAGCCCCTCACAGCAGCACAAGCTGAGGAGGGTCTTCCTGGGGGCCTCTGCCCGCCATGTACCATCTTGGGAAGGCGTTGGCCTGAAACATCTCCAGGGACGGGGGCTCGCTCTCTGAAGTCATCTCCAACTTCAGGAAAACCTCTGTTGCTTTCGGTTCCACTAGAATTTTCCAGCCTTTAACTCGACTCACTGCCTCCAGCTCGAGCCTCAGAGCTCCTGGGTTACAGCAGCCCTGGGACCTCTGGGCCCGGAAAGGGTGTCCTCTCTCTCTGCTTTACACGTGAGGACATGGAGGTGCCGACTGCGAGCTTGAGACCTCCAGGTGATAATTCAGTGTTCGTTCTGCCTAGACCATAGAGGACAGGTTCAAAACCGCACCCTGCCCCTTCCTAGACGTGAATGCCCTAGCAGAGCGGGGTCTGAGTGCAAGTTCTTGGCACACGCACACTCACTGTACCCTCCTGCAGTCCCGCACAGGGCCTGGCATGAGGCTGCAGAGATGAGAGACACAGGTCCTGCCCTCACAGGGTTCTCAGTCTGGTTGGAGAGGTTCATGGGTGTGGAAGTCTTGGAGGGCTTCCTGGAGTTGGTGATAAGCAGTGTCCTCTGCCTCCCCTGATGGATAGGCTGACGCTCCGTGCTTCCCACCGAGGACTCACCTCCTTTGTGTATCTCTGTACAGCCTTCAGGCCCCTGATCTCCCAGCAGGTGGCCCGGCCTTGGCGTGAAGAAGGGGCCTGAGATAGCAGCCTCAGGGGTGATGCGGTGTTGTAACCCTGAGAGCGGGTGTGGCCTACAGCTCTGGAAAGACACTAACAGCCACTGATGGTGCACCGGCAGTGGGCGAATCGTTCGGCACGTGATTCTAGCTGGTGAAGATGTTTTAGGAAAACATCACATCATGAGCGTTTCCTCCCCGACCCACATCTGGTGCTTCCCACAGAACCCAGCCTGTTCAGCCCGAGGGTGTCTGCCTAAGAGGGGCGCTGTCCCTTCTGCCGCCGCGGTGCCCCAGCTACAGGCTTTGCTCTTCTCTTCGGGGTCAGTAGCCACTGGACTGCACGTCCGCAGAGGAGAAGCCCTCCGCCCGCCCACTTGGGTGAGCGTCAGGGAGTGTTGGGGACATTGCTGGAGGCCTTTGGACAGCGGTCAGCTGGGCTCGTTACCCAGCATGGGGTCCCCAGACCAGCAGCAGCGACATCCCCAGGGAACTGTCAGAAATGCCGAGCGGCCCTGATTTGGAATCTGACTCTTAACCAGATCCTCACGGCCATAGTGCCCTTGAGAGTTTGAGTGGCATTAATTTAGGGCAGGTGTCTCACACTTGGCTGCGTCGTGACGCCCAAGTTCCACCCCCAGAGGTTCGAGGTTCCTTGCCTGGTGTGGCCCGGGAATGTGAGGTGCGCCAGTGATTGCATCATGGTCGAGAAGCCCAGGTCCTTGCACATACAGGTGTGGCTTCGTGAGCTTGTTTTGCCCGAAGCCAGACGGGCTCACGCACCCTCACCGTGTCCCTCGCTGTCCAGCCAGGCTGACGGGCCCTGCAGTGGCTCTCCCTGGCACATAGCACTCGTTTCATCCTGTTTCATCTTTGCCGAACAATCACTGCCATCTCCGTGGTCACTGTTAAACTTGGCCCCGACCGCACTGGGCCTCACTGCGATTGTCCAAATCCCGGACTTCAAACAAACAGAGAGAAAATAACATTGGCTACTCCTTTGTGATAAGCCACTTTTATCAGCCCCCATTGCACCCAGCTGGCATCAGCTGGTCAGATGGTCTCTTTTACATGCTGTAAATAAACATCACCTGTTTGTCCAGGATGACACGGGGGCAGCTCCTGCTGCTGGTGTTATCACAGAGGAAGCACTAGGTTGGGTGTGAGTGTTTGGACGTGAACGAGAGGACAACAGCAGGGCCTTGGCTGAGCCCCAGGGCAACCAGGTCGCAGCCTCGGGAGCTTTGCTGAGACCTGTGTGGTTATTGCTTCCTGGACGGCGCAGCGCAGAGAAGGGGACTTTCACTTCTTCCTGCCTCAGTGGCTCCCTCTCCAGCGTCTAGACTTGGCGTTCACAATGGCCAGCGCCTTCCGGATTCCATTCTCTGTCTGTTGCCAGTTTCCGAAGCCGCGTATCTAAATTGGGATTTCCTGGATTCCCAGAGTCTTAGGGTTGGATGGGGCCCTGGAGGAGAGTGAGGCCAACCCCTCTCTCTCCAGGAGGACCAAAGAGCCGAGAGAGGAGAGCGAGGGTCCCCACCGGCTGGGATGGTCCAGGCGAGAACACACTAAAGCGAGCTGCCCCTTCTGCCCTTATATCAGCGGGAAACATATCGTGGGAGCAGAGGAGTTGGGTCCGATCCCAGGGTGCACTGTAGGAGGACCGCTGTTCGTTCGGGGGCGTGTGGCTTGGTCTGGTAACTCTGGTCTCCTGTGCGGCCTGTTTGCCCGTCTCTGAGAGATCGCCGCCGCCAGAGCGGGGCTTCTCAGGGCTACGGTGCATTTGCGTCCCTCGATTCTGGTTCACCAGGTCTGGGGTGGGCCTGGGAGTCTCTTTTCTAAGCAGTTTTCAGGACGAGGATGCTCCTGGTGCAGGGGACGCTAAGCAGGGAGATCCCCAAATTCATTTTCTTGAGGCCAAAGAAGTAAAAGGTGGGAATGGTGAGTCCTTCCCCCCCAGACACTCGCACCCCCGGGAGGAGATGCCCACGGTCTGTTTGGGCTCCAGCCAGGAGGCGCATGGGTTACCTCGATGGTTCTCTACCGGGGGGCCTGTCACGGAGCCACACCTGCAGAGGCTCGCAGTCCCCGCCCCTCCAGCCGAGGATGGGGCTGTCACCACCTTAACTAAGAGGAGGCCGTGGCCATCCCAGGCCTGTGCTTTACAGGTCCCGGCAGCTTCTGCTCTTGCCCTGCTGGGAGCCCTGAGCTGCCACATAGGAAGTCTGGCCACCTGCTGGAGAGGGAGTAGCCCTAAGGGGACACGGGACGAGAATGGTCCCATTGTCCAGGTGACAGAGCCCATCAGCCTGCACAGATGACCACGCAGAAGAACTGCCAAGTGGAGCCTAGCCCATTCCGCAGAATGGTGTGTAGATCAGAGTATGGTTGTTCTTAGCCACTAAGGTTAGGGAGGCTCGTTACATGGCAGCAGAGAACCAAGGCAGCAGCTGTATACGTGATCATCTCCCCAAGAGGTTTTGAGAAGGAAGAGGGTATAGTTAGTAACGGGTAACACCAGAACCACAGCGTAAGCCAGCACTGCCCCAGAAGCATGAGGGCCTGTGTTGGCCCTAGTGATGAATAGCTCTGTGACCAATCATTGAACGTTTCCTACTGAGAGTCTTTCGTTCCCAATGGATAGAAACCAAACTCTAATTGGTTTAAGCCACAGAGATTGCTCTGGACTCAGAATTAGAAAACCCAGAAGCAGTACTGCTTCAGGCACGTTTTGATCCAGGAGCTGACATTATGTCACTGGGGCTCAGTCTCTCCCCATCTCTGCTTTTTTTTAGTGGGTTTCATTCTTTTTCCAGCTTTCCTTTGAAGCAGCAAGGTAATACCCCAGCAACATCAAGCTTATGGGACATTCGAATTCCACAAAAGTCCTAGAACTGAGTCCGTGGCACCGATCGGCTGCATTGGGCCACATGCCGTGAACCAGTCACTCTGGCAGGAGTAGGTGCTAATCCAACGGGCAGACCTAGGACCTAGGTCCGCTGAGCTGTGAGGACCTCGGCCCCAGGGTGGGGTCTGGCCCAGCGTTCCTTTTAGGGCAGGGAGAGGGTCCCCAAGGAGAGCCTGAGCGCTGCTCCTGAACGTGGGAATGGAGGCGGTATGGGCACAGAGGCAGCTTTGCAGCAGCACACACGGCCCCCCCGTGCCTGAGCCAAGCGAGTCTGCGTGTCGCAAAGGGTAAATGGTGACCACAAACTCCTCGAGGAGTCGCCCGCAGAGGCCAGAGATGGTGCTGCTGAAGGTCTGGACGGCAGTCCTGGGCGGCTCGGAAGCAGCTGACGGGAGCTGCTGCTTGGAGGAGCAGGTGTCATCCCTGGTGTGTCACTGAGCTGTAGACGGAACCCTCAACAGGGCAGTGAGAGGGCGGCCTCCGGAAGCCCTGTTCTGACCCCTCCAGACAGAGTGACCCCAGCCTCTGAGCCCAAGCCCCGGGGAGCAGTGGCTCCGTTCTCCGCGCAGGGTCCTGGCGGGGCGGGTGGAGCTGGAGCTGCGCCGCCGTCTTAGGCTTCCGTCCCTTTTCCTGAGCGTTTGCTGCAGGCGCCGTGTGGAAACATGGGAAGTGCCCGCCTCCTCGCTGTGCTGGTTTCTGAGTGGAGTGAGAGGTGTTCTGCTCGCAGAAGGACTTCTCCCCAAACCCTGCCCTCCAGCTACTCGGGCGCCGGGCAGCCCACGGAGGAGCCGGCCCTCGCCCTCCTCCCCTGTGGCCTGGGGGCCCCTGACGTCCCTTCACTCGGTGCCTCGGCTTGCTGTCGCCCTTCACTGGGTTGCCTGCTGCTCGTAGCGCCCGGATTAGCTCAGCACTTGGAGCAGCTCTTTCCCAGTCCCGCCTCCGGTGCTGAGCCGGGGCGCGGCACCTCCGGAAGGCTCCACGTGCTGGCCTCAGGGCCCAGGGACGGCTAAATGCGCGTGGCCTCAAGGTGTGGCCTGGGCCTCCCTGTGACGGCGGCCAGGGCATCCCGGGAGAGAGAGCCAGCACCTGGACGCTGCTGTTGCACTCTGGGAAGTGCCATCTACCACACTAGGAACCATGGGGTTGTGGGTTTGATCCCTGGCCTCGCTCAGTGGGTTAAGGATCTGGTGTTGCCGTGAGCTGTGGTGTAGGTCGCAGATGTGGCTCGGATCCCAAGTTGCTGTGGCTGTGGTGTAGGCTGTCAGCTACAGCTCAGATTAAAGCCCCTAGCCTGGGAACCTCCATGTGCCACGGGGGCAGCCCTAAAAAGAAAAAAAGAAAAAAGCAAAGAAAAAGGAAAAACAGGAAAAGATGAATGGTTAAAGAAAATAAAATTATGGCAGGAGGGGGAGCCCGGGGAAGGATTGTTGCTGTCGGGCAGGAAGGGAAGTGAAAGCCCACTCCGGGGCCTCAGGACGCCTGGGGCCACCTGTGAACCCGGCGAGCTTTAAAGAGGGCTACTCCGGAGAAGGCCCTCGGAGGGTTCTCTTCCCTAACAGTGTCTTTACGGTTCAAAGGCAAACTCAAAAAAAATCTATGCCCAACAAAATTTTTTCTACTAATTTAGCACTCAGTTTAAAATGCTTTAAGTTGCTTCAGGATATTTTTTTCCTGAATTGACTGTGCGAGCCTTGGGCTGTGTTTCTGTAGGTGAGTGCGGCGTGTACAGACACACACACAGGCGCCCATGTGCACGGAGTCAGCCAAGGTGGAAAGCTAATCCGGAGAGAAGTCTCTAGTGGCCTGCCACAGGGCCCTGTCCTGCTCGCTGTCGGGTTTTCTTTCTTTTTTTTTAATCAGTGATTAAAAAATACATTCCAGCGTTCTCGTTGTGGCACAGTGGAAATGAATCGGACTCGTATCCCTGACCTCACTCTGTGGGTTAAGGATCCTGCGTTGCCGTGAGCTGTGGTGTAGGTCCAGACACAGCTCGGATCCCGCATGGCTGTGGCTGTGGTGTAGGCTGGCAGCTACAGCTCTGAGTCAACCCTAGGCTGGGAACCTCCATAGGCCGCGGGTACAGCCCTCAACAGCAAAAAAAAAAAAAACTCAAAAAAACCAAACATACCATAAAATGAACCATTTTCCCCACTTTCGAATGTACAGCACCAGAGTGTTAGCTGTGTGTACGCTGTTGGACAGCCGACCTAATCACTATTTTTATGAGTAGTTGGCTGAAAACAAAACCACTTCATCAAATAGCAGAATTCCCAAAGCCGGAAGTACGTCTCGAGAGAGGAGTGAAAAGTAGTGATTTGCAGGAGAGCAGACAGGCCCTCTTGAGTCCCACAACGTAGGTCCTGACGTTTAAAAGGTGCTTTCCTGAACATTTAGCCAGTTGGACTGAAGGGCCCAAAGAGATGACATTTAACTGTATGTAAATTCCTTCATTTAGATCTAAAATCAGAAATACCTGAAGTCCAGCTCAGTAAGAAAGAAATGCTGTCTGTCCTTTTAAAGATTTGAAAGCCGCCGCGCGTGCAGGTGAGTACAGAGAAGGAAGTCGCCGGCCACCCTTCACTCCCGCCCAGATTTAACCAACATAGCACCTCCCACCGTTGACTCGGATATTATCTTATGAACGAAAACGTTGCAGAGGCCCTGGGAACCCCCTCCGCGCCCCCGGGCCCGTCGGCCCTTTTTCCTTCTGCAGAGTTGGCTGCTGTCCTGACTTCGACGTCTGCTACTCCCGTGCGTGTTTTTGTATTTTGCCCACATGTCGATTCTCCCAAAAGCAACGTGAGGGGCTGGTTTGCGTGTCCCTCTGCTGTGCGTGAATAGTTTCCTGATGCTCGTGTCATCCTGCAGGTGGCTCAGCTGGCTTCACCCGCAGCGTGGAGGTTCAGCTGCGGTGGTAGGGTGGCCCTGCCCTTCCACCTGGCCACTCTGGGGTGCGCTGCGGAATGAGTCCCCCCGCCCCGCAACCCCAGGTCAGCAGCTCTCTGGTTGACGCACGCCTGCAATGTTCCAGAGTGTGTGTTGCAGCTCACATGGTGGAAGTGGCCTGCCCCATGTGTGGTGGCACTTCCTCCCGTGGACGCAGGCAGACGTCGCATCCTGGGTGAGGCGCACAGCCTGGGCTTCAGGAGAGCCTCGTGTTCTCTGCGGTGGCAGAGCCGGCTTCCCACACTCACAGACAGCACCAGCGCCCCCCGTTTCCTCTCTACAGATGGATGAGAGGCGCTGGTTCTTCCTTCGGCTCTCCCTGGCGTTCCCCTACAACGGGTCAGCAGGGTTTCTCATCTGTGAATCCCCTGCTCATAACCTCGGCTCCTTTTCCCCAGGACATTATTTTTCCTTTCTTAATGATTCCTAGCTGCTCTTCATGGGTAGCTGCATAGCAGTTCTTGGCCGCACGCGTGCATCGCAAACAGATTCCCAGCAGGCGGATTATCTTCCTGTAGCCTCCAGCAGCGTTTAACCGCGTCACATTGGACAATGTGTTCATTTACAGTTTGTGAATTTGCAATCCTGTCTAGAAAAGTCTTCCCCTGACTTAACATCATACGGTCTCTACGTTTTCTTCTAGAGGTTTTCCAACTTTGTTTTACCCATTTATAGCTCTTTTAACCATCTAGAAATTATTTTTGTAAATGCTCTGAAGTAAGAATGTAATTTACTTTTCCTGTTGGTAGCCAGTTCCCCCAGGACTGTTTATTAAAAAGCCCACCTTTCGCCCACTGATTTATAAAGCTACCTCTCCGACGTGCAGAATTTCTCACTCTCTCCAAACCTGCTTCTGCGCTGAGGCCCGCACCTCTCGTAACGATGGAGATGCGCCTCAGCCCTTTGCCCTCAGAGTCTCCGCAGCGGCTCTTGCGGGCTCTTCTCCACCCTCCCGGGGCCCCGGGGCCGGCTCGTGGCGCACGGCCGATAACTGTCTGCCCTCTTCAGTCCTAGCATCTCGTCTCCAGCTACCGTCTCTAGTGTTTCCACCTCGTTCCCTTCTTCCAACAATTCGTGGGTTCCAGAGCCTTCCAGTCCTTTCTCCCTCCTGCTTCTTCGGTGGCCGGGCACATACAGCGGCTACAGGCAGCTGGCATCATCCAAACCAGGCTTTGCATTTCGATGCTCCCGAACCTGCCCTCCCGGTTGAAAAGCCCATTCCAAGCCCCGGGGTCAGGAGCTTGGGCGTCAGGCTCGATTCTTCCCTTCACCTCCAACGACGTCGCGCAGCAGCCTTGCCAGCGCTGGCGCGTCAGCCCAGTCCGCGACTCCAGGCGGATGCTCCTCATCTCCCACAGCAGCGTCACCGGGACACAGCTCCACGGGCATCAGGAAGCTGGTGGTGAACGCGAGGCGACGCTGCTGTGTGACCTCGTGTGGATTACCAAACATCTCTGACCCAAGAGCTCTCTACAGAGAAGGGTTATAAGACACTCCCCACTTCAGAGACCTGCGGACGTGATCAGACGAGGAAACGCATGTCCGGTTCTTAGCAGAAGGCTTGGCACAAAGGAGGTGCCCTGTAGTATAGCAGAAATACTTTTGTGTTCCTGGAACGCTTCCCCATCTGAAGACAAGGGCAAGTCCTAATCGATAAATCCTCGTGACAGCACGGCTGCTGTGCAAGAAAGCCTCCACCACGGCCAGGACGACCCGCGCCCGCGGGATATCGGTCCTGGCAGAACTCATCTGAGAGGCAGCCAAACCGCAAGGGGTTAAAGGAGCTCGGGGCCATCGGCTCGACCAGGTGACCTCGGGCGACAAGACCAACCGGGCTGTCCCAGCGACCCGACCCCCCCCGCTGGAGTCCCCTCTGTTGGGACCAGTCGTGGTTGTCTTTGATCTGCGTGGGTCAAGCTCCATGTCGCTCTGGGTAAACATTTTGTTATTGGTTTGGTTAGAAAATGATTTTTGTCAAACAACTGATTTGGTCGATTTATTTCTCAGCAACTGGAACCGGCAAGTTGGTGACCTGGGCAGTGGGATCAGCCGGCTGGTTCTCACCCCTGGCAGCAGGTTCCAACCACCTGGGCGCTGTCAGCAAATGCCAGTGCCCAGACCCCAACGCTGGACACTCCACCCCAGCATCTCTGGGGGGAAACTTCCCGGGGAGCCGGGGGAGGGCGGATGAGAGGAGACAGGGTCGAGACCACTGCCCTGAACCCGCAGGGGCAGGGACCGCTGTTGCCACCTGCGGTTCACAGCTGTGGAGCTTTGGCATGCATGCTGGGGCGGGGGTTGGCTCAACCATTTGACGGCCATTTGGCCTTTTCAGGGAGGAAGAGGACCCGCTGAGGCCATTGTCTGGTGTGTTGCAGGAGAAGCCACTGATTGATGGGGATCCTTTGCGTTGGGTCCAGGGTCCAGATGCTCCTGTCCAGGGGTGGGGGGGCCCTCCTTGGGAACAATGACAAAAGAGCAGAAAGGGCAGAGCGGCTGTGATGCTGGGTAAAGCCCCAGGACACGTGCCCCACCCGCAGACAGGAGCCTTTACAAAGGTGGAACTCTGCGTAGCCTTGACAATGTGTGCAGCCCTGAACGGCTTGCAGGCGCTTCTCTCGACTCCTCGTTGAGTTTTTTCCACCCTGAGGAGTGGGCAGGGAGGTCGGAATTCTCTCACACGTTTTGCAAAGGAACAGAACTGAAATTCGGGTGCAAGGGGTTCCAGCACCATCACACGGTTAGCCAGCAGCAGGCGAGGGTGAGAACCGATTATCCGTTAAGTGTCCTGCATACTGGACATTAGACTCCATCTCCCTAGGCAGCTTAGGAACCAGAGTCAACCCTGGACTGTCCTCACCCTGGGCGCGCTCTGGAGCCCAGCCTCACCACGGCCGCCTCTCCCCTGGGGCAGCTCTGCAGGGAGAGCAGAAGGAGCCACGCAGAGAAGAGGGCGGCGCGCCTCTCTGATCCGCCTCTGCCGCTCCCATCAGCAGGGGCTCCGGGGGCAGGCGCGCCCTGCGCAGCGTAATCAGGTCCGGCCGGCGCGGCAGGCGTCCCAGGCTGCCCCATCCACCTTCCTTGTCAACAGCTGGCCCTTCACCAGCGACTGATCTTTAGCATGTTTGATATGAAGTGGGGCAGCAAAAATTATCACCTGTCAAGGAGTCCGTCTTCATAAAAGACACAGTAATGATCGGGTTTCAGACTGCGTGGGCGGCGTCCACCCCCGGAGAGCTCGCCCTTCCAACAGGGCGTTGATCTTCCGCCGGCCACCTGGGATGGCCCACATCGCGCGCAGCTCATGTTTCCTGGACCTTCGCAGGAGGCTGACAGGTGTGAAGATAGCGCAGGCCCCCCCCCCCCCCCCCCCCGCTGTCAGGTGTTCAAGAAGCAGCCACACGGGTGACATTCGGGCGTCTTTCCCAGTGCCAGGCGCCACACTCGGCACCCTGTCTGCACCCCGATTTCCTCCTTTGGATTCTTGGGCTTGGAGATGTCTCATGTTCACACCTGAACTCTTGGTCCCCCAGCCACTCGAGAGGTCTGCTCTCCTGCATTCCTGCCAGGCCCTGGTGGTGGTCTCCTGCATAGCTGGCTCTGTGCCTCCTGCCCCCTCCAGGCCCTTAGCAAATCCACCTTAAACACCCACCTGCTCGCGCCTGGGCTGGTACCACCCTGGACCGAACCCGGCCCCTCTCCCACCTGGATTACTGCTTTCGTCTCATAACTGGCTTCCTGGCTTCCGCCTCACTCCTCCAATCTGCTTTACCCAGCAGCCGGGGAGACTGCAAAGCCCTAGTCAGGTGCGGTCCTTCTGCACACAGACCCTCCCAGCTGCCCAGATCCAGGGCCCAGGCTTACAGCAGGCTTACGCATACCGCCCCCTCCAGCCTCCTCAGCTCTGTCTGCACCCCTGCTGCTTTCCTTAGAGATGTCTCTCCATAGCCGCCCTGCTGGATTATTTCATCTCTCAGTGTTTGTTTTGCTCTTCTGGCTCCTATTTGTAACGTCTTTTGTTCTTTGCTGAAGCCCCAGTGCAAAGCACAGTGCCAGGTCCTCAGTTATGATCTGGGAATGAATGGAGGGGGTGTGGCTCTAGGTCAGGTGACTTGGGTTTGAATTCCAGCTCTGCCACCCACTTCCTGGTTGTGTGATCGTAGCTGAAAGTTTTGTTGCTGTTTATGCCGAAGGCTGGCTAGCTCTCCAGCCTCCAGTATCTGTAATGTCTCTGTCCCAGGGCACCACTGGACCTCTAAGGGGGGCCGTGGGGTCAGCCGATGGGATGTGGGCAGAAGTGAGGGGACCCCCTCTTGCCGAGCCTGAGGCTGGGCTCGCAGTGTTAGCAGCATGATGCTGGAGACTTGGTCCCCGGGAGATCCAGGGGGACCCCTGAAAGGCAGCCTCCCAACCTCAGCCTCCCCAGCAGCCAGATTCCGAGGCTGGGACATGCAGTGTGCGAATGAATGACGAGACTCAAGGAGAGCAAAGCTTGCCGGTCCGGGGCGTGCACCTCCCCTGCTTACAGCTGCCAGTCTGCGTGGAGAAACGCAGGGCTCTCGCCCGGCTCCTAGGTGTGATGCAACCAGAGACAAGGGCTGTGCACAAGAGTGCTTGCCGCTTGTCACCACAGTTTAAACAAGAGGACAGACTCGGAGTAATGCCAGCGTCCAAATGACCTGTCAAAGCACGGCTTCCCCACTATCAACCGAACTGTGTCCCGGCCCCAGGCCACGTGTTAAGGCCTCCATCTGCAGATGAGCCCTCTAAGGATGAAATTAAGGTCAGGCCAGGCCATAGTGGTGGGGCCCTGGTCCCACAGGGTTAGTGTTGTTTTAAAAAGAGGAAGAGACATCAGAGCCCTGTGTGTACGTGCGTGCGTGCGTGCGTGTGTGTGTGTGTGTGTGTGTGTGTGTACACACCGAGGAAAAACCTTGTGAGAACACAGAAGAGGGTAGTTCTACAAGCCAAGGAGAGCGGCCTCCCAGACACTGGCCTTGCCCACACCCTGACCTTGGGCCTGAGGCCTCCAGACCGTGAGAAGGAAATGTCTATGGTTCCAGCCCCGCTCTCTGGTGCTCTGTGGTACTTTTTTTTTTTTTAATTTAATTTTTTTTAATTGTTATTTCCCTAGTACAATTTTTTTTTCTACTGTACAGCATGGCGACACAGTTACACATACACGAACACATTCTGTTTTCGCACAGGATCAGGCTCCATCGTAAGTGACTAGACACGGTTGCCAGGGCTACACAGCAGGATCGCGTTGCTTATCCATTCCAAGGGCAATAGTTTGCTTTTATGACGCCTGAGCAGACGGACGCGTCCCTATGGCCGACATGCGGGCACGTCACTCACCCACGTGGCTCCACCCCCAGCAGGCCCTGCCCCCTTGGAATTTGAATCTAGTGTCGACTGACCCAAAGGCCAGGATGGTTGACGTTCACTCATTCTGACGGTGGCCCCTGGAGACAAACTGCCACCAGGATCCTAGAGCCGTCCAGCTTCCCATCCATTCCAAGAACCGGATCTGAAATTTTCCTTTCAAACCTACGTACTGCCTTGGAACAAACCATGGGTTTCTCTTTTTCTGAAGTTACGAATGTTTCCACAGCAATGAAAAATCCCCAAGGAGCGGAACTTTGTTTTTCTCCTCTTGGTAGCATAGCATCAGTTAACGTATTATTTGAACCGCCCCGGTGTAGCAGAATCCTTTTCCTCGTAACGTGTCTGCGCGAGCAGAAGCCATTGTGCTCGGGATTCCCTTAGGGTTTCTTTTCATCTCCTTTTTTTTTTTTTTGGTCTTTTTGTCTTTTATTTTTTTTTTTTAGGGCTGCACCCATGGCATATGGAAGTTCCCAGGCTAGGGGTCCAATCGGGGCTGTAGCTGCTGGCCTCCACCCCAGCCACAGCAACGCAGGATCCGAGCCGCGTCTGCGACCTACGTCACAGCTCACGGCAACGCCAGATCCTTACCCCACTGAGCAAGGCCAGGGTTCAAACCCGAGTCCTCGTGGATGCTAGTCAGGTTTGCTAACCGCTGAGTCACGACAGCAACTCCCCTCGTCTCGTTCTGTCTCCTTACCTCCACTCATGGCGACAGGGAAAGAGACGGCTGGGAATGACCCAGGCTCCAGCTCAGCCTGGCTCCAGCCTCATGGTAAATACACAGATTCTGTCCAAAGCTCGCTGGACACTATGGCCTCATATTTGGGATGAAGCCAAAAACACCCTTGGAAAAGGCCTGTTCTGTCCCTGTCGCAGGGACGCAGGGAAATGTCCAGAACATTGACTGTGGCGAGGGATGCTCACCGATCACGAAGGGCTCGGGGGCCAAGCGGAGTTCATTCCTCGGCGCTGTTTTGCTTTGAGGCGCTAAACGAGGACCGGAGCCGCCTGGCCCACGAGCTTTCCTCCCAGACTTTAATGAAAGGCACAGGTGCGGCTCCGGGCGGTAAGGAGAGCTGGTTCCAAGAGCTGCTATCTACGTGGAATCAGTCCTGTTCTGATTTAAGACAAGCTCGTTGCCAAGTAGAAAAGACAAGGAACCCTTTTCTATTCTAGGTGGGATGCTTTCTTGGGCTGCGCGTGTGTGTGGCTTTTTAAGGAAGGTCAAGTTGAACCCTTGCTCCAAAACCGTTGGCCAAATCTAAGGAAGTGTTGGACTTGAAAAAAGCAGAAGTGGGCATGGTGTTGGCATCTATTCACTCCACTCAGGATGGTGGAAGGGCTGCTCGAGGGTGGACACGCGTGACGGAAGCCGTCTGGTGCTGAGCGCGGCTCCAGGATCCGTCCTCACTGACAGCTCCGTCCTCCTCGCCGTCACCGTCACCGTCATCACCACCCGCACAGCGCAGACGTGACTGCACCGCTGGGCGTGTGCCGGGCACCGTCCAGAGCCTGGACACGTGGGAACGCCTCCCTCCTGCTCTTCTCCTACCCTCTGCCCCGTTTTTCCTCTTGGCCCTCAGCTCTGCAGGGCGTGACGTCGTGCCTTCATCTGCTTATCGCTCTGCTCTTTCCTCCTTCCCGCTCCTGCTCGGAAGGGAAGCTCTGCAGCCTCGCCCAGTGCCTGCGACGTAGTAGGTGACTGATAAACAGTAGCTGAAAGAAAGGGGGCCGTGGAAGGGAGCCCACTGGGAAGATACCCCGGCCATGCGAGGAGTGAGTGAAGCCCCGCGGCGAAATAGTTTGCTTGAGGTTGTTGGGAGTCAAAACTCTGAGGCAAGCGGTTAACACACATCTCAGACCTTAACCTCTAGACTAAGTTGTGCCTTCATCTTTGCCCCCGAATTAACAAGACGTAAATGCTTCAAGACTTTTAAATCTCCACATCTCTGGCTGTTTTTCTGAAGCAGATGGAATGCATGTCCACTTTCCAAAAGGGGAAAAAAACTTCTGTGAGAGTGAAAACCACCCACATCTGCTTCTCTGCTCGACACACAAACCTGAGCTTGTGTTCTCCAAAACTCTTAATTAACGACTTGCCGAAGTACGAACCATTTGCCCAAACCAAGGCAGGGATAAAAGTTGATTGACAAGGCTCTAATTAAACCGCAATATATAATCGAAGGGCCTGAGATCTTTCAGGTCAAAAAGGACTTTGATCCCAGAAATTGTGCTAATGTGAGTTCCCCCACCCCCAGCTCCTTCGGCTCTGCCTGGCTTTCCCGATTTTAGGATGGCTGCGCGGTGGCCAGGGCTGCAGCCCTGTTGAAAAGAAATTAGTTCCCCGCAGTGGCTGAATGAGCTGTCTTTAAAAATAACAACAACCCAGCATGGGGTCTTGAGATAGCAATCTGGTGTGGGCCCCCCAGTGAAGCCCTTTGCATAGTGATGCAGGCCAGATGGTTCTGAGACAAATTCCAGTATCTGTGACGCTGGGGGATCTGCCCGGGGTGGGGGAGGGCTGGGAAAGTGCCGATATCGATGTTGGGGTGGGGTGCTGCTCTCCTGCGACTCCAGGAAACTGACCTCTAAAGATTTGCAGGGAGGACGATCCAAGTTAAAACCGAGTAAGAGGCGACACTATTTCGGAAATAATAATGCCACACGACAGGAGGCCTGGGCGGGTCTGAGCTTGGTGTCCTGAGGGGCGGCCAGGAGGCTGATCCCCAGGGGCTTCTTTCCCTAGTCCGCTGGAGAGGTCCGCCTAAGTAGTCCCAGATCTGGGGATTTAAGCAGTTTGGGAACTTTAAGAAATACCAGGTGGATTGGCATAGGCTCACCAACTTTTGTTGTGGCAATCAAGTACTTGAAAAATAACAAGCAAACAAACAGATCGACAAAAATAACATATCACTGTTATCTACCCTTAGAACCAATTAATTTATTTTAAGGAGAACCCTCGAGTACCCACACATAGTACAAGAACAGCGCCGCAGATGAGGGATGGACCTTCTCCAGAAAGGTCGTGAGGACGGTGGGCGTATTTGTACACACGCACGTTGTCCTTATTTTTCTCACTTAGCCTTTGCTGTAACAATTAGTTACAGATCATTTGAGCCCAGGATCTGATAGTGGTAGGATCGTCCTAAGGCACCACTGGGCTGGGACAGTTAAGTTGAGGTGAGTGTTATTTAATTAACATCCACCGATTGGTTCTAATGTTTCCTTTTATTCTCCGGTGGACACCACTTTGGACAGCTGAGTATAAGGTCACCCTCAGAACCGGGGAAGCGTTGGTGCCGCCGTGCTCCAGGCGGATTTTACTCCGTGACCCTGTGGACGCCTTTGCAGTGCTCTTCCAGGCTGCTTTCATTGTAGAGCTCGGTGGAAGGACATGGGCAGGTGACACTCTGAGATTTGCTTCTCCCTCTGCTGCCACCCTTCTCCCCTCCCTCTCTCCCCATCTCTCTCGTAACAGCCGTGCTGACGTGTCCTTGGCGTATCAAAGTTACATATATTCCAGGGGTGTAACCTGACGTTTGGATGCGTGCCTACGTGGTAGCACCCCCTCCTGCTTCCTTTTCCTGTTCCCCGTGATGGTCCAGAACGTCTCCATGTGGACGCGCAGGAAGGGGGGGCACGAGCAGGAATCGGGGGCTGGGGGGGAGCAGTCACAGCGTCGATGCGATTCTGTCAACGGGGATCATGTTGGCTTAGGAGAAAAAGGGAGACACCGCAGCTCCCCCCACCCGCCCCGCACCCCTGCCCCCACCTGCTGCTGTGCGGGAGATCCGCAGGCTCCCCAGCAACTCCCCGGGCTTCTCTGCCTCCTCAGCCGCATACCCTGCTGCTCACCTGCTGCATCTTGCCTGCAGAATTCCCCTTCCGTGACAAAAGCGACCCCTCGCTCTATGACATGTCCCACGCTGCAAACTGCACTCGGGTGCAGGTGGAGGAGGACAAGGAATGTGATGCCGTGTGGCAGGATGAAAACCCAAACGGGCAACATAAAGGACCATTGGTGTGCTGCCCTGGTGAGAGACAGCGCGTTGCGTCGCCTCCAGAAAGACGGCTCACTCCCCCTGCCCATCCCGACACGCTGGGGACAACGATGGTGACGGCGACAGTCAGGAGCAGCCGTGGAGCGGCCACCGGAGGCCCCACTGGCCGGCCCAGCGCAGTCAGGGCAGCCTGTGCGCATGAGCCTTGCAGACTGTCTTGGGACGCGAGGGAGGTCCACGTGGTTTGGCGCCTGTTCCTCCAGGTAACCAACTGGGCCTAAGAACCGTAGACTTAATAGGGGCGTTCAGGATCGTGTGGTCAGTCCCCCATTTACGGGGAGAGACCACCAAAAGGCTGGAAGGAACGCTCTGCTTGTCTATACTGCTGCCCAAGACTGTTGGAGTTTAGCACTTTTCTTAACCTGTAGGGAGGGTGGCTCTTGCGTTTGGCCAATCAGATGAGCTCTCCGCCACGTGGCCTTCCTCCTCCTCTGACCTGCTCTGTCCTGAACGGGGTGGAGGCTCCGTCCATCAGCATCAGGCTGAGCTGAGCCCGTCCTCTGCCAGAACGTTACGTGGACCAGACCTTTGGCCTCCTAGGTGACCGAGGACGCCCCTCGCGTGGCACCCCCATGGCAGCTGGGGGCAGGCTCTGTGGGGCTGGTGGAGCCAGCCCCTCCTCAAGGGCAGCATCGGGCTTCACAGACCCAAGTTCTCATTTCTGAGTAACCAGACCACTGAACAAAAACAAGTACCTGCTTTGTGTATATTTCATTCCTTTTTGGGGGGGGGGGGTGTGGTCAAGAAGAACGGATGTTGGAGACACAGTCAAAGACACTGCCAAAGCAGTCAGAAGCCCTCTGAAGGAAACAAGAGCCAATTGCCAGCATGCAAAGCAGCAGCCAAGATTTAGGAAGCTTCAGCACCTGACTTGCCTTGATTTAGAACCTTCTCGGCTGACGTTTGATGTGGGACTGGCCTGGTGGGCAGGCCTCTTGCAGCGTTTGGGGAAGGCTAAGTAGGACTGGAACAGCACTGACCTCATCGGCCCGGGCACTCTTCGCATCTGGTGCCGTTCCTGAGCTCCGAGCAGCTCCATCTCTGTGGCTCCGCACCCCTGTGGGACTTGGAAAGCCCAGTGTTTATCCCGGGGAGGAAGAGGTGGGTTTTGGTGCGGGATTTCGGGCCCATCCAGGGAAACCTGTGCAGACCACAGAGCAACCTCGGGCCGTATTGTGAAAAAGACCCACGGCAGAGTTAGCTCAACAAGAAGGCAGGTAGATGTGGGACAATGGGCTGGGCGGTCTGGGGCGTCTGGTTCGGTGCGGCAGAGCAGTCTGTGACAAGGCCAGCTGTCCAGAACGGGTCTGTGTCAGCAGTTTGTGGTGATGAGACCAGCCTGAGGAAAAGGTTGTTCTGCTCGGAGTTCCCGTCGTGACGCAGGGGTTAACGAATCCGACTAGGAACCGTGAGGTTTCGGGTTCGATCCCTGGCCTTGCTCCGTGGGTTAAGGATCTGGCGTTGCCGTGAGCTGGGGTGTAGGTCACAGATGCGGCTCAGATCTGGCATTGCTGTAGCTGTAGCATAGGCCAGCGGCCACAGCTCCGACTGCACCCCTAGCCTGCGAACCTCCATATGCTTCGGGAGCGGCCCTAGAAAAGGCAAAAAGACCAAGAAAGAAAAAAAAAAGAAAGGAGTTGTTCTGTTCTGCCCGGAAATTGTTCAGAAAGTGTGGAGGCCATTCGCTTGAGGACGTTGTTGACGAGTTTCGGACGCTGGGTTGGGGGAGGTGGAGAGGTTAAAGCTAAGGTCTCCGAGTTGGTCAGTCCACAGCAAGGCCGGCGCCGTCACTGTTTAAGGGTCTCTGGTAAACAGGACACGTCACTTGACTGGGGCTTCAAATGTCAGGCCCCCTTAACAGCTGGGAAAGAACCAAGGAGCAGCAAGGACGTAGACAATGACGCTGCGAGCTCTGAAGTGAGGCCGTAGCGGCCAAGGCTTTAACAGAGAGACCGCGTGTTCTCCCTCGAGACCCAGGACCCCCCTGCAGACACAGGTCCAGCCGAGAGGGACCTGCTGCAGAAAAGCACATTTAGCCACTCGGAGAGAATGTTACATTTTTAATACGTTAGTACCAGGAATACAGGTACAGAGTAGAGCACTCAAGGGAAAGCCAGAGTAACAGCCTGCGGGGAAGCAGTCCTACCTGTGGCACGTGGAGGCCGTCTAAGGAGAGGGCGAATGGCCGCACAGGCTTTGGGAGCCCTGGAAGGAGGGCCGGGTTATGACCGTTGATAAGGAGTTAAATCGTGTTCAGTGGTTTCTGTCAAATAAGGCAGAATGATACGCAATACGTTTTACACAAATTTGTAATAAAAAAATTGAAAGACAATTACATGGGAATTTGCAATGCATATGGCAGACGTACGATTAACATGCCTGTTTTAAAATGGGAGTTTCTGTCATGGCTCAGTGGTTAACAGACCCGACTAGTAACCACGAGGTTTCAGGTTCGATCCCTGGCCTCGCTCAGTGGGTTAAGGATCCGGCATTGCCGTGAGCTGTGGTGGAGGCCGGCAGCAACTGCTGCGATTAGTCCCCTAGCCGGGGAACCTCCATATGCCGTGGGTGTGGCCCTAAAAAGACAAAAGACAAAAAAAAGATTCATATTTTAAGATAACGTCTATGTATCAGGGTGAAACAAACAACTAAAATGAAAAATGGGCAAAGGACAGGATATAGACATTTCTCAAAGGTACTGTGTGTTGTTTCTGGCCAATTTACATGTAAAAAATGCCCAACGTTATTAGCCATCTAATACAGGCCCACATTTGAAAACGAGACCTTATTTGTGTCTGCCAGATTGCCCAAGATTCTGAAAGAACCAAAATGTTCCGAGTTGTCAGAATGCCAGGAAGAAAGTCCCCTCAACCTCGGCTGGTATGCATTTTGGAGAAGCCAGTTAGGCACTTTATATCAGATTGTAATTTATCCATTTATCAAGTTTATCTAGAAATTCCATTCCCAGCAACAGACCCCTTAGAAAAAGAGTATGAAGATGTGTGTCTGAGGATGTGTACTGAACGCAGAGTCTTAGAAAATTAGAAGTAGTCCGAAATGCATTCATAGGGGATGAGGCAAGAACATCATGGAATATTCATGCGGTGAAGTATTACGGAAACATCTAGAGATGAGATATCTTTGTAAATTGATGTGCTGTGAATAACATATTGTGAATGAAGTGGAGTTAATGAAAAGAGGAAGCTGCAGGATCGTACGTGAAGTATGATCCTTTTAAGGCATAGAGATGATAGTGTTATTATTTAAACCATGTTCCTACCAAACCCTGAAGCTACTCCCAGTTCTTGGGAAGCAGTTTTCTCTCCAGAAGTGGGCCGGGATTTTGTTGAAAGCCCAGTTTAACTTGACGGTTGAGCCAACACTGCTTGGCGTCTGACCTCCATCCGCTGCTGCCACGCGGTTCCTTGCCGCTCGCCTGAGGAGTGTGTTCTTTATGCGGGGCGCCTGCTGGACCTGCGTAAAGAGCCTCTGATTTTATCTCCGCTGCCACCCTCGGAGGCTGTGCTTCCTTGTCTGAGGCTCAGAGTTGTAAGTCCGCCGTCCGTACATACGCAGCTCAGCCAGGGCTCTGCCCTCAGAATCCGGCCTCTCGCCGTTCCTTCGCCCACTCACTCACTCACCAGATGCTCACGGAGGTGCCCTTGAGCCCGTCGCCCCAGCCCTTTGTTGGAAGACGTGGTCAGGGATGCAAGCCTGTGACAGACTCACCAGAGCACAGGAAGCAGCTGCTCCCTCGGTGATAAAGGAGGAAAACTCTGCTTTTCCAACATCCGACGTAGAACCCAAGCTGCTTTCGTGCTGCCCCTTTCAGAGTGGAGGGCCAGGCCTAGTATTTCAAGCAATGAGGAAATGGAAAGCCAAACTAGAGGGACCTAAGGGGACGCTGGGGTCGGTGAGGAGTAAGACAAGTGGAAATACAATAATGAGACTGATTTTGAAAGAACAGCAAAACGTCATTCTCACTCAAGCCTGGAAGCCCAGGTTGGGGACGAAGAAAGGTCGGAAAGAAGTTGGGGGAGGGGGTGGCGGCGGGAAGAGGCCTTGGCAGGGATCCAGATACCCGAGGGCCTCAGTGTGGGGAGCTGGACGGGGAGGAGGGGGAGGAGAGGGCAGAGGGGATTAGGAAGTGGGAACGGATAGGACTGGGGGCGGGCAGAGGGATGGGGGTGTCGCCGCGACTCTCTCGCAGGCCTGGAGAGCAAGAGCTTCCGTGCCCTCCACCAGGGAGGGCGCTGCCGAAAGCGGCACCTGAGACCTGGGTGATGGACTCCCGGGGCTCCTGCAGGAGGCGCTGAGCTTGGCCCTCCCCTCAAAGGGGCCCCATCTTCAAGCTCCCTGAGCCACGGAGCAGCTCTTCCCCCAGGCTCACGGGGAGCTCTGAGAGGGGCCCCTCTAAGCCATCCTGACTGGACGGCCTGGGAGGGGCCAGCATCTCTTTCCTTCTTTATTTTCCGTAAAGAGCACCGACCAGGTTGCCTCCGGGTGCCTCCGGGGCTTGGGGGCGGGGAAGGCTATCCAAATGCGGCTCTGAAATGCAGCTCGTATAACATACGGCTGTGTGTTCGCCCATTCCTCCTCCCTGGCACTCACACTGGCTTGGTGTGCGTTAGTGGGGTGCCGCTCAGGAGCCTCTGGCGTGGTGGGGAGGGCGGCGCCTGGACCCTGGGACGCCCAGGCCTGCCGTGCGGTCTCGGCCGAGTCCCTTGCTCGTCGGCCTCGGGTTCCTCCTCGGGTGGGCTCTGTCCAAGTCCCTCAGCCCCCGCGCCCAGCCCGCTGCCGGCACCAAGAGCAGCAGGCGTTTGTGGAAGGAGAGAAGGAGCACGTGCGAGGCCGTTTCGAAGAACTGAACGTAATGTGGGAAAAGGCAACCTCCCTCCCTGCTGTAATCCTTCCTGGCTCTCAGAATGCCAAATCCGGAATCGTAGAAACTCGAAGCCCAGACTCCTCTCATTTCACAGGGTGGTAACCTCACAGGATGAGAAGGTGCTGCTGAAGATGCATTTTCAAATTTTCATTTCATTTGCACAAACCTTCACATGAACAACCCTAAAAACCACCTTTTCGCCTTTGGCTTGGAACCCCTCCCCCACCCCCACCGTTACTTCCCTCGTGTTAACCTGGCGTGAAAACGGCCGGCGTCTCCGCAAGGTCAGCCCCCAGCCCAGCGGACACTTGCTTTTTTGCAGTTTTGCAAGAAGGGACCCAGGGCTTGATCAAGTCAGAAACTGTCTGATTCGAACTTTTTCCCACTAATTAAATTCAAACCATTAATCAGATGAGAGACTGTTTTCTTTTTGCCTTTGACCTCAAGTCGATTTGCTCTTTGCATCTGCCACCCTGGAAACTTTACCCTCTGGGAGAGAGCTCGCTCCCCCTTTTGAATTTGGCAGAGAGAAGATAAGGCCAAGGAGACCAGCAAGGGGCCCTTTATGCAAAGTAACGGGGAGGGGCTCCCGAAAGCTGCCCCCTAGACGCTCTATGGCCACAGCCAAAGAGACAGCGGAGTATTGTCGTAGGGTCCTTTGTCTGCGAATCAATGCATGTCTTCATGTCACGCGCCCAAGGAAGAGTATGACTTGTCTTTTAAAAGCGTGTGACTCTGCTGTGGACACCCCAGCCTTTCTTACCCAGATTGGTTTACGGACAGTTCTGGGCAAAACGAAGAAGTCCTGGACCGATGTCAGTAGCTATTCGTTACTCCCTTAAAGAACAAGTTCTGCAAGATAAACAAGAGATTACAACTGAAAAATAAACACCAGCCATGTGCAGGTGCCTCTCTTTTGCAGAACGGTGACCCTGGCCCAAGGGTTTCAGGCAAAGTGGAAGGTTAACTGTGTTCCACTAAAGAGAGGAAAAAAGTCTAGAACAGAAGTCAGCCTCTGGGATTTGAACTCAGGGACTGGGAGAGAGGTCAGGGCGCAAGCCTCTGCTCTGTGGTAAGCTGCCGTGTCCAGGTGTCCAGTTTCCAAAAAGTCATGGTTATCACCGGCAGGGCTTAGGCGGATTAACATCTGAACACCAAGGCCAGTGCTGTTACTTTGGCGGCTTTGTTTGCTCACGTGAATTGTGTCACAGCCGCTTGCCCAGCAAGAAGTGAATGTGTTTCCATCCCAGGGCAGAGGCGCCAGCTCTGGTGAACTCTGGTCCCTACGCTACGGCGATCGGACCCCGCCCTAACGCTGCAGTTTTGAAATTTCCTGGGCTTCGCATTTGAGCTTCTCAGGAGGGACGTGCATTAGCTTATTAAACCAGTCAGCTAATTATCTTCTCCTAACAAGAGCTTCATGCTGGTAAACAAGGCCATTTTGACAGCGGAGGCATCCGTCATAACCCTTCTTTGCACTATAGGCTGTCGAAGGTGCTGCCATGTGGTCCCTGACCCTAAGGGGTCATTTCTAATGCACTCTGGGTTTTTTTGGTCCCGAGTTTCAAAAGAGCAGAGCAGGTTTGAGATATTTTGAGGGAGAGACCCTCGTTGGGTAAGAAGATTTCGTGGAAGCACTTAGGCTTAAAAGACAGCTGATCTCAGCAGGAACTTTATAAATACACCAGCCCTGGGGCCCACCAGAAATTCAAATAGACCCACCATTCATGCATCAGACCTGCAACAGCTTGGGTGAATCTGAGGCAGAGCCAGCTCTGCGAATCGTGTTTTGAGTCAAAGCTACCAAAGAGCGCACTGTCTAGACTGTGAAGCATCTAGAAGATTCTTGTGCGTGAATTCTTGCAGCGAGGGGACCAGGTCCTGGGGCCCCAAGGTCTGTGGTGGGTGGAGCTGGAGACCACTGCACGGTCACAGGCAGACTCCTCACCCATCATGAAGAAAACCTCTTAGCATGAGGAGCCTCCTGGGCAGAGGTCGGGGGTTGCCCCCCGGCCCAGCCAGAAGGCACTGGGCAGACCGCAGACCTACATCTTGCCCAGCACGAGAGGCCACTTCACGGGAGAGGACAGGGTTTGGTCAATGCGTCGAGAAAAGTCACTATCACCCCCTATGACTTTAGCCCTAGAATCTTCATTTGCGGCAGGCGTGTTTTGTTGGCCTTGGTGTTATGAAAATGAGGACAGCCCACGAAGACATCCACGTAGCCCGGTACTCTTGATACACTCCGAAGATCCAGCCATCCCGGCCACTGCTCCCTTCTGGAGCCAAGGGCTTGGAGCCCAGCCACGGCGTCCACTTTGGGCAAGCTCGGGGCTGTCAGTTTGCCACAGTCCTTGCCACTCCTTGTTGCCTACCCCGCATCGGCTTCACGGGCCCCCCACTCCCTGCCTGGTCCCTGGAGCCCAGTGGTTTGCAGCGCTTCAGACAGTCGGGGGAACCTGTCCCCTGTGACGTGTTCACAGGTCACGGGGAGGAGAGTCAGCCGCAGTTGAAATTCTTTGCAGGGAGACAGGATCAGGTCACCGATGGGGAAGCCGATAGCCAGTCACAGGTTAACGAGCCCTGTGCTCTGGAGAGGATATATAAATACACCCCAGAGGGGATCTGAACTCTCCCCCACCTATCTGATCCGGCTCTAATTGTTCCCAATTGGTATCCCTTACGTCCGTGCTTGCTTTGTAACAGAGACGGCCTCATGTGCCCCTTCAGAGTGACCCTTTGTTCCAGCTGCCCATCCACGGGGTCACGGACTTCCTGGGACAAGAATGGGGGGTTTCGGTGTGTGAAACCTATTTTCTTCTTTCCCCAAACTAGCTCCGTTTGTTTTAAATCGCCAGATACCTTGGAAGCTGTTCTTACTGCATCTGTATCACTAAGCAGAGTCATCATCGTTCTACCCAAGTCCCGAGACAGGCTTTTGATTTTGTTTGTACACTTGTAAGAAATGAGACCTTACAGGAGGACACTTGTGGCGACTGGGTGCTGTCCTCGCTGGCCTTTTAACCTGCATGGGAGTAATTGTCCGTAGAATTGTGAGCCAGTGATTGGTTTAAATCCCGCGCCGTGCCCTCTGACCTCTGGCCCGGTGAGCATATTATGAGCCAGAGTGAGTTCATCCCCCCACCCCCCACCACTGGCCTGCCCCCAGATCGGAGCTGGATTAAGCCTCTGAAGCACAACGCCTTCCAGAGAACTGGCCTAGGTGGAGAGCGACAAGGAAGAGAGGCCGCCTTCTTCCTGGGGGCTCCCGCCCCCGGGGTCTGTCAGCCGTAGGGGTGTGTGCTGTGCCAGAAGGAGGAGCAGTTGTGTGGGTGTCCAGGGCTGGGGGCACGGGCAGTGACAGCCGACGGGCGCAGGGTCCTTTCAGGGGCCGGGCCAAGGTGCCCGCCGTGCGCACGTACCGAGTGCCCCTAAACTGTACACCTCTAGACAGTCAGAAGGCAAATCTCGTCATTTCACCACAGTAACATAGAAAGGAAAGAAAGAGCGACTCTCCAGGGAGACGTTTTTAAAGTGAACAGCAACCACCGATGACCTCGGAGAGATCAGAGGGGGTCCTGTGTGGGCGGACGAGAGCGCGGGTCTCCCACTTCGCCGTGGGGTTGGGTGCCCGTCTCGCACCCACACACACTTGTATGCACACCGCCCCCGCGCCACATCCGCTAGCCCTGGCCAACCAGCACGTGTCACCATGATGTGGATGTCCCGGTGTGACTTGGGGCCCGCAGTTTCCTCTCCTGCAGACAGAGACCCAGGCCCCTCTCAGGATTTGCTCCCAACGTCAGGGCCTCAAACATCACGCGACACAAAAGCAAGTGAGCAGTTGTGGTGGAGCCGTGGCGGCCTCCCGGAGCCCGTCTCTGGAATCCGAGACGGGAGCAAACCCCAGGGCCTCTCAGAGCCTCCCGCGTTGCCTTCCCACCCCTCTGCCCCCAGGTGCACTGACTTCCCCAAAGGCCCGGCTTGCAGATCCGATGTGTGGCCAGGCCTGGGTCTGACCCGGCCTCCTGCCGAGCAAGTCCACCTGCAGGGTGCCTCTGATGTCTGGGGCAGGGCTGCCAGCAGGGAAGACGAGATTGGGGTTCGGGGGGCGGGGGGGAACTGCAGGACCTGCTGCACGCCCGCCGTTTCTAGGCTGGCCTGGCGCAGTTTGGGGACATCCAGCCAAACCTGGTGTCTCTGTCTGCAGGGGCCCAGAGCAGAGAGCCACAATCGCAGAGAGCCACAGCCGGTGCCCCCCGCCAGCACACTTAGTGTCTGGCTGTCGTGGAAATCTGGAACCAGGTTTTGGCAGGGCTGTGCACCCCCTGCAACCTGTGGAGGGTCCTTCCCGGCCTCCGGGGCTCTGTCGTCACATGCTGTCTCTTGTAAGGACACCAGCCCTGCTCTGTTAGGGGCCACCCTCCTCCAGCGTGACCTCATTGCTAATTACATCTGCGATGACTCTATCTCCAAAGAAGGTCACATTCTGAAGTCCCGGACCTCGGGACTTCAACATAGCTTTTCCGGGGGACCCAGTTCAGCCGTGACAGCCAGGAGCCCGTCCACAGCCCAGCCCCTTGGGGAACCTCTTGGTACCTCTTGGAAATCCATGACTGTTGGCTCCCACCCATTGTGACTCTCCACAGGGACCTCTCCAAAGCCCTGGCTTTCACGGTTTAAAGGAAGCCTAACATTGTGGCCATGGTTTTAATTAAAGGTTGATGGGCCATGTCATGACATCATCAATAAAACCAGCATAATAAAAAGAAATAACTTAATAAGAGGCGTGGGAGGGCCGCCCAGGGTTTGTCATGAAATTGCATTATGTAGCAATAAAACGCCGTTTTAGAGAACGCTGGCAGGGCTCCGGCTGCTCAGGGTTGTCCTCTGTTTACTCAGAAGTTCCACTCATGCTCATCAACTTTCCGTGGCACCTCCAGCCCAGACGCTGCCCGCGAATGTGGACTCGGATTTGCTCCCGAGTTGGGTGAACTGAGCAGGTTAATTCCAAACCACTGGGTGTGAGTCAAGTTCTTTTCTGGAAATCGCGCGCTGAAATTACCGGCATCCTCACGCGGTGGGGGCCGTGGTGTGACGACGTCTCCTGGAGCCTGTGTCACTGTGCTGCCTGCCCGGGCACCTGGCCTGAGACTCCAGACAGAGGCCAGAGGGGAGCCCAGCATGTGGAAATTCAGCTTCGTCTTAAAAGCGGGGCTGGGGACGTCCTTGGCAGTGTTCGCCCGTGGCCGGTGTTTTCTTCCAGTTCAGGGATGAATAGAAGTCTTGTTTTATTTTTCGACTCCACTTCGTGGTCTCTTGGTTTAGAAAATCTGCTCTCTCAGGAGCTGGAAAGAGTCAGGAAATCGCGTTACCTTCTGGGTGCCGCCTTCTAGGAGGAACGTCGACTGACAGGAGGAAGAACGTGGCTCTTGCGAGGGAGGCAGGTGGACGCAGGGCTGCTCTTCAGGGCTGTGCCCTGTTGTGTGTTTTACCAAAGCACCGGGCCAAGGGGGCCGGAGCCAGCTTGGGTCCGGCTAGCCGTGCCACGAACCGCTGGGGCTGCTTCCAGCAGAGACGGTGACGTTTTGAAATGTGCCCACCCAGAGAGGGTGTCTTTACCTGCCTGGCTTTGAACGGCTGCAGATGAGCTCGTGGACATGGTGGTGAGCAGAGGAGGCGGGTCACCACGCACACAGCCTCTGAGGTGATGCATCTGTGGAGCCAGGGCAGCAGGGCTCCTCTGGCCGAGGCGGGGCCTGCGGTCAGCTCTGGAGCAAGGAGCCAAGGCGTGGGCTTGGGGTGCCGGCTGTGTTTGATTTCTAGACTGGGCTGTAATGGTGTGGGGGTCACCTTGTCATGATTCGTTATATGTGCACGTAGGTCTTATGTCTGTTTCTGTATTTATTTTCACAACAACGACAGAAAACGTATAAAACCGTGTAAGAATCATGCGCAAACTCACGTCCGGGACTGTCCTGGCCCCATCCTAAAAGCATCAGCAGGTTTGCTTCTTGAGGGAGCTGGCTGTGAATTCCACCTCCATGGCTTTCCGGTCAAGCAGGTCTCTTGACTTTTCTGAAAAAGAAAAAAACAGCCTATGTGATGACTTGAGAAGGAAAAACGGAGATTTATAACCTGACCAGGGTCTGTGGGCAGATTCACGTGCAGGGAGCTGGGGGACCACGTGTCCTGAGGACGAGGCAGTGATGTTTGAGGCCATGTGGCTGGCTTATGGCTGGACCAGGGGACTGGGAGATTTTTTTGGCAAATCCCTAACGTAGCTATAGATGGAGGATTTTATGCAAAACGGCTGACGAGGGTTTAATGTGGTAATTAAGGGAATGACCGCAGAGGCTTTGGTGTCTTTGCTGACCTTGCTTATGTCGCACTTGCCTTGTGTCAAGAACCATTCCGGAGAGGCCACAAAAATTAACCTGTGTCCTCTGAGCGCTGTCTCGTGGTAATTCCAAGTGTGAATTTTGGAGTCATGCAGACGTGGATTTACATAGTGATCCTGCCAGTTTCATTAATTATGTTACCAAGGCCAAGTTCCTTGACCTCTCTGAGCCCCTGCCTGTAGTCGTAAAATGGGGGTATTACCAGCCATCTCGCAGACTCGTAGGAAATGGGGTAAAAGGGAGTCGGAACTGATGAAAGTGTTGACTTTCGACCTATTTCGATTTACAAAACTGGCAGTTTCCTATGGTCCTAATATAAAGAGCTTCGCCAAGTGCCCGCACTCGGAAAGCAATAAATAATAGGGTTTTTTTTTTCCCAGCTTTAGCTTGAGAGGAGCTAAAACACAAGCGCGCTTTCTGCCCAGAAGACTCTGCATTTCCCTGTGCATGTTCCTTAAGTGCTTTGACAGATCCTTTTGCCCCGAATTATTTTTCAGCGGGGCTCACTGAGATAACCGAAAGGCTTTCCCCGGACGCAGCCTTTGAAAGAAAGAAAATTTCGATGACGATTTTTGAGGATCCATAAGCTCTTGTTTCCAGCGGCTTCGGCTCCAAGTGCACACGGCTGCTCCGAGGAGGCGTTTCTCGGTCAGTTTGAGCCATAAATCAGGAACGGAGAGCCCTCAAGGGGGGCTCCTGGTGATGCGAATTCCTCAGCCCTGTGTCGCCCTCGCAAGGTGGGGGGCCCCGTCACTGCCCTTTGACAAATGCACAGCTCCTGGACCGGGAACCGCAGGAGGTGAGATTCACATGGGCTAATTATAGCAGAAGACAGATACGCTCCCTGAGAGACCCTTTCTAGTCCCTTTCCTGCCGAAACGCCGCAGTGACCAGCATGGAAGTGCCACTCGGTCCCTCAGATGTCAGCGCCTTTCTCCGGGAGGGAGACAGATGTGTGTGCAGTTTGCTCTCTCCTGCCCCAACAGTCACACGGCTCACTTGATGGGAAAAGTGTCAAAGAGCATCGACATTTGGGGGCTCAGGAGGAAACCAGAACTCTGGCCACGGAGCTCAGGAACCCGGGGTCAGGAGTGAAACCAGAAGCCTTCCGTTCCCGCAGAAAAGAGCTGCGGCGCTGCCCTTAGGGCGCGTGGAGCCGCGGCGCCGCGTTCTCGCGTGTGGGTCGAGGAGCATCCTGGGTCCAGATCGTCGTCACTGAATCGTATCATGATCCCTCGGTGCGTCGTCCCTGCGGAGGGTGGTACGAAGAATGCTTAGTGGGTAGAATTCCTGGGGTTTGTGTTCGAGAGCCCCGTGGGCCAGCGCAGTCACCCTGGGTGACTGCATTGCTTTCTGAGGCAGCCATGGCCGAACTGGGGCCTGACCCGGGCTGCGCACGTCACATCCATCACGGAGAGGCTGAAACAGTCGTGCGCTCAGCTGCCGCGGCCCACAGTCCCGCCAGCCGCTCGCTCGTTGGCTCCGCTGCCGCAGACCCTTGCCCCCCCTGCAAAATCCTTACCTGCTTCCTACATAAGCATTAGCATCGCGAAAGCAGTTACCAGGGAAACAGTTCCTTGATTTCGTGTCGTAAAGAGAGAGCATAAGACGGACATTCAGCCGGCGATAACACCGAGCAGTTCACTTTGACCCTTTGGAAATGAGAACCTCCTCCTAGGCAGTACTCTCCCCGGAAATTATCACCCTAACTTCGAGACGGCTGAAGAAGAACTTGCTTCCAGGCTCCTTGGGGAGCTGATTCAAAGGCTGGGCTGGGCAAACGCAAGAGGAGTCTGAAAGGCCGCCTACTGCCAGAAACTAAGGAGGTGGTTTTTAAAAAAAGGTAGACCTTGTCAAATGGATGCGGGAGTCAGCCCAGAACATCTTCCAGTGGCCACAGTGAACAGTTTGAGTAACAACCAGGTATTGGGTTATCACCTAAACAATAAAATAAATACCCATGAGCCCATGCGGATATAAACAGATGGCAGAGAAGGGACACCTCCTTCCTCCAGAAGAATTCCAAGTAAGAAGTGTACAAAGAACGAGGGAAATAAAAACTCAGCCTTAGTAAGTGTTGCTGTGGCAAGATCCACGGATGACTCTGCAATTAGTGGGTAGAACTTTCAATAGAAGCAGAGTTGGGGGGGGAGGGCCAAAAAGGAGAAGCAGAATAGTTGTGGAGTTTCAAAGTGTCTCCCCTAAAAGATTTATTGATTCCTGTTATGGGTGCATGCGAGTGCTCACAGATCCGACGCTCTGCCTCCCAGGGGGACAGCTACAGGGGGCTGGGCTCGGTGACTCTCCCCCAGCCAAGGAGAGTCTGAGAGGGGAGGCCTGGGAACGGTGGGTGGAGGGAGCCGCAGCCGTGACCCGACGTGATCGAGGTCGCATCGCCCTCCTGAGCTGTGCTGACAGCCTGCACCTTCTGACTGGGTGGGGTGAGAGGACGCGTCCCTTCTGTGGTGCTCCCTCCAGGCCACAGCCTCAGTCTGAGCCTGCGCATACGGTAGACAAGCCCAGCCTAAGGGACGTTCTGCAAAAGCCCTGACCAGGACTCTTGAGAGTGTCACGGGCACCAAGAAGGAACACTGGGGACTATCCCAGATGCGGGGCCTGAGGAGACATGACGTGGTCCCCTGGACGGGACCCTGGGCAGGAAGGGGACCCGTGGGAACCCGGGGGAACCCAAGTGAGGTGCTGTCCGAGTCCTGCACACGTGTTGGTTTCTCCATCTCCACCGCGGCCCGCGGGTCGGTGCGATGTTACCTTTAGTGGTTGAACTGTCTTCAGAAACTCTTTGTTCTAATCTTACAACTCTTTGAAAGTCCAAAATCATTTCCAGATGGAGGGTTCACAAGCTTTCTACCCCCCCCCCGCCCTTGACCACTATGCGACGATGAGAGGAGTCACTGCAATGAAAGAGGAGAAAGCTGAGCTGCCCCCCATACGCTGCTGCTGGGGGCCACCTGAAACAAGCAATTTGGAAAACAGTTTGGGAAGAGCTGCTGAACCTAATCTGAGCTACCCTAGGATGCAGTAATTCTGATGCCAAGGATGTGTGTCCTGGGGGGGGATGCGTGTCCTGGGGGGACGTGTGTCGGGGCGGGGGGATGCGTGTCCTGGGGGGATGTGTACCAAAAGACGTGTGCGCAGTGTCCAGAGCAGAGTCATTCAGAGTGGCCCCAGACTGGAAACGATCCAAACGCCCATCAGCGGGAGCAGGGAGAAGAGGTTGTGACATGTTCACGCACCAGACTCGTGTCCCGCTGAGGGTCCCAGAGTGGGGACCGGGGACCTTGGGAGTTCCTGAGACTGTCGAGGATGTGAGAGAGCCTTTTCATAAAATCACCAGGATCTCACTGGCTTCATACTCCCATCCCACGGCGTCTGGAGGAAAATTCCAGAAGCTGTGTGACGTGAGGTCACAGCAGACAGGACGAGGGGCGGAAGGGGCCCAGCTCTCCTCCGCTGAGCCAGACCCTCGGCAGATGGCGCCTGCCTCTCGACTCACCACGGGTGGCGAGGATGGCGCCGTTCTTGGTAAAGCACGCTGTGTATACTACCGCGTAACGAGTTTATCCCTTTTCCAAATGAGCCGAGAAATACGTGCCTACATTTCTGAAATTTCAGTAGTAAGCATTCACGGGCGTGACGAAGGTGAAGGGGCGCTGAGACCAGAGTCTTTGGGCACCGCCGCCGCTTGGCAGTGAGAAAGCCCGGCGCGTGCGCCGGCCGGGCCCACATCACAGACGTAGCGCGGGTGAGCGGCGCCGTCAGAGCCCGTTTCCAGAGGCTCAGGGACAGCCAGCATCCCTCCCACGAGAGGATCAGAACAGGGCCCTCCCGGGGAGGAGCGCGATCCCGGCGGGGGCCCAGGACGGCCCTGGAGTCTGGTCGGGGTCTGGCTCTTAAGCTGGGTGATGGCGGAATGGCGCATCTGCTTGGCGGGACTTACCCGACCTCAGATGTGTGCCCTCCGCCGGAGGTCAGTTATCCCTCACTCGGAAGTTTCCCGAGGCGGGTGCTTGCGTCTTCGTAGTTACAGTAACTGCATGCTGGGCAGGTAGCCCCACAGTCAAGCTTTGGGACCAGCTGGCGCTGGGTTCGCTGACTGGTCCCTCCGAGCCTCGGCCGCCTCCCTGACTCGTGAAATGGAAGTGCCGGCACGCCTGGCAGCGTCGCGAAAGGATGAAGTGCCGCGGTGCCCATGACCCGCTCAGCACATTAGTGTTGCAGTTCCTATTGACGCCCTCTGCGGATTTTAAAACCCACTTTCACCCGTGGGCCCTGTGACCTGGGTGCTTTTGCACGCACGTCCCTGATAAGAACACCACCCCGACATCTCCTGTGCGTGCCCTGGCTTGTTCCAGGTGTGCGCGTGGAAGCGTGTGCCGGAGGCCAGGGGCCAGGTTTTACCGTCGCCATCTCCCCCCGACAAAGGAGGAAGCTGGGACTCAGACCCACTAGGTCCCTGCCCAGGTCCCTGGGCTGGGGAGCGGCGGGGGGCCCTGACCGCAGGAGCGAGATTGCGGCCTCCCTCGCACCCTCACTCCTCCCTCTCCTGCATGAGCGCATCTTGACCGCGAGACCCTTAACCCACGGCAGGGAAGGGGAAAGGGGTTGCTGCCAGCCTCCTCCCCGCACGTCAAGCCCGCACTTGGCGTCAGGGGCCAGGAGTGCTCAGTTCCTGCCCCGAGGAAACGCCAGGCCCACCTCTAAGCTGCACGTGATCCATCGCCTTCGCCCCCAGAGTGACCTGTGCCCCTGCTGATCACTGTTGCTCAGGAGTTTGGGAATCCCCGCCTCTGGATCTTTCCTTTCCCTGCACAAGTGCCCCCAACGCTGCGGGCCCCCTGCTCCCTCCCAGGGCGAGTTAAACCATTAGCACAGGGCCGTCACTCCCCCTGCTCATCACAGCCGGGCCGTATTTCAAATAGTAATTAATTGAGGACACATAGTAATTAATGGGCCGCGTTCCTCCTTCGGGGAAGTCCACAGTCCCTGCTCCTGGGGCCGGGGATGGGCCACGCTCCTGTTTTCTTTTAATCTCGTTGGAAAGACGAGCGCTCTCCCGGGCGGCTGGGACAGAGCTGGGTCCCCTGTGAGTTCATCAGTGTGGCATGTGGGCAGCCTCCCTGCCCTCAGATATGAAACGTCAACCGTCACAGCCCCGCGGGGGCCTCAGGGGCGTGGGTGAGGAGCCTAATGAGCCATGGTCCCGATTTATTAAAAATCATAAATATTCTTCTCGGAGGCAGAGTGGAGCCAGAGGAGGAAGGAGGTAGCTTCTGGCTGATGTGTGTGTGTCTGTGTCCGTGTGCGTGTGCGACAGTCCCAGCGAGAGGGAGCAGACAGGCGTCCCTGGGAGCAGACTTTTGGATGTGGCCCACGTCTACGAGCGTGTCCCAGCCTGTCCCTTGAGAAGGGCCCTCACCTGCTACGACAAGTGTCCTGAAATGATTGTGCGTTATCACTGTGCACGCACTCTGCCTCTCCGCTGGGTTCCTACCGGATTCTCCACCCTGTACCCAACACTGGAAGCGAAAATGGGTCAGACACGGCCCTGTCATCGGGGAGCTCACAGCCTCCTTGTGGAGGGTGACAGGGACATTTGACATTTGGTGACATAATAATAGCAACCAGCATATTAGGGCCACAGCCAGCTGTACAATGACAGCGTCTGTGACACAGTAATAGGTGCACTTCCTGACACATGCGTTTAATGACCACATGGCAGCGGTAATTTTGAATGAGAATAGACAGAATTTACGAGATATCCGCCACAACTGAAATGCGATATGAAAATATCTGAATTTTGCAGGCAGGAAGTTTCCTTGGTGCTGCTCTGCTGCTGCTGTTTGCTGCCTACATTCAAAGCAGAAGCGAAAGCGGTGATGCGGCGAGAGGTTAGTGCAAATCACATAGTCCCCAGGTGCAGGTCATGAACCCCCGCTGCGGGACGCGAGAGTGCATCTTGGGAGAGGCCTGGGGCCCTGCGTCGCACTGTGGAGGGGAGAGCTGCCTGCCAGCCTAAGGAATGCCTTTCAGCTGGACTCCCTGCCTTTGCTTCTGACCCCAAGCAGCAAGTGCAATGGGGGGAAAGCAGCTCTTAAAGTCTCAACTGAACATAACCAGCTCCCAGTTTTGAGGTCAACCCCAAAGCTAGTGTTTGAGTGTTTCACTGCATTCCACATGGGTTAGTGTGTCACATATTCTGTCTCAAGGGAAAAATAAAAGCATTGTATTAATATTTCCCAAGGCATGCAATTACTTGAAAAAGTCCCACGCAGTCCTGGCTAATAGGTCTGTTTCTCCACGAGCAGTCTGGAAATCTAATTTTTGATGGTGCAGTTGGAATTGCTTTGAATACAGTCAGGATGGAAGGAAGGGAAAACTTAATTTTCAGTGGCGCACCTGTATGTGTTAAATGCTGTTTGAGATGAGATATATATATATTTATATATATATATATAAAATGTTACTCAGCCCAAAAAACGATGAAATCTTGCCATTTGCAACAACATGGACGGATCTAAATAACTTTTTTTTTTCCCACTGTGCAGCAATGGGATCAAGTTATCCTTACACGTATACATTACAATTACATTTTTTTCTCCCACCCTTTGTTCTGTTGCAACATGAGTATCTATACACGATGGAATACTACTCAGCCATAAAAAAGAATGACATAATGCCATTTGCAGCAACATGGATGGAACTAGAGGATCTCATACTGAGTGAAATGAGCCGGAAAGACAAAGACAAATACCATATGATATCACTTATAACTGGAATCTAATATCCAGCGCAAATGAACATCTCCCCAAAGAACTTTTTAAAGTGGGTTCTGCGGTCAGGTGCTCGCTCACTGAGCCCCGGCAGTTTGTCCAGACCTGTATGTACCATAGTCACCCTCCAGAGAGCCAAGTCCATGGCGTCTGACACGTGTCAGCAGCCAGCTCTCTGGGCAGAAGTGCTGCAGTGTTTGCTCACTGCTGTGGTGTAAATTATCTATCGCTGATTTCAAGCTACCTACGGGACTTCACTGAACTTGGGGCTGGGGGCACATGTGTCATTGGGTCTGGAGCGCCCACCCGGTGACTGGCACGCCACGGGCTGGAGGGAGGGTACACCTTTTCATGAAAACTGGGATGCCTTGGGGGGCACAAGGGGGATGCAGGTGATGACCACAGTGGGCAATGGCATTCACCAGGAGCCTCCCAGGCTAAGTGGGGCACTGGACCCCTCGTTAGAGACCAGAGGGGCATGACGTCTGCCCAGCTTTCCTTTCAGACGAGGAAATGAGACTCTGAAAGGGCTTAACACACCAAGACGTGAAATACGTTACCTCACATCTCAACGGTTCCGCCTTCGCCGTAAGCGCCTCAGAAAAGGGATGTCCCCGCCGGCTGCACCAGGGGGCAGAGCTACGGTGTCTGCTGGCCACGACGGGACCGAGGGGTCCGCCCAGGGTCGGTGATGGCTTGATCGTCTTGGGGAAAATGTGACCTGGCTGCAGCTAGTGAGCCGCCGAATTGCTCTTACCCCAAGGGTCGTCCATCCTCCGCCCTCTGAAGGTGGGGGTGCATCTGGATGCTGGCACGGCCTCCCTCATGACTTGGGGGTGGGGGCAGGGGGTGCTGGCAGGGGCCGAGGAACCTGGGATCCAGCCTCGTCTCTGCCGCGACGAGCTGGGACCCCAGGCTCCTCCCTTTTCCTCTGCATTTCCGAGTCTTTCCTTAAAATAAGAGCATTGGCTTGAAAGATGAGTTTTGTGTTGTCTGTGATGATATATTTATATATTTAGAAATGCACTTGGGACACGTGCTCACCCATCTTAAAACTCCCCCTGGCTGCCTCCAACCATCTGTGACTTCCTGTGCTCAATTTGAATTCCGCGACTGGTGCCATTTCCTAAACCTGGGCTGGCAGATTAAGCAAATTGAGTATACGTTTGTCCCGTGTAGTATTTGGGACATACTTACCACGTATTCTTTACCACGTATTCTTTTTCAGTCTGAAATGCAAATTTCCCTGGGCATCTTGTGTCTTATCTAGAGCGTTTACAGAGGCGTTTGCGCTGCAGACATCTAGATCCGAGGCACATTCTGGTCCTAAAGGTTCGTAAATGCTTATATCCTCTGATTCATTCAGCAAGTGTTTATGCTCACCTAGAGCATATGCATTTTTGCGCTCTGGAAGGTACAGTTGCAGCCCTTATAAGCCCAGAATCGATGTGGTTCAGTCTCAGAAATCCCTTGCAACCACAATAGAGCGTACACCACTCGAAAGTAATTTCAGAATGCCTCCGGTCCTTGCTAACCTTTCTCCAAAACCGCAGAGTGACGTGGGCCCAGCGTTGGAACGGCGTGCAGGGGCAGGCGCTCCGGGTCCCTTCTGCCCCTGTGCGCCCAGGCGCTGCCTCAGAGCCTTTCGCACCACGGCCTGCCCGGCCCCTCGCTCCCTTCCTGGGCTGTCGACCTGGCTGTGCAGTCGCTTCCTCTGGGAGGAGAAGGGCGGGCTTGGGGCTTTTCAAATGCTGAAGGCAGTGGCGCTGAGAGACGGCGAAACCCTTGGGCGTGTCCGTGTGTGGAGTTTCTGTCGTGATCTGAGCACCTGGGAAACTGTGTTCCTGCCCCCAGGAGATCTCAGCACCTACGCACAGCACGGGAGGTGCCAGCAAAACTAGTCGCAAGTACAGTGGCTTCGACAGGGCAGCAGCATTGGAACACTGGGGAGTCAAGCCAGAGGGGTCCGGATAGGCCGGAGGGGTGTGGGCCGTGTTCTCGAATGAGCCTGGAGCGGGCCCATCAGGGCGCTGCCCTCACCGGAGCCTCTTCCAGCTCTCGGCACCCACATCTCGCTGGGGGGGCTGTCCAGAGTCCCCAGAGTCGTTACGCCTGCACACACACACGGCAGGCCAGAGGCTTCAGGAATCAACACCCCCAGGAGCGGCCCCCATGAGTGACAGATGAGGGCTGGCATGTGACTCCCCCAGCTCCCTCCCTGGGGCGGGATAATTCTGAGGTCGGTGCCTACATCATTGATAATAACACCCCCAGTCCCTCCCCGCTTGGCTCCGTCCCTTCTCCGGGTCACTTCCCCGCTTGGCCACTCCCTGGAATCACTGCCCAAACAGACGACTCACACCGGAAGCCTTGTCCTGGGACTGCTTGCGGGGACCCCAAACAAGACAGAACACAAGTAGCCCAGAGGACTGGCCAGATGTGGCCCTGAGGTCAGGAGGAGACGCCAGCCAGGTGGGGAGAGGCCCCTGTGCTCCTGAAGAAAACTCCGTGTCGGCAGCGCCCCTCGGTTGCCCCCTTCCCTCGCACGCGCTCGGCAGGGCAGAGGGGGCAGCGGGAGTCCGGGAGCACTCACCCCTCCTGGAATCTTCCATGGAACAGATTCAAGCTGCTTCTCATTTTACCCAAATCTTTCCGCCCACTGCCGGTAGAGAACACGACGTGTCACATTTTTAAACCATTCTACCCTATAATCTACTGATGACACATACGTGCTGTGCGCCGGCCCCACACGCTGGCTGGCCGGCCTTTCATCATTTTTCCCAGGCGACAAGTATACCGCCCGGCCGGCGGCTGCCTGCAAGGCAGACTCGCGGGGCCCTCTCAAAGCGAGATAGGAACTCGGGAATCTCAGAAGCATTTTGTTCACACAACTTGGCCTTCTTGTGAACTTGCAGCTCGCTTCTGTTCAGCCGACCCCAGAATTGCCTCCATTCCTGAGAGAGGCCTGCAAGCTGTGATTACAGCCCTGAGCAGGGCTTCCAGCTGCAGCCCAACACACGGGGCTCAGAATCCCAAGTCAGTGACAGGATGAGTGAGAAAAGCTCTGGATGCTGACAAAATTGTGCCGTCAAACTGGCGTCCCCATGCCACTGGAGCGTGTAGGAATTAGAAGAATCTAGGCTTGGTTGGCCTGTTTTCCCTAAGAAAATGAACACAAGGTCATCCTGATGGGGCCTGAGATGGTTCATGCCAGCCCCGTTCCGAGTTCCAGCCCCTGGGAACTTAAATTTCTGGAGTCGGCGGGCCTCCGGCAGGAGAATGCAGAATGTTCTCTCCTTGCTGGGAGCAGAGGACGCGCCTGCAGGTGAGGGATGTCAGGAGCCCAGACGGGGGTGGGGGAGGCCCCCAGCCTTCAGCCCCCCACCCCCTGGGCTCGGTCCCCACGGGAGGAAGTGATGCCAGAGAACTCAGGAGCCTGGAGCCTGCGGAGAGCCCCAAAGCGGCGTTCACAGCAGGCACGGGCCCCTCCCTGTGGCCCTGGGCCAATGGCTTTCCCTCTCTGGGCCTGGGTTCGCGCGCCGATGACCTTAGCAGTAACCAGCGCGATAGTAATGAGTGCTGGATTGTCGTAGTAATCAGCGCCCTCGTCCTGTCCTCCGCCTGCACTCCAGTGACAGCGCAACTCGCGAGGTAGCGCCAGCCTCTGTCCTTGTCGTGGACGAGGAAACGCGGAAGTTCATGGGCTGGCGGATAGTCGGCAGCATTTGCTTAACGCAGACGATGTGACGGCGGTCTGAGATTCCGAGAAACACCTCCAACCCCCAGCCTGGTCCGGAGGCCTGCCCGTTGTGCTGCCAGCCCCCTCCCCAGCCTGTGAGGCATCCCCCCCTCGGCAGGGCCGGGAAGCTCCAGACTTGCGAGAGACAATGTGGTGGCCACATGCAGGGCGCCCAGCGCGGGACGCGGGGTAAATGTTATTACAACGATAACAGTGATTCCACTTAGGACACCAGTGACGGAAATCTGCATCAGGCGACTCTGAGCTGCCGAGACCTCCCTGCCCCACTCGCGGGGAAGAAGGGATGCGAATCTGTCTCTTGAACCGGCAGCTGGGGTTCATCTGGACTTCATCTTTGCTGCTATCGTCTTTATTAGCAGGATTTTTTTTTTAATGAGTACGTTTCAGACGACCAGGTGTTTTGAATTTTTGTCTTGTTCACTTGCTTACAGGAGGAAATTCAGATAGAGAGCAAAGCATTAGTAAAAGCCCAGTGGGAGGAAAGTACAGCTTTCCCCCTTTTGGGGGGGTGCTCTGCCTTCCCTGCTGGGCCCAGGGTTCTGGCTGAAGTTCCTGGTTCAGCCGCCAGGCGTTGGTCTTGGGGGCCTAACATGTTCCCCAGGCACCCCGACTCTATCCAGCCCGAGTCCTCCGTGAGCTCAGGCCGCCGCAGCACCACCCCGTCCCTTTAATTCCCGCCGAGCTTGGCGTCAGTGTGACTGTCCCTCCAATCCCCGCTGAGCCCTAACGCAAGGGGGGGAGCTCAGAAACAGGCCCGTCCCGGTTATTCCTGCAGATTCGGCTCCCCATGCAGTCGAGGAAAGAAAGAAGAGCAACGCAGTGCCCGCGGGAGGTCCTGAAGCGGCTCCCACCTGAGGGCTGAGCCCGCGCAAGCATGTCGGCCCGCGGGGCCGGGCCGGGCTCTGAGCCCCAAACCGGCGGCCGGCCCCACCAGCGAGGCTCAGAGGGCCGCGGCAGCCGACCCAGAGCCTGCAAGAGCCACGTGCACGTCCCCGCCCCGCGTCGCTCTCACATTCTCGCCCGCCTCGGCGCGTGTGCCCAAGGCCGGGCACGGGCGGGGATGGCGCCTCTGTGCAGCCTGGACCAAGGGGTGAGGACACTGGCCTTTTCCAGGGGACTCTGCCCTCCTCTGTGGCTCTGGAGCCTGCCGGTGGCCTTCCGGGCTCATCCTTATCTCTGAACATCTGGGCAAGGTCGGGAGGATCAGCAAAGCCCAGGCTGGTTTTTTGCTTTTGTTTTTGGGGTTTTTTTTCTCTCTCTCTCTCTCTCTCATTGGTAGCCTCAGGGGAAGAGTTTGTGCAGGAGGTTGAAATTAACTAAAATGAGGTGGGGATTATGGTGGGACCCACTGACCGGGTAATCCCGGGAAATGAGGGGCGACTTTGGCATAGCTCAGGCCGAGCCTCCTTCTGGGACAGAATTAAATTTAAGAAGCCACTTACTGATAAGGGCTAATCCACGGCTCAACAGGAGCGTACCAGGGGTAATTAACATTCCTTGACTCAGTTTCCCTTTGTCTGCACAGCACATCCTCGGAGGCGCGGTGGGCAGGGGAGGCAGAATCCCCGTTTGTTGTAAGGAGTGCATCCGCCTGTCTTTCCTCCAGCACTGTTGCCACGGGGCTGTGGGGGAGGACGCGGGGGCTGCGTTTAAATTACTGTGCTAGCCGAGGAAGCGGCAGGGTCTAGAGAACACGCCATCTCCCCGAGCTCTTGCCCTGAAACAGTTCATTCGGAGCCACAGAGGAGCACGACCCATCAGCAGAAGGCACCGTCAGGGCTGTTCTGTGACGGTCGCCAAACCGAGGATGGAATAAAGAAGCCGTCTGTGTGGAGTAAGAGCCTGTAGACGGGAGCTGCTGCTGTGGTTCCGCAGGTTAAAACCCAGTGGGTATCCATGAGGACGCGAGTTCCATCCCCGGCCTTGCTCAGTGGGTTAAGGATCCGGCGCTATCGCAGATGCAACTCGGACCTAGTGTTGCTGTGGCTGTGGAATAGGCCGGGATTTGACCCCGAGCCCGGGAACGTCCACGAGCCCGGGGACGGCCACGTGCCGCAGGTGTGGCCCTAAAAAGAAGAAAAAGAAGATCGTGCGGATGTTGAAAGGAAGACCGTTTTCCCCCCATTTTTTTGGTTTTTCTTTTTTACTGACACTCCTCACTCTTCCCAGAACAGACCGATTTCTTATCTCATTGGGAAAATTATAAAAATGATGGGGGCAGAGAAGATTCTAGAATTCAAAGCCTCCAGAACACTCAACTGATGATTCATGAGGAACACAAACAAATCAAAGGGGGAAGCTGGTCCGTGTGTGGCCTTAGGCGGAGGCCTGATTTGAGCCGTCCAGGAGCCTGACGTCGTACTGTGTCTGGGCAGAGAGCGTTGGGGATGGGGAGGGAATGTGCGGAAAGTGAATTCTTAGTTGATCTGAAAAGGGAAGAGGGTGGGGTCCCTTCTGTTGTTACGGATGATTGTTTAGGTGGCTGCTCATTATTGCCTGGACTATTACGGCTTATCATCGATCACTTACTTGTTATGGGCCAGTGTGCAGCCCTCCTTGCGATGAGTGCCTTCTTTCTCAGAGCCTGGTCCCAGCTCATCTTCCGTGACTGCAGTCTTCCGAGATTCCGCCCGGCGCAGCTGCGGTGGCCCAGAGGGGTTGTAACCGCAGCCCCCCGGGCCCCACCTACGTGAGGGTGGCCACTCACAGCCGCCCCGCTGGCTGCACCCTGCTCCCCTGCACCCTTCTCCACGCAGCACAAACACGGCGTCTCCCACTGACCGGCTGTGAAACTGCAGATCGCCTTGCCGGCCACATCCTGTCGCCATTTCCTCCGCCAGCTGTTGGGAGCCAGGTCCTGGATTCCCAGCGTGAGTTTCCTTTGCCTCACTCGTTCCGTTCCGCCCAGCTCCGCCGCCCAGCACTGCGGAGCGAGTCCCCGCTCTCCTCGGAGGGAAAAAGCTCTTCTTTGTTTGTCCGTCCCAGCGCTTATTACATGTTCATTCCAGATGAGAAACGTCCATAAACAGGGCACTGCAGTTTAGCAGTGGCCGCTGTGAGTCAGAGCTATGGGACCAACCAGTGCGGAGCTTGGCGTCCACTGAAACAGAAGGGTGAGCTCCTCCTGGCCAGCGCTGTGTCCCAGGTCAGCGGCTGGAAGCTCAGACACCCTTGCTCTTGCTGTGTCCTTACAGCAACCTCACGAGGTCTGCGTGCCAGCGTCCGTGTTTCACAGGTAGAAACCGAGGCTCAGAGAGCTTCAGCAGCATGGCCAGGATCACACAGCACAGAGAGGAGCGTGCTGCTTCCCAGCAGACCCGACCTACTGCCTTCCGTAGAGGATTAGCAAAGGACCACAGGCTGCTCTCCTGGCTCAGTAATTAGCTGAAGGCCTGTGTCCGGGTGCAAGGTCGATGTGCGAAAGCGGGCATAGCAGGCTCAGGAAAGTGTCAAGGACACCTTAGGGATGGCAGGTTCCCTCCACGCCGGGCACAGAGTCCTGGACCTGCTGTAGATCCTTAGCCAGGCCCGTACCCTGGACTCACCTTCAAGTTTCCTTTGAAACCTGGAGCACTTCTTAACAAAGTCAAGCCTGTTTCCTTCCCGGTTTTCATTTTTCTTCACCCTCATACTACAAAGGCCCTTTCAGAAAACACCGTCAGGCGCAAACCTACCAGCCACACCAAGAGAATTCGAGATAAGGTTGAAAAACCCCAATCTTCAAGGCAAGGACTTTTTGCCTTTTTCCACATACCTGGCCCAGGCTCCCCAAACCTGTTGCCAAATTGTAATGCAAGCACCTCGTGTTATTGGATTGGGAGGGTGAGCGGGCTGCAGAGCCTCAGCAGAGGGAGGAAGGGAGAAAGAGGGGCTGCAAGGAGACTGCCTCTCAGATCAGTGTCACAGTGCTTCATGGTCACAGGGGCTTGGCCTGAGGCGGACACTGCACTGAGAGCTCTCTGTACATTAGCGCCACCTCATTACGTCAACAGTGTACCAGTCAGTCAATGCTGTGGTAATGCCGTGTAACAAACAGCCCTGAGATCTCAGAGGCTTCCAATAGCAAATAGCAAATGTACTTCCCTCTCGCAGGTCTGTAGGTAGGGTGACTGCTGTGGGACAGCAGGTTTAGATCTGCTCCCTGTGTTTCCTGCTCCAAGACCCGCAGCTGCACAGCATGCTCCTCCCCTGACCGTAGCAGAAGTGCTGGAGGGTGAAGAGGAATCCCCCAGGGCTCTCCAGGTCTTGGTCTGGAACTCACGTGCTGTCACTTCTGCCCACAGTCCAATGGCCAAAACAGTCATGTGGCCACAGCCGTGACCACGAAGCAGAGACGTATACTCCAGCCACAGTGGCGCCCAGCAGGGTACAGAGAGAGACAGTTGTGAGCAGATAATAGAAGCCACCCTCAGTGAGCACGCCCCACACACCCGTTTTATGGAGGAGGGACTGGAGGAAGACTGAGCTAGGTCCTTGCTGAGCAGTGGCAGGGCCACTCTGATGGCTCCAGTGCCAAGGTGACACTCTGACCAGGAGGGGAAGATCCTCCAGTACCCCGGGCAGAGGCCCTCGCTGCCTCAGGGTGGCCTTCTCCTAGACCAGAGGGGGTCCTTTTGCCACTGGAGGCCGTGGAGTACAGATCTTCAGCTGGAGCCAGACAACAGAGATCCAAATCCTGGCTTTGTGTGGCCTCAGTTTCCTCATCTGTAAAATGGGAGCGAAACTGCACCTTCAGCAAAGGGTCACCACAAGGAGCAAAGGGCTTGGAATTTATGAAATGCACAGAGGAGAGCCTGACCCACCAGAAATTTTGCATGGATGTTCGTGGATGTCAGAATCAAATAGAAATGCATCCGTTGCTGAAGGTGGAACAGGTGACAGCACAGCCTGCAGGCCTCACACAGGGGGACACTGGGAGACTCACCGGGCACCTTCTCAGTGATATTAGGGGGCCCTAAGGGGCACGAGACCCAGCCCCTTGCATCTCATCTGCCCACACGGCCATCCAGCCTAGTGGGTGAGAGCATCAGTTTTTGAGACGGTCGGCCTGGGCCCTGGGCTCACGGCTGTGACTTTGGGCGAAAGCCCTCCCCTTGGAGCTCGGCTTCCTCTGCTGTGAGCTCACGTCAGGTCAGCATCTCTGGGAATGAGACGAGACGAGGTGCGGCAGGGCGGATGCAGGCGCCGCAGGGAGGCCCAGTCGCGTCCTTGTCACGCAGACTCTCGGGATAGACGTGGACACCAGCCTCACCCTTCTTACTCCGTTGTCCTTCTTGGGCGAGATAGTCATTTTTCATAAAAAGACATTTTTATGTCATGTAAAATGATACTATTTTTAAGTGAATCAATAAATGAGGTTTTTTATTGCTTAGTTTTATTTTCTAATGTGATAGATGTGACAGGAACATCTCTTGGGACCCTGAGTCCTGTTTGAGTGTCAGTGTTCCCGGGGTGAGCGTTTGGAGAAGTGCTTGATCCAGGCAGTGGTTCTGCAGCCTGGCTGTCCACACGGAACGCCTGCGTCCTGCCCTAGGATCTCCGACTTCACTGCCCTGCTGTTGGGCCCGGGCGCCAGGATCGTCAAGGCTTCGGGGGGTGCTGCCGCCTTCGGAGCTGCAAAGCCAGATCCAGGGACCTCGAGGCGCCAGGCTGGCACCGCAGAGACCTGGGCCCCACCGCAGGACTTCAGGTGAGCGCCTGTGTTTTAACAAGACCCCCAGAAAAACTGCTCGCGGAGCGTGGCTCAGGAGGCGCGGATTAGATGCCCTCTGAGCCCCTCACCGTGACAGCACGCCTGCTGTTTCCCACGCCCAGAGTTGCCATGGTTCCATTTCCTTTCTGCAGCCAACGCGTGGGTTGTTTTAAGAGTGCACTAGGTTAGACCCTTCAAAATCAATAAATAGCAACAGCGTAGTAGTTTCGGATTGTATCGATTGCCACAGCTAGTAAACGTCTCTCGCTTGACATTGCTGTGTCACTTAAACACGGCCAGAATATATTGATATTTAACCTGAGGGCGGGGGAGCAAGGGCTGACCGCCTGTTTTCAGGGTTCCCGCTCAAGGAGAGTTAGTTTCTACCCCTTAACTGCTCAAGAGAAATGCTTCTTTCAGCCAGGGGGGTGTGCCTTTGTTTTCAAGACCTGTCACCTCAACAGTCAGAGTTTTCCAAGATGTTTTCACTGTCAGAGGAGGCAGCTGTGGTTCAGTGATCAGAGCCACCCTGCATGAAAAGGCAGCAGCCTCACTCACCAGTTCGTCCCCCTAATTGCTATGTGACCCCAGGCAGCTCACATGGCCTCTCTGAGCCTGTATCCTCAACTATAACTTGGGGCGGAAATAAGTCTTTCCCCAGAGCGTGATGGAAGTGAAACAAGCTATTGAATGTGAACATTTCAGGAGCAGAGTTGAAGATGCACTATTATTTTAGCTGTGAAATGTGATTGCAAAGGAAATGCATTTTTCCACATACAGACTCAAGGTGGGGGTACAAAGATGGAACCGAGATTGCCAGATGTCGCCTTCCGGGGTTTTAGAAAAGCTTGTCAAACCCGTGAGCGGGTGGAGCCGTGTCCACCGCATCCCTCTGCAAGGGGTCCTGGCTTTGCTGCTACGTCTTCCCAGGCTTGTGCCTGCGGGTTCATGCGTGAGTTGGGTTCGCAGGGCACTGGGCAGAGAGAGAGCTGCTTGAGCCCTTCCGTGTGTTTGAACTAGGTCGCTATTATAAACGGAATTTTGAAAAATAATCTTATGTTCGTTTGTAAATGGCAAAAAAGAGCAGGCATCTGCTCCTATCCCCTCAGACACCCCTGAGCTCATCTAAAGCAAGCATTCTGTTACGACAGCGTTTCCCGGAACTTCAGGCTTCAGAGGGGGGCTGCCTGCGCCTTCAGAGGCCTGCGGGACTCCTGGGAGCCTTCTTCTTATTTGCACAATATTTCTTTCACGGAATGAGTCTCAGATTTCCTGAACACAGGGTGCAGGGACAGAACGTGTGGGGTGCCCTTTAGCGTCGGGGTGCCCCTGTCCTGCCGGAGGGGTTGGGTGTCCCTGGCAGACGTGGGCACCAGACTCGGGCACAAAGCGCACGCCCCATCCCTCATACGTGAGTTTGTGGGAGCGGATCTTGCTGCCCGTTTTACAGATGCTTTTTCAGCGTGTCCGTTGAGTAACCGGCCCGGCTTACAGCAAGTCAAGTGACCAAGTGCTCAAGCTGATGGTAGAGACAGGTCTGCGGGCTCCGGAGGCCTGACCACTCCGCGACGCGGGCTCTCTCCCAGGGACCCACCCCGGGATTCTGGCTCTTCGGCAGGGAGGCTCGCGCCCGACGATGGCAGCTCCTGCTAGCCTGCACCCCACCCAGCCCCTGGATGGAGACGCCTCGAGGAAGGGACCGTCTCCCCACCTCTCACCCCCACGGCTGCGCACACGGGGGCCTGGGTGGCTCCCGTGTCCCTTCTGGAGCAGCTGCCTCCTTGGCGAGGAAGATTCCGGTCGGTTGGCATCACGGGTGGTGTCTGTTCCCTCTCTTCACACATGGCTCCTGCCGGTCTAGAGGAGAGGCTCAGCAATGAACCACAGAGCCTCGGACAGCCCTGCACCCACATTCTGAAGGAAAACGGGTGTGAGAACTTGCTTTTCAAACTGGCAAACGCCGTACAAATGAGAGGAGAGCGCAGACCTGCTCGCCGTCATACTGCTCCCCTGGCCATCCCGACCGGAAGGGAGGGCTCAGTGTTTGGACGCTGGCTCTGGTGTGTCCTGACCCGCTGGGACAAGTGTCTCTGAAGGACCGTAAACAGATCTGAGAGCTAACATCATGGGAGTCCTTGCTGTGAACTTTTTGCTCTGGTGTCTGTGTCCCCAGGGGCAACTCTGAATCAGGCTGCATGGCCAAGGCGCCAGACCCAGGCTCATAAAACCACAGGCCAGAGGGGCGAGGCTGATCTATCAGCCAGGACAGGCCAAGCCGTGCTGACGCAACAGATGGCCCCTGCATTCCGAGGCCTGCTTTTGTATTCTAATTCTTTTAAATAGAGGCGTGTGTCTCGCTCACGTGGCAGGTGCACGGTAGGTCTTCGGGGCCTCTGCTCAGCGACTCGGGCTCAGGAAGCCCCACCGCCCTGACCGGGCCGGGTGCCCAGCGGGGGAAGGGGAGGAGGAGGGTCTCGTGGAGCCATGAGGTGCTCTCACCCAGAGGTGACCTATTTCTCACCAGTTCATGACTCACTGGCCTGAACTCGTCACCCAAAGGGGCCGGCAGTGCAATGCTACCAACATCCTGGACAGGAAGCTACTGGAAAGAGTTGGCAAGCACAGCCCATGTATGTGGATATGACAAGCCCTTGCAGCAGTTAGATTGCTGACTGGTCGCTGAGGGTCACGGGGAGCGGGTGGAGAGGGGTTCAGAGGTCTTCCACGTGCTCACAAGGAAGCCATGCCCGGGGCGGGTGCCCGCCTGGGGTTGTGTGTCCCAGGGATTTGCCGCTCAGGCCAAGACCAACCTCCTCATTTTGCTGATGAGAAAACTGGGGTCCCAGAGGGAAAATGGCCTCACAGGTGGCGGAGCCAGGCCATGGCAGAGTGACGCTCGAATCCAGCACTGTTGCTCCTCGACCCGCCTCCTCGCTGCTTGCACATCGGGCTACGGCTTCTGAGACTCAGCAGAAAAGTCTGGCAGTTCAGAGTTTTCATGTTCCTCCCTCCGCTACCTACTGAGGTCCCTCTTCCCTTGTTGAAGAAATAAAGGAGCAGCACCAGACGGGGACCCATTCCTCTCTCTTCGCAAATCCGGGGCCACGGGCACAGGCCGGGGGCGGGGTGGGGTGTGGGTGGGACCGCGTGCTGAATGAAAAAAACAAACCCAGGGAGCAGATCTGGCTGCGCCTCTGTTGTTTGCTCTCAGAGCTGAAACTGCCCCGTCTCTGTCTGTCCGCGGAGGGTCAGGAGGGTCAGCCCCGTGCTGGCATCTGGGGCTGTGATTCCCACCAAGTGAGTCAGCAGAGGGAACACAGAGTTTTCCAGCAGACGTCTTTGAACGGGTGCCCACTGCCATTCAAACAGGGAGTCCTGTTTGTAGCGTGACCCCACACGCCCCTTACCCAGGTCAGCGGGGTCCCTGGGGGCCTGGCTTCCTGCTGTTGACGGTAGACACAGCCAGCTCGTTCCAACATGGGAACGCTCTCTTGCTTCCTTTTCTGAAGGCAACCCTGGCAGTATTTCTCAGTGCTGGAATACCCATAAAGACCATTGGAAAATGTGTCTTAAATTCTGCCTTGGAAGCCTGGAAGAGTGTGCACGCACACCTCTACATCTGCATGTGAACGCATGTGTGCCCAAGTGTCCGCGATGCGTGTGTAGCTGGAAACACGTGGGCATCCACCTCGGGGAGGAGCCACTTTGGCTCCAGATACAGTCGGCCGCGGCGCACCTGCTGGTTCAAGCACTGAGATAACTGGGCCCTAAATGCCACTCCAGCCCAGAAAGGAACCCTTTCTGCGGCTTATTTATACTAACGTGTGACACAGGTTTTTTGGAACAAGACTTGGCAGGGCAGGGATGCTGAGAGCAAGCAAGATCACAGGGGGTTAAAGGCGTGTTAAAGGGGAGACGGAGTTGCATTAAAATAAAGGAGAAAAAGCATGAACAGGAGGAGGCAGACTCGTCTCCTATCAGACATTTGCCAGGGAACTGATGAGCTCACGTGACTGTGGTCTGGACGGAAACCCATCCAGCGTCAGCTCCCCTCCCTGTGCTTGCTCGGCCAGAAAGGGTCCAGTGTGGGCTGCTCTGGCCCAAGGGCTTGGTGTTGACCTGGCTTCTCAGTCCACCCCCAAAGCACACCTGCGTCGCCCCATTCAGGCGTGTGTCTGCAAGCGACAGACCCAGGCTCCCCAAGCCCAACCTTGTTCCCCCACGTGTTGTGTGACCGTGAAAGGCGACCTGCAGAGGGAGTTTCCGGCAAGAGCAGATGGGGCGGGGTGGAGGGAAGATGCCCGGAGTGGGCGTTGGGGTCGCACTGGGTCCCGGGAAGGCGGAGCGGAATCCATGGAGGATCCGGTCAGGCCCTCCTGCCTCTTCCCTGAAGAGCAGTGTCTCGCAGGCTAAGATGTCTCCTCCTCCCCTGGCGTGGAAAGTGCGTCGGGCCGGCTTGGCCGGTGTAACTCAGCTGTGGGGCCTTTCCTCCACCGGGCGACGGCGGGTGCCGAATCCGTATCTGATCTGGAAGAGAACCCACATCTCAGGGGCCACGATAGGCATCTCCGCTCAAGCACGTGTGTGTGTGTGTGTGTGTGTGTGTGTGTGTGAGTGCGCCTGGCCGCCAGCCGACGCCGGCACACGTGCTTGCGAGGGAGGCTGGCGGAGCTCGGGGGCAGCCCCAGGAGGCGATCGAGCTGTTAAGAGGCCCCAGGAAGGGCCACACTCCCGGCCGTCTGCAGCCCAAGGGACACCCTTGAGGCCTGCTTCTTCTCAGGGCCCGCAGGGAGAAGGCCCTGGATGGATCTGCCCACCTCGGGGATGCAGACCAAGCAGGCCTTTCCCTTGGCCCTCGGCCTCCCTGCATTACCGGGCAGAACCCACCTGGCCTGGGGCTCCACGTCCCTCCCGCTGGTCGCGTAGCCCTGCCCCGTGCCTCAGCCTCCCCATCTGCAGGAAGCAGATAGCAGCAGGCTCACGGCCTAGGTGGCCTCGAAGGGCACAGGAGAGGATGCAGGCAGGCGGTGAGGCCTGGGCTCCTGGGGGCTGTTCTGAGCCTCCCCCATCTGCAGGAGCCCTTCCCAGGTTCTCTGGCCCAACTCTCGATGCCCCAGCAAACCCAAATCCACCCCCTTCTAGTCTCCCTCGAGCAGCCCTGACCACCTGGGCCCCTCAGAGCCGAGGCCTCTAAATATGCCCACCCCCATCCCGGGGAAGCCGCTTCCCTGTGCTCCAGCACCAACACCCGCCAGTTACGGAAGCCAAAGGCCGGACATCACTGTGCCTGCCTTCCCGGGGGGCTCGGCCCTGGGAGCCTCTGTGCACCTCTGCCGGCTCTCTGCTCCCACCGTCCTGCTGCCAAAATGTCCACAGAGGGAGATGGGAGGGAGTCAGAGAGATGACTCGGGGAGCAGGCTGACCGTCGGGGGGACGCAGGGAGCCCTGTCCTCCCACAGCCGAGGGGCCCTTGCCCTCGTTCTTAGCCCTGCAGCCACGTTTCCTGCTGCCCCTGCGAAAAACAGCCGCGAGGGACACTAAAACAGAAAAGCCGTGGAGAGGGCAGAGGAGGCTGAGGAAGGGAAACAGGAGTCTGAAAATATCTAAGTTCAGTTCATTAATTATCAAGTCGGAGAAAATAAGGAAAGTTACAGCTCGGAGCCTTGCACAGGGGTCGAGGTGACAGCCCTCGCTGTGGGGCTGAGCCTGTCCGCCGGCCGCGCTCCGTCCCAGGGCTGCCGGAGCAAGTGGCCGCTGAGCGGGGGGCTGATGACAACAGAAAGGCGTTGTTGTCCTGGAGGCCAGAGTCCGGACTTAAGGTGTCGGTGGCTGCGCTTCCTCTGAAGGCTCTGGTCAAAGGTCCTCCTGCCTCTTCCAGCTCCGAGCGGCCCCCGTAATCCTTGGTTTGCAGAGGCACCACTTCCCGCGTCTGCTTCCGCCTTCCCGCTGAGTGTGTCCGTAGCTCTGTGCGTCCACATCTCCCACCGGCCTTGGAGTTCAGGACCCACCAGGTCATCCAGGATGATCTCATCCTGAGATCCCCAACTCGATTGCATCTTCAGAGGCCCCGTTTCCCACCACGGCCACACTCACAGGCACCAGGGTTAGGACAGGGGACAAGGGGACACAAGGAGCCTCTATGGTGCTCTCACACAGGTACCAGGGGTTAGGGCGGGGACACAAGAAGCCCACCAGGGAGCTCTCATGTGTACTCACTCAATCCTCAAACAGCCCTCTTCGGTGGTTGCTGCTGTTTCCACTAGACGATGAGGAGGAGAGGCTCAGAGAGGCTAAGTCCTTAACCCCAGATCGCACAGCCTCTTAACATACAGACACAGGGCTTGAACCCAAGCAGCACGCTCCGAAGAGGTTGGGGCTGTCATGGATAATGCCGCTATGCTCCTCCGTGTGCCGGGCTTTGTGCAGACGTATGTTCTCTTGGGGGCGATAGCTAGGAGTGGGTATTACTGGGTCATAGGTTCGTCTATTTTTAACTTGGCAAATAAGCCATCCTATTTTCTCAGCAATGTGTGAGAGTTCTTGCTCCTCGTATGTTGGCCAGCACTTGGAACTGTCAGTCTTTTAACCCTTGTCATCCTCGTGGCTGCTCGGGGATTTGATACTATGGATGTGCTTTGCATAAAATGAGGGCACAAAATGAGATGCAAAGTCTACACTTTAAGGAGAGGGTAAACAGAGAGAGAAAAAGAAACAGGAATCCGAGACAATCAGATCAGGCTTCCTAGCCGGCAGGAGGGCTGCCCAAACACCGAGTTATGTCAGAGTTTCACCAGCAAAGAAAGGAGCCGCGAGAGGAGACAGCTGAAGGAAGAAGACACCCACGGGAAGCCCAGACCTCTCCATCCCTGTGCTCTGTGAGTTCTCGCAGGTTTGGAGGCCTACCTGCCCATTCCTGCCACATCTTGGCCCCAGAGAGGGTCCCTCACCTTCAGAAGAACCTGCAGCCTCGGAGAGTCTGAGAAACAGGCCAGCTGGCCTCGCTGCACGTCCGGGGCCCTCAGCTACCCCGGGTGGTCCTGGCTCTCATCCTGCCCGCTTACCCACTCCCCCATAAGCCACGTGCATGGGGGTCCTTGTGCCAGGACTGCTTCCGGGGAGAGCTGAAGTAAGCCGGGACCCGCCGACTGCGAGAGGACGGCATGTTTGAGAAAAAATCCACCACGTACCGTCATATTCAGGCAAGGCTCGTGGTAAGTGCAAAGGAGCACATACGCCTCTTGGCATCCACCAGCCACGCAGCCTCTGGTGGGGCGGCCACCAGCCCTCCAAACACGGTGACGCATTTCGCAGCCAAGCATCCCAGTGCCCGTGGGCCCAGACACACCCTCTTACCCGTCGGGAGGAAGTGGTGGCCTTCTCCACTCTGTGTCACTGGAACTCTTAAAATACCACCTGAGTGGAGACCCCACCCAGTCTGGCCTGGTCCCCACGAGTCCCCACATTGCCCTCATCCGTGGCCAACTGGGCCTTCACGGCAGTGGTCACTGTCTGAAAATAGAACCCCCGCCCTCAGAATGGGAGAACCACAGGAAGCCGTTCAAACCACTTCCAGCGGCCATTCTGCCTCCAGGAAGCCGCGAAGAGAAGCGGGGCTGCAGCTGGATTAATAGGCCCTTTGCCTGGGGCGTCGGTCGGGGGGAGCGGCCCTGCATCGGCCGTTCTGGTACTTACGCCTCTGTCTCCTGCGGGAGGAGGGTGCGTCCTGGGGGCTGGGGGGCCAGGATCAAGTCGCAGTCCTTCGAACCCCGAGCCAGAACAGGCGTCAGCAAAATCCCACACATGGCGGGAAAGGCACTTCGGCCTCGTTAACCCCCTGCGCCAGCAAACGCGCCGCAGGGCAGCCTGCACCCCCGGCGGCCGCGGCAGAGCTCTCCCGGCCGGGCTGACCTAACCCCCTCCGCTCCCGGGCCGCGTTGCCTGTGTTGTACTGAGTTGTGCGTGTCCTCGTCTGTGCAGGAGGAGCACGTCCCCGCAGACCTCGTCAGCCTGGTCTGTTCTGTTGTGTGTTTTTGTCTTGCGGCCCCGCGGCTCACCTCACACTTTGTAAAGTTCACGGCAGCCGTAGAAGAAAATCCCGGCTTTGTAAAAAGCCCGCCCTGTTCTTTATTTCACCAACCGCCCTAGGGTCAACCAGCTGGGATGGTCCCACCAGCCCGACACCCATCGGGGGCTGGATGAGCCGAGCCTGCCTCGAGACCGGCTCGAGCCTTCCAGATGGGACGCCGGATCCCAAGCCGGCACAGGACAGCACGGGCTTCGCCTCCCGCCACTGCTTCTCTTTGAATGAAATGCAGAGGGAGGAGCCTTTCACTGGTCAGAGCCACAGCCCCAGTTAGAGCCCGGGTCCTCGCCGTGGCTGCAGCCCACGATCCCGTGCGCACCCCTCTCCCCACGTCAGCAGCATGGCCTCCTGGGGGCACCAGCCATCCCTGCTCCCACTCACCTTTCTCTGCACTTGGCTCCAGTGTCCTCTCTGAGGTCCAGCCTCCTTTGGGCCACGGCTCCTAAAATTACCACGCACGTTTGCACCTCCCTGCTTACCCTTCTCCATGCCCCCTCACTGGAGATCTGAGGGGCTCACGCCTCTTCCCCACTAAGAGGGGCTGAGGTTGAATGAGGTTGTTGGGTGGGCCCTGACCCCATAGGACGGGTGTCCAGGGTGCGGACACACACAGAGGGACAACCCCAGGAGACACGGAGAAAAGATGCATCTACACCCGAGGAGAGAGGCCTCAGGAGGAACCAGCCCTGCCAACACCTTCATCTTGGACTCCAGCCTCCAGGGCTGCGAGAATAAACATCTGTGGTCAAACCCCTGTCTGTTACACAGCCCGAGTGAAGCACCAGCACGTCAGTAAACACTCGCCACGGTCGGGAAGGAGGAATCGTGTGGGCTAGGACTTCCCACCACGGCGCGCGCGGGACGGCGCTCTGGACGCGAAGCCCTGCAGGGCGGCAGAAGCTCCCCACCTCCATCCTGCTGGCTCTTTTCCTGGCCCACGGGGTAAGCCCTGTGCCCGCTCTCTGAGGAAAAACAGTCCCAGAGATGCCGCGTCAGTGCGCCCGCAGGTGCTTTTCGGGCATCTGGTCCGAGTGGGGCCGCGGCACGTGGCACAGATGCTGAGCCCTCGTCAGCACGTCTTCCTCCGGTGGAAGCGGCAGCCCCCTCAGGGTCCACACTGGCCTGAGATCCTCCCACTCGGTGCAGTGTTTCTTGCTCTTTCCTCACGTTGCACGAGCAGCGAGCGCACCTGGACCAGGGAGCATCTCCGAGGGCCTCACGGCTCCTTGCCTGTGGCCCTTCCCATCGCAGGTCGCTGAGTAAGGAAACCAACCGAACTGGCTGCTTTCTAGATTTCAGCCGCCAAGATGCTTCCAGGAAAAAAGCAGCTCAGGTCCCTGTCCTCCAGGACCTGATGTCCTGGGGCGAAGCTGGGAGACCAGGAAGAAACACATTAAACCACTCCTTAAATAAACATTGAAAGCAGCCGTGCCATCGAACAGATCAGCACAAGCAGAGCAAACATCACTCAGCAGGCTTTCCCAGGCCCGGCAGGACCTTCACCTACCAGTTGGTGAGGACGCGAGTTCGGGACCCTGGAGGTGTTAGGGACCCTGGGCTGGACAGAGAAAGGGGGAGATGAAAGCATTTACTGGAACCGGTGGCCAGTTCTGCGCCTCTGTGGCCGCGTCTCCATGGGCCTCTCCGCTGGTTCGGCTGTTCGCGTTCCGCGGCCTCCGTCCGTCCTGGTCCTTTTCCGGTGGGGCGCTTGTCGAGGAGGCGCTCCCCTGGGAAGGCCGCTCCGGTCTGTGCCCTCAGACGAGCGCTTTCACAGCGATGACCCTGGCTCTGATGCCCAGGCCCCAGGGCACTGGGAGCAACGAGAGGCGCGGGGGCCGATCCTGGAGGCCTGTCCTGGGAGGCGGCCTGAGGCAGGTCCCCGGTCCCACCCTCCCCTCCACAGGCCCGTGTGCCGCAGGGACCCAGGGACAGGCCTGTTACTCCCAGGAATGCATGTCTGTGTCCTGACCAAGGCTTCAGTCATATCAGAGGTCCCACCCACGTTGTCCACAGGGCAGTGGGCGCTCGGGGACAAATTGAGCCTCTAGTAAAGGAGCAAAGTCTTCCTGGCAGAGCAGGCAGAGCTGGACGTGAAACCGCGTCGTCTCCATGCCTGGCCTTGTGTCTTTGCCTCGAGCTGTCCCAGCTTCAACTGCCCCTGGTGACATCCTTCCCGATGTAAGACTAAGCCCATTTTATTTGTACCATATGTCGCCGATGCTGGTATGTGGTATGGTTTGGGAAGGCCAAGTCTGCCCGGTGACTCGGGGTTTTAGGGACCCTTATCCGGCTGACCGCTCTCCACCCCCTTGTCTGTGTAGCCACAGGGGGCCTACAGGGTCAGCCGTGGCTGTCTCTCCCCAGATGTTTACAATCTCAGAGAGGCTGGAGCCAGAATCCAGAGTATTATTCTGAAGACGGCAGAATTAAGAAGGGCTTTTCATTGTTTCCCTAAGATGCTCGAGGCTTGAGTTCCCAGGCTTCTGGACGGAGGCTGGTTTACTGGGCCCTAGCTCCTGACAGGGCAAACAGCCCAGAGCCAGGAGTCCAGCTTCCTCCTGGCATCTCAGCAGGAAGTGGCCCTGGGGAGTCTTCCCAGGCATCCGGAGGCTGATGACAGAGGGGCGCTGCTAGGCCTGGTTTAGGGCCCACAGACGGTCTGTCGGGCCGCCCATGGAAGGCAGCCGTAGGCCTGGCAGCAGCCGGGGTACAGGGCCTGGGGGTAGGGGTTCAGAGTCCCTGCGAGACAGCAGGACAGCGCTGATCTGCAGTTGGTCTCCCCAGGAGGCCAAGGCCCCAGTGAACGTCTCCGACTAGCCGGGCTCCCTTTTCAGTATAGCTTTGTTCCGTGTCCAGTAAGCAGGCTCACGCTGCTTTTCCATCAGCTGATCCTCTAAAAGCTGACACACGCTCTCCGCTGCGTTTCCGGCTCCTCCTCCTCCTTCAGACAGATGCTGCTTCTTGGAAAAAAGTGAAGAACAAGCAGGGGCTTGGAGCCTGAGTGTTCACGGCAGTTGTGGTCATAGCTTCTTCCTGGGAGGTGCTTTCTTGAATCTTCCTTTTGGTAGGCAGTGACCCAGTGAACTGTCTAACGGTTTGGGGGGGGGGGTCTCACTTCTACTTTGTCTAAATGTAATATTGTCATTCATCTGTGGGATCCTAGGGGGCTGTGGTCCAACAGAAGAGACGTGCCCAAGAGTTCTCGCTGTGGGTTCAGGATCCGGTGTTGCTGTGGCTGCGACACAGCGGAGGCTTGGAGTCTGTCCCTGGCCATGGGTGTGGCTGCAGAGAGGGGAGGTGGACGTGGGCGGGGAGGCGGGAGTGGCGGGGGGAGAGGTGCCCAGCACACAGTGGGCCCTCAGGCTCTTCGCTGAGCGGATGAGCAACTCCTTTGACGGCTGCATCATCGCAGAGTTAGGTCAGATTCCCTGTGATTTAGGTGTAGTTACATTTGGGGAGTCAGTGGGTTTTTTTTGCTGATTTATAGATTTGTTTCCCGCAATTAATTAATTTAGATTTATGTTTCAGGAGGTGCAGTACACGTTCCGCTGTGTTCCTTTTTTCTCCGAGAAAGGCATATTGTTGTATATTTTCTAAGTATTGGCTTTATCGCTTCGTATGAATGTCATTCCTGCTTGCTTTTTTAAAAACCTAAGCAGATATTCCTAAGAAAACAACCAGTTGCTCCCGAGCTAACTCCTGCACAGTCGTGGTACCGTCAAGGTGGCCGTCTTTTTGAGTGTCCTGTGTACACATGCAGAGAGCCGGCTGAAGAGAGAGGTTAATACACACGAGTAACGTTATCCACGCTATTTCAAAATTAAAAATGTACTTCTTGTGCTTGAATTTCATTGAAAAAATGTAAAATACGACCAGGGGACTTGCTGACCTAATTGTTCACCGTTAAAGACAGTGATTCCCACGAGTCACTCTGAAGCTGGACACCAAGGCTGTAGGAGGGTGACCCCCAAGGCTGTGCCCTTAAGGGGGCGCTGCTTGACCTTCCCCTCTGGGAAGAGGAGGTGAGGCTGCAGCTTCCAGCGGCCGCACTGACTCCATGTATCTCGCAGGTCCTCTGATGCCGGCCCGGCGGCGTGCCCAGGCGCCCGGGCTCTGTGGTGCCCTGGTGTCGCGTTCCCGCCTGAGCCTTTCTGCTGCTTGGGGTGAGTCCTCTTTGGTGACAGCAGCAGCCCCGAGTGTGCCAATCCCCATCCGCGTGGATTTCATTTCATCACAGTCACTTTGCTGCAGCGTCTCCCTTTGGGATCCTTCTCAGCCCCCGTTCAGCGCCCCGTCGCCGAGGAATTCTCCAGGCCCCCAGTGGGGCTCATGGACGGAACGTTCAGGTTTTCCTGTTTTGTCCTCAAAAGTGCCTAGTTGTCGTCGTCATACGTGAAAGACAAAGCACCTTGACTTGATCTTCTCTGTCCTGCGTCCTTTGGCTCAGAACTTTGGGGACGCGGCCCTGACATCTGGCAGGAAGGGCAGAGATGCCTTGGCCCAGCCTGACTTCTCCCCTCCGGACGTTGCAGTCTTTTCTCCCTGGCGCCCAGGCGAGTGTTTGGTGATTCTGAATTTCTAGGGATGGAGGCGTCGTGGTCCAGAGCTTGCGGGTGCGTGGAGCCCTTCCCCGGGCACTTCCCGCCCCCTGCGGATCTGCTGCAGGCCACATCTCCAGATGAGCTGGGACTGTCCTCGCCCGCCCTCAGGGCCCGCCCGCCTCTGTCCTCGCCAGGCCTCCTCTCTTGGTCTGTTCCTTTCCGTCCGCTGCCGTCATCTCACAACCGTCCTTGGTGAGATCTGTCGTGACAGCCACTCCGTCCCCTGCTCTCTCAGAGCAGCCCTGGGAGCTGTGAAAGCCCCGTTTCCCCCCCTTTCCAACTCAGAAAACTTCCCAGGCCACGTGGCCAGATCTGAGCTTCCGCTCCGGCTTTCCGCTCCTGGTTTGTTCTGATGCCTGTGTTCTAAGGATAGGCCGCCTCCTGTTCAGCTTTTTCAGCTTGGATTCTGAAAACATACATATATGCCTGAGGTAGGCTTTCCAGTGCTATGTGACTGACGGACAGCAGTCTCCAGGTTTAAGGTGTCCCGCAGAAGGATCCACTCCCTTATGTACCTGTGACCTGGATGCCAGGGAATCAGGACTCCATTCCAAAGGCCAGTCTCGCCCTGAGCCGGGAGCTCTCGCTGTCCACACCCGCATCACCATTCATTTTCATTCTCACGTCCGTAGCCAGACGCCTTTCCTGCCTTGGTCCTCCCTGGGACTGAGCCGCTGAGCGGCATGAGACCCAAGACCTGTCCCATCAGATTTGGGAGGTTTAATGGTGGGGAGGCTGCTGAGGAAAACATCTCACACGTATGCAGAAGTGGCTTAATTATAGAAAAGGAAGAGTTTTGTGTGTTCCTTTGCCGCTTACAAAGGTGGCACAGTCCCGAGCTAGGATCGTGGTTGTTGCTGGGGTTTCGACCCGAATCTCTGCTCTAAAAACGGACATTTCTCTCTCTCCTGGGTTGGAAATGCAGGACTCACCCAGGCAGTATGGACGGTTTCGCTCCCCGGCCTTCCTAAGGATTTCTGACAGGGCGACCGAGCCCGTGGCAGAAATGGCTGAAGCTGTGAGACACACTCGGTGCTAACCGCACTGGCGGTTGTGCTGAGCCTCCACCACGCCAACCCAATCCTGCCCCAGGACCTTCGCACCTGCTGCTCCAGCACCTGAGACTCTTCCCTCAGTCAGGCTGGCTCATGCCCTCACTTCTCAGACAGTGTTGTCTCAACAGAGGGAGCTTCTGCGACTGCTGCATGTGATAGAGCACACGCCCTCACAGGGGCACACACCACATGCACATGTGCACACATGTGTACAAGCAGACACCCCCCTCACAGGGACACATGTGTAAAAAGCACAGAAGCCCCCCTCGTGGGGACACACAACCACATGCACGTGTGCACACATGTGTACAAGCACACACCCCTCACAGGGACACAACCACATGCACACATGTGTACAAGCATACACCCCCCTCACGGAGACACAACCACAGGCACACGTGTACACATGTGTAAAAGTACAGAAACCCCCCTCACAGGGGCACACAACCACCATGCATGTTGTGTGCACATGTGTACAAGCAGACTCCCCCCTCATGGGGACATATAACCACAAGCACGTGTTATAAGCACACACCCCCTCACGGGGACACACACCAACAGGCCTGTGTACTCACATGTGTACAGGCACACACGCCCCTCACGGGGACGCACAGCCACAGGCACAAGCACGCACATTGCTCTTCTCCCCCAGCCCCGTCACTTTCCATCACGCAGTTGTCATCTTTGCAGACACGGTGGAGGCCCCAGAGCCTCAGGGCTGCTGAGACGCTGCAGACGCCCTGAGCCATGGTCAAACACTCTAACCGCCCGTGCAGTGGATAAATGCATGGCACCGCGTGGGGACCATCTTGGCACCTGGACTGGTGCGTGTGTGTGACTCTGAGTCAGGCCTGGGGGCGGGCGTTCCAACCCCACTCCCTCGTCACTGACTGTCTGACCTCCCACAGCCTTGGGTGCAAGCAGGGACCCTGGGGGGCTAGCGGGCTGTCCTGGGATCGGGAGATGGTGCCAAGTGGGGCTTGACGCAGGGTGGGGCACCCATGGGCTGCAGGTGGCTCACCCCCGCCATCTGACATGTGGCCACCCAAGTGTCCTGAACACGTCAGGCTCCAAGCCAAGGATGCTTGTGCCCTTGTGCCCCCGCCCCTGGCCCCCACCGTAAACAGCGCTGCTCAACAACCTTGGCGGAACTGGTGCGCGCGCAGGCCTGGTTCTCAGCTCTTCGCCGTACCTCCCCCCCCAGGGCTCAGAGCCACCAGTTCCCGCATTTGACAGCCCCGACTCCTGCCCTGAGAGAAAAGAGGTGGCAGTCGACATTTCTTCACTGCTCCGTAGCCTCGCCCAAGTTCTCCCTTTCCCGACGCCCTTCCGTGACGGGGCGTCGCTCAGATCCCAAGGCTGAGCTCCTGTCCCTGCAGAGTGGGGCCAGGGCTGGGGGCAGGGGCACCGCGGGCTGGCACCGTCCTGGACTGCACTGGCCTGCCCTTCAGATGGGACAGGATGCAGGTGCCGCGGGCCTCAGGAATGGGGTTCAGGTAAAATATGAAAACTTTCAATAGAAACGCAGCCCATGCTGTAATTGAATTCAGGGCCAAAACCAATAATTTTTAGTACAGACGTGTCTCTTGTAATGTTTGAATTTAGTTAAAAAATGAATAACTCTAGTATAAAATGTGTCCCGTGCAACTAAAAACTTACTTTCATTGTTGTCATGGATTGAGTAGCATCCTCCAAAAACTCACGGCCCCTGGAGCAGCACAATGCATGGAGTCGGGGAGCTTCCTTGTGGGTCAAGGATCCAGCATTGTCACTGCTGTGGCACGGGTTCGATCCCTTTCCCAGGAACTTGGACATGCCTCAGGCACAGCCAAAAAAAAAAGAATGTGTCCAGTTGGAACCAGGGTCTCGGCAGGGTCATCATGCTGGGTGAAGACACACAGACCCCCCGAGGGAAGACGGAGGCAGAGACTGGAGTGCCCGGTTCACCGCTGAAACTCCCAGGATGTCCAAGCCGGCAGAGGCCGGAAGACACGGAAATGCTTCCTTCCTTCCTCGCAGAGCCTCGGAGGGAGCGTGGCTCTGCCACACCTGCTTTCCTACTCTGGCCTCAGAACAGCGACGGGGGACATCTGTGTTGTTTTCAGACCCCCCAGTTCGTGGCAGCCCTAGGAGACTCCTACAGCTGGTATTCTGAAATTGCCATTTAGCTGGACAATGTGTATTTTTATTTGCTGCATCTGGCACCTCTAGATCCTTCCCGGGGCCCCTCCAGAGTCGTGGGTCGGTGGCCGGGCTAGTATCCGGGATCTGCCCAGTGCTCCTATCCCTGGGACGTGAGCATGGCGGCTGCAAGGCGCTCAGGGGGATGCTCCCCGCCCCCCTGCCCCGAGCAGGCTCTCCCGGCCCGCCCCCGCCCCTCCTGGGCCTGCGCTCAGTTAGACTAGGGTGGAGGTGTCTGCTGTATCAGACCAACCACGGAGACTGCGGTGCCGGGGTTGCAAGTGGTGGAAGCCGCACCAGACCCCTCCCTCCTTAACTGCTACGAATCACTTTACGACCCCTTGAGACACTTAAATGGCCTGGAGAATTGACTGCACTCCCTCTGCCGGCACCCCCCAAGGTAAAATGACCCAAATAGAATTTCTTACAAACCTTAGCTTGTTGGGGGAGAGGGGGAGGCAGAGGGAGAGGGCAGTTGCCACTGGACTTGTCTGAGAACAATCGGATAAATAGAATGTCCCTGACACCCATGTCACGGGGTGAATCCGCGTCCCTCCACTGTTTCAGCAGCTTCGCCTTCCGGAACCATTTCCACTGTCTCCTCGGGGAGGGAAAGGCAGACTCCTCTTCAGCACGCGTGCACTGCTGCTCCGGGTGCCGAGAGACGCTCGGGCACTTCCAGGGCCTGCCAGGGACCGGGGACACTGCCTCCCCGAGCTTCGGGCAGCTGTCAGGAGGCGCGGTTGTGCAGGGCGCTGAGCTTCCCCGCAGTGGAGTAAACGCAGGCTGCGTCTGAGGGGGCGGGGCGTCCTCAGATCTAATTGCCTGAGGATTAGGGGACCACCCACCGTCCCCAGTCGCCCTCGTTGTTTGTAGGCCTTGGCATGGGGCTCTCCTGTCCTGGACTGCGCGCTCAAAAGGAGGACCGTGTTAGCCGGGTCTCTCGACACCCCTGGACTCAGGCCAGGGCCCTGGCAGGCTGCACAGTGGCTCCAGTTCAGCCCCTGGCTGCTCAGCTCCGCAGGCCCAGGGAGCACAGGGCCGTGCACGGCCATCTGGAATCTCCTGCTGGATACACAGTTGGGATGTCGGTTTTCCATGTCACCCAAGTGCACCCAGGGTGCCCCGAGAGCTGGTGAAGCGCTGTTTCTGTTTCTGTTTGGGAGGCCGTTTCTGGGCAAGATAAGCACTGAGTTGGCGAACAGGGAAGCAGGTGGCTCCCCAGCCTGGTGGGCACCAGCCAGGCCCTGAGGGGCCGGGTGCAACCGCCGGATACAATCCCTTTGCTGAGCTGGGCCATCCGCCTGCTCCTGCCTTCAGGCATTGGTGTTCCCAGTCCTTGGGCTCTGGGATTCAAATAGGGCATGAGGAGTTCCCATCGTGATGCAGTGGAAATGAATCCAGCTAGGAACCATGAGGTTGCGAGTTCAATCCCTGGCCTCCTTCAGTGGGCTGAGGATCCAGTGTTGCCGTGAACTGTGGTGTAGGTTGCAGAAGCGGCTCAGATCCCGCGTTGCTGTGGCTGTGGCGTAGGCCAGCGGCTGTAGCTCCAATTCCACCCCTAGCTTGGGAACCTCCATGTGCCATGGGTGCGGCCCTAAAAAAAAGCAAGCAAACAAAAAAACCAAATAGGGGATGACACTGTGGCCCCTGACTCACTGAGCATCTCTACAGCCCCCTGTGAAAGGCCAGGGGATGGGGGGTAGTATCTTTTGTAATCCTAAGTCATCATTTTTTGAATGTACTATCTTATTTCTAATTTTAGGTCAGCGGGCTCCAGTGATGCAGGAGGCATGAACAGAATTGGCTGCTCAGGCCGAATTCCTCACGGGGGGCCGAGACAGAGGCGGGTTCAACACAGGGCTAAGGGCCCATCAACAGCGAACGCACAGGGTGCTCGGTGCCCACCTCTCTGCCTGCAAGGGCTGCTCTGCAGTTCCGACCGCCTCACCTTCTGCCGCGGGGCGCGCTCCGCGCCGTGGCCCGCAGGGCTGTGCCCTGTCACGAACGGGAGGACCTTTGAAAGGTGGGCGTGCCTGGCATCTTCCAGCTCCCAAACAGCGGAGGAGCTGGACCTGAACCCCAAACCCCTCCACCGGGATGGCGAGCACCCAACAGACGTGGGCCGAGGGTCCCGTGCGGGTGCCAGGAGCCCTGGAAGAGGCAGCCTGAACCCGAGTCTGCGCCCACTTGGGAAGGAAGCTCGGATTCGTTCATTTTATTTTGATCCGTCCTCCTCCCCACGCGCTGACCTCATCTCCAGAGGAAGCAGATGGTCCCATTCGCACCCACCGAGACCAGGGCTTTCCCAAGAAGCTCGGCGCCCCCAGCTGCGCACAGCCACCTGCAGGAGGGGCTTTCTCCCAGTTCTAAAGCTTCTGCAGTGGCCTTCCTTCCCACTGCTATTATTTTCCTTAAATGTCTGCAGAAAACAAAAAGCTGCTTGGAAACAGCAGTTCCTTGGAACAAGGGGCAGCGATGGGTGCCGGACGCCACCCTCCGCGGTTTTCCTTGAAGGGCTCTGCCTCTGGGCGTTACATTTTCAGACTGTGTCACCCTTGCCTGTCACGTAAGGCAGGTTCCGAGATGCCAGGACGCGGCCTGGAGGGCTGTGTACCTGTGCCCACCGGGGGGAGAGTCAACTCCACGGGCACAGCCAGTGCTTAAGACACCCATGGCCTCTGCGGCCTCTTGTCAAGTCCACCACTGGCTTTCCTCAACCTTCCCGAGCCGTCTTCCACCCGAGCCCAGCAGGTGCCTCCAGCCCCAGGACGGCCGTGTGCACCCGGACGCGGGCTGCAGCCCCGGGCCGCGCTGCCCGGCTGCCGGCTGGCGGCCTTCCTTTCTGCTGGAGCGGATTGAGACCCGCGGCCAGCCTGCAGGAGGGCGGTGCCTGGAGAAACAAGAGGCTTTTGAAGCACAAGGTGAACGAGCCTGGCTGTGGTTTACATTCTTTACCCTAATTTTAACAAGTATTTCAGTCCCCTTGAAAATTGCTTCTCTAGAATAATAAACAGAGCCCGCACTGAGTCATGTGCTGGCCGGGAAGGGAAGCTAAGCTTGGGGGGCTTAACAGTAGCTGGTGAACGCATGTGTGCACGGGGGGGCTGGGGGCCACTGCAGCTCAATTGGCCCTCGTGTTGGGAGGCTTGGTAGGATTGGTGCGGCAACCCGAGGGTTTAGGTTACACACAACAAGTGAAATAGTATATAAATAATAGGGTAGAGAATTGCAGAGGAAAGGGAGCCGGTGTCTGCCTGGCTGATCTGCCACTCATCACGCCACAGCCGATGCGTTTCGGGCCCTGCCTCCATCAGAGCCCCAGCGTTAGCAGAGGGCCTGTCAGCAAGAGAAAGAGGCCAGACCTTGGTCCTGAGAAACAGGGGCGTGGCCTCGGGGAATCCATCCATCCACTGGGTATTTCTTAAGCACCTACTATGTGCCAGCCTCTCTTCTGGACCGTGGGGATCAGCGCTGGTGAGAAATTCGAGCCGTGCCCTCCCGTGTGCGGTCCACGGCAGCAGCACGGACGTCCCTGGGAAGGGGCTAGAAATGCAGAGTCTCAGGCCCCGCCCGCCCTTCAGTAAGGCCCCAAGCCCCTTGGGTGCACAGTCAAATCGAGGAGCCTCACTCCAGAAACAAAAGGAAGGCACTGGAAGGAGAACACACGGGGCCCCGTCCGAGGAGAGACCTGCTGGGCGCTGCCTGTTGGGCAGCCAGAGTGGCTCAGCTGGGGGATCACTGGCCCTGGGTGCCCAGAGCCGCACAGCGGGTCGGCGACCACAGCCTTGATGGAGTGGCCTGGAGACGCAGCTCTGTCCCCGCGGGAGGAAAGCAGAAATACGCCCCCATCTAATCCCCAGAACCTGTGAATGTGACCTTGCACGGAGAAGGGACTCAGGTTTCTGCAGAGATGAGAACACTCTCGGCCTTGCTCACCACCGCGTCCGCAGCCCTCAGCACAGTGCCTGGAACCTCGTGGGTGCCTCGTCGGTGCTTGCTGGCTCAAAGCGTTGACCCAGGTCCGTCAAAATAGACCAACAGCCAGATCTGAACCTGTGACCTAGCGGAATATTCCACTGCCCACATCCGCCCACCTCCCTTGCCAGTAAAAGCCAATTTGTAAAAATTACCCAACAGCCAGGCAGACAAGCACAGGGGTTGTGGGCTGGCCGTGGTGCCAACACAGTGTGAAATACCTGTTTCTCAAGGGTCCAGGAAGGGCAGTCTCTGCCGTGGACTGGGCTTCCTTGCCCCCTGGAGGTTTCTAAACAAGCCCCTGGCCCGAGGCCGGGAAAGCAAAGGCCTCTTTTCCCAGATGTGTGTGCGGTCCTCCAGGTCTGCAGGCCTCCTTAACCTTCAGAGAAGGGTGTCTGCAGGCAGGGGTCCCTCCGCTTAGCGAGAGAAGGGCAGTGAGGGGCGTGGGATCTCCAGTCTATGCACGGACAGGCGCCAGCTCACCCACCCTCACAAGCAGCCTGGAGGGATGACAAGACCGGGCCAGGGGCTGCGCAAGGACCCGAGGAGAACTCGGACGTGAGCTGCTGCATCAGGCCGCACCCACACCCTCCTCATTGCCCCCGCTCAGCTCCCAGGCACCTTCCTATCCGGTGGGAAACGCTGAATCCTTTCCAGACGAGGCTCAGAGAAGGAAATGAACTTGCCCAGAGCTGCACAGCTTTCAGACCGATAGACCCAAACCCAAACCTCCCGGGCAGTCTGACACTGTAAGACCGGACCCTAAATCTCCAGCACGTAATTTAACGGTAGCCCAAGCCTGGTGGGGTGCCGGGCGTGGGTGTCGAGCGCCGCCTGGCCCTTCCTCAGGCGGCCCCGCACGTTGGTGTTCACAGCCCCGTCCCCAGGCCGCGGGCCTCGGCCCCGCTCTGTTCTCTTAAAGCTTGATGGGAGTTCCCGAGGGCTTGGCTATGGGGGCTCAGGTCTGTCGGTATCTGTAGTATTTGCGAGTAAAACTGATAAAACGTAAGACTCTTTTATCCATTAAGTTCCAAATGAGCACAGGGATAAGCCCATTGTATAGGAACACATTTGACCTCTTTTGGAAAAAAAATAATCCTATTTTTCAAGAGAAAAGTAGCGTGAAGATTCACCTTGTTGTCCATGTTTGCAAACCTGTTTAATGTCTGGCTTAACAGGAAACAGCGGAGTTCTCGCATCTGCGTCTGCTTTCGATCTGGTGCCTAGGAAAAGAAGCCTGGCCACACGTGAGTATGTGTTTGGAAATTAAGAGGTGCGTTATTGGTTGTGGGTGTCATTCTTTAATAGTACACCAAAACTCGCCAAGAGGTCCTTCCTTCAAGGTAAGTTGCGGTAATGAACTATCTCGTCCCTGTTCTGTTCAGTTCCATGGGTCTACCCTGAACTTTGAATGGATTTTTTGCCCACGCGTGATTTTGTAACATTCCAAAATGTCGTGAAGAGGCCCTGGAAGTAGCTCAGGGTCCAAGGAGCACAGGTTATAACTGCTGAATTGGGTGAAAAGCTGCAGAATGGGGTTTACATCTGCTTTCTTGACTCTGTGCTTCCTGAGGAAAGGGAGTGGGGGGAGAGGGAGGGAGGGGGCGGGGGGGGGTCGTGACTGGACTCCAGGCGAGCTCCCAGACCAGCCTCAGGCCTCAGAGGCCCTTCCGCCTCGGTGGGAGCGGAGCCGCTGGGCCCCAGACAAGCTCCCGTGTCTGCAGACTTCCCCACCCTGCAGCAGCAGCCCAGGCCTCCGGGTCACTTTTCCGTAACATTCGTGCCTTTAAGGTGGGCTCTCGAGGGGGTCCCCAACTGTGCAGACATGTGCTGTCCTTGCCTTGAGTCTAGACGTCACCACTCCTGTGGTCTGATGATCACCCCTCTGCCCAGCATGGTCTCGACAGGAAAGCAGCCTCCCCCAGAGCTCACGGAGGAAGGTATCGGGGTGTTTCTGGAGCGAGGGCGGGGTTCCGGGCACTGACAAGGATGGGGAAGCGTCCAGGGACGGACAGGGTGGGAGCCAGTGCCCCCTGGCTGGGAGGGGCGGGGGAAAGGGCCAGGCGAGCATCAGCCAGGCAGGAGGGGCAGGACGGAAGCACCCCAGCCTCCCCCTCTCTGCTCCTGCCCTCCAGTCCGCTTCCAGCGTCTCCCACGGGCTGAGCCCAGCAGGAAGCACGGGAGCCTCGTCCCTGCAGGCAGCCTCCCGAGGCACATGGCCGGGCGGCGGGAAGGAGGGATCTGGCCGGGGAAGTGAGAGTGGCCTGCTCGGCTTCAGGCTTCTGAATACCGCTGTCAAAGCAGAGCAGGCACCCACCGGAGCCGTCGAAAGAGCTCGAGGGGGCAAGCCTCCGGTCCCAGCCCTGTCTCAGCCCCACGAGACGCCCAGCGGGCATGCGGCAGTGGGCTCCTGCAGGCTCTCTGTGGACCGCCGTCCTTCCCACCCGGCCTGTCCCGGCGCCCCCGCGGAGCCCTCACGGACACCCAGTCGTGCTCTGTTGGCCTCTCCGTGACTCACCGTGACTATGCACCAGGCGTGGTGTCAGGTAAGCTCCCATCTGAGCCCAGGCCCCAGACTGCTGCCCACAGAGGAGAGCAGCGAGGCGGTAGATGGCAGTGCCTTGAGGAGCGAAGCTGCGCTGTCAGCGGCTGCTTGCCTGGTCCAGCCTGGTGAGGCCAGAGGACACTGGGCCGAGGCCACAGAGCCCCAGGGCCAAAGTCCAGCCTTGGGCAGCCCTGGGCCACTGACCTTGCCCACCTGCCCGTGCCTCTGTCTCCTGCCTGTGAGACTGAGAGCCCTTCTGGGTGAGGCTTAGACTTCCCCCAGCTCTAACCACGCCCCAGCCCCGCAGGGGGTGTGGACACTGGGCCTTTGTCTTCTCTTGGACGAGCCACCAGAACCACATCCGTGCTCTAAGATTTTGTGGACAACCCACTCCTTCCCCTTGGCCCCGTGCACTTGTTGGGCTCAGCAGATGTACCATTCTGACGTCGCACTTAGAAGACTTCCTCCATCTGGATTTCTGCAGCCCACAGGGAATCATTTGCCAAACGCACGTTTGACAAAGCATGGGCCCGCTTCGCTGGGTCTTGTGGCGCTGATAAAACCCACCTTTCCCCTGACGACTTGCGTCCTGCCCACGCCTGCCTTCTGGTCGGGACGAGAGGCAGAACCACGCTGGGTGGAGGAGGCCCTGGGCTTCTGCGCCCACGTGGGCTGTGCTGATGCCAGGCGGGATGGCAGAGGACGCACAAGGCCAGGCTCCTCTGAAACTGTGGCCGTGAATAGTAACATGTGGTATTAATAGAACACACAACAGGGGTCAGTGGTACAACGGGAAACCATTCATTTCCAACGTCAGGCCCACGAGTGCGACGGGAGGAACGTTTGCAAGCTGCTGCTCACGCTTTGAAACCTCGCTGCTGCTCGCTCTTCAGGAGCCTCGGGACAGCTGACGGGGGCGGGAGGGGTGCGGGGGGGGGCAGTGAAGTCAGGAGGGTTTAGAGGGACCAGAGGAGTGGCAGCTGTCCCTGCTTCCGCAAAACTGCTTCACGCAAGGGATTAGCATGCTGCCTTCCCCTGAATGCGGCTTTTAAAGATACCGCGTAGTTTTCTAAAATCACGGCAACATATACCTGATTTAAACCTCACTGATTTAACCGCACAGTTCTGCGGCATTGTCACATTGCGGTTAGACCTAGACCTTCTCTGGAACTTTTTCATCTTCCCAGGGGACCCTCTGTCCCCACTAAACACAGTCTCTTCCCCCAGTTCCTGACACCCCCACCCCCCGTTTTACTTTCTGTCTTTACAAATTTGAGTCCTCGCTCCACGTAGCTTAACGTCTTCAGAGTTTATCCAGGTTGGGCCCATGTCGGTGCTTCATTCCTTGCGAAGCTGAGTAATACCCGCTGCGCGAATGTGTGGACGGACCATACGGTGCTTCTCCGGTCAGCCACGGATGGCACTTGACTTGCCTCCCCCTCTTGGCTGTCGTGAAGAGTGCCCCCTGGGCATCTTTGCTGTAAACACCTTGTCGTAGGTTGGATAATTGGCAGCCTGCGATGTTGTCTGGCCCAGCTGTCCTCAGTCGACAAGGAGGGATCAGAGGATATGATGGAAAACTCACGGACTTTGAAGCCAAAACAGACCTGGTTTCAAATGCTTGCCTGGCCGGCTGCAACATCAGGCAAGTGTAATCCTCCCCGGCCTCCATTTGTCCATCTGTGAAATGGGAATCGTGGTCACTGCTGATTGCTGTGCCAGCATCCGCACTAGCTTCCTGGTCCCTGCAAGAGCAGTAATTTTTTTCGACTTTCTACCCTCTCCCCAGGTGACTGGCAGGTGCTGGGGCTCTCACATCTCAGGGATGAGGCCTAATTAGCGGACCCTACCCCTGGCCCATGATTTGGGACCAAGGCTTCAGCCGGTCAGCTCTTGGCAGTTCCCTGGCAGCTGTTGCTGCGGTGGGGGTGGGCGCCTACCAGTGTGGTGTCCCATCAGATAGAGGAAGGGCTGATTGCCGTGCAAGTGGGGCTCCCTCGCCTAGGAGCCAACAGGAAAGCAGGTTTCCCAGGTGCCACCTGCAGCCATCCTGCCGCCCCCGGGAGCTGGCCTGCGGACAGAGCCCAGGCTGGTGGGAGTGGGGGAGGCAGAGAGGTAGAGCTGGGCCCTTCCATCCCTCCCTGTGCACACACAGGCATGCTCGTAGGGGCACACACACACACAGTCCCCTCAGTACATCTGTGGACTTAGACTGTCCGTAGACAAACAAAACACATCCCGCTAAAGAACAGTGGTCTTTCCTGAAGGTCAACCGGTGATGAGGAAAGCGCCCGAGGGGGCTGCGTTTACTGTCCCAAGGTCAGCCAGAAGGGCATATGAGTACGAGACCAGCACCCCTGCCCGAACACAGCCGTGCCTCTGTGAGTCTGTGCTCACATGCGGGGGTGCCCTTGCTCCCACGGCTGACACACACAGTCAGGTTTAGAAGTTCCATCGCAAAATCAAAGCCGGCCTTGTTGATGCATAGCTCTGAAACACCTGCCCTGCTGGCCAGTCACCGGAGTATTACTTCAACCTGACGCAAGATGAGGCCGAGCGCAGGGGCTGAACAGAGAAGCCGCGGGGGGCTGGATCTAGGTGTAGCCGGTGCACAGCCGCTGTCGACTCACCTACTTGCAGGAAAAGCAAGAGCTGTCTTGGGGCAGCTGGAGAGCTCTGAGTACGGTCCATGGAGCAGCCCAGGGCGGCGGGGCGATTGTGCTTCCCTGATTTTGATCCTTGTGCTGTGGTTCCAAAGGGAACCCCTCGTTTTTAGGAAATGTACGTGATGCCGTTAAGGGAAAGGCGGATCTTGTCTGCATCTGCCTCTGCGTGTGCGCGTGCGCGCGCGCGTGCGTGTGTGCGTGCGTGTGTGCGTGCGTGCGTGTGTAGCAGGGAGAAGGGAACAGCAAATCAGGTAACTACTCATACCTGGGGAATCTAGGAGAAGGGCACCCTGAGAATTTCCGTGCTCCTCTTCGATCCGTCTGAGGTCCTCGCGCCGGAAGAAAAGAAAGGGGTGCGGTGTCCAAGGGGCGCCCTCGGAGAAAACAACGCGGTCAGGGGGCGGGGCGGAGGTGAGCGGCTGGTGGGGCCGGCGGGGAACAAGCGGCTGCGCAGAGCCTGCAAGTCCAGAAGGGGCTGCACACTCACGGCCGTGCCCCCATCGCTGGGTTCGCCAGACCCGGTGTTAGTGTCGGTTTGAATCACCGCAGCCACCCTCCCGTGGTGTCACCGTAGGCCCCACAGGGGCTGACAGATTGGAGGACGTGTGAGTGGGGCGCGGCTCGCGGGGCGGGGCACACAGGCGGAGATGGAGAGCGGGTACTTACCCAGAGCGCAGGGGCCCTGTGGTCTCACGCCGACTTTCACGCACTGCACACCGCAGCCCCACGGCGACTGGGTAAAGCCTGTCTTTCCATCTCACCCAGGTTTCGACACCTCAGAACCAGACCACTGCCTTTCTCATCATCTGCTCAAGAGACACGGTTGACCGAGACTTCGGACTCGGGCAGGGCGCCTTAGGTAAGGGGGGGTGACTTAAATCCCCCCACTGACCCACTTCTAGGAGGGTCGTCAGATCACATGGTTATCCGTATTGTCATCTGTATGTTTAACTTTGCTTTTTGCCGGGTGGTTCCTTTAGGGCTGCTTCTGCGGCACATGGAGGTTCCCAGGCTAGGGGTCAAATCAGAAAATCAGAGCTACAGCTGCCGGCCCACACCACAGCCATGGCAACACAGGATCCGAGCCATGTCTGCGACCTACACCACAGCTCACGGCAATGCCGGATCCTTAACCCACTGAGCAAGGCCAGGGATCGAACCCGCGTCTTCCTGGATACGAGTTGGGTTCATTATTGCTGAGCCACAAGGGGAACTCCCTAACTTCGCTTTTAGAGGTTTAAAGAATAGCATCGTGAGTTGGGGTTCGCTTGGGACCAAAGGAAGAACGCCGCCCTCTTCCTCCTCCTCACGCCCTCCCTTCCCCCACCCGCACAGGCGAGCACTGCCGCCGGGCCTCGGGCCAAGCTCTGCTCCGTAGCAGATGGCTTCCTTCTCTGCCTGGAATGACTGTCTCCCTGTCCATGTCCTCTGGCCACGCGGGCCGGTGCCCGGGCCCAAGTCAAGGGCGTTTCCTCCCTCGACCTTCCTCACTCCCAGAGACAGAGCTGCCTGCCGTGACCGTGGCACTGGGCGCCCCTTTCAGGGCCTTCTCTCAGGCTCCGATGTCATTCCCTTGCCTCCTGACTTGACTCTCAGCTTCTTGCTTGCTGGCCGCACGCTGTGTGAGATGCAGGGATAATTCACGTCCAAGGCGGGCAGCCTGTTCTTTCCCAGATCACCAGCGGGTTTGATGTTTCTGGCAAAAGTGATGAACGGGCAATATTACATATGTATGTAATACACGCACTTGACCGCTAAGTTTCCTCTCACTTGCCAGCCCCTGTGAATAAGACGTGGATGCGGGTATATTGCGTTGAGAGCGTCGTGGGGCCGTCCCTGGTGTCTGCAGGGAAGAGCAAGGTCATGGACTAGCACTGTCCACCCTGGTGGAAGGACAGGCCGCCAGCTATGATTTCCTATTGCTGATACCTGACACCTGCAGTAGGATGGGCCTTTCAACTTGAATCCGGCTTGTTCCTGAGCCCCCCACCCCCACTTACCGCATCCCTGGGGTAATTTAAAGCAGAGCTTCTCCGAGCCACCTGTGCCCACATCACCAGGCATCTAGCTGAGATGCAGATTCTAGGGCGGTGCAGCTGGGTGGTGCTGAGATTCTGCATTTCTGACCCGCTCTGGGTGATGTCGCAGAGCCCCACGTGGGGTAACCAGGAACTCAAAGTAAATGTATAACGAGAACTTAACCAAGAGTTCCGAACATTCTAATGATAAAGGGACACTAGCTACCCCTCTGCTGTTTAACAACTGGGGGCGGCTCAGGGGCCCATCCCTGTCCTCCGTCATTCTGCCTGGCACCCCCCCCATGGACACTGCCGGGTCACGCTCGAACCCTTGCCGCCCCACTTTGAGGCACTGGATGCCTCCAGGCAGCCCTCCGGATCACTCCTCTGCCCCCTTCGCCCTCCCCTCTCCCTGGGGACCGGTCACGTGGTCTGTGTCAGTGGCCCTTGCTCTCTGGCTCCTGGCTGGGGGCGGCCATCGGGGGCAGCCGCCAGAGCCTGGGGAGACTGCAGCGGGCCGCATTCCCTGCGGAATGGCTCGCCTCCTGGAGTAGGTCCACAGAGCCCAGCGTGCGGGCGGCCGAGGGGGGAAAGCCGGGGCTGTTGCCCTACCCCGCTGTTAGCGTTACGTTCCTGCTCGGTGCTATGTTTTATTCGTTCTTTCTATTAAACCTCTTAAATTCCAGCTCAGGTCCCTCCCTCATGAAGCCTTCCTGGATTATTTGAACCTTCAACAATCTCCTTCTTTCAGCTCACTCAGCAGGTAACGTAGCCCCCTATTTGGAGCCGTCTTCTCCCTTTGTCCAGCTGCCTCTAAGGATGCGTCTGGACGGATCTCCACAGCTGGACAAGGGACTTCAACTCACTGTCCGGGACTGAACATCTCCCGTCTCCCACGGCACCGGGCACACGCTGGGCTCTTCCTGCTGACCTCAGGTAAACTCTCCCCTTTCGGGGCAGACTACAAAATGCATCTGGAACTCAAAGAATGCACATAAATACTTTGAGAAAAACCCGTTTTTAGGTGTATTCTCCATTTCCATAATAAATATTTGGGGAAGTATCTGAAAACCAAAAAACATTTTTTTAAAAACTCAACTTTTCAAAGCAGCTTTATTGTGATACAATATACATACCATAGAATTCACCCATTAGAAGCATAAAATTCAGTGGGTTTTTTTGGTTTATTCACAGAGTAGAGCAGCCGTCAGCACAGTTAATTTTAGAACATTTTTGGTCCACTCAAAAGGAAACTCAGTTCCTACCTCAGTACCTTCCCTCATCTTGCTTTTTGGTTTTGAGCAGAGATTTAAAACACGGAGCAGAGAAAGGTCATTACAAGGGCAAACCCCTCACGATCCAGTTCTGTTCGCACTGCCCGTGGTTCTGATCACCCATCTTACTGTCTGCGTTTCAGGGGAGCTGGGTTCAGATGGCAGGAAAACGAACCTGGCTTTGCCACGCTCCAGTTCACCTGCCTCCTTGCACACCTGAGTTCAGGAGCCTCGTCCCTCCACCAGAGGGCGTGGCAGCATGGATGCCAGCCGCACCTGGGCTCTGCCAGGTGTTCCGACCGCAGCCCTTTGGAAGGTAAGGGCTGGTTTCTGCCGGTCTGGAATGAGCCTAAGGAGCTCAGCCCCCTGTGTTGAAATCGAGCCGGGAAGGAAGCTTTCATTCATGAGCCAACTGCAGACGTGATTGATTCAGTAGGCGAGGTGCGGACACAAAGGAAACATTATGTGTTGGTGATGATGACAATAATAACACCGCCCCGCACTGACTCTTTGCAATGTGCTCGGCAAGGCGCTAAGAGTATTACACGCGTATCTTATTTAATCCTCCCAACAGCCTTCTGAGTCGGACCTTATTATTTTGCCCCATTTGCTGATAAGGACGCTTAGAGAAAGAAGAACTTACCCAGAGGATCCTTCTTGATTTTTTTTTTTTTTTTTTTTTTTGGTCTTTCTATGGCTGCACCTGCAGCATATGGAGGGTCCCAGGCTAAGGGTCCAGTCGGAGCTGTAGCCGACGGCCTACACCACAGCCACAGCCATGCGGGATCCAAGCCGTGCCTGCGACCTACACCACAGCTCACGGCAACGCCGGGTCCTTAACCCCCTGAGCGAGGCCAGGGATCGAACCTGCGTCCTCGTGGCTCCCAGTCGGATTGGTTTCCGCTGCGCCGCGGCGGGAGCTCCTCCTTCCTGGTCTTAGGAAGAGTATGATGATCTGCCTGGAAGGAGGAAGAGGCCAGTGTGAACTGAATGATCTCCTGGAGGCTTCTGAGCTGTGGCCTTAGAGAATTCAGAATCACAGGCTCCCCTCGAATAAAACACTGGATGCTTTTAAACCCAACACGGGGCACGTCTGAAACGAGAGCTCCACACCCTGGGAGGCCTGTCCCCATCGGCCTGCATGGGTGTGGCCCCAGTAACCACCACGTCCTTAACATCTACATTCTGAGAGGCCAGTGCCCCCCTGGGCGTCTCCCCGTCCGAGGGTTCCCTGATCCCCTACCTGCAGCATGGCCCGCGGGGCAGCCCGCAGCCCTCCTCTCTGGCCCAGGCCCCTCCCACTGTCAAGGAGACAGGTGTTGGTGTGGTCAGGGGCAAAGTCCCAGGTGGCCCAGAACAGCGTCCCTTCGAGGCTCCTAGGACCAGGAGGTGGGACTGTAGATGCAGAAGAAGGGAGGGGGAGCCCCGACTGCCTTTAAATGGGGTGCTCCTCACTCCCATAGCAGTGCGGCAGGCTGAGCTATAAAGTCTGTGCTGGAGCTGAGGTCTTGCGACCTATGCAGATGCCCAGGAGCCCCAGCGTGCTGGCCCGGGAGTGTGCATCCCCCACTTCTCCACGGCAGCTCGGTCCCCTACAGTGGCCTCCCCCGAGGCGCCCGCTCATCTCAGGGCCTGCGGCCCCTTCCCGGGTCCAAGCGTATCCCCGGCGGGCCTCGTGGATGCTCACGGTCAGGGGACTAACACGGTTAGGGAGCCGCCTTCCACGGTCAGGCAGCCTTACCTTCCGGCGGAGGAAGGAAAAGCTGTAAGTGGTAGATGAGCAGTGCCGACAATTTATAAGATACAGGTAAGTAGAAGAAGAAAAAGAATCGCTACCGAAGAGAAGCACTTGGGACTGTGGCATGGGGCCGCCCCTTTGGAAAACAGCCCGGCAGAGCCTCAAACAGCGAGACCTGGAGTGACCAGGCACCCGGCAGGTCCACCCCGCGGCCCCCTGGGCTCACCCCTCCCTGGTCTGGACCCCAGGCGCTGGCATGTTCAATCCCTGCTCAGCGGCCACTCTGTCGGTACCGTTCCAATCAGCAGTGAGTCATCCCACCGGGACGAGGACACAGGGTGGGTGCTCACGGCTTCAGGACCTGTCGCTGTCCACTGGAAAGTCATTCCTCCCCAGATCAGGTAGCGCCTGACCAGCACCTCGGCACCTTCCCTGGGCTGGGAGGCGCCCACGTCCTCAGCTCTGCAGGCTTTCCTTCAGGTCCGGGGCTGCTGGTCCAGCCGCCAATGCCAAGAGCGAGTTTCCTCGTTAGACACAGCGAGTGAGCTGGGGTGTGTGTGTGTGTGTGGAACGGGCAGAGTGTGGGTACCAGGATAAAATCTGACCTCCGTGCTCTTGGCTCAGCAGGTTCTGTCCCGCGTCCCCTCGCTGACGGACCCCAGGGCCACGTGACATGCCTGCCCACCGCAGACTCAGCAGACGGGCTGAATGGAGGAAGGTCATTCCCATGGCGCGTCCCCGAGACCCGACTCCCCGGTGGAGACCCTGCCAGCAGCACGGCCCCCAGGTAATGGCCTTGCGGGACTCCCGGGCCTCGAGGTGCCCAGCAAGAGCACTGGGGGGGCTGCTGCTCAGGAGGGCGGACAACGATGTTGGTGTCAGGGTCTCAAACCTGACTCTGCGGCTGTGTGTCACCGAAAATTCACGTAACCTCTCTGAGCTTCTGTTTTCTCAACTGCAGAAGGGAGCTTATGCTGCTTTCTTTAGAGAGCTGTTGTGAGCGTTAATGGCCAGACCCCCGGAGCGAGAACAAATGACGCCGGTTCAGCACGCGTGCTGCGCGCCGTGCTCCGTGTAAGGAGGTGGCAGGCTCACGCACTCACACAGGCTCACCGCCCACCCCCGGGGCTGTTGACTAAGCTCCTGCTCTGTGCTTGGCGTCCCCGGGGATACGGAGGTGGACACCACGACCTCCGGGCCTCGTGTGGCTGACAGTCTCATGCACGAGGCAGAAAGCAAGCAGACAAGGACAGAACAGAGACAAACCATGTGTCACCTGTGGCGAGTGCCGCCGCGACAGACAACCCACACTCACCCCAGGGAGCAGATGGAGGGAGGGCCAGCGGGGGGTCGGGAGGCCTCTGGAAGGGGTGCCACCTGGCCCAGAGCCGAAGGGCGGGAAGAAAGCGGCCACACCGGGTTCTGGAGGGGGGCCTCCCCACGCCAGGGCGGTGCTTACGAGGTGTTCAAGGGCCTTGTCCCGTGGTCGCCAGGTCAGGACAGGGGCCCGGGCACACAGCCCCCACCTCTCAGACTCTCCTGGCCCCCCTCGCCCTGGGGGACAAGGTGCTCTTCGGCCTGAGCCCGCACCGGGCCAGGGTTTCTCCGTGGTGTTGATGGCAGGGGTGGGAGGGGAGAGGGGAAAGCAAAAGAGAGCCTCGAAGGCCGGCTGGTGGCTGAGCGGGAGCTGACGCCCTGGTGGGCACAAGGTTGAGGCTGAGCGAGGGCGTGCAGCCTCATGACATCAAATTACCAGGCACAACGGGCGTGCCGGGCACCCTGAAAGGCGTGCCGTCCTGCTCCTCGTGGGCAGCCTGTCTTGTTCCCCTGAAAAATCATTGCTTTAATGTCTTGACAAAATGCCTCTCCTCTGGGACTTCCAAGCAGCACAAAGCTGGGTGGGGGGAGTCGGCAGTCTTCATCTCCTCTGCCGTCCTCCTGGCCGGTGGGGGGAGCGGGCAGCAGTTGCGTCGGGGGCAGGGCCCTTCGCCGCTTCGGCCTCCATCTCTGGGTGAGCGCATGTCCGCGCAGCTTCTTGGGCTCACCTGCTGGGGAAGCTCTGGGGGGACGTGCCCCCCAGTAGCTCACTCCGGCTGCCCCGTGGGGCTGTCTTTCAGGGGCTCCCCCCCCCACCCAGTGGTCAGCAGGGTTTCAGAGGAGGTTCCCCCCATGGGACCTGCCTGCCAGCAGCTCAAGCTGAGTCGGCCGTGCCGAGGTGCCAGCGTGGGGCTGGCCGCATCAGCAGCCGCTTCCGTGTGCAGTGAATCTGTGCGCCTCGGCAGATTCTGAGTTCTGCCGCCTTCTTCCGCAGGCCTTTGATGCTGCCCTTAGCAAGGGGTGGGGGTTGAGGAGGGGTGGCCAGGAGGGGCTTGTCACCCTCTGGTTACCCCCAGACCGTGGCGAGCAGGAACCAGGTGTCCAGAGCCGATGCGAAAGGCCAGAAAGTTCTCAGCACCATGGAAGGCCCAGACTTGCCTGGGAGCGGCCCCCAGGATGGGGCAGAAAGGAGAGAGCTGACAGCACGACCTTGGAGCCCAGGGCTGCGGACAGGGGGTGCGCAGGGTGGGCCTTCTCTTGCTCAGCTGGCCTGCTCCCCTGCCCACATTTCTCAGCTCTGCTCCCTCGGATGCCCCCGCGCTGTCGTCCTCAGTGACCGTGGCTCCAGCGTCTGGAAGCAGCCCCTCCATGCTGGTTCTGCTCAGGCCGTGCCCTCTGCCCAGAATTCCCTTCTCTAGCTCCCTGCTCTTCTTTCTTGAGCCTCTGCATGGACCTCACCATCCCTCTGTCCCCAAATTCTGTCCCTGACTTTCCCCTCGGGGGTCCACCCTGGATTGTAAGGACCTGCCCCCCTTTTCCGCTGTGTGCGGTCCGTTTGAAGTTGGAGCACTTCCTATTGTTACGAGATGGCTGTGGTGCTCCAAGCGTCACCTCCTCTCCTGACAGTGTCCCTAGAAGACCGGGAGGAAGGAGGCTTCCCTTTGAATGTCTGTCCCTCCCAGAGGGCTGCAGACATTCCCTAGAAGCAGCCTTCCTGTGTCTCATTGTCACAAGCGGGTCAAGCGGCTGCCCTGGACAGGGACAGGGCGGGCAGAGGAGGGAAGGGTGGAGGAGAGAGTGGAGGGCAGGGAGGCGGTGACGGGCGGGCGGAAGGGCGCGCGGCCGGACGGGCTATTTTGCCTGGGTCTCCCGTCAGGCCTGCTTCGTCGGGATGGGATGGCAAACTCTATGGGGATTGTGACCAGGACGCTGGCAGGCAGGAGGCCTGGATGCCCGCTCTGGTCTGGAATTGAGGAGACACTGCCGGAAAGGCCGCGGGTCCGCCCAGGCCGTCAGCCTCCCCACTTCCCGGGCCTTCCCGCCGGAACCCTCACGCTCCAGCTCAGACCTGCCCCCCGGCTCGCGGGCAGATCCACTCCACAGCGGGGGCTGTCAAGGCGAGGTGCCCTCTCCCAGGCTCTCTGGTGGTTGGGGGGTCTTCTGACCCAGTTCCCTCCAGGAAGACACAAGGGAAACTGCTTCCGGCTCAGTGCAAAAAGGACCCCTTGGCCCATAATCTGCTTTGGACGCGGCCGTGAGACAGGACGTGATGCCTGCGTCTCGGGCGCCGTCCTGTAGCCTGAGGACGAAATGCCAACAGGCTGAGGATGGACGCCTGGGCCTTGATAACATCATTCAGCCACAAGCCTGGAACTCACTGTGTGCTTCCCCAGACGGAGATAATTACCCAGCTTATGTGTATGGAGCTGAGACATCGCCCCGAGCCTCCTTTGGGAGTGGCTGCAACGCTGGGATCGGAGCCGTCACAGAGACTCAGAAATCAGGATGGCGGGGAAGGGGGGTGCGTTTTGTGAAGACGGGCTCGTGAGAAATGCCAACTTTCTATTGCTTATGTCAGGTTGGACGTGTGCCCAGCCCTCCCAAACTGCACAGGACCGAAATCAAGGGTCCCCTCCAGGAGGCGTCGCAGTCAGCGGTGGAGGGAGACTCCAGCGGCGAAGCCGACGTCAAAGACTCGGGACGCGCAGGAGGCGTGGACCGAGTCCTTTACCCGCGTCCTGTTCGGGGTAACTCATCTGAAAGCCCACTCTTCCCTGAATATCTGCTCTCTGGGGACGGGTGGTGTCTCCATGACACCATCCACTTAAGAAGATGTTGTTGAGCCCAGATGAAGGCCGAGATCTGGTCCCAGGAAACGGAGGCCCGACAGCAAGGAAACGCACCCGGACCCTGTCCTCCAGCAGCCTCCACGCTGGCCGCTGAACTTGAATGCGACCAGGAAACCCGCATCTTTAGACAAACCTGGCAGATCCCACGGTGGCCGTGAGATCCAGTTAACGTCCCCAGTGATGAGACACGTGGGTCTTACCGCCACTCTGGGGGGGGGTGAGCCTTGCTTCTGGGGATCGCCTGGCAAGCGTGCAGCAGGTCAGCGGATCAGGAGCAAACTTCAGAGGGGCCCACACAGGAGAGCGGTCAACGGAATACCTGACCTGTGCACGCTTCTGAACGTGCTGTGGTCATAGGCGCCTGGGAAAGACTGAGGAACTGTCCTCAGCTGGAGGGCACCAGCAGCCGTGACAACCAAAGGCAACACGGGGCCCTGGGCTGGATCTCGAGAAGAGAAAGGACATCAGCAGGAAAAGATGCAATCTTCATAGCGTCTGTCCTACCCGGGTTAGTGTCTTGGTTTTGCTGGTGTGGCTGCAGGTGTGTCAGATGTGGGCACTACAGGATGTTAGGTACAGACGAGTGAAAACTTTCCTTGTGATTTTTGAGGCTTTTCTGTAAATCTAAAATTATTTCACAATAAAAGGTTTTAATAATACAATGTGATTAATCCTCTGATAAAAGAATTGTAGGTTGGAGTTCCCATCATGGCGCAGTGGTTAACGAATCCGACTAAGAACCATGAGGTTGCCGGTTCAAACCTGGCCCTTGCTCAGTTGATTAAGGATCCGGCATTGCCATGAGCTGTGGTGTGGGTCGCAGACGTGGCTTGGATCCTGCGTTGCTGTGGCTCTGGTGTAGGCCGGTGGCTACAGCTCTGATTAGACCCCTAGCCTGGGAACCTCCATATGCTGTGGGAGTGGCTCAAGCAAAGACAAAAAGACAAAAAAAAAAAAAAAAAAGAATTGTAGGTGCTTTGGGGCCACATACCCTCCCCGCCCCCCGCCTACCTGCCACCTCATTCACTCCTCCATCCAGTCACTCAGCTGAGTTTTACTGAGCACCTGCCACCTGCTGGGCATGGTGCCACAAGCTGGGGAGAGCGAGGTAAGCAGGACCCCGTGAAAAACACTCAGCTCACCGTCCTGTCTTTTCCACCTGCCCCCACACAGGCCGTGCTCCAGACCAAGGAGTAAGCACGGGCTGCAAATCCCTGTCCACAGAGGGTGGACTTGCAGGCCAGGGGCGGGCAAGGACCTTGGCTGCTGTAAACCAGAGGCACTCTGGGCGTACTGTTCCTGCCGCAAAGTAAGCACTATGGGTCCGCTGCTAATCAGACCGTGCGACACATCCGGCAGGAAGTGGCTGCCGAGTGCTGACTGATGGCTCAGGCTGCGGTGTTGCTGGAACGCTGAGGATGGGAGACGGAGGAGACGGGAGCGTTCCCAGGACCCCTGTGGGTGAAGTTTCCTCTGAGACTTGCTTTGGCGTCCTCCCCGTCCAGTCATCCAGCCATGAATTGAGCCGAGATGTATTCCCTCCTTGAGCACCTGACCTAGGAAGCGGAGACGCATGAGCGTCCAGTTGGCGAGGGCTGCGTAACAGACCACCCCAAACTTACTTAGCCACGGTTCCCTGCGGGGGTTGCATGGTTCCTCCAGGCTCGGATGGCCTGGCTGGTTGCTGCTGGGCGCTCTCTTACTTTGTGGTCAGCTGGGAGCTGCCCGAGGTGGGAAGTTTTCATTCACATGTTGCGTGGTGGCCGGGCTGTTGGCTGGGGTATCTCGGGCCGTCTGTGGCCCTTGCTGTCCAGCAGGCTGGCCCAGGCTCCTTCACAGACATTCTCAGCAGCCTGAGAGCAGCCAACAGCGGCGCCTCCGCACAAGCGCTCGCATCATGTCTGCTCCGTCCCGGTGGGCAGAGCACGCCACGTAGCCGAGCCCAGGTTCGAGGATGAAAAACAGACTGGAATCTCAGTGGAAGGAAAGAATTATCCGATACAGTGGGGAGAAGAGACCCCAGGCACCGAGACGAGCCCCGGAGTGATGACACGGATTGCAGGGACCAGGGGTGACCTCACAGGGAGCTTGTGCGTGAGCCCAGCCCTGAGAGATGACTTCAGGTCCGTCCAGGAGAGAGAGGCGAGTTCATGCACCTGACTCATGCGACAAGCACCAGGAGGAAGAGATGCCAGGACGTGGCCATCCATGAGCCGGGCTGTCAGAGCGCCGGAGTGTGGCAGAGGGAGGGGGCAGAAGCTGGGAAGAGTCGTAGGAGGAGAGGAAGAAACGAGCCTAACGCGAGAAGCGATGTGACGTGGCCAGTAAGCAGACACAGCTGCCCAGCGGGGTGAGCTTAGCGCGCGACCCACCCTCCCTGGGCCTCGGACTCTCCGTCTGGGGGCAAGGATAGCGGCGATCGTCTCACACGGGTTTTATTTTTCAGATCCAAAAACCCTTACACTCTGCCACCTGTGTTTCTGACCTTCCAGCTATAGGTTGGAAGTTCCAACAGCCTCCCTCCTTGGGTTAATTGGCTAGAGCGGCTCTCGGGACTCAGGGGAACATTGTCCTTGCTGACTTACTGGTTTATAAAAGGATACAATTCCGGGCGTTCCCCTTGTGGCTCGGCGGGTTAAGAACCCAACAGTGTCTGTGAGGAGGCAGGTTCCATCGCTGGCCTTGCTCAGTGGGTTGTGGATTCAGTGTTGCCGCAAGTTGGGGCATAGGTTGCCGATGCGGCTCAGGTCCGCTGTGGCTGTGGTGTGGGCCTGAGTTGCCACTTGGATTCGACCCCTGGCCTGGGAAGTCCCACATGCCTCAGGTGTGGCCCCAAAAGCAATAAATAAATAAAAGGATATAATTCTGAAAACAAACAATCAAACAGACCTGACAACTGAGAAGCTGTTACAGTGGCTCCTCACACGTGACAAGCACAGCGTGAATTGCCGTGGTTTATCTGCCCTTGGCCAGGTGCCTGCTTTCTGAAGGCGCGGGCTGATGTAACGCTCACAGCAGCATCAGAGGCAGATGCAGAGATGGGCACCATAGGCTCGGCGAGGTTCAGAAAACGCCGGAGGCCACAGAGCCTGGGGCGGGGTCTTCCCGTGTCTGGCCCAGAGTTGGCACCGTGACCCCGCAGGGGCGTCAGCCCTGGAGTCGGCGGGAGGGACCTGCCATCGAGGAGCCTCCCTTTGGAACGGCTCTGTTTCGGGTCCATTTTTCTAAGAGGTTCTTACACATGAAAGAGGGAGCATTTCAATCACAAATCACTCCCACCTCCGCGTCCCCATGCGCCGGAGGGGTGGGAGGCTGCCTTCCTGTGCATGAGGGGCTGTGTTGGGGTTTTCCTGTGAAACTACTGTTTTCTCTAAAGTGGGGAGAAGTGTCTTGACTTGACCTTCTTTGGCAGCAGGCAGAACATTCTAGTAGCGGTGTAACCAAAAGGCCATGTCTCCATCAAGCCAAGGACGTCTGCGGCCAGCTCTTCCCGGCCTTCTCTCAGGGCCGATGTGCGGGGGCCAGGAGGGTGGCTGCAGAGGCCATGCTGGGGCGTGCCCATTCCATGAGTGTGGCGGGCTGGGCACCCGGGGAGGCTTCTCTTTTGGTTCCAGTCCAAGCAGAATGGCATTCGGAGCGGAGAGAGTTTATTTAAAGAAGCTGGAAGGTTAAAGCACTCGGCGTTCCGCGGAGTTAAAGCAGAGGCGTTTTTAAGCAGTCAAGGCTGGTCTGAGCTGGGCCGTGCGGGTCTCATAATTTTTCCTACACTCGGGCATCTCTTGATTCCAGAAAACCCAGCAAGTGCTGAGGGAGGAGGGAACCACAAACCCACAGCTCTGAGGCCGACTCTGGGCCGTACACCCTCCATGTGCCGCCCCCGAGCCCCCAGAACTCTGGAGGGCGTTTTTACTGCCCCTCACTCACACACCGGGACACCGCGGCCCTGAAAGTGGGGGAAGCCAGTGGCCCTGGGTCTCCAAGTGGCACGGGGCAGCGATGGGATCCGTGCCCCCGAGCTCCCGTCCGTCACCTCCCGGCATCGGCTGGCGCCCACAGGCTCACTCTCAGTTCTCCGCCTTGCCTGGGCTTCGGACAGGCCTCGTCAGATGCCTCAGCCGCTGCAGGCTCGGCGGGTCTGACCCTCACCCTGACTTTCACCGTGGAAGGGCCTCCCCCGCTCCTCTGCAGGAGGAGCCTGAGTTCAGACGGGCTCTGCCCCCGGCCCTGGGCCGCTCTTCCTGGGCTTTGTCCCCAGAATGCCACCTGGGGCCGGTGACACACGGACGTGGATGCGTAGCCGCCACCAAACCCCTGCTGATCTGAATCACCAAGGTAAGGCTTGGCCCCCTGGGGACCCCTGCCTTTCCGACCCCATGTTTCCACGATGCCGTGTCTGCCTGCCCTGCCCCTTGAGCCATTCCGGGCAGCTCCCCTGCCAGGCAGAGCTCTGCATTCACATGTGAGCAACGGGGGTGTCCAGGCTTCAGGGGTGCCTGCACCTGGCAGCAGGGTCAGGGATGCGCAGGCCAGGCCCCCCAGCAGCAAAGCGGGTCTGGGCTCTGAGGCCTGTGACCCCTTTTGCCAAGTCTCTGCCGTTTCCCGCACTGCAGGGGAGGGGACGTGGTCAGTGCGATTCCCACATGCCAGCCTGTGGCAGTTCTGGCGGAAGAGACAGGGCTTTGGTTTTGCTGCTTCTGCCTCCCTCTCTTTTCCCAAGTTATGGTCCCCAATACCAATTATGTCACCTCTTTTCTAAGACAGAATGCAGAGGCTGGCAAAAGAAGAAATTCTGGTAAGGCCCTTTGGGGGGAGCTCATTAAGGACCTCCTTCAGCCTCGCTCAGTTCCAGCCATCTCTGCGTCCTCACGACCCCCGCCCTGGCCTTTGCCCTGTCACCTCCCGGCGGACTTCCTGCCGTACCCGATCCGCACCCCTCGTCGCAGCCTGAGGCATGGCCCTGCGTTGGAGAAGCCACGGTCTCTTCTTAAAACCACCCCAGGGCCTCTCGTGGTCCTCAAGAGAAGACTCAAACTCTCCGGAGCACCCGGAGGGCCCTTGGAGATGGTTCGGGCTCCTTCCCATGGCCCTCCCCACCCCGAGCCTTCTGTGCTCCTGCCACGGCGGGGGGCGGGGGGCTGTGCCTCCTATCCCAGCTCCCTCTGGCCTCTGCTGGTCCCCCTTTCGTGACAGAGACCAACAGAAGGTGTGACACACACCCTTTCCTGCCCTCAGCCCGGGGCTTCAGCAGCATCCTAGCCAGGAGTTTCTCCTGACTCCCCGCACTGCACGCTTCCTCTGCCCTGTAGGGGCCTCAGCCCCTGGGCTGCATCTCCATGAGGGCAGGAATGGGGCTTACCCTGGACCCGGCTTCTCCACCCTGGGGCCCGGGGTGAAGGCAGCAGGAGCAGGGCTGCCCTCCCTGGGGAGCAGCTGGCCCTCCGACCCGCTGGGAAAGTTTGCTGCCAAAGCGGCCGCTTTTGAAGGCAGATGCTACCAAATGGTGGGAATTCTGTTTCCTCTGCCACTTGCAGAGAAGGCGCCAGGTCGCTTGCACAGGGCACTTTCAGGGGTCTAGGTCTTTTCTCTTCTTTGGACTAAAGTAACCAGGCTTGGGAGCTGGGCTCTCTGCGTCATTCCTCTTCCTGGAGTCCGAGTCCATGGGCGCCTGCGTGCTTCCGCATGGGGCTGCCCGAGGCTCCGGCTCACCCTTGTCTCCTGGCCCTGCTGTTTTTGCTGCGGTTAATTGGTTAGTTGGTTAATTGAGACTCAGCACTTGAGCTGCTGCTGGGGGCGAGCTCTCGGCTCTCCTGGGATTTATCGGTCCCGCCTGCGTGCTTTTCCTGCTCGGGGTGGAATATGATAAGTCATAATCACGGGTCCTGGCGCATTGTCTGTGCGCCTCTGTCTCTGGGCCCCGCCCTGTGTCCCCTTTGAAATGCGGCTAAGCCCCTGGTAGCTTTCAGATGACACTTAAGTTACACCTCTTCTGCATTCTTATCTCCTTTGAGTGGAGACGTGTTGACACGTTGGCAGCCTGGTGGCCTCTCTTGAGGAGCGTGTCCCCTGCATGACCTCTTGGCTCCTGAAGACGACGGCACCTGGGCCTGCGGATGGTGGGAGATGGGCGGGGCTCCCCCATCCCGTGTCGCCCCTAAGGTTCTCCTTTTGTCGGCGGGGTTGGGGGGGCCCCCAAGGAGTGAGGAGGGCCCCCAAGGAGTGAGGTAGGTGCCAGCTGCTGTCAGGTGCTGTCTTTAATTACGGTAAAGGGTACACAACATAAAATTTACCATTTCAACCGCGTTTAAGGGTGTCATTCGCTCGGTGGCGTCAAGTACATTCACGGTGTTTTGCAGCCGCCGCCACCCTCCCTCTTCAGAACGCTTCCAACTTCTCAACGGAGACTCTGTCCCCATCAGGCTGACTCCCCACAGGCTCACCCCTGGGTGCCGGCACCCACCCTCTGAGGCTGTCTCTGTGGCTCTCGCCGCAATGGTGCCCCCTGGCCAGGGAATCATGCGGTCTTTGTCCTCAGCGACAGCACAACGTCCCTGGGCGCATCCGTGTTGTAGCAGGTGTCAGAGCTTCATCCCCTTCTTTGGCCACATCGTCCTCCGCGGCAGGGAGGGACCACATCTTATCTATCCATCACCTCTCGAGGGACCCGGGCTGACTTCACCTTTTGGCTCTTGTGACGAATGCTGGCGTGAACACGTGTGTCTAAGTATCTGAGTCACTGCTTTTCGACCCTTTGGGTCTTACTCAGAATGGAATGGCCGGATCACGCGGCATTTGTGCTCCCTTTTCTGAGGAACTGTTTGCTCTGGTGCCTGCACCACTTGGCTTCCCCACTCCTCTTCACAGTCAGCCCCTCAGCTGCGGGGACGTGTCAGGGTCCCAGAGGTAGAGCTGTTTTTAAGGACCATACACAGCGCTGGTGGAGGCTGTGGGGAGCGGGCTCCCTCTGACACAGGCAGTGGGATTTTAAGTTGCCCCCACCTTTCTTAAGAGCAATACGTGCCAAAATTTAAACTGTTTAGACCTGTAGAGACCAATGCTTGCAGGAATTTGTCCCAAGTAAACATGCAGACTAGATCGAAAAGATACGTGTGTGTGTGCGCAAAGATGTCCATCAAATGCCATTAAGAACAGTAAAATTAAATCCATAGACAAATGGATAACAAGCGAAATGTCCATTTAACCGTCAGTAGACACGTGGCTTTCAAGTTGCTGATTTATCCATGTGATGAAATACTATGCCGGGAACTTTAGGTGTCCCGACAGAGAAAACGACCACGGTGTGATGTGCTGCTTTTGCGCATTACCGAGCAGTGGGATCCCGTTTTTGGACGTACCTTTTGAGGTAGAAGACCTGAATGTACAGCTGCAGAGAGAGATAAATATGTCTTTTTATGTGTGTGTGTGCATATGTATGTTTTGTACTTCAAAGTATAACCACTGTCTTGGCTAATGAATACCTCCCGTCCCCTTCTGTGTCGCCCTCATCCAAACTGGAAAAATTCTGCCAACAAGAGGCACCCTTATTTAGTGGCGGTGTCAAGGTGGCCTTTCAATAGCACACTCATTCTGCTGCCTCAGAGTCAGCCAGGAAAGGGAAGCGGGGGCGAGCGAGAGAAGAGAAAGGAAAAGCCAAGTGTTTGCGTAAGCACCTTGGAGGTTCTGAGCTCAATAAGGCAGGTGTGCCGTGGGCTGCCTCGGGACCACAGGGGCCAAAGAGGCAGTCAGAGCACTAATTAAAATGTGCCAGATTGCTGAAGCGCCATCAGATCCAGCTGCAGAAACCCAGAGGTCAGAGTGCATAAAATGCGGATTTTTCCATAATTATTTAAATATGTGTTAATGAGTACTGCGAACACAGAGTATGTCCATTAAAGGATGAAAAATACAGGGAAATTGAAAAGGAATAACTTGGACTGTGGGGAAAACACTTACTCAGGGATCCAACCCCCCAATTTCTATTTTGGTTCCAGTCCTGCTGCTCAGAGTAAGACACCCAACCACTCTGGGGCTCCGCTTCCTCATCTGAAAATGAATGTCGGGGGGACCCGCTACGGAGCTCCTCATCATCCTTAAACCTGCCAGCCCCCCAGACTTAACGACATCAGACGAAGCATTGCATGCAGAAAGGGAGCTTGCAGGACGATTACGGAACTTCGTGTGTTTTCTTAGCAATATAAGTGGAGCAAAGGCCCTGGTTTTTAACCAGAGGAATTGAGAATACAAATGAGCCATTCAGAAAACTCAGAGAAAAATGTGATGGAGGGGGTGGGGCATCAGAGCCTGGTGCCATTAGCCCCCGGTTCCTGTTGTCCCCTCCCCTCGAAGTGCCAGCTTGGTCTGGGGTCCGCTTAAGGAGGGGCATTTCCACCCGTCGCTGGAGGAGAGGCGGAACCAGGGGATGGCATTTCCATCATTTTTCTTCTCGAGCAAGGAAAGAAAAAAAAGAAAGAGCGAGCCCAGTGCAAGACTGCGGCATTCCACGCCGTTGACACCTCGCCTTTGACTGGAGCTGCTGCTTCCAAAATAAAGAAAGTGGTGATTTCAGGGTGTATTTTTGCCTGCGTTTTTGAGGATGTTTGGGGCCTTTCATCTCCTTTGAAGGCGCGTCACCTAGTTACGCTGCTTTCATCCGAGTGCCCCCGTCGGAACACGCCGCTGCTTCCCTGGCAGTTGATCGTGACGGACGGGTTTCCACTCTGCAGCTGGTGCGGAGAGCCTGGCTACTTGTGAATACCTGAAGAAGCGCCTTTAATCCAAAAACAAACTCCTCCTGAAAGACACAGGCTGAAAAGGCCTTTCACGGAGGGTTTTCCAGTTCCCTGGTTCATGGTTTCTTTGGGTTGCACCGAGCTTCCTGCACTAATGGTCTCTGAATGCCTTCCCGGTTGTGGCCGGCTGGCCTGCCGAGGTCCCAGGCGTTACAGGGGAAGAAGGCAACCGGTAACACAGCAGAAGCTCGTTGGAGCTGCCGGGCCTGGACAGGTGGAGGCTGGAAGGACACCTATGTGCTGAGAGCCCGATGTTCTTTCTACAGCTTTCTCAAAGACGTGCTTCTCTAGGTAATGCTTTAGAAGCCAAGTTGTAGTCACACATAGCACGCACGTGGGATTAATCTGCTGGATTAAAGACAGAGCATTCGAATCAGCGTTGAGAGGTCATCCCTCCTCTAATAAACGGATTTGCTTTGGGTAGAGGGACAACATGCATTTTTTAAAAAAAAGTCCATGTTATTGAGACGACTGTGGGTCCATTGAAAGAGTACAGAACTGACCTGGGAGCTGACCCGCGCCGGCCGGGCCTGCGGACTGCTGTCACTGGAGCCTCGGCCTTGGAGTCGCAGGTTCAAGTGCGGGAACCAGTACGTGTGTCGAGTCGCCGTCTAGACTGTCCTCACTTATGTCATGTTCGTGCCTCTGAAGCCTCATCTCCAAGGTGACAGGTGGATCAGAGGGCGTCATGCAGTGTTGCCTGCACTCTCTTCTGTTCCTGGTTCCAAGGCCACCAGGTTCAGGGGAGGGACGCAGCCGTAGCGAGGCGGGTCCTGTGTGAGAGGCATGGGTGTGCGACGCCACACCGCTGTCTTTGCAAGTCGCTTTCCGCCCCAGGCTTCGAGCGTCATGGGTGAAAATCTCTAATGTCTAGATTAGATGTAATTTCCAGGGCCCCTTCCTCTTAGAAGAGAAGAACATCTCTAAAAAGACAATAGTTCTGAGTTCAGACTCATTTTTCAAGCGTCGTACTGTGGTACAGTTGGCATATGATAAACTGCACACCTGGTAAGGTGACCACCCGGTAGGTCTGAGGTGAGTTCGTGCCGGTGAAGCCGTCCCCACGATCGGGATCTGGAACGAGCCTGCCCCCCGGCGTTGCCTCCTGCGCCTTCGGGGTCCCTCCTGCTCCAGCCATCGGGGCCCTCCCCCCGGCAGTGACTGGCCTGCCTCGTGTCCCTGTGGGCGCCTAGAATTGGAGGTATATGGATTCGGAAACTGCTTTCTCTCTTCTGTGCCGCTTCTTTCATTGGGCCGTTCTTTCGAGGTTCCCCTGTGGTGCAACATGTTTCAGCAGCTTTTTTAAACGATGGAGGTCTAGCTGGGGTGCGGGAGCATGAATCAGTACTTTGTTTTGATAGCCGAGTAGTATTCCGTTATATGGCTATGACACAATTTTGTTCGTCCACCCGCGCATCGATGCACATTTCAGTTGCGTCCAGTGTGAGATTGTTATAAACCAAACGGCCACCTACCCATGCCTGCGTTTCTCTTGGGTAAATGCCTGGGACTGGAGTGGCCCGAAGCATGTGGCAGGTTGTATACGTTTTTAAGAAATTGCCAAACCGTTTTCCAACGTGGTTGTCCTGACTTTCGGTTTCAGCTCTGACGCCGGAAGAGCTTGGGGTCGCTCCCATTCTCACCACGAGAACAATCCTGAGCCACCTGAGGACTGACGGCTTTTCTTGGTCACATCAGAGGACCGGGGTCAGAGGGCACAGCATCCGAAGGTCACGAGTGAGATCCGCTGCCTCGCACCCTGGTAGGAGCATTTCATTTAGATGACAAGGGGCTGGAGACCGAGTGTGCGCTGCTGTGGGCGCGGGGGAGTCTCAGGTCTGCCGGCGCAGCGCATGGCCACAGTCTCAGGGCTTTTATCCCCAGGAACTCCACCAGGTTTTGACAGGAAAGAGCTGAGAAAGACCGCACAGGAGTGGTGATCGAACTTTAATGCTGGCTGTCTTTCTAGGCGGGGGGTGGTATTTCACTGTGGTTTTTTTGTGCATTTCCCAAATGACTAACTTTTCCAAATGGCTAATCATGTGGCGCGTCTTTTCATGTGGTTCTTTGCCGTGTCATTTTCTTTGGTGACGCGCCCATTGCAACCCTTTCTCGTTTTGCTGTCAGGTTGTTTGTTTTCTTATGATTGAGTTTCGAGAGTTCTTTATGCATTCTGAATAAGAGTCCTTTATCAGATATGTGATTTTCACATATTTCCTCTCAGTGTGGAGCTTGTCCTTTAATTCTCTTAACGGAGTCTTTTGAAAGCATAAGTTTTGAATTTTGCTGCCGTTCAGAATCTCAAACTGTTCGTATATGTAGGTCATGCCTCTGTAAGAGCTCAGGATTATGACAACTCTAAGAAATCTTTGCCTAACACATGGTCACAAATGCTTTCTCCTTTTATTCCAGAACTGTTATCGTTTTAGGTTTTACATTTAGATCTCTGATCCATTTTGAATTAACTTTGCTAAACGGTGACGCTGTGATCGTTTGTATTTTTCAAGGGAAGGAGGTTCCCTCTGTTCACTGTCTTCTGAGGGTTTTTTCTTTTCAATCAGGAATGGGTGTTAGACTGTGTCAAATGCTTTGCATCTTTATCGAGATGGCCGTCCGATGTTCTGTTTGGTTTGTGAAAGCGGCGAGTGGCCCTGGCTCAGTTAACCTCGGTTTCCCCGAGTGACCCCGGCTCAGTTAACCTCGGTTTCCCCGAGTGACCCCGGCTCAGTTAACCTCGGTTTCCCCGAGTGACCCTGGCTCAGTTAACCTCGGTCCCCGAGGCAGGCGTCCCCTGGGAGCAGTGTGTGGTCTCCTTTAGAGATGTCACCGGGTTTTATTTTTCTGTATTTTGTTTGTGAGGAATATTGGTCTGCAGTTCTCATTTCTTCTCGTTTATTTGTTTGTGTTTGGTACCAGGGTAATGCTGCTTCATTGAATGCATCCTAGTTGATTTTTTAGAAGAGTTTGGGTAAAATTGGAATAATTACGCTCCTGAAATGTTTGCTAGGATTCACCAGTGAAGCCGCTTGGTCCTGGAGTAGTCTTTGTGGGGACGTTTCCGACTGCAAGTATAATTTTGTTAACAGAGGGTACTCATGCGTCTGATAGTCTGCTTCTTTTAGAGGCAGCCGTGGTGGCTTGTGTCTTCCAGCAAGCTGTCCTCTTTTCCCAAGCGAGCGGTAAAACCTGTAGTGGTGTCAGTCCTCTCGTTTCTGACACAGGTAACTTGTGTCTTTCCCCCTTTTCCGTCCACCTGGCTAGATGTTTATTGCTGTCATCTATCTTCTCAAAGAACCAGCTCTGGGATTCCTGGGTCTTCTCTGTTGTTTCCTGTTCAGAATCTCTCCCCGAAGCAGAAGCACCTCCTTCCTCCTTTTCTTGCTGACCCTGTGCCAAAGGACCCCCCCTAAGACCATCTAGGTCTAAGCTCCCACGTTTCTCAAGCTCCACCCCAGCACCTCCGACTTTCTTCTGACCGTCTGGTCAGAGGTCGAGCATTTCAGCTGAAACTTCAGGAAAAAAAAGCCTGTGTGTATACTCTGAAGTGTGTGCTCACTTGTGTATACAACAGCTTTAGTGACGGGGCTGTAAATGCAGGATTCACTTGGCGCCGGGGGCAGGGGGCTCCCTGGCTCTGCCCTTTGCTAACATATAAGGGACTAACCACCTCTGAGCCTCCGTTTCCCTCGCTCTAAAACGGGAGTCACGATGATAACAAGGTTGTCGAAGGACCCGGCGAGGAGATGGATGCAAAGGGCTTGGCCAGAGTCTGGTGCTGGGCCAGCCCTCCGTGAGCAGTGCTGAAATGTGACAGCGAGCGTGACGGTCCAGGGCTCCGTCCCCTTCACTGCTGGAAAGGCAGGATTTACGGTCTTCCTTGTCTTCTGTTGATGTTGGAGCCAGTGTTTATTGGTTGTAAATGGTAAAAATACAAACCTGGCCTAGAAATCCACAGACTGTGCCTTTTGTCCCATTACGGACAAGTCCATGGCCACGCCTGGTCAAGCACGGAAGTTTACAAGTCCAACATCCAAAATACACTTTCGTTACAAAAGTGTTGCCTCAGGAGGTTGGCAGCACTGTGGCCATTGTTGCTGGAAGAGCTTGCGTCACTGGTGTTTCCCCGGGATGCGGCTGCGCCCACGTGGCCGAGGAGGATGAGGGCCGCCCTGGCCGGGGCACGAGACTCTGCACAGTGTGGGCCTCAGAAGGCTGCAGGGCTTTCTGTGACGGCCTTTGTCGGGGGCGGGGCGCATCCTGAATAGTGCGTGGCAGACCCCCAGCTCTACCTGTGGCCCCCAGGTGCCTTGGAAAAGGCCAGGCAGCCTCTGCGGGTCTATCCTGGGACACTTGCTCTATGAATCTTTGATGTGTGAGATGCCCAGGTGTCCACTCACCTCCACGTCGATGGTGGCAGGCGGGGGGCAGTTGGTGGGGGCCAGAGCAGGGGGAGATGGATGGGGCTGATGGGTGTGGTTGGGGACAGAAAGAGATGAACCTACGAGGTGACCCTGAGCAGCCGCACCTCTGTGCACATGGCCTTGTATTACTGTGGGGGCTGCTCGTTACACAGCTCGCTTTGGTAACGGGTGCACAGCCCATGCCTGGTAGGAGCCACTGAGTCTCTGTGGGCTTCAGGGCGTCCATCTGTAGAAGGAGGATCGTGAGGCGGCCTCTGAGCAGCCCGGGAGCACCACGAGGAGAGGTGAAGAAGCAGCCTCTGCCTCCGCCCCCGCACGGCCCTGTCTCCTACGCAGCATCGCCTCCCTCTCGCCTCTTACGAGAACATTTCTCACCTCAGGATCCTTGACTGCATCTGCAGAGACTGCTTTTCCAAGTGAGGTCCTGGCAGGACGTGGGTGTTTCCTGAGGGGTGGGGGGCACATTCAACCCGCTGTAGCAGCCCCTGCCTAAAGGCAGTGCGTGCAAGAAATGAGGAAAATCCATCAGCCCCGCATGTGCATCCCAGCGCTGCTGTTTCCAGTGGGGTGGCCTTCACCCCTCCGAGCCCCAGTCTCTCCGTCTGGAAAACGGACCGCCCACAGTGTTGCCCTGAGGATGCGCGTGGATGGCATACAGGAAGGCCCTGGCGCTGAACGTGGCCACACAGTAGGGCCTCAGTGTGAGCAACCCAGCCTAGTTACAATAGTGGCCAACCATGCTCCACCCACCCTGCCAGCAGTGTCACATTCTGGGACTGTGGGAAGGAGCCATGGGGGTCCTTTCCAGCGTGGGAGACTGGGCAGAGCAGATGGGGGTTGTGGAGGGGGCTTCCTGGCTGAGAGGAGGCCTGTTTTAACCCTTTCCATGGCTCCCCTCCTGCTCTCCCGTTGATCCGGATTTGAGTGCCAGCCCAGCCGACGGCACTCCGACGTTCCCAGCGTGTCAGCCAAGGGTGAGCCTCCCCCGCACACTTGCAGAGAGAATTTTGGAAGGCACTCCGTGGCATTCTCGGACAGCCACAGCGGCCTTCGGGAAGACAAATGCCCTCGACTGGCGTCTCCTGACAGCCCCTCTCTCTGGCCTCCCTGCCCTCCACCCACTCCCGGGCCCCCCAGCAAGCCAGCAGCAGACGAGGGTCTCAGCCGCGAGCTCTGCGGTGGACTGAACCGGGCGACCTCCGCCTTCCCGGTCAGCAGCCAGCGCCCGGCGCCGGCCCCGGCCCGGGGCAGGGGCCTTCAGGCAGGCCTGGATTAGAGGTTTGGGGTTTGGAACATCCACAATGGGATCAAATCAGAATTTTTTTTTTTTTTTTAAAGAAGACAATTTTCAGAGACACAGTCTGAAAAACAAAACAGCTCTTTAGCTGTTTCTCTGAAATGACATCAGCGGCCACCACAAAGCCTGAATCGGCCCCATTGCTTTCGGCCGTGGGGATGTATCATTTCCCCTGCGAAATGCCAACAGCCTTGTCCTGGGTCCCAGCCGACTGGGAGCCGCTCGCCCAGTGGGAAGCCGCCACTTTCCCACCCATGCTCAGCGGGGCCTTGTCATTGGAAACGTGCAAATTGCCGACGAACTGGGAGCTCAGGCCAGGATGGGTTTTAGGGCACAGTGTTGGTCCTTGTTGTACACCCATCGCAGTAGTGCCATCCACGCGGGCAGCAAGTACTGGGATTCTGGGCACGACCTTGCCCAGGACCAGCCGCTCCGGTGCCTCCCCCCAGACCCAAGCCCTCAGCCTGTCCCCCACCTCCCTCCAGCCCCATCCAGGCTCCCACCCTTGCAGGCCAGCGCCTCCGGGGTTTGCGAGTGGTGGGGAAGCTGGAGAGTATTTTCAAGATGGATTTTTGTTTCATCGAAGAGCCACCCAATTGCACTTAATTTATCACCACATAAAAATAGACACAGAAAAAAAGGCCGGGAGGAAATACAATGACATGTTAACAACCTGGCTGTCTGTGGCGGGAGGGTTATTTTTTTCTTAATTCCTTCTACTTCTGTACATTTGCTCAATGTTACTCTCGTAGCACAAAAAGCATTATTTATTAAAACCACCAACTGGATCTTGTCTCGGGGCCAACATGAGCTGCTTAAGAGAGTGGAAAGTCAGGCTTTCTGGAGAGCCGGCAGTCCCTGGGGACTTATTTCTTTGAAGAGACACTTTTAAAAACTCAGAAATAATCTGCATAGTTGAAACTTCTGTTCCTCTGGGATTGTTATTCCTTCATTAGCTAAAGTGATTTACTGAGTCACAGGAAATTTCGCTGCTGGCCCAAAGAGTGATTCTACTCCCCAAGCATTCGCCGAGTATCTGCCCCGAGAGAGCCACCGCGGACCTGCCCTGGGCGGGCGCACAGTCTAACAGAGGACGCGGGAGGCGGGTCTCACGTTCACTCATTCAGCAAACATTTATCCAGCCCCTACTATGTGCCAGGCGTGATTCGGGGGTGCGGAGACACAGCAGCGTACCAGCCAAACCAAGCTCCCTGCCTGCACGGAGTTTAAACTCAGGGCACACGTAGAAGAGGAACGTGGAAGTGCCCGGGCAGCTGGAGGAAGGAGGCGTTCGTGACGGTGGACACGGACGGATGCGGGTCCTGCCAGGGCGATAGGGTTGGATTCTTGTGTGGAAGTCTCCACCGGGAGCCTGGGAGCGTGGCCATCGGGCAAATGGGGCGGGGGGCGGGGGTTCCAGACGTGACTATTTAAAATGAGGTCCTTAGGGTGGGCGCTCATGCAGTGTGAGTGGTGCCCTTATTTAAGGGGAGATTTGGCCTCAGAGACCCCTTCCCCTCTCCCCCCATCAAACATGTTCTGATCTGTGTGGACGCGTGTGTGTGAGGCTGGAGGGAGAGACCTCAGGGCAGCTAGAGGCCCCTTCGCCTTCTGCAGCCCCGGCCATCGCTCACCTCGGGGAGAGGGCTGGTGGAAGCAGGTGCCCATCTGCACTCACTCGTCAAGCATTTCCGGGTGCCTGCTACGAGCCAGACGCTGCTCTAGGACCGGGATCGCAGCAGTGGACAAAGCAGAGCTACGTCCCTGTCCTCACGGGTGAGAGAGTTCCCTGGATACCTACTGGGTACCAGAGACTGTGCTCCGTGAGTAAGACCCAGAGTCCAATGAGACAGAGTTTCTGTCCCCACCCACCCAACCCATCCGTCCATCCATCCACTCAGTGTTTCTGTTCATCTGCTGTGAGTCAGGGAGTCTCTAGATGGCACAGGAAACAAACAAGGAAGAGTCATCTTAACAGTCTGATCAGGGAAACAGATGGGTTTAAAAAAAACTCTGGAATTCCCGCTGTGGTGCAATGGGATCCGTGGTGTCTCCACAGTGGCAGGGATGCGAGTTCAATCCCCTGCCTGATGCAGTGGGTTAAGGATCTGGTGTTACCGCAGCTGTGGTGAATGTTTTCACTCTGGCTCAGATTTGATCCCTGGCCCGGGAAGTCCACATGCTACAGGGCGGCCAGAAAAAGAGGAAAAAAAGTCAAACTCTAAACAATGAATTCGCCAATAAAAGGAAGCATGAAGTGTTTTAGAAATGCATGGGGGGGGCGGTGGGAACCAAACAGCGGGAATGAAAGATTTAGAGGAAGGTCTGCAAAGGAGCTGGGTTTTGAAGGACGAATAGGAGTTCACCAGGCCGAGAAGGAGTTCACCTGTGCAGAATTACAGAGGCCTGAACAAGAGCTGTGTTTCCAGAAGAGCCAGCAGCCAATGCAAGTAGAACATGAAATGCTGAGACTCTAGAAGAGTTTGAAGAGCTGCTCGGAATCTGGCTTTAAAGACCGTAGCCTGTGTTCATTTATTCTGCAACTGTTTGTTGAGTCCCTGCTGTGTGCAGGCACTGAGGATACCTCGGGGAACAAATCAGTGAAAACCTCTGCCTTGAAGGTGCTTACTTCCAGCGGGGAGACGGAAAGCATATGCCTAAGAGGAAAATGTGGGGGTTGCGAAGGGACGGGGCTGAAGCAGGAGAGGGGAGAGGGCGCTCGAGAGGGCCTGGCTAGAAGGTGCAGAAGAGTAAAGACCCAAAGAGGGGGAGGCAGTGTCCCCCCTCCCCACCCCCGGGGGGAGACATGCACCGAGGGGCAGCAGCTGGCACGGGTGCCCTGGGCCAGGAGGCAGAGCCAGAGGGAGGGCAGAGGAAGGACCAGGACACGGGGACGGGGCCTAGGCAGAGGGGGTGTGGCCTGACCTGGTTTTGGAAGGTAACTCTGGCTCCGCCCAAGATGGGGGAGCAAGCGAGGGCAGGGGGCATCGGCCCAGCGAGTCTCGCGGACTCTGGGTGCTCAGGAAGGAATGAATGAGGGAACGAGGGCATGGAGGGACAGGCGTGCCTTCCCAGGGCATGGGAGGCCAACGTGGAGCCTGAGAGCAGCCGGGGGGCAGGCTCGCCCCCACTGCTGATGATGCGATGGCCGCTTCCGGCACTGCGCTCCCTTCCTGGCGCTGCTGGAGCGAGTGACCACAGACCTAGAGGCCTAAAGGACACAGGTGGGCTCTCACCGTCGGCAGGTCAGAAGTGGGTCTCACTGGGTCGGGTCAGGGTGTCGCAGGGCTGGTTCCCTCTGGAGGCGCCAGAGGAGAATCGTTCCTGTGCCTTTTCCAGCTTCTCGAGGCGCCCACTCCCTTGGCTGGTGGGCCCATGTCACTCTACTTCTGTCGTCACATCTCCTCCTGTGACTCTGACCTCCTGCCTCCCTCTTAGAAGGCCCTTGTCGTTGCATGGGACCCACCCGGAGAATCCAGGTCCATCTCCTGTCTCAAGATGCAGCCATTCATTACACGCCATTCATCATATCACGGGCACCTTGGCCAGGCTGGCAAGCCCATTGCCACCCGTGGTCTCGGGGATGCTCACAGCCACCAAGCAGGCAGGGGTTTCCCGGGGTGAAACCAGGGCTCAGAGAGGGGGCGTGCCTTTCCCGGGTCCCACAGCCAGGATCTGGAGGGACGGTGCCCACCTGGCCCTGGTGCTCCCTCTCCCTCCATGGAATGGCCCCGCCTCGCCGCGTGGCACCGGCAGGGCGCTTCACCTTCCTAGCAGAGGGCCTCCCAGGAAAGACAGGGCCAGGCCAGATACCGGACACCCACGGGGCCCTCAGTCCAAACTGGCACCTTGGAAAGGCACAGCAGCACTGGGAAACTCACACTCCTCTTCCCCGTCACCCGGCGTTGAGAACAAAGTGCCTTTGAGCTCCCGGGGGTCCTCTGAGGAGCCCCCCAGGGAAGACAGTGTCTCTGTGACAACCGGCCTCGCGGGGGCTGCAGCGGAGTCGCGGGGTGAACCCATGTGTCGAGCAGAGAAGAGCCAGAAGCCCCTCTGGCACTGCGCACCGGGGAAGCAGCGGCCTGCTCCAGAAGAGGCGTGCAGCCTTGTTTATTTTCATTTTTGCAATTGAAAATGCTCACTTCCTAGGCCCCTCCATGCGGGGTGGCTGTTCCTTTAAAGAGAAAAGGAAGTGTGGTCCTGGCAGAGTGAACCGGAGCAATAAAAAATAAATCTCGGTAATTGTTGTGGAGACAGAAAGCAAAACAAACCGGACTTAAGTACATCATAAGAAGATGTCAGCGTCGGAGGCCCAGCCATTAGCCTGCGAAATCCCTTCTCTCCCCGGAGGACCCGCTGGATGGGGCCCAGCCCGTTGGATTTTCCGCATTCCTCCTTCAGGGGTTCCTGGAACGTCAGACCACGGCCTTGCCTTCTTCTCCTGAAAAGGACGGGCAGCTTCGAAGATGGTGAAGGAGAAACGTCAGCGTGGTGCCCGGAGGAAGGCGGCCGACGACGAGCCGCCAGCTCCAAGGGGCTTCTCAGATGCTGGGCCCTGCAGACAGGGCCTGACCGGGGCCAGGGAGGGTCTGCAAAACGCCCCCTGGACGCCTCTGGGACAGCAGCTCCACTCCGATGTCGCCGAAGGGAGTGCCCCACCTCACGTCCGCAACAGGCACATAAAACGGGGTAGCCTCTGCTCCAGGGTCAGCTCACCTGCCTCGTCAGAGTAGGAACCACCCTCCCTGTCTCCGCCACTGGCCACCAAAACAAACTTCAGAGTTGCGAGGGGGTGTCCGAGAGGACCTGGGCTTGAGAACGGGAGGCCCCAAGCCGAGGTGGCGTTCTTGGAGCGCATTCTGGGTGCTGACTCCCGAGACAGCCCTGGTTTGCTGGGGTGGGTCCCTGTTCATGTCGGAGCCTGTCACTTTCAAAAGGTTCTGTTCAGGGTGGTTGTGTGCCCATTTCCCAGAGGAGGAAGCTGAGGCTCAGAGAGTCACAGAAGTGGCCCAGATCATAAGAGGGGCCAAGCTGGGATCTAAACCCAGGCCTGATTGAGTCCCCCAAGAGAGCTTTTACTCCGAGTCACCTCCTAACACATCAGGCGATCCTGAGATCCTGTGTAGGGGCCCGCAAGGCACAGACGTGGCTGTTCGGCTTGAGTTTCCGTGTCCAGCACGGTAACGGTAGATCAGACTTGCATTTGGGGGGAGACCTCATTTCTATCCTGACCTTTCTGCCGAATTTAAGACCCAAAGATAAACCCCTTGCTTAACTTTCAAAGGTCTAAATCGTTTCCCCATCAGCACCTCTGGCAGCAGAGGTTTCTCTTTCAGGCTGTGGTTTGCAGGTTGGAGCGTCCCGGAGCTGGAGGGCGAGCAGTAATCAGCTTTATCCTTGGGTCCTCCATGGAGAAATGGAAAAGAGATTTCCCTCTCCTTCCATCTGAAAACGCCTTCTGGGCCCCTTTTTGTCTCCGGCGCCTTCTGCCCGTGGCTCCGGTTGGGAAGGCACCAGAGGGGATATGCTGGGCTTCTCCCAGGACACCAGAAATTTGGACGCTAAGTGCTGGGAGCAGGGAGCCAGGCCTCTCAGCCTCGAGCTGAAGCAAGGCCCGTGAACTGGCCGGGAGTGCCACGTGGCGGGGCATCAGCGGCTTCGCGGACTCGACGCAGCTGTGAGAGTGAGGCAGGCACTGTGCTGGGGCGCTAAGGCCCCTCCCTCCCGCCGCCTCCTCTGCACGAGGGGGCTTTGTGCTTCCTTATTGGGGCACGAAGTCATCTCATCTGTTGTACACCGCCACCCCCGCCCTCCCGAGGGCTCCGCCTGACCCCACAGCAGGAGCAGCATCTGACCCTCTCTCCACCCTGCCAGGGCCAATCAGAGGCTCTCCTGGCTTGGGGAGGCCTCTGCCCTCCGTGGGGGCGTGGGGGGGCTGCTTTCGAACCTGTGAGAGGCAATTAGATATTTTCCAGATTGCAAAGGTGGCCTCCGTTTCTGTGAAAAGCTGCACATCTTGCAGAAGGTCAAAGACCCCCACACGCCCACGCCAAGCCGGCAGCAAGGCTCACCCGGCAGCGGCCATCAGCTGGCCAGGCCTGTGAGGCTTCCACGGCTCCACCCAGACAGTGGAGAGGGCAGGGGACAGCAGCTGTGCCTCAGCGTGGACCTGGTGCGGAGTGCGCCCTGCGTGGAGTCCTGACCTAGACCTTGGGCTCATCAGAGGAAAGAACCCGGCACATCCGTGGGAATAGGAAGCACCGTGGCCATGGCAGCCAGCATGTCTTGTGCTGTCCTGAAAGTTGGACGCGTTTGGTCATAAACCCCGGGAGGGGGCTGTTACTGGCCCGCTTCTTACAGAGGAGAGGCTGAGGAGGGCAGGGAGCCTGAGTCATGGGCTCCACACAGGGCGAAGTGAAGTGCAGGCTGCACTCTGACCCCTGCCTCCTGGACTTCTGGGAAGGGGAGAAGGCTGGTGGCTTGGAATGGACCAACCTGGATTCAGTTCCCGGCACTGCTGGTTATCAGAGTGGCAAGAGGTTAGGGGCTCTCAGAAGACGACCTGGTCTAACCCCGGATACGGTGATAGCAGCATTTCCATGGGATCATCTGGAGATGCTAACAGAGAAGGAAAGGCCCCTCGTCAAGGTCACGCAGCTCCGGGGGGACGAAACCAGGGCACGCACGCAGGGCTCTCTCCTCTGCCTTAGGCAGGAAGGTGACGCGTCCCCTGTGGCCAGGGCCATGGAATCAGAACCGGTCCCGAGAAGGAGCCAGAAACCCAAGCAGTGGGACCCCTCGTGAACGCAGAGCTGATTTCACACGGCTGCAGGTTCCCGGAGCCCCCCTCCTCCCCGTGTCCTTGGACTCCACGCTTCCCAGGGGCTGTCAGGACAGACGCAGACACCCTGGACCCCACCAGCCAGCTGTCTGGCGTTCCCAGCCCAGTGGGGAAAGGAATTAGCACAAACCTCAGGAGAGAGCTGTTCTCATGAAATCCACCGCCTGGTCGGGCTGCTCAGAGTGGGAAGGGAAGTTCACAGCCTCTTATCGGCTGACTCGCTGGCCCCGTCTCCAGCGCCTCTTCAGCCCCGGGAGAGAGGATTTCGAGAAAAGCGGAGCTCCACGGTTTTTACCTGCAGCCCGTCATCGTGCCCCTTGACCCCTGTGTGGGGGGTCATGACCCCACTCTGCTCGAGGCGTCCCCGGCTCCCGGCTGCGGTGCCGAGGGGCGGGAGGCCGAGCGTCCGGTGCGTGTGACACTTAGCGCTGACCGGGACTGCAGGCGAGCTGTGCGGGAGACCAGCCGTGCCCTTTCTACGAGATTGGGAGACCTTGGGGTTTCCCACAGGTCGAGTGTCCATAAGGCGATGGCTTCAAACAGTCTCAGACACACCCCAGCAAGAATGTCCGGGGCAGCGGAGGGTGCTCCCCGGCCCCATGCTCCCTGGCCCGCTGTTAGCTGAGTTTGGGTGGGGCCTGGGCGCTCAGCGGGAAGGCTGCGTTTCCCATCAGTCTCTCCTGGCAAGTGGGTGTGACCTGGGGACGAGGCTCCGCCGGCAGCCTATGGGAGGAGCCGTGTGCGCCCTCCGGCCAGTCCTTGGAAACGGAAACACCTGCCTCCCCTTCCTCCCTCCCCACGGCCTCCTGAGGCGGGGGTTAGTGGGGCTGGTGAGGGTCTCACTCGGGGCAGGGAGGGGGGCAGAGTGGGAGGAGTCTGGGTCTACACGACCCCCCAGAGTTTGCTCTCCCGGCCCCCTGCCCACCTTGGTGGGTCCGTGGGAGAGGGAAGTGTCATTCTAGCTTGTTGAGCCGCTATGTTCTGTGTCCCTGTCTACAGCAGCATGCTGCAGCCCTGACTCACGTGCCCAAGCTGCACACGTGCACACATGCATACTCACACAGACGCACACACGTGCACAACCGCATAAATGTCTCAGAGACGGAGCCCCTTCCTTCCACGTGGAATGTGCACTGGTCTATTCTGTTCTGCCCTGTTGTACTTTTCCCTTGATGGACGTCTCACCTTCCTCTGACCTCGTGACCCACTAATGGGTTACGACCTGCAGGACCAGGGCACCCGGAGACAGTGCACAAACTTTGGGCAAAGCACTTTGCAAAAAGAGGTGGGAGGAAGCCGCTCCCCTGGCAGTGAGGGCACATGCAGAAGTGCAGGGGCAGCGGGGGCAGGCACTCCTGGGTCTCGGGTTGGTTCCTGGAGGGCTCCATGGGGGTGGCCTCGTAACGGGACAGGCAGCGGCTTTGCACCGGCGGCATTCTGGCATCCTGAGCGCCACTCTCCTCCAGGCTGGCACCTTATACGCTCGAGTTCAAGGGTGCGGGGTCACGAGGCCTTCCACCTCCGGGCACCTGGCACAGACCGCTGCTCTCTGCTTTCCATTCTCTGGGAGTATTTCCTTCTTGCTCAGGTCCGCTCCTGCCCTCCCCCACAGGTAGGCTAACTTCACAGGCACAGTGGCCTTGAAAGGTCGCATGGCCCTGCGGGAGTTGGGGCACTCTTCTGTCCTCAGCCTGCCCGCCTGTGAAGTGGGCACAGAGGCACCTGTCCAGAGGGGACCCACCTCCGGGGAGAAGAGGCCGCTGGCTGGTCTGCTTAAGCATCTACTACGTGACAAGCGCTAAAGCAGGCCCTGGGCTCAGAGAGCAAACCAGAGCGTAGGGCACTGGTGAGGCATCTGCCTGGTTTTCCCGTCGCGGTGTCACCTGTCACAATGGCTTCTATCATCATTGGGCCAGTGTTGGCTCCTTGAAGCTTTGGGGAGTAAGTCATTAAATATCGGACCCTATCCCACTTAGCACAAAGGGCGTAAGTAGAAGCATTTTCGCAGCAAGAGTGGCCACCATCGTGCAGAGAAGTCGGTGAATGCAAAGGATTTTTAGAGCTGGTTCCTTTCTGTTCTCAGCATTTGACTCAGCATAAGAGAAAAGCTCCCAGTTTCTGATATTATCACATGACATTGGAGGATATTAGGTTAAGACATGAAACTAAAAAAAAAAAAAAAAAACTGTCTAAATCTCCCATTATTTGTCTCAAAGAGCAGAATAATCAAACAAACCATCCGAGACTTTCGAGAAAGGGGTTGCTTTTCCTTTTACAACGTTTTAGGCGAGAAAGCAATGGACACAGCGAGGGTTTTGAGATGAGTGTCACGGCCCCAGGGTTTGCAGTGGGGACTCGGCCTGGTTAGAACCCGGCCGCCAGGTCCTCCTGCCTGTTTCCACATTTGTAAATGACCTTCTCCTGACGGCCCATCCGCCTCCCGGGGTGGCTGTGGACCACAGGGTCGTTTCTATTAAAAACGCCTTGGCACCGAGTCATCCTCCAGGAATGCAGCTGTGCAGTGGGAAAGCAGCGTGAGAGGGCACGGGGTCCGTTTGGAGAGTATTCGGGGGAGGCCCCTGGTTTTCTCTGGGCAAACTCACCTACAGCGGCTTTGCTTGCCGAGGAGAGCCAGCTCACATCCTGGCAGCTGGAACTCGGGCTCAGGGGAAGCTGAGGGGGCCCTGGCTGAGGGCGCCTGGCCCTGGGAGAGGTCTTAGCCTGGCTTTGTCCCCCTGCTGTGAGCATCCCTGGGCGCCAGGCACCGCCGCCTGCCCCATCTCGCCCGATGCCCATGGGGACTCCTTGGGGTGAGCACCGGTGGCCCTTGGTCCTCCAGGAAAGGAGATGGAGGCCCAGAGGGGTGAAGCAGCCCCTTCCGACCCAAGTCCGCTGCGGGCGCTCAGGGGAGACACTGGCTGAGTGGGCAGCTGGCGCCCCCTCCCTATCTTTGTGGCTGGGGGTGGGGGTGGGGGGAGAGGGCTGCCTACTTCTCTAAGGGGAGAGGTCTCCCCTAAGCACTCCGCTCAGACGGGTCTCTCTCCAACTCCCTCTTTGAAAGAGGACATCAGATGGCACAGAAACTCCAGGCGGAGGCGGCAGGGGCGGCGGGGGTGGGGGGGTGCGCACGAGTCCATTTGCTCAGCCTCGCGTCCAAACGACGGCAGCCGAAGTCCAGAGGCGTCCTCGTCCTCCAAGGAGCGAGCTGGGGGTGGCGAGGGCGGTGGGAGGATTTTCACCTGCGGAGCTGACGACAGAAGGAAACTTTCACGGAGGCCGGGGCAGCCTCGGGGGGCATCTCCGTCTCAGCAGGAAAGGCATTCATTTCTACCTGTTTGGACTGATGGATTTGTCCACTGAAACCCGCTTGAAAATATATGTATATGTGTTTTAAATGACATCGAGTTTATTTTCAGTTAAAATAAACCTCAGTAAATATTTTCGTGATCTCTTTTTACCCTGCCACAAATAAAATATAATGAGCTCGACGTTTAGATAATCCTCTGATTTTTCTCAGTGGACATTTTAGATAAAAGACAAAGAGTTTCTTATTTTGGGGTTCATAAAACATTCTACATTTATGGCTTCATTTTTCTGAAATCCAGATCAAAGCCTGGCTGTGAAATTTTACTGTCCCACTGCTCACGGGTCTGTTGACTTACTGCATACTTCAAAAATCCCTTCTTCCCTCTAGACCCTCTGAGCACCTCCTTTTTCTTCCTAAAAAAAAAGATATTTGCATTTGGTGCTGTGCGGGACCTTGGAGCTGTAGAGCGGCAGAGGTGGGGGAGCTGAAACAACATCTTCCTGGGTTCTAATTAGAAGCATTAGCTGTGTTCCCGGCAAGGGCCGCCCCGGGGCGCTTGCCTCCCCGCCCCGCGATGCTCTCGCAAGTGAAGCTGCTCATTCATAGTCTGTGATCTCCGCCCCTGCCCCGTTCACTAGATGCTTCTATGATCTTTGTTTATATTAATCCCCAAAGAACTAAGCTTCATTTCATTTTATTTGGGAGAGAAACCCAGCAGTGAAAAGTTCAGGAGACCCAAATGTTTCCATAATTGCTCTGAGTTCTGAATGTATTTCAGGCTGACAGCTAAGATAAAAAGCCCCTTGCGGTCTGGTGTTCAGCATCAGTTTTCAGTGCCGTGTGTGGGAAATGGAGCCCAGGCCGTAACGGGGTCAGTTCAGGGAGGCCGGGGTTTGCAGACTGCAAGGACACGGGCCCCGCCTGTCGCTTTAAATCAGCCCTGCCTCTCAGGCCTTGGGATCCATCACTCCTCCGGCGAGCCGTGGACAGCGGGCGGGCGGCGTTGGAAGCAAATTCGGGGAGCAGCAAGCCGGAGGGCGGCCAGGCCCTTGTTTACCTCTAAGTGTTGGTTCTTAAATTGTTCACATTTTTTTTCCACCCACTTGGATAATTCCTGCTTTCGGCGGTGATGGAAGTGAACAGGGGCCAGAAGACTGCAAGCTATTCCCTGGACGACTGCAGCCGAGGCCACAGGCCAAACCATGGGTGTGTCATGAGAAAAGCCGGGTCCGGCACCGTTTCCCGGGCTGCAGAGGCTCCCGGCAAGTTTGGGCCGCTGGGATCTTCCTCCCCCATAGCAGGGGGCTTACACCCAGGATCTGCTCTTTGGCTCTGTCTCAACGTTGCACCTTTTTTTTCCCTGTCTGAATAATGGGCCCATTTTGACTTTTCCCCTTCGTATAGTTCTAAGAAATCTCTGTAAACAGGAGTTCCCGTCGTGGCGCAGTGGTTAACGAATCCGACTAAGAACCATGAGGTTGCGGGTTCGGTCCCTGCGCTTGCTCAGTGGGTTAACGATCCGGCATTGCTGTGAGCTGTGGTGTAGGTCGCAGATTCGGCTCAGATCTGGTGTTGCTGTGGCTCTGGTGTAGGCCGGCAGCTATAGCTCCGATTCGACCCCTAGCCTGGGAATCTCCATATGCCGCGGGAGCGGCCCAAGAAATAGCAAAAAAAAAAAAGACAAAAAAAAGAAATCTCTGTAAACAATGTTAACGTGGCTGTGAAAGACTCAGAACATCGAGATCCCCAGAGCGAGACTCGTCCTGCAGGGGGCGTTTTCCTAGGAACGCCGCGACCATGCCTCTAAGCTCCTCTGGCATCTCGGGAGCCATTCCCACACGGATTTCAGTCTGGGGGGAAGACTTTCAGGAAATGCTTAGTTTGAGCAGTGGTTTTCAAACTTTTTTGGTCTCAGAACCCCTTTACGATCTTAAAAAAAATCACTGAGAGTTCCAAAGTGTTCAGTGTCTGTGGATTATATCTATTAATATTCACTGTGGTCGAATTTACAACTGAGAAACCTTTAGAATATGTTTAGAATATTTTAAAGCAGCAATAATAAACTCCTAACCCAAACACTTCACTTTTACGAAGCATTAATAATATATCCTCCCCCCCCAAAAAAAAAAAATCAGTGAGAAGAGTAGCATTGTTTTAGCAATTTTGCAGGTCTCTGTAAGGTCTGTTAGACCAGAAGACCACTCAATTTTGACTTTGCTTCTGACTTCGGTCTGTTATACTCTGTTTGGATTGAAGGGTCTGAAGAAAATTTACCTCACACAGGTTGTTGGAGGAGGAGGAGTATTTGGATAAGCTTTTCCAGATCATCGCATGTTTTCTTCTTTGATGACACACCAAAACTTAGCGGGCGGCAGTTTCATGAAGGCTGGTTACAGTGTGGAACCTGGAGCCCTGTAAACGGACTTCTAATCCTCTGCTGCATCCAAATCCATTGGTGTATCTGGCACTTTTTGTTTGTTTGTTTAGGGCCACACGTGCAGCACACGCAAGTTCCCATATGCAAGTTCCCAGGCCGGGGGTTGAATCAGAGCTGCATCTGCCGGCCTCTGCGCCACAGACACCATAACTCGGCATCCTTAACCCACTGAGCAAGGCCGGGGACTGAACCCACATCCTCATGGATACTAGTTGGGTTCATTTCTGCTGAGCCACAGTGGAAACTCGTATATCTGGCAGTTTTCAATGGATCTTTTACCTAAAGAGAGAGGGAAATCACGGCTCACCAAGCCCCCAGCACATGCCCACTCTTGCCGTATGTTGCGTTGTTGAATCCTTTCAGAACTCAGCCACTGAATTGAGCAGCTAAAATTTCCAAGTACCACGTGAGGCACCGGGTAACCGTGACGCGGGTAAAACCCAGTTCCTGCCTCCATCAGGAGACGTGCAATGGAAAGAGGCCAAATGGGAGGCGGACAGACCTTGGTTGACGTCCAGCTGCGTCTTTCACGGTCTTGGTGTTCAGTCGCAAACAGATTTGTGCAACGCTCCTTAGAAAACGAAACGACTTGGGGTTCAGGCCCGTCCCACCTCCTGGAGCTGCTGAGCGCACAAGGGCGAGGTAAGGGCTCGCAGCAAAGACGGCCCGACTGGCGCTTCCACGCTTACTTGCCCACGAGCTTTTTTCCGGGAAGTGCCTCTGGCCTCTCGAGTGGGCAGGAGAGCACTAATCTGTGTAATGAGACTCGGTTCCGGTGCAGTCCCCTCCTGAGTCCCCGCGAACGCTGGACAGCCACCACCTGTAGACAGTGGGAACGGTGCGGCCTGCTCCGGCTGCCTTGGCCCTCGGCATGCTGCCGGATTCTCACCGCAGTCCTGCAGGGGGGAGCACCGTTGCACCTGCCTGACAGCCGAGGAAGCACAAGTCTAGGCAGGGTAGGAAACCACTGGAGGTTGTTTATCTGGTTTATGGTGGAGCCAAGACTCCACACGAATCTGGCTGGTAGCACGTCTCCTGGTGGTCAGGGCTCCCTCGTTTTGTCTCTTGTCTGTTCACATTGCATTCTTATTTGCACCTTGTAATTTACCTAATTTCTTGCTCCTTGCTCTTCTCTCCCAGCTGGACTGCAAGCCCCTGGGGCAGGGATGGCTTCTTTGTCAATTTTGCCCCATCCATGGTGGCTCTTGAACCGTGTGCGTGAATGGAATGGCCAAGCCCGCACTGGGCTTATTTTCTAGGCAAGTGCCTGGTTGTTTTCTTCATCCCTCTGTGGCTACCACTTAGCATCGACCCCCCTGTATGTACCCTTAATGCAGGGTCCCCAACCTGCACCCACGCAGAAGACTCAGCCCAGAATCCCACCGTCGTCCAGGCCGCCAGGAAGCACACCCGGCGGCGGCAGAGTGGGTCTGAGCCGTGCAGCTCCGTGGACGGGATTCCCAAGAGAAGGTCAGCTCCTTTCTCCACCTTTCGTAGAACACGTGGGAGACTGTGGTTTTATTAACTCATTTGCATGCATTTACTGGGTCTCTACCACGCTCTCAGCACGGGGAGTTATTCCAGAGACATTATCGTCCCAGTCCTTGAATCTACTCTGGATTTATTTAATCAAGGTTTCTCTGCTGTCAGGCTTTCCATAGTTGTTTTTTTAAAAAAAGAAAGAAAGAAAGAAAGAAAGAACCCCAGCAAGCTGATTCATTATCCTGAATGTTTCACCCAAACCTGCTTTCTATCAAAGCATCTATGTTTCCTAATCTGCAAGAAGATGTGTGTTAATACTTTGCTTTTTCAGAGAGTGTTTGTGAACTTTCAAGGGGGAAAGAGAGCTCGGAAAAATGAAGAGCAGTTTCAGGAATTTCCCGAGTAAACGAGGCTTTGAGCAGAGCCTATGATCAGTGTGCATAAGTCATTAAAAACAAATCACTCTGCAAAACTTGGTAAACCGACCTCTTAGGACTGTCCTCTGTGTGCCACGCGGCCGCATTTCGTCCACGGCTGTTGCTAATGAAGCTCTTTATATAAATTTGAGAGTAAACAGATTCGGACAACTTGCTTCGCTGGGAAAGCAGCAGCCAATATCCCTGCCCAAATCACACAGGCTCTTAAAAGGTGGTTTGGAGAAAATGATCATTCTGAAGACACGTGCGTGTGTGTGTGTGTGCGCGTGCTCAAGTGTGCAAAACTACCTGTGCATCACGTAGAATTATTTTGCCTTGCAAATCTACAGAGATAGAGATGCTGTGGGTTGTTTGTTTGTTTGTTTTTTGCTTTTTGCTTTTCAGGGCTGCGCCCCCAGCATATGGAGGTTCCCAGGCTAGGGGCTGAATCGGAGCTACAGCTGCCGGCCACACCACAGCAATGCAGGCGGCAATGCTGGATCCTTAACCCACTGAGCGAGTCTAGGGATCAAACCTGCACCCTCCTGGTTCCTGGTTGAATTTGTTTCTGCTGCGCCACAATGAGAACTCCAACTCTATGTTTTAAGTATCGAATCTTTCAAATAGGAGGCAAATTAAGAAAACAAGAGTGGTTGTAGGACTGAGCTTGTGCCCTAAGAAAAGAGGGTAGATAACCTAAGAAGCCCTTTTCTAGGCCTTGGGTCTTACCACCGTCTCTGCGACCCCGGGAGGTGGCACAGCCCAGGCCGGGAGAGGAGAAGGGATTTGCATGTGAAGCATCGCGCGTCTTGTAAGCAGCAGGCTGAAGAGTTAAATGCTGGCTCTTGAGTCCAAAGCACGTGCTCTCCATCCTTGCCCTTGGTTCGTAAATCTGGGAGATCCTTTGGAAGGACGTGAAACATGAAACGCGTCTCTTATTTCCTCATTTGAACGTAAGAGAAAAGGGGCATTTTGGAACCTGTGTGCTCTAGACTAGGCGTGGCCAGGGTCACCTCTCAATTGCTAGTCCTCTGAGACAGGTGCGGTATGTAACAGTCCTTGCTGTTTCTCTTCTCTTTCTGTTTGTTTATTTTGCTTCATCTAAAAACGACCTTGGCGTTCCCGTCGTGGCGCAGTGGTGAATGAGTCTGACTAGGAACCATGAGGTTTCGGGTTCGGTCCTTGCCCTTGCTCAGTGGGTTAGGCATCCATTGTTGCCTTGAGCTGTGGTGTAGGTCGCAGACGCGGCTCGGATCCCGCGTTGCTGTGGCTCTGGTGTAGGCCAGCGTCTACAGCTCCGACTAGAAACCCCTGGCCTGGGACCCTCCATATGCCGCGGGAAGCGGCCCTAGAAAAGGCAAAAAGACAAAATAATAATAATAATAATAAATAAAAATTAAAAACTAAAAATGATCTTAATAGGGGACAGTGCAGTTAAGTGCAGAATCCTGACTTAAAATCTTCCAGTTAACCTAGCTCTGGATTGTGAACGGACTTCAGCAGGAAGGAAAACCACTATCGACTTCTCGACACAATGGCTTTTGTCTGGTGTTGGCTGCAGTTCTCGAATGATCTCATGACTGATGTGAAAATGTCACCTAGTCTTAGGCATTTAAAACGTATTGTGATGAGCTCTGTGAAAAGCAGTGCCAGCAGCATTTCATCGTAAAAGCTCGTTTCTGTGCCTACAGAGGAAGCCGACGGAGCCCGAGAGGGGTTCCTGAGAGAAATGTTTCTGGAGGCAGAGCGAAGGATCTGGGTGAGCTGATGGTCGGGAGGCAGCCAGGAGAGCTCTGAGAAACGTTTTTCCAGCTTGTTTTGCAACGTGGGATCTTGCTCTTCTTTTGTTGACTTAGCTGTTTTCCCTGGGTGTGGAGGTGGCCCTTTTCTGGCAGCCCCTCTCCCTGCACTCACTGCGGAAGCCACCCTCGGACGTGGCAGGCTCTCTTCCTCAGTGGACAGCCGTGCTGGCTTCGTGGAGGAAGGGTTCGCGAGAGGGAGCCGCGGCCTGGTGTTTGCTCCCCAGAGTCTGGATTCCTGCAGAAAACCCTGACGCTTTTCCACCTTATTTACTTGGGGAAAAAGTACAGAACACACGAATGGTCTGAACAGTTTCCAGAACAACTGCACGTGCTGGCGGTCGATCTTTGCACATTTCTGCCACATGGAACGCCATCTGGTCCCCCTGCCAGGGCCTTGTGGGGGGGAAATCAGGAAGGAAATGCAGAAACTGTGTAATTTCAACACAGTGAATTTGATGCCAGCAAGACAAGGGCCGAGGACCTCCTGACCTCCCAGGTCTCCCTCTTAATTTTTTTGAACCATCTCGGAGTCTGCCTGCCGTGTCTCTATTCTCTGTGCTTGTGGGCTGGTTGGCGTTTCTCTGTGCTTGTGGGCTGGTTGGCGTTGGCTCTGGTCAGAAGGGGAACAGAAAAATCCTCAGGGAAAGTACAGGATGTGACAGAAAACGGAGCTGGTGAATCAGGGGTGGGCTGGTCTCCATTGTGTCAAGAGTGCAAGAGTTCTAGAAGGTTGTGGGCAGGAAATGGCATTGCTGAGTCAGAGGAGAGGACCTTGCCGCATGAGTCAGGACCCACGACAGACACACCTTGGGGCACAGACGGCGATGAACCCCCAGAGGAGGTTGGAGCAGGGTTACTGGGAAAGAGAGCTTGTTATTTGCCTCCCAAACCTCCGTGCATTTTAGGGAAATAGACAGCCTGATATGTGGCCTCAAGCAGGTTCTCTAGAAGCAGACTCTGGGACAAGGATGTGTGTGAAGGGGATTGATTAGGAAAGTTCTCTTAGGAAAGACAGGTGGCGGGGGAGGGAGGACGTGGGGGTGGGAAAGGAAGGAAGCCAGGCCAAGGTGAGGCTTCAGGCGAAGTCTCAGCCTCTGGTGTGGGCTGTTGGGCAGTCATTGTGCCCGTCCGTGGTCAGGAGGTCAGAAGGCACTTGAGGTGGGGGGAGCTCGAGGTCTGAGAGCCCATGGGGGATGCTGGGGCCAACTCCCACCCCCACTGCCTGAACAGAGCAGACGGCATACTTCCTGACTCCATGCTGAGCGAGGACCGCGCATGCCGCTTGAAATCAGCCATGTGGGAATGTTTACACCGTGGGAATTGGCAAATGCGACCGTTCAGGACCCTTTGGTTTTCGGAGCGCTCATTGCCTGGGTGACTGCTGACGATGTCTGGTACAGACACACCCCGCAGAGTTCACGGAGTACTTCCGACGTGGCAGGCAGCGCTGTAAGCTTTTCCAAACACATTCGCTCCTTTAGTCCTCACGGTGGGTCCCACGGAGCGAAGACTGTCTGTCATCCCCGCTTTTCTGAAGAGGAGGGGAAGGCGCAGAGAGAGCAGGTGACTTGTTAAGGAGAAGTCAGCCCAGTGATAAGGGGGCAGATGCAGCCAGAGCGGCACAGTCGAGCTTCCAGCATCCGTGCCCTTCAGTGTTCAACCGTGTGACATTAGAGGCTTGTGCTGCGCAGAAACGACTGTCCTTGACTGTAAGAGAGCAGGCCGTGGAGGTCATTCATTGCAACATGACTTGCCATTGCAAAATACTGGAAATTACCCAAATGCCCACACCTGGGAGAGCCGGTTGACTCAGCTGTGGCCCATCCACACAGTGGCGCCTCCTGCAGCCGTGAAGCGGAATGAGGAGGGTGCATAGGAGCTGATGTGGGGTGCTGTCCAGGGAGAGACTTTGGAGGGAAAAATCCCCAAGCGCAGAACAGTGTATAGTGTGCCCTCGGTTTGCACAGAGTGTGTATTTACTCTCGGTGTGTGTCTCTTACACACACAGATTCCACGTGTGTGCGCCCGTGTGTGTGCTACCCCGCCCCCAAAATGGATCCGCTAAAAAATAATTGGCGAGACCGATGACCTACAGGGAGTGGGAAAGGGTGAGGGGACGGAGTGAACTTTAAAAAAGTGTACATTTTTTAAATGGTTTTGATTTTTGGAGCTAAGTTTTTCCCCTGTTCAAAATGTAAATCTGTAAGGGTGGGTCCGTCAGCTTTGCCTGTGCGGGCGCCTCCTTGGTGTGAGGCTCGTCACACTTTCCTCACACATGTGGCTCATGTGGCTCTCAAGGAAGCCCCATCACAAAGGGCATGACACGCTCCCTGGTTACCAAGGGCATGGGCACTGCATCCGACCAGCAAGGAGCTCCTGGGATGGCCACATGCCAAGAAAAAGCCCCCCACTCTCAGGTTTGGGGGTGCTCGGAAGCAATGGGGAATCTTCCGGGAACTGGCAGCATCAAGAGACGACACAGGTTCCATCCATGTTGCTGCAAATGGCATTATTTTGTTCTTTTTTATGGCTGAGTAGTATTCCGTTGTGTCTATACACCACATCTCCTTAATCCGTGCATCTGTGGATTTAGGTTGTTTCCATGTCTTGACTGTTGTGAATAGGGCTATAATGAACATACGGGTGCATGTGTCTTTTTCAAGGGAAGTTTTGTCCAGATATATGCCCAAGAGTGGGATTGTTGGATCATATAGTGAAGTAAGTCAGAAAAGGGAAGACAAATGCCGCAGGATATCACTTACATCTGGACTCTAATAAACGGCGCCAATGAACCTTTCCACAGAAAAGAAACTCATGGACTTGGAGAACCGACTTGGGGTTGCCAAGGGGGAGGGGGAGGGAGTGGAGGGACCGGGAATCTGGGTTAACAGATGCAAACTATTGCCTTTGGGATGGATAAGCAATGAGACCCTGCTGTGTAGCCCTGGGAACTCTGTCACTTATGATGGAGCCTAATGGAGGATAACGTGAGAAAAAGAAAGTGTATATACATACATATATGTATGTGTGTGTGTGTGACTGGGTCACCTTGCTGTACAGTAGAAAATTGACAGAACACTGTAAACCAACTATAATAGAAAAAATAAAAATCATCTTAAAAAGAAGGAAAGTGAAATAAAATAGTTTAATAATCACACACACGGAGTTCCCATCGTGGGAACTCGGATCCCGCATTGCTGCGGCTGTGGCAGAGGCTGGCAGCTTTAGCTCTCATTGGAGCCCTAGGCTGGGAACCTCCATGTGCCCTGGGTGTGGCCCTAAAAAGCAAAAAAAAAAAAAAAAGAAAGAAAAGAAAAGAAAAGAAAAAAAATCACACCCACACACAAAAAGAGACGATTCTGGGAGTTCCCACCATGGCATGACTGGGAACCGTATGGACGTGGGTTCGATCCCTGGCTTTGCTCAGTGGGTTAAGGATCTGGTGTTGCTGTGAGCTGTGGTGTAGGTCACAGACGTGGCTTGGATCTGGTGTTGCTGTGGCTGTGGTGTAGGCCTGGGAACTTCCGTATGCCACGGGTGCTGCCCTAAAGAAAAAAAACAAAGAACTTTCTGTCCTGGTTACAGACATGGGCTCCTCGCAGGTGCAAGGAGACCAGGAACGTGAGTCACCCCCGCCAAGTGAAGGGTGCCTCTAAAAGACCTGAGTGTTCTCTCCAGATTTCCTCTCTGCTGCTAACCCACCACGGACCCGCGAGGGATTCCCTCCCCTCTGGTCTCAGCTTTCGCTTTTACCAGAGGAGAGAACTGGGTTCCGGGGGCTCCAAGGTCTGAGATTTTAGCATCTCCTTTTCCTGCCCCGACCCCGAGGCTTCCCTATGTGGGCCGCAGCTCCTTAACTGTAGGTTTAGGCAGAAGAGCCGGGATCACACCGGGATGCTGTCGTTTTTGCATGGACGCACTGCAGGTGAGAACGGGCAAGGCGTTTGTGTTTCAGCCTGAGCCCGAGAAGCCCGGACTGTGCCTGAGTCGCCGATGTAGCATCGCTGAGGGAAAGAAACTGGAGAATCTTCGCAGTGTTTGCGCATCAGGTGACGGCCTGGGAGGAGCTAGCCGCCAGCATCCAGCGCTCAGTGGTGTTGGACGAATAGAGGCCAGCGTCGGGGGGCTTTTTAGAAAGAGTGACCCCGCGTTAAGAAGGCTTCCTTCCCAGCTCCTCTCCGCACGTCTCCAGGGCCACCTCCCCAGCCCAGCCCAGGACCCGTCAGGCCAAGGGTCATCAACCGACCTCTGGGCAAAAGCAATGACTTTGGTTCCTATGCCGTGTCGTTGTACCTTGAAATTGCCTTCCTGACAGGCTGTGCTTGAAACGTAAGCTTGTAGCTAATTAGAAGACTGAAAAATGCGACTTAATGAATTCAAGACTTGTTTATGCTAACCTGCCAAGGCGCTTGGCAATGAAGAAGTGTGATTTGGTGAACATCTGATTACAAGCCGAGTGGAATTGCATGTGCAGAGAGACTGGGCTGGATCGGATTTTTATTGAACTGTTGTCTAGCATGTGAACTAATTTCCGACTACTTCATAAGGGCTTCTAAGCAGGGTTGACAAAGGATTTATCATAATTATTGCTCTGGCCCGGACCGTGATTGTAAGTGATACGTGTGTAAGTTGTGTTTATAAAGTTTCCGAGTCACAATTAAAACATGCTGTAATTTTTCTCCCTTTTCCTTGTTTTCCTCCTGGTGATGACTTGCCTTAAACATTTGCCTTTTTTTTTTTTTTTCTCCCTCAAATTAATACCTGCCAGAGATTTCCTCTGGACAGAACAGACTCCCAACCCACACCCGTACACATTCTCAGGAAGCTTTTGATCTGCCGGGTTTTCAAACCCGCCCCCTGAGAAAGTAGTTTAGCGTCAATACTTTACATAACCCTGCTTTCAAAGCCGAGAACTGAAAGTAATTTGCAAATGCCACTCAGCGCGCCACTCTTTCTCTTGCTCAGCGACAAGGCACATTAAACTCACAGAGCACACCGAGGACACGTCGAAAGAAAAGCAGCAGAATGGGGTTCAGGGAGGTGAGCAGAGGGAAGATGGAAGGAAAAAGGGACACTGTGTTGAGAGCCAGGCTAGAGCTGTGGCTCTGTTTTCTGTCGGGCATAAAGGTCTGTAGCCTCTCCTAGAGCAAACTTAGTTAGGACGTTACCGTCCACATATGTGTTGTTTTTGTCTGTTTGAGCGCTCAGGGTCGAAAAGCGTGTATTTGAAAATGTCCAAGTGGTGAACACGTGATGACGTATCGCTTTCTCCCCGTAATGCTGTCTATTGTGGATTTATTGGTAGAGCCCACGATGCACTCACGGTTTCTCACCGTCTTTTTCTTTAAGGCAGCAGATAACTTCAGACCTGTAAGAAAAGCAGGCCCCAGGAAGAGGAGGTGCTCTCCCAGGGTCAGGTAGCGCTAGTGATCGGACCCGCCTCATCCGAGACCCTAAGGGAAGGGTGGACCTCCACGCTCTGCGCCCCAGGGCTCCCTGGCTGCCTCTGCCTGGTCCATGGCCGACCCTCAGATCAAAAGCGGCCAATGCAGTGGCCTCTGAGGAGCCAGTGAGGTGACTTGCCACAGGCAGGTGAGCTGGACCAATCCAGGAAGCTGGACTGGAGTATGCCGCTGATGAGGCGGCAGCAGAGGTCACTGCAGCACGTGGGGGCAGTCAGGAGGGGTGCCCGGCTCCGAGGCACCTTCTCCTGGACCACAGTGTCTTCGAGGGCAGAGGGCAGGCTCGTGTCCTCTTACTATGGAACCGTATGGTTAGTTTAAATTTTCATGTTAGAAATCCCAAGGGTTGGGGTTCCCGTTGTGACTCAGTGGTTAACGAATCTGACTAGGAGCCAGGAGGCTGCGGGTTCGAGCCCTGGCCTCGCTCAATGGGTTCAAGATCCAGCGTTGCTGTGAGCTGTGGTATAGGTCGCAGACGCGGCTCGGATCCCGTGTTGCTGTGGCTCTGGTGTAGGCCGGCAGCTACAACTCGGATTAGACCCCTAGCCTGGGAACCTCCATATGCTGCGGGAGCAGCCCTGGAAAAGGCAAAAAGACAAAAAAAAAAGAAAGAAAGAAAGAAAGAAAGACACCCCAAGGGTTGTGGAAACCCAACGCCACGAGGCAGCAGAAACCATGAGGCGGGGAAAAGCTGCTCCCGGAGAAAGACAGCAGAGGTCCAACGTCCCTGCACTGCTGAGACCTGGAGAGGGACCCACAGCAGCGGAGCCCGCAGCTGGCGCAGTGTCCCGGCCAGTGCCTTCCCAGCCCCGCCGAGCCAGGTCACGTGCAGCCTTATGTGGAACCCCTTTCCCAGAGTTCCCAGGGAACCCCTGCTCCTACAGCAACCTACTCCCAGGTCTCCCAGGTCGCTTGTCACCCCCCCTTTTCCCCACACCAGGCAAGTTCTTCTCCCCACTCCTCTTCTGGCTCCAGGGACACACCTGAGGGGTGTGACAACATCACACAGAGAGGCAGAGACAGAGACAGGAGTTGCATAAAGTACAGCTTTTACCGAGATGTCTAGTAAAATGGGAAGACCCCTTCCTAAGAGGCACCTCCTGGGGACTCGGCCACACGGCCCCGCCAGCCTGCCTCCCCCACCTCCCTCCCCCTCCTTCCTCTGTCCTGTGGCTTGCGGTGCCACCTGCCTTACCGTGGAACCAAGTACCAAGTCGGCCGGCACCAGATCGCACCAAGCAAACCTCCCGTTTAAAATGCACCCCAGGAGTTCCCGTCGTGGCGCAGTGGTTAACGAATCCGACTAGGAATCATGAGGTTGCAGGTTCGGTCCCTGCCCTTGCTCAGTGGGTTAATGATCCGGCGTTGCCGTGAGCTGGGGTGTAGGTTGCAGATGTGGCTCGGATTCAGCATTGCGTAGGCCGGCGGCTACAGCTCCGATTGCACCCCTAGCCTGGGAACCTCCATATGCTGTGGGAGCGGCCCAAGAAATAGCAAAAATAAATAAATAAATAAATAAATAAATAATAAAATGCACCCAAGACTGCCCAGTGATGTCTGGCCTCTGGTGTGAGGTACTCGATTAAAATGGGAGTGTCAGAGCCCTCCCTCATGAGGGCACTCAGCTAGTGGGAGCCTTTTCCAGCTGCGCTTCTAAATTAGCCTCCGCTTAACACAGTGGCTTGTGTGTACTCAGTGGCTGCATTTACGCGTGTGCGCCCCTTCCTCCCCACGCTGACTCCCGCTCTGTGGGCACAGGGGTCTGTCTCTTTGGCTCAGCCTCACATAGCGAGGGCCCTGCAAAGGGCTTGATGTCCAGCAAGAGCTCGGTGTGTAGGCGCTGAAGGAGGACGTGAAGGAGAGATGAGCCCCGTCAGCCTTTTGCAAGGGAGAGCCTGCCACGTCCTAGTTTTGGAGGAGGTTGCTAGCCGTCGCGTGGGCTACACAGGGTTCCGCGGTGGAACGGAGGTAGGGAAGAACAGTTCTGACTCCTCACCGTTCTGTCTCTTTTAGTTGAAGCTTTGTGTATTCTGCTGGTTTCGCTTTGAGTTAAAAATGTCGCCTCTAGCCTGAACACAGGCTGGCCCAGTCTCAAAACTCTGACCTTTAAGGGTATAACTCTTCCATTCATAGGGAGACAAAAAGTTGCAGAGCAGAGAATAACATTTGTCTTGCTGGAGGTTTCCCGGAGCAGCGTGCCCCGTCCTTGCCTGGCCCGGCAGCAAACCTTTCTCTGCTACAAACTTGGAAGTTTGTTGGGCCTCGCTGTGTGTCAGGTGCACGAACTAACAGCATCAGTTTGAGAAACATCTGCTTTTGTTTGTTTTCTCCTTAGAGGTGTGCCTCAGTTTCCTCCCAGCTTTTGTGAGATGTCATTGACACAGAATACTGTGCAAGTTTAAGGTGTGAGCGGGGCTCACTACTAGCTTTCTAGTAGTAAAACGACTACCACGTGGCACAGCTGCTAACGCCTCCATCCCAACACACCGTTAACCACTTCTTTCTGCTCTGAGAGCGTGTAAGACCCACTCTCTGGGGACCTTCCACTGTGCGATCCAGTATCTCCAGCTCCGGTCCCGTGCTGTCTGTCAGGCCCCCGGAACTTATGCGTCTTCGTGTCCTTTCAGCGGAGCCCCCGGGGCCTCTCGCGTCCTGAGAAGCATCTCGGATCTTCCGCAGGGAGTGTAGCATCCAGCGTTTTTGCAAACGTACTTGGCCCCGGAGCTCTGTTTTCCTGGAGCCTCTCTGGGAGGGATTAGTCCATTAGGCACACTGTGGAGAATGAGCTAAACCTGGAGGCATCTCAGAAAATATTCTGTGGCTCCATCCTGAGGAGCTGGTGTCTCCCAAGCAGCCAATCATGGGCCGAGCTCGCACCCCCTCGGTTAGCGCTGACCCCGGAATGCAGATTCTGTTAACGCTCGGACCTTGGATGACAAAGACACAAGGACTAGCCTGATAACTTTGAAACTTTCTGTTTTGATGGTAAAGGGAGGGGTGGCGGGGGGTTGGAGACGACTTGGCTTGGCCCGTGGATTCTGCTTTAGAAGTCAACATTCCGGAGTTCCCGTCATGGCTCTCTGGTTAACAAACCCAACTAGGATTCATGAGGACTCAGGTTCCATCCCTGGCCTCGCTCCATGGGTTAAGGATCCAGCGTTGCCGTGAGCTGTAGTGTAGATCGAAGATGTGGCTCAGATCCCACGTTGCTGTGGCTCTGGTGTAGGCCAGCAGCTGCAGCTCTGATTGGACCCCTAGCCTGGAAGCCTCCATATGCCGCGGGTGTGGCCCTAAAAAGACAAAAAGGCAAAAAAAAAAAAAAAAAAGTCAACATTCCCCCAAGAGGATGAGCTCCAAGCCCCACCTCCCGGGTTCATGTCCCAGCTCCACAATGCCTACCTGAGTGACCTTGGGACAGTCCCCAAACCTCTCTGAGCTTCGCTTTTCTTACCTGCAAAATGGAGATGCCAAGAGTACCAGTTACATGACTGCAGTCGGATTCCAGGGAGAAGGGCTGGCACTTGAGAAACACTGCGGATATTAACTGTTACAGACGCTTCTTCTCTGTGACATTTTGCTGGGCCCCAGAAGGAAGCTGAGGCCGCCCGCCCTGGTGGTTTCAAATACGACTTTCTAAGCCAGACGGCCTTGTTCAGGACAGGCCACCACCGCCAGCGAGTCACTGAACCTCTGCAGCTCCGATTGGACCCCTAGCCTGGGAACCTCCATATGCTGCAGTTTCTGTATGTGGCAGGTGGGATGAGAGCAGCCCTAGCCCCCGGGGTTGTGACAGTTCAACACCTTAGAATTCGGAAGCGCCGAGCCCAGCGCCCACACAAGGCTGACACTCACTGTGTGTCACCAAGCCCGCGTGCTCTGACTCTCCAGAACACACCAGAAGGCTGACCCGGTGCTCTCTGCAGGCCCCGTGCCCCTGGACCTGATGTTCTGCGGGTGCCCCTGCGCAGGAGCCACGCCACCCTCCTCTCTGCCCAGCCCCCAGCTCCCAGCCCCGCTGCTGGCGGGCACGGGCACCCGGGGAGAGGAGCCCTGCTCGTCAGCAGAGGACTGGCATCCGCCACGCTCGCACGGCACCCGTCAGGCCCAGAGGCGCGGGGCGCTCAGCACCAGAGCAGGAGGTCCTCAGACCCGAGGGCACGAGGCCAATCGCGTTGCGGTCCCCTTGCCGGGAGCTTGGAGCAGCGAGGAGAGGAGACAGGCCTGGCCTTTCTCCTGACGTCCCGCCGTCTGGGCGAGGGCTGAGCAGCCAGACAGAGTGTGGCCCTCTGGGACCGCAGCGGACTCCGGCGCCGGCCCTGCTTCCTGTCAGCACTGGGCAGGTTCAAGCTGGCGGCGGGGGCGCCCCGGGAAGGGTCCCGGTCGCCGTGGTGTCTTCCAGCTCCTTTCTCATGGGACTTAGGCCCAGAGCGCCATCGGTATGCAAAGGGGAAGGACAGAGCTCTGGTCTCAGAGCCTGCCCTGCAGCCTTCGGCCCCCAGAGGTCACCAGCAGGCAGCATCACACATGCCAACGGCTTCCCAACCAAGGCCCAGGCCAGGCCAGCTGGACCACGGAGCCAGAGCCGCCAGGGATGACTGGGAGCTGCAGGTGCCTGCCTGCGTGCCCATAGCAGCAAACCATCAGGAAGGCACCTTTGTTGCCTTTCTCAGTTCCCTGTCTTGCTCTCAACACACCCCTCACAAGCCACATGTTGGGCTCTGCTCCGGGGAAGCGCAGGCTAAGACGCGGCTGACCTGCAGCCTCTGGGAGCACGGGCTCCGATCCAGCTCCTACCTGGATGCCAGTTTCCTCTCCATCCTTAGCAACTCCGGCCTTGGCAATGAGGTTGCTTATTTGCATTTCTTCCTTTGCAACATAAGTGTAATAACGGCACCTCCCTCCCAACGTCCCTCAGGACTGAGTCCAAATATAGAAGGACCGAGAGCTTGTGCATCCAGGAGGAAGCAAGCAGCACACACAGGGCAACTGCTGTCATTTGTGCATTTGGTGTGGTTTCTCAGCCAGTCGCAGCCTCAGTTTGCACCTCTGTGAAATAGGAGACTCATTGATGGCAGAAGCCAGTGCACCGCCTGCTGAGAACCTGTACAAAAGGGGCTGAATAAATATCAGCTGTCGCTGTAAGGATGCTTTCCGACGGTGATTAACCCTGACCGGCACACAGCCGTGCCTGTAATGCCGGCTCAGTGACAGTGAGGAGAAGCTGACCTGTCAGAGTCCAAAGGAGCTGCTGCAGGGTTGAGGGTGGAGCGTAGATGCAGTGCATCACCGACTAGCCACAAGGAGAATTCCCCTGACACGATTCCGTGTCAGGATAGTACAGGGAACGCACGGCAGGGCCAGGGAAGGGGCGATGCTGAGATAAAAATAACTAAGACAACATCCAAGGCTAGAAAGCAGAATAGGCACCTTTGGTCTGACTGCTGTGCCCTTCGATAGCATTGTCCTGGGGGCACTGGGGTGGCGAGGCCAGTGGGCTGCTCCTCCCGATGCAGCTGAGAACACCCCGCATGGACTAGACGCTGGGCAGCACTTGCCCAACATGGTTTCGGTGAGTCCCAGCCAGGTGCCAGGTGGGAGCGAGCAGGTGCACTGCACAGATGTGGAGACGGAGGCTCAGAGGCCTGGGTTCGCCGGCCCCAGACCAGGTAGTAGTGAACAGGGGCTGGAATCCCTTCTGTCTGAGCACACAAAGGAAGGAGCTGGAAGCGCCAAGGAGGCTCAGGCTCGGGAGGCAAGATGGAGAGCCCTGTGCCAGGGGTCCCCGGGGGCAAAGCTTGCACCCCGGAGCCAGCGTACAAGGCCCTGGGAGGTGTTTGCAGAGACGGGCAGAGTGGGAGCAGGGACGAGCTCTGAGGACACAGCCTTCCTCCTGCTGCAAAAACAGGAGAAGCCCCTTGTCTCCCAAGGTGGCTGGGGGTCTCTGGACAACCTCGCTTCCTCTTTGTCTCTGAAGAGGGTTGTCCTGCCTCTTCCAGGCTCCTCCTCCCCATCCTCCCTCCCCTGCAGCAGAGCTAGCAACCCCCACCCCACCCCCCACCCCCGCTGAAAAAGCACGAATGCATTGGCTCCCTCCACGATAAAATGCCTTATCACATTTCCACGAGATTAGTCCTACCATTTCCTGCAAAGTCATTCCCTTCTTTTATAAAGTTCAGCCACTTACCAGGAAGATGAAAACGAGCACCTCCAGCCACATAAAAATCTGTGCCGTAATCCCACCACCCTCAAAGCATGTGGCAAAGGTCGAACTCATGCCAAAAATGGGCCACCACCCTCCCCAGGAGGCGTGGGGGGGGGCGCCTGGGGAAGGCACTCAGCGCCCCGCAGCACCCCGCAGCACCCCGCAGCACCGTGCACTGATGCCTTCTCCCCTCCCGCAGAGCTGGGAAGCAAGTTTCCCTGGATGGGGTTCAAATATCTATACATTTTTATCAGCTCTTTAAAAATGGAAGTTAAAAGTCTAATGGGACTGCTGAACCGAGATTGAACGGTTCCAGGGGAGGAAATGCTATGGGATAAAAGAGGGTGTTCAGTTTCAAAGGCACCTGAGCGAGCGCTGGCGAGAGCTTGCATAGAAAGCGCCTGTCCTCAGAGTGCCAGAGTTTATTATGGATATCTGGTCAGAAAAAGAAGTGAGAACGTCAAGTAGAAAAAGAATTGAGGGCGAGTGGGGACTTTGGTGGTGGCAGGAAATGTTTAACTAAGTGCATTATTCATTTTTCATTGGTTCAAATGCCAGGGGCTTGAGCTCATAGTGTGGGGCTGGCAGGAAGGTCCAGGCCCAGCAAAGCTGTGCAGCTCAGCTTTTTTTCTTTCTTGTAATCTCAGTTAAACAGCTCTGGCCCTTTGGGGCCTTTTGGCTGAGAGCAAATACTCTGCCCCCTCTGGGGAAGCTCTGCCTTTTGGCTTGGCCGAGAAGTGGCAGGGTAACCTAAGACAGCTGGCATTTCTCTGGCTACCAGGCCGAGGGAGCCTTTCGCCTCCACTGAAGTGCTCCATGCCCTGGGATTGGGTGGGAGGTCTTTGAGTCAGCGGCGCTTCCCGTGGGCTTGACGTGGGCCTGCGGTGTCTTGCGGCTGCAGCGGGGACTCTGTGAGGGAGCCACGCTGCCTGACTTGTTCCTTCCGACTCTGACATACAGCAGCGACCTCTCCTCTTACTTGATGTGCTCCGAAGTGTCGTAGTCGCTGCAGACTGTTTCCCTAATTGATCTGGAATGCAGGCTAATTCCCGTGCCCTGAATTGGTTCGTGGGTCCCAAATTTGGAAATCATTCCCTATGTTTAAGACCTGCGTTGTTAGGGCTGCAATTTAGAGTCATGTTTAACAAACAGACCGAAAAAAAAAAAAATTAGAGGAAGACGTTGATTTCTGACCCTATTACTATAATTTTTTTAATTCTGCAAGCATCGTGGTAATACCCACGACGGTATTCATCACTCGCGAGGCTCTCCCCGCCTGGCTCTGTGCGGCGCGTCTGGCACACACGGCGCGTGGATTCTCCTAACTGTCTGTGTGAACGGCACTGACCTCGCAAACAAGTGCACAGCAGGGCTGTGCTTGGCTCATGTTGACACAGACAAGAGGCGGCCCCAGGACAAAGTTCTCTGGCGGATTTGCTATTGCCTGCGTCGCTCACAGGTATAGATCTCATGGGTGTCATGCAACCACTGAAGACACAGCTTTGAGCCAAGAAAGCATCCCATCGAACGCGAAGCGCCTGCACCAGCAGCCACTTCCTTCTTCCCATTTGTCCATCCCGGAGACCTGGTCCCTGGCCTAATTCAGATGTTGGCTGCATCACTTGCATTCGTATCCCATTGGCCACAGGCTAGTCATGTGACCACGCATGGGAGGCCGGGAAATGTAGTCCTTACCTGGGCAGCCCCATTACCAGCTGAAACCCTGGGGTTCTATTACTAGAGGAAAGGACAGTGATACCAGGAGACAACAGCTGTGTCTTCCCCCCTCTGCTCGCCCCTGTGTCCCCAGCCACTGTCCTTGTCTCCACTGCACGTCTCAAATAAATAAACTCACCCGTCAAAGGTTGCCAACCTCTGATAAGAACCCCAATCATTACTCCAAGCTTCTGGAAGTCCCAGCATTAAAAAGAGAGAGAGGGAGTTCCCATCTTGCCGCAGCAGAAACAAATCGGACTAGGAATCATGAGGTTGCAGGTTCGATCCCTGGCCTCGCTCAGTGGGTTAAGGATCCAGCATTGCTGTGAGCTGTGGTGTGGGTCACAGACTCTGCTCGGATCTGGCGTCGCTGTGGCTGTGGTGTAGGCCAGCAGCTATAGCTCCGATTGGACCCGTAACCTGGGAATCTCTGTATGCCGTGGGTGCAGCCCTAGAAAAAAGACAAAAAAAGAGAGAGACAGAGTTCCGGCTATGGCCAGCTTGTCTCTATGGGGGCACCAGTTTGATTCCCAGCCTGGCGCAGTGGGTTAAGGATCCAGTGTTGCTGAAGCTGAGGTGTAGGGTGCAGCTGCAGCTCAGATTTGATCCCTGGTCTGGGGACTTCCATATGCTACGAGGGCAGCTGAAAAAGAAGAAAAGAGAGAGAGAGAAATTCTCTGATTCACATGGCTAAGCAGTGCTGGTATCCCCATTGACAGCTCAGGGTATAAGCTCCATGCTCCTCTGCTTCCTTACCCGGAGGACCCCGATTCTACCCAGAGTGACAAGAGAGCATCCCTCTTCCTTAGGAAGAGTCCGGAGTTACCTGTGGGATGCGCTCTGCTCCCGGAGGTGGAGCTTCGTGCCATGCTTGAGCGTGAGGCGAATGTCGCGTCTTGCTTCCAAAGGGTGGCGACGAGCAGTAGCCTCGTGGTGGAGAAGCCCGGCAGACGCTCTGCTAACAAGGTGGCCAGAGTCAGCATCGTCAGTGATAGGGCCTGTGGACATGCTCCCTGCCCCAGGATTTCTGTGCCTTTAAGTCCAGTTGGAGCATGAGAAAAGCCCACTGACAGACAAACTCGAAATGACAAAACCTCCAGCCACTCCCCTGTGACACTGTCAAGGCCGTGACAACAAGGACAGTCTCAGAAATCACCACAGACCAGCGGAGGCGAAGGAGACACAGCGGCTAATACGCGAGGGACCCTGGCTGAGAGCCTGGGACAGAAGAGGACCCCAGTGGGTGAACTGAAGAAATTCACGTGGAGTCTGGAGTGTAGTTGACAGCAATGGACCAAAGCTGATTCTCCGTTTTGAAAATGTGCTGTCATGACAGAAGGTGGTAACAAGCGGGGAAATGCTGCCGGAGCCACAGGAACCCTCCGCACCGCGTCGGCAGCTCTTCTGAAAATCTAAAATTGGTCCACAATAAAACGTCACGAAAATAAAGAAATGGGAAGAATGATGGAGATGGCGGAGGAGTCAGACGGTGTGCTCACCTTCGCCCACAAACACATCAAAAAAAAAGCCACACATACCTGAAAATAAAGAAATGCCCATCACCCCTTGCAGGTAGAGGCGGCCAAGTGACCCCGCTCCGGCCAGTGAGATGTGACCAGCTACCTGCCCCCAGAGCTGGGTTTCTAGGAAGGCTGTCTGTGTGTGTGTGTGTGCCCTCGAGCCTGCTTGGTTTCGTTTCGTCTTAAGTGAAATCTTGGCACACACCTCTTCCCCTCTCTTATCACCGCCTCCCCGCCTGCAGTGCAGGCCTAGTGCCCGTACTCGGGACAGAGGCCAGGAGGCCCGTTTGCCACCAGCCCCTCGGTGCGGCGCCATGCTGGGCTGTCCGTCTTTGGCATCTTCGTCGCACATGAATGGTCAAGCCTCCCAGCCTGACTTCACCTGATGAAGTACTGGCTTAAGTTTCTGTCACGTGCAGAGTCCACGCTAGCATGGACGTTGCCATTGGTTGATTGACTGGACTTTAAAAAATGGCAGTTTTACAAAAGGTGACCTACCATGGATAATTTTTTCCCAAATGTCATTCAAACATCTTGATCAATGATAAGTCCAAACAACAAGTAGCAGCCAACTGCCACTCTCCAACAGGTGTTCCTAGGAGAAGTGTTTGATCTCTTAAGAACCATAGGACTTAAGTCTTAAATATTGTGTTTTACCCGGAATGCTCTCACTTCTTGATGCTTCAGAGGCTTTGGGATTCTCAGCCTCTCACTGCTGCATACATTAGAGGGCACTGTGGGTGTTTAAAAAGGATACTTATTGTCCCAGCAGTTTCACCTGTAGGCATATGCCCCAAAGAATTGAAAACAAAGACCTGAATGTGCATAGCAGCACCATTCATGACAGCCAAAAAGTGGAAACGACTCACAGGGCCAGAAACTGATGAATGGATGAGCCAAATGTGGTCCATCCATATTTGGACGGAATATTATTCAGCCAGAAAAAGGAATGAGATTTTGATAGAGGCTACAATGTGGATGAAACCTGAAAACATTCTGCTCGGTGAAATAAGCCAGACGCAAGAGACCATGAATGATTCCATTTGTAGGAAGTGTGTCCAGAATAGACACACCAACCGGGCCGAATGCAGATTGGTGGTCCCAGGGGGCTGCGGGGGATGGGAGGCGAGTGCGTTGTGGGGGTGGTGAAAGTATTTCGGACCCTCACAGAGATGGCAGTTGCACAATACTATAAAAGTGCTCGGTGGTGCTGAATTGTACTCTATCAAATGACGGATTTTATGTTCTGTGATTTCACCCTTGATTTAATAAGAAAACTTTTCTTCACTGTGTTTAAATACATGATAGAACCAAAATAATAGTCCAACAAACTGACTTATAACTGAGATAAAAGAGCAAGGGAGTTCCCGTCGTGGCGCAGTGGTTAACGAATCTGACTAGGAACCATGAGGTTGCGGGTTCGGCCCCTGTCCTTGCTCAGTGGGTTAGAGAACCGGCGTTGCCGTGAGCTGTGGTGTAGGTTGCAGATGCGGCTTGGATCCTGAGTTGCTGTGGCTGTGGTGTAGGCCGGTGGCTACCCTAGCCTGGGAACCTCCATATGCTGCAGGAGTGGCCCTGGAAAAGGCGAAAAAAAAAAGAAAGAAAGAAAGAAAGAAAAGAGCAAGGGAGTTCCCATCTTGGCTCAGCAGTAACGAATCCAACTAGGATCCATGAGGACACAGATTCGATCCTTGGCCTCGCTCAGCGGGTTAAGGTTCCGGCGTTGCTGTGAGCTGTGGTGTAGGCCAGCAGCTCAGCTCTGATTTGACCCCTCGCCTGATAACTTGCATATGCTTTGGGTGTGGCCCTAAAAAAAAGAAAAAGAAAAGAGAAGCCACCCAGGGGCAGAGGCTCTCTGTGCACCGGGTTTGTGCCTCCAGGGCGCCAGTTATCTCCTGCTGCGTGGTGGCCTCTCCAAAACACAAGGCTTAAAACAATGGTGGCATTTACCTGGCTTGCAGGTCTGTGCGCTCTGCAGGCTTTGGCAGGGACGGCTCACCTCTGCTCTGCTCAGCATGGCCCAGGACTCCTCAGGGTGGAGCCTGGAACCGCCTGACGATCCCCTGGCTCACCTGGCTGGCGGTCCATGTTGGAGGGGACCTCAGGTGGGCTGGGATCAGAGTACCTACATGTGGCTCTTCCACGGGGCTGGTGGGCTTCCTCAGAGTATGGCACCTGGGTTCCGAAGCTGAGCGTCCCCAGAGGTCCAGGGGGCTGCCGCGGCACCTTTCTGCCTGAGCCTCGGTGGTCACACAGCATGGCTCCCGCCAGTCACAGGGGACCACGCAGCCGTCCTGGTGTGTACACTCTTGCGTAGAGAGGACTGAAGTGGCAGGGCCGGGAAGGAGCCCACTTAGCGTGTCGAACCAGGACTCTAACGCTAGTTTGGGGCCGATGATGGAGACGGTCTCTGGGTTTTCACCAGAGAGCTTGGAAGTCAGCTCTGCACCTCACTGATGTGCAAGGGTCATCTGGAAACAGGGAGCAAACGTCCCACGCCACTGACTCCGCCACCCGAACGGGAAAACTCCTCTCGCCAGCAGCCGCATGAACAATTCCTGGGCCAGTTATGGCCCAGGGAGATTTCGTGGACACCACGTACCCTGCAAATGGACTTAAACACATCTGTGTTTACCCAGTCAATAAGTTCTCTCTTCCCAAAAAAGAGAGAGGGAGAGAGTAAGAAAGGAGGGGTACATCGATGCAAAGATGTTTGGATTAAATGCCAGCATTTCCGTCCCAGGGGTGAAAACTGCTTCCTCTGGAGGCCAGACTTGCTGAAGACGCTGAGGGGCCGCTGGGGAAGGTGTGGGAGGAAGGAGACCCCCCCCCCGCCTCTGCCCTCCGCCAGCGGCTGGTCTCGCCTGTAACGGGACATCCCTGCGAGGACCTGGTGGAGAAAGGGGGGCAGGTCTGTTCCTCCCTTGGGACCCCCAGACCTCTGTCCTCACGAGCGGATCCCACCAGTCGCTGGGGAGCAGGCATAAGGGAAGGCGTGGGGTCAAGCGGTGGCACCGTGACCTCCCTGCAGACGCCGAGAGCCTGCTGAGTCCCACCGCGCCCGAGCCGCTGGGCTCCCCTTTCCGCCTGGAACCCGGGCGAGGGCATCTCTGGCCGAAGGCCAGCGGTGGGCCCGTCTGTGCGCGAGCCTTCGGCCCCGGTGCTGTGAAGGAGAACGCTGTCCACTGTGTGGTATTTGGTGGAAGGTCACACGGGGCTCTGGCCCGCAGTCCAGCCCCGCCAGGCCCTGCTCCCAGCACCAAGAACACAAGCGGCCACCTCCCTCCACGGAGCCCGCCGCCTCCCAGAAGCACAAGTGCTTAAGCCCATGTTTCCGACGTGAAGACGGGGATTCTTGCCGTGTGGGTCCCTCACCTTCATCAGAGAGGCGCTTTTCAAATCCCTGAGAGCAGAGCTGACCATGAGCTCTGGGAAGATTCAAGAGCTGCAGTGGCCCCGCCACCTGTGGCTGTGCTTGCTGTCACCGGGTCCTGAGAAATGGGGGCCAAGGGCAGAGGGACCTTGGAGACCTTAGTCGGTGCCCGCCCCCTCCCTCCATCCCCGCGCCTGGGAAGGACCGCGCCTCCTGCGGAGAAACACGCCCCGGGCCTGGGCGAGGATGGACGGCGATTCTCCAGGAGAGACATCCGGCCCCCCTCACCTCTGTGGGTCTCCCAGCGGAGGTCAGCGTTGACGCTGCCCCCATCGCCCCGGTGGGCGATCCTGCCCAGTCTCAGAGCTTGGACCAGCCCTCCTCACCCACTCCTGGGCTGCGTCTCCCCAGTTGGAGCCGAGCCTGTGTGTCCAGGCTATGGCACCGCCAGCCCTTTCAACTGTGCAGTTCAACGCCAAGTCTGCCCTGAGCTCTGAGGTGCCACAGCAGGGCACGCAGCAGGGAAAGGGGACAAGGCGACCCTGTCCCCAATTCCTGGAGCCTGTGATCCAGGGAGTCTCAGACATTCGAGCAGGAGCTGGTGGACGAGCAAGCGCTGGGCGCTGCAGACAGAGGATCTGCCATGGACACGGCCGGACCTCCAGGCCTGCGAGCCAGCCGCCTCGCCGGAAGCCAGAGAAGGCCGTCACCTAGTCTCCCGGCTCCCCTCTTGGCCTCTCCCCCTCTCCCTGCACACGAGCTGCAGGCGTCCTTGAAAAGTGCAAGTCCCATGCTGTCTCCCTGCTTGAAACCCTCCAATGGCTCCCGCTTTATCTTGAACTCACGAAGTCTTTGCAAGATCCCACGCGCCCCGGCCCCCTACCCATCCCCCACCCTCCGCTCTCTTGACGTGCCAGGCGCCCCCCACACACTGGCACCCGCTGCTTGAGCCGCACAGGCCATGGTGCTCTCTGCACTCAGACACCTCCCTTGGGACCTTTGCACCGGCTGTTCCATCCCCTCTGCCTGGAATGTCTTCCCAGGCGCCCCCCACCCACACACCCCTCTGACCTTGCTCACATGCCGTTCCTCTGAGACGCTGTCCCCGTTACCCTGGGTGGCATCACTGCCCCCACACACAGCCCCCAGTCTCTCTCTATTCTCTGGCCCTGTTCTTGCCATCCCGGCACTAGTCACCACTTGCTAGTGTATCTTTTTCCATTTAGTGTTGAGCTTCCTCTGCTTTGTTCACTCACCTGGCTGTATCCCCTCACCTGGCCCAGAGCTTGGCACACAGTTGGGGCCACCACGGTGGCCCCCAGCAGCTCATGCTCTGTGTGGCCCTCATTGAATTGGTGCTAGTCCTAGGTGACCAGGAGGATACGGAGAGGTGACACAGGTGACTTCTAGACCAGGCCACAGAAGGTCTTGCAGCTTCTGCCATGGGCTCTCGGAACACCTGCCGGGTCCCTGAGCCACCCTGTAGGAAATCCGGCTTCTTCTTAACCCAGGGACAGCACCTGTGTGAAGAAGGAGATGCCTGATCTCCTAGACGAGGCTTCGGACAGAAGAGCAGAGACAGGGCCCCCACATGTCAAGTGTTCACAGACTCATAAGCAAAAGACACTGTTGTCTTAAGCTGCTAAGTTTGGGGGCTGTTTGTTACGCACCAGTGATGACCAGAACATGTCCAGAGAAAGGACTGACTCAGATCCTCTCCCAGAGTCAGCTTCTGGGGACCCCCCTGCCAGCTGTGAGGTCAAAGAATAGCAGGTGCCTGGCCATCAGGCCCTGGCCCTGTCGCATGTCAACTTCACAGACGTGGTCATGGCACTTGAGATCCGTGTGCCTCACAGCGTCTAGAAAGCCGAAGGGCATGGAGGCATGGGCGGCTGGGAGGGCACCGGGTAAGTGGACACCATGGGTTGACAGGGGCCTGCAAGACGCTGAGCTTCTGTGGGACCCGAGTCGGTAATTAAAGTGTCACCAGAGGTGCATCCCACTCACACAAAGTGCTGCTTTGTACCAGGTCACAGCAAAGTGAGGTCCCCTCGCAAGAGGACCCTGGGGCTCTGGGACCACAGGCTGGGGCTCCCGCTCTGTCCCCCATCCAGCAGCACGGCGTCCACAGGAGTGGGTGGCAGATGTGGGGAGCGTGGGTCCATGTCTTTAGAAGAGGCTGAAGTGTCAGGATTCCAACCAGAGTGGAAAGACGCGCAGCAGGGCAGCTGCCAGGGCTGGGGCGTGACGCCAGGGCTCCTTGACAGGAGGCTCCAGAGGAGAAGGCAGGTCAGAAGAGGTCTCGGACACCCTGGGCCCACAGCCCGGGAACACAGGCGGGCTCTCCAGCATCTCCCGCCCAGACCAGCCTTGGTCTCGGGCTCCGGAGGGGAGCCTGGGAACTGGAATTTTCCTGCCCCATCGCTGACTGTCCTTGGACCCTTGGGAGGCCCAGGACAGCAGAGCTCCTCACCCAGGGCCGCAGTCACACGAGGCTTGTGCCAGGCGTCCCAGGCCGCGCTCAGTGTCTGCAGTGAATCGTCTGGTGGAGTCCCCCCCCCCCGCCCCCAGAGGAGCACCCACCCCAGAGGCCCCGCCAGCCGCGCAAGACCTTTACTGTCAGGGGCTCCCCGTTCACACCCAGATCTGTCTGCCGCCGGAGTCGAAAGCTGATTCTTTAAATAAATTTAAAAAGTTGTCAGTTACATACAAGGGACTCCCCTGACATGCGCAGCTTGATAAATTCTGACACGGGCAGTCATGTAGCCAGCATCTCATTGAAGAGGGAGGCCAGTTCCATCCTCCCCCCTGCCATCCGCCCCACCCTCCCCAGCCTCGGCCCCAGGGGGCCCCTGCTGACTGGTTTGCTTTTTCTGGGGCCTCGTACCAATGCAGCCTGCAGCGTGTGCTCCATGTCTAGCCTCTTTCCCGCAGTGGAGTGTTTGTGATGCACCCTATTGGTCCTCGAGTGCCACTGGCCCTGGCCGCTCCCACTGGCTTAGCTGAAGCCCCGTGGTTGGGCGTGCAGGCTTCTTCCCGTGTGGGCTGCAGGGACACACCTGCCGTGTGGATGTCGGTCTCCACCGGGTACCTGCCTGGGAGGGACATGGCTGGGTCGTACGGCTGCTTGTTAACGTCACGAGAGGTCCCCGGACGGCCTTCCAAAGTGGCTGTGCCATCGTCCACTCTGAACGTCCACGTTTTTAACTAACGCCCCAGCTGTCTAGTCCGAGGGGCCTGCGTCCTCGCCCTCCCTCCGCCTCTACCTTAGGCTGGGACTGAACATCTTAGGGTCGGGCCCCCTGGCTCTGTGAGATGACACCTTTGAACACTGCATCTGAGTCTTCAAAAACCTAAGAACCCTGTGATCATCGGCCTCCGTGGCCCTCAGAATGTTTCGTCCGCCAAACAAGCCACTGTATGTCAAAGCCCCGTGGAGATCTTTGCTTTTGAGCAGGGAGAGGGATTCAAGAGACAGTGCAGCCTGGAGGAAAGGGTGCAGACCGAGAAGTCGACGGGACCTGGGTTGAAGTCTCTGCTTCCCCAGCAGCTGGCTGTGTGACCCTGGGCAGGTTACGTGGCCCCTCTGGGCCTCAGTGTCCTCAGCCGTAAATAAGAGTGAATGAGAATGGCTACGCTGTGGAAGAAAAGTGAAACTCTACGGAGAGACCTTGAGACACTGCAGATGCTCAGTAAATTCGTTACTATTGTGCTTGGGTTTCATTTTTCTAATACTTATTTCCTAGTTAGTAAACGGAATGTGACTTTATGTTATCATTATCACCCAGGACAGTGAGCTGGGGGCGGGCGTCTTCTGTGCGTGTATACGTGGCTAATGAGGCACTGTAGTCACTTCTCAGAGGAGGTTCTGCCGAACCGTCCCGGGGCCCTGGACTGAGAGAGGGCAGGCTGAATCCCCTGCGGTGAAAGGTCCGGCCAGCAGATGGATTAATTTTGGCCGGGGAGAGGGGTCAGGAGCTGACTGCAGACCATTCCCCACCCCCGCCCCCTGCTGCCAGGAGTCCAGGCTCTTCCCTGAAGGGTTTTCTCCCCTCTCTCAAGGCAGCTGGTGTATTACACTCGGGGTGGGGGGAGGCAGAGCCGCAGGCCTCCCAGCCCCTCCCTGCCTCCCTCTCAGGGGCGCCCTAGGCCTCTGAGATCCACCTGACCCACGAGGAGGTGCCCAGCAGAGTTGGGGTCCCAATCCTCAGGCCACAGGAATCGAGGTTCCCAAAGCAGGGCCTGCGCCGAGGCGTTTCATGCGGGTGAGGGTGGATCCTGGGGGAGCAGGGCAGGAGGGGCAGAGCTGAGCTGGGGGCCAGACCGGGCACCTCACTCGGGTCAGCCCGTGGCTGCAGGCAGCGCTCACACCCGGACAAGGCCCAGAAGCTTGCAGGCCCTTCCAGGCGAGGCGGCCTCAGTCAGTCCGAGGAAGAGGTGCAGGCGGGAGCTGCTGGCAGCAACGCTTGGGGCAGCAGGGGTGGGTGTTCAGCGTCCAAAAGGGAGCCAGGGGTCTGGGGACCTCCCGCCGCGCCGGCTGCAGGGCGTCGCAGGCCCCATTCCGACAGGTCCCAAAGGCAGAGGGCTGCAGCCTCGTACTGGTTTCCTCCGGCTGCTGCACTGATTACCACGCACTCGGTGACTGCAGACAACGGGTTCTGACCTCGGCGCTCTGGAGCCGGGAGGCCTGCCCTTGGCTCTCTCAGGGCTGACATCAAGGTGTCAGCAGGGCTCTGCGGCTTTGGGAGGCTCCCGCGACGTTGCCCCGCCTTTTCCAGCTTCCAGAAGCGGCCGCATCGCAGATCCCGGCAAGGGACAATGGACCGAAGAGACATGGCGAGAGAACGGATGGAAAGGCAGGCAGCACTGACACGGGGGGATGGAAGTTCAGGCCCGGGGAGGCCTCGCGAGGGTGAGGAGCTCCTGCCCGCGGAGCGAGACCCAGGCGGAAGGAGGTCCTGCGGCCGGAGCGACGTTGGCCCTGACGCTGCAGAGGCGTCCCGATGGATCGGGGCGCCCGTCCAAGGAGGGCGCTCGGGGGTCGTGGCTTTGGTCCGTGGAGCCGGGGCCACGGGCGAGGAAGACCAAGGAGCCGGGAATCCAGGGCGCCAGCTGGGTTTCCCTCGGGCCGTGGACGGCCCCCGACGGCGGCCTCTGCGACTGAGCGCCTGCAGGTTCGCTGGGGTTTTGCTTGCGAAGATGCGGAAGCTCATCTGTCTTCTCCATACATGGACCCGAGGGGTGAGTCCTCAACTGGGGCGGCTTCTGGGAATTTTTATAAGCGGCAAAGGATCCTCAGGCGCCAGAAGTTTGGCCGCGAGAACCTTGATTTCCCCAGTTCTCAGCGCCTGAGGGCAGCTGGGAGGACGGACCTCAGGTGAGTCGCAGGCCAGGGCTTTGCCGTCTCCCACTGACCAGCTCTGCGCCTTTTTTTTTTTTTTTTTTAATGATTTTTATTTTTATCCACCAGAGCTGGTTGACAGTGTTCTGTCAGTTTTCTGCCGTGCAGAAAGGTGACCCAGTCACACGTACATGTACGCATTCTTTTTCTCACATTATCCGGCTCTATCACAGGTGACTAGACAGAGTTCCCAGGGCTACACAGCAGGGTCTCATTGCTTATCCATCCCAAAGGCAATAGTTTGCATCTGTTAACCCAGATTCCCGGTCCCTCCACTCCTTCCCCCTCCCCCTTGGCAACCCCAAGTCGGTTCTCCAAGTCCATGAGTTTCTTTTCTGTGGAAAGGGTCATTTGCGCTGTTTATTAGAGTCCAGATGTAAGTGATATTATGTGGTATTTGTCTTTCTCTTTCTGACTTACTGCACTTAGTATGAGAGTCTCTAGTTCCATCCATGTGGTTGCAAATGGCATTATTTGTTCTTTTTTAAGGCTGAGTAGTGTTCCATTGTGTATATATACCACATCTTCTTAACCCAGTCATCTGTTGATGGACATTGAGGTTGTTTCCATGTCTTGGCTATTGTGAACAGTGCTGCCATGAACATACGGATACATGTGTCTTTTTCAAGGAAAGTCTTGTGGAGATATGTGCCCAGGGGTGGGAATGCTGGGACATATGGTCATTCTTTTTTTTTTTTTTTTTTTTTTTTTTTGTCTTTTTGCCATTTCTAGAGCCACTTCCTGTGGCATCTGGAGGTTCCCAGGCTAGGGGTCGAATCAGAGCTGTAGCCACCGGCCTACACCAGAGCCACAGCAACGCGAGATCCGAGCTGCGTCTGCAACCTACACACCACAGCTCACAGCAATGCCGAATCCTTAACCCACTGAGCAAGGCCAGGGATCGAACCCGCAACCTCATAGTTCCTAGTCGGATTCATTAACCACTGACCCACGACGGGAACTCCCATATGGTCATTCTATATTTAGTTTTCTAAGGCACCGCCATACTGTTCTCCGTAGAGGTTGTACCAATTTACATTCCTACCAACAGTGCAGGAGGGCTCCCTTTTCTCCACACCCCCTCCAGCATTTGTTATTTGTGGACTTATTCATGATGGCCATTCTGACTGGTGTGAGGTGATGTCTCATACTAGTTTTGATTTGCATTTCTCTAATAATCAGAGATGTTGAGCATTTTTTTCATGTGCTTGTTGGCCATCTGAATATCTTCTTTGGAGGAATGTCTGTTCAGATCTTTCGCCCATTTTTCCATTGGGTTGTTGGCTTTTTTGCTGTTGAGTTGTGTAAGTTGTTTGCATATTTTAGAGATTAAGCCCTTGTCTGTTGCATCATTTGCAACTATTTTTTTCCATTCCGGAAGTTGTCTTTTTTTTTTAATCCCGCATCTGTGAGGCTATGGATGAGTTCCTTGGGTCTCTGGGCCTCAGCTTCCCTATCTGTAAAATGGGGATGCTGTCTTTGTCCTGGGGGCCTTGAGTGGGACTCAGACTTGGCCCAGGTGGGCAGGTGGCCCTTGGCTTTTATTCACCTGGGCTGAAACGAATGTGGAAGCATCCTAAGAAAATGGTATCCTTCCAGTACCTGGAGCTCATTCTGGAGAGAGAAGGAAGTCAGTGAAACAGGAGGCCCACTCTCAGTCTGGCCCTTGGGCTGGGCTGGGGCTTGTGGAGAGGGCCCTTGTCCCTATAGCTTCTTTGTGGGGTCCTGCCAAGCTCTGCTCCCTGGCTCTGCTTTCCCCTGCTGCTAGGTGACCCAGGGCCTTGCCATCCAGGAAGAAAGGGATCTGTTGGACAATCAGTTCCTTCCTGGCTTTGAAATCAGAAGACAGGCTCATACTCCAGCCTTGCTGTGTGACCTTGAGCAAATGACCTAACCTCTCTGGGCTCCCTTCTTCATCTGTGTAAAATAGGAATGATAAGGATCCCTCTAAGGTCATTGTAAGGATAAAAGAAGGTGTTGTATGCACATGATAAATATTATTTTGATTCATGCCAGCGTGAATGAAACAGGGGCTAAGGAATCAGCAGGATTGTGAGGGAAGGTTGGAAAATGAAGAAATTAAAAGGAAAAATATTGTCACCTTTTCAGACGACACCCACATGCTCCTGATGGAAATCTGAGGTTCAGCTGCAATAGCACAGCCCCCAGGCTTTCAGTCTCTGGGGGAAGCGGCTGCTTTCTGGAGGCGTGTGCTCGGAAGACAGTGCCCAAGGTTGTCAGAGTCCAGATGGGCCTCGGGCCTCCAGGGAGTCAGGCTCAATCCAGTCTGACCAGACCTGGGGTGTTTGCCTGGGTTCTCGGGATTGTCTAGATGTGGCCTGGCCGTGTTCAGGCATGCAGAGCTCCGCTGTGGGGCCTGACAGCTCTGTTTGGCAGTGGGCTGGGCCCAGCCTTGGCGCCAGGACTGAGAGGATGACGAAGTGCTGACATCTGCCCGAGACAGAGTCGTATCAGATCGTGCGGCTGCCAGCTCTCCGCTCTGCGCTTGCAAGCGCATCCTCGGCGACCGATGGGGAGATAGGAGGGCAGACCTGACAGCCGTCAGCTGGGGAGCTGGCCAGACGCAGCCCTGGGGCTGAGGGAGTTGTCCCGTCCCAGGTGAGCCAGTGGGGATGGTAAGAAGGCCCCTGATTCTGTCCCTGCCACTGACCAGGTGATGAGCGGATCAGCCACGCAGTACAGAGTGGAGGCCCTGATATCGTGTGCATGTGTGGACTTTATTGCGTCCTGACTTGGGGGAGGGAGGGGTGAGGGATAGAGGGAGGGAGGGAGGGAGGGATGGATGGAGGGAGGGAGGGAGGGAGGGAGAGAGCTTGATGGAGGGAGGGCTGGGGCGAGGGCTGGGTGGAAATACGTGTCTAGGTGATATAAGTAGATTCGATGGGTGGAGGAGGAGGAAGAGGATGGACGGTTAGATGATAGACCTGGAGGTGTAGACAGATGGCAGGTAATAGCTGGGTGCATAGTTAGGGATAACAGATAATAGAAATTGAGGTAGATACGGCAATTGGGAAATTTTGAGCAATAACTGGATATTTATTTTAGAGTATGGCTGTTCATCTTTTAGGTGTGAAATGGCCCCGTATAGGGAGTAGAGCCCCAGCCAGGCCTGGCCAGTCCAATTCCTTCACGAATTTCACGTCCATGTACTGAGCGGAAAGCAGATTCCACTTCCCTCTTGGATGTTCAGGACCCAACAGATATCAGGAAAGAGAGGACTAAGGCAAGGCCAGCCTGGGCTGCAGGTGTGTGGTCTGCCAGGCACGTGCCTTGGCACAGAGACACAGACGGACAAGGCAGGGCTCGGGGTCAGAAGGCCCACCGCGCTGCACAGACCCCGCCAGCCGCATGCGGCTGTTCACGTTTATCTCATTAAAACTCGGCAAAGTTGAAAATTCATTTCCTGAGATACACCAGTCCCATTTCAGAGCTCTGATGGCCACCCGTGTCGTCAGTTGGGACAGTGAGTTCTAGAACCTTCCAGCACAGCAGAAAGTCTCCTGGACTGCGCCGTGTGGGGGAGGCTGAGGGTAGATGCAGCTTGTGGCAGGGCAGTGAGCCAAGAGGTGCTGCGGTGCAAACCGGGGGTGGAGACGAGGAGGCCGTGTGCGGTGGGGCTGTGGGGAGCCCCGGCCTCGTTCCTGCTGGAAGCTCGGGACAGGCCCTGAGCTCCCAGAGCCGGCGTCCCGTGTCCAGCGGGGCCTCGGTCAGCTCATGCCTCCCGTTCCTCTGTCCTGCCGATGACCGGCTCCCGGGAAGACCCGCTATGCCCAGGGAGGTCTGCAGCTGGCATTTCCCCTTCGAGATTCAAGGCGTGTCACACCACCCAGTCCCCACCCCCAGAGGCCCCTTTAGTTGTGCCCGGGGTGCAAAGCAGCCCGGCAGTGCCACTGGCTCCCCTCTGGTGGCCGACAACCACAAACAGTCTGAGCCCAGCCTGATGCCCGCCCGTCACTAACCCAGAGGCCCATCCCTGCCCTGTCTGGACCAGGCCCTTATACCCACAGTCTGCTTCTGTCTGTGTCTCCACCTCCCGAAATGACCTAAATCCACCCATGCCGTTTTGTCCTTTCAGTGACAGAGGGCACCAAGGGTGGCCCTCTCAGCAGGCGCCACTGTGACATCGCAGTTGAGGCAGAAGGCGAGCCGTGGTGGGTCTTGTCTGGGAGGAGGGGGCTTTTCTGCTCAGCGTGGACTCGGTGCCCAAGCCTGGGTTTCAGGGCACCCTTACCTCTTTTGCGCTTTGAATCATTTTTTCTCTTGGCTAAATGTTTATTCTGGAGTTGATGGAGGCTGCCTGTCCGCAATGACGTCTAAGGCATCAGCGCTCCAAACGGCTGTTGGTAAAAGACGCATTGGGGGCGTGGAAGGCTTCGGACAGTTGAGCCTCTCTGTGACTCAGTATTTCCACTCGCCGGCTGGCACAAGCATGGAAGCAGCGACATAAATGTTGAGTGGGTCCTGTTGGTGAAATAGATCAAACGAAGCCCCTAGATGTGGTCAGGGTTGGGAAGCAGCCTGAGTTTGGACGGCTGCATACGGGGCGATGCAGGCGCAGCTGTAGAGTCTGAGAGTGGGTGCTGGGCAGCAGGTGGCCAGGGACCAGGGGCTCCAGCAGGGGGGCAGCACCAGAGGCAGTGAGGTTTGGGTGCACTTTGTGGAGTCTTCTGTGATGGTGGATTCAGGGACAGGGATCCAGAGCCTGGAAGGACTGAGAAAAGTCAAACAGAGCCCCAAGCCTGGGAAAAATAGAGCATCAGGCCAGGATGTGGGCTCATAGTAATGAGGCAGAAAGATACACACTGGACCCATGGACACAAGGAAGACGCTAACAGCCCAGCTGGAATTTGCTCACCACAGAAAAATCCTGAAATGATTGTGACTGCCAACTGAAGCCCTGTGTGTGCCAGCTGTTTATAAACCCAGACCTATACACACCCGATGGGACGCATACTTCTCCATCATAACACTGGATAATGTTGGCTCCACCCTCAGGCAGGAACTGCCCTCATGGAAACAGGATGGCTGCCTGAGCACCAGACTTGCATCCTATCTCCCTGAGCTACCCCAGTCAGAGAAATTTTTTGGTTTCCTGGTACATGCAAACGTTATGTTTACACTGCACTGTTGTCTAGCATGTCTAAGAAAACAATGTGCGTATCTTAATTTTAAAATTCTTCATTGCTAAAAAAGGCTAACAGTGAAGCTTCAGCCAGTCACAATAGTCACGTCTAAGATCACTGATTGCACATCACCATAGCAAGTGTAACAATGATGAAAAAGTTTTGAAATGTTGCAAAAATTACCAGAAGTGACACCGAGACACAAAGTGAGAAAATGTTGAAAAAATGCTCAATGCAGAGTTGCCACAAACCCTCAACTTGTAAAAACTTGAAGCGTGATAAGCCAGATGCAGTAAAACAAAGTGTGCCTCTTCCGAGCGGGCAGAACCACAGAGGTCAGCTTTGTCCTGGGGCCGGGCCACCTGAGCTGTACTCCTCCAGCCTCTGACATGTTCACTGTCCTGTGATGTTAGGAGCGTCTGCTGGACGTTGATCGGGGGCAGCTGACACTGATTCTCACCTCGTGGACTTCAGGGCTGGAAGACAGAGAACTACACTTCTCCACGGGTGAGAAGCTCTCACACAGTGTTGGAAAGGCAGAAGACACCTGTGTTTCTCTGGCAGCCATAGAGGACGCATTTGGCAAATGGACATTTTTGAAACTGCCTCCATGTTCCCTTGCTAGCCAGCCACTTGAGGCTGCAAGGCTGCCCTGTCGGCAAGGCTTTCTTGCAGGTTTCTGACCACTGGGCAATGGCATCAGCTTGTGGAGCCTTTGAATTCCACTCAAACCTGACCAGCCTGAAAGCTGGATACAACCTCTCCTGAAGCCCCTCTACCAGGCTTTCTTAAGGTTTGGCAAACACCTATTTTCCTGCATCTAGTCCCTTCCCTTTGAAATACCTAGAGTTGCTTCAGTTTTCCCACCTGGACTCTGACCGTAACAGTGAACTTGAGTGGAACATTTTAAGCTCTAGTCTATCTAAACATCTTTTTCTGCGGAGAAAACAGCCTGTCGTGTTTATCAGTGTTCAGTCTTCTTCCCAGTTCCTGCACCTCCTGGAACCATAGCCACCAGCCAGTCCCGTGGCTTCTGACGTTCAAGTGATTTACACCGGAAGCGAAGTGAGGCTGTATTTCCTCAGCTGCTCTCATGACAGGAGAGCTCACACCTGTCCTGTCATAGAACACCCCATCGCTGCAGAGAGTTCTGGACAGCGCTGCTCTAGGCAGTCACGTGTAAATCTCCACCCCTTTTGACATGAGTCGTCGTCTTCTTAACGGTGCCTGGAAGGGTGATGCCTTCCCAGTCGCTTGTGTTATAAATGGAGAAACTGACACCCCGGGTCAGGCAGTAACTCGGTATCACCCGGGGGCCCACCAAAGCCGCAGCTTCCTTTCCTCCGCTAACCTGAGTCATCGAGCCGTGCACATCAGAAATGTGTGTTTTCATGTCAAATGCAACACTAGTCTAGGAAAAAACTTTAAATGATTCAGAACACAACGCAGGAGTTCCCGTTGTGGCTCAGCGGGTTAAAGACCCCCCCATCGTGTCTGCGGTTCAATCCCTGGCCTTGCTCATGGATTGAGGATCTGGGTGTTGCTGCGGCTGTGGCTGGGGTGTAGGTCACATTCACGGCTTGGATCCTGCATTGCCGTGGGTGTGGCACAGGCTGGAAGCTGCAGCTCCCATTCGACCCCTAGCCTGGGAACCTCCATATGCCTCGGGGGCGGCCCTAAAAAGAAAATAAAAGGAGTTCCCGTCGTGGCTCAGCAGAAACAAATGACTAGTATCCACGAGGACACAGGTTCAAGCTCAGTGGGTTAAGGGTCGGGCATTGCCGTGATCTGCGGCTCGGATCCCGCGTTGCTGTGGCTGTGGTGTACGCCAGTGGCTCCAGCTCCAATTCGACCCCTAGCCTGGGAACCTCCATATGCTGCAGGTGCTGCCCTAAAAGACAGAAAAGAAAAGAAAGAAAAGGAAAGATAAGAATAAATAAACGAATAAATGAAAAACATCAAACAAGCAAAAACTCCACTAAAAACAATAAAAGAAAACCAAGTAGCCACTCTTAACAAATAACCCATTAGCATTGACTTTCCAATGGATTTAACCAAGCACTCTTTAAATAATACGGTCCTAAGTTTCTTTTAATTATTCCTATTCCCCAATTGAGCCATGTTTTGCATCTTATTCCGATTCAGAGACTCCGAGCAGGACTTTAAATGACATGTGTGGTGACAGCTTCTGTGGAGCCGAGTGACAGAGGCCAGGGTTCCCTCTTCAAATCATGGAACACATCTGTTTTCTACGAGTTGGTCCCTGGGGGATAAATCCCTTCCTGATAAAAAGGCTTAACTGGGTACTTTTGTCCAGTTGCTATGGGAGCATGTTTTCTTGGAAGGAGCCGTGAGTGTTTTGGAGGAAGGAGTAATTACTTCTTAGGAGGCGTTCCCCTCTTGAAGCCTTTCTGGAAAGGAGCGCCCAGGCTCTGACCGCCTGGGAGCCCGGGGGGATGTGCCATCCGGACGGAGGCGGAGAGGAAGACGACGGGACTGGCGTCGCTGCTCCTGAGACTCGAGTTTCGAGAACGACGCAGAGAACCGTCGAGGAGAGCAACGTGCGTTTCCCCAGCATCCGCTCTCCTCCCCAGAACAGCGTCGCGGTCTGTCGGAGGCTGGGCGGCCTTCCAAAGGTTAGAGATGAGGCCAAAATATAGCATTCTGACCTTTTCGGATGGCCATTTCTGTCTTGGAAATGCTAAATACTGTCGCATCACAGTTGCAAGGGCCCATCCCTCCAACACAGCGGGGCGGGGAAGCTTCTGGGGACCTGGCCCGGGAGGCTTGCGTGCGCCAACTCTGAGCCGCGTGCTGCTCCGAGGCTCGGGAGAGGCGGCTGCATGGGAGAGACCTGGGCAGGGGGCCCGTCCTGGCCGGCCCTTGGATAGATGTATCTGCAGGCTTTTCTAGTGTCTTCAGTATTTCCTCTTTCCCTTGCCTTTCTTTCATCAGCAGCAGATGCCTGCCCACCGACGACGCCGGAGCACTGAAGTTCACGGCAGAAGGACACTGACCGCAGGGGTGTTTTGAACTAAGCACGCCACTTTCTCCAGCCTCTGGGGCTGAGAGTTTCCTGGCAGGGCCAGCGGCCACCTCTCCTGTAACAGAGGCTGCCAGTGCCCTGCCCTCATGCCCTCACTCTGCCTGAACATCCAACAGCTTCCCCTGGCAAGCTCGGGGCCCTGCCCTAGGGCACCCTGGCCACAGCCCTCCTCTCTGGGCTCATATCAGGCCACCTCTTCCTATTGCTAAATGGTCACTCTGGGAACTCGTTTGAAACTGCGTTTGCTCAGTCTCCTTACCAACCCGGGAGGCCAGCTGGAGGATCCCCGCTTTCCGGCTGGGGCAGCGGAAAGCTCAGGAGGTGACTTGGCCAGGGTCACAGGGCCAGGAAACGACAGATCTGAGGCGTCCACACAGCTCTCGCGGCTGCAGGCTCGGTGCTCCAGCCCTCTGCCCAAGCCCCAGAGGGCACCGGCCCCCAGAACCTCCTCACCGTGCCTACGGTACACAGCAGCCACCGAGTCAGGAGAGGAGCTCTTATCTGTGTTTGTCCTGCAGAGGAGCTGCCTTATCCTCGGGCATTGGCTGTAACATCGGAGTAGACACAACAGACTTTTAATAACTCCACGCAACTCTAAACCAGAAGCGTATTTTTACTCCTGTGAGTCAGCCATTTATTTGTCAACCAAGGCCAGGAAAGGAAAGGGCCCAGGGGCCATTCATAAACAGACTGCAGCCCCCGGAGACATCCCGGGGGGAAGCCAAGCTGTCTAGAAATGCTCTGGTCTATGAAAACCATTCCACGGGAACAGACCAGCGCCGGGAGCTGTCTGGGAAACGGCTGGCGGGGGTGGCAGAGGCGGAGGTGTGCGGAGGGGCACTGCAGAAGGCCGGCACACGTGCCACGGGCAGACCCAGCTCCACGTAGGAACCGCAAGGTAGAGCTCCGCCGGGCCTCAGCGTCACGCGCGGTGAAGCAGGCAAGATGATGCCAGCCTTTCGGGGATTCATGGAGAATAGAGGTCAGGTCCATAGGGGCAGGGCTCGAATGTCACCTTTGACGGTGACCGGGGGGCTGGAGGGGACTTGATGATGCCGTGACAGGACAGGGGTTTGATCAGTATTCATCCTTCAGAAATGAACTGCAGTGGCTGAACACTGCCTGGTGCCAGCTGCTCATCACATGTTGAAAGCATGTGTCAGTGCAGCCCCCACGAAAGAGTGAGAAATGGAGAAACAGAAGTTCTGTCCCCCTGGAGCTGCCTAGCAGGACAAGGCTCAAGGGCATATAGCCTGTGACCAGCATCTCCTCTTCTGGGTGTAGCCCCAACCAAAGGGGGGCCGTGTTCTACAAGGAGGGCTGGGCAGGGACCTCACAGCAGTGCTGCTGCTTATAGCCAAGATCTGCGAACAGCCCGAGCTCCCAGCAGCAATGGAACGAAGAGATCGTGCTTTGTCTGTACAGGGGACTATTACACGGCAGTGAAAACGGACCAACCCCTGCCACCCACTACCACAGCTGAGTCATAAGACAGAGGAAAAGAAGGCAGACACTCGGGTACGCATGCGAATCCATTTACATGACAAAGGAGGACAGATAAAACTAATGTTTGATGAGAGAAGTCGTAAGGGCGGTTACCCCTAGGGCGGGGTGTTGACCGACAGAGCGTACAGGGGAACTATCTGGGTGACAGAAATCTTCTAAGCATAAAACGAGAGGTGGTCGAAAAAATTATTGGATGCTGCACCTGTATACTTTTTAAAGAGCAAGATATGCTCACGGAAATATCAAGACGGGAAACTCTCTAAGAGACCACCTTGTGATGCCAACTCCAGAGTCCACAAAGGCCAGGAAGATAAGGAGCTGCCAACGTCGGCCGGGGTGAGGCAGCAGACCCCAGGCTGCTCAGATGGCTGCCCAGGATAAGATCGGTGAGATAGTTTGTTTTAAAATGTTGCTGAACCAAAGAAAATAGTCAAGGGTCTCGTGCCCCCGGCCATTGGCTGCAAGTCTGAAGCCTCTGTGTGCAATTCTTTGTTCCCCAGTTGGCAGCCCCCGGGCCCAGAGACACCCCTGGCACAGCTGAGTGACAGAAGAAGAGCAGGAGATGGATGCGAGCGTGAGCCTCTCTCCGACACCATAAGACAGGCAGCTGCTGCAGCGGGAGGACGGTTTGCACCCAGAAGCGCCAAGGCTGCCGGGCTGGGTCCCTAACCTCAGTCAGTGCCTCAAGTTTCTCGGTCAAATGTTTACGGTTCCTGAGGATCGCCCGCTTGGCCACAGAGACGCCCTCTTACTCCCAGCTCTGCCGTCCCTCCGGGCTGCCCTGCGCCTTGGAGGTGCTCAGCAGCCATCGCGTGGTCAAATCAGTCAGTCAGTCAGTCATTCTGGACCCTAGCAACGTAATGCTCTGGGAAAAAGCAACAAACCAGAGGCGCTGGCCGGCGCAGTCTCCCACGGGAAGCCAGGCGTGAGCAGCGACGACGCTGAGGACGCCTGAATGCAGACCCCGATCTGGGACTGCAGCGTCTCCCTCCGAAGCTCTTCGGGTGAGCCTTCCAAAGCCCGAAACCTGTTTTCTGTCACCAGATTGTCCACTGTGCTCTCGACTGTAATTTTAACAACTGTGTTTCATGAGGACTCCTTTGGTCGAAAGTGACAAAAGCTACAAGACCCTCTGGCTTCCACACAGCGGCTTACGAGTTGATCAGCTCCTCTGACCGAATATCCGGGGCCGAGTGAGCCTCATAAACTCGAGGGCTGTTCTCTCTCTTTTCTTCCAAGAAAAAAGAAACCACCAGACGGACACTCACCCCCTCGATACAGGCAGACAGTGTGGCAGAGAACTGAAAAGTGGGAAACCTCACTGGGCGACTTTCAGGTCAGCTCTGTCCACCCACCAAAGGCAGGAAGCACACCCGCGGGGACCTTCGGGCTCCCAGCCTGCTCAGGGAGAGAGTACTTGCCTCCCGGCTCCCCTGAAAAAAATCCTGCCGTGGACTCTGATTGGCCCAACAGCTGTCACATGCTTGAAGCTGGGACCAATCACTGTGGCCCAGGGGTGGAGTCTGATATAGACGTAATCCTGGGCACTAGCCCGCCTTATTTCTGGTCCTTCAAACAAGGGTGTGTGGTTTTCTTTTAGTCTCTCCCCACCCTCCTGCCTTACCTCCTGCAGTAGCTCCAGAAGGGTCATGGGGGGGGGGGGCATCGAGGGGAGAAGGTAAAGATACTGAAAGAGGAGGAAAGAAGAGAGAAGAAATGGGGTCCAGGAACTACCCTGCCGTGGCTCAGTGGTTAACAAACCCGACTAGTATCCTTGAGGACACGGGTTGGATCCCTGGCTTCACTCGGTGGGTTTGGGATGCAGCATTGCCGTGAGCTATGGTGTAGGTCGCACATGTGGCTCGGAGGCTGGCAGCTGCGGCTCCGATTCCACCCCTGGCCCGGGAACCTCCCTATGCCTCGGGGTTGGGCCCTAAAAAGACAAAAGACAGGGGAAAAAAATAAATGTGGTCCAGAGGGCTGCAAAGTAGGTGATTAAATTATGCAAAATAATTACTGTTTAGGAACTCCCCTTGTGGCTCAGTGGGTTACAAGCCCATGAGGATGCGGGTTCGATCCCTGGCCTCACTCAGTGGGTGAAGGATCCGGCGTTGCCATGAGCTGTGGTGTAGTCGAAGATGCAGCTCGGAGCTGGCGTGGCCTGTGGCTGTGGTGTAGGCTGGCAGCTGTAGCTCCGATTCGACCCCCAACCTGGGAACCTCCATATGCCACAGGTGCAGCCCTAGAAAGCAAAGTAATAATAATAATTACTGTTTACAAGGCATCACATTTCTCGCCTCTCTTTTTTTTTCTTTTTCTTTTTAGGGCCACACCTGTGGCATATGGAGGTTCCCAGGCTAGAGGTGGAATTGGAGCTACAGCTGCCGGCCTACACCACAGCCACAGCAACTCGGGATCTGAGCCATATCTGCGACCTACACCACAGCTCAGGGCAACTCTGGATCTTTAACCCACTGAGCGGGGCCGGGGATCAAACCCGTGTCCTCATGGATGCTAGTCGGGCTCTTAACCCAATAAGCCGGGACAGGAACTCCCATTCCTCATCTCTTCCTCCACCAAGACTCTGGGAGGTGAGGCGGGGGCTCAGGGCAGGGGTGATGTCGCAGTCCACGGGGAGACGGCCTGCGGGGAGGTGGGCAACCTTCGGTATTGACTGGTTAGCTGAAGGAGTGGGGGGCAAGGCCCAGACTTCCTCGCTGGCTCCCACACAGCTCCCTCCTCCCTCCCCTGCTGGCCAAACACCAGCTTCTTGGGGCACAGCCCACTGCTGCACATGTCATCGTGTTTTCCTGTAAGTTGCCTCTTGCTTTTTCACCCATTTTCAGAGTAACCTCTGAAGGATTGCTGTCCAGGGACCACCCGTGTCTCTTGATAGGTTGACTGTGACCACAGGAAGGTACGGAAGGTACCAGCAAAGCTCGGCAGTGTTCTTCAGCCCTGGCTGGACATAGTTACCTGCCCCGGCTCCATACCCCGCCCTTGACCTGCCTTCCTTAGATGAGAAGATGAGCAGGTGTTCGGGGGACGTGGAAGACAGCCTGGCCCACGGAGACTGTCCCTGATACCATCAGACAGCACAGGGGAGCGTGGAAAGGGGAGAGCTTTCTCACAGCGGGACTCACGCTGTGTAACACTCAAAATCAAACACGGAGAAGCGTGTTTACTGTGGCTGTGGGGTCATTTCCAAGATCTCTCTGCTTTTCCCTGGAGCCTCACTCCTGCTGGGTCTTAGTACAGGGTGGAACAGGGTCCTGCCACTGCAGCATTGGATGTCTTGTCACTGCGGCGCCAAATTAAAAAAGATAAAGTGTGTGTGTGTGTTTAAAAGTGTGTGTATGTGTTTGTGTGTGTGAGAGAGAGACAGAGAGAGAGAGATGGGAGCAGGTAGGGAATGGAGTTAGGTGTGGGCCAAAGGAGGATGTTTGAAGACAGAAAAAAGGAAATGGTGAGCCCGCCACCCTGTAAAGTCGGGAGTTCCCTTGTGGTGCGGCGGGTGAAGGCGCCGGCGCTGCCACGGCGGCCTCTCAGGTTGCTGCCACTGCACAGGTTCAGCCCCTGGCACAGGAATGTCCACGTGCTGTGGACGCAGCCAAAGTTTAAAAAATTAAAAATAAATACATAAAGTTTCAGACGTAAAATAAATTATTCTACCAGAATTGATTCCATGAAGCCTTGTAAAAATATGCAAACCTTAAGAATTTGCATTTCGTAGGGGAAAAAGAAATTTGTTACATACAAGAACATAATCAAGAAAATCCAAAACGTGGGAAATGCCTCCGACGAGATACAGCCACCACCTGCAGGGTATGGCCTCGTTTCGCTCCTGACTCAAAGAGCCCACCTGTTTAAAATGATGAGAACACAGTGGGGAATTAATCAGGATTTTTATGACGTTGAGGACTGCATTGCCAGTTCATGATCCGAGTGCTGCAGACTTTGACAGGGCCTTTCCTTGTGTTGCAGAGATACCGACCGAAACCCTGAAGAATGCAGTGATGGACGGCCCAGGACGCGTCTCCAAGTCGAGGCCGAGCTTGAGCTGCTCGTCGCTGAAGCTGGCGAGTCGTCCCTGAGGACAGTCTGTGCTCGTGTGTGTGTTGAAAACACTTCATTATAAAAAGTTCAAGTGAACCAGACTCTGTGAACATCGAGGAAGTCCCTCCTAGGTTACAGTCCCGTGAAAGGTATGCAGCTGCCGTCCTAAGACGTCTCCCAGGCTGCCCGCCTCGGGGCAGAATCAAGGTGTTAAAGAAAGAGGACCCCGCCCTCAGCCCGTGGCTCCTGGACGCAGAGGAGGTGGGTCCCTGGTCCTGGACTGGGGGGAGGGGGTCTTCAAAGGACACAGGTTTTGCCCATTTCACAGCCCACTGAGAGCTCACAGCTCTCTAATTGTGAAGCAAACATGGACCTCGTTTCAGCTAGGGAGCTCATTTATGCTTGGCAAACAGCAACATCTCATTTCAAAGCCAGGAAAGGGAGATTTTAAAAGATTGAAAACCCAACTCCAAAAGCTCCTTGGACATCAAATAGCTCTTTTGAAACAAGGTTTTGATGAGTTAAGAGCAAATGAATCAGAAACATATGGATTAAATTCCCCTTAAAATCCACATGGGTTTAAAAAATGAAGGGGAATGATGCTTGGCAAATATCTTTTTCGGTTTTATCAAACCCCAAGCATTTTCAAAACAGTGTGAGATGGTTGGCAAATCCCAAACGCAGCTGAATTCATCCAGTGCTCACAGCGGGTCTTGGGGAAGGAGCCGCTGGACAAGCTGGGTCGCCTGGCCAGGGTGGCTGTCAGCTTCAGCCACCGTCCAGGGCACACAGGCCTCCCCTCGTGCCCGAGAACTGTGAGCCGAAAACTCCCGCTAACGGTGCCATGAAGGGGTCCTGGTCTTCGTAGCCACCGTCCTTCTTGATAAGTGCACTGAGGGTCATTAAAGGCGGTGGCCAGAAGCAGCGGGTCCATCCTGCTCAGGTGCCGCCCGCAAAGGAAGCCACCCTCTAACCCCTCTGAGCCACCCGTGGGGAACCCAGATGGCTCTCAGCAAAGAAAGTAGAGTGGTCACAGCTCTGTGGCTCAGGCTGTAGACAGAAACCAGGCCGGTTGAAGCCCCTCTACAGGGAGGTCTGTGGTCAGGCGGCATATACGCGGGCAGCCCTCTGCGTGCCAATGCAGACATCCAAGGCCATGGCATCGAGCAGCCCTCAGCCAGCACTGGGCCAGCTCCCCTTTATGACCGGGGCAGAAACAGTGCAGGGGGCATAGGGCCCCTGAGGGTCACCTGCCAGATACGCAGCAGCCACGCCACGGATGGGATCCATGCGTCCCAGTTGCCAGGCCACTCATAGGCTGCGTCTCTGATCACGTGTTGCACAACCGGAAAGCCTTCTGGAGGAGGAATCTTTGTGGGTTGGTGTCCCGGGAGCCATGCAGAAACTCATCAGTAGCCACCATGTTCCCCGATCCAGCATCAGCTCTCGTGTCACTTGTCAGCGCCATCTACGGGGTGGCACCCCGTCATATTTTCCAAGGACCCCTAAAGAGGGGGTGGGAAGAGCAGTGAGGGAGGGGACTCAGGACAGACTCCTCCCACTCCACGCTGGAGAGCTGTCCCAGGCTGAACGAGTTCCACACCCCTCTGTAGCCCGGCAGGCTCATCTATAAAATGAGGGTGGGAGTTCCCGCCGTGGCTCAGTGGTTAACAAAGCCAACTAGCATCCATGAGGATGCAGGTTCAATCCCTGGCCTCGCTCAGTGGGTTAAGGATCTGGTGTTGCCATGACCTGTGGTGTAGGTCACAGACGTGGCTTGGATCCCGCATTGCTGTGGCTGTGGTGCAGGCCGGCAGCTGTAGCTCCGATTTGACCCCTAGCCTGGAAACCTCCATATGCTGCGGGTATGGCCCTAAAAAGACAAAAGACAAAAGAAAAAAAAAAAAAAAGGATGAAATAGGTCCCATCGGAGCGCGTGGTTGGAGGGACTGCATGAGTTTCTACATGTAAGGCTGTCGGCGTCGCTCTGGCCCAGGGGGGGCACTATGTCCCTGCGCGCTGCTGTGATTGCGACACCGTGCCAGTCGCTGCAGATACATGACCTCATCCCGGTCCATCCTCACCACCACCTGGATCTTATTACCCCATTTGAGGGATGAGAAAGCTGAGGCTCTGAGAGGCTGAATAATTTGCCAATGAGTAGCAAAGCCAGCTTTCCAGTCCAGATAGCGCTGGCTCCTGGGCTGCCTGGCTCTCAGGAGATGCCTCTGCTTCAGGTGCACAGGCTGGACGGTCGGCCTCTGCTCGGCTCCTCGGCCAGCTCTGTGCAGGGGCCAAGCTTCCCAACCAGTCGCCATTGGCCTGTCTGAACCCAGAGTCTCCCTCTCCCGTTAGCCCAGCAGAGGCCAGAGGTCAAGGGGAGGACCTCCCCCCACCAGCCCTGCCTCTCCCAGCTGGGTCACCTTGAGCAAATTCCGTCACGGAGCCTCAATCTCCCATCTGTAAAATGGGCCTGTTGTTAGTATTTGCATCACAAGGCTGGGAAGAATGAGGGACAGAAGGCCTGTACTGGCCTCACTCAACGGGGTCCCCGCACGTGCTAGTTGTGTGACGGTGGTGGAGGCTCAGAGCTCTGCTGTCCCCCATGCCCCAGCCTCCTCCTCCGTCAGTGTCCCCATAACAGAGTCCTGCAGAGGCGGTTTCCTCGCTACACCTCATCTCTGCTGCTGCAGGGCGCGCGGCATCATGCCTTGCAGAACCTGCCCGGGATCGAGGCTTAGACACCCTATGAAACGCCACCGCTCCGCTCGTCTGCGTCTCTTCACTGACGTTAGGGGGTTGGACTTCCTGGTTGTTTGGCCCGTGATCGTGCCAGTGGCTGCATGACGTCACACATCCAGATCCAAAACCAGACGAGTCGCTACAGTTCTGAGCTGCCACCAGCGACGGGGTCCTCAGCACGGGACACATTTCTGGCCCCGTGTGACGGATGTGGACGCAGCTCCCTTGACCTGGGTTTTCCCGCCTGCAAGATGGAGCCAGCACCACCTGCTTCCTCGGGACAGTGCAGAGAACACAGCAGGTGCCCAATAATGGTCTTCCCGCCATGGGAGACCCTGCTTCAAACCCAGTCCAGCTTCACAGCAAGAGCCAAGAAAACGAGATGAAACCATCAGCCACCCGCTCAGGGATGCGTCCACCCCCCGGGGCTGCTTAAGATGAAAAGGCTCGCCTCACCACGTCAAGATCACAAACCTATTACATTTTTAAAACCCAAAGAGGAGGCTCAGGCCCTTTGAAGCCAACGTAAATACAACTGTTTAACAGCTTATTTTAGCTATCCAATGGGAGCCCAGTTGCTTAAATGGATTCACGTTGCCGGCAGTCTCTTTCTGCGACATGGTGTTTGTTAGAAATCAGGATTTTACTTAACAAAACGTCCTGCGGTCCCTCCGCTTTGTTCCTCAACAGGGCTGTCTTTCTGCGCGTTTTCTTTGGCTTCCCAATAGAAGACCAACAGATTCCTTTTGAAGTTTTTTTATTGATGAATGAGCCGCTATAAATAACCCTTCGTGGCAGCCGCCCCGATCTCTGAAGTTTACTCTGGAAGAATAGTAGCAGTGGGAATGAGGGCACTTCACGGCAGCGTGTCACGGAATACTTTAATGGGCTTCATACTGTTTAACTTAATCTTTACAGATGTAAAAACAGAAATACAATTATTTTAACAACTATTATTACATATTGCCTTGCTAATGAAAACAAAGTCTTGGGAAGCGCAGAGGGCACTGAGGGATCCTCTGAAACTGTGCTGGCTGCGGGCTGCTGGTGAAGATGCCCCTGAGACGCGGGGAGGGACCGAGAGTCCATGATGGAGGGTCTGATGCCCCCCAGAGCCTCTCTCGGCCTCTCGACTTTGCCCCCCAGCACCCCCCCACACACACACACACACACGCACACACGTCCTCGTCCTGTGGCCGTACCGAACGCAGCTTCTCAGCGCTGACTGCAGGCTCGGCCCTGTGGCGTGAATTATGGGGCCCACGGAGAGTTTCTGTTGCTGGGAAAGACAGCCGGGGCTCTTAATGGAGCCCGAAGGACTCTTCCTGTTTCTCACAGTCCAGGCCGCCGCTCCGCCTCCCAGCTCCCACCCCTCCCCGCAGCCGGCCTCCGAGGAGCATCCTCTCGCAGGAGGGGACTGGGACACAGCTCCCTCGCAAACCTATAAATCCAGAGGTCGCGCCTGCAGCTGGAACGTTCTCCCTGCCCCTCTGGGACGTCGCGGAGATTAAAAATGGAACCCCGGGGTCTCATCCCCAGCGCTGTAAAGACTGCCCTCTCTTTGATTCTTCGGGGAGGTCTTTGCCTACAGAGGCGCATCCAGCGTCGAGACGTGCATTTTTCTCATGAGCTGGAGCCTGAGCCCCCGGCACTCCAGACTGGGAGCTGGGGCCCCGGCGGGACCCTCACTGTATAGTCTGTGCTTTGGGGAGCTTATTTCCGCTCCCTGCTCCGTGGTAGGGTCCTCGCCAGTACAAGGAGGAGATTGCCCGCCTTCTGAACCACTTGGGAAATGACGGGATCGGGCAGAGAGAAGCCAAAACACGTATCTTGAAAGCACAGCTGGAGGCTGTGGCTTGTCCCTGGCGAGCAGCAAACATGCCCCCTCGGCAGCGGCCGCTCTGGACCCCCACCCGCGGTTGGGGTGGGGAGTGGGCAGACCCTGGAGAGCAAAACAGAGGCGCTCACTCCAAGGGGAAAAGAGCCAGGCTGGGACCCCGGGTGCTAGCATCGCTCTGCCCACGTTGACCGGTCAGATGAGCCCGCTTGCCCGCGGCCCAGCCGGTGAAGGAGAGCAACCCACGTGGAAAGAAGCGCCAGGAGTCAGACAAGCGCCTTTGCCCATCGGCCCTCCAGACGTTCCGTCTGCTGCACGTCAAGCATTTGGTTATAATAGGCTGAGGGACGTTCGCCCTGGCGGGAGAGCCGGGCGTGGAGGAAGTGTAGCCAGTAGTTTTGTACGCCTCCTGTGTGGCAGGCACTAGGCTGGACAGGACAGGAGAAAAGGAGCTGCCAATGTGTAAGCTTTGCCCTCAGAGCACTCTGCGTAGTGGGGGAGGGGGACAGATGCAAAACTCATTACTGGGCCTAAAATAACTTAATCGCCGCTGGGGTGGGTGCCCTGCTGCAGGATCACATAAAAGCGTGTGGAAGGAGGGCCCGAGACTGTGCCGCCTGACGGGGCTCTGGCTCGGCGGGTGTCCTCTCGACTGCGGGAAAGGCGGCTCATCCGAGGTGAGCTGTGCCGTCGACACAGGATACAACCGGATTTCAGAGACTTGGCGCCAAAAGACGTAGTGTGTCAATAACTTTTGTGTGTGTGTCTTTTTAGGGCCACATCCATGGCACATGGAGGTTCCCAGGCAAGGGGTCGAATTGGAGCTGCAGACGCCGGCCTGCGCCACAGCCCCAGCCACACCAGACCTGAGCCCAGTCTGCGACCTACACCCCAGCTCACAGCAACACTTCTAAGTAGGGTCAGGGATCGAACCCGCATCCTCACGGATACTAGTCAGGTTCGTTACCGCTGAGCCATGGTGGGAACTCCTGTGGAGAACTTTTTGATACTAAGTTACACACTGAAATGATAATATCTTGTTTAGGTGGGGTTAAATAAAATATACAGCTAAAATGAACTTTTCCTGTTTCTTGTCAATTTTTCTTTTTTAATATGGCTACTAAAACATTGTCAAATGACTCTCTCGGCTCACTGGTCCAGAAGATGCAGAAATACGCCTCTGATCAAGACACATCACATGGCCCTTTAGCTTGACAAGCCCCGGAGAGACTGGGATATGATAGAAGTGTGTCTTGTGCTCCAGCTGGGCTTTGCTGGTGGAGTCACACAGAGGGATCACAGGGCTTCTCAAACCTGGGGCCGCAAGGGTGGGGTAATGCCCCGTGGGGTGGGGCTCTTCTGTGCTTTGTAGCGCTTTCAGCAGCCTCCCTGGCCTCAGCCCCCTGAGGCCATCAGCACCCTCCCTGGTTAGACTGTCTCCAGACGTTGCCAGCTGCCCCGGGGTAAGACTGCCCCCGGTTGAGAACCAGGGTACTGGACCAGTCTGGACCACGGGTGACCAGTGACTCTCATCCGTGATTCTGTGCTGGCATCGCCAGGGGGGGCCAAATGCCCCAGCACCTCGGGGGCCGGGGGCCAGGCGGCGTGCTCTCTCGAGCTCCCTGAATGGCTCTGGTGCGCAGACGCCACTGAGGACCTCGTGTCGGGTGTGTCTGGCAGGGGGTGGGTTCCCGCCTGTCTCTTTCGCTTTCGGAGGGGAGCCGCTGTTTGCTCGGATGCCCGCCACTTCCACACCTGGTGGAGTGAAACGGAAGAGCGGCCGTGAGCTGTAAAGACAGGTGTGCCTGGCTCTGCGACTTGGCCGAGGATTCGCTTTGCCGCCTGGGGAGCCTACCTGTAAAATATTGTGGTAACACGGCCACAGTGATTCCCAGCTCCTACGTCTGTTTCCCGATGAAAGAGGCCGTGCATGTAAAGGCCTCGGGACAGAGCCTGACGACGACGGCGACGACGAGGGAGGCCGCTTCAGAGCCGGAGAGCCTGAACTGCAGCCCGGCTCTGCCCTGTCTGGGCTGCGAGCCCTTGGGCAGCCACCGAGCTCCCCCACCTTGCCACCTCATCTGCAAGGAGGGAAAGCAGCCTCCCGACCTGGCAGGGCCTGGCTGAGGGTCGGCCAGCCACGATGCCTGCAAAGCACACATGAGCGCAGAGCCCGGGAGAGCGCGGGCGTCAGAAATACCCAAACAGTGGTGGATCTTGCCGCGCTTATTGGCTTACGTTTTTGCTGCAAACTCTCGTTCAACTACAGGTCTCTGCAAAGGCTACTCAGTGGATTCCCAGCTGCCAGTACCACAGGGCTGGCCACTACAGAAGCCCTCGCTTCAGCAAGATGGAAGGACTTCACAGCCTGGATGGCTCTCATGGCTTCAGGTCCCTGGACCATTGGCGCCGTCGGCAGCAGCAAAGCAGGTGCACTGCAAGGTCGCAGACGTAGGTCTGGCCATGGGCCGCCCTCTAGCACACAGAGGTGAGCAGGGGCTCTTCTTGTTGTATTTGGGAAACGAGATGGAAAGAATAGGGCTCTTTCGGGAAGTGGAGCATTTAAAAGGTGTTGGGTAACCACAGAGCTCGGCAGTGCCTTCGCTGGGGTCTGACAACTTGCCTCGCTGGTTTTCTCCCCTTCAGTATCAGCCCCTCGAGGGCAGGACCGGGGTCCGGTCCATTTATCCACGGCTAAGTCGTGTCCCAGGCCTGGCCCTTAGTGACTCTTTGATGGATGGAGAGTGACAACCTGCTCTATCCAAGGTACAAGACTCATCCCTGGTCACAGAAAAGGAGACACACTTTTACTGCTTGTGCGTGTCCCGAAGTGCCTGTGCTGCCTTTACCCGGAGCTGAAACGTGGGGGAACACTCGTGAACCTCACCAGAGACGGTGGGAGGGAACGGGAGCAGTGGGAGCAGACGGCCCGCGTGTCGGACCCATCTTCCCGACTGTGCGCCGTGTGCCCGCCCCAGCCTCCATCCTCACCCTTCAGCTGGGGAGCCCCGGGCAGCCTCGCCGGGGGCTGGGGGGGGGTCACTGAAATGACCCAGTGAGAGGCATGTGGCCCGGTGATGTGCTCAGTACCTTCTCCCCTCGGGGTGTGCAGGGACAGGGGAGCCCTGAGCCCCGAGGAGTGTCAGCAGCTGGGCTGCTTCATTCAGCCCGAAGCCTACTTTTCTCTTTCTTCATGCCAAGTGGTTTTTCTGAATAATCCGGACACTTGACCTCAAAGCCTTCCCTCACTGATATCAAAACCACTGGTGCACCACCCCAGCTGAACACTAAGAATTATGGGGCGGCGTCGGCGGTGGGGCGGGGGGTGTTGTTTCTAAAATACCCCTGGGGCTGTGACCCAGTGGTCAGCATTTTTTACAGACCCCCCACCCCCGCCCCGAGGATTCCAGGGCTTAGTGCAGGTAGAGGGCCACTTGTCCAGACAAAAAAAAGTCGAGTTCTAACCCAAGCTCCATCGGTAACCACTGCAAGAATGAAAAATAACGAGAGAGGGCCCCTTGGGTACTGGCTTGGCTCCCCTGTGACAAGGAGGGAGGGGACAGCAAGGGCACCGATTGGATCTATCACCAGCAGTCAGGTGTGGCAGTTCCTGTCCTTGGTCCCTGGTGCCCGATGTCACCGCAGGGGGGTCGGAAAGGACCCAGTGCTGGCAGTGTGCCCCAGGCCTGATTCTCAGCCTGACAAACCGGGTGCCGTAGGACGGGACTGCTGTCTCTCGAAGTCTGTGCGTGTGTCTGAGTGGAGCTGGTGGTGAGGCCTTCCTGCACGGGTCCCTTCACCCCGAGACCCACCTGAGGATGCTGGTACCTGGCTTCGGGGCTCTCAACCCTGGCTGCAGAGCACAGGGAGCTTTTAGAAACCCGCCACCCAGTCCCACCACAGGCCAACAGAACGGGGGGCCCTTGCAGGCCGCAAGCACTGGGAGGTCCTGCAGCTGAGGGATGAGAACATGGCCCGGCTTTGTTCTCACCCCACGTGGAGGCCAGTGAGCCCCAGGAGCAAACAGCGGAGACAAGGCATGAAAGGCACTGGCGTGGATTGTCCTCTTCCTTAGGCCACCAAGGGGCCCTTATTCAGACGCTGAGCTGTCCCCAGCCTGACAGTCTCCCACTCCCACCCCCAGCCATCCCTGCCCTGGAGCCCCATGCCCAAGGCAGGGAAGGAGCGCGACTTGCAGGGGTGCCCGGCACCAGCCAGAGCCCGGCATGAATTATTCATCACCCCGCCCCATCACGCTCTCAAGATGGAGCCCGCAGGGCCGACACGAAGTCCAAAAATGTGGGAAAGTTTATTTATTTCTCCAAAACATTCCTGATTTGTAATGTGCTTTCTAAAAATGTCCTAGCTGACCAAGCCCCTGCTATATTTAACCACAGCATTTAAAGAAATGTTCCTTACACTTTATAAGGAGGCTCTGAGACACATGAATTTAGGAAGATCTGCTCCCCGGTCTGGCCCCTCTGTCCCCAGGAGAGGGGAGGAGCCTCTCCTTGGCCTGCAGGCCTGGTCTTGGTGCTGGGGGGGGGGGGGCAGAAATAAAGAGTTTTATTCATTCCCAAGGCCCTTCAGTTCATGATGGCAGGACGGCCAGCCCTGGGAACCCCCTTCTAAGCTCCTGGGCGAAGCAACGAGACACCAACGGGCTCTCCCCTCGGCCTGGGACCGTCACTCTCCTGTGGTTTCCAGGATCCCCTGCTGTGTGTGGCGGCTTATTTTGCTTTTGGTTTCATGTTCAAACGGTTGGATCATCTCAAGAGACGTAACCCTGCAAGGAAGAAGGGAGGAGAACGGCCGCCCGCCTGCCCAGGGGGTGGGAATTCCTGAAGAAGTCACCCAGGCGGCTCCTGCCACCTCCAGGAGCCCAGAACCTGAGCAGGGTTTGTGGGCTCCTGCTCATGATACAGAACCAAGAAGTCGCAAATGGACTCGTAAAACGAGTGTTTAGATTAGAGGCCGTGTCTGTGTGCAGAGCCAAGACCTCCCGCCGGCCGGACGTCTCATGCGGATACGTTCCCTAACCTAATGCTGACAGCCGCCCCGCACCGGGCACCACGCCTCTGCCCATCTCGCAGATGGGAGCTGGGGCAGCCGCCGGCCTAGGACTATGCCCATCATTAGATGTGCTCCTAACAGCAGCTTAACGAGGCCGTTACTAGTACTGTCCACACTGGAACAGATGACTCGGTTAAGGTACAGACGGCTCCGTCGCTCTGCTGAGATCCCTCAGCATGGGAGGCAGCGCTGGGTTATCAGCTCTGGTGGCTCCCTCTTGACAAGGCCAACGCAGCCCTCCCCACCTGCATCTCATCTCGAGAGCGGTTTTCCTCACCCGCCCGAGGGCCTGGAGGGGCCCCGGGCACCCCCGGGACAGTAGATGGTGACCAGCCCCCTGGGAAGAGAGTGTGATGCCGGGATACCGGGGAGGCAGGATTTTGCAATAGTCGCGTTGCCCAGAATGAGGACTGAGTCAGGCTTTAAATGGGGTGTGGTCCAAGATGACACAGGCTTGTGAGCAGCAGGGGTCGTCCCACACCCTCCCCGAGGCCCGACCGGCCATCGCCCAGGCCGAGACACTTCCTTCGTGCCCCACCTCCTCCGGGCCTGGGCTCGAGGACGCCCTCCGCAGGCCTTCTGGAAGAGCAGGACGGCGTGGGTCGTGCTCAGCACACCACCCGGGAAGGAAGAGCTTGGCTTTAACTGCTGCACAAACGGACGCAGACTGGGTACCGGCATCGCGACCCCCCGCCACTCAGCAAGTCCTTTCCGGGCTCAGGGACCAGGAGGCAGAGACTGTACCCCCGGGGCGGCGTCCTCAGAAGCTCAGCCCAGACCTGCCCACCGAAGAGGCCCTCAGCTTAGGGTCCAGAGCCACCTTCCCCGGCAGCTTCTCCCGGCAGCTTGCCGGGAGACTCCAATCCCGGAGAAAGACAGATGCAGCCTTCGGCGGCATCCCAGGCCCTCGGACATCAACAGTGTGGTCTGGGCAGCTGCAGCCAACTGGCCTGCTGTGCTGGCCGTGCCCTGTTTGCCTCGCCCCCACCTCCGGGGCTCTCCCTGCCCCTTTCTGCCCCTGCAGGCTGACCCCACGGGCTGCATTCCCTGGGCTCCCTGTAGGCTGGATCCCCGGTGGGGCTTAGTCAATCGGAGGCATTAACGTGAGGCTGGAAGGCAGAAGAGGAGAGAGGCTGGGTGTTTCTCCTCAGCTCCCCGCCTGCCCAGCACGCGGCCGCGTCCACACTCACCCTGCCGAATTGTGCACTTGGTCTCATCTGCCCCCCGTAGCTTACACTCTGAGTTTGAATCCACATTTGGCCTACGAGCCCCTCATGTGGTTTTCCCAGTGCAGTTGGCATCTGGATGCCATTCAGACGCCCCCAATTGGGCCCAAGCCTCGCCACTCCCTGTGGCCCACCTCAAGGTCACTGTACAATCTTTGGGCTCTGCTTGACCCCGCAGAACCCCGAGTCTGGGGCCTCTCGATAAAGACAAGTGTAGAGGAGGACTTGCCACTGGCTATTCAGGCATAAAAACTGCTTGGAACGGGGATAAAGCAAGTCTTACTTTTCCAACAAACTTACGCTGTTGAGTTTTAATAATAAACTTGGCGTGTTATCATGTATATTTTTGCCTGTCTGAAACAACCCTGCCTCCTGAAGCAAGTCTCTAGCTGCCGTGAAGACAGGAAGTACCCCAAGTCGGGGCTCTCACGCGGTGCAGCCAGTCCCTGGAAGCAGCACCCACTCTTGTGAGGTTAACCGTAGCCACCAAGCCCGGCCAGGCACGCTCTGGCCTTTAGCTGCAACAGTCGCATCACAAATGGCTAACTCATGAACCCACACCGAGACGCACACGGGTCACTCTTTGTGAGATGGTGGAGACCGCAGGTGGGCTCTTTCCAGGGAGACGCGATTGTGTCGGAAGATGGCAAAACACATCCCGTTCGGCCCGTTCTGGAAATTCTCCAGGGACATCCGCCAGTTCCGGCAGTCCTCAGGGGGCCTGTGAGAGCCAGGAGGCTGTTAGCTTCCACAGGACCGGCCCAAGCAAGAGGCCTCTGCGCCGTTCTCTTACCCTGGCCAAAGTCGTGGAGGTTGAGGGCTCAGGTTGGTATGGCTCCCCAGATCCTTTTATATAGTCTGTGTTAGCTTCACTCTAAGAGTGCAAAAAACTAAAATATTCCTTGTTCCAGTGACCTGGAAAAAAACAAAATCTTTCCAAAAGTACCAGTACTTGGATTCGTCTGAAAGAACTCAGCCCTTGATCTGTGTCTGTCCCAGTTAGACAAAAGGCCGATGAATTTCTGAGCACGTGCGTGTAGAACTGATACATGTACACTTACCACGGTACACACACCTGCCGTACGCCCCACGCTGGTCCGCATACTCGGCCGTGTGCGGGTGTAATCGGGGCTTAAGCTAAAGGTCATCTACAGGAAACAGAACCTGTGCCCTTTGTGCAGATGACAACACAGAGGCGTGCTTCCAGTTGCTGCAGGACAGAACCGTATCGTTGCTTCTGGGTTCCTCGAAATGTCTGCTTTTGTTTTTGTTATGAGCAGAAACCTTTCCTTGGTCTCACCCACCCATTACTTGGAGCATGTGATTAAATCTGGGTTACTCAAACCCAGAGGGACCCCCCCGCCCCGCTTCAGTAGGAAGGAACACTTATGGAATCGGATAGAATCCATAGCAAATGGCCCCACCGTCCATTCCTCTGTGCTGTCCTGAACCGGATGAATGGAGGGATTAGGTAACGGAATTTCTCTTTATTTAGGTATAAACACCCTCACAATGCAGATACCTACTCCTGCCTTTATTTTCTATGCCATAAAAACGATGTTTGTACTATGCTTTGTACTATGTATGTACCTCCAAAATTAAAATACCACCCTTTTAAAACGACAGCCTTAGATTATTCGCTTCTCCAGACAACAGCCACCATAAATTAACACAACATACAAGATAGCACATCAAACACAAAAAGAAGGAATTGGAAACATATCCCACAAGGCGGAATCTTCGTCTCATTGCTGACGTTCAGGCAGCATCCACTAGTCCTGGGGTTTCTGGCTTCTCCCCTCCCGTCAGTGTGCCTGCCTCCCTCAGACGCTGATGGGGCTCCCAGACAGACTCCCAGGCTCCCCTTTCCTACCACACTGCTTGTTTATTCCCCCAGTCATCCATTGAACCAGGCACTGAGAGGTTAATGAAAAAACCACTTTATTCACAGAGGCTGAGACTGGGGGATAACAAGATGCCCAGTGGCGGCCCTTCCACCGCATTTTAAGCTGATGGCAGTGATCCTGGATCTCAAACCTGGGGCCTCAACAAGGTTCTTCAAATCAAGGACACTGAAGCGCGCGCGCGTGCGTTCCCACCAGGCTGCCAGAACGCCGTCATGGACACACATGTGGGTCAGCGGCACGTGGCTTTCAGAGTGAATTCTTGGTAAGTCAGCTCTCTGCCTACTAGCGATTAAATTATTCTGCTTGTCTGAAAGATGCTTCCCAACATATTAACCAACAGGCTCTCTTGATGTGACATTTGGGTTCATTTTTATATAAATCCTGGAAACTGCTTTAAAAAATTACCTCAAAGACCTTTTCTCCACCTGCCTCCAAGAACTCTTGTCTTACTGTGTTTTTCCCACATCAGATAAAATTAAAGTAACTTGGAGGCTCAGAAAATCAAGTTTCAGAACCACCAAAAAACCCCCCAAAAGAGCCACCATAAGAGATGGGTTGCATTTCCCCAAAGTTCCGAGCTGAGTGGGGCTGTGAAATGTCAGTTTTCATAACCAGACCTTTGTCTCAGCCCCTGCCTTCCCACCCACCCGTCACCCCCAACTTCCAGTCACCTCCTCACGGTGCTGGTTTCGCTGCAGTCTCTGGGCCCACCCGGCCCGGGCTCAGAGGGAGGAGCTGGCTGCCTCCTGCCACCAAGCCTCCTGGCCCTTGCAGTCCAGAGAGCCACCTCCACAGACACCAGTGGCTCCCTTACTGCTCCTGGCACCCACCCATTCCCCCCTCTGCTTGCTTTCCACGTGTTGGTTTCACCCAACTCTTTTGATTAAAAGTCATCCTTCACTGCACAATTCTGGAAAATGTAGCAACAATCAAACCTGATCTTGGGGAAAAAAAAAAAAACAAACATGGCAATCCAAAGTCTTCTAATGTCTGAGACATCTTCCCTCCCCTCACACACTTCTGGCGTCCTCAGAAGCCAGCTGATCCCGTAACCACCAAAGCAAAGAGATAGGAGGACTCTTGCTGGTGACATGCGTTCGAGAACAAATGTGTATTGATTAATGAGCTGTCCTGATGCAACAAAATGCTATGTTATATAGAGTGTGCTTTCTTACTGGAACTTAGTAATACAGACGTTTTCACGGGACAGTCCTTCATAGTCAAAAGAATCAAGCATTTAGCCGAAGAATACAGCATGTTCCTTTTACTGTCGAGAAAGGAAAAGAGGAAAATTCTCTCTCTAACATAAAAGTGTGGCTTCTCAGTTCCCACTTGGACATTGGTCATAAGACGTCCTCCCCAAGCCCCAGAGAACTTGAAAAACAGGGTTCACCCCTGGTGTCCCCACAACTGGACTTGCAGGAACAAACCTAGCTGTGAACACCCACCACTCCGACGGGCTCAAAGCCAAGGCCTGGGCCAAGCAACCACCGAGCTGGCGATGGTCTGACAGTGGCGCTTGGATGGAAAGAGCCTGGAGCCATCTGTCCGCCCATGCGTGGACCGTGCCCTCCCAGTCCCCGGACTCGCCGGACCTGGCTGGGTAGCTGGTGGAAGATCACGCCATCAGACTGACCTAAGGTCAAGGAAGTTTCCTGCTCCCAAGGTAGGAGCCTGAGATGCCCAAGTCCCAGCGTCTTTTAAACCTCCGGAGCTGCTCGGGATTCTGGGAAGGTCCGCCTTGCAGGAGGCAGGGGAGGGTGCCCATCTGTGCGCAGAGGCTGCTAAGACTTCCCAGGATCCACACATCCTCGGAGGAAATCATTTAAACAGGACAAAACGAAACAAAACACGCGACTTCTTTCCCCAGCGGTGGGAGCCCTGGCGCCTCACGAGAAGCTCAGACCAGGGCAGGGGAAAGAACCGCGCCCCTGCTCCTTGGCTTTACTGGAAATGAAGCACCGTGTCGGGGAGCTGCAGAGGGAAATAGGAGAGGAAGGGGATCCCGAGCTGGTAAAAGCCGCCCTGGACGTGCGGGTCGAGCATCAGGGAAGCGTTGAAAGGCGGACAGAGGCTGGAGGACGCGGCCAGAAGGGAGGCTCCCAGGCAGCCGCCGGGCTCCGGCTTGGGCCCCCCCAGGAGCTCGTCCCCTCCGGCCGGCTTTTGCCCTTGCCGTCCGGCCAGGATGCTGTCTATGCTGAAGCTCTTGGACTTGTCCGAGCTCTTCGGAGAGCTGCCGGAGGCCGGGCGCGGAGGAGAGCCCCGGCCGTCCGCCGTGCGCGCCGGCTGCTCGGCAGCCTCGGCCCCGGCGCCCCGGAGCGCGTCTCCGGCGTTGCCCTCCGGGGACGAGGGCCTGGGCCCGTGGAGGGGCGCCGACGGAGAGGCGCCCGCCCGGAGGGGCGGGGGGCGCGCGGGCGCTCCCTCGTGGCGCGGGGTCGCAGGGCGGGGGCGCTCGGCCCCGCTCCCCGCCTCGGGCTGCGCCGGGCCGCGAGCCCGCTTGGCCTCCGGGGCCCCGGGGCCCGGCTTGGGCTTCCTCTTCCGGCGCCGGTAGTTGCCGTTCTCGAACATATCCAGGCAGCGAGGGTCCAGCGTCCAGTAGCTGCCCTTGCCCGGCCGCCCCTTCTCGCGGGGCACCTTGACGAAGCAGTCGTTGAGCGAGAGGTTGTGGCGGATGCTGTTCTGCCAGCCCTGCCGGTTGTCGTGGTAGAAGGGGAAGCGGTCCATGATGAACTGGTAGATGCCGCTGAGCGTGACCCTCTGCCCGGGCGCGTCCTGGATCGCCATGGCGATGAGCGCGATGTAGCTGTAGGGCGGCTTCTGCGGGGGCTCCGCCCGGCCCGAGGCGGCCAGCGCGGCCGCGGGGGCGAAGGCCAGGGGCAGCCCGGGTCTCTCGGGGCCGTACAGGTAGAGCATGGGCGAGGCGGCCAGGGCGGGCAGCCGCGGGCCGAAGAGGTGGCTCATGGCGAGCGGGCGCGGGCGCGGTGCTCCCGCTCCCGGCGAGGCAGGCGACCCGGGCGGCTTAGGGACTGCGCCCCGCGCCGCAAGGGCCCTCCCGGGGAGCCCGCCCTGCGTCTGCCTCCTGCTCTGCCGCGCTCTCCGGCCGCTCAGCGCTCTGTCCCCTCTTCATGGCTTTAAAAATGTTAAATAATTGTTGTAAGTTTGCTATTATATGTTGACTTAGCGCTGGCAAATAAATTGTCTATGATAAACAGTCGCTGTGCTCTCAGCCCACCCACATTAATTAAAATTTCATTGCTGAAAAACTCCAAGCTTTTCCCTCCACGTGTCTTTCTGATACCAGCCAATCGGTTTCGGGGTTATTCCTTCATTTGTTTATAGAATTAGTCTGTTGATAAGTCCGCCCACCCAAGTTGAATCAAGCTGTGTTTATTTGGAAAAATTTCCGGGCACCCAATATATAAACGCACTGATCTGATGTTTGAAATATCACGTCCACCCCTTGACGCTGTAAGCACACACAGTCAGTGAGGCAGGATGTGGATCGCTGTGGCTCCGAGCAGGGTCTGTGGGGCCAGGAAGGAGAGGTGGGGATGGGAGGGGCGCAGGGGCGAGTTTTACCTCTGGTCTGGGGAGCCCCAAAATCCCAGGGCCGCCCACAAGAAGGCTTTTCTTCTCCAGGCAGAGGAGGAGACAGGGCGATGACACACTCTCATAAAATGCCCTTGGAGATCTCTGGGAGCTCTTGGATAGTTGGGAGTGGGTGGGAGGGGAGGCATGTTTACCTAGGAGGGAAGAGGTGGGCATCTGATTAGAAGAGGATGCCCACCTTGGAGAGGTCCTTGGGATGCCCAGAGGACTCAGGGGTGGGGGCGTGTTCCCTGGGGGAAAGGAGCAAGCCTCCACCTCGGGACTCCCTGGGGACCCGTGGAAGAGGGTGCCAGGAGCCCAGCTTCTCCCCAGGCCGATGGTACAGGGCACTGCAGAGCTGGAGTGGGCGTGTGGTACCCGATCCACAGCTTGGTTGGGGGAAGATTCAAAACAAACCCTTTTGGGGGCGGCGTGGAGGGGAGAGAGGAAGGTCTTTTTGCCCGGCCTGGGGTTGCAAGGAGGAACACCATAAAAGGGGAGTTTGGCAGCTGGCGCAGGAGAGCTGGTGTTTGTGAACGCGGGACTCTTGCTTTATATTCTGCGTTTTCCTGTTTATAACAAGGAGGGTTATAACAACTTTACAAGTGCATGCAGCTGGCCCGCGATTACATTAAGCATTTGGGAAGCCTGCTGGCTCTCCCGCCACCACCCACCCACGCACCCTGGGGTGTAAGCACCCCCCACCCCGTCTCACTTTACATGTAGCCCCCTCCCAGTTTGAATCAAAAACCCTGAATGGTGCCGATTTAGAAGGCATCTCTTCCCCCCTCCAGCACTTCGGGGGCGGGGGCCACGTAGCGGGACTGGCTCCTGTTTATGATCTCTGTGGAATATATTTTAACAGACAGAAAAGGTTGGGGAGAACTGAGTTCACGCTGCATGGAGTGAATCGTGCGAGTGCCAAAGAGAAGAGGGAGGGGCGGGGATGGCAGGTGGGGTAGTGATGGCCCATGGGGCATGGGGGTGGGCGGGGGGCTGTCTGCTGCTGCCACGGTCACAGTGAAGCAACACCAAGCTGGGGACCGGCTGTCCGTGCTGAGGTCGTCACTGAACGCGGAGAAGCAGGGAGGAGCCCACTCCAAAATGGGGGGTTCCAGAAAGTAACTGTGTCTAGGGGTCTGGACAGACCGCGGGGGAGCCAGGCCGTTTGAAATACCGAAAAGGAAGTCACCACCAGGGTTGAAAAACCAGTTTGGGTGCAGGCCCGGCTTGAGGGAAAGCCAGGTCGGGCTCTGGGTGGCATCCAGGCCTCATGCCCAACAATGCGTTTCTAACAAGCCCCGCGTCCCACCCAGCCCGGTCCCTCCTGGCCTTGGTCTTGAGGATAGCCCTCCAGCCAGGAGGGGGGCGGGGTGCTGTCTTCCCTCGGATCCCTGGCTTTCATCAGAGCACCTCTTTGAACCCTGGGATGGAAAAAGACCCTCAAGGTCGGCGCTTTTGACAAACCCACAGCCCCTGGCGTCACCGAGCCCCTCCGGGACAGCGCAAGCCTTGCTCAGGCTTGGATCCAGCTTGGTCTCCAGCCTTGGTGCCCACCCAGAGCAAGAGACAAAGGGGTGTCACCACGCGGACACACCCCCACTCCTCATCCAGAACCCTTCCTGGAGTTTCCCGCCCCCCCCCCAAGTCCGGCGGGCATATCCCTGCCTTTCCCAAACGGCGCGCTGCTGGCGGCGCTCCTTCTAAACTCTAAGGCAGATCCCAGCTTGAGCGCTGCGATAATAAACACAGCCCAATTTGGGCATGGGCGGGATGCAGGCGGAGACACGCACGGCTGGTGGGCAGGGCACGGAGAGCAGAGAAAAAAAAAAAAAAAGCCCAGTTCTAGTCGCGGTCTGGAGGGGCGGGTCCAGCTCCACAAGTTTGCGGCAGCAGTTGGGCACCTCTCTGGGAGGTTCCAGCCACACAGCTCCAGCGGGCGCCCCAACCCAGCTCCGGCGCGCCATGCGGGGTGGGGGGCGAATCCTGGGCTCCCCGGTGGAGTGTGTAACTTGAGCCTAGGAAGGGACGCGTGGGAAGGCACCCCGAGCTGGGGCTCATTTCCGGGGAGCGCAGGGCACAGGAGCACCGGAGCATCCTGCACGGATGCGCCCTCGTGCGGGAGCTCGATCCGGTGAGGACCAGCTGAGGCGCAGAGACAGCGGGCGCGCTGGGTGTCTCAGAAAGCCGGACGGGGACACTGAAAGTTCCCTGCAGGTCCACAAGTCTTCAGATCCCAGAAAAGGACGTGCATCTCGGAAGCCAGTGGGAGCGCATCTCCCAGCCAGCAGGAGAGCCCTGAAATCCTCTGGGGCCCAAACACAAACTGGGTTCCTGTGGGATGAGCGCAGGAAGCACCACTCTCAGCTCTCCCGCAAAAAGTCTGCTCCCTGGGCCGGCCAGGCACCAGCCTGGAGCAAAGAGGCCTCAGGACAAAACGAAACGCTGAGCAGGGAGAGACAGGAGCGCCCTCCGTGCCCCCCTCCATCAACCCTTCTTCTGCTTCAAGCAGACAGTCAGCTTAAACACGGTTGTGACATATTTGCAAGTATCTGCGTTACTTTTCTAAGTGTGAAGACAGTTAACAACTTACATCTGTGTGTGTGTGTCAGCGAATGAATGAACGGACGAGCAGAGTGAGGGTGGGAAGATGCAGGACTCACTCAGCCAGGGCACCTTCCTGACCAGCTAAGAAGGTTAGAGAGGACGATGGCAACACGTATAATATGAATCACTAACTCTGTCCGCAGCGCTGCTCTGTGCCGGCACTGCCCCAAGTGCTTTCCCTGCACTTCATCCTCGAAGTTCCTAAGAGACACATGCTGATCACTCCCATTCCACAGACCAGGAAACTGAGGCCAGGCGGCAGATCCCCTCAGGTTTCCAAGAAGGGAGTATTCCAAAAACAGGAAAGGCGTCACACTGTGGTCACTATTGTGTGTGGATGCCAAGGCGTGGGAGCGCCGTGGACACTCTCTTGAGAACCCCAGCAGCATCTATGAAAGGCGGCGGATGGACTTGCCCACTTTACAGATGGCCACACCGAGGCTGGGCACAGAACACCCGGAGACAACGAAGGCAGTAGACAGCACAGGGACTGGAAGCCACATGCTGTCCTCCAAAGGCCGGTTCTCTGAGGACCGACACCTTCAGGCGTCCACAGAGGATGCGAGGTGTGTCTGGAAGGTGCCCTCGAGAGGAGAGACATGCGCCCCTCCCCTCGGACCAGGGAGGTTTGGGGCGCTGTGGGGTGGACACCCCAGAGTCCTCGCATCCTACAGGAGACCCTCTTGTCGCCTGCCTGCCTCTCCCCACTTGGAAAGGGTCAGGAAGCCGTGTCTTCTCTTCTCAGAGGACCTCAGCCATGAAGGCAACAGTTGGCCGGTCAGCTGGTGCCGACCGAAGCCCAGGGAGCAGGGGCATTTAGGGCCTGGGCACTGCCCTGTCCGAGCACTTAGGTGCTGTATGCAGTTAATCAGCACCAGAGAAGCCGGCCTCTTCTGTCACCCAGGTCAATCCTGCCAGCTCACTGTCCTCACCACGGACCGGGTGCTCTGGAATCACTTTCCCCAGGGGTCTCGTGTTCATTAAGCCTCACAATAACCCTGTTTGGTGATCCTGTCATTTTTCCTGTTGAGAAATGGGCCTAGAGAGCTGGAGGTGGCATGGCCGAGGTCGCATGAGCGCTCAGGTGGCCTGTCTGTGCGTAGGGCCTGCGTTGGTGCCTGTGGATTTGGCTCAGAGAGAAAGGCTCGTGGAGGAGGAACCATCTGTAAAAATAACACCAGGGCGGAGAGAGTGCCCAGGGGGGCCACTGGAAAGGTAAGGCCTGGGGTCAAGGGCCACAGAGCCTCCGTGAGGTCTGCGCGGCCTCTCTGGCCTCCGTGACCTCCCAGCCTGGGTGGGCATGTGGACGGAGCACATGGGGGAGGAGGGAAGCCCTCCCAGTGCCCCCCAACTCCATCCCCTTAAAGGGACCACTGATGCCAGCAAGCCCATCAAGCTGTCGGGTCACCTTCTCCGTTCCAGCCCTCACACACACAGGCCCACGACCAAGTCCCTGTAGACGCGACACAGCCTGTACAGCCAGAGAGACACCTTCAAGAATCAAACCCTGCACAAGCCACGTCCTTCTGCTTTGGCTGCAGAGCAGATGGGTTGCAAAAGCCAGGGAGGGAAGGCCTGCGCGAGCTGGGGCGCTGGCATCACGGCTGCCCAGACTTCCCTGCTCCCTGAAACGTCCCGGCCCTTCCTTACAGGTCAAAAAGCAGACATGCACATGCCTTGGTGAGCTGCCGCCTCGCAAGACAGAGGCGGGCAGGGACTACCTCTCACAGTTTGGGAAGGCGTTTCGAGCCTGTGGTGCCCGCAGGCATGTGGGTGGCTCTGACCAGTGTGTCCTGCTCACCTGGAGTCGCCCCCGCCACCCCTGGCTGGGCTACACCCAGCGCATCGAACCTCCGAGCTCTGCTCATCCACGAGGTCCTGACCACGCAGGCACACGTCCCCCGGGTGCCCAGCGGCGGGGGCGTCCTCCCCTTCACCCGGGTCTTCCCTCTGCTGCTCTCCAGCGCCTCAGGTTCATGGCTGTCGGTCACTTCCCATGGGCCTGCCTTGCCCAACACCCAGTCCGGTGTTTTTGATTTGGGCCGGGACGAGGATGGAGAAGGCGCTCAGTCACCGGGGACCTGGGAGCTCTGGTCTGTGCTTTCAGCGACTGCTCAAGCCTCTCCCAGGCCCAGAAGTGACACCCCCCCGCCCCCCGCCCAAAGGTCTTGGGATAAAAGGGAGGAGATGGGCCCGGAAAGAATTATGAGCCAAATGTTGATAAGGACCAAGCCTTTTCTTCTCCCTTTAAGTGCTGATCCTTATTTCTTGCCAGCCGGGCAGGGCCAGGGGATCAGGTAGGTGAGGCCGTGGCAGGCGCCGGCTATGCAGGAGAAAGCAGCACGACCTACACGCCCTCGCCCTCACCTCCTCCCTTTGCAGATGGGAAGATAGAGGCCAGCGGGAGGGAGTTTGTGCTCGAACCCCTAGCCCAGTGCTCCAGCAATTCCAGGATGTATGTCACCACTGCTTTTGGCGTCCTTGGGGATAAGCCACTTGAACCAGAGCAGTGAGGACGGGTCAGCCACTGACCTGAGCCTGGCCCTGGGAGAGGGGCGCAGCTTTAGGCTCTCTCCCTGAAAGGAGAGAGCTGGGGGTGCCTCTTGGAGTCTTACAAGAAGCAGAGGTTGACCCAGCGGCTGCCTCTCCCGGGCTGAGAACGTGCAGGATGCCTGAAGGCCATGGGGCCTCTCTGGCGGCCCATCTCTGTCACAACTGGGCCCTGGTTACAGACTAGTCCACCCAGCCAAGGCCTGTCGGGCCGCAGGGTTAACTCTACGGGACACAGTCTCTGGCATGGTGTTGGGTCGCGGCCACTGTACTTGCAGTATCTTCCAGAGCTGCCCAGGTGAACCTTACTGGGTCAGGAAGGAACCTGGTCATCGGATGCGGCTTCAGGCCGACTGCGCTCCGCGCGGAGCCGCCCTAGCGAAGGGTCTGGGCAGGCAGCCTGCGAGCCGCCTTCAGGCCCTTGCAGCCCCGACTTTGTCTGAAAGGCCCTGGGCTCCGCGGGGAGACTGGCTGGGGGCAGGGGCGGCGAGCGGATGGCTCCGCGGAGCCAGGACATCGAGCCCCGCGCAGTCTCTGCGCGTGGAAGGCGGCGGCGGCGGGCGCAGGGCCGCGCGGGGACCAGCAAGGCTGCCGGTGGGGCCTTGGCTCCGTCAGCCGCGGCGGCCGGCCCTTCCCGCTCCGCGGGAGCAACTGACGCCCCCAGCCGCTGAGCTCTGGGGCCCGGGCCCAGCCCGGCCGAGCGCAGCGCCCAGCGCCGCCCGCGCTGGCCTCCTGGCCCTTCCCGCAGCTCCCGGGCCGCCGCGCCCCAGGGCCGCCGGACACGCCAGCCTTCCGGGTGGGCCTGACGCCGGCCTCACTCGGCCAACTCCAGAGTCCTGGCTACCCCCCGCGGCCCCGCAGGGGCCCAGGTTCCCAGGGGCAGGGCCTTTGCCAGAGGCCTCCTTGGGCTTCTCAGGGGAGCGGCCCGCACAGCTGCCCGTATCCAAGAGGCCTTCCCAAAGGCAGGAGAGCCCAGCGCGGCGTCAAGGGCAGATAGGGTCTCTGACACCTTAGTTGCATTTCTCTCGGGGCTGTTTTCCCCGTCTGAGACCCCCTGAGTTCCAGATCTGGAGGTGAGGGCAGGCTTTCAGGGAGGACTCTCAACATCTGGGGAGGGAGACCCCCAGCTAGAGGCCTCTCCTCCTGGAGAGGGGAGCAACGTGAAACCCTGCTGCCCACTGGGCAAGGAGCGATTGGCAGCCTCATTCTGCAGCTCAGAAAATATTCTCAGGGTATGTCCCCCTCTCTCTTTGGTCCACCCCTCTCAAGCCCGCTCGGTGGCCTGGGGGCCGGCCGAAAGGCGTCTGCCAAGCATGGGAGCTCGCCGCTCCTGCGGTCACGAAAAGGAATAAGCCACAGCCTTTAAGTCTTAACTAGATGCCACCTCTGGGGCCACAGATCGATAGAATCTGTGTTGCACACATGGAGGGAATTATTACTTTCAAACTTCTCCCAATTCTCCCCCAGCAAAACAGAGACAAAATGCCACGTCCAAACACCCTCACTCCCAGGTTACATTCAAGGCCACCGCATCAAGCAAAATCGCCTTTTGGAAAAGCATCCTCCCCGGAAGTGTTAAGTTCACAAGAGCTGCACCCCAGGAAGGGTACCGCTCACCTGCTGGGGTGGGCCACTAATTCCCAATTTGGATCTTGGACCCCAACGTGACACATAGAGACAGGAGAGGAGTGTTTCGGCCAGTGACACAGATAATAAAGCCATATCGCTGCAGCCACGCCTCGCAAAAGGCTCTATTGCTATTTGAAATCTTAAAGATGAGATATCAGAATTGAAAAGAAAGAGATAACTTATTTAAAGTCCTGGGAAAATGGACAGATGTAAAATTCTAGAAGCACTGTAAATTATTTTGGAAGAGCTATGAGGCTTTACAGTTTTTCACTGCAATAGGGTAAAGATTTAGAAATCAAATCAAGAAATAAAGAGGTCTAAAATTCATTTCTAATCTGGCCTCCACCAGGGGTGTCATTAAATGGTGCAGAATCAGTCCTCTTTGGCTATCTTCCATCCCAGTTAATATTCTCTTCTGGAAAACCATTAACGTGGGGGAGGAAGTCCACGTTTTAGGAAACTGAGGAAAAGCAGGACCCCCCCTGGTTTGTCGTCAGCTAATGGAAAATGTTCATCCTCTCTCTCCTCACCGCTTAAACTGGAGATGTTAAATCGGACAGCGGGGTGGAATGGCACTGCTTTGGCTATCTGCATGGTTGTCTGCATTCAGCAAATGACTTCACAGCTCGCAGCCCTTCTGGCAGCCGCCTGCAACCAGGACTGTTTCTCTGGGCGGCCTGGGTCAGGGTGGGATTCTGAATTCATCGAAAGCCTTTTCTGACACTAGCAAGACAATAAGGGAGTTCCCCCCCCCCCGGGCCCCCTGTGATGCCTACACATTTACCCACCTGTGTCACAAAATAACCAAACAGGTGGACTCATGAACACACCTCATTTTTTAAAAATTCGAGAATACAAACACACTGTCCGGACTTTGGGCAGAAAAACAACATGGGTTTATTTTAAGGCAAGTACAACAATTAAGACCACATAAGACAAACACAGGTGAAGTTAAATTTTTAGGGTTTTTTTTTTTTTTCTTTTAGGAATGCTCGGGGGAGGACTCGACTATACAACACCATCTCGCTTTGTAAGTAAAAAGTATCAGATACTTGACTTCTTTATCTGCCAACAACAACAAACAATAAATTATGTTCTTGTTTTGTAGAAGACCTACAACTGGGAAAAGAATTATATCGTAATTGTACAGGGGGGAAAACCCCCCCAAAGGTTTCTTGAATTTTCTCTTTGGCAGTTAGAAATGGTCGGGCAAGATGAGAAATTATCCAGTGAACTCAACTTTAAATATTATATTAATGGCTCTGAACAACAACAAAAAATAGCCTGATTACAAATCCACACATTTGTACAGCACGGATAGAGAAATTTAAAATTACACACAGCACATACATAATCTATAGAGACCCCCACAGACGTGTGGGGGTCTCTACAGAGAGTCATTAATGGGTCGCTATGGGATTTGGTCCATAAGTTATACTTTTTGAAACCCCAAGTGGAGCCGTTAGCATAGCCATCCTGGAAGGGGAGGGGGATTTAAAAAATCGATATTCATTTCGTTGGGCCGCATTCCTGTACGGGGCTTCTTGGGATCTCAGAAACGGGGCGGCGAGTGAAAGTTACCTGCAGCTCGCAGAGGGCGGAGGCTGGCGCGCGCACTCTCTCTGCTCCCGGGTCTGCGAAAAAGCGGTGGGCCATGTTTTGGTTCTTTCTGCGTCTCTGCAGCCTGCACTGTCTGAGAGGGTCGCGTCTGGGAGACGACGCCGGAGCGGGCCGGGGCAGAGGAGGGCCGGGGCAGGTCAGTATTTCGTGCAGTCATAGGAATACGGGGCCGCGTGGCGGTAGAGAGATGGCGTGGATCTGTAGGGCAGCTGACAGCTCGCGTTGCTGCTCACTTGGGGTTCCCCGAGGGTCGAGTTCTCAATCCCCAGCCGGTGGGAGGTGAACATCTCCCTGACGTTAGGGAAAGTCTGCTGCTGGGCCGCGAACGTGTGGCCGGGGAGGTGGTTCAGGTCCCCGCTGTGGTTGAGATACCAGGAGGCCGCCTGGGCCGCGGCGGCCCCGGGCTGCGGCGCCGGCTGGGGCTGGGGAGCCGGCGGGGGCGGCGGCGCCTGCGGGTGGTGGTGGCCGTGATGCTGGTGGTGGTGGCCGGCGGCGGCGAGCGCGCCCTCCTGGCCGGCGGCGAGGTTGAGGGCGCTTAGGGGCGACGTGGGGCCGCTCGTGTGGTCCGAGAGAGCCTCGTCCAGCGCTGGCGGGACGCACATGTGCGCCGGCCGCTCGGTCCCGGTGTACAGGCTCATGGCGCGCATGCTGCACTGGTAGCCTCCAGCGCCCGCGGCCTCCAGGCCCTGCGCGCAGGGCTGCCCGTAGGCGGCGGGCGGCGCGGCGGCGTAGGGCAGCGCCAGCGGCGGCACCACCAGGCCCGCGCGCCCAGCCGCGGGGCTCAGCTCGCCGCCGGGCGGCGACGTTCGCAGCGTCATGATGTTCTCCACGCTGAAGCCCGGCAGCCCGTTGGGCGCGCCTGCGTGGTGCTCCGGCAGCGAGCCGTCGGGGGAGCCGGCGGGCGTGGAGGCCGCGCTGCGCGGGCTGCCCTGCAGCGCGCTTTCGGGGCTCAGCGTCTCCACCTTGGTGATGACCGGCAGCGCCGGCGACGCCGCCTCGCTCTTGATCACCACCTTCTTCTCGACCTCCTTGGGGGCGTCCGCTAGGGGGGGCCCGGCCGGGGCTCCCTTGGACGCCGCCGGGGGCGGCTCCTTGAGGTGGGCCCGCTCCTCCTTCTCCTTGGGCACGTCCTTCTTCTTGAAGCGCCGCCGGCGCCGCAGGAAGCTGCCGTTCTCGAACATGTTGTAGGAGTCCGGGTCCAGGGTCCAGTAGCTGCCCTTGCCAGGCTTCTTGTCGTCACGGGGCACCTTGACGAAGCACTCGTTGAGCGAGAGGTTGTGGCGGATGCTGTTCTGCCAGCCCTGCTTGTTCTCCCGGTAGAAGGGGAAGCGGTCCATGATGAACTGGTAGATGCCGTTCAGGGTGATCTTCTTCTCGGGCGCGTTCTGGATCGCCATGGTGATGAGTGCGATGTAGCTGTAGGGCGGCTTCACGAGGTCCTTGGGCGCCGCGGGCTGGTGGTGGTGGTAGGGAGCGTAGGAGCGGCCCATGCCCGCGCCGTACTGCTCCGGGTGGCCCGAATAGACGCCCATGGGGCTGGCCATGCCGCCGTAGCTGCCCGCCGCGCGGTAGTAATTCTGCTCGCTCAAGTAGGGCACCACTCCCAGGGCGTTGGGGTCGGACACAGAGTAGCGCGCCTGCATGCTGCGTCCGAGACGGCTAGCCACCGCCTGCGCGCACGGACCGTGAGGAAGGCCCTGTGAGAGCGAGCGCGAGCGAGAGAGGAGAGAGGGAGGAAGGGAACCGGCGGGGGGAGCCCGGGCGCCTGGAAGCCTCAGGAGTGAGCTGGAGGAGGCGCCGGCGCTGGGCTCCCGCCTTCGGGCCGGGAAGGGGCGCTCGTTTTCAGCGGACCGGGAGAGGCAGCATCCTGGAGGGCGCGCCCGGGAGAGCGCAGCGCCGGCCCCTGTTCGCTCGCCCGCTCGCTCTCGGGACTTGGCTGGTGGCAGCCCGGGAGGGCGGCCGGGCCGGAGCAGAGTCGCCACGCACCGCGGTGGACCGAGGCTGGCCCCCTCGGTCCGCGTCGGGAAGGGGACGGCGGCTCTCCAAGCCCCCCGGCAAATCGGTAGCGCTGAGGGTCAGCGAGTCGGGGTCCAGAGTGCTGCCCTGCCGAGCCCGGAAAAAGAGGCAAAGTCCCTTTTAGGGATTGGGAAAAGTTTCAAAAGTCTTACTGAAAGCGAGTTTTTACTTTCCTGCGGCCACGCCCCCTCCGGGAACTTTGGACCAATAACCTGGCCGCTGTGGGGACTTAGCACCAATCAGGACGAGGAGCGCCGAATCCGTCGGCTCTAAGACCCAGCCACGCAGAACCAGACTTCTGCTGCTCCGTCTCAGCTGAAAAAAGATTTTTTTTAAAGTTATATCTTATTAAAATTTATTTTATTATCGCATTTTAGTTAATGGGCCCACGTGTCCAGAGCAAAAAAAAAAAAAACAAAAAAACCAAACCGACGCTCCTTTGCAGATAAAAGTCAGTTGGAGATATAAAATCGAATGGATTAATGTAGTCCAATATCTCCCCAAAGACCTCGTAAGTAGCAAAGAACCTGGGACTATTTTTCTTATTAATGAATAATGAGGCGAATAATTAGATTTCCTAATTATCGCGGCCTAGGTGTAATGGATTCCAAGAAAACGTGCTGGATTGGAATGGCGGGCCTCCGCTGGGTGTTATTATTTAAGCAAATAATTAATAATCAACGGGGAGTATCCAGGTTCGGGGCCGACAAGAATTACCTATAAAGGTTTCGGAGGCAAATATAGAATCCGAGAGCCTCTCACCCCAACCTGAGGAGGCGGGCCGAGGCGTCTATAGGGAAAGGCGAAGTGCAGAAAGTGGCGATATCTTGAGAATTTAATCCTTGGAATTCACCGTGGGTTCGGCAAATAATCCACGACATGGGGAACAGTTTTGTGGGGTTTGGGGAAGAGGGTGAAAAAATTCTGCTCATTTCCCACTTTCCCCTCCCGGGTAGACGCCTGCAGCCCCCCCTCCCGACCCCAGCTTCGCAGCTTCTCTCCCCTTTCCCAGAGATAAATTCCCTTTGACAGGCCGACTCCCGCGCTCCCCGAAGACGGGAACAATGCACCAGCCACCCGGCCGCCGGCGCAGTGCTGGGTTCCTCTGCCCGCGAGCAGAAACCCGAGCCGCTCTCCGCGGGGGCTTCGCCCGAGACGCGCGTCCGGAGCGCGGGCTCCTGGCCGCGGCCCCGCCGGCGGCACCCCGCTACCCCAGGCGCGGCCCCCACCTCCCGCTCCTGGCCGAGCCCCTTGGGATTACCCCGGTTGGATACGGTGATTTGGGCCCCGGGGCCCCGTGGGAGGGTGCGGGGAGCGATCCAGAAGGTCCAAGGCACCCCGGAGACCGAAGACTTCGAGATCCGGACCTCGAGCAACTCGGAGGTCCTCGCCCTTCCAAGCTGTCTGCTTCCCTCTAGGAATCCCGGAAAGTTTGTTTATTTGTGGACTGAGTATTTATTTCTTCAACACCTCGAATAATCGGGTCCCCCTCCGCTCGCTTCCCTGACGGGGCAGGACGCCTCTAAGAAGGTCTAAATGCCAGTGAGAGTTCTTCTGGAAGTTGTCTGTCCGGTAGAGTAGGGAAGACGAGTTCGGATAAAACTTTCTGGTGCTAGGATTCTTTTTCCCTCCTCACTCTCGCATCCCCTGTTTATGAGATCCCCAGGAAAAGGGTTTGGGAGAGTATGCCGTCACTATTAGCTGTGCGGGAGGCACGGGGAACACCTCACTCATTTTCAGTGGAAGAACAAAAGACAAAATATTTATTGCATTATCTGTGAATGGTATTATCTCCTGATAAATTCAAAATCGAAGAGTAAGTACGAAATAAATTTCTGTAACATTCGACTTCGGAAACACTCGCTGTATTTTAAAAGGGTGCTCTGGGGTCTTCCCCTAACTCTGTCGGTATGGCAGCTCCCCTTCCCCACCTCTCATATACATACACGAAGTCAAATAAACCTCCATCCTCAGCTCGCAGGTGAACGGTGTGAGCGTTCCCCCCACCCCTCCATCTCCCACCACAGCTTTATTTTTTCATCCATTTTATTTTAACATCCATTTTTTTTTTAAAGGAAAGAAACTCTAGCAAAAAAAAAAAAAAATGTCTTTTTCCTGGAGTATGTGAGGGCAGCCGAGTTCTCACAATTTTACTGGAAATGCAAACTATTGATCAAGAAACACTCCTCAGTCCGTGGACTTCCTGGAGGAATATTATTTGCTCTGCTTTTACGAGGTGTTTAAGAAAAAAAAAAAAAAAAGCTTTATCACGGCATAGGGCAAAAACCAAAATAGCTCAGGACCACGGAAAATAAATTCCAAAATGACAGTTTCTGCCTGAGTTTATATTTACAAGGGTGTTTAGGTTTAAACCAGTGGTATCTGAAAAGAACTAAGTTGAGTTGCCTAAACTATTTACCTCCCTCCCTAAAGAATTGGGTCGGGGAGAGAAAGAAAAATCCTTATAATCAAGACAGAAAAGGTGAGAGAGACATTTTCCTCTGCTCCTGGAATTAAGTTTCTTCTCCTCTCCGTAGGACTCCAGGAGAGATGTTTGTTCAGGTTGTTAAAACAACACCTTCCATACACCTGGACTTTGCAAAAACCGTGTTTCCGATTTTTCCTTTATCCTGCCAGGGTATTTTGGATTGCGGGCAGCCCATTTCTTCCTTTCTTGACCTTCCTTACTGTCAGTAAGCCAAAAGCCGAACCGGGCCCCAGAGGGCTCTCTGTGTTACTAGAATAACAAGCGAGAATAAAGGCAGAAGAGATTCAAGCCACTTACCCCCTTCCTCCCTCCCTCCCCGCCCCCCGCCTCGTGTCCCCGCCTGGGCGCAGCGGGCTCCAGCACCTGGGGACGGCTCGGGCGGACCTGTAGTGTGGGCGCCATCTCGAGGCAGAACGGGGAACTACTCTTAAAATAGTGTTCCGGGGCGGGGGATGGTTGGGAAAACCCGCTCGTTCTGCTTCCAATGGAGGTGCTGACGCCTTGTGGACGCACCTTAGCATTGCATGGCAGAAAGTTCAAACTCTGTAAGCGAGAGAGCACGGGAATAAACTGTGTGGTGCTTTGATTAAGCACAAACAAAACATTTTCCATAGCTTTGCAATGTGTCGAGAACATGATGTTTTGGAAGACATAAATGTCTTTCGAAACCTCGTGGGGAGCAGCAAGTCTTCTCTAGGGAGATTTGCTGAGGTTTTAAGCAAATAAAATCTGCACCTCTTAGGTGTCTGTAAGTCTGGTGATATTTCCCAGGGTTATTAACAAACTGCTCGTCCTCCCTGTCTCCCCATGGAAGCTGTCTTTCTACCCCATGTGTGAGCTGAGTTTCAGGAAAAGTTTCAGCAAAAATGTGCTGCGTGTGTGTGCCTGGCATTGTCTTTAATAGCAGGGAGGTTGAAACACCTCTGCAGCCACTTATGCTTTTGAGGCACCGAAGAGAATTCAAAGACTGGACAAGTGAAAGGAGTTGTGTGCCTCCTCTTGATGTCTTCAATACATTTCCATCCTGGGCTCATGAGGTTTTAGTGAAAGGGGCCAGGAATGGGAGTGGCTTCAGGCTTCCTAAAAGGTACTTGGGATCTGAGGAGCCCTTGGGTTGATCAGAGTCAATGCTGCTGCTTAAATATCCACTGCACTCCAGCTCCTAATGGCGGCAGCACGGAGGACAAAGCCACAGCAGCGGGGACTCTTCTTGGTTAAAGGAGTAAAGAAACTCAGTGACTAAGTGCAGGAGGAAAGGAAAAAAAAATTTTAAGGGCCACACCCTCACCATATGGAGGTTCCCAGGCTAGGGGTCGAATCGGAGCTGCAGCCGCTGGGCTACACCACAGCCACAGCCACACTGGATCCGAGCCGCATCTGTGACCTACACCACAGCTCACGGCCATGCCGGATCCTTAACCCTTGGAGCGAGGCCAAGGATCGAACCTGAGTCCTCATGGATGCTAGTCAGATTTGTTTCCACTGAGCCATGACGGGAACTCTGGGAGGAAAAAATTAAAAAAAAAAAAAACTAGTAAAGGACAGCTTTGAGAATATCTGGGGAAATTTGAATCTGGAGTGCATATTAGATAATAATCTTGTATCAAGATTAAAATTCTTGAGTGTGATAATTATATATGGTTAAGTAAGAACATGTCTTGTTTTTAGAAGATACATGTCAAAATATTTAGGACTGATAACTCATCGTCTCTGCAACTTTTTAAAGATTCAGCCAAGGTGGGGGTGAGGACGGAGAAGAGAAGGAAAGAGAAAGTTATTGGAATGTAGTAAAATGAGGACAGTTGCTGAATCTATGAAATGTGGGTATTCACTGAGTATTATTCTTGCAATTTTTCTGTAAGATTGAAATTTTCCCAAATTAAAAAAATGGGAGAAAAACACCTTCATTACTCTGGCAATTAAAAAAGGCTTGTGACACAAAGTGAACACCGTTCCATAGAAGGAAATTTCCACATTGCAAACCCTAATGTGGAGGCCCAGTGTGGCCCCCAGGGTCCCCTCTTCTTGTGTTCTGGAAGGTTCTGAAAACAATCCTGATTGCCTAAGGAGTTCATCCATCTTCATAATTCAAGCAATTGCCACAATGAATACCATCAAAATCGCAAGAAATCAGTCGATTTCTGCATTCTGTAGCAGATGTTGTAAACCAGAATGTTAAAGCGAGTTACCTGCATGCCGCTCTCTCCTGCCCATTCCACACATGTCCACACGGTCGCCCTTCTCCCTGTTGCTCTGCAGTTGGTTTGCTTACGATGTCTTGTCGGTTGAGGCTGCTGTAGGCTCTAGTAACAAGCACCCCACGTCTCACTGACTTCATCTGGAGCCAGCCTCAGCTGGGCATCACCCAGGAGCCTGGATTTTCAAAGCGTGCCTGTCCTGTCACCTTGGCAGCGGCAGGAGAGGGACGTTCTGCCCTGGAAGTGTGTCCAAGGTCAGAAGTGACACGTGTCACTTCCGTTCACAATGCCTTGGCCTGAGCTGAACGCATGGCCCCAGTACACCACGGGCTGGGGAAGTGTGGTCTTCTCTGTGCCCAGGCAGATGGGCAAGCTGACATTCATTTAGTGGCCTCATGTCTGCCATACATGCCCTACCCACCCAGGCAGCTGGTGACCCTGCCTTGTTTCTGTCTGCAGCCCCCGTGCTTTGCATGGTACCTTGGAGCATAATAGGTGCACAAGAGGTGTTTACTGAATGAATGTATGACTTTTCCAAAACCTTCCTCCCTAATCAATGAGGGAAAAGGTCATGCATGCATACCGGGTGCCAAGATGTTCTACTCCTGACATCTCATTTAATCGTCTTTTGGGGTAGGTACTGTTAATGTCACCATTGTACAGGTGAGGAAACAGCTCTAGAGATCTTAAATAACTAACACCCAATTTTCAGCTACAAGTGAGGGAATCAGAATCTCATAACTCATTACTTTACTGCCTCTTTGAGATTAGGGTTACGGTCTTGGAAATTAGAGGCAATTTAAAAAGTTAAAATAGAAATATCTATATAAAATAGTCTATATGGAAATATACGTTTATATAATTTCAAAACCATATATACACACAGTAGTCACAGTAGTGTATTCACGAAGGCTTCTGAACACATGACTCAATGTCTATGAAATTTAGCTTTTTATATTACCAACTTGCAAGCCTGTAATTAACCCTGTGGCATACAAGGATTCAAAATCAGAGCCTGCAGAAAGCAGACTGCTCCCTGGGAGGTGCAGACAGGGCTTTGATTGTAGGACAGGGCAGGGAGAGAGAGAGGTGAGGAGACCCCGCTTTTCACGGAGATTGCAGACTGTGGGATGGATGTTCCGGGCCCCCGGGAATCACCATCCGACCTCAAAGTGACCACCGGGTGCCATGGCGACGAGAAGCGAGGCTCCAGGGGGGCCTGTACAGGATGGACTGAAGCCTGGAAGCACAGAGCAGCTCCCCAGGCGGAGGGGACTCTTCTGGCTTTTCGGGAGCCAGCCTTTGTTGTTATTGAACTAGTCATACTTTTCGGAATTGTGTGTGTGTGTGAGGATAGTGCAGGGAGAAGTCGAGGAGCAGAAAACAATGTCGTGTGCCACGTCTAGCGTCTCAGAAGAGAGGAACCGCATCATGGGCGAGGAATCCAGGCGGCGTCCAGGAAGAAGGCGGCCCCCTGGGGAACCAAAAGAGGAGGTGGGTGTGTTCGAATTGGCAGTGGGCGCTGAGAGGCCAGGGGCACGGGACACCCCAGCCACACCCCGCAACGCCCCGCAGACGCCTGCGGGAGCAGGCGCTCAAGACGGTTCCGGTCCAAGACCTAAGGCTCAGGCTCGCGGAGTTGCACGCGCACGCGCCCTGCAGAACGTTCCCACCAGGCCTCCGCGGCGGCGCCACGCCCCTCACCCCCCCGCTGCAGCCAGTGCGCAGGCGCGGGGAGAACGCGCGCGGGTGACGTCATTTGGAGCCGGACTCCGCCGGGGAAGGTGTCGCGCTCTGACGGCGTCGCCATGGAGCCCAGCGCGGGTGAGGCGCCGCCGAGGGGCTCACCTGAGAGACGCGCGCGGGGCGCGGAGGGGCCGCCCGGGGTGCGGCAGAGGGCCCGACAGAGGCAGGCGGGGACTTGGAGAGGCAGGTGGGGTCGCAGCGGGGTTTGGAGTTGACCCTGCGGCGTGTGAGGACCGGACGCCCAAGCTGGTCGGTGGACCAGGTGGGACAAGAGCTAGGAGGGCTGTCTTGCGGGCACCTGGTGGTGTCCTTGCGGCCCCGTGAGGTCTGCCTCCCGTGTCGTCCGCGGCAGTGGAGGCTCACTGCTCTTGGCCGGGCAGGACTGGAATTAACCGGAACGCTGGGACGTTGCACCGCCGACCTCTTAACGACCGCTTTCCGAGATCTCGTGGCTCTCCTAGGTCCTGGGGAGGCTCGCCCCAGAGCCCCCGAGCTTTGGAGATTGACGGCCGGGTTGCCGGGCAAAGCTGTTCCTACCCAGGGTCTGTTACAGGCGGGTGCCGCAACTGTGAATAACCCCCTCCTCCCTTCCTGCACCGGCGGCACGTGAACAGCGCAGTTAGCAGGTGCTGAGAGTTTAGGGAGAGGGGTAACGAAGAGCTGGAGACGCCTGCTGCTCTCGGGACTGAGCTCTGGGCTAGAGGTTCAAGGAGGAGTGAGACCTGGGCTCACCTGATGGGCAGTTACGGAACAGGGTGTATTTCCACATTACTTTATGTCGCCTTTTATCATCTTAATCCTTTCCCACGTTTTGGTACCTTTCCAAGGGCAAAGGACCTGCCTTTTAGTCTCCCCCTCCCTCACAATTAGCTCGTTGCTTTTTAAATGGGAGTAAGCGCCATGTTTGTGATTAATGGACCCCAGAACGAGGGACCCAGTCCTTCCATGCCTTACGTCGCACACAGCCTCCTGCATGGCGTTGGGGATGGCGTGGGGCCTCTGGGCTGTTAGTGAAAGTGGTAAGGTCATAGCCTTGTAATAGTTGGTCAGTGTAACGGCTTTCGTTTGAAAAAGCAAGTGGGGAGGAGGCTCTGGGCTCCTCCTGTGGGAGGTTCCTAAAGGAGGGATGTCTGTCTGTGACCTAGCGCCCGGAGAGTGCTTTCTGGGCAGGCGAAGGAAGGGAGGAGAGGAGACACAAAGGCCTGAAAGAACAGGGGGGCGGGTGTGTGGGGCCAGAGACCAATAGTGGTGGGATACTTTTTGGATGGAGGAGAGGGTGAAGTGGCCAGCAGGGCTTTGCAGCTCATCCCATACCCTGTGCCAGGGATCCCTGGGGCACTGGAACAGCACGAGGGGACACTTCCTGGGCATGGGGTGGAAATTGGACCTTGAAGAGAGAGTTTGCCTGAGGGACAGGGAGTAGCACAGACTTTACTGCCGGAAATAACAAGCCAAGCGCTAGAAAACTGCCCACATGGCCCTACTCAGGCTGACAGCGTAGACCTGCGTCTTTGGAGCTGCGTGTTCCCTACGTACCCTCGAATCTGCATTCTTGATGTCTGCAGTGGTTCAGAGGCACTGCTAGAATCAGGAGGCACTTAGTGTTGGCAGTGGACTCCAGGAGGCTCGGGTCTGGCTGTGAAGGGCCTGGCATGGGTGCTCTTCCCAGGGGATCTGTGTCTAGCCTGAGGGCATAAGCAGTGGCACCCTTTGGCCCTGGTCCTTAACACCGTAAAAGGACCTGTAGCAGTTTGGCATACCGCTATCAAAGTGGGGGCGAGGGCTGTGAAAGCAGACATCGGTAGCACGGTTGGGAACCCCTGTGGCCCATCCGTCTTCAGTACAGTTTCACCTGCCCCGTCGTGGAATACTGCAGCGGCAGAAAAGGGCAAAGGTGCCTTTTAGATACAACGCACGGACCTGCAGGGTAACGAGCAGATGGTGGTGGAGCTGACTGTGGAGCGTATCCTCTTAGGGAAGGAGCGTGCGGGGAGAATGCGGCGTCTCTTGGGAGAAGTCTGAGGTGCCCAAAGAAGGATTCACTGAAAGAAACAGCTCCACTCATTCCCTGGGGGGGGGGGGGGGGGACGGTACTCGGCAAACAGTGAGGAGAAAGACTTTTCCTTATAGATGCCTGCCTATGTTTTAAAACTGCGTTTACAACAAATTAAGCTTTTGAAATGTAATATTCACATGACTCACAGCTACACAGTTGATAAATGGTTGTGGTGAGAAGCTGGCTGCCAGCCCCATCCCACCACGCAGGCAGGTGACTGCCACATTGCTCTGGCCATGAGGCTGCTCCCCTGTGTCACTTTTGAGCAGCTTCTGCTCGTGTAGGGGAGACAGATTGAACCTGTCCCCCTCTCCTGCCCAGCTGATGAGAGGTGCCCCGTGACACCACAGTGATTGGAAATAAACTTCTGGGTGAGGGCAGGGATAAAATTGAGTGAATATTTTCAAATGTGCTTACATGAATGTGCTGATTTTATTTTATTTTTCCTTGCTTAGCTGGAAGCTGCTTTTTATATTTCTCCATGACAGGAGGAGCACGTGGTTACTGATTTTGTTAGGAGTTCCCCAATCAAATAATTAAGGAATATTTGTTGCCTGAAAATTCATTCCCAGAGAGGGATCTGAAATAAAGATTCACACGGTGAAGGGGATTGTAGCTGGGGAACCAAGATAGTAGCTGGCTTACGAGTCGCTGAGGTTTAGGGCAAGCGAATGGGACCGTTGTGGGGCTGAAGTGACCACAGCCCTCTTGCGACTGATGGGCGAGGCCGAGAGCAGGGCCTTGACTGAGCCCACCTCCCGCTCCAAAGGAGGACCTAGGGCTGCCGGGGCCATGGCTTCGGCTGTGTTTGTTCTGCCACCACAGATTCGTAGAACTAGCTTCAGACCCTTGGGTTATGTCGATTTTACTCTGTGTTTGGACTTTAGCAGTTTGCTGAAGAGTGGAACTCATCACTGACCCTGGTTTCTCCGCGCAGGGGTCAGAAGCCCTGGGTGCGTCTGCCTGTGGCGGAGCTGCGGGTACAGCGGGAGCAGGCGGGCGCTGGGCCCGGGACCGCTGCTCTTTGGGCTTCCTGTCTGTGTGTTCATCAGCCACATCCTTTGTTGCCGCAGGTATTTCCAAACAGGACATTCGTGAGCGGATCTGGGACTACATGGAGTCAGAAAACTTAGCCGATTTCCCCCGGCCTGTTCATCACAGGATTCCCAACTTCAAGGTACGGCAGCATTCCTGGAGCGGCCACAAGGAAAGCCTGGTATCCTCCGCGGGTCCCAGTGGCGACGCAGTTACTGTCCTGCTTCACGGCGGGTTTGAACTCGGTGGCCAGCGAGCGGTGTGAAGTCCAAACCAGCGGGCTCTGAAATGTCCTTCATCCTGTCACTTCACCTCTCGCCGTGAGGTGTTTCTCCCACGCGCCTCTCGCCGTGAGGTGTTTCAGGGCTCCCGCTCCTTTTGCTGCAAGGAGCTATTTCTCGTGGTGGAGGCACGCGATGGCTGTGGTGCCTTTCACACAGTTGGCTCCCTAAGGCCTGACGTGCCCTCAGAGGGAGCCTCAGCCAGAGAGACTGGCTTCGCAGCCCTTTGTACCCTGACTGTTTCTTAGACCCCAGACCTAGTCTTGGAATTGGCTCCCACACCTTTCTGGGTGAGATGCTGGAGCGCCAGGCTGTGGGCGGCCCGGGGTCAAGGCCTTTTGGTAACGTGCGCTTGCGTTTAAAAACAGGGTGCTTCCCGGGCCGCCGAGCACTTCCCGCGTTTGCAGGCGTTCAGAGCGGCCAGAACCATTAAAGTCAACCCTGATGCTCCCCAGAAAGGGGCCCGCTTCTTCGTCCTCGACGTAAGTGCGCCTCTGTCTCTCTGCCTAAGCAGGGCTCCTCCCTGGCTTGCCAAAACATCAGAGACCTCGAGGTTTTTGCCCGAACACGGGAAGTTAAAGTGGACCCCGATAAACCGCTGGAAGGCGTCCGGCTGCTGGCGCTGCAGGTAATCCCATTCCCTGAGCAGCGCCCTGGCCCTGACGGGCCACCTTCCCCGGGGGCTGGCACGTGTGCACAGGCCTGCGTCTGACTCCCTCGGGCGCAGGGAGTGTCCTTGGGCTGCTCTCTCCAGGACAGTCCAGAAGCCTTTGGTTGTTGTCAGCCAGTCAGAAGTCCCGAGCGTGTCTGAATTCAGAGAATAGTCTTTGAAACCATGACCTTGAGGCATCCCGGTGCTCATGTGCTCCTGGGAAGAGAGTGATTACAACATGTGTATTTTCTCTGCTACCTTGTGATGCTGTAATTCCTTGAGACTTGACAACCCATGAGTGAGAAATCTGATAAATGAGCCCCCACATCTGCGAATTACAAGTGTCGCTTAACTTAGATAAAATACCCCCTCTCCAGAAGAAGAATTCTCCCAGGGTTGCTTTCATTTATTGTAGTTTAATAAGTATAAACATAAAACCTGGCATAAATTTTACTGCTCGCAGCTCTTATGCAGCTTACAGTTGCATACCAAAATAAACATGTAAATTAAATAAAAACAGACCTATAAAAGCGGTAACATTCAGATGACGGCCCTCACTTGATGTCATGGCCGATGCTGTTTGGCCGAAATGAAACCCTGTTGACAGTGTGCGTGTGACAGCAGCAGCGCAGGGTCCGCGGGGTTCTGCCGTCTGCCACTGGACTTCGGGTGGTGACTCATTTTCCCCACAGCTGGCTGAGAAGCCAGCATCTGGGCGAGGCGGGGGCCGGGGGGGGGGGGCTGCATCGTGTGTAGGGGAGCGCATCCCCCTGCAGGCAGGCTGGTGGTGCGTGTGGCCACAGACCACGTGTGGACGCAGCTTCCCCACCCCCCACCCCCCAGACCTTGGTTGGGTTTAGAGCCTCTTCATAGAAAAGGCCTTAACGGAGCTTTGAGAGACTCCGCTCCGCAGGTTCCGCTCGTGTGCAGCCATGGGGGGAGCAGAGCAGCGTGCCGCGTCCCCGGGTCTGGAGGCCGCCGGCAGAAGCACCTCTGTCACCCGCAGAAGGAAAGGGGCCCTTGCTCGTTGCTTGGGCCGAAAGACCCTTCTCGGGGTTGAAAGCCTTTCAGGAAGCCAAACTGGTTTTATAGGTCTTTTATTGGTCTCAGGCTGCCATCTCCTGCACACAAAAGTAAAATATGCTATTTTTTACATGAAAGAGCTTATAAATTTTCTGATTTCTCATGGGCCACCCATGTGTAATGTATGATCTGCAGTGTGCCCTTTGCTGTGGTTTTGAACTTCCCTGTGCATCGGGTCACCAGGTGGGCTTGTGAAAGTAGGTTGCTGGGCCTGCCCCCGAGCCACTGATCCTTGCTGACTGGTGCCCAGGGGCTGCTGACGCTGCTGGCCAGGCCGCCACTCTGAGAGCCTCACAATAAGCATGTGAGGACTCACTGGAAGAAAGGGGCTGTTGACACAGGCCAGCTGTAATCGGCACTCAGCTCTCAGAGTGCGGTTTATCGCGCAGCAGGTTAGACACAAGTGCGTGAGGGAGCCGTGTCTTAAGCGTGGCCCTGCAGTGTCGGCTTCGGGTTCAAACATCACCGTGACCGTATGGTGCCTAGTTAATGCTGGAAGTGGGGCCACAGGAAAGGGACGGCTGAAGGGCTTATGAGAACAGATGTTCCTTTGGGTTTGCACTGTTCTCACCTGTGACGATTTTGGGACGGCGAGGAGAGGAGAATTAGTGAGCTTTATCCCCCCCCCCCCGCCTTTACTCTGAGCCAGGGTAGAGGAGCTGCTGTAAGGAAAACCGCCTCCTGTTACTCAGCGGGGTTTGCAAAATACCTTATCTCCGTGGCACAAACCCCAAAGTGCAGATGATAGGAACCTGTTCCTCAAACATCAAAACATACGCAAGAAAATTCCCTTGTTAGATTCTGTAATTCATTGACTCTCTTTTCTTTTAAAAGAGCAAAAAAACGTTGTTGGTTCCAACACCACGACTGCGAACGGGGTTGTTTAATAAGATCACACCACCCCCCGGGGCAACTAAGGACGTCTTGAGGAAGTGTGCCACCTCTCAGGTAAGTTCGAGGAGCACCCCAGCCACTGGGAAGAACCAGTCTCAGCTGTGACTTCCGGTGAGTTAGAGCAGCGCGAATCTGCCAGGGTTGATCTGTGTTTAACCAAGCCAAGCAATGAGTGATGCTGCGGTATCCGCCAGTCTTGCCTCTGCAGGAGCCTCATAGAGCAACTGCATGTACCTCGGTGTTTCTCGGATTGTCAATTCCCTGTGAAAAAGCAAAGGGAAAGCCAAGTTTCTGGTCGTCTGGCGCCCTCTAGTGTTCACTTTTGGTGCCATTCAGTGTCAGTAGCGTTTTCTCAGATGCCACCAGAGCAGAAGGGGACACAGGTGGAATTTCTAAAGTATGTTCCGTTGGAAATTGCCTTACCAACTGCTGAAGTCATAATGGCTACGTAGTTTAGCAGTATCATTTTCTCCACAGCCTCACAATGTCCTAAAACAAATGTGTAAATATTACCTTAAGGTGCCTTAGAGTGGAATCTGTCTACTATTTTATAGACAAAGAAATAAAATCTGGTGACTTTTTTTCAGAATTGTAGAGTTTACCCAAGGTCATTCCATTCCAAATCTAGTGCGAAGAAGAAACAGGGCATTGGGTATTCCTTTTTAGAGGAGATTTTCCACTTTAGTGTGTAAGAAGTGAGTGCTTCATTGTTATTTATCATATTTATAATAATAATAATCTGTCTTATTGCAAAAATAGAATTTGGTATGGCATATGAAAGTATATGCAATAAAGTAAGATAATAAAATATGTGTAGAAACAAGAGCAAAGGGAAAATAAATGTAGATGAGCAAGAGCTCACCCTAGTTTGGTTGCCGATCAGCACGCCCACCGGTGACCCTGCAGTTGGCACATGTGGCCCAGCCCGGAGCCACACTTCCGAGAGCCGGCAGGGAATGTGATGGTTATAAGTCATTGGTTCGGACAGTAAGGGAAGCCGTCTTCCTGGTGTTGAGGTCGGGGTCAGGTGTGGCCGTCTTGCTGCTCTGGTGGTCTCTGTCACCCGTAGCAGCGTCCCGCTCCCTGTCTGAAAGGTGACTGGCATGCAGCTCGTTGCCATGAGTCCCTGTGAAGCGCTGGCACTGGCTGGCCTCTCGCAGCCACCCCTGAAAGGACGGCCTGGCCAAGGGAAAGCCAGACCAGCTTTCACGACCAAACTGGAAGATGGATTGAACAGTGTCTGATCTCTTTAATCCTAATGTTATGTGGTCGTGGGTGTAAATCAGAGATCCAGTGTCATGAACCTCCGCGAGATTGTCACTTCCTTTGTGGCAGAGGGAACGAATGGAGAAGCGGAGAACGAGGCTCAAGGCCACGTCTCGTGTGGATGCACGGGCAGCGTGGTTATTATTTACTGACTGCTGCCACCGTCGCCTGGGAGAGTGTGATGTCACCTTTCTTCTTGGCAGACAGATCTCTGAGTCTGTCCCTCCACCCCTGCTACTGTCACGCCCCAGCCACCTGTGTCTGCTGCTGTTGCCTTTGTATTTAGTCTTTCCTCGGGGGTGTTGTGGCAGCCCCCCCAGGGAGCAGACAGAAAGCTCTCTTAACTGCACCCTGTGTCCCTCTGCCCACCTGGTGACTCTCGGTTAAGTGGAGCGTCCGGGAGACTCCTGGCTGCTCACACCCTGTGTGATCAGACCCGGCCGGCAAGGCTGACCCACCGAGAGGAGAGGAGGCCTGACAGGTTACAACACAGAGGAGCCACGCAGCTGTCCACTCACCAAGGCTGCCAGGCACCAAGCCCTTGGCAACGGGCTCGGGGACCCCGGCCGTGGGCCCGAGGTGCCTGCCTGCGCGGCCGCTGTGAGCTTAGGGACGGATAGGCTTTCGCACGGTGGGGGCACTGTGGGCCCGTGGCTGTGGTTTGAGTCTTCGGAGGCCCCAAGCTAATCACAGTCCTGATCCTGGAAGTGACTTGTCACGTGTTGGTCGACAGGGCCTCGTCCCACGTCCGGTTCCTCCTGCAGGGTACTGTGCCGCACAGCCCCTGGCGTCTGCTCAGTGTCCTAGGGTTCCCTGTGGCCTGTGTGCACAGCCCGGCCGCCGCAGCCCCCCTGGGCCTCCGCACAGGCCTCTGCTGGCGTGAGGGACTGTGCCCGCGCTGCTTCTGGGTCGAACAACGCGGTGGGAGTGACCCGCCGGTCGTTCGTGCGGAGAGGCCTCCCGTGTCTCACGGTGAGCTGGTGTGTCACACGTCTAACGGCCGTGTCTCACGTGCTGGACGCCTTGTCTGGGCTCTGCCACGTCGCTGCAGCCTGGCAGACGCGGCAGCGCTGGTGGCCCTCCCTTCCAGAGCAAGAGGCTGCCGCCCCCTGGGTCTCGTCCTGCTGAGGCTGCGGGCAGAGAGGGGTCTGGACCCGGTTACCGGTGACTCCGAGCCTCTGTTCTAGTCCCCGTGCTCATCTGTCTCCCGGGGCAGAGGGTGTGCTGGGTCGTCCGGGGTGAGTGTCTCCCTCACTGCGCTGTCCGTTCCTCCTCGCGTCTCTCCGCCGTGGTCCTGAGCCGTCGCCTCCGGCGGCCGGGGGGCTCACTTCCCCGGGGAGGTTCGTCAGGCCCTGCGGGCGCCTCCCCGCGGGCTCCGAGCGGGCGCTCAGGCTGCGTGTCTGTCTGCAGGGCGTGAGGAGCTACAGCACTCCCGTGGGCTTGGAGTCCAGGCTCCTCGTGGACTTGGTCGTGGTGGGCTCCGTGGCTGTTTCTGAGAAAGGTAAGACTGAGAGCAGAGCCTCCGGATGTGACCGCTTCCCCGCCGCCCGCTGTCCCCCAGCACTGCGGCGCCGTTTGCATGTGGACGGCGGGTGACTTTGCGTTCGGGATTTGGGACGCATGCCTGGCCTCCGCAGCTGCTGCCGCAATCCCTCCCTCGCTTTGAAGAATGAGCTCAGTTCCTCGCTCTCCTGGCCCCACTCAACACCTTTACAGCATTTTTGCTTTTCTTAACGGGAAAAATAAAGTGAGTTAATCTCTCCAGGTGGTGAAGGATTTCCCTCCTGGTCTTAAGTTAACTGAACTGGAGCCGGATCTGTTTGCAGCGTGTCAGTAAATAGTTGGTTTTGGAGAGCCTCCAGTCAACGGGCAGATGCCGGGTTCTGCAGCCGGCTTTGGTAGTGAAGCGGCAGCCTCCTGCCAGCACAGGGTGTCCTGAGCCCGCCCGCGGGGCCTGGCTTCCCACGGCAGGCCGGTGAGCAGGGCAGCTCGCCGAGCCGGCCTCAGCACGGGCTTCCCGGGGGCCTGCTCCCTCTGCCCTGCTCCGGCCCAGGCCCAGGCGGGTGCTGTGTAGACACAAGCTGCCGATGGTCTGGCGGGATCGGCCCACCGCAGAGCTGTGCTTGCGCAGCGGGATTGGGGTTCCCGCTCCCCCGGGAAAGCCTTCTCTCGCCTCCCAGCCGAGAGAAGAAACGAGGGAATGCCCTGAGACTCTCATCCCCCCACCTCTCCCTTTGAAAACTCATTGGCCAAAGCCAGGTTCTTCCTTCCAGAGAGGTTTCTAGTAAAGAGCTGGTGAGGGGGGCTCGAAAGCGTTCATCCAAACGCCGAGTGCTGTGCTTTTAAATGTTGGCCGTGAGTGTCATCTCCTGGAGTTGGTTCTTTGCCCACTTGCGCTCTGAGCTGCCGCGTGAGGTGTGTGGGGTGCGATGCTGCGCTTCTTTATTTCCTGTCTTCCCTGTGGTCCCGTTACGGGCGCTGCCCTTGAGGTGGCAGGTATGCACGAGCACACCTGTGCCCACTGGGTGCCAGGCGCCAGGCTGGCGCTGGGTGGGCTCCGCTTTGGGTCCTCTGTGGGTGGGAAGTGCAGACACGAGAGTGAACGACGGTGGGACGTGCTCAGTGCTGGACGCGCAGGGGATGGATGGGAGTGGGCTCAGCCTGGAGCAGGGCCCCCTTGGGAGGGACCTCAGGGCTGGCTCCTGCTGCCAGGTGTTTTTCAGGCAGGTGGGCCTGGATGGGGGAGCGAGTGGCGTGGCCACGCAGCATGGCCCTTTGGTGGTTGGGGCTGGCCTTCCAGGGGCCCGAGGCCAGGTGACGGGATTTGGGCTGTACTCTTGGCAACGGGGAATTTTTCAAAGACCATGAGGCGTTTTCTGTTTTAGCTCAGGATGTGTGAGGAAGAAGCCAGTGTTGTGTAAACATCGTTGGCTAGATAACCCTGATTCAACGCAGTCACGTGCCCGTGTGTTTTAAGATGCGGGTAGCGCAGAAAGCACAACCCGGGCACGCAGAAAGCACGACCCGGGCACGTGCCCTCTGCCTGTCCCCAGGGCCCACACGGGTGTGGGCCTGTGTCATGTGAGACGCGGGTGTCTTGGGTGTTCTGTGTGGGGGCTGCACGCTCGCCCCGTTGCTGTGTCCGCACTGACAGTGCGCGTGCCCTGCTGCGGCGGCCGCGTCTCCAGGGCCTCTGCCCGTCCGCGCAGAGGTCAGCCTCCTCCCGTTCATCAGCCCTGCCTGACGGACCCTCGCGGTGGTGTCTCCAGTGTTGGTTTCGGTCTTTCCCTTGCAGGTAATGCTAGCATGTGGCATCTCATGGTCTGCTCTGGGGGTACCTTTCGGGAGGAGGGCTGTCCAGGGGATGACTCCTGGGAGAGGAGCTATCAAACCAAAGGGTTTTAACGTCCTGATGGGCGCTCCCCTTGTGGCTCAGTGGGTAATGAAGTTGAATAGGATCCGTGAGGATGTGGGTTCGATCCCTGGCCTTGCTCAGTGGGGTAAGGACCTGGCTCTGCAGCTTCCTTGAGCTGCGGTGGAGGCCGGCAGCCGTGGCTCCGATTCAGCCCCGAGCCCGGGAGCCTCCATGGGCCACGGCTGCAGCCCTAGAAAGCAAATACATACATACGTAAATCCTGATCGGTGGTGCCAAGAATTTTTTTTTTTTTTTTCCTTGGGCCGCTGCCACAGCATATGGAGGTTCCCAGGCTAGGGGTCTAATCGGAGCTGTAGCTGCCAGTCTATGCCAGAGCCACAGCAACTCGGGATCCAAGCCGTGTCTGCAACCTACACCACAGCTCACGGCAACGCCGGAGATGTTGCCAAATTTGGCATCAGAAGGGTGCCCACCTCACGTCCCCATGTCGTCTGCCCGCCTTTCTCCCTGCTGCCCTGTTAACAGCGAGAGTTACCCTGCCTCGGGTTTTGTGTCTGATAGTGAGCAGTGGTATTTGTGCTGCCTCCTGATCGCATTTACTCCGGTTGGGGTGGAAGGTGTCTCCTGCACCCCCCGTCCGTTCACCTGTCTCCCCTCTGCCCTCCCCCAGTTTGTTCATACCCTTTGCTGTTCTGCTGTTGACGTGTCTCTCTGGCTGCGTTGCGTGCCTGATCGAAGGCTTCTCTCTGTAACGGAGCACGGTCAGGTCTGCGTCCTAGACGGACGCCTGGGCGATGGTGCTGACGCGCTTGGTGGTGACGAGGTGTTGCGGACGTGAGAACCGGCCGGGCCGGGCGTCCTCTGAGAGCAGAGGCTGGACTCAGCCGGGCGCCCACAGTGAGCACATGTGTCCACCGTCTGGCATCCTTTTCTCCTGCTTGGCTTGTCCTTCAGCTTCAGATAATGAGTTCTTTTCTTGGGCCGCATCTGTGGATTTGCGAAATAGCGCTAGTGCTGCTTAAACCACCTTCTTCTGAGCGGCAGGGCTGTGCTGGGTGACTCCTTAGTGCCTCTACAAGGCAAGGCCGTGCCGTCTCACACCCACGTCCCTGATTTAGACTTTCGTTTTTAGAAATGTGTTCTTAGTCTTTTTTTTTACTTTTCTAGGGTCGCAATCACGGCGAGAGGAAGTTCCCGGCCTAGGGGTCAAATCGGAGCTGCAGCTGCACAGCCACACGGGATCCAAGCCACGTCTGTGACCTGCACCACAGCTCACAGCAATGCCAGAATCCTGACCCACTGAGCCAGGCCAGGGATCGAACCTGCAACCTCATGGATACTAGTCAGATTTGTTTCTGCTGCACCACGACAGGAACGCCTGTTCTTATTCTTTTTATTTTATTTTTTAATTTTTTTGGTCTTTACTAGGGCCGTTCCCACAGCATGTGGAGGTTCCCAGGCTAGGGGTCTAATCAGAGCTGTAGCCACCGGCCTGCGCCAGAGCCACAGCAACACTGGATCTGAGCTGCATCTGCACACCTGCACCACAGCTCACGGCAATGCTGGATCCTTAACCCACTGAGCAAGGCCAGGGATCGAACCCGCAACCTCATGGTTCCTAGTCGGATTCATTAACCACTGAGCCACGATAGGAGCTCCTGTTCTTAGTCTTTTTAAAAACTACTCTTTCGTTACTTTGAAATGTGACTCTTGCTAATGTAAACCTCACACAAATGCCGGCTCACTCTCCTTTGTAAAGCAGGGGTCTCCGTGTTCGGAAGGTTCCATGTTCACCGTGTGTTACCGTCTTGTGCGCGTTCAGTGTGGCTCTTCCTCTTTAACTGCTCTGCATCCACGATGACAAATCCATGCCTGCCGATCGCCCAGTCCCCACAGGGATGCTGACCCTCTGTGTTGCCTCTTAGGCTGGCGAATCGGGAAGGGCGAAGGCTACGCTGACCTCGAGTACGCCATGATGGTGTCGATGGGAGCGGCCAGCCAGGCCACGCCGGTGGTCACCATCGTCCACGACTGCCAGGTGCTTCCTGCAGGGCCGGCTCTCTGCCCTCGCTCCGGGCCACGGCGGGTGTGGCCTTTCTGGGTCGGGCTGGGTTTGCTTGGAGGCGCAGCAGCGAGGCCGTAGCTTGGTGGGTCTGCAGGACACCACCCTTCACCAGGCGGCGCCGCCTCCCGGCAGCCCCTCACCGGCTTCTGTCTGCCCAGGTTGTCGACATCCCTGAAGCGCTGCTCGAGGATCACGACCTCACCGTGGACTACATTCTCACTCCTACGCGCGTCATCGCCACGGGGTGCGCGCGCCCCAAGCCAGCGGGCATCATCTGGTCCAAGGTGGGTCCCCTGGCGGTGTGGAGCGAAACCAGCACCAGCTCGTGGCTTTCAGGCACCTCCTCCTTCCGGGCTTTCTGCGTCCGGCACAGCGGCCGTCCCCGGCCCGCGTGGCTGTGCGTTAGAGCCGCGGGAGCTTTGCCCACTCCGCCTCTGCATCCTCCTCTCCAGGCCTGGGCCCGGGCGTCTGCTTCTGCCAAGCAGGCAGGGTCAAGGTCTCCGCCACACAGAGCACGTGCCCACAGCAGGGTCTCCTCCAGCTGCGGGTGGTGGGACTCGACCACCTCCCTAGGAGGGCTGAGGCCTTGAATCCCTTTCTGAGGGCTGTCTTCTGCCGTCCGCACTGCGCCTGGCCCTAAATCACCGTCTTTGCTCGTGCGAACCTCGATGGTCTGGCTGCCACCCTGCAGCGCCGCGCGGAGCTAAGCGGGTAGGAGGCGGTGCCCAAAGCCTTGGTGAGCTGATGCCTCGGGGACATCCTCTCCGGAATAGGCAGTGCCACCTGTCGGCAGAGTCCCAGCAGGAGCTGGGTCCCAGGAGCAGAGCTCTAGGTTCTGAGGCTCTCTGCCGGCAAATAGGCGGGATTACTGACAAGACAGGAGAAGTCGTGCTCCATTCGGGTTGAAGCTCTTGGTCGCATTAGTCTGTTGGTCCGTGGTCCGCATTCCTTAAACCTGAGTCATCCGGAACGAGGCACCTTCCTTAGGCGTGGGAGTCCATTGCTTCCACCTCCGCGGATAAGCCTGAAGGGGAAGCCCTGTCCTGTCGCCTGTCCCTGGACCTTCTCCCCGGATGCCTCTGCTCCTGCCGGGAGAGCCCTGAGGGGACACCCCGAGTGGGGGCGAGGGACCCCGGGCCTGGGGAAGTGGCTGGGGCGCCCTTCTTGAATGTTCAAACGCCCCTTCGGAGTCCCCGTCGTGGCTCAGCGGGCGCGAACCCAACTCGTATCTGTGAGGACTCGGGTTCAATTCCCGGCCTCCTTCACTGGGTGAAGGGTCCGGCACTACCGTGAGCTGTCATGTAGGTCACAGACGCGGCTTGGATCTGGCGTGGCTGTGGCGGAGGCTGGCGGCTACAGCCCTGATTCAGCCCCTAGCCTGGGAACCTGCATATGCTGAGGGTGCAGCCTTGGAAAGAAAAAAAGAAAAAAAAAATAGTAAGAAATTCCCTTGGCTTCTGCAGAGTTGAACCTACAACCTCCCTTTGAGTGGCGGCCAGTACGAAGCCACGGAGTGAGGTGGTTGTGCAGGGGGTGGGCACGCAGTCAGGGAGGCTGAACAAGAGGGGCAGCCACATCCAGGCTGCGGGCCCCCCCGGGGCCAGCCTGCACCGCAGGTGGGAAGGTTCTCGGCCTCTCCTGGGGCGGGGGATGTGGCTGCCTTGGTGGACAGCCGTGGTCGCACGCCGCAGATTTTAACAGGGAGGATGTAAATACAGCCACAGGTTGGGCTCTCGCTGTGTCAGGTGAACATCACGTCTCTTAGACGGCAGAAAACCAGACTCCACCGCAGTTCCTGACGCCTCGGCCGCCCTGCCGTCCGCTTGTCAGGACCTCAGCTTCTCCACCCTCTTCCTGGGGAGCGCTCACCGTTAAGGAGGCCCTGGCAAGAATCCTCGGCCTTTCCAAGGCCGCTTCTCATTTTGGGCCCTGTGTTCTCAGTTCCGCACGGGCCATCTCTGCCGGGTCCTGTGAAGGTACTGACTCTGCAGCCCCTGGGGTCTCAGTTTTGGCCTTGCTGCGTGTGCGGTCTGAGTGCCTCTTCCTCGGCGCTGGGGAGAAAAGCCCCGAGTCCCCGAGGGTCTGGGGGGGTGGTGAGCGCGGGCCAGCAGTGGGTTGCAGTTCTGTTCCGGTGGCTTCTATCCCGCGTTGGTAAATCCTTCCGCGACGCTGCACCTCTAGACGCCTCATCACGTGAGGATCAGGATCCGGGAATTGGCCTCTTGTCTATGTTATTGGGCTCGCCGGAATCCCATTTTTCTTCTAAACACTCAGCCCTCCTATTGCGGAATAAGTACAAAATGTGATGCTTTTTTTTTTTTTTTTTAATCATCGCATGAAGATTGTGCAGCATTGGGTTCCCTGGCCTTTGCCCCCGTCTCTCACGACATGTGCGTGCTGCCCCAGCCGACTCACCAGCCTGCCTTCGGGTATTTGGGACAGCGAGACGCTTCCACTCACTTTCTCTGTCTTGAGAGGCACTGGTGTGGGTAGTTCGTGTTTCTGCCTTCGCCAGGACGTCTCGGATTACAGGGCGAGCGCTTCCCTCCCCGCCCTGTCTTTCCCTTAAGTGAAGCGAGAGCCAGCGGGAAGAGCACCTCACCTCATGAGCCCTAGAGTGTGGCGGAGGTGAGGCCGGAACTGCGGGTCTTCTTGGGTCGGCAGCAGATGCCTTGGGACTCCGATTTCCGGCTGGATTGGAATTAGGTGTATGTCTAGGGACAGGTTTTTAATTTAATCTCTAAAGGGAACATATGTTTATAAATGACCGCCATCTGCATGCTTCAGCAAAAAAGTGTGGCACACCAAAAATAATCAATTTTGCTTTATGCTCGCTTTTTAAGTGGAATGATTAGTTACAAAAGGGCATACATTTTTTTTATGTTTAATTAACAAGCAGACTCTTTCATTTCATGTGGCACATGACAAAACATAGCAAATGTTTCTAACTGCCAGCCAGGAAAGAGAGCAGCCCTGCTCTAGCCCCACACGAGAGCCCAGCCCGTCCACTGGGCGCTCAGAGGCCTCCTGTCGGCTGTGCGACCACCGCCGGCCCACGAGGAGTGGAAGGTGGCCGGCGGTGGGGGGCGGTCGGGGAGGTTTCCCCTGGGATCCTGGGGCGGGCGCGGGCGCGGGCGCGGGCACCAACGCTGAGCTCTGTCGTTGGTTCCCCACCCGAGGGACACACCGCTCCTGAAGCCACGGGTTTCATGCAACAGCGACGCTCGTGTGCGTTTCCATTTCCAAAGACCCCTGGGTGTGTGCCACGCGGCCGGCGGTGCTGTGGATTGTCCCTTCGCAGTGTGCCCGACGCTCTCATCATCCTGCAGCTGATGGCAGTTTGTGCCCACGCCAGCTCGGGGTGGGGTAGCCACCGGGGCCCCGCACCCAAGCATGGGTCTGCCGCCTGAGTGTGGAGCCTTGCCTCGGGCTTCGTCCTCCTGAGAACACACACCTCTGCAGAAGCAGCCCCGTGCGCCCAAAACCTCCCGGGGGATTCTTCCCTTCGGGGGTGTCCCCTTGCTGAGAGCCCCGCAGCGGCACCAGCCGACGTGTGGTGTTTAGCAGCAGGTGGCATTGGGTGGCTTCTGCTGCCGGCGCTTGGACGGGGTAAAGTTTCGTTCTTCCAAATAAGGACACAGTCACACTTTCCTCTGATCGTCATTGCAGTTTTAAATGCCAGACAGAGAGACTTAAGAAACCCTTTAGACCCTAACTACGGCCCGTTTCAATCTGCTCCTCAGTACTCCGGGAGAATGCCAGAATCTGAACTCCCTGAGAGGGCAGGCCAGGAACGCGGGGCTGCGTCGGCTGCACTGGGGTGTCTCTGGGGTTCTTTGGGCCCAGACCCTGCAGAGGACTGAGGGTAACCGCCTTCAGGTGACGCAGTTCAGGGGATGGCAGCAGGTCTCGTGCAGGAAAATGTCCTTTGGTCAGGAAGGGTGGCCCCTCTTGTGGGCGTCTCCATGGCGGACACATGGTTTCTGTTTGTTTTTTCAACAATGGGAGACAGAGAAGAAGGGAGGTTTTCTTGGCGTTTCGAGCCCGGAGCCCGAGGGGACGAGTGTCCCGCCCCCCAGGCTGCTGCCCCGGCTGTGCCAGGGACAAAGCGGCATCTGGCCGCAGGGACAGGGGGAGGGGGCCTGGATGAGACTGGTTTGTGAGAAGGTCCTTGCTGGGCTTAGGTGTTTGGTTTCTTTAAATTTCCCTCTAATTCATTGACTCTCCGCCTGGGGCCTGTGGGCCTCATGTGTTTTTGAGGTCCGTGAACAGATGTTGGGAAACTGTACGTAAAATTGTGGGGGAGACCTTCTTTGGGAGGGAACCCCAGTTTCTCTCCCGGGCCCTGACACCCTGCCAAGGACAAGAGCCATCACCCTGAGTTACGTATGATTCTGAAGACGCTGAGGACACTGGTGCCCGCTGAACTCCTTCTTTCTGTAGCAAAGCCATGCCTGTCCTCCTGTGCTGGCCTGTGTGCTGACGCGCCCACGTCTGTGGGAAGCCGTGTTTGGACCATTGCTTGCCTCTTGGTGGATGATCATTTATGAGCTTCGTGCCCCAAAGAGGAGCCAGAAAACATCTCTAAAGAATGAATTATCCAAAAGTGCTGGGAGTTCCCAGGTGGCGCAGTGGGTTAAGGATCTGGCATTATCACTGCTGTGGCGCAGGTTCGATCCCTGGCCCCAGAACGTCTGTACGCCATGGGCATGGCCAAAAACAAACAAACAAACAAAAACTGAGCATGTCTCTCTGTTCCTTTTCCTTCGTGTGATTCCTTAAGAGATAAGAGCAGGTCTGCCCTCGGCTCAGCCTCCTGTGTACCTGCCCCCAGGACAGAGCCATGGGTGTCCTCTTGGGGCTGTTCTGTCACTTCCATTGCCATAAGTGCTCTGGGAATATTTGTGGGTGAATTTGGCCAAAAGGCCAGAGACGTCCTTTCTGCAGAGCCTGCTGCTTGTGAAGGAACGTGGTGAGTGGCACTCAGTGTTTTGTAGCTCCATGGCCCCTTGCTGGAAAGTGCTTTCAGTGGCGTGTTCTGTTTCAGATGTGCCTGGTTTGTGCTCTTTGCTGCGCTTTTTTGGGGACGTCTCCATGAGGTGGGCCTCCCGCGGGAGGGTAGGGAGGTGGAGGAGATCCCTGAGGTTCCCGGGGCCCCGTCAGAGTCCTCACCCCACCCGGAGGTGCCGGTTGGGGGAGGGCAGTGCGGAGGCAGAAACCTCCCGTCACCCTGGGCGCTTCCAGGCCGCTGCCCTTTGTGATCCTCCAACCTCCCAGCAGCGGCCTCAGCGCCTCCCTCTGCACAGAGGGCCTCGCTTGTCTGCTTCCCGGGCCCCAGGAAGACGGAGAAAGTGTCCGCTTCCTGCCAGCTGCTGGGGCTTTTCAGGCAGACGCAGGGTGTGCCCGCGTCTTCCAGGTGTGTGTGTGGCAGCCACCCCAGAGAGACTTTGATTTCTTTTCCTTTTATTTATTTTTTTTTATTTTTCCCCATTTTAGGGCTGCACTCTCGGCACGTGGAAGTTCCCAGGCTAGGGGTCCATTCAGAGCTACAGCTGCCAGTCTCCCCACAGCCACGGCCACGGCCACGCCAGATCCAAACCACCTCTGCGAGCTACGCCGCAGCGTGCGGCACGGCTGCATCCTTAACCCCCGAGCCAGGCCGCGGGTGAAAGCGCCTCCTCGTGAACCCTGCGTCGGGTTCCTAACTGCCCGGCCTCCCTGGGGACCCCGTGACTTAGATTCCTCTTGGCTTGTGACCGGCTCATGGTCCCTGTGGACACCCCAGCAAGACCTGGGACTGCTTTGCTCTTTCAGATCAGCTGTGAGATGATGCGGCAAATGCCAGTCCTCAGAAGCCTGCGCTGCCGAGAGGAGCAGGCTGGCAAGGACGTCACCCTCCGGGACGGGCATCGGCCTCTTCCACGGGTCCAGGCTGCCCTGAGCCCTGGCAGAAGCCCATGTGACCCACCCCGGCCGGAACTGGGCTCTGTGCCTTCCGACACTGTCTATGTTGGGAACCTTCCCCGGGACGCCCGGGTGAGTGAGCTGAAGCGGGCCCTTGGCGCTCTCGGCGTGGCCCCGCTGCGGCTCACCTGGCAGGGCGCGCAGCACAGGGCCTTCCTCCGCTACCAGGACCCGGCCGCGGCCCAGCACGCTGTCTCCTGCTTGCAGGGTTTTCGCCTGGGCGCCAACACTGTGAGGGTGTCTCTGGCCAGGCAGCAGACGGCCGGTGACCCAGCAGGTGGCCGCACTGGAGGGCCACACCCTGACCGATGCTCGGCCGGGGCTGCCCCGTGATGATACCCCCGTCTGGTCCCCACCGAACCTCAGAGCCCGGCGCAGAGGGACGTGGTGGGGCTGTTCCTGCAGCAGCTGCTTTGAGATCAGTCCTTCCCGGGAGGCCCTGCTTCAGTCGCCGCGGGCGACCCCGGAGAGACGTCTGCCCCCAGGATGCGCCCGCCTTCAGGAGGAGGAGAGCTCTGTGGGCAGGTTCCGCTTCATCCTGCCCCTCGAGCCTGTTCCAGTCACAGCCCTGCTGGTTCCTTGGGTCAGGGGACCGAGTGAGCAATAAACACACAGGAGCAAACGGTGACAGCAGTTAGGGGAGTCTGCTCCCTGGACTCGAGGGGCATGGGGATGGAGGGAAGGTGGACGAAGGGTTCCTGCCCCCCTGACCTGGCACTGCTGGTGGGACGAGGTGCGTCCACAGCACAGAAGCCAGGGGGCTCGGCCCCCTCGGTTCAAACTGCGTGCCACATCTGAGTCCTGGTGTCGGAGACGGAGGCTGATCCAACGTGGAGCCTCGGCTGTGCGACCTCACCTCTGTCCTCCCCTCCCCTTTCCAGCCAGGCTCCTCCCTCCGGGGAGCAGCGCTGCCCTCGGCTCGCTGCCCCTGCCCGGCAGGAAGCTCGGGCTCTAGGAAATCCTGGCCTTGGAGAGTGAGTCGTCCCAGTCGACGTCACAGACAAGGCCAGACAGATGCTCACTCGCTCATTTGCCCACTGCCGTGTGTTTTCTGGGTCTTTTCCTCCGGCTCTCATTTCCTAAAAAAACAAGCTGGATTTTGGCTGAACCATGCTTTCTAAACAGAAGTGCTTTTGCAATTGATCCTGGGCAGAAAGTCAAAGTAAGCATTTAAGTGGAGATTTTATTTTTTTTAAATGTATATGCATTGAAAATTTTTAGTTTCTCACAAGAGGGTCTTACTGAGTGTGTTTTAAGCCCATTTGAAGAAAATGTTCTCAAGGCCCTCAGACTCCCTTTGAAAAAGTATTTTCTCTTGGGTTTTACAGTGAAAATGCCATGGAGATTTTGGAAAGCGAATTGGTCATTCGATTCGCTTGTTAAATGCAGGCTCTTTCCATGTTGACATCAACAGAAGCAGGAGGTGGACTATCTTAGCACAGGCCGGGGCCTCTTGGCTCAGTCTTTCTCTGCCCGGACTGTCCAGCCCCGTCCCACAGCTGGTTTCGTCTTGTCGCTTGCATTCGGCCTGGCCGTCCCAGGCCCCGGGACTGCCCAGCCCACAGCGGCGACCTGATGATCCGAACTCCTCCCTCCCGTGGGTCTTCCGCTTTTATCCAGAGTGCTTCCTGTGTGCGACACGTTCTGGTTTTGCTGATGTGCCACCATCCAGGAGGACAGACCTGAGCCTGTCCCTGCCGTCGCTCCTGCCCTGCCCCAGCCGCGAGACCCAGGGGCAGGTAGACAGCAGCTCGGGAAAAATGCGGCTGTGAAGGGGCCTGTCAGAGCTGAGTGAGGCGGGGGCCGGGTTCGGGTCTCCCCCCACCGGAGAGGGCGGCGTGTCTGGGACCCTGGCGCCAGCGTCCTAGACTGTCTCGTTGTGCACCTCAGGGGCCGTCCCTTCGGGTGGAGCCTGGTCGCTGGGTTTCCTGTCACTGCAGCCAGAATAAGCCAGATGTATTGATACACGGGTCGTCTCACCGCATTCATCCTTTTGTGCTTGTGGACAGCAGGCTGGGCTGAGGGCAGCGAAGACCAAGGGCCTGAGAGCCCCCCCCCCCCCCCCCACGGCACGCCTTCCGCAGGCCTCAGGGCCGCCGGGAGGAGCGCCCCCGCGCACGCGGCTTGTCCTTCCCGAGGCTGTTGAGGATTTGTCATCGTCACCATTACACAGCTCACACAGCCAGAGCAAGCGCTGGACAGCGAGCCCGGGCAGGGTGCTGAGGCCACACGAACCCCTCTGAGTGGAGCTGTGAGGCTGCCGGGGTCTCGTCCCGAGAGCCGCTGTGGCCCTGCCTGTGGGTGTGCAGGCGCTCTGGCCAGATCCGCAGCGGCTCCCTCTCCGGAGACCCCGCCTCTGCTCTGCGTGGGGCGCGCTGGGCCCTGGGCTGCGGCTGCCTCGGCCCCTGGCCCTGGTCTGCGCCAAGTCCTAGAGGCTTTCCGGGCTTCAGAACCACAGGGCTGGCTGAGCACGCTGGCTTCTAAGGCCCGGCCGGTTCGCAGGCTCTGCCTGAGGCTCACCGTTCCCCATCGCCTGGGTGGTTCTGTTTATCGGAGTCACGGGACCCGTTCTGGAAACGAGAGGATCAGGGGTGCGGAGCTGTGCCCTTCACCCCAGCCCTTCAGCCGCTCGCCGACTTGAGTCTTTCTTCCGAGCAGCTTTAAAGCGCCGCCGCGGGTCACGGGAGCGGACGCGCACGATCCAGCTGAGCGGCCGGGACCCGCCGCCCGGTGCCGCCTCTGACTTCCGCTCGTCTGTGGATGGGCACAGCGATAGGATCTCCTCTGGATTTGCTGTTTGGAGGGTGAATAAAGCGGTTTAGATTTCTAAATTGTAGCGCACATCAAAGTAAAATCCAGGCCGACTAAATATCTGAACATAAACGTGAAGGAAGTTGGAGGTAATGGAATGTTTCATGAAGTCGGGAGGGAAGGGTGGGCAAGACACCGCGCTGATGAAGGCGTGCAGGCCTGCGTCTCTCCTTAGCGTGCCGGGGTCTGGTGGGTGCGGGATCCTGCCAGGCCTCCAGGACGAGCTGTCTGCAGGTGCTTCTTCAGGCGGCAGCACCGGCCCGTGCGCTGCGTGCATCCTCGTTTCTGCGTCCTCTCCTGTCCCGCGGGTCACTACACGTGGGTGGTCTTACTTAGTGCGACTTGCTCATTTTCGGAGTGGTTGCAATGTGCTTTGCAACATGTGTCTCCTCCTTGGGAGATCAGCCTCTGGGCTGCTCCGCGCAGCGCTTGGTGCGCCCTCGACACACGCTGAAGCGTGTCGGTCCCAGTCCTTGTGTGGACAGGCATACCCCGTGTTCCCCTGGGCCCGGCCCCAGCTCCCCTCGGCCCCGCAGAGCGGCAGGCCCTGCTCTCCCCGTTTCTGCGGTGAGAAGACCGAGGCCTCCCAGGAGGAAGTGGCTCCCCCGCCGCCGCCGCCGCAGCGACCCCGCAGCCCATTCTGGCAGAGCTGAGCCTAGCAGGCGTCCTCGCTTCCCGTCTCCGTCCACTTCTGCTCCCTTCCTCACACGGTGGCCCCGCTGGGCTGGAGGCTCCCTGAGGGCAGGGCTGCCTGTCCGGTGGAGGAGAGAGTAAGAGTGAGAGTGGGCGGCCCTTCCAGACAGAAAGAGCTGCTCTTAGAAGGTGCGGCCGGCTCGTTCGGGGCTCCAGGCTCAGGCAGAGAGACAGTGGGTGTTGGACTGGCCTCTGCCCCGAGAGCCCTGCTGCTTCCCCTGCATTCCTCTTAGCCCTCCGCACCTGTGGGTCCAACCACCTGCGCATTTCGACTCCTGGACGCGGAGCTCGGGGATGTGGGGAGCCGATGTTCTCTAAAGGAGCTGAGCATCGGCGGGTGTGGGTATCCGCGGGGCCTCCTAGAAACAACCCCTCACTTCACTGGGAGACCAGAGAGACAACCCCGTCCTCCCCAGCCCAGCCTGCAGCCCCTCCGCTGCCGAGGGGAGGGTGGGGAGTCCGCCCTCCTGGACTCTTGGGGGAGGGGTCCTGCCCACAGCTGCCCTCCCATCGTCCTTCGGCCCTTTCCCTGGTCTGTCCAGTGGGGCACACACACCTCCCCTGAGCTGCTGCATAGGGAGAAAGGTGACGCAAGACCACCAATAGGAAAGGCCGAGAATAAAGCTACCCAAGAAACAGAGCCTGTGTAACTGAAACCACAGAAGAGTTGGCACGTGGTGAAGAGACGCCTTGGAGGAGAGATGAGGTGTCAGATGAGAGCAACATTTAAAAAGGGAAGCAGTGGTCAGGGCCAGGGAGGGTAGACGAGGGCCACGTCCAGCTCCCTCCCACACCCACACCCCTAGCGGACAGCAGCAGTCAGTCCCAGACGGCTTGCTGGCCAAGCCTGAGAAACCTTTCCACGAGATTTTAAGGAGCCAGGGCCAAGTGTTCTTACTAGGAATGAGATAACGCTGCCTTTTTGCCAAAGGCACAGAAATAAGGACCCTCCACCTTTTTTCCTGGGAAGCGTCACTGCGTGTGACTATCTGCCTCCCCCACAGGCTCCGGGAAGCACCTGGCTTGCTGAGGACTCTTCCAGGCCTTCAGTTCTGAGTCTCACACCCCCAGCCCGCAGCGGGCCTGCCCGAGTGGGGATTGCTAAACTCATTTCCCTGTGTCTGCATCTAATCCAACCAGGGTTCCAAATGGAACAGATGGCATGGACTCCAGTCATTGTGGAAGAAAACTCGCGTGGGGTGGGGGCTGTGGGAGTCTTTCTTCCGAGTACGTGTCACCCAGAGCCCTACATAAAAGCAGGAGAGAGGTTCGGGGGTGTGTGTGCACGCGCGGTCCCGTCCCGTCGCGCGTTCTTTGATGGGCACCACTGCCCCGAGCCCCACCTCTGCGGCCGAGGGTGGCCTTGGCTTCTCTCTGGGTGTCCTCCTCTGCCTGCCCCCTGATGGTGTCAGCTCGCCGAGCTGTGCTAAGGGCTGTGGAAGTGGTAAAGTGTTGCCCCAGAGGTCTTCGGGTCTCTCTGGGGAGAGGGGTCTGTGCAGCCTCTCGACTGTGGGCTGTGGGGCAGCTGGCTTCGCCCTGCTGGCTTGCACCTCAGCTTCTCGGAGCCTCTCGGACACCCGGTCATAGAGCCCAGCGCCCGCTATGAGGAAGCCCACGCTGCCCACGGAGAGGCGCCGCAGCCGAGAGCCGGTGCCGCCGCCTCACCAGCCTCCTGAGGGCACCTTCTCGGACGGGTCCCCCGGCCTCGGAAGGGCCGTCTCAGCCAGGGCCTCCTGGAGCAGACACGGGCTTTTTCCACGAGCCCTGCCCACAGTGCAGTCAGGAGTGAAATGAATGCTTTTTGCTGCTTTAAGTCTGGAGGGTGACTGGTTCTTCATTGATAATCGGTTGCATAATTTCATTTATACTGTCATGTTACTAGGCAAATTATATAACGTGGAGTTCTCGCTGTGGCCCAGTGGGTTAAGGACCCAGCGCCATCTCTTGGAGGGTGCGGGTTTGATAACTGGTCTTCCTCAGTGGGTTAAGGATCCAGGGTTGCCGCCAGCTATGGCTTGGGTTGCAGGTGTCGCCTGGATCTGGCACTGCTGGGGCCCTGGTGGAGGCCGGCAGTTACAGCTCTGATGTCACCCCCTGCCCAGGAACTTCCAATTGCTTCGAGTGCGGCTGTTTAAAATATATATATATACATAATGTATTTGTAAATACACATATTACCGGAGATGTAATTTATAAATACAAATTTTATGTACAGATAAGTGAATATCTGGTTTCACCTCGTCCTACAATCTCTTGTGAGGACGTCCCTGTTCACAGACTGATAACTGGAGTCCCCAAGCTGCCCAGCTTTGGTAGCGAAGCCAGGAGGCAAGTTGTAGCTAGTTGTAGACTGAGCCATTGTTATCCCTGGGTCTTCTGTCACTGAGAATCACCTTCACCTTGCCACCTACGCTAGAAAGAAGCCGACAAAACCAGGGGCACTCCACCTTCTGCAGCTCCATACCAGAACAAACAACCCCGTCCAAAAAGGGCAGAAGATCAAAACAGACAGTTCTCCAGAGAAGACGTACAGACGGCCCAAAAACACATGAAAAGATGCTCAGCATCACTCATCATGAGAGACATGCACATCAGAACCACTCGGAGGTACCACCTCACCCCAGCCAGAATGGCCATCACCAAAAAGTCTACAAACAGTTAAGTGCGGGAGAGGGTGTGGAGAAAAAGGAACCCTAGTACACTGTGGGTGGGCATGTAAGTGTGTGCGGCTGCTGTGGGAAACAGCATGGAGATGCCTCAGAAAATTAAACATAGAACTACCATTTGATCCAGCAGTCCCACTCCGGGGCATCCACCCGAGAAAACCATGACTCGCAAAGACACATGTATTCCAGTGTTCACTGCAGCACTATATACAATAGCCAAGACGTGGAGTCAACCTAAATGTCCATCGACAGAGGAGTGGATAAAGAGGGTGTGGTCCATATACCCAGTGGAATATTACTGAGCCATTAAAAGGAAAGGCATTTGCAGCAGCATGTATGGATCTAGAAATTATCATGCTAAGTGAAGTCAGACAATGAGACACCAACATCAAATGCTATCACTTACATGTGGAATTTGTAAAAAGGACACAATGAGCTTCTTTGCAGAACAGAGACTGACTCTCAGACTGAAAAACTGATGGTTTCCAAAGGAGACAGGTTGGGGGGTGGGGGGATGCACTGAGGGTTTGGGATGGACATGCTGTAAAAGTTGGTTGCGATGACCGTTGTTCACTTATAAATGTAATTGAGTAATAAAAAATGAAAAAATTGCAATAAAGTCATCAATTTGGGGGAAAAAATAAGAAAAAGCAGGGGCATTCCTAGCAGAAGGAGGCAGCGTGGGCAAGTCCCCCAGGGCACACACATGCCACTGGCAGAGATGCGCCTGGGCATCCGTTCAGAGGCCCGCAGCAGCATCTCCAGGCAGCAGCAGCTGGTTCTGTCCTCCGTGTTGCGTCTGTCCTGCTGCCTTTGATTCTGCTCTGCACATCGCTCAGTAGCTACCTTGTTGGCAGCCCACCGTGTGGCGGGCACCGGGCCAGCCTGCCCTCTTTTACTTGAATAGCCCTGTGTTTCATTGCCTGCGTGGGTGAGGAAACCAGGACTCCGGCTTGTGATGGCTTGTTCCTGGCAGCTGTGCCGCGGAGCCCTCCTGACCCCACCCCCACCGCGCCCTCCCCTGTGGGCCGCAGTTGCTGTGCCAGTGCTTGCCATCGTCCTGGGTTTTCACTGGAGACCGCCTGGGCCGACTTTCAAACAAGCAGAGACTTGGAAGCAGTGCAACCCATACTCCTCTTCCTCTGGTGGGGCAGGATTTTTTCTTGTGAATGGGACCCTTTATTTTCATCGTCCATAAATCACAAAGCTTACAAGGGGAGCTGACATGTGATCATGTAATGTGGACATGTTGCCCTTTGGATGGTTTGGCACCAGGAAGCTCAGACCCCAAAGTGCTGAGCTGTGAACCAACTGAACATCCCTCCCTCTCTCATCACTTAGAAGAAGCCCACAAGGCAGGTGCCATCAGGTTCCCATTTTCCAGAAAGATGTGGTCCCCAGAGGTTACGTGACTTGCTTGGGTCACACAGCAGAGCTGGCCTTCAGCCCGAGGGCCTCTCCCAGCCATCAAGGGAGAAGCCCATCCGCTGGGGGCGGGGGGCATGGGTCCCTCATGTCTGGACCACCAGAAGGTCTCTGGGGTCGCTGGGATGCATGGTGGCCCATGGGAACACCAGAGAGACTGACTTCGTGGTGGAACCAGGGGACGAGAACACCCAGGGTGCCCAGTGAACCCAGCCCGGCAGGCCCCTGCTGTGCGTCTCAGGCAGAGCGCTGACCCTCTCTTGGGTCTAAACCTGTAAACTTCGTAGACATTTAAATCACTTAATGCTTTGAGAGACGTGCTCCGACTGTCACCCCTGTTTACAGAGGAGGAAGCGGAGGTGTAGAGAGGACGGTGCCAGCCCAGCTCACAGCTGAGAAGAGCTGGAGTCAGGCCTCACCCTCGGGCCCTCTGACTCCGAGTCCCAGCTCCCCCTGTCCTCAGGGACGGGGGTTGTGTGTGCGGGACGGGCTTGCAGCCCCAAGGGGGCAGGTTTGGAGCAGCGTTTGCTTTCTTCCTTTTAGTTTTCTACGGTGTATTTATTTTAAATAAGCCCTATCATTTCTGTGATTGGGAAGAGACTAAATTCACTTAGTTTGGCCCTCTCCCCCCAGAGGACCCCTTATCGATGGTCAAAGGGCCTAAAACATCAAAATCGGGTTCATCCGCGCAGCTTCCGTCCCCATTTGGGTGAAGCCAGTTTTCGCTGCTGGGTCCCTGCGGTCGTCCCAACACAAACCATGAAGCGGACACCAGGTGGCAGTGCCGCCTCGGCGAGAACCAGCCCGGAGCGCGATCCGATCCCCGGGGCGGGTCGGAGGCGGGGCTGCCTCCGCTCCCAGAAGGGCTCCCTGACCTGGAGCTTTCTCCCCAGGGGAGGACTTGCCAGGCCTCTGGCCATCTGGACACAGGAGGCCCAGCCTCCCTGCTTCACCCAGGCTGTGGCCACGCGAAGGTCTTACATACAGCAGGACCCGAAACCCCGTGTGCTGGCCGACGGAGGCTGGCTTTGGGGGAAATGTCCAAATACAGAGGCATCCGACCCTCTGCTGGGGGCGATCAGAGGACCTGGCACAGCCTGTGTTCATCAGCCCCGGACACACCGGGACTCACAGGATCCATGCCTCCTCCCTGGTGTGGTGCTGTGGTTTTAATAAGATGCCCCGAGAGGGGGTGTGCCTGTCACCACTGTCACTCCTCCGACCACTGTCCCACTGCAGCGTTTCTCCCTGCGCTGCCATCCCCACTGACATGGCGCCCTGCAGAAGGCCCCCCCAGCACCCGAGCCCTCTGGGCAGACTCGCCCTTCTCCGCATCCCCACACAGCTGTGCTGCCAGAGTCGCTGGGCGCCTTGGTGCCCGTGCCTACTGGGGCCTTGAACGGCGTGTGTTCCGCCTCTGATCGGGGTTTGGGTGGCCCTGCCGTGGTGACATCACCTCTTCAGGGTGTTGACACGGCCAATCTCAAGGACCCTGGTGCCGGCAACACAGCGTCGGTCTCTGCATCTGTCACGACAGGGCTGTGTCAGCCGCTGAATCTCGTCTGGTCCCAGGGCAGGCCGCAGTGGGTGCTCGGCGTCCCTGAGGGAGGGGCTCTGGCAGCTCTTCCTCTGTCCTGTGTTTCACGCCAACAATACTTGGTACTTGCGAAAGCCGTTCGTCCCTCTCCCCTGCTCATCCCCACAACACAGAAGCCAGTCCGGTTGTTAAAGGCCCACGACTTGTCGCTGTCCCATCGTGAGCAGACAGGGCTCACCAGCAGGAGATGCTGAAGGGGCCTTCCTCCTAAAGCAGCCCAGAACGCTGAGCTTTGGATACCCGGAAGATTCCAGAAGTAGAGTGGGGAGGCACAGCCACACGTGTTACCCCGCTGCCCTGATCTCCTTGAGCTGCAACTTGGGAGTTTATCTTTGCTGAGTTAAGGGCCCCGAGGAAGTGAAGGCAGCTCTCCTGGGGGCCGTGGCGGGAACCCACAAAGACGAGGGCCGCTGTTCCAGAGAGGAGTGAATGTTCGGGGCCTGAGCTGGGGCCCCTAGGAGAGCCTCCCCAGCCCATTTGATCAAGATGGGGAGATCAGAGAGACCCCAGGCCTGTGTGTCCCCTGCCTCCTGCCACTGCCCCGCAAAGGCAGGGAGCTGGCGGAGGCTGGATCACGAAGCACACTTCGGCTTCTGTTTGCATTCAGCCTTGTGGCTGGAGAAAAACAGGTGTCCAGGAGCCAGGTGTCACCGTGGTTAGGGCCATGGACTCTGGGGGTCAGGAAGTCCTGAGTCTGAGTCCAGATTCCACCTCTTCCCGCCAGCGTCCTGCCAAAGCCCCCGACCTCTCTGAGCTGAGATGAGGCGGACCTGCCTCTGGAAAGCAGGAGCAGTGAGCCAGTCCTAGAACCTGCCCAAGGGGGCGGCCGCAGGGCCTGCACGTGGCGCCTCCTGAGCACTCGCCTGGGCCTGCTTGCCTGGGCTCCAAGCTCTGCTTCGTAGAGTCACCAGCTGGCTGGGAAGCTGGGCAGGAGGGGGCAGCAGAGGCCACAACGAGATGCCTTCCGCGGGGGTTTCTCAGGAGCCTAGAGTTCCTTGGAGGAGGGACTCTGAACTCAGCCCCCATCAGGACCAGCAGGCGTGAAGGAGCCCTTGAGCGCAGGGGTCTTCTGGCCTGGGGGTTAGGAGATGGGGGCATGGGTCCATATCGGAACCCCAGGCTCAACCCCGTGTGTCACATTTCCCGCGTTGAAGCCCAGCGGGAAGTCTTCCTTCTCCTGGGAAGGAGGGAAGGGCCAGGTTGGTCATGTTGGAAGTTGGGCGCCCCAGTGGTTCCCGGGCTGGATGCTCCAATCCCTGAACAGTCAGCCTGGTGAAACAGGGGTGCTTGCCCCGTGTTTGCCGTCCGCCCCCACACTGCAGGTGGGGAGGATGAGAAGTGCCTGGGTCTCGTGGTCATTCCTGTCCGGGCACCTGGGCCTAAGCTGTCTCTTGCTTCTCTCAAGTGTCCCCTCACTGACCACTGCCTGCGTAGGTCAGCAGGACTTTCCTAGAGGTGAGGAGGACAGAGGCCTGGAGGTGACATGGCCTGCCCAGGGCAGGTGGTGGCGGAGCCAAGACTCTAGCTCCATCTTTGCACTACCTCCTGGAGAGCTGCGGGCAGGCAGTCAGCCCTCCAGCCCCAAAGGGGAAAGAAAATATCCAGACAGAGTGGGCCTCGCCGGCCAGGCTCCTTCCCATCAGAAGCGCACACCCTGACCCTGCCTGGTCACAGGGCCTGCAGTTCCAGTCCGCTGAGGGCTGGGGAGCCTGGACACTGCACCAGGCGCCGCCGCGCTCTGGGGCGGCCGTGGCCGGCAGCCAGGTTCGGCTGTGTCCAGGGCGTCGGCCCCACGCAGAGAACCTTGCCTCCCAGGGACGCGTACTCCACAAACAGAAACCCTATCCCGTGGGTCCTGCCCACCTCCTGGCCTGTGATTTTGGAGGGCACTCAGACCCCTGAGGTGTCTTGACTGCATTGTTCCGGGACAGACTCCCTGGACACGTGCTCGGACCTTTTGGGTTAAGTCGATGGAGAATGCCCCGGGCTAGAACAAGACCCCTGGCTGTACCCACTCGAGAGCCTTTGTATTTTAAGCCGGTAACTTGCACAAGCTGTGCAGGCTTTTGTGTTGGCAGCTGGGGTGGTGGAAGCTTCGTCCTAAGGTCCCTGTGTGAGCCCGGCTCGACCCGAGTGAGTGCCGTCTTGCGTCTTTCGGGCCCTGGTGCAGCAGCGGCGAGCGGGGGCGCCACAAAATCTTGGTCTCGGGTGTGGCAGCGGCAAATATGCCTAAAGCCTCTGGCCCTTTGGAGCTGGCCTGGAGCCAGCCTCTCCTGCTCGCAGGGAAGGCTGAACTTTGCTCTCGGCGTCCCCAGACCCCAGGCCTGTCCTAAGGCAAAACTCAGGCCCATCTCTGGGCCACCGGGCCGGTTTTCCTACACAGGCCCCTCTGGGTACCTCCCACCCAGCCTGGCTGGGACTGGGGTGCGCTGGGAGATCCTGCTGAAGTGGAGGCGTCTCTGGGACGCAGCCGCCCCGACTCTGGTCCCGTGGCGCCAAAGCCACGCATCGCCAGGGCTCACGGAGGCCTCTGGCGCGCCAAGGGCTAAGGGAGTGGGCGTGGGACTGCAGACGCCACTCGAGGAGCCCAGGGAGCCCGCCGGCCGGGCTGGCGTTGGATTTCTCGTCATCAGCCCCGCTTCTCCAGAGCCTCCTTCCTAATTGTGGCCCCGGCTCCAATGGGGGAAGGGCCGCAGGGTCCCCCTCCTGCCGGCGGGGCTCGTCTGGACACTGGCTCAGCGTCCCTGTGCTGGAGGCCTGGACGTGTCTTCTGGCCTTGTCCCGGGCACCGGCGTGAGGCAGGGTTTGTGGCGAGGTGGCCTCTGCCCCAGAGGACAGGGGCTCCCCCACCCTCGGAGAAGCTGCTCCCCGCACGCGGCCCGAGAGACCCCAGGGGCCGAGTCGCAACTTTTTCCTGTGCCCTTTATCTCGATTTCATAGACAGCTGTTCGTTTGGGGCATTAATTGCCTGGGCGAGTTTATTGATAATTTTGATGTAACAGAGCACCGGAGAAATTACCCTCACGTCCCAGATGTCAGATTTGAGAAGAACCAGGTTCAGGGGCTCGCGACCCTGCGACGCGGAGACACCGCGGGGGGTCCGAAGGGCCGCCTGGAGAGGTGGCTCTGCTGTGTTTGTTTTCCTAGGTAGCGGGAGTGGAGTAGGAAGAGGGTCGGTGGGGAGACAGACTCTAGAGTGGATGTGGGGAAAGGCACGCCGATTGGAAGCACGCCCGTCGCCTCGCGCTCCCCCGACAGCCTTTCTCTTGCTCAAATTTTACTCGCTTCCCCATTGAGGACGCCAAGTACAGGGCACACACACACACAACATCTACCAAAAACCCTAAACAGAACCCAAACCTTAAGAGATGCTCCTTGATTTATAACAGCGGGAATATGGAAATAGAAAAGTCTGAATCCAAAGTAAAATTCTTACTGGTCTTGGAGTGGCCCCCAAAAAAGTTTTAAAACGTACATATATATCCGTATACACACACACATATCCACGGTTTTCCCAGGGGGAGGGAGGACTTCAGTTTTTCTTTAAACATTTGATTATTTCTTTAAAACAATAAATGACATTTAGGGGGGCAGAGGGCTCGTCTTCAAAAACAGAAGCCAAGAAAAATAGTTACTCTTGTCTAGATTTCACTTCCACGGGAACTGAGGAGTGAAAAGAGGAGGATTCGCCCACAAGTAACAAAGAAAAAGAAGAAAGTGCTAAGAGCTACCCATACTTTAAATACCAAAAAGAAAAAGGAAAAAAAAAAACCTAGGGATCCCGAGCCAGTTTCTGTCCGTGTCGGGGTCTGGAAGGTACTCTCCAATCCCAGTAAAAGACTCATGCGATTTTATTTCTACTTAATACAGTATTAAAGGTCATGTACAAATGTCATACATTTTTATTTTTGTTCTTTTTTTAGGAAAAAATACACAAAAGGCAAAAACATCCTTAAATTGTCATTTTTATACAGTGCAGAAGGAAATTTAAAATACGTGTCACAAACGCTGCACCCCAGCAGCCAAAATACTAAAAAAGGGAAGGAATCCTTCATTTTATATATATATATTTATATAAAACATATGGAAATTTGTTTTTACACAGATCGGACTTAGTTTCAAATTTACAATGGATATCTAAAAAAAAAAAAATTCTACGCGGCAAATATTGCCAACAAAGTTACACCATTAATACTGATAAACGGAGGAGCCTATGCGGTGTTTCGATTATTAGGGAGAGAACGTAGAATAAATAACAGGATGAGCCTTGCTATCGTTTCAAAAAGTGCCTTAACCTTTCTGCGTCACCGCAATCCTGAATCCGCGCGCCCGGCGGGCCTTCCCGTCCCCGCGGCGCCCTGCCCGCCCCCGTCTCCCAGCACGAAGTTTACAGTAGAGATGGGGAGACGGCCGGGGCTGGGGCTCGGGAGAAGACCCCCCGCCTAAAACGTCCAAGTGAAGCTGGAAACCAAACCAGAAGGACCGCAGAGAAGGAAGGAGAGGAGGCGGAGGGGGACGTGGAGGCCGAGAGCCTGGAGCCGCCGCTTCTGGGCTCCTTCTGGCTTCTCCCCCAAGGCGAGCAGTGGCGTCAGCAATGCAAGTTATTTGCACAAGGATCCACCTGTGGTTGACGGAGGGCTTCTGAGGTGGGGAGGGAGAAGCCGTTTCTTGCCCCCGCTTCCCTGCAAGAAACGGCTCTAAAAGGAGACGAGCATTCCAAGACATTCTTTCCAAAAAAAAAAAAATTAAAAATTAAAAGATAAATACTCAACCAAAAAATAAAAGTATTTGATAATGATGGTCTCACGCGTTTGCCTTTCTCCTAAAAACCTTCCCCGACTTTGGCCGCTGGAGGGGAAGAGGGGGAGAGACCTCAGCAGAATTCTGATTTAGTTGAAGGTTTTTCCCCAACACAGCACCTTCTCAGCCGGTTTGCAACAGGATCAAAAATAGATATTTATTTACCAACAGCCGCAGTCAGATCAGGTCCCACCACCACCATTTAAAAATACTGGTGAGGGCGTGGGGGGAGGTGCTGACCACAGGGCTGGGTCTTTGCCTTGGGGATTCCTTCCCGAATAATATAATCCGGTTGGGAGGGGTCGAACCCTTTTTTTTCTGCCGACGGTTATACCTCAAGAATAAAGCAGTTTCTGGCAACGGGTTCCGAGGTCCCTGCACCCGGCCAGCCCGTGTCCGAGGGCCCCGAGGGCTGTGGTCTCACATCACGCAGGGCTTGATGTCCTGGTAGGTGACCTGCTGGTGGTAGTAGGAGCCGCCGCCGGCCGAGTGCATGGACGAGGACGCCATGGTGTTGAAAGAGAAGACGAACTCCTTTCGGTCACACATGCTGGGCGACTGCGAATGATACCGCGGGATGCCTGCGGGGCGAGGCGACAGGAAGGGGGGCGGTCAAGGGTGAGTGTCCCGAGGTCCAGGCAAGAGGCAGGCCTGCCTGTCGGGCGGGGGCGCGGGGCAGGCCTGCCCGGCTGCAGCCCCGGGCCTGAGGCCTCCCCTACGGGGCGCCTCCCCACGTCCCTGGGCTTCTCCGTAGGAAGGTCCCTGGACGCTGCGAGGCGCCCTGCTCCCGAGCGCCCATGGCGCAGGCCTCTCTGGCCTTGGGCACTGAGCTCAAGCCCCGGCGCTTCCGGAGGCCACCAGAGAAGTGGTGAGAGGGGCCGAGGTGGGCCAGCAGGGAGGGTCTCGTGGCCTCCACCTCCAGGGCAGCCTGAGGCCTTTGCCTGGCGCCGGGCAGCCACCTTCCAACCCCCAAAGACTGCAGAGGTCCTGGAGCAGCCGTCCAGGCTGACAGGGGCCAACTCTGGGGCAAAGGGTGGCTTCTCCAGGGGAAAGGCCCCTTGGAGACCAGGGTCCTGGGCCAGCTGGAGCCCGGGGACTCTGTAGCAGCCCAAGCTGGGGGACCCCCATGGAGAGGGGCCCTCCATCTGCCAGGCCCCTTTCCTGACCTCCAGAAGGCTGCTGACAGCCGACCCCTGACAGGCCCCCGCTTAGGTCACTGCATGGTCTTTCTAGAACCAGGCCCAGAAGGCTGCCGATGGGTGCTGAGATGGAGAGTTCAGAGGAGAAAGCTGTGCCTCTTTTTTCTCAAGGGTCGGGGTGGGGGGATACCTGGGGACCTGGAAGAACCTGGATGCCGAGGAAGAAGGTGTGGGACCTGCAACTCCATCTGACCCTCGATCTGGGCCCCTCTCTGCCACCGTCGCCACAAAATGCCCGCGCAGCGTTCACACAGCCGGGCCTCGGTCCCTGAAAGGCCAGGCTCTGAGCGCCGGGCCCGGCCGGCTTTGGGCCTAACTCTTCCGTCCCGCCTGCCCGGCTCAGAGCAGAGGCGGCTCTCCGCAGCTTTCTGGGTCAACTGGGGAGGGCGAGCCAGCTGGCCAGGGCCGGGCCTGGCTCCATCCTGGGCACTTGCTGAGGGACCCAAAGGGACTCAGAATATTGGGGTCTGAATTGTTTTGGTGAGGATGGGCCTACCTGGCTAGGCTGGGGCAGCCAGCAGCTGGAAGTTGAAATAGAAAAAGAGAAACACTGTATCTTGGTCTAAACCGGAGCTGCACGCACCCCTCAAATGGGGGAGGTGGGGCCGAGAGAGACTCGCCGCGGCATCGGGGTTGGTACCGGGTTGGTAGTGGATGGACGCGGCCGCAGGCTGAGGACCAGGGCGTCAGCGGCTCCGTGCAGGGTGCTCGCCCAGATGCCCACCCCGCACCGGCTCCCCACTCACCTTGCAGCTCCGCTGGGGCGTTGTGACTGTTCTGGTGCAGATATGGCTGGTCCAGGGAATGCGTGGAGAGGCTGCCAGACAGGGGGTTGGCCGCGGGGTTGCAGGGGGACAGGGGCTGCTGCTTGATGTAGGAGGCGCTGCTGTTGAGGGCCGCGGAGGCGGAGGGCGGCCAGGCGGCCGCGGAGCCGGAGTACACCGAGTGGGGCTCCATGACCCCGCCGGCAGCCGCGGGCAGCAGCGGGGAGGCGGGCACGGAGCTGTCGTGGTGCGGGTACTCGCCGGCCGCGGACCCACCGCAGCTGCCCATGTAAGAGTGGCCGCCGTTGGCGGGCAGGTGGGGCACCGAGTGGCTGGGCAAAGCCATGCCGTCCACGTTGCCCGGCAAGTGGCCGTTCATCATGCCCAGACCTCCCTCCAGCGCCAGGCTGTTGGGCGGGCACGAGAGGCCGCCAGCGGAGCTCTGGAAGCCGTAGGTGTCCGGGAGGTGGTTGAAGCCGAGCCCGTTCATCATGCTGTACATGGGCTTGAGCGCCTGGCATTTCCTTCGGAAGCCGCGCGGCCGCCGCCGAAAGGAGCCCTCCTCGAACATGAACTCGCTGGCCGGGTCGATGGTCCAGTAGTGGCCCTTGCCCGGCCGCCCGAGGCCCTTGGGCAGCTTGATGAAGCACTCGTTGAGCGAGAGGTTGTGGCGCACGGAGTTCTTCCAGCCCTGGTAGGAGCCGCGGAAGAAGGGGAAGCGGCTCTGCAGGAACTGGTAGATCTCGCTGAGCGTCAGGCGCTTGGTGGGCGAGCTCTGGATGGCCATGACGATGAGCGCGATGTACGAGTAGGGCGGCTTCTCGGGGCGCCGGATGCCGGCGTTCGTCTTCTTGGCCTTGGACGGGCCGGACGACGCGGGATCCATGGCCGCGCCGCCTCCCCCGCCGCCGCCGTGCGGTGGCTGCTGCTTCTCGGGCGCCGAAGACATCGGGTGGCTGCTGCCGCCGCCGCCGCTGCCGCCGCTGCTCTGCGCCGCGGACAAACGGGGAGGAGGAGGAGGAGGAGGAAGAGGAGGAGGGGGAGGAGGGGGAGGGGGCTGCGCGCGCGGGGCTGGCTGCACCTCTGCCGTCATCCGCGGCCACTTCTCCCGAGCGAGCCTCGGCGCGCCCTCCCCCGCCTGCGCGCTCGTCCTCCCCGAAGAGCTGCTGGATCCGCGGGCGGTTGGCTCACAGCCCCCTCTCTCCCCAGCTCCCTCCTCCCCCACCTACTCTCCTCCCTCTTTCTCTCTCGCCCTCCCACAAGGGAAGGAGCCGAGCGGAGGCTGAGAGCAGCCTCTTTGCAGCCTGGGCGGAGGCCGCGAGGAAGCCCCCCCCCCCCACCGTTTTGGGGGGAGGCACCACCTCTCGGGCCTGCGGCTGTGCGCCCCCGCGGGGAGCACCGTTCGGTCCCCGCCACCCGCGGCGCTCGGCTCCTAGACTCCAGCCGAGGCCGCCCTTTCTGCCTCGTCTCTCAGCGGCGTCTCACGGGCCAGAGTAAGACCCTCCAGGAGTTCCCTCCCCTCCCTGCCCCCCTCCGGCCCCCTCGGCGGTGGGCGCTTAAAGGGCCCCCACCCTCGCCGCCCAGCGGCCGCCGGCAGAACCCGCCCCGCCTGCACCAACCTGGCGAGCAAGTGTTAATGCGCCCTCCGCCCGCCGTTCAGCCCAGCTGCGCGTAGGCCCCCGCCTTCCCTGCTCGGGCGGTGCGGAGGAAAAGGCGCCCCGGTACCCGGGCCTTCCCGGAGCCGTACTGCTCGGTGGCAAATCGCAGCTGTAGCGGAGGCCGGGGCCGCCGGGTCGGGGCCATCGTGGGCACAGTCGGCTTGGCTACGGGTCCCCGGGTCCCCGCGGCCGGCGGGCGTGTGTTCCCGCGAGGGACCGCCTACCCCTTCTCCCCGCCCAGGGAAGGACTGCGCCGCGCCCGGGACTTTTCGGACTCGCCCAGCAACGCGCAAGCAGGCGGGCAGCCGGCGGAGCCGAGCGCGGGCGGAAAACGAAAGCGCAGGGCGGGTCGTTCCCGCTTTGTCTCCGGCGCCGCGGGCGGTTCGGGGAGCAAGTGAGAACCGCTGGCCCTGCGGGGACCCACACTTCCCGGGCTCCCGGACCAAGCGACCCGGCTCATTCCCTCACTCGTGCGCACACATACAGACACGGACGCACCCACGCGTGCGTTCCCAGTCGCGCACACGCGGCGCTCAGGCATGAGCGTTCCCACTCACGCGCTCGCCCACGCACGCACGAAAGGCCCACAGGAGCGTCAGTTTGCATCCAGTCCCACTCGTGTGTACACTAGCCACACTCTGATCTGAGTCCACACAACTCAGTTGGACACCCCCCCAACACACACACACACACACACACACACACACACACACACACACACACACTGAAAACCCGCCTATTTGGCCCCGCAGCCCCGGTGTCCCCACTTCCAAGAGCAGATTCCGATTTCTCGCAGATGGTAAAGGCCCTGGCAGGAAGTTTACATGGCTCAACGTAAACAAGTTCTGGGGGGGATTCTTTAATAATAATAATAGAGAATTCCGCGTGCGCGGGGGGGAGTTGGCCTAATGCCCCTGTGGGCTCGGCCTGCCGCCGCCACGGGGGCCTCTGACACTGCGCGCCAGGCCAGGTTCCGGAAGGCAGCCTGCGCGGGCGGGGAGCGCGGGCCCGGGAGGCCCCCGCGCGCCGGGCTGCCTGCAGCAGGGGGCTCGCACGAACGTCTTCCCCCGCCAACCTCCCAGCGCTGGGGTGCGGGCTAGGACGGGGTGGGGGGACAGTGGCGCCCAGCGCGGAACAGCGCAGGAGCCGGGCGCAACGCCGCACGCGGGGACCCAGGTGAGTGCTGTTTGATTGCTCACAGACTTGGGAGGAGCGAGGCGAGGGGTGTTTTCTCGGGTCCACGACGGGACCCTGAACGCAGTGCCCTGGCGCGAGCTGGGGGCGAGAGGCGGATGCCAGGCTCGGAGTGCGGCCCGCGGCGCTTTTCAAAGCCTGTGGGCCCCTCGGATTCTCCGGCCTCCTTGTCACCCGGGACCTGCCTCCTCGCTCCGACGCCTTCAGCCGAGGCGGTAGACGCCTGGTCACCTTCAGGGCGCCTGGCACGTCCGTGTGAGGAGCAGGGGGTCTCGGCTGTGGTCGGTCCCGGCCGAGCGCGCGCTCTCTCGGGAGACCAGAGAGCCACCTTCTCTGCGCAGCGCTTCCGCCTGGCTCTCCCGGCCTCGGCGCGGCTGGGGAAGGCTCCGTGGGGGAGGTGGCCGAGTCGAGTGCGGTTGTATCTTCGCGCAGGTAGCCGTGCGGGCAGACCCAGTCCCGCTTCCCAGCGCCCAGCCAGCGCCCACCGACCACAGGCACACACTGAGCACCGCGCACGGCCTCCCTACCTCTTCCCAGCGAAGGCGCCTCGCGCAGCTCAGGCGCCCCAACCCTCGCGCCCACGCTCAGGCCTGCCCACCGCCGAGGACGCGTTTGCGGTTGTGTGCACACACTCCTGCCCTTTTGCGTTCACCCACGCACAGCCAGCCGCACGTGCACACGCAGTCGCACGCCTGGCCGCTCCACGCGCCCGCGCGCACACGTCCCCACACGCATTCTCACAGGCTCTCCCCGTCACTTTATTTTTTCCGCCAAACGGCAGCTGCAGGATAGGAGGCCCCGCGGCGCCGCCGCCGGGAGGGAAGTTCCCGCGAAGGGTCGCTACCTCCAGCTGCTGGGAGCACATCTGGCTTTTAAAAGAGAGGCGAGCAGAGGAGGTTGCCCGGCTCCCAAGCCAGCCTGGGGTGCAGCGCAAAGCCCCGAAACTCCCAGAATGTAATAGGAACCCCTCCCTTTCCCTCGCTCCTCCCCCACTGACAGGGTGCCTCCAAAAGTGAGGGGCTTTGTCGTGAAGGTGGGGGCCTTTTTCCCAGTAGCCCCCTTCCTCTTCGCCCTCTCCAGTTGGGAGGGAGCTGCAGAGTCCATTTTTGGCTAACCCCCAGGTCAGCTTTCCTCCCTCGTGCCCTGGTTCTCAGTCGCCGGTTCTCACAGGCTCCTTCTGGGGCTCCTCTGCCTTTGGGGATGGGAAGCGTTGGCCTTCCTGGGCCTAAGTGTGGAGGTGGGGCCCCACCTGGCCTCCACGTAGCCCTCAGGCTCTGACAGTGACACTGCAGTTGGCATTGACGGTGCCCAGGGAGGGGGCTCAGAGGGCTGGGGACTCTGGCAGATGGAGGCGCCCCCCACCCCTCCTCTCTACCAAGGTGGGCGTGAAGAGGAGGGGGATGAGCTTCAGCTCCAGGATTCAGAGACACCCCCTCCCCCGGTTCTGGGACGAACCACCACCTTGGCAAGGAGGGCTTTTCCAGATGCCCAGAGACCAAGCTTTTGGCTCTTAGGATGCCCCTGAAAAGTCCCGCCTGATCTTGCGTTTTATCCACGGGGAAACTGGAGCCCTGGGTCAGCCGTGCTGCTGAGCGAACATACCTCCGTGGTGCTGTTCCACACGCACGGGCCAACTGCCCTGGCATCTCCCTCCCAGATGCCTCATCACAGGCCCAGAGTGGAACGAGTGGGGTTCTCTTGCCTTCTCTTGCCTCCTGCACACCTCTGGCGTCCTAGGCTCAAGGGCACAGAGAAGCCCATTGCAGAACTGACCACCACAGACACGATAATAATAGAACTTTCTGGATGCCAGCCACACACCTGGTATTGAGCCTCGGATTATAACCCCCCCTCCCCCGCCAGGTTCTTAACCTTTCTCTGGGCTGTGAGTCCCTTTGATAAACTACGGAAAACTACAGCCCTATACCTGCCCCTTCCAGAAGGTGCTTACCTGCAGCATTTGTAGCATAATTTTCAAGGTTTCACCAAATACCCCTAGCCCATCCATGAACCCGCACCCTCCCAGCCATGAACCCAGGACCCTGGTTAAGCGCCCCACAGAGACTTTTTGAAACTTCAGATGCCCCTACAGGGTCAGTATTATCCCTCTCTTTGCAGATGGGCCCGGGAACATTACCCCACGTCCTAGGTCACCCTGTAGAGCCAGGGCACACATCTAGGGCTGAGCAGGACCGGGGGTTAAGCCTCCAGAGAACGGCGCAGAGGCCCTCCACCTGCAGGCTTGCAGTCATGGTCCGGATTTGAATCCAGCTTCCACTGTGAAAGGATGTTGCAGAAGCCACTTGTGCCTTAGTTTCTTGTGTTTTTGTTTGTTTGTTTGTCTTTTAGGGGGTCTTGTTAGTATATTCCCGCCCCTCCCCCCGGCTTTATTGAGATAGAATGTACTGGTAACACTGGGTAAGCTTTCGGCATGCAGTGTTGACTTCCACGTGTATGTGTTGAAAAATGACCTCCATTTGATCACATAGTTACCGTTTCTCTTTGTGGAGAGAACCTCTAAGGTCTCTCTTAGCCACACTCGAGGATAAATGCAGTGTTATCAGCTCTAATCCCCAAGCTGTAACTTAGTCTCTTCATCTGAAGAATGGGACAACTGATGGCAGCTGTTTCTTAGAGCTGTGGGAGGATTGGCCAGGCCTGTGCAGGGAGAGACCGGCTCGCCAAACAGACAGCAGCAGACAAACCCCCAGGGGCCCCCAGGGATGACTGGGAGAAAACGCAGCAGGGAGGGGGCGGCTTTGTGGCTTAAAGATCCATCGAGAACCCCTCCCATCCCAAATCAAGTCTCCGTCCCCGCGCCCGCCCCAGGAATCCCAAAACCGGGGGTGAGGGGGTGTAAAAACAGACGCGAATGCCCTGTCTCCCACTCCCCAAGCCCAAGGTATTTTTACTGGCTAATTGCTTAAGTGAAGCCGCCGGGCCGAGAGCTCGCCGTAACCCGAGCAGGGAACCAGATCCAGCTCGGATTGTGCCTGGGCCGGCCGCAGGGGTGGGGGCCGGGGTGGCCGCCGACCACCCACCTCGAGGGCAGCCACCCCTCCCGCTGCTGCCGCCACCGCCCCTGCTCTGCATTAGTGCTTCCCGAGCATCCCTCGACCCCGCTCCCCGCTCCCTCGAACCCCTTCCCGGCGAAGTCCAAAGGCAACACAAGGTAGTTCGGGCTGGGGCCCAGACCGAGGTGGGCATTGGGCAGTAAAGGAAGCTGCATGGCCTGGGGCATCAGTGCGGGGGGCGGGGGGCGAGGGGTGGGCTACTTGCAGGGGAAATTCGGCCCTGGGGACAGGGGCTTGTGGGGAGAAACCTCAGGGTCAGGAAGAGAGAGCCCTCTCCTCCCCCAGTGACGATCTGTGCACAAAACAAGTGGGATGTTTCTCTGCAAACCCTGGCTCTGCGCACGCATCACGTGTGCCAGCGTGTGGATAGTGCCCAGCGGGGCGAGCCCTGTCAAACCAGGGAGGCGCCAAGTAGTGCCCCCTAAGCACGGTTGTGTCCAGTGGGCGTACAGTGTAAGGCCGGTGTGTGTGCACAGAAGAGCACGACGTGTGCAACGGTACTGAACGTATTGGGGCTTGGTGGCCTGTGACGGCTGCATCTGTAATGGCTACTTTCAGATGCGGACAACAGGCCACGTTATGGGCGCGCAGTGTCCTGCACAACGAGCGTTACAGCAGATGTGAGAGCAGAGCAGGTGACGCACACGAGATGGTCTGGGTGTGTGTCACGTTCTCCAGACGTAGAACATTGCAGGCTCTGCAGACCCTACAGAACTGAGACCCGGGGGGGCGGGGGTGATAGAAGGGGATACAGCAGGTCTACACACACACTGGGAAGTACGTGCGACGCGGTGCCTGTGGGCACAGAGGGTCCTGGGCCCAGCAAACTGCAAGGAGAGGGGTCTGCACAGCGACCCTGTGTCTGCCCAAGGGCTGGTGGTGTCTGCAGGAGAGCCTGGCGACGGACGTGTATCAAAGGCTGTTAGGAGGTTTGCTTGCAACGGACCATGGAAATGTAAAAATGCAAGGATCACACAGTAACAGTTACTGAGGCCTGACTGTCTGCCCTCGCCGCTGGGAGCCTCCAGGTCCTCACCAGCTCAGGAACCCCCGCAGTGCAGTCCCGGCAGGGGCAGGCGGGCTGTTTGGAGCTGAGCTCCTGAGGAAGTGAGGCGATCCTCCTGCTTTGTGGTGCCCGACAGCAACTTGCCCGGCACTCTGCCTGCTGGGAAGGGAGGGCTGTCCTTGGCAGAGCGTGCAGCAGCCGGTCTGTCTTGGAGGGGCTGTGAGCGCAGGACCCAGCAACCCTCTGTCTGCAGCGGCACGGAAAAGATACAGAGACAAGGGGGCAGAGTGAGCCCTAGAAGGGCCCCAAGTTCTGGGGGTCCAGTGCCCAGGCACGTCGGGTCTGAGCTGCCCACCCCTAGTCTGGCAAGGCTGTCCCCTCCTGTGCCCATTGCTGCCAGCCAGACTCCAAACCCTGGCAGTCCCATTGTCTCTTGTCAGTGGCAAGCCAGGTCCTGGGGCCCCTTCGATTCTCCCTTGGGAGTACCCCAAAGTGAGGAGGAGAGTCACCACGCTGGCCTCCCTGGCACTACCGCACCCCCGGGGAATAGATGGGACATGGAAACCCCACCTGGGCGACCACCAGGGCCAAGCTGGGCGAGCAGCTGCGGCGGGGGTGATCCTCCACCCGGACCCTGGCAGTTAATCTCGCCTGTCAGCTGCACATTAGAGAGAGAGGTTCATATTTTGGTCAAGAAATTCTTCTTTTAGAAGAAGCAGCTCGTGTTGGCACTGCTGCGGCCCTGAGCTTGGCCCTCCACTTGGCCTTTTCCCCGAAAGCACACATTTTCCATGACGTTCTTCGATGAAATATTTGACAACATTGCAGCCCGGGAATTTACTGCCCTCTTCCCTGCGAGATTTTTGGGAGTTTTCTGGCATTAGCAGCCGCGCATGCTGCGCTGGGGAGCAGGGATCGCTCGGGGACCCGGGGCATCCTGGCGTTCCCAGCCCGGATGCCTGGTCCGTCCGCAGCTCTCCTTCCCACAGGGGCCCCGAAGCATCCCGTGTATTTTTATCCCTGCTGCCTGGACGGCTGCGCTCAGCTCAGCAGGATGGCGCGGGGATGTTCCTTCCAGCCCCAGGCGGGCGGGCGGGCGGCGCTCGGGGATGTGTGTTTGGGCGGGAGGGGGTGTCTCGTGGGTCTTGTTCTGAGCAGAGGATCCAAAGGGAGAGAAAGAGAGAGGTCAGGCAGAGAGAAGGGGACGGTTCCTCCAGGCTCACTTGGAGGGAGGGGTACCCCGTGGACATAAGTCCTCTGGGGGCAGGTGGAGTGTACGGTGTCCAGTGAGGAGATGAAAATGAATGGGTTTCAAAAAAACAAAACAAAACAAAACAAAAAGGAACATTGCAATTAAATTTCGAAGATCAGGTATTTTCTACATCTCACATTTGAGCGGAGATGAACTGCGACTCAGGCACAAAAGCTTCGGGGAAGAGGGACTTTGGAGAAGAGCGAGAGGAGACGAGGGAAACCGGAGACGAGGGGCAGGCGGACAAGGACAGGGTGGGGTGGGGGCGCTGAGATTTGTTTCTTCATCAACAGCAGCAATTTTCTCCCATAAACCTGCCAGCCTGAGCACTCAAAATGTGACCATTGGTCTCCTTTTATAGCTTGTCATGCCCTGTCTATTTCCACTTAGAGAGTTTTGAAAATATGAAAATGTATTTTTATTTCCAGGGAGAAAAAATAATCCCTGCAGCCCTCCGTGGCTCTGGAAGGCAGGGAAGCAGCAGGGACTTTACCTGCCTGCAGGCGCAGCAGCCTGGGTTTGGTGAGGTCCCCTTCCCAGAACGTGCCCCCCCCCCGCCCCCAGGTTGGCTTTGGATCGTTTTGTCCCAGCCAGGGTCCCGTCTGGGCTGCTCCAGGAGCTCCTGGGAGGATTTACAGCTGGTGTGCAGACTTGCACAGCCTCCCGCGAGAGCACCACTGTGTGTGTGACACAGGAAAGGTGACACAGCTCCCGGGCAGAGCTGAGTGGTGTGCAGGCAGCCTGCCCGGGGACCAGAACAGAGAGGTACAGGTGGCCAGGACATGGACACCCCCGCTTCCTCCCCAGAGAGAGAAGAATCCACACACTCAGTTGTGAGAGAAGCAGGGGCCCCATGGCAGCGATGGTTGAGAGAAACAGAATTTGCTGCAGAGGGATGGGGAGAGGGGTTTCCTTCCTGGGCTTGGGGAGGGTTTGGGCATCGAAGGCTGTCGACGGGGTGGGGCTGGGAGCTCCAGGCTGCAGAGGAGTGTGTAGGAGGGAGGCAGAGCGTGCGCCTGCATGGGCGCACGTGTGCACAAGTGTCTGGAGGCACGGCCCAGCTGGCACACACTAGACGCCTCTCTCTGGGGCTTCAGACCCTGGGCAGGCAGTGGCCCCTGTGACCTAGACGTTTCTCTGAGTCCACTTTTCCAAGGGGAGGGCCCCAGACTTGTCTCACTTAGCCCTGGGGTAGGGCGCTCCCAAGAGTCCACAAGGGTCTCTGTGCTGCCCCTTTCAGCGTCCCTGGGGCCGTGGGGCCTACAGCCCCGGGAGGAGGCCCAGGCAGCGTGGAGCAAGGAGAGCCTTTGCAGTGGACTTGTGCTCGCTCTGGTGTCTCCGTTGCTCCTTATCTTCAAAAGGGGCTACCGTGAGTGCCCGTCTCCAGAGAGGCCTGGGAACCAGAGGAGAAATGCCGGCAGTGGTCCGAGCAGCATGGGGAGGGGACTCAAAGGGGGAGCTCATTCATGTGGACTGGGCAGAGCTCTTAAACAAACGAGTAAAACCGCATTGAGACTTGGCCTCCTTTGCTCTGGGACCCAGGGCTGGTGGCCTTATCTCTCTGGGCTTCAGTTTCCTCATCTGTAGAGCCAGACCATGACAGTACCTGCTTCTGGGTGCTTGAGAGGGACGTGTGAGTGCTTCTTAGCCTGGTGGTTATGGGGAGGGGGGGCGCTCCTGGGGGGGGGGGTCTCTGAAATCCCCTGGGACTCTGCTTGACAGGACCCAGTTTTGGTGGCATGAATGCAGATAGGGAATCAGCTCCCATGTGACTTTGGACACGTCCCTTCCCCCTGGGCACTATGTTTTGTCACTGGTGGAGCAGACCCTCAGCCCCAGGCAGTGTGGAAGGGAAGGGAGCTCAGCTCCTGGCACCTACCTCGGGGTTGATTTGGGGGGGAGCCTCCTCTGGCCATGTGACAGCTCAGAGCCACCTTCCTAACACTTCCTAACACACTTCCTAAAGGGTGACGCAGTCTCAAGTGTGGCCCTCCTGGCAGGCTTGGTCCCCAGTCACCCTTGCAGTCACCTGAGCTGCCTGGTGGCTCTGTCCTTGGTGTGGTGGCTGCTGGAGCGGGAGCCAAAGACCTAGATTAGAATCCACCCTTCTGCCCCTGCTGCTCTGTCGTCTCTTTGCAGCTTCAGGACCTCTCTGAGCCCCTTTCCTCACTTGCACGATGGTGAAACCAAAGGTGCCCCCACGAGAAGGGCATCGCCTTCAGCATCGTCTTCAGAGAACCTCGGAGCGGCTCCCAGCGCAGGGCTAAGGCAGACAGTGAGGGCTGCATCGTGAGACGCCTCCCCGCCCCTCCTCTCAAGGGCACATGTGGGGTCCCAACTCTGGGCCACCATGGGGAACCCCAGGAAGAGGCGGGTTTCTAGTCTCCTAAATCAGGGGCACTGCTTGATGGACCCCCAGCTTTGCACCAAACAAAATAGCTGCTTCCCATGGCTGCGTGATCACCTCCACCCCCGTCCCCGCACTGCCCCCCAACAGTCCAGTTTCTGAGATGCGGCAGGGAGGATGGGCAGTAGGGCTTGTCCTGAACTTGCTCATCCCTCCAGAGCAGCGCTCTTGCTGGGGCTGGGGGCTCACTGAGCCCCTAGACTGCCTTCCCCCAGGGTGTTCAGGGAAAGGCTTGCTCTTTTTGTGGAGTAAAATTGGGGCAGGAGGACGTGCAACAAGGCAGACGTTGGCATGTCCTCAGCTGAGCACCTTGGGGGCGAATGGGGTCCCTGTCCCCCCAGGAGCAGACCTCCAGTGGAATTCCTTGGAGGGGGTCCTGACCAGCTCAGGCACTAGGTCTGGACGTGGGGCAGTGGCAGAGCCACCCAGCTCTGCTCTGCACACCCGCCCGCCCTATGCTGGCAGAACTCCTTGCCTTTTCCCAGTGTGCTCTGCCCCGTTCGTCTCTGCCTGTTTTTGCCTCGCAGTCTGTGCTCAGCTTCCCACAGGCCCAGTCACACATCAAGTAGCCACATAACACTTTCCGGTTCTTTTATTTTGAAACAGAGTTTCTCAACGCATCGCATCTTTGAACAGTTTTATCACACACATCCAAGCATGGGTTCCCTTTTTGAAACTTATTTCTTTGGGGCACTTGGTTTTCACATAAGTGCTTCGTTTCTCTACCCCAGCACCCGTTAATTTTTATCCTGGATATTTTTTCTTAATAATTAGAAGTTAATTACATGCAGGAATTTATCCTTGATAGGAGAAGACCTGCTCTTTTGAAAAGCACAAACCACAACATATTCTAAACATTTCGTTATATTCCCAAGGTCAAAGTCGATCTTTTTGTCTCGGTTCTCCGCTCATCTCCCTTTTCTCTGTTAAGGTTTAAGAATGAGTCTCAGCTGCAGACAGAGCATCCCCCCGGGGGTCCTTCCCACCCCACCCCTAAATTGGGCTAAGACCCATTGAATTCGCCGTGGAAACTAACTCAATTAGGAGTCAAATTTGCCCTTTTTAAGAGACCATAATGAGTGTCCTAACACCCTGTCGCCCCCACATCTTCTTTCTTTTTCTTTCTCTTTTGTTCTTTTTCTTTTCTTTTCTTTTCTTTTCTTTTTCTTTCTTTCTTTCTTTTTTTTTTTTTTTTGGCAAAGCGGCATTTTCTGCGGACTTGATTCAGGGTGGTGCCTGCCCTGCCCCGCCGCCTACCTGCTCCTAACTTCCCCCTGTCGCTGGCTCTCCTTTTTAAGCAGCCAGCCTCACTCTGGGTTTGCGAGTCTGACTCGAGCGTTCTCTACGTCGCCTCCCAGAAAATAACTGCGGAAGGCGGGCGTTCGGCCGAGGCGGTGCATCTGCCTCTCGCGGGGAGCCCGGGGCGCCTTCCTCCTGGTGCGGACCCGGGCCCGCGGGGCTCCGGGCCGCTCGTCCCACCCCGCAGAGTCGGGCCGGCTTGGCTGCGACGGGGCTCCGCGGCTCCGTGTCCACCGAGGCCCCGGCGGCGGCGGCGGCAGGAGGGTCCCGGGCAGATCCGGCTGGTTACTGCTGCCCTTGTTCTGCGACGAAGCAATTATTTTAACCGTGGTTTGGGCTAATGATGGGTTCTGCTTGCTTGAACGCGGTGTTTACTTTACCTCGTGCACCCCCGGGGAGGGGGCGCGCCGCCGGACGCTGGAGCTGCAAATCCGAAAAGTCTCAAGCGAGGGTAGGGTCTTGGGAGGTGAGGGCAGGCAGCTCCCTGCTCTCAGTGGCTTGGCCCTGCCTGGGTGGGAGCCTGGAAGCCGAGGCGGCACATGTAGCCTCCTCCTGCGGGGGTCTGAGCTGAGATGCCGGGGCCTGGGGCAGCCGGGTCCACCGGGGACTCGCGCTCGTGGAGAGGCGCCTTCTGGAAGCCAAGTACGCTCGCGTCGTCGGGCTGGGTTGCGCCCCTTGGACCGCGGTGGGACTGCCGGGTCTCGGATACTGCGGGCGCCCGGCGCAGGAAGGGAGAGGGGCGGGTAGGAAGGGACTGAGCGCCGGACTCCGGATGCAACCTCGGTTGCCGCTAGAGGGTGAGACGCCTCGATCAGACGCTGAGGTGCCTCAAAGCTGGGGTGCCTCGAAATGTTTTTGTTTTGTTCTTCTTTTGCAAAACCAGGGAATGCACTTAAAATGCAAAATTGCTTGGTACGTGCCTATACGGGTAGTGGGAAAGAACGGAGACCAAAGGGGACGTTGTTAACGTCGGGGGAGGTGGTGGACCCGTCAACGGGCTTCCCCTTGGACAGTTCCAATTACCTTGTGTGGGGCCTGAATTATGCGGAGAACTGGCTCCGTTCTTCACCTGCCTATTCCCAAAAGGATGGAGCCCGGAGCGGGGCCGGGACCAGTCGGACGGATGTCTTATTTCGGTGTCCCAGTTTCTCCCGAGTTGTAATTCGTGTGGGCGCGGGGCCGAAAGGGGGCTGCACAGCGGGGTGGAAGAGAGCGAGGCTCAGACCCACGCCTCGCGGCTCACTCTGGGGAGCCGGTTTGGGGCGGAGCGCGCGGGAGGCGATCCCCGGCGCAAGGACCGCGTGCACACGCACCCGTGCGCGGTGGAGGGGCCGGGACTGCGTGGACGCGGACGCGGGAAGCCGGCGCACCTCATGGTCGTCTCGTCCACTTATGTGGAGCCCCCCCGCCCCATTATTGCACTGCGTTTACCGAGAGCCCACCCAGCAGACGTCCCAGGCGCGTGTCCCCCCCCCCCCCCCCCCGCCGCCGCCCCCAGCTCCGGCCTCCACCCGGCAGCGTCCTGCTGAACAGAGACGGCGGCGCTGGTTCCAACTCAATTAGCACGGCCGCCGCCTGCAAGCAGCTCCTTCTGCAAAGACGGCCGCGCCGGCAAGGGGGGGGGGCGGGGGGGCGGGCAGGTAAGGAGGAACCAATTTGCCCCGAGGCTTTATCAACAAGTGGCTTAACTAGGAATTTACGTTGACAACTCAGCACCTCCGCAGGGGCTCTGGCGAGGCCGCCGCCAGCGGGGATGACAGGCTAACTGTGGGGGGTGGGAGAGGGGCGGCCTGAGAGCCAGGAGACCTCAGTCTCTGCAGCTACCCAAAGGCGGCCTGGCCCCGGCCGCGTGCTGCGTGGACGCAGGCGCCCTGGTGCGCACAGCAAGGACAAGCGTCCCCGCCGGTGGGCGATTGCCGGGCGGTGGATGCTGGGCCTTCTTTCCTAGCGGGCGAAGTAGGTGGCCGTGTATATTTTTGTTCAAGTGGTGTTTATGTTAATGAAAAAAGGATGGAATTACAAACAGCCCACCGATCGAGCTACGGTGGGTGGTGGGTGCTGGGGCCTTGTGGGCGTCGGAGTCCCAGGTCCAAGCAAGGAGCACGGGCTCTGGGCGGCTGGGACCCTTAGTGAACCCCGTGCCCCACCCTCTAAGTGGGCAGACTGTCGTGTCTCCTCACCCCGCTCCCCAGGATCCGGACTGTTTGCCATCCCGTCCCTGTGCTCGGTTTCTGGATAACCAAAACCCTAACTTAAGTCCTGCAGCGCCCGCCTAAGAGCACCCAGACAGCTCCTCCGGGACACTCCGGGCAACCCAGCCTCCCTCCTGCCCTCCCCTGCCAGCCTTTCCCTTGTCTCTTTTCTGTTCTTTATTTTTAAAATAATATAATTACTTTGACTGCTTCCTGGCCTGGATGACTTTTTTTCTGGGGAAAAGCAGTTGGTTTTCCAAAGGCCAGTCCAATTCCCGCATCCCTGCAGAATTTTTCCTATCTTTTTCTCAACCCTCTTGTCCTCCACTGGTTAGAAAGGACGGCAGTGGGGTGGAGTGTGCTTGTTTTTGCCTTCCTTTCTTTAATGGAAGGAGAACCAACCAGAGCAGGAAAAGCCAGACCCAGCTACAGAGATCCTCTGACCTGCAGCCGCCAGGAGGCCGGGGATTCCACCGCGGGAGGCGGGTTGGGCGCTGCCGGGTCGGAGGAGATCACAGGCACGTGCTTCCTCTTGGAAATGCACCCCAGCCCCTCCTACACCGCGTCCCCACAGGTAAAGTGAACCTGAGACTGGCAGCTGTGCAGCCCAGGAGGCGACTCCACTCGGGGCCGTGTCTCATCTTCTAGAGAAGGTTGGGCTGGGGGAGTCCTGCTTCCCCAGGACCTCTCCGCAGCTTTTCGCCACTCCGCGTGTGTAGACGCTGCCCCCACCCTTCCGATCATCTTAGCCGCCTCCTGATTCTGTGCCTGGTGCTGGGCTGCTGCAGATGGAAGGCCCCGCCTGCGCTTCCACCGGGCGAGCTGGTCTCCCGGCAGCCTCCCACCACGTTCCCGGTTCCGCATCTCTGCTTCCCGGGTGCTACAAAGCCCGCAGACGTTGCTCAAATAGGCTGTGAAGGCCAGGCTCACCCCAGCTCCGTAGTCCCTCCGGCAGCCTAGCAGGAGAGAAAGGGTGGGAGCCAAAGACAAAACTCGTTCCAGGAGGAGGCAAGTTCCAGGAGGAGGCAAGCGGGGAGACTGCCCGGCCGTCAGCGCTCTGCAGGCCGACTGCCCTGATGCGTCTTTCCAACTCCAGGTTCGGGTGGCCTGGGCATGTGTGGGGGAGGACTGACCGTGGGAGCAGAGGGAGGACTGTGCCCCCTCCTCTGCCACCTCGGGCTCCACGCTGAGCCCTGGAAGCTGGCCTGGGACCCCTTGGATGGGCGGACAGGTTGGCCGTGCCTCCCAGGTCTTCGGTCTTGGAATCAGTTGACCATTTGAGGGTAGGGGGTGTTTTTAACTCAAGACCAAGGGATCTAGAGGGAGAGGTGCAGAGCTAGGTGTGCAGGTGCCTTCTGGGGAGGGGCGGCCCGTAGTTGTCACCAGCCGTGCCCTGCCTCCCCCCCTCCTCCCCAAATAAGAACCACCAGGATGGAATAAACCAGGCCCAAGTCACAGTGACTGGCGCTCCCATCTTTCAAACAGTTGTCGTTTGTCCAGGCTGTGTGCTCAGCTGACACTCCCTTGAGGCTTTTGTAGCCTTGACATTGAGCAGCAGAGAGAAAGGTCCAAGAGGAGCGGCCGACTTGACCGGGTGCAGCCTCCGCTGCCCCTCTGGTCGGTTTCTCCTGCGGAGGCGCTGGGGTCGAAGGCAGGCAGCTTCGCGAAGCCCCTCCCCACTTGCCGCCTGCTCCCAGCCTCGCCAAGCTGTCTGCATAGCCTTCAACAGGTGCCGGGCCACCTCGGGCCTCCCCAGCCAGTTCAGATACAGGAGGTCTCTGCTGGGGACACTTCAGATCCGTGTCGAGTCTATTGCGATTGGTGGAGAGGCATCCTGAGGTCCTGAGCAAGCCGACCTTGAGTTTTGCCAAGGTGAAGGGGGCGGTGGGAGGAGAGCAGTGACTTTTTTCGGGGGCAGGGGTGCTTTGGAAAGCGGGGTCCAGGCAAAAAGAGGAGGTTACTTGCGAGAGGGCCTCCCTCAAGGGCCAGCAGCCGCCCGAATCCACCACACCTGAGGGTTCCAGGGCAGCCCTGGCCGGGGACCGGTGCCTGCACTTGGCTCCTGAGCCCCCACCCTCCTGGGGGTCCCAGACCCCGCAGGAGCCGCTTTCTCGCTTTCTCCGCAGCACCACTTTCTCCGGGGCTGGCTGATGCCAGATGCCGAGCCCTCAACTTGCCTGGGAGCTGGCGGGGCCCCTTCTGTGCACCCCAGCCCTTTATTCCATCCTGCAATTAAACCCAAGGTCACATATCTCCTTAACGACGCTATCAGGCCAGCGGCTCATTATGGCGTATATTTAGCCATAAACTACGGGTTGTAGTGAGGAGGAGATGAAAATTACTGTGCTCTGGGAATGAATCCCTTTAGCAGAAACCAGAGCTGTTATTTACCAAGGAGAACTAAGTACAGGCTCTGGCTTCCAAGCGACTCCAGGCAGGACAAGCTTGCAGACCCTTCCCGCCTTGGCCTGCGCCCCGCCCCGGCGGCCAGGGCTTCCGGAGGCCCAGAAGGCGCAGCCCCAGGGTGCACTGGCCTGCCACACCCCCAGGAGCAGTGTTGCTTCTGGCTCATACCCACCCTTCTCAGGTCCCTGATTCAGAGTCCCTGCCCCGCCCCTCCCCCACCTTGCACCCCCGCCCCCCCCCCTCCGCTCCCCACCCCCGGTTTGTAGCAGGAACAGCTTTAGGAGGGTTGCAAGAAGAACACAGTGGCGGAATGGGCTGGGGCTTGGCGGGGTCAGAGCGTTTGGCCCTGGAGTGGGTCTTCCTCTGTGCAGTCTTAGGTGGGTTGCCTAACCTCTCTGTGCCTCGGCAGCCCCATCTGTAAAGGGGAGGGGATGCCACGCCTTCTCCCTCGAGCCTCAGGAGAACTAGCTCTAACCCAGAGGGGTATTTAGTAAGCGCCGGCCAGAGGGAGAGCCACGAGGGCGCGAGAGAGAGCAGCTTTATGGGCTGCGGGGCGGGATGAAGGAATGAACTGTTCTCACGGAGGCTGAGGGAGACCCCGAGCCGGAGTGGACAGGACCCGGGTGGGAGGAGGCCCGGGCCATCGCCAGCTGTGCCCTCTGGCTCCAGGAGCTTCTTTCCTCTGTCCAGGCCCTGGGCCCCCTCTTTGAAAGTTGCCAACCAGGGGTTCCCGTCGTGGCGCAGTGGTTAACGAATCCGACTAGGAACCATGAGGTTGCGGGTTCGGTCCCTGCCCTTGCTCAGTGGGTTAACGATCCGGCATTGCCGTGAGCTGTGGTGTAGGTTGCAGACGCGGCTCGGATCCCGAGTTGCTGTGGCTCTGGCGTAGGCCGGTGGCTACAGCTCCGATTCAACCCCTAGCCTGGGAACCTCCATATGCCGCGGGAGCGGCCCAAGAAATAGCAACAACAACAACAACAAAAGACAAAAAAAAAAAAAAAAAAAAAAGAAAGTTGCCAACCAGCGTGGCCAGGAGTGGCTGCGAGGCTGCCCTGTCCAGTGCAGAGCCTCACAGGAGGAAGGACGCCCCCAGCGCGGTCTCTCGCCCTCCCCACTCCCCAGCCAGTGTCCTGGATGTCAGGCTGGTCCTGGTTGGAACCAGAAGCCTCCAGATGCACGTGATGCTCAGATTAGCCCCTGCAGTGCTGGGGGGGTGGAGACTGTGTGGGTTGAGACCACCCCAAGTTTAGCCTCTCAGGAAATGGCCAGGTGACCCGCAAGCTACAGCTACTTGGACAAGTGAGGCTGGGGGGCCCCTCCGGGAGAGGGCAGGCGTGTCCCAGGGGAGAATGGCCCCCGACCCCCACTGGCCAAGGCCCAGCTTCCCTGGCCTCCCCCACAGACCCCCGCCCAGAAATCATGAGAGCTCGTGCGGAAGAGACGGGGTGGGGGTGTTTGGGGCCAGAGCAGATGCCCAGGCCTCCCCTGAGCCCGCTCCGTGCACACGCATCCGACTGCCGGGTCACCAGCCCTGCGTCCTTCGGGCGCCCCTGCTGTCCTGGGAGCTGTCCTCTCAGCCCAGCCACTGTCCCGCTCCCATGCCGCCCACCTGAAGCCAGACAGTGGGGACTCCTGGGGGTGCTTCTGGACCTCCATCCTGGCAATGCCCTTGGTTCTTCTGAATCACCGTGGCCACCTCCGGAGGTGTCTGCCGTTCTGAGAGGGCAGGGCTGGGTGCGTATATGGCTGGGCCCCACCCGTCTCTGAGCCTCTGGTTCCTCTTTAGGCACCGGGGACCCTCGAGAGCCCCGGCCTCCTGCCTTTGCCACTGGGCATCAGGCCCTCTTGAGCATGACTGGCTGTCTCTCCCCGTCGCCACCCTGTCACCTGCAGGAAGCACACACCAGGTGCTTCACGGGCCTTTAACCCTGAGGTGACAGGGCTCCCGGCTTTTCTGCTGGCTCTGTGGCTGGGGTGGCGGCGGGCGTGGGGAGGGGAATTCAGTGTTTAGTCCTATGGAATTCCGATTAAATGCCGCTGCAAGATGTAACTTTTGCTGATGGATTGATGTACAGACATGGCTTAGTGCCATGACACAATGTGCACTAGAAGCTTGGCTGTCTTTGGGCTGCACTCAGTGTCACCCTGGAGCTCCACGGGGCAGAGACCGCGATGGATGGCCCGGCCGCGAAGGTGTACACGCATCCCTGGACGCGTCTGCCCAGGTGTGGCCTCAGGCAGGTCCCGAGGCGGCGGCGTAGCCTGTGGATTGGCTGGGAGAGAGGTTCGTGCGCAGGCTGGGCCCCGCACTGCCGTCCAGGTCGTGTTGCTGGGAGGGTCTCTGTCGAGATGACAGATGCACTTGGCCTGACGTGCTCTTGGAAGCGCACTGCCTGCTGCTCGCAGCGGGGACTCTGCTGCCCCAAACGTTTATTTCATCAGGAGCCTGTCTACTGTCGGGCAGGCCGGCTGCTCCGTCGAGGAGCCCAAAATACAGACCCCTCCACTTGCTCCCGCCAGGCCTTTGAAATGGCAGTTCTTGTGCAAACTGAGTCCTTTCTGTTCAGAAAGGGTGTTTCCCTGCTTTCCTCCCCGCGAGAGTGAGGTTGAATGCCCGCCTTGTGTCAAGCTCACTCAAGCAGCGGGGGAAAGGGCAGAGGATCCAGAAGGAGCAGGCTAGCGAGGCAGTGTTCTCTCTTTGGGGATCGCATTTTGGTCTGTTCTCTCGGGTCAGCACGGGTTTCTACAGCTGACCGGCAAGGCGGCTGAGGCTCTGCACAGGCCGACACTGGCCACGGGGAGCCTTCATCTCAGTTTGGGAACCAGGGAGACGGTCCTGGGACAACGGGAGCACGTCCCATGCGGCAGGCCTCCTGCAGAGGCCTCCCGGGACCTCGTCTCATCCCCAGGCAGCCTGATGAGACGGCCTTTGACGTGAGCGTTCCCATTCTGCCGGTGGGGTCACGGAGGCTCAGAGAAGGCCTGGTGTGTCCAGCCACACATTTCTGAGCGGTAGAGCCAAGGGCAGACATGGGTCCAGTCCAGAGCCTCAGTCCCCCGGGGCTCTGGCTGTCCACTCATCACCGCGACACTGACCCTCAGATGCAGGGTGAGAGCTGGGCAGGTGGCGCAGGAGCTGGGGGCCTGGAGTGCGAAGGCAGCAAAAGACATCGCCCACTTTCCATCCTGTGTTCATCGTTTTCTGAAGACGGTTGACGCTAGACCACCCTAGAATCACTCCTGAAGTTTGAAAAACTGCTTTCTGAGAAATCAGCGCGTGTGGATGTTCTTATTGGTGTCGTAGTCCCTGCGGGGCATCTGGAGCATCTGTTCTGGATGCGGTGCTTTTGCAAATGGGGAAAAGGTGACCTGAATTTGCAGACAACATCAGGATGCAAAATGCTTCCTCCAGCCAGCGTTTTCATCACCATCCAGACCAGCTCTGTCCTTGTCTTTTAAAGACATAAGTGAAACACACCCAGCTGGATTTACTTCAGAATAACCCAGGGGTGAGGGACACAGGAGGGTGGGGCTAAAACAGGAGTGGACACATGGCCGAGGCCGGCAGTGGCACACGGGGCTGGCCCCAGAGCAGTTGCACGTGCTTGATGCGTTCTGTGGTTTAAGAAACCACAAAAAAATTGAAATCACCTTTCTCTAGCTCTGGGGACCAACACGGCAGGCTGGGGAGCAGGGACAGTGCCCTGTGCAGGTCAGTGGGTGAGGATAGGTTTTATACACACACGCCACAGTCACACCAAACCCACAAATACCCCCCCCGACACACACACGTGTCTTCCCAGAAGAGCAGAAAGGGGTCCTAGACATTTAAAGCCAGAGGGAAGCTGGTGTGGTTTCTCTTTCTTTTTCCCATTTCTCAGTGAGAACCGGGGAGACCAGAAAGGGTGGGTGGCTCTTCCAGTCTGGCAGCTGCCTCAGTGGTGGTGCCAGGACCAGATCACACAAAGACACAGACCTCTGGCCTTTTTTCCCCCTAAACCATGTCATGAAGCCTACGAAAAGAATTTCATATTTGCTGCTGTTCAGGGTCTTTGGAGCAGCCAGTCAACCAGGTCTTGTACTAAAGACATGGGTGGGAAGGTGAGCAGAGCAGGGAGCCACCTGGACACTCCAGATTTCTGGGTGCTTCTTGGTCTTGTGGCCGGAGCTTCTAGGTGGTGGGCTGGTCTTCACTTTTTCTCAGAATATTCTGGGACCTGCTGAGGCTTCTGTAAATGTGGTGAGCAGGGCAGGGCGGCACGGCACAGTCACACCCTCTTCATCCGTTCAGATGTCCCAGCCACGGCAGGCGACGTCCCACAGGGATTCGGGGCCTCCAAAATGATGGGACAGCCTGGAGGAGTACGTTTAGCTGGGCCTCCAGAACTGACTCTCGAGTAACACAGAGTTGACCTACCTAGAGAGCTACGTGTTTATCTCAAACAGGAGGCAGGAGGTTGCCACGGGTTCTGCCGAATTCTGGAACAGCTCTGCCCGCAATCCAGGATCAGGAACTAGCCTATTGCCTGCCCAGGATGGGTGTCTGGATGCTGGGACGCTGCTGTACCTGCCGAGCCTCGCAAGTGCCAGATCTGCTCCAGGCGGCCCCCCTTCTGCCTCTGGATCTTGGCCTCCGACAGGGAGACAGCGACAGCATTTCGCAGGCGGAGTCTCCTCCTGGGCAGCATATGGGCTGCAGGGGATTCTGGGAAACGTAGTTCTTTACATCTGGACCTGGGAGATACATTCGAAAAAGGGAGCCAATGCGGGGAGCCAGCCAGGTGTCTGCAACAACACAGGTCCCTCCCTCTGTGTCCACAAGGGCGCTGTTGCTAGCACTCGCCGAGCAGTTGTCCAGATGCCTGAGACTCCCCGGAGGTGGTGGCCGCGGTCTCCCTGTACAGCGTGTGCATCTCCGGTCCCCTGCACCCGGCACAGCACCACGCGTGTACGCACAGCACATGCGAGTTCTGCGTGCGTATCGTCACTCCATCCACTCTCGACCCCTCTGTTCATTCCACAGGCGTTTACTAGGCACCAGGTATTGCCTTGGTGGCTAACAAGGAGCTTCCATTCTGGTTGGCAGACAATTAGCAACAAAAACAGACAAAAAAAAAAAAAAAAAAAGATAATTTCAAAAGGAATAAAGTTCAGCAAAGAAGTAAAACCAGGCAATGAGATGGGGAGATGGGAAAGGAGGGCGCAGGTGAAGTGAGCCGAACGGCGACGAGGAGTGGGACGGGCAAAAATCTGGAAGGAGAGGGAGCAGCACGTGCAAAGGCCCTGAGCTGGCAGCCGTGTGCTGACTTCCGTGGGGAGCCCAGGGTGCCTGGGGTGGGGGGAGGAGAAGGCAGAGAAGGCTGGAACAGTAGAAAAAGGGGCGAGAAAGCCAGGGGCCAGGGTGATCCTGCCAGTCCGGTGGGACCCGAAAAGGGCGGATTGTATCCTGAGTGTCACGGTCAGCTGGTGGCGGCTCTTGGCAAAGAGAATGGCTTGACCTGGGGGTGTTTTTAAAACGCAGCTGCGGATTCTCAGATGCCGCTTTTCTCAGAAAGGGTGGAAGGTCTGTATGCCCCTCCCTGGACACTGGCGGGCCTTTGAGGCTGCCTCGAAGCCAGAATGTGCTGGCAATGCCGTTGCGTGATGTCCAGGCCCGGGCGAGCGAAGGGGCAGCTTCTGGTTGCCCCTCTCGGACTCAGGCCTTTGAGCCTGGAACGACCCTGAAGGCATCGGCTCCTCAGAAGCCTCCGGGCTGGAGAGACGGCAGGGACAGGCCACACGGGGACAAGAGGGCCCGGGCCGCCCCCGAGGCTCCAGCCCACAGGAGTCCCGTCTCCCAGCCCAGGGGCCAGACATGAGTGAGGAGGCCTCCCCTCTTCCCGCTGTGGGGCCGGGCCAGGTGAGAGACCCCGGCCCGAGCCGTGCAGCCCAGCCCCTCCCGGATCCCCGCCTCGGAACCGTGGGAAGAAGCAAAGCCACTGCACTTGGGCAGCCTCCTCTGCGCAGCCCGCTACCCGCCAAAGGTCTCATTTCCGCTTTTAAAATAAGATTTGTGTGGAAATATAACCTCTCTACAGAGAAGTGCACAAAGGAGCTCGGCGCGTTTCCGCAAAGGCAGTGCGCCCTGCACGCAGCGTGCCCCAGACGCCCCGTGCCCCCTGCCGGCCACCCCCGCCCTCCAGGGACTGAACGCCTGTGTCCCCAGAGTCCTGTGTTGAAATCCCCTCCCCCCGCAGTGTGACCGTGTCAGGAGGCGGGACCTGTGGGAGCTGACGGGTCTGCCCTCCTCTCCAGGAGGGTGGCGGGCACGCTGTGGCGTGGACATGCCGAGGACACCATGCCGCCGAGAGCCCTGCCTCGTGTGGCCGCTGTGACCCGGGCTGGCCCGGCGTCTCCTCCCCGCCGCGTGTCCGAGGCCCCCCGCGTTGCCGGCGGAGGCGCCGGGCGGAGCCCGTTCTCCCGCGAGGCTGTAGGGCGCCCAGCGGCGGAGGCGTGGTGGGACCCGGGCTGTCGATTCCTTCCGCGCGGAGGGACGCGTGCCCGCGGTTCCAGCTTGCCCACCAGCCACAGGGCCGTCGCGAACGTTCTTGGACGTGCCGTTCGGTAGACAGCTGTGTGCGCTTCTGTCGGAGGTTGTTTCCACACCTCGTTCGAGGGAGAGACCACCCTCGATGGGGCCGCTGCCAACGGCCATGGGTTTCCTCCTCCTCAGGATTCTGAGGATGCGCGGGGCTCAGGCGGGCAGTGCTTCCGCTCGGCGGTGCCCCACAGCGCCAGCGGTGCCCACAGTGCCAGCTGGGCTGGGCCTCTGAGCGGCCTCCTCGCCTGGCCGGGGCCGGGACCTTTGGATCAGAGCGCCTCGTTTCTCTTCCCTGTGGGCTCCCCATGCGGCTCCAGCTCCTAGAACTAGGAGCCTGGATTCCAAGAGGAGGGAAGTAGACGCTTCCAGGGTTAGGACCTGGGCTCAGCCGTCCCAGACCATCACCCTCTTGGCCGGAGCCGTGGGAGGGAAATAAGGTCCGTCCCTGGGTGGAGGCTGCCCTCAGGGCGGCCGATGTGGTTCAGACCATCTTTGGAGCTTACGACTGAATCGTGGGCTGACTGGCCCTTGAGAAAGACCCCTCCGGTTGCACAGGACAGTGGGTTGGGCGCTGAGTCCACCAGGACTTAAGACTCACCTCGGGGCCCTTCTTGCCTTGACATCAGCCTCCGCATTAAAGGTCGGCCCTTTTGGGGCCCCTGGGTGTGAGCAGAGAGCGGGTGAGAGCCGGGACCGCCGTGGCCCACGTCCTGCCCGGATGCAGGGGCTCGAGTTTGGTCCCAGCTCTGCCTCCGGCTTGGGTTCCCCCTTCACAGATCAGACTGCCCCGTGGAAACGGCCACACTCTACCCCAAGCTCGGAGCCTATGGTTCAACACCCACGTGGCATAAACGAACGCTCACGTTTGTCCAGTGTGAGCAGTGAGGCAGTACATCAGAGTGGGGCCGGCGGACCTAGACCCAAGGGTGACCTCGCTGTCCGCTTCCGGGAAGGGCAGGACCCTGGCACATGTGCGCGAGGTGCAGTGCTCTGCAGTACGGAGACCCTGGAAAGAAGCCGCTCACAGCCACGTGAACAGATTCAAAGTGTGACGCTGAGAACCAGAGCGGAGGGGACGTGGCACCAGGAGGGGTGCTCAGCCTCTGGACCTGGAATGTGCATGTCCACGTCCCCACCCCCCACTGACCGAGACCTTAGGGAGGGTACATGAACCCTCCCATGTGTGCGTCCTCAGAAACCCGCAGGAAGGTGGACTCTCTGCGTGGGTGGTTGCTACCGCCTCCCCTAAAACGAGATTCAGGGAGAGGTGCCATCTGGATGCTGTGTGCTTGCGGGAGTAGGAGAGACGCTGGTTCACGGTCATAGCTCAGACCCGGGAGGGCCGGGCTAGCAAGAGGGACCCCGCGACCTCGACAGCACAGGGTAATGTCAGCTCAGACAAAGCCGGGCAGAGAGGGTAGTTTTCAAAAAGACCGAGGAAGGCAGCGTGGAGGACACCACACAAGGACCCAGAGAGACGCAGGGAGGGGCCGCTGACGATGGAGGCACAGGCGGGAGGGGTGCCCTAAATGGCGAGGAGCCCGCTGGGAGGGGCTGGGGGAAGCTCCAGAGGGACCCCCACCCCCGGGCAGCTGGACTCCACTCCCCAGCCCTGGAAGTGCAAGGACCCCTGCCCCTGTTGTTTTAGCCACCTGGTGAGGGGCCGTGGTCACGGCAGCCCCAGGACACTCCAAAAGATTTAAGGGTCTAATTTTTTCTGTGCATGTGGGTTTTTAAATAAAGGATGCTTATAAATCACTGAGCAATGACTAAAACTCCTTCAAGTGTGTCAGTAAAAAATAGATGATTTATCTGTGCATTTCACATGCCTGTTAAGAAAAAAACCCAAGACTATATAGGGTTCCTCCTGTTGTAATTACTTCACTCCGTTAAACAACTAACAATGTGGCTAAAACAAACAAATTTTTTTTTGTCATGAAACAAACAGAAAAGGTTCAGTGACTGAAACGGGTAAACCATCCCACCAGCGTGGAATCGGGCTCAGCCTCTAGACAGTCCTGTGTGTGGCAACGGCTGGAGTTTGGGGGTTTGCCCATTTTGCGGCGAGGGAGGGAGGCCTCTTCCGAGAATCGCTCCCCAGCGCGCCCGGTCCCCACGCAGCAAGGCCAGCTGCTCCCCGACCGGCTCAGGGTCGGAGCCAGGTTCAAGGCTGCAGCCGGGAGCCTCTGCCCTCTGGGACAGAATTCCACTCCTCGCGCCCCCATCTGTCCCCAGGGCTTGGGACACCCCGTCAAAACCTTTAGCGCCTGGCTGGCCCTTCTTTGTGGAGCACACACCACCCCTTGTCTGAAAGCTCACCCGCGCTCCCGGATCCCCCAGAGGCCTCCTGTCTGCAGACTGGCCGGAAGGTGGGGAGGTTTCAGAAAATTCCAAGGCAGTTGCTGTCACTATTAGGAGTGGCGCGGACAGGATGCTGAAGGCTTGTCTTCTGGTCTTGAACACGGGGCAAGGCCACCCGAGCAGGACACCCCAGAAGCAGGACCTGATAAACTGAAACACGGGGACTCTCTGTGCCGCTGGCTCTCTACTGAATTCTGCCGGGTCCGTGAAATGGACTCACCATGAAGCTGATGATTTTGGCGCCGTTCTCCAGTTTCTCTAGGTAACTGTGGGAATTTCAGCCGGGACACAGAGACGGCCTCTCACACATTCTGGGCCCGCAGCGCGGGGCAGAGTCCCTCATTTCACATGTGGAGAAACTGAACCTCAGAGAAGGAGCTTGCCAGGGCCACGTCCCGAAGGTGCCACCGAGCTGGGCTTTGAAGCCAGTCTCTGAGGCAGGGGAGCGGGGGGCGTCCTGGAGACGAGCCCCAGCCTCCCGGCCCACGGCTCCTCGAGACGGTGCCAGCCCTGCCCGGGAGGATGGGGCCGTCCCGGGATTCTGGGCAGGCTCTGTGGCGGCCCCGCCGGAGCAGACAGTGGACGTGACGGGATGTGACTTCCAAGGCTCAGGGACACTCATCCTTGGAACCCAGCTGCCATGCTTTGAGGCAGCCCCAGCGGCCTGGGTGAGCCCAGGGGAGGCCCCCCAGCCCCCGGCCCACAGCCCTGGCCGCGTTCTTGGCCACGAGGCTGGTGCCCCATTGGGGAGCCTGGGGTGCCTCGTCTTCCAGCCCCACGTGACCTTGCCCGTGGAACCCTGCCCTGGTGGCCAATTTGTGAACTGAATAAATGACTCTTGCTTTGAACCACGACTTCTCAGGGTGGCTGCCCTGGAAAAGAATCTGGCAGCTGCAGGGGCCCACGCCGCTCCCCGGCCCCTCCCCGACTCCGGTGTCCCTGCTCTGTATTGCTTTCTCACGGGAGGGTGAAGGGAGCAGCAGAAACCACAGACAGAGGTCTCGGAAGGTTCCTGTCCAAAAGGTTGAGACTCATAAAAGTATCTTAAGGGTTCCTGTCATGGTGCAGGGGAAACGAATCCAACTAGGAACCGTGAGGTTGTGGGTTCGATCCCTGGCCTCGCTTAGTGGGTTAAGGATCCAGCATTGCTATGGCTGTGGTGTAGGCTGGTGACTATAGCTCTGATGGTGACCCCTAGCCTGGGAACTTCCATATGCTGTGGGTGCGGCCCTAAAAAGACAAAAAAAAAAAGAAAAAGTATCTTAACATCAGAGGACAAGAGCATTAAGTCCTGTTCTCACGGAAAAGCTGGATGAAGAAGAGAAAGGCTGGCTGCCTGGGCCAGAGGTTCTCCGCCTGGAAACACATTTCCCCCCCACCCCTCTGAATCTGACGGCCCTGAGTCAAGACAGATTATGGAACTGAGCTCCATGTCCTGGTGCATTTGATTGCGATCAATCTTCCCGATTAAGGTATCAGATTTATTTTTATATTAAAGCATCAGTGTCTAAAATGAATTTATGTAGATAGAAGGTAAGGAGTGGCTCTGTGTTCCATCAGAGCTGAATTTGGGGTGGCTTTGACAAGCGCTTTTAAAAATCAGGCGTGATGGTGTAGCTGTGAGAGCCCCTGCCGTCTTTACCCACAACCAGCACAGGTGGTCCCAGAGCAGGGGTCCCTGGAGGGGCCACACTGCAGTGGGGTTTTTGCTCTTTTGATGGCAGTCAGCTCCCCATCCTGGGGCTGTACCTCCTTGCTGTGACACTGAATCTTCATCCTTGCCACGCCTCTGATGGCTGGTCTGGACAGCCTAGTTCCGGACAGACAGACAGCTCGGTTAGGGTCCAAACACACACTCCGAAGTAGCCCCTCAAATTGTGCGAGCTCTCAGCGTGCAGCAGACTCCATGCCGAGAGCCTCGTGTTTCAAAAGGCCTTTCCTTCATCCTCATTTTGTTCAAGAGGAAACCGCAGCTCAGAGAGTCACGGAGCTCAGGAGCCGCAAGCCGAGAACCCTGACCCCAGCAGGCCGCCCCCCGAGCCTGCCCTATTCGGTCAGCAGCTCTGTAGCCTAACGAGTTCTCCACATGACTCTGCTGCACTCAGGGTTAGAACACAGGTTTCAGGAATGGAGTCTGCCCTGGAGGGAGCATGTTGCCTGTCCCCAGTGCAGAGCTAGGTTGTACTTCCCAAGAACTGGGAGTTTATTTTTTATATTCCTTGCATGTCCTTCCGCTGGCTACCCCCCTGCTTCCCTACGCCCCACTCACCCCTGCCCGTAGGTGGGCCAGGTCAGATGTGGTGTCTCATTGCTGTCTTCTGGCTTCTCCCCTCATGGTTATGACATGGCTGCCACAGCTCAAACATCACACCCTCCCTTCCACATCCCACATAGGAAGGAAGGGGCAAGTGGGAAGGACACCAAGAGAAGAGACGCTTTCTAAGTAGCCCAGTGGGCTGTGCATGTGGCTTCACAGCATTGTCATGAGCTCAGATTCTGGAGACAGAGGGTGTTCAGACCTCTGCTCCACCGCTTACTAGTTGTGCGACCGTGGGCAGTTACACCACCGCACCCCGTGCCAGTGTCCCCCTCTCCAAAACAGGGCCAACTCGAGAGGGTTATGAGGATGAAAGCAGCCAGTATATGTGCAATGCAGGCACGGGGTTAGCTGTCGCTGCTGTTCTCAACTTTGTCAGCCGTCTTCTGACACAGGGATTGGTGTGCAGAGGGGAGCAGACAGGGCCTGGCTGAGAGCCCCGTGCCTCCTCCCACCCCCACCCATCTCGTATGGACTCAGATGTGGAGCGTGTGAGCCTGAGGCACGAGAGCTCTGCTTGGGCGGCGGCCCTCCTGTGCTCTCAGCACCGCCTCACAAAGCTCGGGGCGAGGCCCCCGGCCGGCTGAGGGGCCCCCGGCCACCCTCAAGGCTGGGGTATTTAGAAGGGACCCCAGAGGAGTGAGGGAAGGCCACCGGGATGGCACCGCAGTTCGCAGGTCCACCCCAGGGTGAAGGGGGTGGTGGGCGCGTTTGGGGATTGGGGTCTCGGGACTCGGGGGCTGGCAGCGACGCCCTGGGCTCCTCGTCCCACGCTTTTTCCCTGGAGCCACACGCTCCTCGGCGGGGAGGAGACAGAGACCCCTGAGGGGTGGAGAGAAGCAGTAGCTGCAGTGTCTGAGTGTCCCCTGGCCCCTGAGACAAATGGCCACAAACAGAGTGACTTCACACAAAAGAAATTGCTCCCTCGGAGGCCAGAAGTCTGCAGTCGGGGTGCGGGCAGGCCTGCGCTCCCTCCAGAGGCCCCAGAGGAGGGTCCTTCCTGCCTCTTCTGGATCCTGGTGGCTCCAGGTGTCCTGGGCTTCTGGCCGTGCCGCCCCGTCCCCACCTCCAGCATCATGTCCCCCCCACTGTGTGCGTCTCCGCCTCCCAGAGGGACGCTGCCCTGGGATTTCGGGCGCACCCGAACCCAGGTCTCTCATTTCAAGATTCTTTTTTTTTTTTTTTGTCTTTTGTCTTGTTGTTGTTGCTATTTCTTGGGCCGCTCCCGCGGCATATGGAGGTTCCCAGGCTAGGCATCCAATCAGAGCTGTAGCCACCGGCCTACGCCAGAGCCACAGCAACGCGGGATCCGAGCCGCGTCTGCAACCTCCACCACAGCTCACGGCAACGCCGGATCGTTAACCCACTGAGCAAGGGCAGGGACCGAACCCGCAACCTCGTGGTTCCTAGTCAGATTCGTTAACCACTGCGCCACGACGGGAACTCCTCATTTCAAGATTTTTAACTGACACGTGCAGAGACCCCCTTTCCCACTAAGCTCGCATCCCAGGTTTCAGGGGTCGGGATGCGGACGTATCTTTTTGGGGCCACCACCAACCAGCAGTCACTGTTCAAAGACCTTCACCTGCGCTGAGATGGTGGACATTGTAGCAGGAGATTGTCCCATTTCATTTGCTTGGAAAGTCAAACTCCAGCGAGGAGGGGAGAGGCCGGAAGCTGTGTCCGCAGGGTGCGGGCTTGCCACCGCAATGAAGATCCAGGTCGCATGCGTCTGCACAGAGGCGACACTCACTCTCAACCGAGGGTGGTGTCCCACTCAGCGTACGAGGCTAAGAGGTAGCTTCACAGAGTCATTGATCCAAAATTGCTGTCTTTCTGGTTCGTCTGCCACCCGCAGGCGGCAGCCCCCCATGCGTGTGCCTCTTCCGGCGAGTGCACTGCTGGGCAGGAGACGGACACACGTCAGGAGCGGGTCAAGGGGAGGGCACGCCCAGGGCCCCTGTTGAGGTGGTGTACCCGGGCATGGCCCAGCGGGCTCCGTGTGGTCGGTGTGCGTTCAGATTTCTCAGGGCCTGTCTGTACTGCTTGTTGCCTGTTTTGGTGACCACCCCAGGCTCCCCTTCGCTGAGGGCATGACGGGTCGAATTATTATTTTCTCTGGATATGAGCCCAGGAGTGGGGCAGCCCGAGCATACGCTGGTTCTATATTTAGTTCTTTTAAGGAACTTCCATGCTGTTCTCCATAGCGGTTGTAAATTCGCACCAGCAGCGAAAGAGGGGTCCCTTTCTCCACACCCCCTCCAGCATCTGTCGTTTGTAGACTCACTCATGATGGCCATTCCGACTGGTGTGAGGTGGTACCTCACTGTAGTTTGGTGTGCCTTTCCCTGATAATGAGTGATGCGGAGCGCCTTTCCAGGTGCTTTGGGGCCATCTGTCTGTCTTCTTTGGAGAAGCGTCTGTTTAGGTCGTCTGGAGTGCATGACTTGGAAGTTATGCACATTGCTTTCACTCGCATCCCATTGGCCAGCACTGGTCACATGACTGTGGCTAGCTGCAAGGGAGTCTGGGAACGTATTCTTGATTGGAGGGGGCCGTTTGGCTGGTGAGACATTCGTTTACGATGAAAGAAGCAGAAATGAGATACTGGCTGACACTGATGTCTCTGCAAGGGAGGGACTGGCGTTCTGGGAACAGGCTCAGCTTCTCCCGACTCTTTGGACGCTGGGAATTGCTGGCAGAAGGCTGATGGGTCTTTGCCTGGAGATGTCCCAATCTTTACAGTGTCCTGGATCCTTGGGCACCACAGTTATGGGCCGTTGCTGGCCCAGCTTTGCTCTTTGCGCATCAGCTGACACCGCCAGCATGGCAGGGGTCCAGCTCTGTGCTCTGAGACGCTGACCCACTCCCAGCCCCTGGGGGTGAGGAGAACTGCACTGGTGGTACCTTAGATGCCAGGCACTGCCCTAGGCTTCTCCCCACGCGTTTTTGCTCACGGAGGAGCTGTTCCGGCCAACAGCCCTCTGCAAAACAGGGGCAAACCCTCCCCCAGAGTTGCCGTCTAAGGCCTTTGGGGGCCTGCGGGCAGCTCCCGGGGCCATCCCACCCTGGGATGTTTTGCCATGTGCACGTCCAGCGGGGCCACTGTCCACAGGAAGACGAGGCTGCCTCCTTTCCTTGCCCATGTCCCACATGCTTTTGTTTCAGAGCCTCCTGCCAGACCCCCAAACCAAACGCTCCCCCATCCTGGTGTCTTCGGGGCTCAGTGACAATGGAAAATGAAATTGCCCTTTGTGGGAGAGGGAGCTTTTTCCTCTGTCTTCCCACTCCAGCTCAGCCTTTTGTTCATTTAGTCAGCAAACAATAAGTAAGAGCCATTGATTGACTGCCTTCCAGGGGCCAGGCCCTGTGCCCAAATTTGCCAGATGTCATCTCCATGGCCAATCAGTGTGCGATCCTGTGGCTAGACAGACACAGATGCAGTAATATAATGCGTACGTGTTAGGTTAGAAACCGTGGCCAGTCCCAGAAGAATATGCACGTGGGTGCAGCCTCACTAGGACTCTTGCGGAAAAGCAGATACAAAATTCAGGGAGTCCCACCTCTGGGCGTATTTCCAAAGAATCGACAGCCGTGTTTTGCAGCGATGTGGGCACCCTGATGTCAACCTGGGTTCACAGCAGCGGCGCTCCTGGTTGCCAAGAGGTGGAAGCAGAGCAGGTGTTCGTTGACGGCGGATCGACGCGACGGGCAGGATGACTCAGCCTTAAAGAGGAAGGCAGTCCTGACCCAGGCTGCCGCGTGCAGGAACCCTGAGAGCCCCGCACTGCGGGCAATGAGCCAGTCGCCGAGGGACCCGTCCGAAGGGAGTTCCTCGGGGGAGGCCCTACGGGAGTCGGACCCGTGGAGACAGCGCCCCGTGGTGGGGCCAGGGGCCGGGAGATCTTTGTGCGTGTACTTAACCCTCCTGAGCGATGCGCTGAAAAATGACCAAGATGGTAAACGTTATGTTGTGTGTTTTTTTGCCCCAGTTTTAAAAACCAAGATAACATTTTTGTTCTTTTACTCATCGGATCAAGTCTGTTGGTGGTGGGAGTGTCACTCACGGAGCCGTGTCCAGAGAGAGTGAGCTAGGAATATCCTTATCGTTTTAAACACACGCATCCTTTGATGTTGCTGGCTCTCCCTTGGAAATCTCCAGAATCGAAGAAGGGTGGCTGGTTGGCTTCAGGAGGATCCATGGCGTTCCACATCCCCGGGCTCAGCCCCGACCGGCACTCAAGACACAGCAGGGGCTGTGTCTGCCCAAGTGCTACGACAGTGATGAGAGGGCCCCCGCCCCCACCCAGCAGCGAGGGGTCCCCAGAGAGACACACCCAGTAAGACAGAATATGTAAAAAAACCAAAAAGCAAAAAGCGTATTTATACATACAGGATTTACTTCAGGAGGTTGGCGCGTGCCACTGTGGGGGCCGGCGAGTCTGAAAATCCATAGAGCCAGCAGGAAGCTCAGGCGGGAGCGGGTGTTGCCTTCTGGGGCAGGATGTCCTCCCCTCGGGAAACCTCCTTTTGCTCTTGACGCCTTCACCTGATTGGGTGGGGCCCACCCACACCCTCCAGGGTCGGCTCCGTAAGGCCAGCGGACTGTGGCTCTGGGCCACATCTCCCAGACACCTTCGAAGCCACACCTAGATGAGCGTTCGGTTGAATAACGGGCCGCCACAGCCTGGCCAAGTCCCCTCGTACACCTGACCAAGGCAGGGGCAGCCCTGGGCTCTGGGGACCGGCGGGGCTGTGAGCAGCTCTGCCACTGTCTTCTGTTGATCTCATCTGCCCAGTGCATCCGATCAGAGTTCTCTCAAGGGACTGGCTGACGCACAGGTTGTCGTCAGTCATTCTCCATGTCCCAGTTGGTCGGTTTGACAAAGAGAAATTAGAGTCGTCCCCGTCTTCTGGCCTTTCGGCCACCGGGCAGGTTGACATGCGAACAGCCTTCTCCCTGCAGGGGGACCCTGCTCAGGGCTTGACGGCGGGGTCATCACACACACGCGGCCTCGCAGACTCTGCTGTGAGCACGGCGGCGCTTGCTGAGCACGCACTGTGCACCAGGAGGCTTTAACCACTGTGCAAGTATTAACTTCCTTAATCACACAGCTAGGTTCTGGTATTACACCCATTTTACAGATGAGGAAACTGAGGCCCCACAGGCTGAGTAACGTGCTCAGGGTCATGCGGCACATAGCGGGAAAGAGTCAGAATTCAGACCCAGCCCCTCTGGCTCCAGAACCCATTCTCTTGAGCCTCGAGCACGTACCGTCCTAGGAGGTCACTGTCCGTCCCTGTCAGACTGGGGAGGTGGCACCTGGGGGTGGGACACACCTCTGAGGGTCTTCGCCGCCCCCCAGAGTTACTCTTGGGGCAAATGCAAGCCTCATTTCTGTCTTGACGATGCATCTCCTTATCCACAGCAGGACCTAATCCCCCTTGTCTCTCCTCTGGAATGTTTCGAGAATTTGTGTCTGTCAGACGCTTTGGAGAAACATGAAAAGAATTTTTTACATGCCAGGTCTTTTTTAAAAAGATCAATTATAGGTTTGCCTTTGGGGGCAACCCTACGACAACCTAAAATCCCAAACTTCCATCCCACTGGAGCGAACAAAAACAGTCTCTCCGTGGGCTTTTCAGCGACCCTGCCGTCATTTAGGGTTTCGCGTTCACAGGCACCAGGGAGAGCAGTGCGTGTGCGTGGTGAGCCCAGGAGCAGTTTTGCAGCCACGAGCCCTGGGCGTTCCCGGCGCGGCGCTGCACGGCCGCAGAGCCGGCTGGTGTTTGCAAGTGGCGTTTGCACAGTCAAAGCCGTTCTGACAGGTCCTCTTGAGGGGGTCTGGTAACTAGACGCCCTGCAAACTGGAAGAAATTAGCCCCGACCACAGACCATCCAGCAGATCCGAATTTAGTAATACTTCCCAAATGTGTGAAGCACTTAGTTTTGGAATAACAGGAAGACGCGAATCGCCTGGAACTACAGACTGGACTTTTCTCCTGGCCGCCACGTCCTCCCAGGGAGCCCCGCTCTCTCTGGCCCGCGAAGAGTGGTGGGCACAGCCCCGTCCAGCTGCCCAGTGTGCCCCCGGCCTTGGGGCTGGCATGTCCTAGGGAGGGTGACATCGCTGTGCCTTGCACTGCTGGCCTGGTGTGCTGGCGTGAGGAGCCTGCGATCCAGCCAGCCCTGGAAACCTGGGCACCCCTGTCAGGTCCAGTGGGCCACGGAAACCACCCCAGAATCGCCGCCTTCCTCCTGCTCTGCTCTGCCCGGCTGCCCGCCTCACGGCGGCTCCAGGAGGCCCTTCTGACAAGAGCACGTTGTGGCTGCTGCCTGGCCCCTTCCTCGTCTCAAAGGGGCCTTTCACGGCTGTGATCTGGGAGGGTGGGGACGGCACGGCCCGCTCATTAGCCAGCTCCGGGCGCAGTGGTCCCGGCTCGCCAAGCGGGACCGGGAACCAGCCCTCGCTCTGGAACCAGACCCATCATTTGGTTTCCAACAGGGAGCTCTCCGTGGGCAGCAAACTTGTCTGTCCAGGTGAGAAGTGGCTGCTGCTTCCTCCGACAGAGGTGATGCAGGCAGCTCCCGGCCCCCCGTCAGAAACGTGATTTCCTTCTGGAAGAGGCCACGTTTGGCAGTGGTTTCAGGGGCTGCAAGAGAGCTGGACGGCCCTGGTTCTGGGGGAGCCCGGCTGCTTGGAGGAAGGACGGGAGGGAGAGAAGCCTCCCACTCTGTCCTTTGGGCCCTAGAGGACTGGCCGCCTGAACAAATAGCTGATTCCCAGACGTCGCCGTCCTGCGGAGGCATCTGGGGGGGGCCGGGGGTGCCGGCGCTGGGCTCTGTGCGCGTGCCCGAGCCCGGGATCCGAGATGTAATTGCTTTCAGCAGAACACGGCCCGCCGTGTAATTAGGCCGAGGGACTGCGGGCTCCCAGGGTTTAAGTGATCTCATGTGCGCTTGGCAGTGACGCTGCGCTCCTTGGATAAAAGTGCGGTGTATTTTCACCTACAGGATGGTTCCCAGAGTGGACAGGGCGGCGGCAGCCGCATTGCCTGCCCGCCTCCTGGGGCTGGCAGCCCGGCTCCCGGGTGGCACTGTGAGCGGGGAGGTCAGGAAGAAGGGCTTCCGGGGGCCCCCCCACCGTCAGCCAGGGTGACCGCACCAGCCCCCAGTTGCTCTCGACAGACTGGGCCCCCCGGTCTCTCTTAGCAGGACACACTGGTCAAAGCCAAGATTTTATTGCTGGAGACACGCGTGTCCCTGCTCTTTGGTCCACCTTCATTTTGATCATTAAAGTGTAAGTGCAGGAGAGCTGGGCAGGAGGGAGGCGGCCAGTGCGATGGGCTTTATCCCTTCAGCCCATGAAGCCCGCAGAGAGAAGGGTGGTGCAGGGGAGACTGATGTGGGATGGGGCTTGCGGGGGGAGCACCGGGACGGGGGGAGGGAAGAGCCTGAACAGGAATCTGTCCCTGCGTAAGAAAGTCTAACACGGTTCAGCATGGTTTGATTTTCAAGATAATTTTTTAAAAATATTGGTTCCCTTCATTGTCTGATAAGAGCCCCTAGCTCTGTAGCCTCAGGCAAGTTAATTAACTTCTCTGAGCCCCTCACTTTTTCCCAAGGTGTAAAAGAGGGTAATAATACCTCCCTCTTCGGGGGGAGTTGTTGCAGGGATGGAATGAAATCGGCACGGTGGGATGTAAAGCGTGGCTAGAATTGTGGTTAAAGGAAGAGGAAGATGGCCCCGCAAGAATAACAGCAAATGCCCAGATGCGTGTCCTCGGCGCAGGTCCCGTCCTCGCTGCGACACTGCAAGGCAGGTGCCACTGTTAGCCCTACGTTGTAGTGGGGGCATTAGGAGCACAGAACAGACCTGCCCCCGGACACACAGCTCTAAGTGACCGGGTTCTGAAGCAGCCTGGCTCCGGGATCCGTGCCCTCAGCCACTAGCGTGACCCCGCCTCGCCTCTGCAAACAGACGCCTCGGTAAAAGCTCCCTGCGTTGATGTCAGCGCGGAGCAAAGCGGGAGCGGGCAGACTCCGCACCATCAGTGCCGCAGGAGTGCGGGCGCAGCAGCGATGGGGTGATTGCTCACTGTGCGTCGGGATATTCTTCTGTTGGCTGTCATTGTAAAGATGAATTTGAGAAAGCGCTTCCTGAAAGAAGCTAGTCTGCCTTCTGAGGCTTTGCCTGACGTGGCCGTCCTTTGAGCCTGTTTGTTTGGCATCTTCCTGGGATTGGCACAGACCACTCGGGGGCTGTTTGTGATGAGAGTTGATTGTCAGGAAATGAACGATAAGGGCTTAGCCTTGTGTTCCCCGGATCCGGCCTGAGTTTCTTTGCTTCTGGCTCAGCAGCCCCTCCTGCTCCAAGGGAAAGGGCGTGATGGCTGGTCCCTCAAGACTTGGCGTGTGGTCCCAGTGTTGCCGAGGCTCGATGGAGACGAGCTGATAAGCGCCAGCTCTCCAGGGATCTTGCGTGATGTCCCAGAGAAACCTCCCCAGGGACGGCCTGTTTTCTAACCGCGGTTGCTCAGCCTCCTGAAGACAGTGAGGTCTCGGTTCTGTGAGGCCCTGCCTGAAACGAGCCCCTCCCTTGAGTTTCGTGAGCTGGGGTTCAGCATTCTTGGTCTCCTGGGGTTTCAGTCTGGCCCCCGAGAAGCAGAGCCTGAGACAGGATCTGGTGGGGTGGTTTCTTCGGGCGAGACCCCGGTGAGCAGGCACAAGGGAGTTCAGAGATCAGAAAGGGAAGGAATCCAGGCTGCCTTCCTGCACGTGAAGTGCGGGCCCGCCAGAGACCCCCGAGAAAGCAGGCAGGGCTGCCCTGAGGAGCGCCTCGGGCATCCCCTTCCCCACACTTTGCAGCTGCAACTCCCTTGGGGCCAGAGGAAGCCCCTGCCCCCTGCAGGTGGGCGGGATGAGGCCCAGGGGGTGGAGGCGGGGCGTGTCAGCGAGCTGGGAAGTGTGCCAGCTGCTGCGGGCAGAGTCAGGTGGGCCAGGGGGATTGGGGCCAGCGCGACAGGTGCCCTTCCGTGTCTTCTTCCATGAAAGGTGCTGGTTTCCTACAGACCTTCTCTCACTCCTCTTCTGCCTCCATCTTCAAGAAATATGTCTCAGGGAATAAAAGTGCTGATAAACCTCTAAGGGGCATTATCACTAAAATTAGTGTAAGTGTATCTATAATAAAATTAGGATTGGCTCAAAATTGAGATACACAATAGCCACAGCAAAAATTGGAGCTTCTCAAATTTTAATCTGTGCATGACTCAGCCAGGAATCTTGTTAAAAATGCAGATTCTGATCCAGTAGCTCTGGGGTAGGGTTGAGAAGCTGTATTTCTAACCAGCCAGCTCCCAGGTGGTGTCAAGGCTATTGGTCTGTGGATCACTTTTTGTAGCAAGGGCTTAACCGAGTGAAAAATTTCTCTTTCGTAAAAATGCCGGAGGATAGACTGGACCAGTATGCTTTGCTCTGTGTAGTCCTCAGGGGCCAGGCCTGTCCTTTTGTGTTGCTGTAATGTGGGCAACTTCCACCCCCAAGGTCCAGTTGAGGGGCCAAGATAGCTGCTTCAGCTCCAGCCATTTCACCTGCATTCCAGAGAAAGGGCTGAAGAGTGGGAAAGTAATTGTGGTTTTACAAATTTAAGTTTTTTAAGTAGATCCATGTGCATCTGTAAGAAATAATACAGTGAGATCCTATGTACCCTTCATCTGGTTTCTCCCAATGACAACAACTTAAAAAAAAAAAAAAACAGTGTTAAAATATCACAATCAAAAAATAAATAAAATATCACAATCAGGATAGTGACATTAACATGGTTCTGCAATCAAATTCAGATTTCTGCAGCCTTACTTGTACGTGTGTGTGTGTGTGTGGTTAGTTCTGTGCAATTTCATCGCCTGCATGTGCTCATGTATCCTCCACAGTCAAGACACAGAGCAGTTCCATTGCCATAAGGATCTCGTTGTGGCTCCAGCCACCTCCCTCTGTCCTGCGTCTCTGGTCCTTAACTCTGGCCGCCAGGGGCAAAGGACGCTGTGCAGGGTTCTCGGTGCCTGTGACGGCCGTAGTTTCTCCTCGCGTGGTGGATTCACAGAGCAGGTGCTGTGTCCAGCTGCTTTCTGCAGCGGCGTGCTTCTGAGCTTCACCCTTCACGCTGGGGCATCAGGAGGAGGAGGAGGAGGTGGTTTTGAATTGCCTCTCGTTCCCTTATTTAAATGGACTGTGGTGTTCCTTTAAATGAACTGCCCATTCACCTGTTGAGTCATTTGGCTCGTTTCCACCTTCTGGCGTTTAGGAGTAAAGCTGCTATGAGCCTTTGCACACTCGCCTTTTCGGGGACATTCGTTTTCATTTGTTTGGGGTGAATGCCCAGGGGTGGAATTGCTGGGTGGATGGGTAGACGCAGGTTCTACCTGCTAAGACACCACCGAGCTGGTTCCCAAAGTGGTTACACTGGGTGCCGTCTGCGAGCCGGTTTGCTCTAAGCCGTTCTGGGCCATGCGTGTCTCGTCGGGGCATCAGTCTGCATTTCTGATGGCAGCTTATGGGCAAGCCTCTTTTCGTGTGATAAATGGCCACTCGTGCATCTTCTGTAAAGTGTGTGTTCAAATCGTTGGCCCGTGTGACACACTGAGTTGTCTTTTTTTTTTTACTGAGTTTAGGAGTTCCTGTATTTTGGGTAGGATCCTGAGATAGATGTTTTGCAGATATTTTCTCACAACCTGTAGCTTCCGTTTATATTTTAATGGTTTCAAAATTTGGGGAAGTACCATTTAGCAGTTTTTAATTTAGTCGTTAAAGCTTTTTCTGTGTCCTCTCTAGCAAACTGTATTTTGTCTCCGTGCGTTGGCTATGTTTACGTACAGACGCGATCCATTTCACATTTTTGTCTGTGGCGTCGGATAGCTGTCGGGGTTCACTTTTCTCTCCTTAAGGATATCCAGTTGTTCCAGCTGCATTTGTTAAAAGAGATCGCCCTTTCCCACACTGAGTGAATATTAATTATTAATGACAGATATTGATCGTTTGTATTCTTTATTTTTTTACTTGATCCCTTGAGTTAGAGGCTTATCAATTGTATTAATTCTTTTTTCAAAGAAACAACTTGTGGCTTTCAATTTTTTCCCATTACTTGTTTTCTGGTGCCTTAATTTCCATCAGCCCTGGGTCATTTCGCAGGGTGGTCCTTAATTTCCAGGCAGTTGGGGTTTTTCCCCAGGCGTCTCCTTGTTGGTTGTTTCCCATTTAACCCCGTGGTTGGAGGACATGCTCGTTTCCTGGCCCCGCGGTGGCGGCGGTGGGGGGTCTGCCTTGGTGACTAGTTCACCTTCTCTCCCAGAGAGCCCTCATTCTACAGCCTGAGCGAGGCGTGTGCAAACTCAGTTAGCTCAGGGGAGTTGATGGTGTTGTGCAGAGCTGTTATATTTTTGCCGATTTCTTCTGTCTACGCATTCTATTGATTACCGAGAGCGGGCTTTTAAAATCTCCAGTTATGACTGGATTCTTTGCTGCTTTTTTATTTACTGTACCATTTTGCTGTATGGCATTTTGAAGTTCTGTAATTAAATGCACACGCATTTACCTATTCACAGAAATGTGTATGTGTTTAGGAATCACTGTGTATCCAACAGAAGCGTCCGCGTGTGCGCCGCACGCAGAGCACAGATCTTATCTGCCTACGGCGTGAGCACCGGCCACGATGACAGGTCTTGGCGCAGCCTCGTGTCAGCCCCCAGCGAGCTCTGTGACAGCTGGGTGGTACTCGGGCACAGCCGTGTCACCAGCCACCCCCTGTAAGCGCCGCCTCACTGTCCCGCCTCTGGGCTCCTCACTGTCCCTCGCCTGCTCTCCACACACCAGCCCAGGAGCTGGGTGGGCAGCTAAAGCCCCTGTCTCCTCCAGAAGGTTGGGGGGGGTGCTATAGACACACTGTGTCACGCTTCCTCCTCTCGCCCTCCAGGAGGCTCTGTCTGCCCCCTTTGCACAGAGCTCCGCCCCCGCAGACAATGAGCATCGTACAGAAAGTCCTTTTCTGCAGCTACCCTGAAGACAGCGTGGGGATGGCCTAGGGTCTCCAAGGGACTCCCTTCGGCATCTTTGGATGAGTGACCATGTATGCTGGTCTTAGAACCACTGAACTTTGTTATCTGGCGAGAAGCAGAACACCCTTTTGCCGCTCCTGCTTCTGTCTTCAGCACCAGAGTCTAGTTAGTGATCCAGAGCCTGGCCTCGGGCCCTGCCCTGGTCTGCTGTGCACCTTTGGCGAGTCCTCGGCCCTGAGACCCCGGTAACAGCAGCATATTGGGGGGCGGGGGCTTATTCACTCAAGAGCACTGCACGTTTCATCCCCATACATGACAGCGTCATGAGGCCAGTCACAGGACTTGGTGGGTCTTTTTGAGGCACAGAGAGGTTAGGCATCGTGCTCAGGATCACACAGCTCAGCAGAGCTGGGCTGCACTCTCAGCAGTGGGGCTCCAGGCTACCAGGAGGGTTAAACCTGTCCGTGAACACAAAGCGTGTCATTAAGAACCCGGCGAACAGCGTGTGCCCGTAAGTGTTAGTTCCTGCCGTCGTCACTGGCCCGGGGATCACACTCTGGCTGGTCTTGCCTTGGGGAGAAGGAGGCAGGACTGGAAAATCCCAGGCACACCGGGAAAAGGCCACAATTCACACTCACCCGGCACAACTTGTCGATGCACTGGCTCCGCGGGGCGGCGGCGGGAAGGGCGGTCGCCCAGGGAGCAGGTGGGAAACGTGGTTGTGGGGGGTGAGCCAGGGTCACTCGGTGACTAAAAGCCAAGTTGGAACCTTACTTCCCCTGGGTCGTGCTCGTGTGGGACGCCGTCAACATGAAATGTGCAAGCGATTTGGAGCCCCTTTGCAGCAAACAGAGAAGCAAAGAAGTTAGCAAGCTTGTTTTGGCAGAGGAAGAAACACAAAACGCCCAAACCACAGAATTCTCAAAAATATTGCTAAACACTCATTTCACTAACATGTTAGACAGCCTTTCGGATCCAGGCAATCTTGTTCCTCGGCTGGAAACAGTTCCCGAAAGCCACGTGACCCCAGACCCACCCTGAGCATGTGGGGATGATGAGAAACTCAGCTCCTGCCACCCCTCGCTTCCCAGCCAAGCCGAGCGGGGCATTCCTGCGTGCATCCATCCAGGGGCCCCCGAAAGATGCTGCTGGTCCCCCAAAGCCCCAGCCTGCCTGCCCTGCCCTCGCAAATGCAGTTAAGCCCCAGAGGTTCACATGCCCTGAAAATAGTGTCAGAACAAACCCACTCCCCAGGCCACAGTCGCAGACCCAGAAAGACACCTGCAGGGTGTGGTCACAGCTCCTTGCTGGCACATTCCTGTCGTCCAAGGTCAGCATCTCTGTTGAAAGAGGCTGAGTAACGAGGCAAAGAGGCTAGCGTTCCAGTTAAGAAGGAGTTGCAAATGCTACCTCGATGGTTTTCTTTGAAAGAAACACACATAACCAAACCAATTTTAATTAAAGGTCTTGTCTTCGTAATCAGGCAGCCACAGATGAAGGCAAAACTGCTTTCATGTGGACTAAGATACACAGAGCTCCGCTGCTCTGCCCATAAGAGGGCAGGGTGGGCTCCGCTGCTCTGCCCATAAGAGGGCAGGGTGGGTTGCTTGTTTTTTTTTCCCAAATAAGAAAATAGTTTGTTCCTAACAATATGGGAATGCAGAAAAAAATCTCTCTTCTGCAAAGTATAAAATTTTGACTCACCCTCACTCCCCCCTTGGAAGCCACTTGCTGATGTTCAACCAGTTGGAAAGTTTGCCACATTCTCGTCCCGGCTGGGATGCTCCTGTCCTCTGAGACCGGGCATGCGATCCTGATGTTTAAGTGAAAAACGGGGTCAAACCCCAAATAAACCTACCCGCAAGCACATCTGAGGCGCAAACGGTGGCGACGTGATTGTAACACAGCACGGTGCGTATTTCTGCAGGGAAGGACCTGGGCGTCGGAAATGCCGTTCTGATTTTTAGTTTAAACGACGACAGCATTGAGACGCCTCCCTGACACGTCCCCCGAAGCCAGCGGGGAGATTACCGTGTTCGGTGAACTACGCCTGTAATTGAATGACCCGCAAAGGAAAAGGCACCTGAGCAGCCCACGCGGCCACGGATTCCCGCTTCTTGAAGCACGTCTTTAGCCAGGAGCGTCTCGGGTGGCTGCCTGTGGGCCATCCTGAGGACAGGGGCACCACGCCGGGCCGAGATGTCTTGGGACGTGGCTGGATGCGCTCTGGCTCAGGAAGGCTGCCAGGGCAGCGGTCATCCTGAGGCCTCCTGGCATCCGCAGCGCGGGGAGCAAGAGGACACCTGGCCGCTCCCTGCTGAACTTGAGCCGACTTGGGCAGCAGGACACAGAGACCACGCTGACTCCTAGCAACTCCCCAAGGCATCTGTGGATGCGGGACCGTCGACGCCGGCCTTGGGAATACCAACCTTTGTTATCTGGCGAGAACCAGGACACCTGATGGGGAATATGATACTGGCAGGGCAGCTTCTGTTCTGCCTGAGGGACAAAACTCATGCCAGCAGCTGCTGAGGCCGCCAGGCGGATTGGTACCCGGATGCTGGGCAGTGTCCCACAGCCAGCCTGGACTGCACCTCTCTGTTCCTACCCACTGGGCGCCATGTCCCACGTCGGCGCTGGCCTGTCACCGTGTGTGATCACACCCTGGCCTGAGAAGAGCAGATCAGCTCTCATGATTGTTCCATTTCTGCAGGGTCTGACCCAGGGCAGGCGACATGTCCTCTCTCGTGCTCCTGGGTGGTGGGTTCCAGGTGCGTTTCACAGACCAGCAGAGATCGGAGAGCACACGGCTGGTGGGCACGAGGGCTGGTGGCTCAGCCCGCACCGGGCGCTCTGGACATGCTAGCCATTCTCACTGTCATTCTCAGAGGCACAGAGCGTGTGGAATTCCCACCAGCAGGGAGAAGCACGGATTTGGGGGTCATGGGGCTGTGTCCTCCTCTGGCTTAGCAGCTGTGGGACAGTTTCTCCCTGTAAAACGGAAATGACTTCTGCCCTCAGGCCCCCAGGGTGGCATCCGCACAGCCCAGGATTTCCGGATGGATCCCACGCCGTAGACTGAGCAGGAGGGTGGACCTGCTCACACAGGTGGACCACACCGACGGTCCTGCGAGAAGGCGGCGAGCGCTTTTGTGAGCGCCCCACTCTCTGCTCCGAAAGCCGGCCACGCCTCTCCTTCCCCGAGGTTCTTTCCTGCACCCACGGTCCAGGGCGTTCTAGGCTCTCCCTTCCCAGGAGAGCTGGTCTTGGAGAGCTGGACACGGGGGTGACCATGAGAACAGAGTCAACAGGGGTGGGCCCCGCCCCTCGGATGGCCTGTCTGGTGTCTGGCCCGGGACAGTGTCCCCGCGCCTGGCGGTGGGGTGTCTTTGTCCTGGCTCCTCCCTCCCGAAGCACACTGGGGACTTGGTGGCATTCAGGAGAGAAAGGGACCACCTGAAGCTCAGGAGAGGGGACACTGGCCGTTCGTCCAAGGGACGTGTGGACCAGAGCACGGAACAGCAAGTCGTCGCGCCCTGCGCCGACCGGGAAGCCGCTCCTGGAGGATCATCACGAGCCTGTTGCTGGGTGTTTACCAGTCTTGAAAATCACAAGGCGGCATTTCAGCCCCGCAGCAAAAGGACCTTGCATGTATTTTAAGGGCAGCATCTTTTAAAATTTCATCTGCACTTCAGATTCTGAGCAGGGGCCCCCCACCTCCCTCAAGGACCCAGTGCTTCCCCAGACACCCCAAGCTTCCCCTGCCTGCCTTCCCCCCGAACTGTCCCCCGACCCCGCCAGCTTGCCTTCCCCAGGCCAGCAGGCCCTGCAGGCTGCAGCCACGCACAGTTGCCTCTGATGCCTGAGACCAGGCCGCAGGTCCCCTGTGTGTGGTCGAGGCCACACACCCCTGGTGCAGTGGCACCACCTGTTGTGTAGGTTCCGATTATCCTCGGCTGGAAACAATGGAAACCCCAAATAACCGCTGCTTAAAGAATGCAGATTTATCTTTCCTTTTTTACACCAAAGTCTGGGGTAAGGCAGGTCGGGGCTGGCGGGGTGGCACTCCTTTGTCGTGTTCTCAGGGCATGGCTTCTTCTGTCTGATGAACCTTCCCCACAGGGCCTCTTTGCCCAAAGCCATCTTTGCTCAAGATGGCCGTTTCAGCATGAGCCATCACCTCTGCATCCCAGCCAGGAGGAAAGAAGATCTCTGAGGGCAAAGGGCAGGAAGCTGGGATGCACTGTGTTGTTGTTTAAAGGAAGGCCCATCGGACTTTGCTTCCTCTGATTGGCCAGAATGTGATCACGTGGCCACATCTAGCGGCAAGGGAGGCTGGGAAATGTAGTTTTAATTCTGGGGGGACACCTGCCTGCTAAACACAGGGTTCTGTTACTGTGGGGTGGGCCTGGGGGTGACAGACGTGGGAGCAGAGCTGCCATCTTGGCTGCCTGGTCTCTTAATTCCTCATGCTCAGCTTAGAGGCGGATGGCCCGAGGTTCTCAGTAAATGAGTGATACTCAAAGGAGTGATGAATGGACCAGTGGCAGGCAGCAGACCTGGGCGTGGGGCTCCGTGTTGGCAGGGCGCCGTGAGATTACAGGCCCAGGGCGCCCTTGGCTCAGCTGCTGAGCGACCCCAGGAAGCGGGGCGCGGTGACTCGGGCGCGTTTAAGACGGTCAGGGAGCTTTGATTTCACTGATGCCCTGGGGCCAGGGGGTGTGAGCAGGCCTGCAGGGGTGCGGTCATCTCAGCACCTGACTGGCGGACTCCAGTGAGGTCCCTCTTTGCCCCTCCTCTGCTTCTCTAAGGGCCCGGCTGTCCCCGCCGACTGCTGGGGTCTGGGCCTGGCACAGAGTTTCAGCAGGTAACCCCGCTCCGCTGTCTGCATTTAATTTACCCCGTGTCACTGGGGCCCAGCTCTGCAGACAGCTGTGCGGCGGGATCATCTTTTACCATCCAATTAGCAGCAGACCCCCCAGACGACCGGGAGACCCGAGGCGGTTCCTTCCCACAGCGAGGGCCGCTGCAGCCGAGGCAGGCCGCTTGGTGTCTGGAAGGAGGGCAGGCGGGGACCGGGAGAAGGGAGGGAGGAGAACCGATACTCCGGCAGGGGGAGAGGCGGGCGCTTCTGACCCGGCCCGGCTGAGAATGAGCGAGGCAGGAAAGGCTGCAGCCACCCACTCGCTCCCCCCGTATGGCATCGCAGCTGCGACTCCTTAAGCCCCACTTGGGGCCCAGACACGCGAAGGACCCACGTGCCTGCTCTCCTGGCGAGGGGCCTTCGTCCGCAGCCTCCATCCTCACCCGGGGTCCAGGAGGGGGAAGTCTCCCGAGAGCTGGAAGAGGTTTGCCGCCACCACACCCAGCACCTCTGTCGGTGGAAGGGAACTGGGGCTCACAGGGGGCGGAGCCTACCCGAGGTCCCGGGAGAGTGGGGTCCAGCCCCTCGACGGCTGCCTTCCAGTCTCCGGCGTCCCGATGCTTCCCCGGAAGGCCTGCTGTGCGCCATTTGTCCCCTTGCCTCGGTTGCACCTGCTAAGAACCGCGCCCAGGACGGGGTGGGTGTCAGGAATTTACCCTCATGTCTTCTAGCTGGTTTCCATCGTCGGAGGCCCCACCCGGCATCGCTTTCCGTCTCCCGGTGGGAAGCCGAGGGCTGGGCCAGCTGATGAGTGGTGTCCTCAGAAAGACGCCTTCCAGCCCTTGGTCCCGTCATTGAAGCTGCTCGGGTCCCCAGAGGCAGCCGGTGGCACTGCTCTTGTGCAGATTCTGCTCGCTGGGAGCTCTTTCTCAGCTGACTGCATACATCAGAGGCATTAGAGAGGCATCATCGAGCACAGGGAACTCCTTTGAGCCTCAGAGAGCCAAAAGAGCCCCTGAACCAGGAGCAAGCTGGGCCAAGGGAGGGAGCAAGCCGGGGTCCCATCCCGATGGGTGACTGGGTAACTGCAGGCACCCTGGCAAAGGACTCCGGTTTAAAAGGAGGCCGGGGTTCGCCACGCACCTTCCTGCCCTGGTGTCTTAGTATTTGTTTATTTTTTAGTCCCATGTCAAATGCAGACCTGCCCCGGGGCTCGCTCACCCGGTTTAGGCTCCCCAATCCGCAGCCGATCCTCGGCACTGAGCCCCCAACCCCCGCCCGCCCTGCGTGCCCGCTCCGGGGCAGGGCGGGTGCCCAGCAAGTCTCCTGGTTTAGGGACCGGCTGGTGAACTTGGCCCCTTTGTCCCTCCCAGTTGCTCGGCTTGATAACTGTTGCATTTGGAAACAAATGACACACTTTTCCTACATCTGCTCCAAATTTGTCTTTCAGAAATTAGGGAATTGAGTTATGCGGTATACATGGCAGTCCGGGCTGGGCCTCAGAGTATGGAACTGATTGGATATTCGGCTCAAAATAAGAGGAGTTTCGAGCTCTTTCCAGGAAATGGAGTGGAACGCCCAAACTGACAGCCAGTATTAAATATTATATTCGTATCGTTGTTCTGCCGAGTTCCCTGGCATCCAACATCTGGGAGCGAAATTTATAAATGGAGAAATCGAATACCTGGTTAGAATATGATGCTCATCAGAGCTAAGAAATTAAAATATGAGTGTGTGCGTTCCAAGGCAGGCCGCTTATAAAGGTAGAGCTATTAAAATATGATTCGCTGAACCGTATTCTGTCTCAAAAGTGTCACACACCATTAAAGTTGAAAAGTCTTTGATGCAGATACCCCTGGCAGAGGCTTTGCCCCGTCAGCAGCAGTGTGCTGGGGGATGTTCCTGCAAACACACAGTCTCGCCGAGGGAGGGAGGGAGGGCGGGCCGCGGCTGGGGCAGCAGGACACCCAGCCCCACCCGGGGCCCTGGGCTCTCGGGCTCAGACGCATCTCACTGGGCAAGGGTTCAGGCCACGGCAGGTTCCTCTGAGCGCACAGCGCGGGACTGGGTGGGAAATTTAAGGGAGCGCCCCGAGTCCTGGAAATCAAGATAAGATAATATTTTAGGGTAATATTTTTCAAAAAGGAAAAGGAAAAATACTCTGGCCAAGTACTGTCTGCGGCCTGGCCTGTTTTTAAAATAAAGTTTTATTGGAACCAGGGCCGAGATGAAGGTGTGGCCAGCAGAGGTCCTGCCAGTTCAGGATCAGATTCCATCCTTACCTGAAATTTGGCACTTTGTTCATGGTGCATTTTTTAAAAATTCATGTTGAGTTTTTGGGGATCCATTTAAATTTTGGGCCCAAGGCAAATACCTCTTCCCCTCCGATAGCCCCTGCCTTGGCCAGGGGAGTAGTTTTGAGTAATGACTCCTCAGCCAAGGCCCTCACTCTCCTGCTGGGCCAGTTGTGACCCTGAGGTACCCCCGCCCATGCTTGGAGCAGGTGGAGGGGCTCCTTCAGCCCCGGGCATTGCCGTGGCCACCCCTTCTCATCCGCGGGGTCCGCAGAGCTGGGGCCTCGGCCACCTGGTTCCTTCTCTCTGCGGCCAGAGAAATGGGGCAGGGACCGCGGCTGCTTGGTCAGTGACACCTTGGGGTCAGGTGTGCGCAGCCTTTGGGGTCCTGGAAGCCAGCCATGGACTTCGGAGTGACGGAGGCCATGGAAGGAGCGGGAGCTGGCATCCCAGATCTGGTGGGTGGCGGACTGAGCCCCTCCCCCACCCCCGGTATTGGCTCTGCGCCATCCGGACAAGTCCCATCACCATGTCTTGAGCCTCAGTGTCCTCCTTGGAGCAGGTGGGTGGTAACATGGGCCCTGCCTGTGGCCCTGCACTTGGCCGTCGCAAACCTGAAGTCCACCCGGTGAAGGGGCCCCTGTTCTAAAGGGCTAAAGGCAGATTGAGAACCTGTGTCCTCCTGGAGTGGGGCAGAGACGCCAAGCATCTTATCGGGGCCACAGCCACTGCGGAAGGGTTGGTCTTGGTCTTCCCGGGCGTCCCGAGGATTGGGACACGATCGCTGCCTGGGGCCCACGGTTAGAAGCACGATACCCGCCCCCCACGAGGAGCGCTCAGAAGGGGGCGGTTTTAAAGGACCCTTCCTGCACCCAACCCGAACCCTTTGAATTCACATTTGGGGGAGCCACCTTAGGCATCTGAGGCTCAGCGTCGTCTCTGGGTGACTCCATGGGCTCAGCCAGCCAGGACTGAGGAGGTCTGAGCGGAGGTTTCCCTGGGCAGAGCTCCCTAGCGTCAGACACCATCGCCGCTCAGGGCAGTGAACCGCCCCTGCTGGACCAGCCGGGGAGGGACGGCCGCGATGCCGCTGCTGCTGCTGAGCAGCGGGTGGGCGGCCAGCCCTCGAGGAGCGGCGTGACCGAGAGAGTCATCGAAGAAAATTGTATCTGGGGACGTCAGGCAAGGCACCGTGATTCTGTAGCTGGTTTTCCCTTCCAACCACTGAGGGCTGGAATGCGCCCAGATATAATAGGAGTGACCATGCCGCCCTCCGAGGATGCAGACCATGCAGCCCGTAGACGGCCTAAGAGATCTTCAGACCGAAGCGGCAGCCCCTCCGTCCCCCGTCATTTGTTGAGCTTGGCAGAGGCGAGAGTTCATGCCTGGCGTTGTTATGATTCTTATGGGTTTTATGGTGATTCACCTCCCACAGCTCAGCCTCCCCCTCACTGCCTGTGAAGGAAACCTCTCTGACGTCTGTGTTGCCACGAAGATTCGTCAGGGTGGTTGGAGCCCCTGGGCCTGATGGGGTCACCGTCTCTGAGCCTAGGCTGCTCGGAGGGCTGACCTGTTTCTGTCCTCTGGGGCGCTGACCTTTATGGGTGGTGCTCAGTGGGTGCCAGCTTTCTGGGTGGGAAGGGCCTCAATTCACCTGGGCACTGAGTCTGGCAGACCTGGGCAGCCCTGTGGCCACCCCGCACCTTTGCTCAGCCACTGTCCTGAGGAGGAAGAGAGGCTGAGTTAACATCAAACGCTGGGCAAAACTGGGCATATCAGGTGTAGGGCAGGACGGCTGAAGTTCAGACCCAGCCTCTGACACAGACCTGCTGGCTGTTCTTGGACATCACCTAAAAAAAAAAAAAAAAAAAAAAATCTCCATAAGCCTCAGTTTCCCCATCTGTTAAATGGGAACCACACCAGAATGCCATGTAGGGTTGTTTTAAAGTGGATGCAGCGCCATCTTGCCGTCGTCAAGTGTCCCGAAAGTTAATAGATCAGGTGTCTGTCCATCTAGCAGTACTTCTCTGTTTTTTTAAAATTTTTTTTACAAGCATCGAACTTTACCTCTGGGGTCCCATCCATCCTTCCATCCATCCACCATCCATCCTCCCATCTCTCCATCCTCCCACCCATCCATCCATCCATCCTTCCATCCATCCATCCAGGGAGAAGGCATTTACCCAGAGCATCCTCCTTAGCTACTATATGCCCCTCATTTAATCCCCATGACAACTCTCCCAGACAGGTGCTATTCTTGTCGTTGAACCCGTGTGGCAACTAAAGTCGGGTAACTTGTCCAAGGTCACCAGGCTCCCACAGGCAGCTAGGATTTGACCCCAGGCCACAGGCCTGCCCAGAGCAGTGCCTGGGGTTGTCTGGCTCCTGCCCTTGGAGGGACCTGGCAGCTTCACAGGGACAAGAATGGAAGTGGGTGATGCCTCCCTCACTTACAGAACTGTGACCTCAGAGTGTGACGTCACTGCCCCCCAAGTTTAGAGAGCCCCCTCCCCCAAGCCTGGGGAGCTGGGATTTGGCCTCACCCACATCTCAAATTCAGGGAGGGTCTGCTCTGAAACTGGCTTTGGGGACTTTTCCTGGAAGGAGCCTGTCCCATCCACCCGAGTCTCGTGCAGTCGTGTCTGGGAACAAAACCGCACTTCCTGTGTTTACCAAAGCTGTTACGCAGGACGAGCAAAGACCCAGGTCACCGGGCCCAGGCACATTCCAAGGGGACCAGCTGCCCCCAGGAAGCAGTCAGGGTGGGGGCGGAGGGCACGGGGCGGGGAGGTGCTGGGCCGGGCTGTGTGGGGTCCAGGCATTAGCCTGGGCGGCTGGGCGCCCTCAGGCTGTGCGTGGGGCGGGCCCTCTGGTGTAGTGCCTGAGCGTCCCCAGAGCGCAGCAGCCCGACCCCTCTGTGCCTCTGGGCAGGAGGGAAACTGAATTCCTGAGACCCCCAGGGCGAAGGCGGGGAGGAGCCGGTGAGCTCAGGGGTCCGGCTCTTGCGTTGTGCCCGGAGCTGACCTGGAGCTGCTCTGTTCACCTCTTTCTTCCCGGCCCGGCTGCTGGCCCTGCCCGTGTAGGGTAGCGGCTGACAGACCCCTCCCGAGGCCCTCATCTCACACGGATCTGGGAGAGCAGCAGGCACTGCTGCCGGCCTGCCCCTCCCTCGACCCTGGAGCTTCCTGAGGGCTGGGGTCGACACGCCTGAGCATTTGACTTCCACCGGGGTCCCAGGTGACGCTGAAGCTGCGGGTCTGAGGGCCAGACCTTGAGAACCACCCCCGGGTGCCTACCAGTCTCTGTTCTTGCCGCTTGGGCCAAAGAGTTCTGCCTGTAGGCACATGGGGCATTTAACTGGGGCCCTCGATCATGCGGCAAATCCGTGTCCACGTGGGGCAGCTGGGCTGAGCTCCCAGCCGACAGTCGGCACCTGTGGACCAGCCATGCGCTGGGCCATCTGGAAAGCTGAGGCTCCTTCGTCTCCCATGCTGAGCCCTAGGCCCAGCTCCCCATCCGTGAAAGGGGCCTGCTAGTGCTGTCTGAGGCCAAGTGAGTGCATGCGTGGCACACGCCACGTGCGCTTGTGTCAGGGCGTGGATGGTATTTGTTTCCAAGAGGCCTCTTGCGCCCATGGGCCCTCCTTTTCCTGCGCAAAACACGCTGGCCCCTCACCGCCAGTTCTCGGCCCCATTTCTGTCATCATAAAAGATGGCCTTTCCATGAGCAAACTCTACGCACGGAGGCTCATCAAGAAACTGCCCCGCTCCCCGCCCCCGCCCCTGAGGTCCAGCGGGAATGGCCTCCGAAGCAGGGCCCATGAAAGCGTCCGGGCCGCCAGGTTGGCCCTGGCTTCCATCCCTGGGCCCCGTGCCCCAGTGGCCTGATGGAGAGGTTGGGCCCAGGTCCTGGCCATGGCCCAGGTGTTGGGGTGGGGGCCGTGTTTGCAGCTGGCGGCGGGTGGAGAGCGGCAGGCCGGGAGAGCGAGACGGTGAATAATCCGCTGACTCTCCTCTTCGTGTTTGGGCGAACATAAGCCTGTTTACAATAAACCCCAGGGAGATTTTTCATCCTTCCAAATGGAACAAGGGTTATGTAAGCAGAGAGACCTGGAGCTCGGCAAACACCTGCTCCGGGGGGCCCGGTGGAGGGAGGTCAGGAGAGATGGGCCCTCTGCTGACTCGTGACCAAGTTCAAGATGACACGGGCTTCGTTAAGGGAGAGGCCGGTGGGAAGGGCAGGGGGTGCTTCCTGGGGCCTCGCAGGCGGGGTGGACGCGAGGGCAGCCCCCGCCCCCGCCCCCAGCACGCGTCAGGACCAGCCCAAGGGCTTGGATCCCAAGGAGGCTGCCCGTCCCTAGAGTTTCTTTCAACATGACCCTGGTGTCCTCCGTCTTTAAAAGTGGTCCTGCCTCCGTTCTGATGGCCCCTGAGTGGGTCAGGAGGAACTCGTCCCCTCCTCGTCTCTGTGTCTGCTTCGCCCGTCGGCAGGCAGCTCAGCCAGGACTGTTTCTTTGCAGGGGCTGCTCTTCCCTCTTTGGGTTTGGGTGTCTCACATTAAATAAGCCACGCTGGAAACATAGGGCCGGTACCCGAAGCTTCGGCCAACCTCTGGGGTAATTTGCAGGAGTTCTAGGCTGGTTGGCAACCTGTATCCACGAACGCCTTGAGCACATCCGGCTTAACCCTGCGTGGGGGTGATTCTGCCCTCACAGGCTCCCAAATAGAAGCACAGACTTGGGAAGGCATGCGATCGTGACCTCCGGCCCAGCCCTCGTGTCCGAAAGCAGGCAGGCAGGCATCTTGCGGTGCGTCCAAAGGCCCCCGTGTTCAGATTCCCTCGTAGGCAGTGGCGGCCTGCGTTTTCCAAGATAGCTGTGCCCAGACTGCCAGCCCCGCTGTCTTACCGAGGTGCGGACCTGTACCCACAGCGGGCGCCGCAGGCCTTCCCCGGGTGGCCCCGAGAGGAGACGCAGCTTGTGGGTGGTCCTCTTGGGACGTTCATTTGGGGAACGGGGCCACCGTGCTGTGGGGCAGCCACGGGCCCCGCACGGAGAGAGCCACGCGGTCAGGAGCCAGGGCTGGCAGCCTTTAGCGGGGCCAGACTCCCAGCGGACACATGGCCCCGCCGCCGGCTCTGCACCGTCTCGGACGCGGGTCCTCGAGCAGCGCCCAGCCAGGCCACCGGGGAGAGCAGGAGCGGGGTCTGTAACGCGGGCCGTCTGAGTCCAGAGCCAGCGGCTTCTCCCCGTACCGACCGCCACCGGGGCTAGTGGCCAACGGGCTCCGATCCCTTCGACCCCTCGGGCCTCTTCAGCAGGGCTCCCACTGCCTTCCCGACGCTTCCACCGCTCACTCGTTGATCTGGCCACGTGCCTGGGGGTCCCCCCCTGTCCCCACTCAGGCCGAACCGTTGTGTCCACTGTCCCCCGCTGTCCCCACTCAGCCTGAACCGTTGTGTCCACTGTGTTCTCGGCCCAGAATGGCCTCCCCTGTAGAAAAGCCGCCCGTCCAGCAAGGCCCATTCCACAGGCCGACTGGTCTCAGAGCGTCTCCTGGTGCAAAGCGAGCACCATCGTGTCAAGCTTCCCGTCTAGAGAGGATCCGAGCAGTGACCAGTGGGGACCGTCTGAATTTACCTTGCCTGAGAGCCTTCGAGCCGCTGCCGCTCTGGACCTCCGTGTCACCGCCAGGCCTGGGCCCCTCTCAGGAGCCCTGTGGTTTGAATGCGTCTGATTTTTCTTTCCCGCGACAACAGTGCCCTTCAAGGGCACACATGTGCCATTTGCCCCACGACCACCAAACACATATGGGTTCACTGAGCGCTGTCCAGGGACGCTACGTGCCTGTGTCGGGTGTCAGGCCTCAGGGTTGGCCGTCTGGCCCACACGGGTCACCACAGGTGCCACCTATCCATTCTCATTGGCAGAACCACCCTCCCTCTCTGCAGTTGTGCTGGGTCCCCTGTCCCTTGACGGGTCTGGTCTCGAGACCGCAACTCAGGACACCCTAAGCTCCAGAAGGGCTGTCCCAGCTCCAGGGCTGCCCCATGGAGTCAGCTGAGGCCCCGGTGCGGCTGCATCCGGCCCAGGTCCTCCTGCCGCACCGGGCGGTCCCGACCGGGCTCAGGCTCGCTCTGCTCAGAGCCTGCTTTCTGAGGACACGGCCAAGGCAGCCTCTTCCTTCATCCTCTTTCCTGGATGCTCATGGCATGGCTGGCGAGGAAGCCGCCGTCTTGGAGACCAGAGTACGTGGATACCGCGGGCTGGGCTGGAGGGAGCCTGGGTCCCCGGGGGCTTGGTGGGGCGTGGGCTCTGCCCAGCTCTGGCCACCTATCTCCAGGCCATCGCGTGAGAACTTCTGCTGCTGCTGTTTTGGGGCTCGCTACGTCAACTAACACAGCCTCTAGTTCACCCAGTCACCCCAGGAACTAGTCTGGTTGTCCTTTTAAAGAGGTGGGACCCCAGGCTTCGCGAAAGTAAGTCGCGTGTGAGTTAGAAAGTGAGGCCTGGCTCAGTGTGTCCCCTGACCCCTGGCCTCTCTCCCTGTCACTGCCACTTCAGCACCAGTGCCACCTCCCACTCCTGCACCTGGCCAGCCTGGACCGTAGCACCGTTACTGTTTGGTCACTTGGGGCAACTCCCTTTGCACCGCCTCCCCGGTGCTGTCCCTGAGGGCGATGAATTATTGCCCAGAGCCAGCTCGGGGCAACCTTGACTCACTCGGGCGCAAGGAGGTCCTCCAGCTGGAACCTTCTCCCCATGCTGGAGCCGATTTCAACATGATGGGAAAAATGGCTCAGAGTGAGTTTGTCCTGGCATCACTCTCCAGCCTCCTGGCATCCCAAGGCCCCACGCTCCTGCTCTGTGCCCGGTGACTCCCAGGCCTGTTCAGGGTTTGGCTCAGATGGCCCTTCCTCCAGGAAGCCCTCCAGACTTTCTCCAGCCTGCTCCGGGGTGCATTCCCCTGCAGGGCCTTATCCCAGCCTCCTTATTGCTGGACAGTGAGCCCGTCAAGCTCTCGGCCTGGGCTGCGTCGTTCTCTCTTGTAGCTCCGGCCTCCTGCACGCTGCGCAGGATGCGGGGAACACGTGTCCTGAATGCTCACAAGGGGAGAGAAGGGAACACTTAGAGCCCAGGGGGCTGGGCCGCGCTACCGCTCTGGCGGCGGTGAATTAACTGGTGGTATCTGGGGCCTGGCCAAGGAAGGCAGCGTGCTGGGGGGCGTGGGAGACCTGGACTCAGCTTCCAGCTTTGCCAGTAACTTGGGGAGGTGGTAACTCACACGGGCGAACGTCCCGTCACCACCTGCTGCGTAGGGAGCTGTCGCCTGTCACCTCAGGCCCGCCGGGAAGGAAGGGACAGTTGCCGTCCTGAGACAGAGGCCGTGCAGGCAGGAGTGGAGGCGCCTTCCTCCCGCTCGGGGTCCGACTGTGGGCTCTGCCCCGTGGGGTCCTGGTGCTCAGTTCAGCTCTGCGCTGTGGTCCTTTGTCTGCTGCGCTGGAGCCGGGCCCCTGAGCCTGCTTCCTCACCCGCCCGGGCCGGACGTCCATTGGCAGGGGTATTTGGACGGCAAGACTGCCTGTCCCCGTCCACCCCACGTCCCACGGCCAGGGTTCCCGGGCCAGCCCACGCGAGCCAGGTCTGCCTGGGCCGCCGCCAGGCGCGAGGCTTCCCTGTGTCCCAGGGGAGGTCCCAGGCCACGGCACCTCCACACCTGCAGGCAGGTGCTGCTGGCGCTGTCCTCCCTGAGAGGTGGTTGGGGTGCTCGTCGTCCAGCCAAGGAGCAAGGGCTGAGGTGCGGGGAGGATTCGCCAGCCGTGCAGAGTTGGCGCTGAGCCGGCGAGTGTGCAGAGCTCCCGCCCACCTGTCCGAGGCTCAGGAAAGGCCAGCAGGGGTAACGCTGGTGCACGTCCACACGGGAGGCACAGGGGCCGCCACGTCTCGTGCCAGCGAGGGCTGTCACATATTGAAGGTGCCTTGAGTTGGGTGCTGTGCCAAGTGTCTCCCGTGTCCCATCCAGAGAGGGACACAAGGAGGCTTGTGGGATGGGAGGGATTGCCGACACACCCCAGACTTGGGAGAGAAGCAGGAGCACCCCCTGCCCCCCCCACCGAGCCTCCAGAAGGAACCTGCCCGCTGACACCTTGACTTTGGACTTCTGGCCTCCACAGCGGCGAGAGGATATGTTTCTGTTGTTGAAGCACCAGCTCCTCCCCTCTTGTGGGCCAACCAGCAGGTGACCCCAGGAAGTCTCACAGCTGCGATGGGCAGAGCCAGGATTCAAAGCCCCGTCTGCCTGCCTGGGGCCCCGGTGCCGTGCCGACGCAGGACGCCCCTGTTTCTCCCACGCCCCCCTGCGTGCCCCTGCTCAGTCCTCAGCGTCCCCGCACTGAGTGTCTGCGTGGGGCCCCATCCTGTCCTCTGCCTCCGTCCCCGCCAGCAGCCCTGAGTGGGCTCGATTGTTCCTGATAGCTTCCTGCCCCAGACTGCATCGTCTCTAACCCCACTTCCTCTCACCGCTGCTCAGCAGAACCGCTCCACCCGGGCTCGCAGGGCGCCCTCACCTGGCCTGACCCCACTGAGGCTCAGAGAAGTTAGGGCACTTGCCCAGCGTCACACAGCTGGGAAGGGGCAGAGCCCGAGCCACATTCAGACAGATTGGAGTCCTGAGGCCGTGCTCGGAGCCCGCTGCTTTACCTGTGGACAGTACAGCCCTCACCTGGCATTGGCACTCGCCGTCCCGAGAGACAGAGGCCGTGCAGGCAGGGGCGGAGCCTCGGCTGGTGACTGCCCTGTGACATCACACTCAAGGGGCCCCCTGGACTCAGAGTGTGACCGCATCCCAGGCCTGGACACGCAGGACACGCCTGGCCTGCTGGGGAGGGTGGCCTCTGTTCCCTGCTTGAGCCTGGCCATGACCCGGGACCCCAAGGCGCAGCAAGCAGCTGAGGTCCCGATGCCCGCCTTCGCAGCCGCTCCCCTCCGCTGCCGTCCTCCCCCTGCTGACAGCCACCTCTCATCCCGGCCGGTTGAGCTCAGCTCTCAGCACCTCAGCACCGCGAGGTGGAATTTCCCTGGTCATCCCGTCTGTGTTACGTGCTCTTGGTAGAAAACTTAGGAAAATCAGAGACGCCGGAGACGAGGCTGTGGGTGATCCCGCCTCGGAGATGACTCGAGAATACGTGTGTCCTTGTTCCCGCCGCAGATGTCCCTTTAAACACATGCTCTGCAGCACTCGTTCTGCTTAGACGTTACGTTTCCAATCTCATTTTGTCTTAGGCAGCCCTGTCGGGTTTGCATCCTCGCAGCCCCGTTTTGTGGAGCCGAGGTGAAGTAACTTGTTCCAGAGGGACAGACGGTGACGGAAGCGCAGCGGGGTGCAGCGTGTGTGCTCCCACCCGCAGAGACAACCCTGTCCCTCCCTGTGCCTCTCACACGTGGACACGCGCACACACGTAGGTGCATACGGACAGAGAGATATAGGTGAACGAAGCGTCGCAAACTTTGTCTATGATATTAACAGAGCAGGAGTGTATTTCTATTTCACTGCATAGAATCCCCCCTCCTCTCTCGACCGTCCCTGAAAGGGTGGGCTGTCTAGACAAACACTGCAGCCTCGAGCACCTTCGAGTTAACTCTCTCTGCACACGTCCTTAATCATTTCCTCTCTATGAACCCCTAACAGCGGGGAACTCAAGTCACTGTTTATTCATACTTGCAGGTTGGGTAGTCATTGCTAAATCTCCTTCCAGAAAAGCCGAACACATTTACATGTCCAATAGCTGGGTCTGAGCAGGAGCGACGCGCTTTTGAAAACTCTTTCTTCAAAACCAGGGTTCTGGTGTCTCAGAGGCTTTTTTGGCCATTAAGCCCCCGACCATGTTCCAGGGAGGACTCGTCTGATTGCCTGGGAAGCCGAGCCAGCGTCTGGGAGGCCTGGGAAGGAGGGAGGGAGGGAGGGAGGGGAGGAGGAAGCTGCATCCTGTGTGGATGGCTGGGGTCGGAAGAGGGACGATTTCTCCGACACGTTTCGCCTGCCCGAGGCGGGTCCCTGTGGGGCAGGGAAGAGCGTTCACCGCTGGGACTGAGCTCCATCCCGAAGTGTCACAAGATGTGTCCTCAGGCTTAGAGATGAATCCGGGGACGAGGTTGGAGTCGCTGGGTGGGACCTCAGGAACTGTCCCCCTTCAGGCGAAGGGGATTGAGCAGACCCCCGCCCCCAGTTTGGCCATGACCTGGTAGCGCCAGCCACGCCTCCCTGGCCTTTTCATGCGTGGACCCCGGGGGCTTGCTGGCAACTTGGGCTCCGAAGAAAGGGGCTTTTCCACAGAGCTAGCAGCTCGCGGGATGAGCGAGTGAAGACGGCTGGTTTGGTGTGGGGAGACCCCAGGCTCGGGGCTGGGGCAGACCTGGGGAAGTTCTGTCTCTGCCTCAGGCCATCCCAGGGGCTCCAGGTGAGCTGTCCCGGCTCTCAGCTTTGGGGCGGATGGGGACAGGGCCCCTGTGTGCAGGGCAGTGAGGAGGGCAGGTAATTGACCTCCGGGACACGGACCATGGGCCCCCATCCACGGGACCTTAGGTCAAGAAGAGAATGAACGCGGCCCCAAGCCAGAGACTCCCTGGGGCCGCAGCCAGGCACGTCAATGACTCCGTAACCGTGGCTCTTCACGCCTTGTCTAGAACCTTCCCTGCACGGTCCCCGAGTCCCCTGCTTTACGGATGAGAAAATGGGGGGGGGGCTGAGAATTCTTATGGGAATCGGCCAAAAGCCCAAGACCACACTGCATGCAGAGACCCCCCAAAACGCCCACTAGGAAAATGGAAATGCATTTTCCCATGACTTTGGCAACTTCCAGTGGGCACAGGGTGGTCTGGGCCCTGCGGGGAGACGCTGCCAACTGCAGGGGCTCCCCAGAAAAGCGGTCATCGGAGGAGGCATTTCCTCCAGGCCGGCTCCCACTGGGCAGAACTAGGAAATGGTTATTAATGTTTGAGAGTTCCTATTTTTTCCCAATTATAAAGGAGGTTCTGAAAAGCAATGTCTGCTCTCCATAATTGGTGAGTGTTCCCCAGACAGCCATTCAGCCACCTTGGAAATCAATGTTTTCACGACCCCTGACCCCTGCTGCGCTGACGGGCGTCTCTCCCGCAGGTTTGCTCCCAGGATGAAAACAGTAAAAGCAAATATATAACAGCAAAGGCCCGAGGTTAATGCCTTTAACGAGATAATGTTACTTAAGGGAACTGTAACGCAAATCATCCCGCAGTTCCACGTATTCGCTGCAGCTCCCGCTGTGCTTCGAAACCACGTGTACGTTGCCGGCGCCTCTGGCCGCGCATGGCTCCCTCTCCGTGGTTCCGACTGTGATCTGGGGTCAGGCTGTTCCTTTACTACCCTCGTTATTCAAAGCGCCGGAAAGAGACACGGCGCGGGGTTTGGTGTGACTGCGGAGATTCCTGCGCCCAAGCCTGGGTCCCACCTGCTCGTGTTTCCTGGGCGGATCGCGGTCCTGCTGCCGGGGGAGATGACGGACGCGCCCTTTCCCGGGGCCGGTGAGCGGGATGAGCTCAGCAGACAGGTGTTCTGATTACCTGACGCCAGACAGCTGCCCTCTGGAGACGGTCGTGTTTCCTCTGGATTTGGGTCAGGTGACCGGGCTCCCGCCCCGGTGGGGGATGCGCTTTATCGATGCGATCGTGCCTGTCGCAGGGCGCCCCCTCAAGCCCCCGGCCTCGGGGAATAATCGCGGCGGTGGCTGAGCCCAGGCGCCGGGAACCAGGAGCGCAGCCGACGTTTCCCTCCTGCCTGTGCGGTGGGTTCAGTGTGGGGTCCGCCAAGATGGACCACCTCCTGGTGCCGGGCAGGGCCGATTCAGACCCCAGCGACACGGGCACGTTGTCAGGAGGGCTGGGAGGAGGAGGGTGGGCGCGTGCAGCAAGTGCCCGCGGAGATGTGGGGAGAGGGCCGCCCCAGCGAGGGGGCCGCTGCCTCCGCACAGGTGGCCCTGGGGTGGGAAAGGCAGAGGCAGGGTGGGAGGGGCTCCCAAAGGCATTTCCCTGGAGCCGAGGCCTGGGGGTGTCGGCCACATGGGGGAGGGGAGAGAACATTCGGGGGTGTGGGGGGCACCTCAGCGAGGCCCGGACACCTGTCCTGGCCGTTCAGGCCCAGGCCCACGGCCGTCCTCTCCAAAGGCCCTCCAGCACCTATGATTGGCGGCCTGGCCCGTCACTCCCCACTGGGCCTCTGCTCTCGCCACCTCCCCCGAAGCCACAGGGCAGGAGAAGGCTGCCGGCTGAGGATCCAGGAGGCTGGGGCCAGAGCTGGGTGGGGACACACAGGCGCGGGGTGTCCACGGCGCCGCCTGCGTCTCCCGGGGCTGTGCGACGGCGTCGATGCCGTCCATCCGGCCCCGTGGAGAGCGGGAGTCCACCCTGACCAGCCATGCGTGGCTTCAGGGCCAGGGGATTTCAGATTTCCTCTCTGGACTCTTAGGAATTTTCTCAGTTACACACATGGCTTCTGTCATCAGGACTCCTTCCTTCCTTCCTTCCTTGTTTGCTTCCTTCCTTCCTTCTGAGCAGGAGAAGGCTATGTTGCCTGTGAGCCCGACTTCACTTTCCAGAACCTTTGGGGAAAATCTCAGGCCAGGGAGTTCCCGTCGTGGCGCAGTGGTTAACGAACCCGACTGGGAACCAGGAGGGTGCGGCTTCGATCCCTGGCCTTGCTCAGTGGGTTAACGATCCGGCATTGCCGTGAGCTGTGGTGTAGGAGGCAGACGCGGCTCGGATCCCGCGTGGCTGTGGCTCTGGCGTAGGCCGGTGGCTACAGCTCCGATTCGACCCCTAGCCTGGGAACCTCCATAGGCTGCGGGAGCGGCCCCAGAAATGGCAAAAAGACAAAAAAAAAAAAAGAAAAAGAAAGAAAGAAAGAAAAAGAAAATCTCGGGCTGGTCTTGTTTAGTCTGTACCCAGCCGATGCCCACAGCTGGGTTTCCCATCTGGACGGCGACAAGGTCTGGATTTTGAAGATTCAGTCTGTGTTCTAAACTCCTTTGCATGCATTGTCTTTTCAACAAGTCTCAACATTTAAAAAAAAATATTTTTTAAGGTACTGGAGATTTCAGTCTAAGAGAAAACTTACTGCCTTCCAAACCCGAGGTGAGCCGGGAGCCCCCCCCGCCCCAGGTCGGCCACCCTCCTCCCACGGGCAGGGTATTTTTAGAGCATTTCAACTACTTTTCATTAAACCTTAGTTTTCTCCCTCCCCCCAGCCACCCAGTACCTGAGGTGTAGAAATGAATTTATAACAGGAAGCCTTTGATTTCAGAGCCTTTATGCTTTTGAAGTCTTCCCAAGCAGGGCTGTAACAGCACAGGCCCGGCTGAAAGGAATGTCACATGCTCCACGCGGGGGCTGGCACCGTGCTTTCCGTGAGGTGGGGGGGCACGTCCCTTTGCCCGGAGCCAGGACACACCCGCCCAGCTGGGGAGGAAGTGGGGCTCTGGGGTGAAGGCACCTTCCCTGTGCCCCGACGCCCACGCAGGGGGAGGGGAAGCCTGGAGGGGTCCCTGGACGGTGACGTCCCCACGCTGCCGTGGGGCCTGTCTCTGCATCCCCTCTCCCATCACCAAATGCCACTGACCGTGAAATGCACACGGGTTAATCGCTGCCTCTGTTGCCGAGAAGGACCTCAGAGGAGGCCGTCTGATTCCAGAAATGCTAGAATGTGATCAGTATGGAGCCAAAACCGAGGGACTAAGGCACATGGAGGCTGGGTCCTCAGAGGGACCCGCAGGGCTGCCCGGCACATCCAGCCTCGCCCCTCAGCCCCACTGAGCAACGTGGCCGCCACACCTTCCCGTTGCAGTTTCAGTTCCAAACAGGAGGTCCAACCTGACCCCCAGGGCGCGGCCCGGGCACCTTCGTGTATCCGTGACACTGTGCGCCTGCACTGAGTCCTGTCTTACACGTGAGGAGCCTGATTGCGGGGCAGCTGGGAGCACGGGGTTGCTATGGCAACATCGAACGCTCTCGCCCCAGTGCTGCCAGGCCTCCCGGGCAGGCGCGCTTGTCTCAGTGTCCCTGAGCCTGGGTGGGAAAGAGGGGGCTTGCAGCTCCGTGAGCGCAGAGTCGAGTCGGGAGGGAGACGGTATCACGGCAAAACCTAAAATATTTTGCAGAAGAGGAACCAGCTTCCGAGAGGTTGTTCACGGCCACACAGTAAGCGGGGGCAGCTGGGACGCAGGTTCTGACCAGAGCTGACCTCAGTCGAGGTCAAGGGTCAGCAAACAATGGCCCACCTCCCGTTTGTGTAAACAGAGGTTTATGGGGACACAGCGGCGCTCATGCATTGTTACATTGTGTGGGGCTGCCTGGGGGCTACAGTGCCTGTGTGTCCACGCATGAGAGTCAGGTGCCAGACCGTGGCTGGAACAAAACCATGCGCCCAGACCTGGGGTCCCAGCTGCGGCAGGGTGGTCGTTTCCTGGTCCGGGTTAAAAGGGTAAAGGGGAGCCTTCCGCGGGTGTTCACGGTTTTCATACGCGGAGCTGGGACCTTGGGAGGCGGTTGGAGCGGCTGGGAGAACGCGCGCCCCGCGGGCTGCCAGTTTCCGGCGGAAGGTGCTGCGTTCTCCCCGCTCCGGGCCTTGGCCCGGGCAGGTGCCTCTGCGGACACCTCCTCCACCCCAGCCCTTGTCGCCTCCACAGCTGCTCGCCCCTTCCAGGTCTCAGCCGAAGCTCCTCCGCAAGCCTCCTGGCTCGTCCCGGAGCCGGGTGCCCCGTTTCTCTGCCGATCTGGAAGATAGCCGTCCCCCCCCCGGCCACGCCCTGTGCCTCTTTAGCGCCCTGTCCCTCTGGCCCCTTGTGTCTCCCAGAGACGGCTGCAGCCGCGTCCCCATCGCACACGTGGCTTCGACACCCTTCCCGTTAACCCGAGCATCTCCGTCCTCCCCCTCGAGCCCCAGCGGGTGTGGGTGACTGTTTTGGCCTTCGGAGGCCAGAGAAGGGACGCTGTATGATTTCCGAAGTTGGGGTCGTGCTCGGGCGGGCTGCTCCCCCCGGTGCTGGCTCTGGCAGCTTTCAGCAGCCGCGCCGGGAGGAAGCCCAAACGGTGCCGCGACGAGAGACCACGCGGGAGGACCCCGGCCGCACTCCCTCCCCCACCATTGGTCTGCGGCTGCGCTGTCAGCGGAGGCTTCTAGAGACCTTGACCACAGCAGCCGTGGGGGTTGCTCTCGGTTGAACTGTGTCCTCCAGAAAGATATGCTGCAGTCCTGCCCGCAGCCCGTCAGAACGCGACCTTCTTCAGAGACGGGGCCTTTACAGAAGGAGTCACGGTGGAGTGGAGTCATCGGGGTGGAATCGAATCCACTCCGCCCAGCGTCCCTGTAAGAAGATGAAAACTGGACGCAGAGACGCTGGGGCACAGCAGGCAAAGGGGAAGGCAGGCATCGAGGTGATGCTTCTGTCGGCCAAGCACTTTGCCGAAGGTCGCCGGCAAACGCCGGAAGGTAGGACAGAGGCCTGGACCAGATTCTCCAGAATCCTTGGCGGGAGCCCCCGTCACTGACCCCCAATCCCAGACCTCTGGCCTCCAGCCCAGAGGCAGTCTCCTTCTGTTGTTTGAGCACATGGTCCCTTGTTACGGCGGCCCCAGCAAACGGTCCAGGGAGTCCTAACACGGCTGTTGTCTTCACCTGTTGTCTTCACCTGTTTCAGCCAAAGCTGAGTGTGGGGCTGATGTGTTACACAGCGCGAGCCAGCTGGGCTCTGCCTGTGAACGTCGAATCTCCTCGAAGGCCGGAGTCCCTGGCAGTGTACATGCTTGTGAGCACACGGCTGGTGATGGGCAATGGGCTGCCATGGCCCCAGGGGAGTCCCTAGGCAGCCCCTCCCCCCCGCCAGATTCCAGCCCCTCCTCCAGAGAATAAAGAGGTGGGCTCTGCAAGCGGAGCTGGGGCTCCCAACTCAACGCCTGGGAACCAGACTGGAACCCCCTGGTGATGCATTTCCTGAGAGCCTGCCTGGGAAAACAGGAAGGTTCGTGCCTATGCGTTTTATGGGCACCCAGCTTGCGATTTCGGAGGACAGAGGCCCAGAGGCAAACAATGCCTGTGAGCTGTTAAAAAGCCGGCGGGAAGGCATATGCTTTTGCATTCAAGTGAGACACACAATTGCATGGATGAGCGATACCCCAGCTTCACTCCAGACCTTGTCCCACAGCGCAGGGCCCCGGGGAGCAGAGAGCCAGGGCGGAAGCACTGTGGACTCCTAGGAGACCTGGGGTCGTGACATTCAACCCCCTGCCTCCAGGCACGGAGGGGCCTGCCATCTCAAACGGAGGGATTCCTTTCTTATTTGTAATTTTTTTCAAAAGTAAAGTGTTAAGGTTGAGAGCAGATATTCAAGTTTTATTGAAAAGTCTCGGAGTTCCCGTCATGACTCAGTGGTTAATGAATCTGACTGGGAACCATGAGGACGCGGGTTCAATCCCTGCCCTTGCTCAGTGGGTTAAGGATCCGGTGTTGCCATGAGCTGTGTTGTAGGTCGAAGACGCGGCTCAGATCCTGAGTTGCAGTGGCTGTCTTGTAGGCCGGCAGCTGTAGCTCTGATTAGACCCCTAGCCTGGGAACTTCCATGTGCTGCAGGTGCAGACCTAGAAAAGACAGAAAAAAAAAAAAGAGAAGAAAAGAAAAAGAAAAGTCTCTGGAGTTCCTGTCGTGGCGCAGTGGTTAACGAATCCGACTAGGAACCATGAGGTTGCGGGTTCGGTCCCTGCCCTTGCTCAGTGGGTTAACGATCCGGCGTTGCCGTGTAGGTTGCAGACGTGGCTCGGATCCCGCGTGGCTGTGGCTCTGGCGTAGGCCGGTGGCTACAGCTCTGATTCAACCCCTAGCGTGGGAACCTCCATATGCCGCGGGAGCGGCCCAAGAAATAGCAACAACAACAAAAAAGATAAAAGACAAAAAAAAAAAAAAAAGAAAAGAAAAGTCTCGAGCCACACATAACACATGTTTGAATAATAGATTTAGCTGCCCTGTAAAGGGCGTCTTAAGGACAAGCTCCGGTGGGGCTGAGCTGGACTTCGAGCTCCCCAACCACAGAGCCGTGGTCCTGACTGCTGAGCGGTGCACGCTGGTCTGCAGCGTTGCTCCCGTGTGTGCAGCAGCGCCGAGGAAGGGCAGCCGGTGGGTCCCTGCTGGTCGGGAGGAGAGGGTTCAGCAAGCACGTGGGCCACCAGGGGCTGGGGGACCGTCCGCCCACTTGACTGCGTCGCTTTTATGGACTTTTTTCAGGGCCTTTAAGCCCCACGAAGAACCGTGCCCTGTGGTACACCGTAGCCCCTGCACTTAGCAACGCTGCGTGTCCTAACCGCGCTGCCTCGGGAAGCCAGCCTTTGATTTCAGCGTTTGTTTCCTTGCCTTCTCCTCCTCCGATGCCCTCCCGACTGGTTCAGGAACACACGCGGCTTTCTGGCGTCTCACTGCACAGCAAGCATGGCCTTGTTCTTTGATTTTCTGTGTTCGAGGCCGGGTCCCATTTCTTCATGTTGGTGATGGAGCCTCTTTGCTGCTGGATTTCTTAAGCGTTCTCCGTTTTCTCTGTTCTAAAGCTATTGGCCTGAACGTCTTCACACAAGACTTTTGTCTTTTCTCATTTTCTTACTTCCTTGGGATAAACTTCTGGAAGAGAGATTTTTTTGACTGCATCAAAGTGCATGGCTCTTTTCTGTCGTTCTCGACATCTGTTTTAAAACCGTTTCCCAAAAGACGGGGAGAATGGACGTGCCCACTGGCGACGTGGCAGGCTGCAGGTTCGCTGGGCAATGGCACTCCTGGCACAACTGTCGTCGGGACCCGTGGTGAATGTAACAGGTGTAAGACCCAAAGACTGTGCTGTCGGGACCCGTTTCTGTGCAGGGAAACCGTGTGTGTCTCAGGCAAGACACGGAACCCCGGGGTCGCCACCTGCTCCCTTAAACCGCCCCAACCCGATGCCGAGAGCCATTCTCTGACTGGTATTTATTTATTTATTTTTCTGTGCAAGAAATGCTTTTCTTCAGCTCAACAGAACAGGGAAGTCTGAAAAAAAACCCTACCTTCTGTAGAGGATGTGAGCTGGCCCTCGGCCAGCGGCTGGACTGCACCCTTGTAAATACCCTCCCTTTCCCGTCAGGGCCCGGAGATAAGCCGGCCGGGTTCTGCCTGGACGGCCAGTCCCCCGTCCATCTGCTGCAGAGGGAGGCCCCAGGCCAGCCGCAGGCCCAGGCCCCCGGGCCGCAGAGGGAGCTGCAGTGAGAGGATGTCTGCCTGTCACCAGGCCCGGCGTGGAGTGTTCTCTGAACGTTGCCCGAGGAGAATTTTTCCCATTTTCTTTCACTTTCCAAACCCCAGGCAGGGTGAGTTCTGGTGAAGTCCGGCCCTTCCCGTCCAGCCTCCCCCAGAGCCCCAGGCCCGGGCCTGCTGCGCAGCACCTGCCCACGTCTCAGGCTCTCTGGCTCCTTGTGTGCCGTCTCCTGGGTGACACCTGAGCAGACGCAGGGGCGTCCGGGCTCCCCGTCCCCAGGAGATGGGCATCCCTGGTGATGTCACAGTGGGTGCCCACTGCATCCCTCTGCTCTGCCCTCCACCTCCTGCCCGCTGCTGCGGTGGGTACCATTCCAGTGTGCAAGGGGCTGTAGGGATAGGCGCCGAAGGAGGGGATGGAGCTGGAAATAGGCTTCCCGAAAGGGGTGTGGGGCAGGATAGTGTGTGCAGGTGGGTGTGAGTCAGGGTGCGTGTGCACGTGTGTGCAATGTGTGTGTGTGTGCACGCGCCCCACCACAGCTCACAGGTTCCCACCTGGCTCTCCCTTCTCCCCAGCTGCTGCCTGACTCAGGGGCCACCACCCTCACCTGCCACCCCGGCCTCCGTGTCCCCCACAGGGCCTCTGTGCTCAGGCCGCTACTCTGATGCCACCTTATACCTTCCCCAAGCACCCCCGCTGCGTGCCCGGAGGGACCCCCCCCACCACGTTCACTTGCTCTGCGTCCTCTGACCGCCCAGCTGCCCTCACTCCCAGGTCAGGCCCTGCCGCCCCCTCCCTGGAGCCCCGCCCGGCCTCGGGGGGCACTCAAGACGCACATGCTGCCTGAGGAGTGACTTGTTTATTTTGTAATTAATTAATTATGCTTTTAACCTTAAATTCCACTGCACGTTGACTCGGGAGGCATTTGTCATTAAAAGCTCTCAGGACCAACTTTTCAACCCAACCACCGGGCCGGGGGGCCCGCGGGGGAGCCAGTCTCTCTTTTGAAGCCCTGACTCCAGCTGTTCCGAGTGCTCCGTGGCCTCAGTGGCTGATCTGGGCCTGGTTCTGCCTTCATGTGGGTGTTTCCAGAACAGCCTCAGCCCAGAGGCGGGGTGGTGGCGGGAGTGTTCTTGCCGTTTGGGGGAAAAAACCCCAGTGTGTTGCTGAATTCTCTGCCCAAGTGGAAAGCCCACTCTGAGAGGACGTTTCCCGGGGGAAAGTGAGCCGTTTTCAAAGGAGAGTGAGCTGCGGGGACTCGGGTGGGGTTTGCCGGGGGGGAGGTGATCTCTGGCGTCCTGGGCTTCGGGTGAGCCTCAGGTTTCCTAAGCTCAGCCTTCCTGTCGCTGAGACTGCAGCAGGCCCCACAGCCTGACTATCCCGGGGCTGGGATGCCAGGAGGGAGGCAGCACGTGGGGTCACTGGGCCCCGAAGCGTCTTAGCTCGAGGGGTTAGGCCTCTGGTGTCGCCTGCAACTCCTAGTGATGGCTGTGAGATCCTGACACTGGGTTTGAACAAAAGAGCCCCAGGGAGGTCCCTGCAAAGGAAGGAAAATCAAATTCAGACGAGACACCCTTGACATTCAAAGTGACTCAACAGGGAGTGCCAAGGGACATGGCCATCCTTACCGAAGAGTCAGGCTACTCCAGCTGCTCCCTCCCCCCAGGCTGCTCTGGGACAGCAGCTCTGCTCTATCCACGCTGTCTGGCCAGCCCTGCCTCCTTCCTCCTGTGTCCAGGAGGAAAAGTCTCTAGAGGTCTCCACGCAGCAATGTCCAGCCTGCTCCTCTACCAAACTAATGCGGGCCTTCCTCCTGTCTGCAGGACCAGTGACCGTCCCTCATGTGCACAGTCAGCAACCTGTGCTGCTACCCTTCTGGTGCTAGGAGGGCATCAGGAGAGGGCACAGCTGGCCCTGGCTATCCCCCTCAATGTCTGGTGCTCCCCAAGCTCTGAAAAGCCCAACTTCTGGGAGCGTCTCTAGGGCTTCTCAAAGGGGGCCATGTCCAGATTTGGCAACGTCTGGAGGTAGCATACTTGCTTAACGATATTCAACCAGGACAGGTAAGGGCGGCTGTGTGAAAGGCAGTTGTAGTGACGTCGCTGCAAGAAAATGTCCAACGTGATGCTCTGGGCGCTGCCAGAGATCTGGCTCTGAGTCTTCTCGTCGTGCTCTTCCCCCCCCCCTCGCCAAGCCAGAGGGCATAGGATGGTATTGAAATCCGCAGCCCCCACGCCGTAAGAACAAAGCCGTTACTCAGAGGATCACAGCTGTTGGATACTGAGAAACGCCTTCCTTCTGTGACCAGCTCGTAGCGATTCTTTCATCGACGGTGTTGAAGGCTGTCCAGCACGTGTTCTGCATCTATTGACGTGACCACGTGGGTGCCCTTCATTCTGCTAACACAGTGCACTGTGTGAACTGACTGGCACATGTCAAACCATCCTTGCAGCCACTTCACCATGGCTGATGATCTTTCTAATGTGCTGCTGAATCGAGTTTGATATTTTGCTGAGGATTTTTTCGTCTGTGTTCATCTGGGATGTTGGCTCGTAATTTTCTTTTCCTGTAGTGTCCTCCTCTGGCTTTGGTATCAGGGTGGTGTTGGCCTCATAAGATGAGTTTGGAAGTCGTTGCACTTCTTCAGGAAGGTCCCTCAACATAAGAAAGGCTGTATGTGAAAAGCCTGCAGTTAACATCCTACTCGGTGAAAACCTGAAAGCATTTCCTCTAAGATCGGGAAGGAGGCAGGGATGCCCATTCTTGCCATTTCTACTCGTTGTGGTACTGGAAGCCGTAGCCAGAGCAGTCAGGCAAGACAGAGAAATACAAGGCATCTAAACAGGAAAGAAAGAATCTGTATGTAGACGACATGACCTCGTATGTGGAAAACTCTACAGGCTCCATACACACAAAAACCCAATACGACAAACTCAGTACAGCTGTGGCAAGCAGGTTAGCAAAATCAACATTTAAATGTAATTGTAATGTATACATGTAAGGATAACCTGACCCCCTTGCTGTACAGTGGGAAAATAATAATAAAAAATAAAAAATAAAAAAAAATAAAAATCAGTTGCGTTTCTGTATACCAGCAATGAACTATCCAAAAAGGAAATTAAGAAAACAATCTTATTCACTTATTTTCTAGCATCGAAATAGAATAAAATGCTTAGGAATAAACCTGGCCAAGAAGGGAAAAATACTTATACGCTGAAAATGGTAAAGCATGAATGAGAGAAATTAAAGATGACGCAAATGAGCGCGAGATAGCTCGTGTGTGCGGGCTAAACGAGTTCACGTTGCTCGCGCGCTCGTGCCCCAAGCGACCCAGAGGTTCGGTGTGATCCCTTCCCAATTCTGAAGACATTTGTCACAGAAATAGAAAAAGATCCTACAACTCTCATGGAACCACAACAGGCCCTGAATAGACAGAGCAGTCTTGAGCAAGAGCAAAGCTGGAGGCACCATGCTTTCCATTTCAAATCTATCACAAAGCCGTAGTCATCAAAACAGTAGGTACTGGCATCAAAACAGACACATCGACCAATGGAGCAGAACAGAGAGCCCAGAACTCTCTCCACTCACAGTCAGGTGAGCTGTGACAAAAGTGCCAAGAACACACGGTGAGGAAACGGGAGTCTCTTCAGTAAATGGTGTTGGGAGAACGGGCCGGCCACGCGCAAAAGAGTCAAACGGGACTCACGCCATATACACAAACTCAAAATGGATTAAAGACGTAAACGTAAGATCGGAAACTGTAAAACTACTAGAAGAAAACAGGGAAAGAGCTTCTTGACACTGGTATGGGCAATGATTTTTTTTTTTATATGGCCCCAGGAACACTGGCAACAAAAGCAAAAATAGATTAATGTTATTGATTAAACGAAATCCTTCTTCGCAGTAAGGGAGAGAGTCAACAGAGTGAAAAGGCGGTCTGTGGAGTGGGAAAAATTTGCTAGCCTATATCTGATAAGGGTTAATATCTAAAATATATAGGGAACCCAAACAACTCAATTGCAAGAAAGCAAATTAACACAATTAAAAACTAGGCAGGGGGCTCGAATAGACAGTTCTCGGTGAAAGACATCTGTCACACAGAGAGAGGTAACTGGAAAGCTGCTGAACACCACAAAGAGGCAGGGACATGCAGATCAGACCTGCAGTGGGATGTCACCTCACACCTGCTGAAATGACTGTTCTCAAAAAGATAAAAGATAGCAGGTGTCGGTGAGGATGTGTAAAAAAGAAAACTCTTGTGCACTGTTGGTGGGAGTGTGAATTTCTACAGCCATTGCGAAGACAGTACAGAGGTTCCTCAGAAACCTAAAAATAGAGCTACCGTGTGATCCAGCAATCCCGTTTCTGGATACTTCCCGGGAGGAATTGAAATCAGGGTCTCCAAGAAATACCTGCACGTCCAGGTTCACTGCAGCAGTTTCACGTCAGCCAAGATGTGGAAACACCCCAAGCGTCCACTGATGGGTGACGAGATGAAGAAAACGTGGGAGCTTTATAATGCAATATCATTCACCCTTAAACAACGGGGCAATCCTGCCGTTTGTGAAACATGGACGGACCTAGAGGGACATTGTGTTAAGTGAAATAATTCAGACACAGAAAGACATATCACGTGATCTTGCTCATATGTGGAATCTAAAAAAGTCAGGCTCAAAGAGCACAGAATGGTGGTTGCCAGGGCCTGGGGAGGGAGCGTGTGGTTCAGCAGGTGCAGTCCCAGTGGTCCAAGGGCAGCAAGTTCTAGAGGTGCTGCTGTGCCACAGGCTGCCTGTGGCTAACGGTCTCTATTGGGCACTCAAGAATTTGATAAGAGAGTAGCTCTCACGTCTTCTTACTGCAATTAAAAATTTTTTTCCTCCCATGGAATTTTCTTAGGATGATAAAAGACTGCAATTTGAAATGTCAACAGTAGGGGTGTGTTTAAGGAAATTAAGTTAAAGCAACCCGTCAGATTATTGTGAGGCCTTTAAACCATGATTACTAAGATTTAAATGATGCTGACACAAAAACGTAAAGAAAGATCCGTGAGATTATGGATATCAGGGTAACAGCCTAAAGCACTGTAAGATAAAAGTCCCATTTTGCACTTTTTCAAAGCCGTCTTGGCTGCGTGTGGAAGTTTACTCTTCCACGTGCATTTCAGGAAACACGCTTGTCAAGTTCTTCCAGAGATGCTACGGGAACCCTGGCGGCCGCCTCTAACGCAGCCCCCCCACCACGCACCCCCACGTGCAGGGGGCTCTCTTCCTTTGTTCAGGAAAGTTCACATCTTAGTAAAGTTTCCCATTCCTCCGTGAAAGTTCTGCACGTTCTTTTAAAGGCGATTCCCAGACGCGCTAATTCCCGAGGTGGCACCTCCTTCTGTAGTTGGTTTGCGTGTCTCCAGTTGCCCTTGGCTCCCCTCCGGGATGCCCGGGATCTGTGCAGACTCACTGGGCTGTGGGTCTCTGTGCATCCTTCCAGAATCATTTTATGCCTGCACAGAGGCAAAAAGATGTGTGCTGCCCCTGCCCCCACCCCGTGGGCAGCTCCCTGGAGCAGGTATCTCGGAAGCAGCCCCTGACCAGCAGTGCAGTGAGTCAGGGGATCAAACTCCAGCTCTCCGTCTTGCAGCTGGGCCACACCGAGGCACGTTCTCCAAGCCTTCTGGAGGTTCCCAGCAGCGCGGAGCTCCAGGGGCACCGGGGGCATCTTCTCTGTGGTGCCTTCCTTCCCTGCCTTATTTCTCTGCTCCCCTGCGGTGATTTCCTGGGACCATTTCTGAACGCACTGGTTTCATTCCTTGCCTCAGGGTCTGTTTTGGGGGGTATCTTGTGGATACCCTGCTGCACAGTGAGCAAGGGAGTGGGGGAAGCCTCTATGTCAGCCCTGCTCGATGTCCTGTTCCCCATGCTCAGCACAGGGCTTGACCCATACCGAATGCTTGAACAGGTGTGTGGTCGATGGCTGGGTGGATGGAGGGACGGATGGGGGGTGGATGGAGGGATGGAGGAGGGATGGATGGATGGAGGGAAGGAGGAGGGATGGCTGGAGGGAGGGATAGAGGAGGGATGGCTGGAGGGTGGGTGGATGGGAGGATGGATGGATGGAGGGATGGAGGAGGGATGGGTGGAGGGAGGGATGGCTGGAGGGTGGGTGGATGGGAGGATGGATGGCTGGAGGGTGGGTGGATGGGAGGATGGATGGATGGAGGGATGGAGGAGGGATGGGTGGAGGGAGGGATGGCTGGAGGGTGGGTGGATGGGAGGATGGATGGATGGAGGGTGGGTGGATGGGAGGATGGATGGCTGGAGGGTGGGATGGATGGGAGGATGGATGGATGGAGGGATGGAGGAGGGATGGGTGGAGGGAGGGATGGCTGGAGGGTGGGTGGATGGGAGGATGGATGGCTGGAGGGTGGGATGGATGGGAGGATGGATGGATGGAGGGAGGGATGGATGGGAGGATGGATGGCTGGAGGGTGGGTGGATGGGAGGATGGATGGATGGAGGGATGGAGGAGGGATGGGTGGAGGGAGGGATAGAGGAGGGATGGCTGGAGGGTGGGTGGATGGGAGGATGGATGGATGGAGGGATGGAGGAGGGATGGGTGGAGGGAGGGATGGCTGGAGGGTGGGTGGATGGGAGGATGGATGGATGGAGGGATGGAGGAGGGTGGGTGGATGGGAGGATGGATGGATGGAGGGAGGGATGGATGGGAGGATGGATGGATGGAGGGTGGGTGGATGGGAGGATGGATGGATGGAGGGAGGGATGGATGGGAGGATGGATGGCTGGAGGGTGGGTGGATGGAGGGATGGATGGAGGGAGGGATGGATGGGAGGATGGATGGATGGAGGGAGGGATGGATGGGAGGATGGATGGATGGAGGGAGGGATGGATGGGAGGATGGATGGATGGAGGGATGGAGGAGGGATGGGTGGAGGGAGGGATGGCTGGAGGGTGGGTGGATGGGAGGATGGATGGATGGAGGGAGGGATGGATGGGAGGATGGATGGATGGAGGGATGGAGGAGGGATGGGTGGAGGGAGGGATGGCTGGAGGGTGGGTGGATGGGAGGATGGATGGATGGAGGGAGGGATGGAAGGATAGATGCCATGGAAGAGGTGGCAAGAACCTAGGTCCCCTCAGGTTGTGTTCAGTCAGGAGTCAGCAGTATGTTTTGGCAAAGTGTTTTGCATCCCCCAACCCTTGCTCCGCCGACATTCCACATCCTTCTCAGAAAAGGTTTCTCTGCCTCCTCCAGAGATAGTTGCTCTTGCCCCGCCCTTCCCAGGAATCAGCACACCCAGGCCTTCAGCCTCCTGAGGACTGTGTGGTGGGAAATGAGCAAAACAGAAAACCACAGCGCCAAGCTGGGGTGTGTATCACGGGCTTTCAGTTTGGCTCAGAGAAAAGCTGCCTCTGGTGACTCAGACCAAAGTGCCTGATGGAGGCACCGTCCATGGCTTCCAGGCGGGGGCCAGGGAGGGGTCTGCCTGGGCACTGCAGGAAGGGCTCCCCCATCTGCCCGCTGCCTGCCAGCTCGGACCCGAACCTCTGTCCCAGGAGGCTGTGCTGCAGGCACCCACAGCGTGAGCCCAGGCTGCACCGGCAGAGCTTCCCGGGCAGGGCAGGTTTACCTTATCTGGCTGATATTAGATCTTTTCCTGAAAGCTTAATGACAGGGGTGAGAATCAGTGTATGGCCATAGGTATTTGAAGCTGGGAAGCAAGGTAAGAACTTTAGGGGGACAAAGAGTCTGGGCAGGGACGGGGGTGGGGTAGTAAATTCTGATAGCCTGGCAACTGGCCGGAGTGAATTCAAACAACGACGAGAAAAGCTAAATTGGGGGTGTTTACCGTATGCTGGCGACACGGCGCACGTCATCTGACGGCTCTGTTAGAATCCGCTCAGCCCTTTGCTGCTCAGGTTCCATGACTTGCCCTCTTTTATAAATGAGGACCGGAGGCACAGAGAGGTTTAGTCCTTTGCCCCACAGCACACAGCTTGTTAGGAGAGGAACAGGTTCCAAATCTCTGCGCCCTTTGCGGCAACACTCTGGCTTCTCTGTCCGGTGTCCTTTAGATTCAGCACCGTATTGTAGGCTGTGCCTGATTTCTCTCTGGTTGTTGCCTTCACTAAAAGGGCCGTTTACTTTGTCCTCCTCCCAGAAGAGACAGCCAGTGCCTGTGGAGACACTTGTCCCTCTGCAGTGCCTCCGAAAGGGCACAGGAAATTGGCAGGTTGGAGGACAAGCCGTCAGCCCTCCAGGGAACTGAGTCACACATCAAGGGGGTCACCGGCCCCCTCTGAACTGCAGTCTCGTCCTCTGTGCAGTGGAGGTGGGCATACTTGATCTTGGCAGGAGTTCTTTTTAGCACTAAAATTCCAGCGCTCACACGCTCCCTCCGCGTTGGCTAAATGTGGGAGCTTCCAAATGCTGCAAGCTCTCGGCACTCTGTTTCCGCAGCTGTCCAGTTTTACACTCCTTATCCTTGGTGAAGATTCGGTGGGATGGGGCTTAGAAATGTCCTTCCTGCAACGTCTGCGGGTCCTACTGGTGCAGAACGTCTTGCTGCTTCAGCGCCCGGCTGCGTGTTCAGAGGCGTAGCACCGTGAGCTTTATTTCTTGCTGGCACAGCAGCCCAACGCCCACGTGCCTGGTCGAGGGTCTTTCCTGGGAAGCTTCCCTCTTTTCACCCTCTGGGTCCACCTTCTCCAGGCCCTGGGGGGCCTCTCCCTTCAGCAGGTGGATGACGTAGAAGGAGGGGGGGGAGCGCAGAGTCGCATTTTACGGGTCAGTCCGGAGTGGTGGGTGGGCGTCGTGGTCGTCACGTGCCACCACCCCCGGCTGCAAGGGAGGCCAGCAAGTGGGTCCCTCCGCCTCTGCTGCCGAAACGGAGTCTCCATGAGCCCCAAGAGCCGTGTGGATCACTTCATGGAAGAAGAGAGACCCTCGGGCTCCGCAGGACTGAGAAAGGCTCAGGCTAATCAGCATTTGGCTGTGCGGGCAGGTGTGCGCAGGAGCGTCCCCGGAAGAGGAAACCCGAGACGGGGCGTCTACACTGCTGCCCTCAGGAGGCTTCACCCCAGGGAGCAGAAGCAAGGGCGGGGGAGCCAGCAGAAAGGTCCAGTGGGGAACACCCCGTGTTTGGCCTCAAGAGCAAGGGACCTTCTTCCTAAAGCTGCTTCTCAGGACAGGCCACCCAAGGAGGAGCAAGGAGGTGATCTATCCACTGGCTCCTGCCACTGGCTGGCCGGTCATTCGCCCCATGAGGCGTGAACCCTTGGGCCGCACAGACGGCTATCTACAGCATCTATGCCCGGAGGCCGCAGAAGGGCCCCAGAGCAGGAGGCCGAGGGCGCCCAGTGTGGCCACCCAGCTCAGCGCCTGCGGAATTCGGTTGGAACCCGTGAAACTGGGTTGGTACCTGGCCGGGTGTCATGTTTGCCAAGCTGACGGAAACCCGGGTTGGAAGACACCAAACCCCGGAGACACGCTGGCGCCCGGCACCCGCTGAGCCCGCAACATCCCCGCCTGGAGCTGAGCGTGACTCCGCCTTGCACTGTGTCTGACCTCTGGAGAGCTGGAGTGTTTGCTGGAAAAAAAAGCCCATGCGCACATGATTCTCCGAGGCCGAGGCCCTGTCATCCTTCACCGAAATGAGCCCTTCAGCAAATGTAAATAGCTCCCCGCGCCCCGGGGGCCCGTCCTAACGAGGCCTCGGCCGGCTCCTCCTAATCCCCGGATCGCTGAAGCTCTCGGGCTTCACCGGGTGATTTGTAAGGCGGCCTGCCTCGCTGCCAGCTCTGCGGCGACTTGCCTGCCGGTGCTCCTGGTGTTTCCCACAAAGTGCGGGCCGGACTCCCTGAGTGCAGATGGAGGCTGGCACTCCGTCTCCGAGCATTGCCGGGAAGATGGGCCGTGACGGAGCACCGACCTGCCCAGGTGGGGGCCCGAAGCCTGCATACGAGACCCGGGAAGGAAGGCACCTCGCCTGTGGTTGCGGAGGTGGTCGTGGGGGCGGGCGCGGTGCCCTGGGGCTTAGGCTGCAGCTCACCTCCTGAGCGGTCTTGCCCGACAGCCCGCTTCCTCACTGCCTGCAGCGGCTTCCAGAGCCAGGGCTCACGGGGTCGGCGTGGTGGGCCCGCTCCCCCCCTCCCATCCCTTGCCCGTGACTGTCCCCTCCCAGCCACATGGTTCCATGCTGGCCCGATGTGGTGCCCACGGGGAAGTGCTCCCTGGATTGTGCCGGTGTCACCATACCTGGGCTCCTCGCTTCCTCCCCTGCGCCCCTCACCCCCACCCCCGGCAGTCGGGTATGGGAGGGAGTGCTGCGTGCCATGTCCAGCCTGGCCCCGGAAACTTCTGCCATCTTCCCTCTCCACGGACTGGACGCTGGGATCCATGGGAGACTCCGAGCCCCTAAGAAGTGGGTCCTGGGTTCAGGAGTGACCACGTGGAGCTGCCACCCACCCCACGTCCTGCAGTGGACTGCGATGAGCCAGGGCTCTGTGCTGGGTTAAGTTCCTGGAATCTGGGGCTATTTGTCGCAGGGGTTAGCCTGCGCCGACTCACACAGGCTCAGGAAGGGAGTCCAGCCTCCTTGAGTCTGTTCTCCATCGTGCAGACAGGGACAACATAGGCTTGTCGCTCAGCCGCCCGGATGGCCGCGAGCTCAGACGACGGAGCCGTCACTCTGGCCTGGAGTCACACGGGTGCCTGGGCTGCAGCCCATCGACACGTCTCTGAGGCTGCCTGAGGGGGCGCGGTCAAGGTTGGACAAGGTCGAGTGGCTAAAGCATCTGGAGAGCGCCCAGCAGCCCGCAGCAGGCACCCCGCCTGGTGTTTGCTCATCGCCCACTCATGTCAGTTCCTCTGCCCCACTCTGGCCCCGCACGTCGGCACACCCGGGCTCCCTCGTCTTGCTCCACTCGCCGTCGGTTCAGCCCTGGGAGGCGGCAGGTACTTCTTCCCGGTCGTCTGCTGCATCGCCGCAGCGCCCCGTCCCTCCACCCAAGCCCCTGGACTCCGCCAAGCTCTGAACCCCCTTCCTCCCCGCGCCCTCTCGGATCTTCGGATCTGCGAATGTCCGCGGCTTCCTGGAGTTGCTGGTTCCACGTGCTCACACCCCCGTGAACAGCCCTCCGCTACAGGAGTCTTCCGAAGCCTGGCCCAGGGGGCGGTCTCCTTCCTTGGGGCACCCAGACCTTTGCCCCTGGTTGGCATCACTCGGGGTTCTTAGTCGGAGGGAGGATTAGCAAGCTCGCAGTCTTTCCAGGAGGCTGGGAGGTAGCAAGCTCGCAGTCTTTCCAGGAGGCTGGGAGGCGAGCAGATGAGAGCCTGGGAAATCGAAGCCTGGGTCCAGGACGGCGGCGCCACACCGAGCCCCACAGAACCTGGCCTCCAGACCGGAGTGGCAGGGTGCCCAGCCTCTCGGGGCTGAGCTGCTGTCACTTGCCCCCCACAGGGGAGCCCACACGGGGAGCCCTGGGATGTCAGCGCATCTCAGGGCAGTTTGGGCCCTGGCTGGACACCCCGCTGTCCTTCCTTCCCCCCTGCACGGTATGAACTGGCATCCTGTGCCCTCGCTTCCGGGTGACGTCAGCCCACACAAAGCACCAGCGAGCCATCAGCCGGGGGAGACGAGAGGAGGAGGCGCCCACGAGCCTAGCTCCGGCTCCGTCGTTTGTGTCCCTCTGGGGAGGCCTGTCTCCGTGGAGGCCTCTCTACCAGGAGTCCTGGTGACCCTTCCCCGGCCCCGGCCCCCAGCCCCCGGCCCCCGTCGCGCTTGTAGGTTCGTTTCGTCAGTCTCCCCCCGTTAAGTCCTTGGCAGGGCCTCCCTGGAGAGCGACGCCGAATCCTGCTGCTCCCAGACTGTTACAGAAGCTGCAGATAAAGAAGCTGACAGGCAGGCAGGCCCGTGGGCCATGGGCCGCATCTGAGGAAGGAGTCTCTCCCAGGCCCCCCAGCCCGGGGTCGGGGGGCGGCTGTGGTCCTCCGACACCCAAAGATGTTCGCCTCCTCGCCCCCAGGACCTGTGCACAGGACCTTGCTTAGAAGGCGGGGTAATCGGTTGCGATGGGCCCTGCTGGAGTAGTTTGGGCTCTAGCAGGACCGCGCTGTGTAAGACGCGCGCGGAGCAGGGCGCGGGCGTGTGAAGGCCAAGACGCAGGCTGGAGGCTGCAGAACGAGCCCGACGGGCAGAAGCAGAGTCCTCGAGCAGGAGCCAGTCCTGCCGACGCCGGGATGGGGGGCCCCTGGCCTCTGGAGCGGGGACACCCTCCCCAGAGACGCAGATGCCCGCTGACCCTGTGTGACCACCATGGGCCCTCACTGCCCCGCACCATGCGACACAGCGTTTGACCTCTGGAGGCAGGTCTGACGGACCTCGGGCTGGTCCCCAGCCTCCTCTCGTGGAAAGCCAGGCCGCCGAGCACGCTCCCTGTTGAGGCGGCTGTGGGGATCCCAAGCCGTCCTCTGGGAGCAGTGAGGGCAGCGCCGGCCCTGCAGAGAGCGCTCGGTCACCCCCGGGAGAGCCCAGCCCAGGCCCTGCCCCGGGATGATGGAGGCCTCGGAGGCCGTGCCGGCCCTGAGGCCTGAAGTGAGCGCGGGATGACGGCTGGAATCTGCTCAGAAACCAGCTCCAGCAGGAGAGGAGAGGCGCGCGGAGGGAGCCTGGTCCCCAGGCTCTGGCTGTGTGACCTCCGAGTGGTCACTAACCTTTCCTGGACGCCACCCGGGGTGGCTAGGGACACACTGGCCTGAAGCAGGAGGCTGCCCAGTGGTCCACCAAGACCCTTCTGTGGCCGGAACTGCTCCCAGTGGCCACTCTCCGCCCCTTCCTTAGTGCCCTGCTGCTCACGTGGTCCTAGGGATAAAGACTCACCTCCTGGCCTCTCTCGCAGCTGTGTGCAGTCATGTGACTAGGTTCTGGCCAATGAGAAGTAAGAGGAAATGTCATGTGATACCTCTGGGACGTCTCCTTAAAAGGGAGGGGCATGAACTGTCCATCACGACCACAAGGAGCCCAAGTGGACGTGATGAGAGCATAAGGTGGAAGAACGAGCTTAGAGCAGAAAGAGGACATGAGGTAGAACCAGGGACTTCCGTTAACGATAAGGTATCAATATTGGCTCATTAATTCTAACAACGTCGCCATACTAATGTGAGATGTTAATGATAGAAACTGGGTGTGGGGGGTATGGGAACTCTGCTGTAGTCACAATTCCTCAAGAAATCTAAAATTGTTCAAAAAATAAAGTCTATTTTTTTTTTTTTTTTGAAAAGGAAGGTGTGAATTTCCTTCTCTCCTACTGTCCTGCTGTCAGAAACTTGGATGCAATGGCCGGAGCTCAGGCAGCCGTTTTGGACCGTAAGGAGGAGGGTCACACTGTAGGGAGGCTGACAGGCGTCTTGTCCCCTGTCAACTCTGGGGTGGCATGGAAGCACCACACCAGCCCTGGAATATCCGTTATGTCTTCTTTTATGCTGAAGGATAAAATATGGTGTGGCCATTATCCATGACTTATTTTTGTTTGTTTGTTTTGTCTTAGTGGAGCCTAATCCCAATGGAGACATTGTCTATCTCTTCAAGTGACATCAGACCTCAACAAAATTCCATTTGGGAAACTTTCCCATGTGATATGCTCTTAGAAAAGCAGTAGCAGTTCTTTCCCTGGGTTGTCCCGAAGTTCTCTGGTTAAGTGCGTAGTGGACTTGTAGGTCCACAAGGCAGATTGATTCATGGCTCCCGGGTGAATGGGATGAGACGGATATGTCCCGTTCCCACTCCTTTCAACACAGCCAGACCAACTCCATGGCATGTTGGTACTTTGCCCCTTTGCAGGAGTTAAGATTTATGTCCTGTTCATCAAGATAACGCAAAGGGCAGGGTTTGGTGTTACGTCGATACGTGAGGGTGATGTGGCTTCAGCAGCGCACAGTAGAATGAAAGACGTATCATCAGGATAATGTGATTTACTCTCATCCCGCTGTCCCGACATTTAAACAGATGTCAGATGAGTAGAGAACACGGCGGGAGGAGCACATTAGGGTAAATTATTGCATCTGAAAAGAGGGAGTATCGTAAAAACGTTAAAAGAGAAAGTAAGTATTTATGACTCGAGTTGCTGGTAATTTTATCTCCCATTTGCCTCCTCGGGCGAGGCGATTGGAATCTCTTCCACGGAAACGCTGCTGGTTCCACTGGGCTCGGGTGGGACGGACACGTGTCGCCCGTCCCCACCTGTGAGTTCTCCTCCTTGGAGAAGGCCGGGCAAGCGCCTTGGGGAGTCTTCTCTGGCATGAACGGGAAGAAGGGCCTGCAGGTCCTAGTGGTGGACTCGTGGCACCGTGTTTCAGAGGCATCATCTCCCTGGATCCCAGCCCCGCCTGGACCACTGCACGCATCTTACGGAGAAAGAGACCACGCCGTATTGCAGCCCAGGACTGAAGGCAGCGGGGTGGAGCCTGCGTTTCTCCAAGGCCAGTGTCACGCCGTCCGCTCACCCGGGGTGCGGTGTCCCAGGCCACCCCCGGACCTTTAGGCTCCGCACATCTGCAGGGCCACAGCTAGCACCTGCCCAGAGCAGTGCCTCGTGAGCAGAGGTCTGAGGCTTTACCAGCAGAAAGGTTGAGAATGCTGACTCTGGAGTTGGAGGCCACTGTGCACAATAGAGTGACACATGCTATCCCTGGGTGTGGTTTAACGCCACTGCGGGGGCCTCGAGGTGGAGTTTCTGTAGACGGGCCCGGATGTGGGCCCTGCCACGTACATCCCGGCTGTCGTCTTTTTTTTTTTTTTCTTTTCGCCTCTTTGCCTTTTCTGGGGCCACTCCCGCGGCATATGGAGGTTCCCAGGCTAGGGGTCTAATTGGAGCCGTAGCCACCAGCCTACACCAGAGCCACAGCAACGTGGGATCCGAGCCGCACCTGCAAGCTACACCACAGCTCACGGCAACACCAGATCCTTAACCCCCTGAGGGAGGCCAGGGACCGAACCCGCAACCTCCTGGTTCCTAGTCAGATTCGTTAACCACTGCACCACGTCGGGAACTCCCTGGCTGTCGTCTTTTCAGAACTTGTTTCTTCATCTGCAAAAAATCACCATCCGTGTCTGTTCCCCAGGTTGCTTCTTCCCCTCTCTCTGCACAGATGGCCTCATCCTGCCTGGAGATGCGCTGCCCATTGGATTTTCCCAGAGACATGCACCCAGTGGGGCCTGTGTTCCCCACACAGGGCCTGGAGTCCCCTGTCCTTGGAAGTGACCTCAGACTCTGACTGAGCGTTCCCAGGTCGTCATCAAGCCCTGGAGACACTGTAATCCGTTCGGTGGGGTGGTTGAGGGAACGGCAAGCCAGTGTGTCCTCAGTACCTGGGGACACATGTCTCAGGACTGCCCCGCCCCGTGTATGCTCCTGGACTCCTGGGCCTGTCTGTTAGACACTTAAACACACGGAGCCGCCCACACCCCATCGTCACTGCTGCAGGCTGCCTGTGTCCTCCCCAGATGCCTGTGTCGAAACCTCATCCCCAGGGGGCAACACCAGATCCAAGCAGCGTCTGTGACCTACACCACAGCTTCCAGCAACGCCAGATCCTTAACCCACTGAGTGAGGCCAGGGATCAAACCTGCCACCTCCTGGTTCCTACTCAGATTCGTCAACCACTGCGCCACGACGGGAACTCTAAACTTGTTAAAATTACTCTTACGCCTGCTCTTGTGGTCCTGCTCCGTGATCCCAGCTGTTACTTCGATGTCATAGCGTGTATTAGTGATAACGTCTGTCTCGTTAAGGTCTGTACGCCGTTGGCTGGACGTGATGCTAGTGGACACGCCCTCCACGTGCAGGATGGCGCGAACGTGACTCTTGATGGATACGTAGTTGGGTGACAACGTTGCCTTAGTTTCAGGTGTACGATGTGACTTTTACATGCCCTGGGAAGTGTTTAGAAACCGCGTACTCACTCTTTTGCAATATTCACTTGCTGGCGGTGGCCTGGGTCAGAATCTGCGCCGTCGCCAAGCGTACCTGTACTTGCATTAATTCAGCACAACAGCTTGATCACAGCCACACCCGCCCTCGTCTTCCAGATGGAGAAACGGGCACAGAGAGGTTAAGAAACCTGCCCAGGAGAGCCCGACCAGGAGCGGGAAGCCTGACAGGCTTTGGGGGTTTTGCTCTTAACATTTCCCGCAAAGTGCTGTGCAGTTGGAGGGGCCAAAAGAGAAGATTCCAGCGCATCCCCAACAGAACCTGTCTGAGGATGGTTGAATACCCTCTTTTAGTTTTTTGTTTGTTTGGTGGAACTTTAGAAGTTTTAATATGCCCTTAAAGAATAAACTCCTTGAATCATTGGGGAGACAGCCCCTAGAGGCGGAAGTGTGCACTCTGAGTTGGGGTGTGTGTGTGTGTGTTCATGTGTGTGCATGCCCGCCGGCTGGTGGTGTTCAGCTTAGCCCGTATGTTCCGCAGAGCTAGGACGGGTCCACACTGCCGCCGAGGCGCACGGGCTGTGGCCGAGAGGACTGGCGTGGCTTTTCTGGGAAGGTCGACGGGTGACCCTGGCCGGGCGTGCTTGCAGCGCCTGTGGTTATTGCCGTTTTCCTCAACGTTGCAGCAACATTCTCGCGGGGGAAGGAGCCTCCTTGCCTTAAAGGTGTGCTGAAAGCCGGCCTCTGCTCATGCGCCTCAGTTCTGCTGCCTAAAATAATACTCCAGGATGCTGGCAAGGGAATAGTACACTTCCTGCGAGTGTTCAATTCACATTCTCCCAAAAATAACACGGAGACTGTTAACACCTGCACTTTCCAACGTTTCCTCGCTAACAACAGGGAGATTAATGGGCTCCATTCCGGGCGGACCTCTCTGACCTCATCTGTGAAGTCGGGGCGCTCAGGAAACTGCTTGCTAATCCAAATCTTGATAATCCCAGCGTTCTGGCCGTCTCCCCCTCCCCTTTGCAGCCCGCCAATGCCCCCCTCTGAACTGAATTACAGCTTTCAGGGTTTTGATAAGATACTCAGCAGATTATTCCCCACAAAGAGCTTCTGACATGGTCTGTGTGGCTGTGTTGAGTGGGGAGATCAAGACTGATGCAGTTTCACAGAAGGACAAGTGGTCTGATCCACCCCAGAGAGCTGGTCCCTTAGCAGGAAGGGGGGAACGAGAGGAAGGAGGAAAACCGAGAGGATGGGACCTCCCGGGCGGCCCCCTCGTCCCGTGGCAGACGCTGCGAGGAAGGCAGGCTACGCACCTGCTGGCCACGGGGCCGTGTCTCTTGGGCCAAGGGACTTGAGTTCAGTCCACCCAGATCCACACTGGGGAAACCTTTCAAAGGGTGTTTGGAGGCCCATTTTACAGGTGGGGCAAACGAGGATACCCCGGAGAGACTGGATTTCAACCCACTTACATGCCGAGGCTTGCCTCTGGCTCTGATGTCCTGGCGAGGTGGACCAGGTCTTATTTCGCCATGCATGTCCATTGCAGAGCCCACCCCCAGCACACAGTAGGTGCTCTTTAAATGCATGTGGAAAGTCTCGTGGCCTGCAGTTGTCCTCCTCCTCTCCGCCGGCAAGATCTGTGGTCCCTGCGGGTTACCTGGGACCGAATGCTCACGTGGAGGCACCTTTGGCACCTTTCAGCTTGCGGCTGGCAGGATGTACCCGAGGAAAACGTTCCAGGGTTGGGAAGGGTCTGCGGAGGAAAGCAATCCTCCCGCCGTCGCCTGACCCCAGGTCCGGGGCGCCAGGGCTGCTCAGAGCCTCTCCACCTCCAGGCACACAAAGATGTGCGTTTCCTGGCTGCCCTCACGTGGCACGTGCTGCCCCAGGGCTTGCGAGCAGAGTTGACACGTGCTGTTTCCAGGCTGGAGTTCATTGTCAGCTCGAGTCCCCCCGCCGGGCTCTCTTCGTGGGACAGCTGCACATTTGGGATGGCGGAGGCTCCCTCCATCCCTGAGAAATATATGAGCCGAGAAGCCCTGTTGTGCCATGTGATCTTGTGTGTATGAACAATAAACCTCTGTTATTTAAGCCGCTTAGATTTTGGGGCTGTTTGTTATTGCAGCGCACGCGTGCCTCTACCGATGGCATACCCAGCCGCTCGGCAGGACACGCTCTCACCGTTTCCTTGGTGTCTCTCCAGATGTAATTGGAAGAGGTACCGGAAAGTGCGGAGCAGCACATGACACCTGCTGTTCTGTCGCTTGCTATTTCTTGCCCCCTTTCTTGGAGCTACTTCCATATCAGTATCTACACATCTGCCTTATTCTTTTTGAACAGCTGACTTATATTCTACTCAAAGTCTGAACCAGAATTTACTTAGTATTTGCTGGACACCGAGTTTGCACAGTTTCGCTGCGCCCGTGCCACGGTGTGTAACCTTGTGCGCAGTTACGGCTCAGGCCCGCACGCCGCCAGAGCCAGTGAGGCCTCAGTGCCTTCATTGATCAGGTGGGGGTGAGAGCAGGACCTACCTGAAGAGGGGGCTGTGTGTGGGTCAGCGGCATTAGCACCGCCGAGCGCTCGGGCGTGGAGCAAAGGCTTCAGGAATGACTGAACGAGTGGGTAAACACGTGTCAACAGCATTATTTTTATCATTGGCCTTTGGATAAATCAGATCTAAAGAGGCAAAACAGGGAGTTCCCTTCCTGGCGCAGCAGCAACGAATCCGACTGGAGCGCGTGAGGCTGCGGGTTCGATCCCTGGCCTCGCTCAGTGGGTCGGGGATCCAGTGTTCCCGTGAGCTGCGGGGTGGGTCACAGATGCGGCTCGGATCCGGCGTTGCTGTGGCTGTGGGGTAGGCCGGCGGCTGCAGCTCCGATTCCACCCCTCGCCTGGGAACCTCCGTATTGTGCGGGTGCGGCCCTGCAGCTAGATAAATAGATAACTTAGTAAATCCGTAGGCCAAAGAAAGGTCCGAAACAGAAGCCGATTCAGCGAAGCAAGGCACGGAGAACACTCGTGCCACGTTACTATTCGGATACGTGCGTTATCCTTAACTACACCTCTTACAGCAGGGCTCCTTTCTCCTCTTCCACGTGCTCATTCTCTCATCTCATCACCTTTATCTTCGGAGCATCTCCTGCGTGTTACCTGCGACCTGCTGACGGGAAATGACAGGCGCGTCAAACCCAAGGGCACGCCCTCGTCGTCCTGCTGGACCTGAAAGTCGAGGATGTAAATAACATGATTTGGTGTATCACCCAAGAGTTCCCTCAGCACGGCTGCCTTTCGCAGACGTGTGCAACAGCCACGAGAGGACATTTCATCACCTCGAAAAGAAATCCCTTAGCAAGCGACGTCTCTGGCCCCAGCCCAGTCAACCCCTCATCTCCTTTCTGTCTGTGGGTTTGTCTCTGCTAGACATTCCATACAGATCGAATCATAAATCGTCGTGCAGTGTGGCCTGTCGTGTCTGACTTGTTTCGCCCGGCGTGGCGTGTTCAGGACCCGCCTGCGTGGTAGCGCGCAGCCGCGGATCGTGTGGCTGGACCACAGTTTGTGTCTTCATTCACCTTTCGGGGGGCATTTGAGTTGCCTCCACTTTTTGGCTCCGGTGAGTGATGCTGCTGTGATCAATCGCATACAAGTGTTTGCGTGGGTGTGTGTTTAGTGCTCTTGGGTGTGTACTTAGGAGTGGACCTTAGGGAGACCTTGCATTTCATTGCGGGAGGAACCGCCAGGTGGCCTTGCACCGTTTTATGGTCCCCCCAGCAGGCGACGAGGCTTCCAGCGTCTCCACATCCTTTTGCCATCGCTTGTTGTCATCTGAGTTTTTAGAGTGGCTTCTCTTTCCTGCCCTGAATCCTGAGGGAGCCAGAATCTAATTCAGGACAGAGCCTCACACTTAGAAAGCCCGCTCCCCGAATAAGAATCCCACCTGTCATGTGCGTTCCTATGAGACACGACGGTTTACGAAGCATCTGTGGACACAGACACTCATGAGACCGTCCTAAGATCTCTGGGAGTCAGATGAAGGAGGTGTCATCGCTCCCATTTTATAGACGAGGAAACTGAGGCCCAGGCAGTTTCTGTGAGTGTCATGAGTCCACACAGCAGGTCCAGAAACCCAGGTTTTCCGACCCCGAGTGCGGGCTCGTCTGCATTACTCCACCAGGAGCCCTGTTTGAGGCATTTCATCCAGTCCGTTGGCCGGGTCAACCGGCTTCTCTGTAATTAACTCTTCCGAGGAAATAAGAACAGCCCGAGGCTGCCCTTTCAGACCCTGGCTTAATCAAACATTTTAAATTAGTTCTGAACAATTAGGTTGCGAAAGCAGAGTTGAGCTTTTGTAGTGATTTCCAGCAGCGCGGAGCGAGGTCGTGCCACTGAGCCTCTATTGTTTAGCATCTCGGGGCCCCAGCTCGTCACAGGAAGTCCACAGCAAGGTGAAGGCCGTGCTTGCCAAGCCTTTGAAAGCAGTTCCTTCTGCCAGAGAGTTCCTTACAGAAGCCACAGTCCACCCAGACTTCCCGGGGCACTTTCTAGAGAACAAAGAAAAAAACTTTTTTTTGGACCAGACGCAGGGCTGAGGTTGCTATTCCTCAGCAGAGGTGGTGACTCCAGTGATGCTTGGAAACAAACCGAGTAAGACTGGAACGTGATGCCCCCCCAGGAGTGTTGGTTAATAGAATCCGGCCCGTGGCTCAGATGCAGTCCGAGCGTCTGTCGAAAAATCCTGTGTTAGACGTGTGTGGCCTGGGAAGCGCCGACGACTCGGAGGAAGTGAACGCAGGCTGCCGTGTGGCAGGGGCTCTCAGCTGGGGCGCGGTGCCCAGGCCGTTTGGCAATCTCTAAAGACCTTTTCAGTTGTTAAAGCTTGGGCGTGGGGCAGCAGGGTACCACCAGCCATCCTGCGACGCTTCGGACAGCCCCGCACGACCACCAACCTATCCAGCCATCGTGCCAAGGTGGGAAGACCATATCCTATGCCCGTTGCCACTGTACGAAAGCGAGCCTGTGATCAGGACGGTGAACCCCCATAGGCTGTTGGATGAGGGAACAGCTAACAAGGGAAAATTTTAGGTTCTTCTGTAGTTTCACTCCCTGCAAACAAAAACCACGTATTACTTTGCAATCATTTAAAAAGTGAAATAAAATCACACAGTGACAATGACAAATGGGGGAGCCCCGGCGATGAGAAGCTGCTCGGCTCCCGTTTCTCAAGCTCAGTCTAGTTGGGTCACGACCAGCCCGTGGTTTGTGTCTGAGTCATGTAATCTCTCCGCGCCGTGGTGTCCTCTTCGAGGCCTGACTTCTCGTGTTTGCATCTCGCTTCTTCCCTCCATCACTTTTCTTCCCTCTTCAGACTCAGTTCAGCAACCATCGGTTATGCTGTGCCGTGCAGAAGGCGTGTGCCAGGAACCGAGGGCTCTGGGGGTGAAGGTGCTCCATGCCTGGGACCCCGATGTGAAGTGCAGACTCCTGGTGATGGGGCCGTGTGCGTGCAGGTTCATCCGGTGTAACAAGTGCACCGAGCCGGGGGTGGGGGTGTTGGTAATGAGAGGGCTTCGCCCAGGGAGAGGGGCTGCCCTGTGCACAGGGGAGCTGTGGGCAAGGGGCTCCGGTTCCCCACCTGCACTAAGTCTGACCACAGTTACTCACCCGGGGGGCTGTTGGTGAGGATTAACCAGCTAGTGTGGGGAAGGGTCTGCGCACAGTAGCCCCACAGCGAACGGTATCTTCGTCCCCTTGGGGCTGTCGTGCACTCTTCCGAGGTCGTTCTCACTTCTTTATGAGTTCGTTTCTGTGCTCATTTGCCATTCACTCACCAGATAGCAGTTTGAGTGCCTGCCGCATGCCAGGCACTGGTCTGGTTGCTGATAGGTCTGCCTTCCAGTCTTTTTTTTTTTTTTTTTTTTTCCATTTTAGGGCCACACCTGCAGCATATGGAGGTTCCCAGGCCAGGGGTCTAATCGGAACTGTAGCTGCCAGCCTACACCACAGCCACAGCCACAACAATGCCAGATCCAAGCCGCATCTGCGACCCACACCACAGCTCACAGCAGCACTGGATCCTTAACCCACTGAGCGAGGCCAGGGATCAAACCTGCAACCTCGTGGTTCCTAGTCAGATTCGTTTCCACTGTGCCACAGCGGGAACTCCTCTGTCTGATTTCTTATCTCTTACTGAGTGATGCATTGCCTCAAGCTTAGTGGCTTAAAACGACAAACATTTATTATCTCATCGTTTCTGAGGGTCTGGAACTCAGGAAGGGCTTAGCTGGATGTTTCAAGAGGATGCAGTTGGAATATAGTGGGGCTGCCGTCTCATCTGAAAGTTCGACCAGGGCTGGAGGAGCTGCTCTCTCCCGTGGCTGCTGGTGGGAGGCCTCAGCGCTTCCCCTCCAGGGCCTCTGCGTGGGGCGGCTCAGCATCCTATCAGAGCCGCTGGCTCCCCCAGAGGGAATGAACCAAGAGAGACCAAAATAGAAGCTGCAGTGTCTTAATGACCACGTCTCCGAAGTCACACCGGCACTTCCACTTATTCTCTTTGTTTGAAGTGAGTCACCAAGTCTGGCCTCGACTCAAGGGGGTAGGATTTGGTTTCCACCTCTTAAAACGCCAGTGATATTTGCCCACGTTGAGAGTGCAGTTTGATGAGGTTGACAGTGGCACGCCGTTCCGTAACCACCACCAGGGTCCAGACACGGGGTGCCCATCGCCCTGGGAGCTTCCCGGGCCCTCCCCGGCGGTCGGCAGCCCTCCTCCCTGGCCCTGCCCAACCGCCAGTGTGCTTTCTATCCCTGGTGATGAGGTTTCCTGCCCAAGAACTTAACCCGAGTGAACCCAGACAGCGTCCATTCTCCTGTGTCGGGCTTCTTTCATTCAGCAAAGTATTTCAAATTTTCATCTGTGTTGCCGGCACTGGTGATTTTTTAAAAAATTGCCGAGTAGCATTGCATTGTGTGGACGTACCACAGTTTGTTTATCCGTTTCCCTGGAGCGTCTCTCTTTTCATGACGGTTTTCTATGATTTCTCTGTCTGTCTCTGTCCCTGGGTCCGTTTATAGCAGGTGTTTTGCTCTTAAACCTTCTTGTTGTTTCACTTAACAGCAGTGCCAGGAAGCCTTCCCCCAGGGGCTGGTTTAGGGGGGACGGCACAGCCTGGACACATCTCTTCTGCCCAATCTCTACGTCTTGAGATGACAGGGACTGAAAAGAGACAGATTTTCTTCTCTCAGCTGATGGAGGGGCTGGAGGAGGTGGGAGCCGAGTGCTCCAGGGACCTGTTTATCTGCGGGATAAATAGGTACCTCACTGCCCAACAAAAATCCCCGGATATCGGGGCCTCTGGGGCTAATACAAGGAGTCTCATGACCAGCAGCGTCGTCCCTCCCAAGCCCCGCCAGCATCTCTGCGACCTGGGTTTGCAGGGGAGCTTTCAGCCGCTGTTGGGAGGGAGGGGCCGGCAGGGCTGCCAGATTTGGTCCTCGGGTCTCGGACTCGGGGCCCTGCCTCCTGAGCCCAAGAAGTGGATGCATTCGGCGTTTCTCTCATGGCCGGCTGCGGCGTTTGGTGGCCACGGGGTCCCTGAGAAAGACGCTGTGTGTGACACGCTTTCTTGAGACCTCAGACAGTGCCTGGGTCGGGAGTCGGCGGGGCGGCCGCGGTCGCGGCCAAGGCCCATCACAGGAGGAGCCGTCCCGAACCCAGCGCCTGCCCAGTCCTAGGTGCGGGCCGCTCCCTCCGGCTGAGGGCAGTTTCTGAGACGGCCACCCGCAGCAGCACCCCAGCCCCCGGAGGAAGGGATGCCTGGACGCTGGGGGCAACCGGGGCTGATGCTCACACAGCCCATAGCAGGCGCCACGCTGCCCGGCCTTTAGCTGACGTTTCACGGAACACGCTGCAAGGGCAGGTGTGAGACGGTGTGGCCGAAACCACGTGACCAAGAAGCATAAACTCCTCAGTGTCTGGCCCTTTGAGGACAAAGTTGCCGAGCCCTGATCTGTATCAGTTTCATGCATCAAGACCGGCATTAAGAAAACAAAACCAAAACACACACACACACACACAAAACAACAATGAAAAGAGGATAAAAATGACCCAAGTGCAAGGCTCCCGGAGAGGTTAGGTGTCGCTTCGTGAGCCTCTTGCCCTGCGTTCTGTCTCCTAGGTGGGGGGCGGGGGTCACCATCGCGCAAGCTTGGAGACCCTGCCAGGTGGCAGTACCTTCCTCCTCACCTCGTCCCTGCAGGGTGCCAGCGCCAGGTCCCTGCTCGCCGTTTCAGAAAGCAGGCTTTGAGCAAAGCGTGAAGGGGGCTGGCGTCGTGAATCCATTTGGCAAAATCCTAAACATCCGTCTTGAGCAAATCGAGCGCTGAAAGCTGCAAGGTCTCTGAACAGTGTGGTCGCGGGCCCTCTGCCAGGCCAAGCCCCCGGAGTCCTGCTGCACTGTTTCTGCTCCTAAGTAGTTTCTCCTCCGTCGGAGCAGGAACAGCGCAGCTGTGGCCGAGGGGTGTGGGTGGCCATTCTGACATCTGAGCAGGAGGCAGAGTCCCCTGCGGGGTGTGGCGAATAAAAGATATTTGGCTGAGCCCCGCTGGTGGCGGTAGAGGTGGGGGTTTGAGTCCATGGGGCTGGGCTGGTGTCTGAGATGTTGAATTTCTCACAAGCTCCCCGGGGAGGTGATGCTGCTGGCGGGATACCCTCTTTGAGAACCACTGCTTCAGCCCATACAACCCTAGAAGGTCCGAAATCGCGGCGTCCAGGGCGGCTCCTTCCTGATCTTGCCACGCCTCCCTCCCAACCCGAATTCTTAACTATTTAGTCTTTTTGGTTACTGGACTCCTCTTCTGCTTTTTAAATGGCTTTATTTTTAAAAGGAAACTCTCTCTCTGCTGTAAATAGAAATCCAGTATCATGGCCCCGAATACCAAGTAACTGTACGGATAAGAACTGAACAGGAAAATGGTGCTGCTGGGGTCAGGCTGGTTGCCACCTGCTCTCTGTCTGTTGGAAGGGGCGCAGGGGGCCTGTGATTGCTGCTGCTCAGAGAGTGACCGCGTGCCGGATGGGGGCTTTCTCCCAGGCTTAATCAGAAGAGTCGAAAGAAGCTTTCTCTTCCGGGAGGGAAACGTGTGAAGGTTGGTTTGATTGGCACTGCGATCGCGTGGCGCCTCACGTCGGCTGTGGGACCCACCACACTCTGGCCAGGGCTGACCTGGGATGCGGCCACTCTGCAGGCCCCTCCGGACCGCTGTCCCGTCCCTGGTGATCTTGGGGGTTTGTTTCTTTGCCTCTTGGCTCTCTGGCTGGCCTGCTGGAATGATTACTCTGTCGGGGAAGCAGACACCCCTGCCCGTTTGCAGCACAGGGCCTGACCCTGGAAAAGCCCTCACCAAAGTGAATTAAAGCATTTCCCATTTCACGGGGGTCGCGGTACGTCGCTGGGGGGCCAGCCCTCCCGCAGGCCTCCTGGTGTCCTCTGAGCAGGACCCCTGGAATCCTTGGGTTGCTCTGATTTCTCCTCCCGGCACGTGTTTCTGGATCCGACTGTCTTCCTGCTGGACTCCAAGCCCCTGTGCCCGTTGGGCCCTGGCGGGACAGAAAGGGCACCTTGAACTGGGTAACTGCAGAGAGGTTGATAAAGGGTCATGGAAACAAGCTGTGTCCCCAGGCTGGACCCAGGGAGCCTGCCCTCCCCAGCCGCGCCGGGGAGAGGAAATGGAGAGGGGGCCGTGGCGGGGGGCTGGCTAAGGGCGCCGAAGCCTTTGGGAGGGGGTGCAGCCCCCTGCTTGCCACCCTCCACTCCTGTCGCTGGCCAAACTCAGCTGGAAGCCACAGGCCCACATTGTCCCCTGGCTCCTTCAGAGGGCCCGGGGCAAGGTACCTGGGAAAGGGGATGCGCTGAGCAGAAGAAGGACGACTGACCCAGGCAGCAGACGGCCTGCTGCGGGTGCCCTGCCCGGAGCCCCTTCAGCAGCCCGTGCCCCCCCCTCCCCCTGCTGCCTGCCCAGCACTCTCAGCTGCCCCTCCTCTGCAGAAGTACCCTTGGCCCAGTGGGGGCCCCCTTGACCAGGGAGCTACAAGCCCACCTAGCCCGCAAGACCTGGACCAACCACTGACTCACGGTGGAACCAGCTCCAGGATGCAGCCCACACTGCAGAGACCACCTCTTCAGCCCCCTCCTCGTCTCCCTGCCCCCCACCCCCTGAAATCCCACCTCTTCAGCCCCCTCCTCGTCTCCCTGCCCCCCACCCCCTGAAATCCCTGGTGAGCCCACAGCTCACACCTCATGTGATGACGAGAAGGTGTTTTACGCATTCTGAGCCCCAGTGACTTACCTGGAAAAAAAGCAACATGGGTTTCAGAATGGCCGTGAGGGTCAGCAGGGCTAGGGTCTTAGCAGCAGATGTTACCCGGTGATTCTCCTGCGGATTTCTGGGCGGAGCCAGGATGTCCCCAGGTCAGCAGTGGCCCCCTTGGCTGGCGTGTAGCTAGTGATTCTCGAGTTCTTATTTCTGCTTATCTATATTTTCTAATTCTTTCCCACTTACTTTATTTGTGAAAACTTTCAACAAAAGAGCTGCTGTTTTAAAAAAGAGCTCACTAGAACCTGAAAATGAGAGTGATGCTAGGAGAGGGATGGGAAACTGGGTCTAATTGATAAAACAAGGAGTGAGTCCTTTATAAACCAGGTCTAATCGATAAAGCAAGGAATGACTCCTGGGCGTATTTCAGCAATTCCAGAACTTGAACAACCCTTTCTAGCACATTCTTTGTGACTTGCCACACAGGGAATCCCGCCTCATCGGTATGTCAGACACTGTGGCTGAGACGGTTGGATGGGCAGGAAAGAGCCCACAGGAGGAGAAGGCAGGCAGAGGAGAGGCAGGCTCGTCCAGATCCAAATAGGAACGAATAATGGGAATAACCGCAGCTGGAATTTTCTGAGCTTTGGCTTTAAGGCAGTCGTGGTTCTTAAATGCTTTGTGCGGGTCAACTGCTTTAACCCAAGAACGGTCCTCCGAAGAAGACCCTCTTGTCATCCCACTTCACAGAGTTGGAACTAAGACTCAGCAAAGGTAGGGAGCCAGGTGTCCGTGGCAGAGCCGTGGCTGGGACTCGGGCCACCTGGCCCCAGAGCCAGTGTCCCTTGCTGTCCTGCCAAACCAGACGGCCCAGGGGCAGACCCTGCTCCTGCTCTTGGGGAGCACGCCCAGCTCTCCACGGGGCCTTTAAAGTCTCTGGGTCCCACACTTGGACATAGGTGCATGTTTAATGAGCCCCGTACTGCATGGAACTGGCCTCAAGAATTCTTGGAAGTGTGTACAATCTTCTGTCTTCTTTCCAAGCTGTAAAAGTTCAGCTAATGGAAAGGGTGGACTCAAAGAATTAAAAACCTACAACCTCAGGGAAACTAACTAGCGCTGCTGCCTTGCCTTCCTGACAGAGGTTCCTGGAGTTTGTAACATGTCACCCTGGTGTCAAACAGCACACGTCAAAGCCCAGGGGCCTCAGCCAAGCTGAGCCGTCCGGGAATAAGGTCGAGGAAGAAGGAAACGATGGAAAAGTGAGAGTCGGGGCAGGGCGAGGGCAGAGCGTCCACCAGTCAGGATCAACGGGCAGGCATCAGAAGAGCTGATTGAGACCAACTAATGCCAGGGTCTGTGCTAAGCACTTGACAGAGCCGTTTTTTCCTGTAATCTGTCCACAGGCTGAGTTAGGTAAGAAGCAGCGTCCTCATGTCCCAAGGAACTGAGGGTGAGGAAACCGAGGCTCAGAGAAGCTGAGTAATTCACCTATGGTCACACAGCCAGTGCATCCGTCAGGATGGTTGAGGTTCTACTGCAATAATAATAAAAAAAAATCTCCAGGGCTTAACAAGGCAGGGGTTTGGTGATGCTCACGCCACAGGCTCAGCGTGAGGTGTTGAGACATTGAGGTCGCTCGGGGACCCCGGTGGACGCCGCCGCAGCTGTCTTGGACTCTGCCGGCATCTGTGACACTGGGGACAAGGAAGCTCTCAGGGGTCTCGGGACAGAAATTAAATAGTCTGGCCTGGAAGTGTGGCACTCACAACTTAGCAGCCAGGACTGGTTTCGTGGTCCTGGAAGCGCCCTCCGGCCGTGTGCTGAGAAGCTGAGAGCGAAGCGCCAGGGAGATCGGCCGGAGTTGTCACAGACAGTGACTACCACGTTAGTGACGGGGTGGCGTCCAAATCTGACCCCATGCCCGTTGACCCTCGGTCGCCATGCCTTCTGAAAGGGTGGGCTCCCCAAAGTCACCTTCAAGCATCTCCCCCGGGTCCCTGCCGTCCCTTCTGCCCTGAATGTACCAAGTCCTCCTGTGCTTCTCTAGGGGACACACCTGTCTCGGCCGCTGTGTGGGGGTAGAAGCCTCACCCCCACGGGCCTCCGCTCTGCCTGGAGCGCCCTCAGTTGCCTTTGTATCAAACCACTGAATGCGCAGCCAGCTTCCTCCCAAGATAAAAACAGAAGCCTCTCGAGGTGAGAAGGGCAGTCCCCAGGGGGCGGATTTCCAGTTCAGCCCATGGATCAGCCAGGTTGAGGCTCAGCGGCTGCAACAAAAGACCCCTCCAGACGGCGGCTCTGGGGACAGTGGCTCACACTGCGGAGGCCCGTTCCTCTCTCAGGCGTGGGCAGTCCAGGATGGCTAGACGGCCCTGCTCCATGAAGCCGCACGGGGACCCAGGCCCCTGCATTCCCCCTCCTGTTCTGTCGTCTCCTGGCGATGTTCTTGCCCGGATGACTGAAGCCAACCCCCAGCGCCACGTCGGTGCGGCAGCCAGGACAGGCGGCGGGGGTGCAGGCAGGGCATGGACTGCATCCCGCCCTGGCGGGGGTGCAGGCACGTGACCACACCCAGCCGCACGGGAGGCGGAGAAGCGGAGTCCCCAGCTTGGTGGCCACATGTCCCACGAAAGCTTTGGAAAGGGCTTTTGTTACTAAAGCGGGCGGGGGGCGGGGGCTGCCTCCCGATCACCTCCACCCAAGCCCCCGCTGACCTGCTCCGACTCTGACCCCCATCAGCCCGGGTTTCCATCCCGCTTACGGCCCCGTCCTCTGTGCTCCCCTCCGGCCGGGCCGGCTGTCACAAAACCCCGCAGACTGGGGGCCTTAAACAGCAGACCCGGCCTTCCCAGGGCGCCGGGGGCCGAAAGCCAAGATTGAGGCGCTGCCAGGTGGGCTCCTGGTGAGGAGTCTTCCCTGCCTGCAGCCCGCCGCCTTCTCTGCCCTCACCTGGTGGGGAGACGTGAACCCCTCCCCTCTGCTGATAAAGGTGCCAGTCCCCTCGTGAGGATGCCACCTGCCTGGCGTCCCCTCCCAGAGGCCCCACCCCCAGAGAGCATCCCGCAGGGTTTGGATGGCAACACCTGAGTTAATGGGGGCGGGAGACACGTCCGGCTGCAGCCCTGAGACGGTGTAAACGTCCTGATGGCCAACCCCACTGCCCACGGCCGTGCCAGGGCCCGGCACACGCAGGACGTGACTCTGTTGCTCCTTACAGATGACTTGCTGTTTGCATGATTGATTACATGGGCAAGGGAGAGGAATGGAAGCCAGCACCCCTGGGGGCCAAATTCCACCTTCTTGATGAATAAGCCTCCTTTCCCAGCCTAGCCCGGAGCTGATGTATAGGAATGCAAATTTGTTATAAGCCAATGACCATCCCTCGCCAGCTCCAAATATCTCGAGGGCTTCCCAACCCCTGCCTACGACCTGCCGCCAAATTAAACACATGCGTCCACTCGGGAAATGTGCCCCCAGACGTTCGCGGGCGCAAAAATAGAACAGCAACCAAGCCCGGCCTGCTCTCGCCGAGCAGCCTCTCCCAGGATGCCCAGGGCCGAGGGAAATGGGATCCACAGCCCAGCCTCCCACAAGCCCTGCAGACCTACTGTGCGGGATAAGTGGCTGCTCGGGAAGTTCCACCCCTCTGTGTAAATGTGACTTCACACTCCACTCGAAACGCCCCAGGAACTTGCCACGGAAAACGGGCGCTCAGACGGGCCTCCTCGGTGAACGGGTCCTTGTGCCTTTCCCCTGAGTCACCTTCCCTGCCTTTCCTGGAGCTCCTCCCATTGAGCTGAACACACACCCTTGCGGCTAAGTGTCTGATGTCACCGCAAATGCTGACTGTCCCCGCTGCTCCAGAGTCCTTTCCTATGTCTTTAAACCCTTCCTGCCGTCCCAGCCCAACTCAAATGCCACCTCCTCCTGGAAGCCCTCCAAGGCCTCCCCTTCAGCCCCATTTTCATCTCTTGAGATGTCTTGTCAGTGGCTCCCATGGTCCTCACTGTTCCACCCTGGCCAGACGATGGGCTGGTGACCAGTGACCAGTGCTCGCTGAACACTTGGAAGCAGGCACACTTACTAACTAACTTACTAACACTTACTACCTTACTAACTAACACTAACTACCTTACTAACACTAACTACCTGACTAACTAACACTTACTGATCTAACCTATCGTTGGACCGTGTCCAGCGAAGTTGCCCCGGGCGGTCCTGAGCTTCTGTCTGCGCCTCACAATCCCCCACCGCTAAGAGCACCTGTAGAGCTGGTACCTGGCCCGAGCGCGTGGTGGCTGTCAGCTCACAGCCACGCTGCTCGGCGGCCTCTCCTGCCCCGACCTGGGAGTGACCCGGCACACGGCAGAACGAGGAGGAGGGTGAGGAGGGGCTGTGTGGACCCGGGGGCCGGGCCTTGCGGGGCTTGCGGTCCAGGTGGTGGTCTTGGGATGTTGTTTGAGCGGCCCGGGCCGGGATGTGGGCCGGGGAGTGCCACGCTCAGAGCCGCGGTTTGGCGGGTGGGTGGGAGCGAGGCTGCCGTGAGGGAGGAGGTGGGGTGCAGTGCTGAATGCAGAGCGCCAGGCCCGCCCCCGCGAAGTCGCTGCTCCTCGCGCTGGAGCTCACTCCGCCGACACTGAGCAGACCCCCCTGGCCCATCTGCTTTGTGGACAGGAACAGAAGGCCCCGCATTCCGAGTGCCCGGGAGGAACGCGCCTGGCTACCAGCCAGGAGGCAATGCCAGGCTCCTTCTGGAGCCTTCCTGGAAGCAAAGTCTGTGCCATTCCTGGCTCACATAAGACAGAACCCTGACACTCGCTGGGCATATGTCCAGGAACTTGGGAATCTCTGAATTTGGGGATACCACCATTTCCAGGACAAGCGGGGTCTGGGGCAGGAGAGACCCGGCCGGCAGCCTGAATGAGGCTGTGTGACCTGGGTGAGCGGCTTAACCTCTCTGGGCTTCTTCGTCTTAGTTTGTCCTCAGAGCAGACCCTGCAGTGAAGTCTTGAGTGGGGAGTTCATTTGGGAGGTGGGTGCAGGAAGGATGACCAGGGAGTGGGGAGGTGACACCAGAAAGAAGCCGCCGAGGCAGGAATGTCATTAAGGCAGTTACAAACGCAGAGCTTAAACCCACCTAGAAAATTCTAAAAGACAGGAGAACAGGCCCTTCAGTGGCGTCCAGAGCAACAGGGCAGCCGACGTCTTCACGCCTTCTCTCGTTTCCAGTCATCAGTGTGAACCGTCTGTGCAGGAGGTGGGCTCCCCAGCCCTGCCCCCTGCCTTACGGAGTCAGAGCGACTCAGGGCCTTGACCCTGGTCACAGCAGGCAGGTGCTGCGTCCGGAGGTCAGGTCAAGGTGAGGGCTCAGCGTGGCTGGATCGCGCCCCGGGACGAGCGAGACGGTGTGAGAGGACGCAGAGCGAGATCACTGGGTGGTAGCTCGTGGGGCGTGTCAGGGGGGTGACCTTCTCTCGCCTGGAAGGCGGGAGGGGACAGGCAGGCGGTCCATTCCCCAGGGCTCCCCTGATGCGTCACTGGGGCTCGGCTGCAACTGCTCCTGAGGGCTGACCCTCTGCAGACTTGCCTCTCTGTGTTTTAAGCAACCCTGCCCCCTGTCCCTCTGAGGCGGGCTCTGCTCCGTCCTGTGATTCCCCACAGCCCCCCCCCCCCCCCCCCGCAAAGAGTCTCCTTTTATTAACCTCTCCTGGACGGTCTCTGGCCGGGCCCTGACCCCTAGCTGGCTGTTGTCACTGCGGTGCAATCCCAGCCCCTCACCCCGGCTTGGGGCAGCTCTGAAAGATCAGCCCAGCGCTGAGCTCCCGTGCGGGTGGCTGGGTCCTTTGCTGGGACTGTGTCACAGCTCAGTCCTCCTCTGCCCAGCTCTGCTTTCTCTTGCTCACTCTTGAGACCCGTGTCACAGGCTAACCCCCGTCTCGGAGCCTGCTCCCCGGTTTCCCAGCCCCGGCAGGAGCTGCAGGCAGCGTCCGAGGTGGCAGTGAGGTGGCCCGGGCTCAGTGGATGGGTGCCGTGGGGTCTTAGTAGTCGGTGGAGCTTCAGAGTCTGACTCTCCTGCCCTCTTCGTTAGCAGTGGTCAGCCACAGCAGGGTCCCCTAATAAATTCCTTTTCTCTTTTTATCAGCTGGAGATGGTTTCTGTTGCTTTCAACTCATAACTCTGACAGCTCGCTGCGGTCTGATAGCTGGATTCTCAAATGCTAGGGGATCTACGGCAGGATTTTCGCAGATGCCCATAAATGGGTTTGGAGAGTAGATGACCCGCCCCAGTAGGACGCAGGGTCTCACGCGTGTGCAGATGGCACGTGTCATTTCTGGAGGAGCCTCCAGTCAGAGTCCCAGAGGGCTTTTGCGTATCGCCACATGTCCACGCCACGCCCCCGTCCCTCCCCTGGCCTCGCAGGGCGCTCTGTGCCACTCAAGGAGGCCACGCCTGTGCAATGGACACACGGGTTCTTGCAAACTCAACAGCCTGTTGCAGGCGGGCTCCTAGGTTGTCGCTTGAGAGCCCAGGCTCCCTCCAGCTTGTGGCTCTACCCTCCCCGGGATGCTGGACTCCTCTGCCTCCAGCATGCAGGGAGGAAAGAGGGCACGGCCAGGGCCACAGGGGCCCCCCGTCCCTTCTTCCCGTGGTCCATTAACAAGGACTCTGCACCGAGTCACACGCTCCTACCCCCTTGCCCGGTGGGCTTGGGGGCACAGGTCCTGACTGCCCGGCAGTGGCTTTAACAGAGCCAGAGGAACATGCGCGTTGGTGGGTGACGAGCCGCCTGGGCCAGGCCCGGGGCGATAGTGACAGCGAGGGCCCCGTGGAGAGGGCCCCGGTTCCACACGGGGCCCCCCATGTGGGATCCTGTGTCGAGCTGCAGCTGCCGACGGAATCGATGAAGGAAGGAATGCGTGAAGAAAGCCACCGGACTCTGTCAAGTCCGGCGAGTATTTCCAGGTCGTTCTGGCTTTCTGGAGAGCATTCTCGGAATGGTTCTCCGGTTGAAAGGGAAAAAAGAATTGGCGAGACGAGCATGCCATTTTTCTCCGAGACACTGGAAGGAAGCGCTTGGCCTGGTGTCCAGGATGTCCGGAGCTGGGCGGATGGATGCCTCTCCCCAGCCAGGCTCCTTCCCCGAGGCCGTGTGTTTATTCGGAAGAGGTCTGTTCCCGCTGCAGAACAGGTGTTCCGCGTGCCGCCGGCGGCGGAACGCGCTCGCAGACCGGGCCCTGCACTGGCTCGGCTGCCTGGAAATTGATGGTCTTTCTTGTTTTTCTGGTGGGAACTGGGAGTTTCCCAGCAGAAGGTAACACAGCCTGTGGACTCTTATTTCCTGAGAAGCCCTGGATTTCCCCCCACATTAGTCACCGGAGAATGTATATTATTTTAGCTCTCGGACTCCAACTTGGGTTTAGATCACCGGAGGCGGAGTGGGAAATTGACGGCTTAGGAGGGGCAGCTCTCCTTTCCTCTTCTGGAGGCGATGTGGGGCTCCCTGAAGGCCCGGACGAGCCTCTTCCAGGTCCCGGCCCGGGCGACTTGCCGAGAGGGGTGGCCAAACCCTCCATCTCTTGCAGGCGGATGGGGTGATGTAGAGGGAGGGCCTCCAGACGGCCTGGCTTCAGAGGAGCTCACAAGGGGTGGCGGCTTATGGCAGGACCACCGACGCTGTGCCAGGCCCTGGTGATGCCCTGGGCTGGGGGTAGTAGGCCACCCAGCTGTGACGGGTAGGGGACACAGCCGTGTACAGGCTCAGAAGAAGTGACAGCACACTCTTCATAGAAGGGGGGGATCCCCCAGGGTGTGGGGAGTTTTCCAGATGGGAACAGGGCATCAGGGCCAGTGAGAGCAAAGGCCCGGAGGGCAGAAAGGGCAAGAGTCCTCATGGGGCTGGAACTGAGCCCCGGCCTCTCGCTCCCCAGCCGCCTGCCGAGCCCTCTGAGTCTGGCCAAGGGGCTGGCTGGCCTCGGAGGGAGGCCCCGGGCAGCCGCCCCTTGGGCGGTGGTGCAGGCTGGGACAAGGCAGTGAGCTCGTGCGTCTCCCCTTATCTGAGGGGCAAGGCCAGGAAGATTGGCGGGAGGCAGGAGGCAGCAGAGGGGCTGGGGGCCATCAGAAACGACCTCGCCGCTGCTGGATGTCCACCAGCTGTGGGAGCCAGGAGCGTGGCCCTGCCCGGGCTCTCGCTGCAGCTGGGCCCCTCCGCTCCTCTGAGCCCACTTCCCGTGGAGGAGCCCCGAGATGGCTGGGAAGAGATGGCCAGAGCTCCAGCTTTCTTGGCAGCCTGTGCAGGTGGAGCCCTGGAGACTACCCGAGATGGTTGGTAGCGGGCAGGCCGGTGAGGCTTGACAGGAGTTCATGAGGGCCCTGGAGCCAGAGTGCCCCGTTCAAATTCCACAGTCATCTCCTAACTGTGCGTCCTTGCGCCAGCTTCCCTGTTTGCAGTGGCGGGGGGCAGGGGGGCGCGCTGTTCGTAGCAGGGCGTCTCCCGGAGAGGGGTCCCTGGCTTACATGCGAGACGCAGAAATGCGGGGCACACGTGAGCCCTGGGTTTAAACCACGATGATCTGATGATTTGGGGCCCCTCTTTTGCCTCAGGAGCTTCTCCGTTCACAGCCTCTCTTCTCTGTTTACCTCTTTCTTGTCCACTGCTGTCTCCTCTCACCCCGAACCCAAGAGCCTGCCCTGCTTAAACTTCCTTCCTCGAGGAGCCAGGGACAGCACTGAGCGTTCCCGCCACCTGGTCGCACGGAGGAGAAGTCAGGAGGAGGGGCCTAGCTGGCTGTTGGTGCCGGATACACCTTCACGTCTGTCTTCTGAACTGCCACGCAGTTCTAAATGCCAAGATCGAAAGCCTCGTCCTCCAGGAAGTCCTCCCAGACTTCCTCAAGCAGCCAGGGGCTGCCTCCTCTTCTCCCCTGTAACGTGGGTGGGGAAGTGTTGACCCTTGAGGTTCTGGCCCATTCGGGCCCCTGCCTTCTCTTCTTGTGGTTGGGACACAGGTGGCTCTACAGCTGTTCTGCCTGGTTAAAACCTGGCCGAAGGAGGGGCCAGAGCTCCAGCTTTCTTGGCAGCCTGTGCAGGTGGAGCCCTGGAGACTGCGTTCAAACAGCTACTTACACATTAAGGGGAACATGTGGGTGAAAGACCACGGAAACGGCAATTGGAAGGGTTCCGCTCCGGGGCGTGGGTCTCCCGCCGCCTCCTGCCCGTTTTTCTGCACCGTAGCCCCGTGTCAGGCCAGTCCTTCCCCGAGAGCGGCTGCTTCCAATGCCAGCAGTGCTTTCACTCCTGTTTCCATGGCCATTTTCCTTGTCACTCTGTCCCTCTTCTCCCTAGAAAAGACTTCAGGTACGATTTATTCTTTGCTGAGCATGCGTGATCTGCAGCCTAACTGGTTCACACCCTGTAACCCTGATCTGTTCCCAGGTTGCTGGGGCTCTGTCTCTGTGTGAGCCAGCCTGCGGGAAGCCTCGTCTGGCAGAAGGTGACCCAGAGAAAGGAATTCTAACGCTTCTCTCAGAGGTCAGCCGACTGTTTCTGTAACGGGGCACAGAGGGGGTGTCTGGGGGTCTGTGTCACCGGGACTGAAGCCTGCCGTAGCAATGCTGAGGCAGCCAGAGACGACTCGTAAGCAAACGGGCGCGCGGGGCTCCCTCAGAGCCCTGTTCGCAGCGCAGGTGGGCCTCGGCCGCCCCCTGCTCTGTGTGGGCCCTTGGCAGTCCCTCACCTGGATGCCAGCCCATCCTCAGCTGCAGCCCGTGCCATGAAATATGTCTGTCCCGCCGGTGCCTGACTCTGGGCAGAGTTTCTCAGGGGCAAGACCCCACACCCCGCGCTCAGCCCCAGCCTGCAGGCTCGTCTTGCGCCGTCTTCCCGCCTTTCTCCCATTTCACAGGCACATAAACTGAGGCTCCAGCAGCCTGCCTCTTGTTCAGAGCCAGGCCATGCGTAAGCGAGGGGGCTGGAATCCAAGCCGGGGCTGCACCGTGGTGACCCCCGCCCCCATCCCAGCGCACCTCTGCCTGGGCGCCCGCCCCCTCCCCGTGGCCCCAACCCCTCTGTCCACCTCCACTTCCTGTGGCCACTCAGGGAATTTGCATCTGGGGCCAAAGCATGAGCGTCAGTGACTCCCGAGGCCCCCGTTCACTCTGGGACCCCCAATATTGTCGTGCACAGGATACCTTCCAGCCAGCAACAGCCGGGGCCGAGGAGTTCGGGCTGGGGGGAGGGGATAATGAGGGCCCGTGAGACCCAGTGGCAGGTGCTAGGTCCTCTGCAAAGTGGGATGAGCCGAGTCCTAACTGCCTTGTGGCTGTCTTTGCCGTGCACAAGCCCTGTGCGCAGAATGTCCTGGAAAGCCCCCTTCGCGGTGGCTCCATTGCCCTGTCCTAGGGGACAGGGCTGAGGCCCAGAGACACTGAGTCACCATCTCATGTTGCAGAGCCGAGTTCCAGGCCGCCACACGCACTGCCTTTGGTCACTCTGCTGGGCTGGATAGTGTCCCCCAAACTCACGTCCTACCCAGACGCAGGACCTTTGGAAATAGGATCATTGCTGATGTGATTAGGCAAGACGAGGTCACACCGCAGTCCCTGGGCCCTAATCCAGCATGACTGGTGTCCTTAGAAGAGAAGAGACACAGAGACAGACACACGGAGGGAAGGCAGCCAAGGGACCGGGCAGGCAGGGGCCAGAGTGATGGGTCCACAGGCCGAGGAATGCCAGGGGCCTCTGGCAGCCAGAGAAAGGGGCATGAGCAGGTCCTCCCTGGAGCCTCCAGCAGGAGCACGGCCCTGCCAGCGCCTTGACCGGGGACTTCCGGCCCCAGAGCTGTGACAGCATAAATTTCTCTTCAGCCCCGCGGTGTGTGGTGCTCGTGGTGGGACAACCCTAAGACAGAAATGCAGTAACTCAGCCCCACTGCACGGAACCCAGCCCGCCCAGCCTCTGGTCCGCGGGCAGCTCAGCTCCAGGGGAAACCTCAAAGGCCCCGGCGGAGGCCGCGGAGACAGGCAGGGCCCGGAGGGCGGCTCGAGGGCCGGTGGGAGTGGCTTCTTCCCCGGCGTTGGCAGGCTTCAGTTTCCCCAACACTCTGAGGCCTCGCTGCCACCCCAGCGCCGGGGCGCGTCGCCAGCCGGACAAGGCTCCTCCAAGGGCCCCAAAGGACCTGGCGAGGCGGGCGATGTGATCGAGCCCTCGGGCTGCTGCTGCTTCGTTGGGGCTGGAGTGGCGCAGGGCCGGAGCCCACGGTCGGGGTCGCCAGCCTCTCCTCCTGCGGGTCCCGTGGTTGATGAGGAGGAGGCTGAAAACGGGGGCAAAGAGAATGGGAAGAAAGACAGGAGTCGGGGAGACAGAGATGGGGGGAGAGAGGGCGAGGACGGAGGGAGAGGTTAGGACAGACGGACAGACACCAGACAAGGAGCAGATGTTGACAAGGCGACAGAGGAAGATGCAGAAAGAGAAAAGCCGAGAGAGGGCGAGCTTGGGAAAGGGGCAGAGAGAGATGGAGAGACAGACGGACAACACGCAGAGACAGGAGGGCGGGGAACGAGGGGAAGGGGCCGGGGTGTGGGGGAGATGCCGCGAGCCCGGAGCTGCCCTCCCAGGCGGGCCGAGCTCAGCCCCTTGCCCGCGCCTCCCCCAGGGCAGGCCCGGCCGAGAGAGCAGCGGACGCAGCCACCGGACAAAGGGCACGTCCGAGCCCCGGCCCCCAGAACTGCGTCTGCGCATTCCCGGCGGGGCGACGGGAGCTCCCCACCCGACAGCGGGGCTGGTTAATGTTCTCAAGTCCATGCGCCTCGGCCCTCGATTTTAATTAGGCGTTTGACTGGACGGGGACGAGGCCTTCACATTTCCCCACAGATCCGGCTGCCAGCTTTATCACGATCCCCCGCAGGACACTGCAGAGAGATGCCTTGAATGAAAGAGCACCCGGAGGAGGGTGTGTCCAATCACCCGGTCCCCCGGGTTTTACGGGATTGGAAAAAGTATCTCAGCTTGAGGGGCTCCTAGGGGGAGGAGTGGGCTTTACACTGAGCAGAATTTAACCCTTCAGAAGCTTTTCTGACACGTGGGGTCCCCAAGGGGGTGAGTTACTATATCAGTGCCGCCTTGGCTGCTTGTAAATATCAGGGAGACCACCTCAACCTGGCTGAGTTAAAAACAGAAATTGGCTCAGTCACCTGAGAAGTCCAGGGGCAGTTCAGCCTCAGGTCCAGCTGGATCCAGGCGCTGCGATTTGATCCGCAAGCTGTCCTTCACCTCTTCTCTCATCTCTGAGTCCATCTTGCTGCGAAGTGCTGGGGTCTTTCTCCTGTACCCGTCTTTAATGCACACGCTGGGGCTGTGACTGAGACACGGGGCAGGAGTTGCCAGGGTCACGCCACCGCTTTCTGTCTCTCCCTTGCCCCCTTTCCCCTCCCATCTGGACCTTCCAGAACCCGAGAACTGAGACTCCCGACTTTTCCCATCAGGGCTGTCTCTTCTGGTGGCCGGGCTGGCGTTGGGGACATCCCCCCGCCCCGCCAGGTGTGCAGTTGATGTGGTTATAAGAACTTTAGTAGTTCCTGTCTACTCATTCTGTCAACGGTGTCATTTCTAGGTAATTTTGATGGATTGATTTGTCTTCTCATTATGGATTGTATCTTCCTGATTCTTTGCATACTGGAAAATTTGGGATCGGATGCCAGATATTATGAATCTTACCTCGTTGGTTGCTGGATTTTGGGGGAGTTTTTTTGCTTTTTTTTTTAGGGCTGCACCGTGGCATAGGACGTTCCCAGGCTAGGGGTCTAATCAGAGCTGCAGCTGCCAGCCTATGCCACAGCTCACAGCAATACCAGATCCTTAGCTTGCTGAGCAAGGCCAGGGATCGAACCCGCAACCTCATGGTTCCTAGTCGGATTTGTTTCCACTGCACCATGATGGGAACGCCCAGATATTTTTGTATTTCTATAAATATGCATGAGCTTTGCTCTGGGGCACAGAGAAAGTACTTGGAAGCTTGGTCCATTCAATCCGTATATGGTCAGAAGTGACCAATTGCAATAATCATTTGAGCATCTGGGACGCACACAATCTGGGCTAAGATTTCTTTTGTAGAGAGAAGCTGGGCAATCGACTCATGCTTAGAGAAAGTTTTGTGTGTGGTTCTGAGCTTAGCTGTTTTCTGGTCAAGAAGCCAGCCTGTGATGGGTCTCTTTGGAGCGCTGGCCGAGCTGATGAAGTGGGGGTAACTTCTTTTTGGTCAACCAGTAAACCAAGTACCAGCATTTTCCCTCCCACCTGCCGCAGGTATGATGCGGTGGCCATTGTCCTGACCGCCTCCGAACCAACACCTGCTGCTGTCTTTGGGGGCATCCACGTGCAGGGCACACCCACAGTACAAGGCATGATGCCCTCCCTGGGAAGCAGATGGGAAGGGTGGCCTCAGCCACGGCTCGGATGCTGCCAGGGAGTGAGAGGTTGCTTTTGAACAGAGACAGGGCGTTCACATCTTCCCCCAGAATTGTGAGGCCCCTGTCACCCCGGGGGTGGCGGGGGGGGGGGTGGTGGGCAACAGTGCCGTGCAAAGCATTTGTCACACACCTAAAGCATTTCTTCACCCCAAAGCCTGCTTGAGTCTCCCAGGGGCCTTCCTTTCCTAAGCTGGCAACTTCTTTTCCCATCTGTGACTCATGATTTCATTCACTCCCCCACCCCCACCGCCCGCTGTCCTGAAGGCTGGCACTTTGCAGACAAGGAGGCAGCACAGGCTTGGGACCCACCGGCACGGGCAGAGGCGAGATGGGAGTGTGTCTGCCTCTGGGGCCCCCACTCTCCTCCATCTCCCACCCAGCCTCTTTTCAAAGTGAGTCATGGGGCAGCCGGCAGCCAGAGGGCCGGGAGAGGTGGAGGGAGCCTCGGCCCCAGCTGCGTGTTCATCAGATGCAATATTCTAAAAAATCACTTGGCAAAGGATGAGCAATAAATTAAGCTCCTCGGAGCACACACACTGCACTCAAAAGCATTGTCTGCAAGAACCAGAAGGGTCGTCTGTCTAAGCTGGGCTCCATCACGGGCCAGAAGGAGACTCCACCATTGCCCGCGGACCGGGCTCAGGACCCCAAAGGCACCCAGGGCCCACCTCCTCTCCCCCCCCACGCCCCCAGGATGGTGGCCCCAGCCTTGGCTCTGGGGGGGCCCGCAAGGAGGAGGCCTGGTTCAGAAGACACTCTGCCCGGAGACCTCAAGTTCACGAGTCCCAGAAGTTTCACTCGCTCAGGTCAGGAGCAGAGCTTGGCTGCAGTTACAAAAGACATTTTTCTCTGTCAGGCAGCAGAACGCAGCACAAAGACGCCAGCTGCGAGGCCTCAGAGCCCAAGTCTCTAATTAAAACAGTGGAAAATTAGATAACTTCTCAGATTCATCACTGCCGCCACCGGCTGTCAGAGGAAAGGCTTTGGGGGTTACTCCACCTCCAGTCCGTGTGCTGACGGGGCCCCTCCGCTTGGCCTGTGAGTGTGAGTGTGTGTGCGTGTGTGAGTGTGAGCATGAGTGTGTGTGCGTGTGTGAGTGTGAGCGTGTGTGCTTTACGCATGCACATGTGTGTCCTCTTTTTCTCTACCTTTTGTTCCAGCCTTTTTGCTTTTTTCTTTTCTTTTTCTTTCTGAGCCTAGTCCGCAGAATTCACAGACTCTAGTGGTTGCTCGAGGAGAGACGGTTTCCTCCGGGATTCCGGCCCCTCCCTGAGCCCGAGCAGATGCTCCTGTTCAAGGCAGCCTCACATCTAGCATCTCGTTTCATTCTCCCAATAACTAGGAGAGGTGGTTTCATCAGCTCCACTTTATAGAAGCAGAAACTGAGTCTAGGTGAGCTGGGTACCTGGTCCAGGTGACCCCGCCGGGGGCTGCGCTGGGGCTGGAACCCAGCTCTGTCCTGCTGAGAAGACCCCGCACCTCACCCCACCAGCCCCGACCCCGCATAGACCCTGTTAGGTGTGTCCAGCCTCCGCTAGAATTCCAAGGGAAGCCCGCAGGGGTGGCCGCCGTGGCTGCCCTTCATCGTGCTTCCCTGGCATAGTCTGCCTCCCCTCTCGCAGCAGCATCCGTTAGGCAGCATCGATGTTCCCATCTTAACAAAGGGGGAAACGGAGGCTCAGCCCCTGGAGCGGACGGTGTGGACCAGCTCCCAGCTCCTTAACTCATCATCTCCAGCACTCAGATCTCTTGGCCTGGAGTTTCTTCGGTTTCAGGAGCCTGCTCTGCCCTACCGGCTGGCAAACCCGAAGTGCTGGGTGCCAGTGTCCCTGGAGCACACACAGCTGGGCTCCCTCGTGTCAAGCAGGGTAACTCTGAGGGGTGACCTGCATGACTCCACCTGCGTGGGGTGGCTGAGGGTGACAGTCAACACATACACACATTGAAGTGTGATGTAACGTGAACTAGAGGCGCACACAAGGAAGAGGGGGAGAGCAGGGTGGGGGCAGCTGAAGAATGGGGGGGCTGGTAGTCAGGACGGGCCTCTTAGAGGAGTCGTTGATGGGTGTACACACCTGGAGAACGTGAGCCGAGCCACCCGAGGCAGGTGCAACGGACAGTGGTGGCCGTTGTCACTGTCATCACTGCCAGCACCATCCTTCTCCCACCACCGTCTCCATCAGCATCATCGCCGCCGTCATCGCACTGTCACCGCTGCCATGCCCGTCTCACCACCAGCAGCACCATCCTCACTGTCGGCGGCGGCAGCAGCGTCACCGTCACTGTCACCATCACTGCGATCGTCACCGTCATTGTCACTATCCCGTCATCGCCACCATGGCCGTTATCGCCATCCTCCTCCTCTCCGCCACCACCGCCTCCGTCATAACGTCCGTGGTCGCCCCTCCGCCACCACCACCGCCACCATCATAACGTCTGTGGTCGCCCCTCCGCCACCACCGCCACCGTCATAACGTCTGTGGGCGCCCCTCCGCCGCCACCGTCTCCATCATAACGTCTGTGGTCGCCCCTCCGCCGCCACCGCCACCATCATAACGTCCGTGGTCGCCCCTCCGCCACCACCGCCACCGTCATAACGTCCGTGGTCGCCCCTCCGCCGCCACCGCCACCATCATAACGTCTGTGGTCGCCCCTCCGCCACCACCGCCACCGTCATAACGTCCGTGGTCGCCCCTCTGCCACCACCGCCACCGTCATAACGTCCGTGGGCGCCCCTCCACCACCACCGCCACCATCATAACGTCCGTGGGCACCCCTCCGCCGCCACCGCCATCTTCCTCGCCATCCGCAGCATCACCATCATTAGCCTCATCACCAGCAAAATCATCAGTACTGCCACGGTCATCATCGTTCTTTGTCACCGTCATCCTCACCACCATCACCACCCCACCACCATAAGGTCTGTATCACCACCGTCACCACCACCAACTCTGGCTCAGTTGGTCTTGGGTGGCTGAGTGGCATTTTTAAAGCTTCCCAGATGAGTCTAATGTGAGGTCAGCGTTCGAGCTGCTGCCTCAGCCTAAAACACCTTACAGGCAGGATTTCCTGCTCACACTCTATCAAGTTGATGGTCTTACCCATCCCATTTCACAGATTTAGAGAGAACAGGGACTGGAGAAAGGCCACGAGCCTGTCAGTTGTGTGGTGTCCATGGGGCCCTTACCGTCTTAGCTATTGTTCCATGTCCCACTGAGACAGCGGGACCTTCAGAGAAAAATATGTGCCCAGAGAACGCCTGTGGACAGGCTGAGACTTGCTGCGAGCCCAGGACTCCTTCACTTCTCAGTCTTGCCCCAGATGACTGTGCTGCCTTTCAAAGAAGAGAGCCGGGCAGGAAAGGCCATAAAACATGAAAGGCGGCGGACAGTGGTGTGACAGCTCTTACCGTGCCTGCTGCGGCCGCCGTGATTGTTCCCACTCGCTTCGGCTCGAAGGAGCATCTCTCCATCTGCAGCAACATGCAGGAGGGCTGGCTGTCATTTCCCTGTGTTTTCAGATGAACAAAGCTGAAGCACAGAAAGGTTAAGACACTTGCCCAAGGTCACACAGCTAGTAGGTGGCAGAGCCAAGGTAATGCATAAATGTTGACTTACGGGTACCCCAACCCCACCTTCTCTCCACCCCTCTCCTCACCCCCACTTTTGAAGGAAACTACAGCCTGGAAACCAAGGCTCCAGGTCTGAGCAGTGAGGGGCTTAGGCAAGTACCTCTCTGAGCCTCCGTTTCTTGGTCTGTAAGTGGGGGCTGATTTGGGCGTTCCGTCTGCTATGCTCACATGGCTCTTGTGACCTAGGGCAGAAGCAGTGTAGCCACCTTCTGCAAGCTTGCAAGCGCTCCGTACCTCTCACCCTGCTCTGTCTCATCGTGCTCCCATGAGCGTGGCCAGGCCGTCTCGGCCCAGGTGATTTTCAGCCCCGCAGCCCCCTGCTTCCTGCTCCCTGCCGGAGGGGGCCTGAGAACAGCCTTTGGTCTGCAAGAGCTCTCCTGCTGAGGCCTGTGCACACACTGGGGGTAGGAGTAGGCTCTGTGCCCTGATCTGCTTCCCCATGTACAGCTGCCGCTCGCCGCCAGGCTGCATGGACCGGGGGAGGCTGGGGGCGGAGGCTGGGGATCAGGACAGCACGGGTGCAAAAACAGTACCCCTGGGACACTGGCTAAAAATGCACTTTCTCGAGCCCAGCCCAAGACAGGCCGTGGGGAATCTGTGTTAGCAAAGTTCCCCAGGCGACTCTGTGGCCAGCAGATTTAAGACCCATTAATTTAATGTTTGTTTGTTCATCCAACAAGCATTTATTGGCCTCTGCTCTGCGTGGTGCGCCCAGAGTTCTCGCTGGTCGAGGGGTCAGCTCTGGAGCAGCAGGGTCTGCGGTCACGTCTCGATCGTTCCTACTGGGGCGGGTTATTTAATCTCTCTGGTTTGTTCGCCAGTAGCAGTGATGGTAGCTAACATCTTGCAGGTTCCCTGCGGGCAGTTATGGTGGCACGCTGGTACAGCTCAACAGCCGCCTCTCTGAGGGAAAAAAATTTGCGGCGGCTGCCAGATGCCATGGTGTAAATGCTCTCAGGGTGGTTGATTTCATGCTACCTTGAACGTGGATGGAGTCGGGAAGCCCACCGTTACATGGCATTTCCACCACAGCGATTCGCTCGTCCTAAGTTCCCAAAGAGCAGAGACGGAAGTAAAAATATAGTAAAATAATTAGGAGGTGGTGAGTTTTGAGTATTTGTTACTTTTGTTTGTAATACGGTTTAGTGAATTGTGAGGGTCCATAGTTTAATTTTTAATAATGGCCAGCTTTCCAGTTTTACGAAAACTTAATCGTGCTGGCAAGCTGATACGAGTTGGCTCCGGCCCCTTCCCGGGGGGCTCCTTTGATGATCCTTATCCGACAGTTGAGACCCTTGAGGCACAGAGGGGTTGAGTAACTTGCTCAGAGTCAGAGGCTGAGCCAGGATTCAAACCCATTAGTTTGGCTTCAGAGTCTAGCCCCTGGGGATGATAAGCAGACCTGTCTCCCGTAGGGTTATTTTAAGGATTAATGCATATAATGTATTCAGACGAATGCCCAGCACCTAGAAGGTGCTCAGTCAGTGCTGGTTGCTGTTACTCCTGTTCCTACAGCCTGGCGATCCATGTGCTTCGAACACAATTTCTGTCCTTGCGGACTCACCATACAGGGCGGCGAGATACAGACCTGCAGGGCCTAACAGAGCAGTGACAGCACATAGACAGCACAGGCATAATGGAAGAGTCGATCGGTCCTGTTTATAAGATAAGAAGGACTTCATGGTGGAAGGAATTTCTAAGCTGGGTTTTGAAGGATGAGTAGAAGTTCACCAAGCAGTTTAATGAGTTAGATGGATAAACCAAGCCATGGTGTGGCCAGAGGAACCTAATCTCCTTTTGCTGCCCCAGTCCCCTGACCCATCTTGCCACGCAAGTTGGTGCAAAGTTCATCACCAGGTGGAGGCTTGGTTATTTTTCTGAAGAGACAAGCCCTTCACACCCTCAGGTCTCGCCTGGCCCGAGCTTGCCTGGCTGCATCTCCCAGGGAGGCTTCCACATGCAGGCAGTGCAGCCTGGTGGTTGCAAGCGATGGAGTCCCTGGGTTTGAACGGCGACTCCTCCCCTGGCCCCGTGACCCTGGGCGAGTGCTGCGATCTTCCTTTACCTCGGTGCCCCCATCCGTAAAGTGGGAGCCACGATTGCTCCTGTTTCGCCAGCCACACAAGAGACATAAGCCAGTATCTTCCTGCTCAGCACCGTGCAGGGAACGGAGAAGGGCTCCAAACAAGCCGGCCTCGGGCTGCGGGCCAGCCGGGAGGACAGTGCTGGCCCACAGTGGCCGCGTCTGCAGAGGCTATGGGGCATGTGAGCCAGCGGAGCTGGGGGCGGTGTGTGCAGGGAGCAGCTAACAGCCCAGGAGCTGCACAGCCCACCCCACTCCAGCCTTGTGGGCCGCCTGCCGGGTCGGCGTGGGCGTCCGGAAGCTGGTGGCCAGGTCAGGGCCGGCTGTCACTGAGCCCCGTCCCACGAGGTAAAAGCATTACGGGCGATGGTGCTGTGCGGCGGCCCCACCTCCCAGCCTTTCCTTTGAACTCTGAGAGCAATTCCACATGTGCATGTGGCTGCCAAGCCAGCGTGTCTGATGTCCTTTCCGGCTTTTGTAATGTCACTTCCCGTCGGGGATGGGGTGATGCGTTATTGATGTAGAAGGGTCACTTTTTGGCATAAGATTCCCGGCATGTCGCACATCAGCATGGACGGAGCAGTTCAGCTCCTGGGGCTTTGGCATTTCTTTCTTCTTCTAAGTTGGTCACTTTGGGGATTATCCATTTGGAAAATGTACCTGTGCGAATAGAACCAGCAAGGGCAGGGCCGTCGTTTTCCGCAAGTGCTCAGTTCCTTGTAAATTATTCCGTGATGGATTTCACCTGGGGAGCCCATGTGACAAGAGACCAAGAAATCATAGACGCAGAGCCCTTAAAGCTTTGCTCTGAATGGTAGCATAGGCAGTGACAGTGACACACGATGAGACTCATGTAATAAAACCGATCACAGTTTAATGTAGTCTGTTATCCAAGCGGCTTGTGGAGCATCGGCAAACATCTTTGCAAACGTCAGCTTGTAAACATTTGTCTTTGCACACTGTCCCGTCCACGTCGCAGTTACTCACTTGTGCCCTTGCAGCAGGAAAGCAGCCTGAGGAGTGGGTGTGGTTGTGGTCCAGTTAAACTGCGCGTGCGCTTGGGAGGAATCTCCTCCTCTCCGTGCTGGGCATGCGATCTGGCTGTGGTCGCGGGCACCCCTGGCTCGGAGCTCTGATTTGGGAGTTAGCACACGTTCGAGTCTTGGCTTCACGTCTTGCCCTTTGGGGCGGTTATTTCTCCCCTCGGAGCCTCGGTCATACCACCTGTAGGACGGAGTCGAGGCTGGTGGGTGCAGTTCACGCGGAGGCTCTGCGAGGGCTGCATGCCGTGCCCAGCCGGAGGGGGCGAGTTCAGCGAGCCGTGGGGCTGAGGGTGCCGATGATGAGGGAGACGCAGGGACCAGCCCTCGAGACCCCGCCCCGCTGCTGACCTGGGCGACCTGGGCAAACCCATGCCCTGCCCGGCTTCAGTTTTCTCACCTGGCAGCTAAGGGGCTTGGACCTGGAGGTGCCCAGGCTGCGTCTCCTGCTAATGCCTCTGGGCCCTGTAGGTTCCTTTAGGATGCCCGTCTCTCGGTGGGCCCCAGCTAGACCCGTGCTGTTTGAGCCACTTCACCCACTGGCAGGGTGGGGAGGCAGGGCTGCGGTCACCTGAAAACCTGGACGTCGTGGGCAGGTCGCCACCCCACACTCTGGGTTGGGCCAGACACGCCTTCATTCACTTGTTCGTGTGTTTCCTTCTAAGTCCTGGAGTGCGTGCCCAAGCCGTGCTGGTGGGGAGGAGCAGACAGGCCCGCCTCTCGGAGGACACCTCGCTCTCTCGAAGCCTCTGCAGGGAGGCAGTCTGGTCGGCTGTGGCTCACGGCAGCGGGTTGATCTGTGTCCCCCAAAGGTACGTCCACATCCTAACCCCGGAACCTGTGCTGGGACCTTGTTGCAAAAGGGGTCTTCAGAGATGTAATTAAGGATCTGGAAAGGAGGTGACCCTGGATTGCGGGTGGGCCTGAATCCAAGGACACAGTGCTTGCAAGAGGTGGGAAGGAGAGACACAGACACGGGGGGAGGCTGTGGAGAGATGGCCACGAAGGTCAGAGGGAGGCGGCCGCAAGCCAAGGACACCCGGGCCGCAGGGCCTGGAAGAGGCAGGATGACCCTTCCCTGGAGCCTCCACAGGGCTGGTGGCCCTGGGGACGCCTTGACTTTGGACTTGCAGCTTCCGGACTGCGAGACAATAAATTTCTGTTGTTTCAGGGCCCCCGTTGGTGGCCATGTGTTGTGACAGCCCCAGGGCGCTGCTCCCGTCACTGAGCGAGGGGCTGCCCGGGAGAGCGGCGCCTAGATTCTCCCTCAGAGCCAGTCTGGCCTGCTCTAGGCCGCCCATGTCTCTTGAGGAAATGCCATCTCCTGATAAGTGGAAATATTTTTTCAGTGGAGACAGTGCAGGTCCAAACTTGGCTTTGAGGTTCAACGCTCTGTGTCAATTCCTGGGTCAGTGCTGGTGCAGAAAGGGTGCTTCAGCTTCTGCGCGGTGCCTGGACCACCGAGTTCAGCCATGTGTGTCAGATCAGGAAGCAGTTTCTGTGTGTGTGTACACGTGCTCACACGCACGTCGATACTTACTTATTAGGAATCAAAGGGGGGTTTTTAAAAGTTGTGAGAGCGCCACGGTGTAACGGGGAAGGAGAGACAGAGACACAGGGAGCGGCCGTGGGGCTGGATGCGGAGGTCGGAGTTAACAGTACAGATGATAACTGCTTAACTGCCCACATCCTGTCTTTTTGTTCTGTTTTCGTTCTGAGTTTGTTTGGGGCTTTGTCACTCATTCCGTTTTGGTCCCCAAATTCTTACCAGTTGTGTGCAGGGCCCCGGGAGCCCGGCTACCCTACTCGAAACATGAGGCTTCTAAGCTTCCGTTTCCTCGTGGCGCTGGTGCAGGGGACCCAGTCTGCTTGTGCAGATAAAGCAGCTGCTTTGTAGGGTGCCCTGTGCCCTTCCCGCCCACGTGGGTGCCTCGTGCGTGTCTTTCCAGCCTGGTGTTGATCCCAGCTTCCGCGCTCTCTCACGTCATCAGGCACCACCGGGCTGAGCCCAGGACACACGGAACCCCAGCCTGTCCCTTGCCCTGCTCCATCCCCACCCACTCACAATAGAGCCTCTTCTAAACAGTGTTCGCCGCTGGCCCAGAAAGAAGCAAGTTAATGTTACAGCATTTTACTTGCGTCGCTTTTTAAACTATCCGGCCTGGCTTTAAAAACTCCAGATCCCTCTGTTTTTATATCCATGGCAGTTTGCTGGGGGAGAGGCGCTCAACCTTGACCTCTCATTATCACGCCCCCTTGGATCCTCAGTTTTGAAACCTTTTTTTTTTTGTTTTTGCTACCAAATGATAATAGCTTCCTCATTCCTTGCTCATCACACACACTTATGGCCGCCAATCAGCATGAGCTAATCAGCATGACCAGTGCCAAGAGCAGTGAGACTTGACCTTAAAGTCACTCTGATTTTTGTTCATGTACAATTTCTATTAGGTTTCGAGAAATTAGGAAAATAGCTCCTGGGTCACCACCATGATCTGCTCAGAATGATGGCACTGCAGCCGTCCACCCACCTCCCGGTCTCCCCCCCTCCCCCCCTCTCCCCTCCTCTCCCTCCCTCCCCTCCCTTCTCTTCCTCCTCCCCCTCCCCTCCCCCATCCCCGCTCCCCTCCCCCCTTCCTTCTCTTCCTCCTCCTCCCCCTCCCCTCCCCCTCTTCCCCCTCCCCTCCTCCACTCCCTCCCTCCCCTCCCTTCTCTTCCTCCTCCCCCTCCCCTCCCTCCTCCTCCCCCTCCTCCCCTCCCTCCTCTCCTTCAGTCGTCATTCCTTTATCAAGCCTTTAACGGGACATCATTCCCTCAGCCCCCGGCTCCTCTGTCCAGTTTTCACGCGGGGGACCCTCCTTGCCCGGTCTGGGTTGACCCCTGGGAATCAGGCGGGAATGTGCAGCATCTCGTTCTCGCAGGATGCTTTCCTGCGGCCGGGGTGAAAGCTGCCTGTAGCCAGTGTTTTCAAAGTGGGGAGTCGAGGGAACCCCGGACCCGTGGAAGGACAGGAAGGAGAAGAGATGGCACAGGGGTGCAGTTTGATTTGTTCGCGCAGCATGGTCTGGCCTGTCCAGACTGATCCAGAGACTGCCGCTGGCGGGGATGTTGCCGCGCCGAGAACCCTAGAGCAAGCCGCAGTGACTCGGCGGTCAGACGGCTGGCACCTGTGATAGTCAGACCCACGGTCCCTGTGCTCAGCTGATTTACCTGCTGAACTAGCAGCTCTAGGGCCGGAAGTAGGAACCCAGAGCAAAGAACAGACATGGTGGTTTGCCACATGTGGCAAAGCAGGATAAAAACAACAACATGCTCAGAGTTCCCGTCGAGGCGCAGCGGAAACGAATCCGATGAGCATCCATGAGGAGGCAGGTTCGATCCCTGGCCTCGCTCCGTGGGTTAAGGATCCGGCGTGGCCGTGAGCTGTGGTGTAGGTCACAGACACGGCTCCTATCTGGTATGGCTGTGGCTGTGGTGTAGGCTGGCGGCTACAGCTCCAATTTGACCCCTAGCCTGGGAACCTCCATATGCCGTGGGTGCAGCCCTAAAAGAACAAAAGACAAAAAAAAAAAAAAAAAAAAAAAAAAAAAAAAAAAAAACCCAAAAAACAGACAAGCTCTAGAAAGTGGCTCTTTTGCAGCAAAAATGAAAGGGACTCAGAGGTTTGCAATGTTGAAAAGCCAGATGCCTCTCAACCTCAGCAACAACAAGAACAAGAAGCAAAGTCAGAAGAACTCAAAGAACCTCTGCAACTGATTTGAACTAATTAGGTTTTCTCAGGGCCAAGTGCAGACTGACGGTGCGGTACCCAGGAAATCCTTTCAGTCTGATAAGATGACTCACGGCAGAGACGAACGGTGACACCAGCCTAGAGGAGCCCCCGCTTCCCGGCAGCCCCCTTTCAGCCCAGAAAGAGAAGCCCAGGAGGCAGAGAGGCCAAAGCTGTGTCTCAGCACCATCCTGCAAGGCGCCGTGGGCGGCTTCCTTGGCTCGTGGGGCAGCCGCAGCGTGGTAGGTGGGAGCCGGCTGGGCTTTGATCAGAGCTGCACTGCCACGGAAGCCGTGCCCCACCTTCTACGGGCAGAAGCTGGCTCCGCAGGGCGTAGCCCAGCATCCCTGTCACAGGGGCCCAGGAGGATGAAGGGGGAGGAGGCAGCTTCCAGGGCATGAGAGGGCCGGGGACTTGGCCGGGGCCCATCCTCCGCTGAACTTGAGACGGGCCCTCTGCACGTCGGGGGTGGACCGAGGGCCTGTCCTTTTAACTCAGATGCGCCACCAGCAGTGTCCACATCTGCTCTGTCCTCGAGACCACCACGCAGCCCCCACAGAGCCTGGGCTCGGAGCCGGGCTACATTCCTGGCAGGGCTTCCAGTTGCCTGGCTTGGCGAGGGGCTGAAAATGTTGCTTGTGTGGGAAGGAGGGCGCGGAAGTGGCATTTGGGGACAGAGGAGCAGACGGTGGCGAGACGCTAACACCCTCTTCTTTTTCCTCCTGCTCCGGAAAGGAGGACCCTAACCTTCAGTGGTTTAAAATAATTCCGTTGCATTACTGCTTCTCCCTCGTCGGAGCGTCGAGGAGGCAGAGAGGGTGCAGCAGACGTCATTTGTGTCTGCAGCTCAGCAGGGACGCCCGAGGCAGGGCCGGGACAGCCGGAGGGCCTGCCGGCACGCGGTCCCTTTGCCTTGTGCTGCTGGCGCCATGGCCTCGCAGAAGGAGGGCTGCCTCCTGGCCTGGGATGGAGGGGGGACTCACAGGCTTCTGGGAGGCTAGGCTTGAAACTGGCCTAGTGTCACTTCCAGACTCAGCTGTCAAGCCAGAACTTCAACCAGACTTAAGGCGAGGAGGGCCCTGGGCTCCACTGGGGCTGGGGGGGGGGGCGTGTCAAAGAGCTGAGTGTTGTATCAGCCCCCCTGACAGTGAGCTGGTGCCTCAGAGCTTTCTTCTGTGTAACAAGCAGCCTCCGTGTGGCAGCGGCTCCTGCCCTTTGCCAGGCCCTGGGCTGCCCCATAGCCCTGTGTTCCCAGGATGCAGGTAGAGTAAAGCAGGAGTGCAGCATTGCAAGAGTGCAGCACTGCAGGGATGCAACATTGCAGGGGTGCAGTGCTGCAGGAATGCAACATTGCAGGGGTGCAGCGTTGTAGGAGTGCAGCATTGGCACGTGCTACATGGGTGAACCTTGCAAACATTGTACTGAGTGAGAGAAGCCAGACTCAAAAGGTCACACGTTTGATTCGATTTGTTTGAAATGCCCAGAACCAGTAAATCCACAGAGACAGGAATATTGTAGTGGTGACAGCTAAGCGTAGGGGTTTCCTTCCAAGGTGATGAAAATTTTTAAAATTGACTGTGGCACTGGTTGAAAGTATGTGTGGATGTACTAAAAAAATCATTGAATTGTGCATTTTAAAATGGCATTGGAGGTAAAACTACCTCTCGATTGATGAAATAAAGGATTGACCTTACAAGGATGCGGCGTTGCCGTGAGCTGTGGTGAGGTCGCTCTTGCAGTTCAGATCTGGCGTGGCTGTGGCTGTGGTGTAGGCCGGTGGCTTCAGTTCCAATTTGACCCCTAGCCTGGGAACCTCTATATGCCATGGGTGCAGCCCTAAAAAGACCAAAAAAAAAAAAAAAAAAAAAAAAAGGATTGACCTTCAATAAAAGGCGTTGTCACAACCTCCACTTCATCCTTCCTTTGGGCCACCGGACAAGGTCAAAGTCAAGAGTCTGGGCTTTGGGGTCAGGGCTGCCTCATTCTGGCTGTGTGGCCTTGGGCAAGTGCCTTAACTTCTCTGAGCTTTGGCGGCTGCTGCTGGTAAAATGGAATGATAGGAGCACCTGCCTTTTAGGTCCCATTTATAAAGATGAAATACAATAGCCCAGGTCAGTGCTCTTAGCGGGTCTGGCCGGCAGGGAGCTCTCAGCACGGTGCGTGTCAGGCTGGGGTGGCTGCTGCATTTTACAGAAGCAAAAGTCGAGTACGGAGAGGTGAGGTGGTTCTCAGAGGGCCTCGGGGGCCAGCCCTTCCCCTCCCCCCTTCCAGATACCAGCTGCGGCCAAGCGGGCGAGTGGGCCCGGCTGGCTGGACCAGCTGCATCTTCCGTGGGGCCCAAGCCGGGCTCAGCCGTGGGGCCCAGTGCTTCTGTGGCGCCGATGCCAGGTCTTCAGCAGGCTCCACAGTTGTGGTTTGGAGAAATAAATGACATGCTGATTACTTAATCCTAAAACAACGGGAATTTTCTCTTTTTTAAGGGGCAATAACAGGAAGCTGGAGACATTGCAGAGCTGGCAGCATCAGTCTTGGGCTCCTTTCTGGGGCAGAGGGAGCTGTTGGGGAGAGAGCAGGATTGGACGGGGGCTTGGGGGGGGCCCATTCCCTGCATTCTCCTCCCGGAGGCTCAGCCGTCTGCATTCGCAGTGCGGCAGCCGTGCGGGAACACAGTAGGAGCAGAGGTGAGTGAGCCCTCCCGGGTTTCGAGGGGGGTCGTCCACCCACCCTCATGCTGCCCTGACACAGGGATCACAGGACCAGCGGATAAGAAAAACCAGGGGCGATGACAACAGGTGACCCAGGGGGCTGCTAGTTCCGGCCGCTTGAGTCTTGCAGCCACGTGGCCGTGTGTGGGAGCAGCTGGACACGCGCCGTTTCCTAGGGTCCCTCCAGGCTCCCCCGGAGTTGCTCCCACCCCAGCCTGTCGCTCCCACCCCGCCAGGCCCAGAATGTCCCCCTCCCAGAGCGCGGCCTCAACCCTGCACGGGTCCAGTTGGCCTCAGCAGAAATGCCACGTCGCACGGCCCCACCAGCTAGGACGCCGCTCGCCCGTTCACAGAGGCTTTCTCAGCGCACTGATCACAGCTTCAAAATGATGATTCGTGTCCTTACTGCTGATGCTGCGTCGAGAGGGCAGGACAGCATCTGGTGTGGGCTCCGCTTGACCGACCCCTCGCCCTGCCCCCCCACCAGGGTCTGGCGCACGCCCGGCGCCGGGGACCGGTGGCCGAGTGAATGGCGATCCTGAGGACACACGTGGCAGGCGGCGACTCTCAAAGCCTCTCGAACGCGCCCAGTGTGAAGTTCATTTTATACCTGACCCGGTTCCCGCAGGAAGGCTCCCCAAGCAATCCCGGCCATTCTCCGTCCCATCCGGGGCTGTTTCATTTCTTTAACGAGCCTGTATTCCGCCCGCCGTGCTCATTTCACAGCCTGCTGCAGGGGAGACCCGCGGCCTAGGGAAATCTGGGGAACCAGGCCCATGTGTTTCAATCCCCCCTCCTGATGCTCTGTGGGAAACCTGAGGCCCGGACTCACAGAGTGACTTCCTAGGGCCTCGGGGCCAGAGCCGCTCCTGGGGTTTCCGCCTTCATCCCCTCCAGCATCCTTCCGCCGCCGCCCTGGGCTGCCCTGTTCCTTCCGGGAGCTGGTTGCAGAATCCAAGGCTGGAAGGACTCAGCAAAGATTGGTCTGACCCCCCTTTTTTTGGAAGAAGAGTTGGAAGCTCAGAGAGGGCGAGTAACTGGCCCAGAGTCCCTCAGCTGAGGGACGGCCCAAGGATTAAGTTGCACGTGGGGGCCCGGAGCCAGGGTTCCAGAGGCCTCGGCCCTGTTCTGCGTCCTTGAACCTCTTTGGGGTGGATCTCCAGCCTGGCTCAGGGGGCGCTCTGTCCCCCGCGGACTGGGCTGCGTGGCCTCCAGCGTCGGCCCCTCCCAGGGCGGCCTCTCGGGCTGCCGGCTCCACTCAGAGCAGCTGGGGGCGGGGGGCCCTTCTTGACGGCGAAGGCGGTCACGCCTGCACAGAGGTTGCAGCATCTTTAACAACCCAAACGCCTGTGCTGATTGACAAAAGAGCTGGTACCTGAGTGTCTGGAGCAGAGTAACGACACCAAGTGTCAGCCGAGGGCCAGCAGGCAGGCCAGATAAAAACAAAAGGCCAGGATGGTCTGGGGGCGGCCACCTGGGCCGAGCAGGCTCAGGCTCTTCCCGCAGGACAGAAATCAGTCACTCCTAAGCCCGAGTCCCGGCCTGGGACTGCAGGCTGGGTGGTCCTGTGCTGGCCGCTTGTCAACTCCCACTTCTCCCACACCTCGCTCCCCTTCCTTGGGTCCTGCCGATGTGACAGTTCCCTCCCGTCAATCACTCGGCAACTTAAGTATTTATTAAGCCAGACATTGCCCCAGGCCAGCAGTGACAATAAGGACAACAAGAATGGTAAGAATTTTGAAAAATGTATGACTGGCATTCATAATTCATTAAGTCTTTACAACAAGTTTTTGAAACAGATACTCCTTTATCAGCTTTTATAGAGGACAAAGCCAGGTTGCAGGAGGTGAACCGGTTCACCCCCTGCCATGTAGTTCGTGTTGGGGGCAGGATTCACTCACTTGTCTGAGCACATCTGTCTGGCTCTGGGCTGGCAAGAAGCACTTGGGTGCAAATTACATAGCTCTCCTCTGGGCTTTCGGACTGTTAGAAAGAGACACAAAGAAGAAACAGTTTGTTTTTTTTTTTTCATTGGATATTGAGACAGCTGTAAGTGATGGCTGGAGTGTGGCAGCTATTTTGTGATAATGAGGAGGCGGCAGCTATGCTGAGGATTGAAAATCAGCAAAAGGGAAGAACGCAGGCTCTTGATGATGACCCTGAAGGAACCAGCTCTGGAGCCTCCAACCTTCTTTGCCTGTGAGACAATCCATTTCTCTTGGATTGGTCTCTGGCAGCTTAGAACCAAATGCCTCCTGTCTGATTTATGTACCGAGAAGGGAGACACCCTTCAGAGTAATCCTGCCGCAGAGAAACCGCGCAGGTGTAAGTGCTGAGTAAGTGGGGATTATCAGGACAGGGAAGAGGACGATGGCGGCGATGGTGGCGTGAGGATTCTGCTTTCCCTGTCCCTTCGGGAGACCTGACTTCCTGAGGATTCAGGATGAGTACGCACAGCCCATTGGGAAGTGAAGAAGCAGACAGACCAACTAACCTGGACCCAAGCGGAGCTTCCCTCCCCGGGTACCAGCGGCTGGGGGAGAAGGAAGAGCTGGAGAAGCATCGTCGGGGGCATCTGTGGGGGAGAAAGTTTCGTTTAAGATTTCCTCCCGTGTGGGTAAAGACACTACGGGGGGAAGTCTCTGTTGGGGTGTCTCCGCCTGTGTTCGGGCTGTCGGCGTGAGGCCGGCGGGGGAGGGCGTGCACACGCTTCCCACGCGCAGCGGAAGCGGACAGGGGAGGGGCAGTGTGGGTGAAGGACTGCTTTCAAAGCGCACGGTCAGTTTTTAAACGTACGGAAAAGAAATTAGGCGAAGACGAAACGTGCCCACGGCCGATTTCCTCAGATAACTCCTGTGACCCCTCCTCAGGTCGTGAGGAAGTGTGTATGTGTATGTGTGGCGAGGGCAGAATCCACGTGGCTCCCAACCTCGCCCCACCGCCCACATCCACACTGGTCTGTGATCCTCTCTTCTCGAGTGTGGGCACAACCTGTGACCTGCTTCTAACCAGCAGAAGGTGGCAGAGGTGAGGGGATTGTGCAGATGTAGCTAAAGTCCTCCCTCAGTTGATGCCGAGTGGGTAGAAATTGTGGTGCCCTCTCGGGTGGGCCTGGCCTAAGCAGGTGAGAGCCTGGACCAGAGAGACAGAGACCTTCCCTGGGGGTGAAGAGCCTCACTCCCATGGGCCTTGAAGATGCAAGCCATCACGAGTTCCACGGCTGCCAGACCAAAGAGCTCTGCCCAAAGCCTGGGGGAGTTCGGAAGCACGCGCTTCCCTGGTCAGGCCTCTGATGAGAGGCAGCCTGGCTGACACTCTGACCACAGCCTCCTGAGACCCTGAGAAGAGAGCCCAGTGAGGCTGTGCCCGGGCCCCTGACCCTGGAAACTGGGAGATAAAAAAATGTGTACTGTTCAAGCCACTGAGTCTGTGCTGAATTGCTACACGATACTAGAAAAAATACAATGCCCATGGCTAGGAAATTGAGACAGTACAGAAAGGAATAACGTGCAAAATCCACATCTGGCCCCTTTTATCTCCCCCAACAACCTGGCTGTGCTGTCACGTGCCCCCCCAGAACACCTTTCATGGGGGCCTTGTTGGTGGGGAGACAGGTTCGTTTTTAAGTAAATGTGCCTTCCCCCACGTTTGCCACAATAGAATATCTCGCACACCCCGCCTTAAAGAAACCTGGCTTCTTTTCACTTAACAGTGCATCTTACCAACTTTTTTTATTAGCCCCTCAGGCCTCCTAAATTCTCTTTCTTTAATGCAAAGGGGTCCGGCCAGGTCTTTCCCTCCATCCTCTCCGAGAGGTGGAACACGGGGGAGGCAGGCTGCCCCGTTCCAGTTTCCAACACGTGAGGGTTTGGCAGAGTGGTAGGTAACTCTGACTTTCGGGTCCGAGGGATGATTAGGTCAGCTAATGGATGCTTAGAGCCTATAAAATTCACGAGGCTGTCCAATCATTTCCAGACGTGGGAGGGACGCGCCACAGGAGGGCTGTGAGCGCGAGGCTGCCTCTTCTCCGGGGGAGGAAGAGGATGCTTTATGAGAGCCGGGGATGGAGGGAGTGGCCCCACGCTGCTATCAGGGTATTTTGGCAATTCGATTGGATTTTATTGGATTTTTTTCGTTACGAAAGGACCGCATGATTCTTGAATACGCTCAGTGGTTCAGATGCAGATAAATAAAAAGGTGCACTAGGAATTCGCCTAGAGACGCCCTGGTTGAAGGTACACGGAGGTGTGCGTTCAGGAGGATGACGGTAGTGCTGCTCGCGATCTCCCCCGACGGAGCCCCCCCCGAGAGGACCAGTTCAATACCGCAAGGCGGCTCCTGCAGGTGAGCGTCCGGGCAGCCGTGATGAGAGAAGAGGGATGGAGCATGTTGATACAGTGAAATACCGCACAGCAACGGGGAGGAGCGATTCACGACCACAGGCGGCAACCGAGCTCAGCCGCAGGAGGCTGAACAAAAGCAGCCAGGAACGAAAGCACATCCACTGTGAGGCCATGTAGCGGCAGCCTAAAAGCAGGCAAAGCTGGTCCACGCTGCTGGCAGGCAGGACAGCGAGTGCCCCTTGAGGGAGAGCTGCGGGGGGCTGGCAACGTTCGTTTCTCGATTTGGGTGCTGGTTTCCGGTAACATTTCATCCGTTGAGGATGTCTGCACTTTTCTGTGGGTGCAGTAGACTTCACTTCGAGGTTTAAAATGCAGTGCCTCTTGTCCGGATGACATGTGACTGTATTTAGAGGTCAAATACAGCACGATGCTACAGGGTGATACAGGTGGAAATCCAGCGGAAATGGTTTATGAAGGATTCCAAATCAAAAGGGACATAAATGTCATTTTAAGAAAATTAAGCAGTTTCGGGGGGCCCGAGGGAGCTATGAAAAGAGGGCTGCAGGATGCCCTGCAAACGAAAGCTGCAGGGCTGCAGACTCTTCTCTGCCTGTCAAGCAGCAAACGTGGAGGCGGCGTGGAGGAAGCACTGCTTTCCTAGTAACGACCCCAGCGCACACCTCATTGGTCAGAATGGTGTCACATGACTGCCTCTAGCTGCAAGAGAGCCTGGCATCCCCGCCTTCTGTTGGTAGGGAGGAGACGAAGAAGGGAATCTTGAATTCAAGATGGCGTATTTCCTCCATCCCCACGGGGAACAAAAGTTAGCTCATGAGCCCCCTTGCAGGGGGTCCCTGGGGATGAGAAAGAAGGTGCCTTGTGGTTTGCAGACGGGCATTCCTGCGACCTGAGCTCGCTTCTGCTGACTGTCCCAGTACCTGTGGGCTCTTGCGGGGACCTCCCAGGACTGCTCCACGGTTCAGGGTCATTACGAATTAAGGCAATTACAGGCAATTAAGAAGAGGAAGAAGAGGAAATGGCCACTTCTCAAGTGTTTCCCACATGTGGAGCCGTGTGCCTCTCGCGGGGCTCGCCAGCAGCCTGAAAAGCAAGGGACTCTCCCCGCGTGGTACCGGTGAGGCAGCGGCAGGTGAGCGCCCTGCAGGGACGGTGCTCAGTCTCCACGGGGTCATTTTACACTCGGCGCTGGGCGTGCTGGGGTCTCCGCCTCCCTCCCTTTACCACAGTTCTATAGGAAGCACTCTTGTCTTGCTCTTGTACAAGTGGGGAAACAAAGCTGGGGGAGATTCAGAACATCCTCTAGCTCGAAGGAATTGACCCCTACTCTGTGCCTCCAAACTCCAGCTCCTCCTCTGCCCCTGCTGCCTCCTGCCAGGGCAGTTCGGCCGGTCCAGGTGGCGGCCCGTGAGCAGTGCGTGCACGAGAAGGCTTAGGAAGAGAGCTGCAGCTCCGAGAGGTTGAGCAGGTTGGCCTGAGCCACACAGTTGGAAGGCAGTGCGCCCGCATGGGAGCCCAGGTCCCTGGATGCCAAGGAGCAGCCTTTCACCACCACAGCCCCGGGATCCAGGGAGCCAGCTTGTCCATCTGTCCACCCACCCGCAGGGCAGCCCTGGAGAGGCGGCCCCTGCCTGTGGGCCAGGCGCCCTTGGTCCTATGTGGACAAGGATGTGTGCTTCCTAAGGCGACCAGTCCTCAGGGGGTATGGGCGGACAGCCCAAAGGGCTCCCTCCAAGTGGCTGGAGCTTTGGGGTCACAGCAAGGGCACTGTGTGGCCGCTGGGCCTCCTACGGTCTGGTTGTCACCGTGGCACGTTTGGCAATGTGTGGCCGTCCGTGTGGGTGACTCTTGCTGCCCATCACCGCCCTCAGAGCGGAAAGAGCTGCAGAAGCCAGAAGGGCCAGTGTCTGCAGCCGGCCCACGGCCTCGGCCCGCTGGCCTGTGTTCTGGACATTCCTCATTAATGAGAAAAAAGCCCAGGAAGGCCTGACCCTCTCGCTGCATTATCTCTGCTCCTTTTCCCAAGGATCCGGTTTCCCATCAGCGTCCCGCCCTGGCCCCTCCCAGGTTGGCACGGAATATACAAAGGGGACAGCTCTTTCTGAGATGATGTATGGGTCCTCACTGGGGCCCATCTGTCTCCAAGAGACCTGCTCCTCGGGCCAGGTATTGCTGGGGTCACGGCCCTGGGAAGGTCGCTGGAGGTCAGATAAGAAGGATGTTGAGTCTATCAGTGCTTCTCCACTGGGCAGAGCCTGCGCGGTGGGGCTCTGCCTGAGGAATGAGGGAGATTTGTCATGGGATCCTCGGGGGAGGGGAGGGGGCGTTGCTGGCTGAGGTCACAGGGTCACTTTGCCTCAGTGACTGGTGCCTTGTGGGTAACGGGCGTGCAGCCATCCCCAAGGAGCCAGTGCAGGGCGGCGGAAGGAAACTCAGAGGCCCCGACTCGAGTTCACGCCCTAGCCCAGTGCCCAGCCCGCAGCAGACGCGCGAAAGATATGGATGCGTTTCTTGCCTGACCCCCCACCGCTTGCCCCGGAACTGCCTCGCTCCACCTTGGTCTGAGCACTCGGCCTCGCTTTGGGGAGCATTATTTCTGTCCTGCGCTCCAAGCCAGGGGGCGGACGTGTGACTCGGGCCTCGGCAGCGGCAGGTCCTTTCCCAGCCTTCTTAGAGACGAGGCACTGCTCGGAGGAGAGAAAGGGCCAACCGCGCCTGGGGCGGTCCGTCCCAGTGGAGACCCCTAAGGAAGACTCTCTCGGCCGCAAGGTCACCGAGAGCCGTTGTCAGCCTGTCCTGGTGGGGCCCAGCATGTGTCTTCTGCCCTTGCCCTGTCCCTCTTTGATCCTTCAGTCGTTCAGCAAACCCCAGCTGTGCCCCCTCCACGTGCCACACTCCCCAGGCCCTGGCAGAAGGTATGAGTCTGCACGCCTCAGGCTTGCAGATCTGTGGGTGACAGAGGGCCCCCAGAGCTAGAAAAGAGCTCTCCAGGCTCAGGGAGCTGCAGGGAGGCTGCCCCACCCCCCATCTCGGAGGAGCTGGAGGCCCCTGCGGACTCCTCGGTGGCCCAGTAGTCAGGAGTGGCCGTGGAGACAGGTTTCAGGGGTCTTTCCTCTCAGCCTGCACGGCGGCCCCTTCCTCGGGAGACTTACAAAAAGGCGTCGTGGGGGCCAGACCTAAAGTCCCCTCAGTCTCACCCCCATTTCTGGAAACAGCACGGGAAGTGAGCATTTTTTTTGCACAGCCGTCCTGCGTGTGCAGGGTGAGCGCCCATGGGAAAGAATTTTCTCTAACTTTTTGTTTTTTTCTGGCATAAGGGGATTTTCTCAGCCACTTTTGTTATGTGCTGTTTTGTTCCTGGGGGCCATGGGGGAGGGCTAGGTGCTGAGTAATGGGGTCTCTGAACGCTCGTCCTTGGTAATTATAAGCCGGCTCCGTGTCCCCCGAGGACCCAGGCACACAATTCTTGGAATTGTCCCGTTCGCTCCATTATGTTACAGAAAGTGCAACGCCGGGGGCCCTTTCTGGGGAATCAAGATCTGAAACCAGCATTATCTTGCGCTCTTATTGTTGGCACGGGGAGAACCCGGGCCCTGCCAAGTGAAACATGTCAGACTGCCATCAAGTTCCCGAAGGGCAGAACCTTCGAGACTGGTGAAGTTTGATTTCATCTTAGGAAAAACTCCGAGCGTAATGCCAGGACATAGCAAATGTTTTAAGTAACGTTACACATTCGTAGAAAACAGAAAATAAAAATAAAGCAGAAGGAGGTGGCCGCTTCCCCCGCACGGGGCCAAGTGGGTGGGGCACGAAGAAGAGAATTCAGAAGGTCCCTAAAACAGCCAGGCTGGATCCTTATGCTCAGAACCCTCCTGCCCTCCGCGCTCCACGTTCCGTTTCATCTCATTAAACCCAGACGCGGGGCCTCGGTTCCCAGACGCGTCCCTGTCATCTCTGCGGTCCGGGTGGCGAGTCTCTTCTCTGCCGACGCACCCTTTTCTTCCGCTGTTCTCTGTCCTGTGATGCTGTTGTTATTTCGGCCCCGTGATTGGATGCTCCAGGAGCTCGCGGGTCTCCCGGCTGGACCGCATGTTCCCTGACGGCGAAAGGCAGCCGGTCAGCCTGGTCGTCCTGGGTGCCTGGCACGTTGCCAGGGCCTTGGCAGGGGCTCAGTCAATAATTCTTCCGTTCATCGATGAGGATCTGCCTCCTGCTTGGCAGGGATTTTGCTGCCTCTGCGAATCAGCGTGCCACAGCCTTGAGTGCCAGCCTCACTCGCCAACCTCCGTGTGAAAGTGGGCGTGTTCTTTGCTGTCCACCAGCCGCAGAAGGAGAAAGGAAGCAGAGCCGGCTCACGACCTTAACGCACACGCAAACCATGCGACTGCGCCCTTAAAGGCCCATCAGCCATCGACGAGAAGGTGGCAGATGGATTTCCAGGAATCTGGAACGGGTAGCTGCTGTAATTAAACATAGCATTTTACGCTGAGCTTCCTGGCAGCCAAGACAAAATGGAAATTATTCAGGATCATCAGCGCCTTCCTGTTATTCAATCCTAGGAGAACTTTAAGGAGTAGCTCCCTATTGAAGGCTGGTGGAAAATGCTTTCGACTTCTCTTTTGTAAAGATACAAAGCATTAGTCACCCATTTAAATGGGAGGTCATCTGACGGTGATAGGAAGAGGATACGGGGCCTACAGAACCGTGGCGGGCTCAGTCCGCTCAGACCGGTGGCTCCTCGCCAGATCCTGTCAGAGTCACAGGGACCGCTCGCTGCCTTCACAGCCGCCCCACGTTTCAGGGCACGAGGCATGTGCAGGTGGCGTCTGTCGGTCCCTGCCTCCCTCCACGAAGTCATTCAAGGACCCGGGATCTGTGGCCCTGCCGCCCGCCCCCGTGTGGTCCTCCTGGTCCAGCTGGTGGTTGGGGGTAAGCAGAAGGAAGCAGGCACACCCACGTCTAAGCCGCTGGGACTGGGAAGTGACCGCCATCATGTCCACTCACATGTCACCAGGGGAGCTTGCCCTGGGGCCACCTTGGATGTGGGGCTGAGAGATGAAGTTCCCTCCCTGCCCAGCAGCCGCCCCCCGTGACAGCCCCTCTGAGGGAGGGGCGAACGGCTGTGTCTCAGCATCTCCAGGAAACACATGCAAAGCGTCGGCTCCCAGGGCCTGGGCAGCTGAGCGTTTGCAGGAGCTCTTGCGGTGATTCTGCTGGGCGGCCTTGATGGAGGATGGCCCTGGGATCGCCCCCTCCACCATCTGACCACAGGCTTGGGTCGGATGGGGTCCCCCCCACGTCCATGTCCTTCCTGGAACCTCAGAACATGACCTTAGTGGGAAATAGGGTCCTTGCAGATGTCATGAGTTAAACCCGGATCCAACGACTGGTGTCCTTCTAAGTTGAGAAGGGGATGTGGACACACTAGGAGCAGGAAGCCTCGAGGCCACGGGAGGAAGGCCGTCCAGGTGCAGGCCAGCAAAACTGGAGCCGCAAGCTCGAGAAGACGCTCCCCTGGAGCCTTCCGAGGGAGGGTGGCCCTGGCCACACCTGGGTTCTGGACCTGCAACCTCCCAAACTGCGAGACAACCCATTCCTGTCGTTTGGAGCCTCCCAGTTTGTGGTCATTTGTCGTAGCAGCTGCAAAAACTCATCCACTACCCGACTCGGTGGTGATGCTCGACGGACCCGGGAGTGAAGCCTGGGCACAGCCGCGTGGCCCTGAGCAGGGCTGCGCGGGAGAGGCACGAGGCCTCCGCACACGCCGGGGCCTGGAGGCTGTGCGTGACCCTGAAACCAGGCAGCCTTACTGCTCTGGGCCCCACTCCTACTGGGACAACCTGTGACACCCCCTGCTCCCATCTAGGCTTTCTTTCCCTCGGCTGTGATGTAAGGCTTAGGCCTGGGAAAAGCGTTGTCCAGATGTCAACCGGAGACCATGCGGGGGTCCCGCGGAAGATGCAGAGTCCCGGGCTCCACCCAGCCCCTTTGAACAGGCCGGGTCAGGGGTGTGGTCGAGGCCAGACTGTCCCAGGCGTCTGTAAGAGGCAGCCCAGCACCCAATGGGCCAAGAGCATCCCGCAGGCGGGTCAGGGGGCCGGTGCTCTCCCTGCCTCGTTCATGGTTGTGGGAGAGCAGCGTACACGGCCAAGAAGCTCCATGTTCCTTCCCTGTATGGGCCTCGGGGCCTGAGCGCTCCCCCTGTGGCCATGCTTTAAGAGATGCCCTGATTAAGGGGGGCCGAGGGAGGGGAAGAAACCTCTAATTATGTTGGAATAACTACCTCGGCTGCTGTGTCCAGCCAATCTGAGAAGGCGTTTTTTAAACACAGATTCATCTGGGCAAAGGGAGTTCGTAGTAAATAAAACACCCTGAGCCCAGCGGGGTCCGAGAGCCAAGCCGGACTTTATTTCCTAAAGCAGAAGGCGTGCTGCTGTCTCCTTCATCTCTCATCCCTAGAATCAAGTGGTCTCGCCCGGTCTCTCTTCGTAGGTACTCCGCTTTTCCACATCAGTTGGGGAAAACTGAATTTCCTGCTTTTCTAAGTGAGGAGGTGGAGAAAGAAATCAGAGAAAGCCGAACACGTCGGACCACGTAAAACCCACATATTAATCCGTTGCACAATTAGGAAGCAAACAACAAATCGGGGGAAAATTAGCAACATCTGTGAAAGATCTTTTATTTGGCCTTTAGAAGACTCATGAAAGGCTGATAGGATTTAAAATTTTTTTTTTTTTTTTTTTTTGCTTTTGCTTTTTCAGGCCACTCCTGTGGCATATGGAAGTTCCCAGGCTACAGGTCAAATCAGAGCTACAGCTGCTGGCCTACACCACAGCCACAGCAATGTGGGATCTGAGCTGCATCTGTGACCTACACCACAGCTCACGGCAATGCCAGATTCTTAACCCACGGAGCGAGGCCAGGGATCGAACCCGCAACCTCGTGGTTCCTAGTCAGATTCATTTCCGCTGCACCGCAATGGGAAATCCTAAATTCTTAGTATACAGATGACACTTATAAATTGGTAAGACCAAGGCAGTTATCCTAACAGGCAAGAGGCAATAGGTATTTTTGATCAATTCACACAAGAAGAAATCCAAAGGCCTGAGATTTCAAGTCGATAAGAACCTCTCCAGAGGGCAGCGTGACAAGCGGCATTGAATGCCACAGGAGTGCCTGCTCTCCAAGGCAGTCCTGATACTTTGAGGAATTGAGTCAAAGGAACTGCTCAGAGGTGCTGCAGCCAATATGTATATGATAATGTTATGTACATACTCGGGAAATATGGTACTTTCGTAAATAACTTCTAACCCGGAAATGAGTAAATAAAAGATGCGATGTGCCTGCAAAGAAATGCTTTAGGTCATGTTCTTAAAAATTACAGGTTGGAGTTCCCTGGTGGCCCTGCAGTTAAGGATGTGATGTTGTCACTGCTGTGGCAGCGGTTCTGTCCCCCGCCCCGGAACATCTGCATGCTCTGGGTGCAGCCAAAAAACCAAAGCAAAGCAAAACAAAAGCAATAAGTATATGAGAGATTTGCAAAATAGATAGGACACATTTATACAAGACAACATAGGTTGCAAGGAAGTCCATGTGCCATGATTTAAAGGTGACGTCTTTTGGCACCCCTCGCGGCTTAGTGGGTTAGGGATCTGGTGTTGTCACTGCTGTGGCTCTGGTTACAGCTATGGCATGGGTTTGATCCCTAGCCTGGGAGCTTCTGCAGGCACAGACAAAAAAAAATTTTTTTCAGTATTTTATATATTGGCCCAGGGGGGAAAAGCCACTAGAAATGGATCTGAATGTTGACACGCATGTCTTTGACGTTGTTTATGTGGTCAGGTTATTTGAAGGGCCGGGGTCAGGGCAGCTGAAACAGCTTTGCTGCGTGATTTTTATGTTACTTTAAGTGCTCGTCTGCGTTTTCCAGATTCCCTCCGATGAACACGTATTGTTTTTATTTTTATTTTTTAAAAAAGACGTGAAACCCTCCCATCTCTGGCCACTCCCTTCTTTGCGTTGTTTTGCGAAGGGCTGCAAGCTCACGTGGGCTTCAGGTGCAGACGCGGGATCTCGGAGGGAAGGTGGGCCGTGGCGACAAAGACGTAATTGCTGCTTGAGGGCAGAGTCCAAAGCTGAGAAGGCCCCTCCCTGGTCTCATTCATCTCTCCCGGCCGAGGACACAAACATCCACAGCAGCTCCGTGGAGGAGGCGCTTCGGGGGCAGGGCCGGCTCCGTGCTGGCCTCTCTTCCCCCGACCCCAGCTTCTACCTCGTTGACCTGCTGGGGTTTCTTGAAATGCTTTGGGGCGAAGGGCTCTGTGGATGTCCGCAGCGCGGTGTTGTGCTTTATAAAAAGAAGCGGGTTATTTGATCTTCCTCCTCTTCAAGAGGCCAAGCACCTCAAAGCCTCGGAGTTGCCCAGGTGAGGAGCGGCCTCGGGGCTCTTGTTAACCAGTCCCCAGGTCACCTAAGGAGGGGGCTGGTTGCCAGGGGACCCAGCTACGGATGCGGGCCTGGAACTTCCCATCCCTCCCCTCCGGGGCCGGGGGCCGTGGGCTGGCGAAGGCGTTCCGTCACCCACGGCCAGTGACGGGATCGGTCGGCCTGTGTCCTGGAGCCTTCCCCAAAGCCCAGAAGGACCAAGCTGAGGAAGCTTCCAGGCGGGCGAGCACGGAGGTCGAGGAGAGGGATGCTCGGAGGCGGGGAAGCCGCTCCCGGTCCTGCACCTGGGCCCCGGGTGTCTCCCTCTGTTTTTCCCGACTCGCGCCCTCCTCCGAGAAACCAGTCATCTGGTCACTACAGTGTTTCTCTGAGTTCTGTGAGCCGTTCCAGCAAATAAAGCCAACCCGAGCGGGGGCCGACGGGAAACTCCCATCTGTTTATGGCCCGCAGGTCAGAGGGACGGGGGACCACCAGCACTTGCCGTGGGCGTCCGTGGCCTGGACAGGAAGTCTTGTAGGACTCGGCCCTTAACCCGTGGGGTCGCTGCCTCCTGGTAGAGGGGTTAGAATTGAGTTCACTGCTCAGAGGTGTGAAAAAACCCCGCGTTGGAATGCGTCTACGAGGAGTAGCTCTTTTAATTCTCACGGCAGCCCTGGGCACAGGGACTCTTACCTTTCCTACCTGACGGATGGAATGGATGCCCAGGTTGCAGCACTTGAATCTGAGGCTGCCTTCAGATCCCTACCCTGAAGTGCTCTCTTGACAGCACACATTGGTGAGGGGTCAGGACCTCTGGGGAGGGGTGGGGGGGCCACCGATCCCCAGATGATGTCACCTGGGAGGGGACAGATGGCTGGACGTGAGTTGGGGCTCTTCCTGGGGTGCTGTGGACACCTGCTGAGGGCCATGGGTTGACAGGCAGCTCCTGTACAGATGTGTCCCCATCCTAGCCCTGGAAGCTGTGCACATGCCCAGTAAGGAACAAAGGTCTTTGCAGATGTCATTCAGGAGGTCGGGGTGAAGTCACCCCGGACTGTCTAGCCGAGCCCTGATTTCATGAAAACCGTCCTTACAGGCGGCACGCTAAGCGGAGGCCAGAGGCACAGCTGTCGGAGGATGGAGGCAGAGGTTGGGGGGATGCTGTCGTGAGCTAAGGCGTCCCGAGAGCTGGAAAAGGCAGGAAGGACCCTCCCCTGAGCCCCCGGGGGAGCAGGGCCCTGCCACCCCTTGATTTTAGACTTCTGGCCTCCAGTCCCGTGGGAAAATGGACTTCTGTCTTTTCCATCCCCGACGTTTGTGGCTCTTTGTTCCCGTAGCCCCAGGACACAGATACAGAAGGAGACGCTGTAAGGCCCTTCTTGTGCCTGTGTGTGCTCCGTGGACCCGCTGGTCCCCCTCTGGGCGTTGGAGAACAGCCCACCAGGCCCCTCCGGGCCAGCCTTCCTGCCTGGTTTCCACGAGGCGGTGCTCCCCTAGCCCCGGCCAGGACCTAGAAATAGCTCTGGCTGCAGCACCCTTTTTTGGTTAATGGATTGGGCTTGCGGTGCCTGCCACTTAAATAGCTTCACCAGCCAGGAGGCCGCGGGGAGCCTGGCTCCATCCCTCCACCCGCTTCTTATCATGATGGATTGCTGCTCGCTCGGAGTGAGATGGAAACTTAAAAATGCCTTGCTCTGCACAGCTCCGGGCAATGCCTTGCTGGTTTTATTCGCAAATCCAGGGTCGTAAACTTTTAAAAATAGGCACAAGGCTGCCAGTCTCGTTAAAGGAGACTCTGATTTATTGCGATGCGCCGTCATCATTGCAGATGGTTCTGGAACGGGCCGGCAAGACCCTCTTGGTTGTGGTGGTCATATTTCTCTCAGCCCTTCCTGGTCCCCTTAGTCATGAGATTTCCTCCCTGACAAGAAATGGGGGGCTCCTCGAGGACCTTCTGGGGACCCTCCTTGGAAGGCGAGCATCCGTCACTCTGCAGATGCGTCCGCGATGGTCTGAGCTGAGAGGTAGTCGCCACCCTTTTGAGGAGGCGAAGACGAGCCAGTTGGACCAAAGAGAAAGCAGCTGTCTTGAATCGCTTTTTTACTGTGTCGGAATGAAAGCCTCTGGAAAAGGGGATATTTAAAAAAACAAAAAACCCCCCAAAAACACAAAGTGGTAGGGGAGGGTTTTTTGCGGCACCCCGAGAACGTTGTTGTTAAAAGTATATGCAGCCAATTCCATTTGGAAAACAGTGGAAAATGAAATTTGCCAGGGCTCAGCTGACCCCTTTACGGCTGAAATCAGATCCGCTGAGTGAGATGCAGAGGGGCTTCCTAACTGCCTTCTTTCTTCTTTTATGGAGACAAGAAAATGCGGAGACGAACCGTAAGAAGGAGGCATCACTTATCACCCCGCTGCTTCGGGACGATCCCGCTGCAGTCCGGTGCCGCGCCCCCTCCCCGTCCTGCAGACTCTGCACGTCCACGCGGCCGCCGGTGGCAGCCCCTTCCCCGCGCTCAGCGGGTCGCCAACCTCTCTGTGTGCCTTGCATATCCGGGGATGTCGTTTTAAAGGGCTAAGGCTCTGTTGCGTGGCCATCCCCCCGTTCACCCGACCACCTCCGCGGGCTGCCTCCTCGGCGGCGTAGCTCATTAGGACCACCTTTGGCAGCTTCTTTCTTCTGCCAGCTGAGCACAGAGGCCTCCCTGGATGCCAGATTTGGTCCTCCTGCTGCGATTGGATGTGGTCAGCAGGGAATGTTTCCTCACCAGAGTGCTAAGTTCAAGGCTGTCATTTCGGTCCTCTTCAGGCACGCTGATGACAGAGGGGAACATGGCATCAGTCCACCAGCCTGTGGGTCCCCAGGAAGCTGGAACATTCTTCATCCCATGAGAGGAGGAAGGACATTTCTGAAAGTGCATTTGTCTGGGGGCCGCACAAGCCCCAAACAGGGTCTGTCTTAGAGGGCTGCCCGTCAGGCCCCCCGCCGCCGCCGCCCCCCCCATGGAGTGTATCATTCAGAAATTGCATCTGGTGCTGCTAACAGAAATCCCCCGAATGGTGGCTGAATCGCACTTGGTGTATTATTTTTCTCAAGTGTTGAGAATTCCCAAGGTGGTAGCAGATAGCATTGTTCAATCCAAGACTGTCAGAGCTGAGACCTTTTCAATTTCCCTGGATATCCTTTATTGTCTCCTCATGGTACCAAGGTGATTGCCCTGTCTTCACCATTGCATCTACATTCCCAGCAGAAAGAAAGGGGAAAGTGAAAGTGGAAAAACGGGTTCTATCTGAATCTACTGTTTGTGACTTACTGGCCCAAACTGTGTTGCCTAATCCCACCCATTTGCAAAAGAGGTGTTTCTAAAACTCTGTGTCTTCAGGAAACCCCAGAGCACCCTCTAAGCATGCTGTGACACCCTTTTGTGGCCGGAAAATCAATGGTCTCTAAAAAACCAAACCAGACAATAAGAGTAGCTTTTCCGGAGTTCTCTCTTTGTGGAAACAGGGCCCTCTCTGATTTCAGTTCGGGGTTCTCTGTCAGGAGATACAACTCGGTGGGCAGGTGGGCAGCTATGGGCAGACCTGGGGTCCAGACTTCCCTCCATACCTCACAGGAGAGCCAGCGCTCTCTGCGCTTCAGTGTCCGCGTCCAGGAAATGCCGGGGTGCCAGAGCGCCTCCATCTGACCCCTCATCCATGCGTGTCCTCCACACCAGTCCTCCCAGGCCCCAGATCCTCTGTGTCCCCTGCACGCTTCCTGGTCTGTAGTATCTCTGCCAGTATTTTTATTTAAATCCGTTCAACTAAAATAGATTTGCTTCCTTTTTCATGTTTAGGTGTTATTTCTTTTTAAATGTTTAGACCGGGTTTAAAGGTTCCACTCCATTTACAGTTACTACAAAATATATTCCCCATGCTGTACAGTATATCGTTTTATCCTGTGTTCTCCCACCCCCTCCCCACGAGTCACCACGAGTTTGTTCTCTATATTTATGTCTGCTTCTTTTTGGTTATATTCATTAGTTTGTTGTATTTTTAAGATTCCACATATAAGTGACATCATACAGTATTTTTCTGCCTTTTTTCCACTTAGCCTAATAGCCTCCAAGTCCCTCCATGTTACTGCAAATGGCAAAATTTTATTCTTTTTTATGGCTGCATAGTATTCCATTGTATATATATACATACATACCACTTCATCTGTTGATGAAGTTACTTAGGTTGCCTCCACATCTCGGCTATTGTAAATTGAACTGCTGTGAACATTGGGATGCATGTATGTTTTTGGTTAGCGTTTTGGGTTTTGGGGCTATACAACCAGGAGTGGGATTGCCAGGTCATATGGTCTTTGAATTTTAGATTTTTGAGAAGCCTCCATATTGTTTTCCATAGCGGCTGCACAGAGATAGAATTATTTGAAAAAGAAGTTTTACATAAATCGGTGCACAGCCCACCAGGAGCACCTGCCCCGGGTGGACCCACAGCTCTCAAAAGTGAATGTGGCAGGTACCACCTGCTGTCTGAGCTAGACAGGGATGCGGCAGGAGCCCCAGGTCTGTGCTCTCACTGGCATCCAGTGTTAGGTGCTGAGACAGTCAGCACCCGCCTGAGGCTCCCTCTAGCCAGAAGGTGAGGCCACCCAAGGATGGGGGCGGCGCCTTGTCACCAGTGGGTTTAGCACCATGTCTCCCGGGGATTGGAGCACCCACACCCGCTGCCCTGTGCCCTGGGCTGCCCCTCCGAAGACCTCACTGTAGGAAAAGGGTCTTTGATTGAGCAAACTGTTCCTCCAGATGGTGGCGCGTCCTTCGACGCTGGGCTTTTCCAGGAGCCACGGTCTGTTCCCTCCCATTCCCCGTGGTCGCCCTTGGCCCAGGGACGTTGGACTCTGTTCTGATAGTGGAAGCCTCTGAAAGCTCCGACTGTGCACCCTTACACATGGCTGTCCCGCAGCCCCTCCCCCAGTGCAGTCATATTCCTGGGAGAGAAGGAATTCTGACCCAGTGACGTTGCTTGCCTGGCCCCTGGAGAGATCTGAGCCTGAGACGCCAGCTGCATGTGGCAGGCGGCCTTTGGAAGGCTCCAGCTGAGCCCACGGGGGCGCCTCTACCCCGCCCCCGCCCCCGCTGGCCCCATGGCGTGGCCTGCTGTGTCTCCACTCTCAGCCACCCTCTCTGAGCCCCTCTCAAGAGCCGAGGCCAGTGACCATCCACCGAGGGCGGCCTCTCGAAATGGCACGGGGGGAGCAGGACGGGGGCGCGAGGAGGGCCCGGGCGGCCTTAGCCAGGTACCACAGCTGGGGGCAAGCCCAGCAGCAGCCCTTCACCCTCCCATAGTCAGAGGCCGGAGGTCCGAGATCAGGGTGCTGGCAGGGCCGGGGCTCCAGAGGCCGGGAGGACTCTCCCCAGGCCTCTCCCCCACTCCTGGTGGCTGCCGACAGCCTTCACCATTCTCGGGCCCATAGAAGCAGCGGCTCATCTCACCTTCATCCTCGCGTGGCGTCTCGCTGTGTGTGTCTCTATGTCCAAATTTCCCCTCTTTGTAAGGACACCGGTGGTGTTGGAGCAGCGTCCCACTTACTCTGGTATGACCTTGCCTTGGCCTAACCACTGCCACCTGCAGTGACCCCAAACAAGGTCACGTTCTGAGGGCCTGGCGTTAGGACTCCAGGGTGTGAATTGGCAGTGGGCTGGATGCAGTTCAGCCCACACAGCACTCCTGCCAGCCTGGAGAGTCCGGGAAGGACTCAGCTCAGCTAAAGAGGTGGCCATGCACGAGGCAGAGAGACAGCACGTGCAAAGGTCCTGGGGAACAGGAGGGACAGGAGGTGCTTTCTGGAATGAGCGGGGACACTTGGGGAGGGGCCGGCTGAGACGGAAGCGGTACCCAGGAGACCTGACGCATGGATGCCGTGAGATCTCCTTTTGCAAACACACGGACACGGCCGTATGTACTCTGGGCAAAACAGCAGAAGAAAAGACCCGGAAATGTTCCCGGGGCCACCCCGGGCGGTGTCGGCTGGCACCCCGGGCCCGGGTTGCTGGGGAGCAGAAGGGAGTTTCTGGCTCCCGAGATCACGTCGCTCCCATGAGGGCGCCTTTCCCAGCGCAGAACGGTCTGGGCTGAGCAATTACGAAAACTTTTAAAGGCTTATGCAGCAACCCCTTCCAGAACGCTTCGCTTCAGCCCTCCTCGTAAACAGATTGTAAAGACGCAATCAGCCCAGAGCCCACTGCGCTGTGATAATCTGATGTAAGCCAGGCACTGATTTACACGCGCCAGACAAACAAACATACCTGTAGACCATCAAACTGGAATTTCTTCCATACTTTCTTCTTATGCATTAAGGAACTGCTTTTATTTCGCTCTTGCCGGAGGGAAGTGATATATTTATTTTGCGGAAGAAGCAAAGCCGCGTGCAAGATGCTAGGTAAAAGCTGGGAGCGGAGCGGGAGCGGTCGGCCGGGTGGGGGCTGCGGCTCCTCCGCAGACAGCCCGGGGCAGGGCGGGCGGCCGGGCGGCCTGTTCAAGCTTATGCTGAGAACAACTTACAGAGCGCGTGCTGTGTGCCAGCGGCTATGCTGAGAACTCCGTAAAGATTCGCTTCGAGACTCTTCTGTCCCTATTCCAGAAAACGAATGAATCGACGCGTCAGCTGCATCCGTTTCTCCCTAATCTAGAGCTGGGTCTTGGTTCACCCTCCCGCCACTCTAGAGCTCCCAAGATTTGGGGTCTAGGTGGCCTGTCTTAGTCCTGGTGGTGAAAACGCCTGATTCAACACAACCGCTCACCCCCCAGCACCCCTGCTCCCCCCCCGCCCCCCGAATGATGTTCCCGCAAGGCTCAGAGTCCCGATCACACCATCACCTCCAGTCCTCGCCACTCCCTGCAGCCGTGGCTTTGGACACACAACACCGCAGTCCCCGGCACCAAAGGGACAGGATGCACTTCCCTCCTCTGAACTCTGAGCTCATCGCGTGACTCTCACTCATTGGTCAGTAGCGTGACGTCGTGGGGACAGCACGCCCCTTCTGAGCGTGTTCTCTTGTTCCACTGCCATCACCATGAGCACCACGTGCCCGGGCTGCTCCCGTCCCAGGAGGAGGGTGGTGGTCACTTGGGGCAGAGCCATCCCAGCTGAGCTGGCCCTGGGTCGACCAGCTGTCCACCGGCCTCGAGCCTCTGAGTTACATAAATGCCTCTCATCGCAGGCCCTGAGACCTGTGCTTGTTTGTTACACAGCATTTCGTGAGCCATAGATAACCGCTACAATGTCCACTGTAGAAATTTTGCCAAACACAGAGATGCGTGAAGGAGACAGAGTCATCTGAAGTTTCACCACCCAGACACATCTCTGGGAACACGTGGGGATCTTTTCTTCTGCTGTTTTGCCCTGGGTGTACCTGCCTGTGTCTGCGAGTTTGCAAAACGAGATCTCACTACCTCTGCATCCCGTAGGCTCGCCACCTCTGAAGACCCAGCACGCCTTCCCCCAGCATTCCCTCCCTGCTCATTCCAGAGAAGCACCGATCGTCTCCTCAGGACCTTTGCACACGCTGTTTCTTCTGCCTGGAACACGCCTCTCCCTCTTCTTGGGGTGTCTACGCCCTGCCCGTCTCTGCGGTCACACTCTGCCTGGATGTTGCCTCACTGGGCCGCCAGCTGCGTGTTTCCACAGCCCCCATTTGCATTCTTTGCTTAATCGCCCACCTTGTGTGTGCCTGCGTGCTGGTCTGGCCCCTCCACTGTGAGCTCTGTGAGGGCAGCCCTCTGCACGCACACAGCGGCCCACAGTCAACCTCCAGGAGAGGAGCCGTGGTAGTGTCGCATGACACTGACCTAACACGATGGCATGAGCTTCTGCCACCCCTTAAAGGCCAGCTTGCTTTTCACTGAGAAGTTGTCTTGTGCATGGCGAGGCTTGGCAGTTTTTGCAGCCAGGGGAAGGTATTTCTGCCTGTTTTCTTGAGCCTGGGCTTGAGGAGTTTTCTCAACGTGGCGGGGCTCTCTGGTGGTGCCCTGCTGTCTCCCGCCCCCGCCGTCCTGGCGGCCCAGCTCCCGCATCCGTGAGCAGCGCTTTCATCACAGTGCTGCCCCTGCTCCAGAAATTTCAGTGCTGCTTGGTTCCCTGGCAGAGTGTGTGCCAGGCTGACCCCTTAGCCAGAAGGTAGGGGCGGAGTCATGGTCAAGGCAGGCGCTGGGAGGAGGAGAGGTGAGCAGGCTATCCTGGCTCCGTCGGTCGCTGGCCCTGGTCTGGGCCCCTGAGGACCGGGGCTCCTTGCCAGCAGGGACCAGGCCTCCTCTTTCTTCAGCGGGGCTGGGAGCCGTCGGGAAATGCTTAGTGACTCTAGATAACTGGCTGCCTTGTCAAGGCGCCTGACCTCTGACCTCTGACCTCTACCTGCCTCTATGCCCGTGATCCTACTGTGTGCCCAGGGGCCGGACCACGATGCAGCCAGAGCCCTGGGCCTGCCCTAGGGTCCCGCCTCGGGTTTTAGGAGGCTGGACCTAACCTGCGTGGGTCTCATCCCTCTCTGCTCTGTCACCAGCAACCCCCTAGGTCGCTGGGTTTGCCTTCCTGGTAGGACAGATGCCGTTCTGACTCTTGAGTGTTGGGAGGTCTGATCCCTGCCTCTCTAAGGGTGGCAGGTGCCACCCACATCCCTCAGCATCTCAGTGTGCTCCAGCTGCGCCCCCCTGGGAAGCGGCCGAAAAGCAGGCTCTTTCTGGGGCAGGGCCCGAGCCTCTGCTTTTTGAGGCTGAAGGTCCCAGTCTCCAGATGCTCGTCGAATCCCAGGCTCTGGACACCCCCAGCCCCATCACCGGTGTTTCTGTGCTTGGGGGCCTTCCCCTCAGCACATGGCTCTCGGGAGCTGGCATCGATTCCCAGGCACCCCGCCCTGGGTGGGTGATTCTAAGGTGTAGGCTTCTCACGGGTTTCCCATCCCCCACAGGAGGGAGCGCTCATCACAGGGCTGGGGGAGTGTGTGTGTGGGGGGGGGACCGAATAAAGGACACGCCCCTATGGGCTACCTCTCCCTCCTTCTGCCAGCCTCCCCCCCCCCCAGTAAACTCATTATGCTTGAATTCTTCCCTGCTCCTGGAAGAGCTCAGGTCGAGACACTGTTTCGGGTTGAATTGTGTCTCCCCAAAGATGTGCTGACGTCCCAGGCCCCAGGGCCTGTGGGTGTGGCCTTATTTCCTGGAAGTCGGGTCTTTGCAGATGGCATCAGGTGAAGATGAGCTCATATGCAGGATTAGGGTGGCCTTCTATCCAGTGCCTGGTGTCCTTATAAGAAGAGAGGAATTGGAGTTCCCTGGTGGCACAGCCGGTTAAGGATCCGGTGTTGTCGCTGCCATGGCTCGGGTTCCACCCCTGGATCGGGAGCTTCGGCGTGGTGCAGGCACTGCCAGAGAGAGAGAGGGGAATTTGGATATAGACACTCAGGCAGGGGCGTGTGACGCTGGAGGCCGAGATTAGAGTGACGTGGCCACAAGCCAAAAAGTGGTGGGGCATTGGGAGCTGGAAGGGGTGAAGAACTGGTCCCCAGGGCCTGGAGGGGGGGACACAGCCCCGACACCCTGATTCCATGCTTCTGGCCTGCAGAACTGGAAAGGACGCATTTCTGCTATTTTAATCCACCTAGTTTGTGGTCACTTGTCACAGCCGCCCTAGAAACCATTGTAGACACCAAGCTGTGTGTCCTTGGGCAAGTTACCTAAACTCTCTGAGTCGGCCTCCTCTCTGTTAATGGGGTTAATACTGACCTCGCAGGGTTGTGGTGAGGCTCCGATCTGAGGGTAAAGGACAGAACATCATTCTTATTTCGACGTAAATGTCAGAAACTCATCAGCTCTTCTGTGGGCTTTGGGAGAGATCGGGCTGGGTTTGGTTTCTCAGGTGACCTGGTCTTTGGTTCTAGCTCTCAAATGGGCACTTTCAAACCCTGCTGGCGGAGGGTCAGCTGGTACAGACTTTCTGGAAAGAAATATAATTACAGGCCTAAATCAAAAACCTAAAAATGCAATTAGCTTTGGATCCAAAAGTTCTTTCGGAGGCATATTCATCTGAAGGGAATAGTTGCATATATGTGCAAAGATTTAACCACAAGGAAGGCAAATGCAGTGCTGATTTGTGCAATAGACCATGAGAAATGGCCTGAAACAGAGGAATGGTTGAATAAGGGGCAGCTCTGTCTTTTCCATCAGAGCCCGGGGCCCCTTTTTTGTGAAGGACCACACAGTAAATATCTTAGGCTTTGAGGAACGCCCCGCTCCTGTCACAGCCACTCGACTCCACCGTCTGCCTGCAGAACCAGTCACAGCCCATTTGTGAACAAACAGGCTGGCTTCATGCCAATAAAACTTTATTAACAAAAGCAGGCGGAGGGCCGGATTGGGCCCACAGGCAGCAGAATGCCAGCTCGCGTTGTAGACAGCGTGTGGGCAAACCAGTGAAAACAGACGACCAGGACAACCTCATGTCTCCTGGGGGGAGCCCGTGGCTCCCGGCCGCGGGGCTCTCTGGGTTCAGGTTCCCCCAGAAGCATATTCGCCATGAGGTTTTGAGTACAAAGAGTTCATTTGGGGCGTGACAGCAGGGGGGGCTGCTGTGGGAGCCGAGAAAAGGGGACAGGGCAGGGTGGCCAGTGAAAGGAGCGTTATGGATAAAGGGACCGTGGTGGGCCCCTGGGGCGCTGCATGTGGCCCCTGCGAGATGGCGCTCTCCCGTCTCGCAGGGAGGAGCGGGAGCTGGACTCCGTCCCTGAGTCCCTCTCCCTACTGCCACAGGCTGCTTTGGGGGGGTCCCTCCAGCCCTGCTGCCCTGTGCGTGGACAGATGTCCCTAAAGAGGCCAGGTCACACAGAGGGGCCTGGGGCTCCTGGTGGCAGTCGGAGGTGGAGAGGTGAGCGCTCAGAGACCCTGGTGGCCCTGGTGGTGGTGATTTGCAGCCACTGGAAAGGCCACGGGGATCTGTGTGGACACTAGAAAAGACAGGATGCAGTCAGAGAAAGGGGAAAAGGCGCAGGGAAAGGAAGACGTGGCGTGACGATGCTGTTTCTGTTCAAATCCATGATACCCAGGTGGGTGCCCCCTGAGGGGAGACAGTGCGCGAGGCTGAGTCCACACGCCTCGCTTAGCAAGCCACATGAGACTCTGGGGACGGGTCCCTCTGTCCTGACGCGCCTCTGCATTATTTGAATATTACGCGTTGGCCTTATCATGTACAAGTCAGTAAAAATACACAAATGATACTGTAGGGAAAAAGCTAATGGCATGGCTCATGGCGCCAAATGACTTAATAAAGTAGCTCCTCAAACCGTCTGTGGGGTCGGATTCCGTTTTTATGCCGTTGGGGCTGTGCCTCTGTGTGGGAGTGTATGTGCATATATGTGTGTGGACCTGTGTTAGGGATGCATTCACCCATCTCTATGCAGATCTGTCCTGATCCGTCTATGTCATCTTTCAATGGCTGTCTGTATCTGTCCATCTCTCTGTCTAGCTGTCTATCTATCTTTTTTTTTTTTTGGTAGGTTCACACCTGTGGCATATGGAGATTCCCAGGCCAGGGGTTGAATCAGAGCTGCAGCTGCCGGCCTGCACCCCAGCCACAGCCATGCAGGATCCCAGCCACATCTGCACCCTACACCACAGCTCAGGGCAACGCCAGATCCTTAACCCACTGAGTGGGGCCAGGGATCAAACCCTTGTCCTCTTGGGCACTAGTCGGGTTCATAACCCGATGAGCCACAGCGGGAATTCCTGTCTTTCTGTCTGTCTGTCTCTCTACCTATCTATTCATCCATCCGTCTGTCTGTCTATCCATTCATCTTTCCACCCATCTATCTAGGAGTTAGAGACGGAGCAAGATCTGTATCAGGCAGGACACACACCAAAATGTGCGTGGTGGGTCTTTGGATTCTTTGAGGTTTTTTTTTTTTTTTTTTTTTTTGCATGTGTAGATTTTTCACATTTAACGTGGGATACGTATACCCCTTTTCGTACTTATTAGACCATCCAACTCCAGTGCTGGTTGCGTGGGTGTCCAGAGGCGCCCTAGGAACAGAGCGAGTGAGGTCGTCTTCCCGGTGGACCCGTGAGGGCCACTTGACCCCCACGGCCCTTGCTGGCTGTGCGTGCAGCCCCCACAGTGGAGGGCTGGCTCCTGGCTTGCGCGCAGGCTCAGGATCCTTGGTCAGAAAGCTATGTTTCTCGTCCTCCTCTGCTCCTGCCAGAGGTGGTGGAAGGTGGAAAGGGGTGGGGTCTTCCGGGAGGGCTTGTGAAATGAGACGAGGACAGGACCCTGCCATGTGGGAGGGGGTGGGTGGGGAGAAGGGGACAGAGCAGTGGGGTGGGGGTGGGGGGCTGAAGCTAAGCCCTCCCCCAGGCCTGGTTCTTGGCCGTGCTCGCCCAGCCCACCATCCTCTCTGTACTTTGAACACCAAGAACAGTCTGGCCCCAGGACCTTTGCACATGCTGGTCCCTCTGCTCCTCTCTCAGCTCCCTCTTGGCTCCTCCTCATCCTTCTGTCTCAGCTCATTTGCCACCCACCTGCCCTGGCTCTCCTGCCCCCCCACCCGTCCCATCTCCCAGCAAGTACCCCCCCCATCACGTCACTCTGTTCATTTTCCACACAGCCGTAGTCACTCTGGGCACTATCTTGCTTTCTTGTTAGTATCTGTCTCCCACTCTTGAGGGCGAGGGCCTGGCCTCTGCGTCCACAGCTGGTCCCCTGTGCCGGCACGTAGCGGGGGCTCTCTGCAGCTCGAGTGCCCCCGAGGTCTGTCCCGGGGAGACAGTTGGGGTCGAAACCACGCAGAGGGAAAAGACTTTACAGTGGGCGGCTGGCCCCGGCTTGGACTTCCTGTGCGAGTTCACAGGCAGCCCTGCCCCTGGAACTGCCATGACGAGTTTAGATTGTTCCCGAAGCCCACTGCTGACTGTTCAAAAGGCGCCCAGCTGCTCTCAGGAAGTGGCTCAGGAAGGTCTCCGCTAAACACCAAGAAACTGAGATGCAATCAGCCGGGCTGGAATTCAAGTGCTGGCTCGGGGCTGGAGGAAGAGAGACCAGGTTTCAGGGTGCGAGCAGGCGAAGCTGCCCTCCTTCCACCCGCGGGGCCAGACCCGCCTCTGCGGCCCGTCCAGACCCCGGGGGGCTGCGGCCCGGGCGCCCGGCCAGCCGGGGGGCAGGGGCTGGGATGCGGCTGCCGGTGGACGGGAACGCCGAACGCTCGCTCCTCCTTCCTGCTGCTTGGCATCGGCCCGTAATCTCCCAGTTGTGGTCTCGAAGGCCAAACATGAACCAGGATTTTCCATTATGGTTGCAATTTTGGCTTTTGTAATTTTATCACTCGAATCTAAATCCAGTTCAGAAATGCCATAAACTAATTGTCACTGAATAAACTGAAACTTTTGAGGAGTTTATAAAAGTGATTTAATGAAAAAAAAAAAAAGGAAAATAGAAAACAAATGTTGTCTACGGAATTGCTGGCAGAAAGGTACAGACTCTGCTTCTTCTGAAAGCCAGCCCTGGTCTCGGCCTGAGCCCGGCCCGCCGAGGCTTCCGAGCCCCGGGGTGGGGATGCTGCTTGTGGGGGAGCCGGTGGCGCTGAGCTCACATTGGTTCCGGGCAGGCTGAGCGGGGGCCGTCGGGGGCCGCCGGGGGGCGGGGTGGGTCAGCTGAAAATCCGTGGCCCCAGATCAGATCCAACCCTTATCCAGCAGAATGAACCTCGTTTCCTGGATCAAAAAAAAAAAAAAAAAAAATGCTAATAACAAGGAGAATGTCAGCGCTAAGTAAATGGGAGTTAATTACTAAGCCGGAACCATTTTCACAGTTTCTGAAGCTAAACACTTCAATGCGAGTTGTCAGTTTACGTTAGGCAATAATTTGAATGACTCCCGGTTAGCGGTTTCACTTCATTCATATTAAGAAACAATATACAAAGGGTATAAAGTGATCAGCTCTGTTTACGCTGAGGAGGGTTGCAGCGTCCGCTCCCAGGAGCAGGGCAGACGGAGAGCGGGTTCCTGGCTTTCGATGGGCTTCTGCTGATCCTGGATGAATGAAAATCTTTGGAGCGACCTCCAAACGCCGACAGTCTGGGAAGGGCCGGGCGGAGAAGACCCTCAGAGAGCATCGCCAGCGGGAGCGGGGCAGCCAGAGGACGTCCCCTGGCCGCCCGTCTGGTGGATGAGAGCCTTCGGGAAACAGGCAGGTCCTTCCGGTCGAAAAGGTTAGGATTTGGGATCTGCTGAACTCCTGTGGGAAGAATCCAGCTGGGATCCATGAGGGCTGGATTCCAGCTTCTTCCCTGACTCCCAGGGTGGAGATCGGGGTGGAATTCTGAGCTTTTCCAGTTGGCCGGGAAGAGCGGGATCAGGACAGGACCGCCCTCCCGCCCAGCCGCAGAAACCCCGCAAACCTCTTGGCCTCGAACCCCAGAAATCTCCGTTCTTCTGTGAAAACAGAACACACAGTTGTCAGAAGCCAGCCTGGCATCCCACGTTTGGACTAAGGCGTTCCCATCGAGGCTCAGCGGGGTAAGGACCCGACCCTGACTCTGTGAGGATGGGGCTTCAATCCCTGGCCTCACTCGGTGGGTGAAGGATCCAGCGTGGCAGCAAGCCGCTGCGTAGGTCACGAATGCAGCTTGGATCTGCGGTCGCTCTGGCTGTGGTGGAGGTCGCCGACGCGCCTTGGATCTGGCATTGCTCCGGCTGTGGCGTAGGCCGGCACCTGCAGCTCTGATTTGACGCCTGGCCCGGAAACTTCCATACGCTGCAGGTGCAGCCCTAAAAAGACACATACGGGGTAAAATGTTTGGGGTAAAATAGCAAAACCAACCAAAAACCCTGCAAGGAAAGCAAAATGTTTTCTGGAGTGAAGCCTCTCAGACAGAGTAGGAGGTAAGGAGAAGCCGTGCAGTGGCCCATCAGCAGGCGAATTAACCAAACATGGTCCCTCCACGCGCGGAACATTGTTCAGCCTTAAACCTGGAGGAGATTCTGGCACGTGCTGCAGCATGGCTCAGCCTCGAGGCCATTATGCCAAGTGAAACAAGCGATGACAGGACAGATGTTGCAGGATTCCACGTCTAGGAGTCGGCTCCATGGGGACAGAACGCAGATTGGGGTTCCCCGGGGCTGGCGGACGCGAGGTGGGGAGTTTGCGTTTGGTGGAGAGAGAGGGTCAGTTTGGGAAGATGAAAACTTTCTGGAGGCGGATGGTGGTGGCGGTTGTGGGGCCGAACGGACGTACTTAACGCCCCTGAGCTGGACACTTAAAAGCTGAAATAGCCTGCTTCAGGTGTGTATTCTTTACAACAATGAAATAAAAACAGTGCAGAAGGCTTCAGCCTTGGTTGGCGAATAGGAGGCACGCGTGTTTTTAAATATGCGTCCCCATCCTCATTTCTCGTTATCGACTGTAGAGCAGGGGGCCAGGTCCAGAGCGGCTTAGAGTAGAAAGTGGTCCTTGTGACGTCTTTCGGAGGATAAAGTGTGACGAGCCAGCTCTTTTAAAATGAGAGCGTGTCCGGTCGTCTGAGCCCAGCCACCTTCAGGAACCACAGCTCCTGAGGTCCCTGCGGGACTCTGCTGCATCCTCTGCAGCCCCACGCTGCGAGCCACCCAACCCCCCGTCACTGTGACCATGCAGGCCCCCTCTCAGGTCCCCTCTTCCTTTCCAAAGGAGCCAGAGCATCATCCACACCCTCCTGAACTCCCCCCGTGTCCTGTGGACCCCAGGATGCCCTGCGGAACAAGACAGGACCGTTCACGGACAAGGGGACAGAGGCAGCCGGCTCCTCGCCTGGCGGGGCTGTCCCCACCCGCAACACCCTGGCCTGAAAGCAGCACCCACCCGCCCCCTTGGTTTCTGTCTCGCCCGGGCAGCAGCGTCTTCGTGGCCAAGGGTTTCCGTCCAGGGGCCTCAGACTCTGGCTGCTCCTGGCTGGTCTTTACAAGCACAGGAAGCAGAGGAGGGACAGAGTTGCCCTTTAGGGTCCGTGTCCCGGCTGACGGGTGACATTCTGGCAGATGGCTTCTCCTACAGACCTGTTTACCTGGAAATAGACACGTTTCTCCGAGGGACAGCTAATCTCCCCGCCACCCCGCTGTCCTCTCCTTCTCTCCCCACCTCCTCCCGCCCCTTCTCGTCCCCTTGGCCTGCAGGTAGGTTCGGGGTGGCTGCCAAGAGAGACCCAAGGCTGGGCGCTGAGTCCAACTCCTACGTTTTCTAAGGAGCCGAGAATCCCTCTCCTGGGGGAGAAAGAGCACGAGGTGTTCTTTCTTTCTTTCCTGTGACGCCATCCCCGTGGCTGGGCCATCAGAACGGCGCCTGCTCTTCCTAGCGCCCCAGAGCCCGCAACGCCCAACTTGCTTCTCCAAAGTCCAAGGAGGTCCTCAGGCTGCACTTTGGATGCTGAAACTGGGACGGTCCCCGGCAGACAGGGCCCAGCCGGTCACACTGGCTCACAGGCCGCTCCCAGCATCATGATCTGTTCCTCTGGCTTGAAACAAATCCCTGCAGCCCACTCGAGGCTGGACGGTCATCAGAGCCCCGACAGGGTATCCAGCCGTTAACGGCGGCATCTGATCTTATCACCCTCCTCTCTGGCAAGCCTGGCTCCCCCAGAATAGCTTGTATCTGGAAGTAAAATAATGCAGTCAGCGTCCTGACTGTCTGATGCCCTCTCGGGTGGTCTCAGCCGTGGTGATTTAATGGGTGTCTTCCATCTGCTAATTACCCAGAGCCTGTGTGAAGTTAAAGGCACTCGCTCAAAAGCCAGGGCGTGAGGACCTCGGACGGCGATGGATCCAGGGGCGGGGGCTGGGGATTCCTCCGTTCGGCTCTGAGATGGGCCCCGCACCCCACCCTTCCCGGGGCAGGAAGAGTGCCGATGCCACTCGCCAGTGTCCTGGATGTGTTTACGTCACCGAGGAATTTTCTTTTTCCGGCTCTCTCTTGGGCATCGCCGGCAGTGAGGCTCCAGCAAAGTCATAAACCTCGCTGAAGGGCACCGTGGTAACGGCCTGTCCCGCCGGACCACGTCTGTACTTTTCATCTTGTAATGTCGCAGTGAACTTGGCCGGGAACCTGAAGCCGCCAGCTGCGTGCGGCTTTGCTTTCTGTGTTTCTGGGGGGAGCCAGGCAGCCGGGGTGGGTGGGGGTGGGGGATGGGACGCAGCACCCTCCGCATCCTTGGGAGAGCCCCCCACCGCCCCCACCATCTTCATCTATGAAATCAGGCAGCCGAGAATCAGGCAGCCCCCCCCCCACCCCCGCCCCCCAGCAGAATTGCCCCAGGGCTCTGCGAGCTCTTCCAGAAGCTTCTTTTCCACACTTGGGCTGAGTGTGTCCTACAGGAGGCTCTTGCTGAAGATGGACTAAACCACACGTGTTTCTGCCATGAACTAGCGGTGTGACCTTCGGGGAGGACCTTCGCCTCTCTGCGCTCCAGTTTCCAGTCTGTGAAATGAGGGATAGCGACCGGGCCAGGACCTCCCACTTGGCCTCATCCTGGGGTCTTATTTTCTATGGAAAGGGCTTCAGGCGGCTGGGTGCTCGGTCCCCTCTCCTGGGTGCTCGGCCGCCCTCCTCGGGGAGGCTCTGAGGACCTTCTCACCTAACAAACACGCCACGAAAAAGCTCCCAGGACGGGGTTTCAAGGTCACGGTTCTGTGTTCTCTGATTTGCCAGAGCCACCATCCACCTGTCTGTCTAATCTGTCACCTTCTCCTGTCTGTCTCCCTTTCTGTCCCTCCTGTCACCCACCTGCCCACCCTCTGTCTCCTTTGGCTCTCAGCTCCCTCTGCCTCTATCCGTCTCTCACATTTATCGCCGTTTGCTCCCACCTGTAACCCGAGAAGCCCCCGGAGTCTCTGATCCCGAGGCTGGGACGGGGTCTGCGGTCTGCGTGCCGCTTTTCTACAAGCCCAGGCGATGCTGCTGCGGCTGGTCCTGCATCTTTTGCCCTTGCCAGCCCAGGGAGTGTCTTCGTGCTTGAGTTCAGAAGCTCCCGAAGGCGCTAAAAGTTTTGAAGAATAAAGGCATTGCAGACGGTCCCTGACTTGTACTGGTTCGCCTTGGGGTTTTTTTTTTTTTTTGACTTTGGATGGTGTGAAACTGAAACGGCTTCGGTAGAATCGGTACTTAGAATTTTGGTCTTTCCTGGGTTGGTGATGTATCATGTGGTCCCTCTCGTGGCGCTGGGCAGCGGCCATCGGCCAGGGCTCCCCGCCGGCCCCTCGGTCGCGGGAAGCCACCGACACCCTTAAACCCTTCTGGACCGTCCAGCCAGCTGCAGGCTAATAGGAGGGTTCTGAGCACGGTCGGGGTGGGCCAGGCTAAGCTGCGATGTTCTGTGTGTTAAACGCAGGTCTGACGCATGCCATTTCCAGCGAGCCGTGAGTTTATCAGGACGTAACTTCCTTGTCAGCCAAGGAAGCGCTGTACCATTTCATGCACGCACCAAGAGTAACCAACAACCGGCTAGGTCCTTGTGTCCAACCTTGAAGTGACTGCAATTTGGGGCCCCGAGGGCATTTGTATCACAGCTACTTGCATTTGTGAAATTGATGATGGCGCCGCCCCCACCCCGTGGTTGAGGCATAAAACTCTGTTGAGTTGTAGTCACATCCAGCGTTCACGTACCCAGGGCCCAGCTGCGTGTAGAATCCTCACACATCCCTCCCACACAGGACATGCGGTATTGTTTGTGGTGCTGAGAACCTGGGGTCCATCGCCGGGACAGTGGACAGTACAGGAGGAGGGGGTGGCACCAGTTAGGGCCAATGGACCGAGTCCACCCAACACCTCGGCGGGGTCTTCATGCTGCTCCAAGGGAGAGAGAGGAGAGTGATGCCTTTAACGCAGACCACTTATGCAGGTTCTTGAGCCATAAAACCTGCACAAGGGCACCCGTGAACACAGGGACCCTGGAACCCGTGTGGGAAGCGGGGACCTTGGTGGGAGCCCTGACAGAGGGGATTAGAGCAATAAAAGAGGCGAGGGGCCAGGGAGGGAGATGATGCCAGGTGGCGGATGGCGGCTGCGCCAGAGTGAACCAAGGGATCGGTAATCAGCAGATAAAAGGTGAAAAAATTGAAAGTCAAAGGTTGGTCCCGGACACCCACAAGCGAGCAAGGAGACTCCTCTGTCCAGCGGCCTCTGCACCCTCTGTCACTGCCTGGGGGGCTCTCCTCATCCACATGGTACCTGCTTGCGGGGAAGCCCGGGCTCGGTCGAGAGACAGAGAAAGGGCTCCTGGGTTGTCCTGTTCCTCTGTCCCCCGCACCCTCCCAAGGGGCAGCGGTGGGGGGACTCCTTTCCATCGTGGATCTTAGCGCTAGGGCCCTCTGTGGGGCAGCTCACGATTCAAAGGCACACAAGCCGTCCCTGGACCCAGTTACATCAGAATCAACCAAAGCTCTTGATTTTCAAAAACCTTCATTCCCTGTGCTGACTGCATACCAGGCTCTCCAGAACTGGGATTAAGGAATGTGAAGATTCTTTAATTTTTTTTATTTTTTTATTTTATTTTTTTTTACATTTTACATAAGTTTTCCAGGTGTTTGGAATGAAACCCAACTTGGAACAGGGAATGTAGCGGGAACCTGGGCCTCCAGGTGCCCAGACAGGACTCCCCTGCGCCCCCTGGTGGCACGGACGACGCGCAGGCGGCCGTCCTGGGTGGGGAGCCCAGGGGCAGGTGTCTGGAGGATGGAGGTGGAGCCCTGCCTGCCTCAGGATGCTCGCATCCCTTGCCCTCCAGCCCGTCCTGCGGTTTATCCCCAAGGCCTTGTCTGGTGTGATCTCATTTGTATTTTCACGCGTGCCTTTCCTGAGTCCAGAAGGTGGCTGTGGTGCTGGAATTCTAGCGGCTGTGGCTGGATGTCAGGGAGATGGTTTTCCGGAGAGCTGTTCCTTCCTTCCTCTCACATCTGTCCCCATCTGCCCTCGGGCCCAGTCCCTTGACCTTCCGTCACTGCTCAGAGGCCTCCCTGGGGATATCGAAGGGACGGGATGTTGCTTTGACCCCCATTTTAGTGAACGTGAAAGGTGCTAGCACCGGGCAGCAGAGAATGAGGGACACATGTCTCTGGGTTTCCTCTTGAAGGGGACTTGCTCCCACTTTGCTATATCCAGCAACCGCAGAGAGCCAGCATGAGCCAGGGCTGTGTGGGGCTGGGCTTCGTGGGTGTGTGGACACACAAGGCCTTGCCCTCCCGGGACTTAGAATCTATCCAGTGACCACACACATACACAACTAAGTGTAGACGCAGTGATGCTGGTCACTCTGAATCCACAGGGACGGCTGGGAGAAGAGAGCTCGGAGGCAGGGAGGGCACGTGCAAAGGCCCTGAGGCAGGAAAGGACCTCTCCTGCGGACCGTGGCTGGAGAGGGAGGCAGAGCCGGACCAGCACGGCTTAGAGCCCTTCGGGAAGGGCTGGGGTCGTGTTCTCTGAGTCCTGGGCATCATGGCGGGGTGTCAGCGGGGACTGACATAGTCCAGTCTGTGTTTTTCCCCCTCGTGCAGTAAATGCGGATGGTTAAGAAACGTTAACTAATCTCGGTTTGCATAGAGTCAGGGGGAGGCAAGCTGTCCGGGGGGGCCAGGTGACAGGAAGAGACAGCCTGACCATCGGGGAGGCGAGGGGGGATGGAGGATGGGCCAGCAAACTTCAGGGCGTCCTTCCCAGAACAAGCATAGGAAAGGATTGAACCTGACCTCGCGAGGAGGTTTCGTTCTCACTTGCTCTTCTGTTCTCACCTGTCTGGCTGAGGCCACCGAGGTGAGGGGCATCTCAGGCCAGAGGACAACAGCCGGCAATCACGGGGCTCCCCCACCAGGCGCCAGGCCAGAGCGGGGCATCTCGGGCTCTTTGTCTGCACCACGAGCTTACGAAGTGGCCCCAGCATCACCACCACCTCAGAGATGAGAAAAACAGGAGGGGAGGGGACGTGTCCTGGCCGCTCAGTGATGAGCTGGGAAGCCAGGACCCGAGTGCAGAGCGGGGTCCCGGAGCCCAGCCTGCTGACCACGCAAGCCACACACACACTGGTGGGAGAATGAACGCCACGGGGGCGGACGTGGCCAGATGCGACACGACAGGCAGAGAACCTGGGTGGTGTCCCCGTGGAATCAGCACGTCCTCCCCGAGGGTGTGTGGATGTGGGGGGCTGTGGTTTGTCCCTTCTCTCCGCAGCCCGTCTTCCCACGAGCAATCCCATCTCCACCGAGATGTCAGGATGCTTCCAGAATTCCTCCGTGTGGCAGAAGGAATGCAGCAAGCCCAGAGGGAGGTGGCCGGAAGATGGCGCCGAAGCTGGCAGCCACTTGGCAGAGGGTGTGGCAGAAGCAAAGGGTGTACAAGCCCCACAGGTGCTCAGCCAGGCCCCGCCCCCTCCCCAGGCCCCGCCCCCTCGGCCGCTCAACCGCGGGGGCGCTGAGCACACTGGCCGGAGGGCTGGCGTTTGCGCCCACGCCCGTCTCTGAGGCCCGCCTTGGCCAGCTCCCTGCGTCGGAGGTCCCTCTGTAAGTGATAGCGTTTGTGTAGGAATCCAGAACAGCCCGGCCAGCTCAGCTCGGGTCCAGGCTCCGCCCTGCAGCCCGGGGAGGCCTCTGTGCGGGGCCCGGGCTCTCCCTTTGCGGTGGGGATGCTCTGACCCCCCTGGGACTTGGAGCCCAGGAGCAGCTTTGCAGGTGGACACGCAGGAGGAGGACGAGGAGGTGGGATGCTAGGATGAAAGATGAAGGGCGCGGGAGAGTGAGGCAGAGGAAGACAGGCGGCCAGCTGGGGGAGGGGCCGGCCCCAGCCCCAACCCCAGAGAACTTCCTGCAGTGACCCCTCCTTGAAAGAGCCTGGCTGAGGTGAGTGGCTGCTCACTTCCCTTCAGAACCAGTTCCTCAAGAATCACCAGGTCCCAGGGGGCGTTTGCAGTCTGCGGTCTGTGTGGATGAAGCTGTGTGTTGGAAACGAGCATGAGTGGCTGATGGGGAGTTACTCTGGGCCAGCGGGAGTTGGGGGGGGGACCCTGTGTCTCAGGGCTGCCAGGCGTGCACCCCCAGCCTAGCCCCAGGAGCCCAGGGATGTATCTGTGGTGAGGGCAGCGTCTGAGACCCAGCAGGGCTCCTTTAGTAGTGTTTGAGTGATGAGAGCCATTTCTCGGGAAGGACCCAGCTCCCAGGGGCATGGTGCCGTCCCGGGCTGACCCGGGAAGTCCGTCAGAAGTCTCCCTCCCAACGCCCCTCTGGTCCAGTGCAGCATCTTTCTCAGGGTCCCCATGAGAGCTGGTGGGAAAAGCACATAAAACGGCCCTCGGGAGGTTTACGAGGGCCGTCAGTTCCTTGGGCAGTGCCCCGAGATAAGAGGTCATTAAAATGGAAAGGGGCTGCCTCTCACCCTGCAGAGGCAGCTCCAGGAGAGAGGGAACCCGTATCCGTATCCGTCCTCCCAGGCCCTCCTGGTCTGGGTTCCCAGAGGCTCTGGGTCCCTTGCTACAGAGTCGCTGTCACTGAGCTGGCACGCGGGCTGGGCTGGCCAGGCCCTGGGAATTCAGAGAAGATAAGGCGCCCACTGCGCCTCCGAACCCAGGAGCCTGGCCAGCCTGCTGAGTGAATCCTCCCATCCCAGGAGCCCGGCCAGCCTGCTGAGTGAATCCGAGTGTGCTGCCTCTGCCTAGCATTGGGATAAGCATTGGGATAGAAAATAACCCTGGTCGCAGTGCTTAAAAACACCCTTTGGGGAGTTCCCATCGTGGCGCAGTGGTTAACGAATCTGACTAGGAACCATGAGGTTGCAGGTTCGATCCCTGGTCTTGCTCAGTCGGTTAAGGATCCGGCATTGGTGTAGGTCGCAGACGCGGCTCAGATCCCGCGTGGCTGTGACTCTGGTGTAGGCCGGCGGCTACAGCTCTGATTAGACCCCTAGCCTGGGAACCTCCACATGCCACGGGAGCGGCCCTAGAAAAAGGCAAAAAGACCAAAAAAAAAAGTGTATATTGAAGGAGCCACACCATAGGCATAAGCCACTTGACGAATTTAGAGAAATAAACACGAGCCTGGACCCCAGCCCTGTGGCCCCAGGCACCCGTGCCTCCCCCTCCCTCCCTCCCGATAAGGCTTATCAGGCCTGCTCCCCTGGCCAGGGAGGCAGAACCCCTCCGAGTGGCGTGGACCAACAGATTCATTCTAGGGACTGGACCAGACACGACGGGAAGGAGCTGGGAGCGTGCGAGATGCGTCCCGCCCAGCCCTCCGCAAGCCTCAGTGCCTTGGGGTCAAGCTGCCGGAACCCTGGAAAGCAGCTCGCACGTGGGTTTCCAGGTTGGAACTGGCAGGAGAGTTCCTCGAGGGAGGAGGGTGGCTTCTGCCACAGGCGGACCCGGGGTCACTGGCGGTCAGCGAAGCCGGAGGATGGGAAGGACAGGAGGCCACGGGCAGGTGTGACCCGCCGGCCCCTCGTGCTTCGCTCACTAGGGCAGCCTCGGACTCTCCCGGGGGGGCAGTGCTGCGGCTCCCCTCCCGCTTCCAGATCACGCGTGCTTCCTCTTCCCGTCCCTTCCGACCGGGCCCCGCAGTGACCTCCCTGCAGCTCGGGCAGGTGGACACCGCCGACACCCCCACGAGTGCAGATCCAGGCCACCTGTTTGAGGAGGTGTGCCTGGCCCCTTCCCTGGCTCAGCATGGCCTGAACGAGTTTCCCCCTCTGGCCCGGCGTGTGTAGCCGGATTTGCACACTCTTCTGTCTGCGGGACCATCCCTTTTACAGCCACCCCGTGGCCGTGCATTCGAGCCGCTGCGAAAGGCATCGAAGTGCCGGTTAAAACAGCGCTGCCTGGGTGTTCCGGGCATGTCTTTTGGGTTCACGCATTTTTCTTGAGAAGATGCCTAAATGTGGGATCTCCAGGTCCTGGGCTAGCTTTGTACTCAGCGTCTGCAGACTCAGCCAGTTTCCCAACACGGTTCCTTATTGTGAGTGTTGCTTGTCCTTCCTTAGTCTGTGTCTTGAGTTCCGATTTTGACTCTATTACCGAGAAGCTGTGGTTGTGCCGATGCCCCTGGGTGAGGGGAGGAGCACAGTCAGGAGGGGGTACTATGCATCCTTCGTAAACTCATCTATTCTTAGTTGATTCGGTTCTTGTCGGGTTCTTGTCGGCCTCCTCCCACCCCCACCTCTCACCACAGACCGACCGTGAGGTCAGAGGCTGTGTGAGCGGAGGGAGCGCCCCCCCCAAGAACCTGTGACAGTGGTGTCCCCTTGTCCCCTGCAAAGGGCAGCCATGGTCGCCGAGGGAGGGATGATCCTGGGTTATCTGGTGGGCTGACTGTGATCACGGGGTCCTTGAAGGTGGACAAGGGAGGCGGGAGAGAGGCAGAGACACAGAGAAGGACGGCCTCACTTGTGCTGGTTTGACTGTGGATGGAGCGGCCTCGAGCAGGGGAATGCAGGTGCCTCTGAAACCGGGGGAAAGCAAGGAAACAGATTCTCTCCTGGAGCCTCCAGAAGGCACCAGCCTTGCCAGCACCTTGGTTTCAGCCCCATGAGACCTCGCTGGACTTCGGGCCTCCGGAAATGCAAGAGAGTATATGTCCGCTGTTTAAGCCACTAAACTCCTGGTATTTGTTAGCGCAGCCACAGGAAATAGATACTGTTTATTCTCCACTGTGTCCCCAGGCCCTGGCCCTTAGCAGACTCACCATGAATATTTATTGGATGAATAAATACGGGGAAGGGGGCTCTTTGTAGAGTGTGGGGTTTGCCAGCCGTTTCATACACAGCGAGGGCTACAAGAAGCAGCCAATAAAAACACAGAGTGCCCAGGTCGGTCTGAATTTTAGCTCAACAATACCAGTTTTTATAAAAGTTCGTCCCATGCTATGCTAAAAACAAAACAAACAAACAAAAACACAAAACATCGTTTAGCTGCAATTCAAATTGACCTGGGTGTCTTGTATTTAATCAGGTAGCTCAGTCGTTTCCCAGGTCACAGTGAGTTAGGGGCAGACCTCAGGCCTGAGGGCTGTCCCGGAGGGGTCCCGAGCCCCTGCTCCTTCCACCCCAGCATCCCCTGCTGCTCCACAGAGTGACAGAAGGGTCACACGCATCCCCCAGGGGCCCTGCCCTGTCGTTGGCAGGTCCCCACGTGCTCTGCAGAAGCAGGTTCCAGGGACTTTTCTGTGGACCTGAACCCAGGACCAGGAAACCTCTAGTGAGTGCCTGGGCCACGTCCAGTCCGGTCCAGGATAAAGGGGGAGGATGAAGTGGGACCCCCTGGTCAGACAGCTACGACTCCGGGAGCCCTTGGCCACGTGTCTTCCTGCCAAGCTGGCCTTCCCCTGCGCGGGGTCTGAGGAAACCTGCGGAGGAAGCCCTTCCCTCGGAGGCTGGAGCCCTCCAGGAGGCGAAGCCGCCGGAACACACGCTGGACAGACTCCTGCCGTTCTATTTCGGGGAAAACAGTACAAAAATAGGGTCCACACGGAATTCTTTCTCCCCAAGTGCACGGCTGGAGGAGGACAGGTCGGTGGCCTGCAGGAGCCTCACAAACACCTCCAGGAAGCGCCTTATCAAACAGGCTCACCCACACAAAAATAACCTCTGAGCAGAGCACGGAGAATGGACACTGAACGGGCTTTGGCAAAGGGCTTTCCAATTATTTTCATGAGCAAGGACTCCAAGCCCCCTCAGATTTTTCAAAGGAAGTGAAAACGCAAGAGATCAAGGGATTGGCCCAAGGTCATGGAGCACAATAGACGCTTCCCCAGGCCTCGCCCTGCGGGAGGTTGGATGTCCTCTCCTTTAAGACTTTAAATGTAGTAAACATGCAGGCCTCCCCCTCCCCCAGCCCTCCGTCCAGGTCACCCAACACCGGCGTGATTATTGGGAAGTGATGCCAGCTTCAAACAGATTTCGGTTTCTGTGAGGTCTGCCGCAGATGCCCTGTTCCTGGAGGTGGAGATTTTGCATCGGCCCTTCATTAACAAGGTGGTAGGGAGTATGGTGTATTGTCCGGCTTTTGGGGGGAACCAGGACACTGCTGGGCGGTGCTGTGGCCCTGACACTCTCAGTGCCATCAGATGCGCAATCGTAGGCTCATCTCATTGGCTTCTGGCTTCTCAGGCATCACCTTTCTCTGCCGCCCAGTCCAGTGCCTCGAAACCCAGGGTTTCATGTAGCATATATTTTTTCCAACTTTTGTTATTGTTTCTGATGCAGGGAGCTAGCCGTCCCTGCTCACCTCGTTCATAAGAGGAGCCCAACCACCGTCGTCATGAATCCCTCTGCAGGATTCCTCTGCTCTCTTCCTTGTTTTCAGCCTCTTGGTGAACCGTGTCCCCTCCTGGCACCGGCTGACACATGTCCTGGCTTGTCCCAGCTCCATCTCCAGCCTCCCGCCTTGGGGTCTCCTACTCAGGACCATTGCGTGGCCATCTCTGTGCCTGTCGGTTTCGGCTCCTGGGAGCATCTGATTGGCCTTGGTCTCAGCCAATGACTGAGCTGCCCCAGTCTCAGCAGCCAATCAGCGGTGCCAGTGGGGGCTGCCGCCATATCTGCCTCCAGGGCTCCTGGAGAGGCCTCCTGAAGCGGAGGGAGCTTATGTTAAAAGGGAGAGCAGTGCTGTGGATAAAGTTTTCACGAAATGTGTCCCGTCAGAGTGAAATTCCATCACGTCTCCCCAGGAAAGTTTGGATCTTGCAACTATCCCTTCACCATCTGTGCCTCTCAAGGAGTCTCTTTCCACTTGGAAGAGCAAATAAGGATTCAGGCACAACTAGGCTTCAGTCATCACCAGCGCAGATACTTGGTAAGCTGACCTGGGTGTGCAGCCAGGCCCAAGCCCCCATCCTCCCTTTGACCGATAGCAAGATGCAGAGACCTGCGGTCCAGCAGCTCAGCAGGGCTGGATCTGACCCAGTGCTCAGATGGGTGTCCACAAGGGGGGAGGCCGTGGCAAATGACCTTCTCACGAGTCGTCATTGGGCTGAGAGTCCAAAAAAATAAGAGGGAAGCAGACAGGAGATGAACGTGTCACCTCTTTCACCGATCCGTGCTGACTGACAGCGTAAACTATGCCTTCTACCTGCAGGTAAATGTGCTTTCTAATGTTGAACCCCATATTTAGGCAGATTTATCTCCCCGGGTCACAGCCAGACCTGCACCAGTGCAGGCCTCCCCTCAGAGGGACCTGTCCCCGCAGAGCTTACGGGGTGAGGGCACAGAAGGGAAGGCACACTTTCTGTGCAGAACAGCCTCCCAAGAGAAGCAGGGGACAGCTGGTGGGGCTCAGCACGCCCAGCTTTTCCTACCAGCTTCACTGATCGTGGGAAGGAAGGACTGGGTGAGAGAGCAGAGAACCCAGGAATCTCACATAAACAGGGCCCTTCTACATGGAGGGAAACATCAGCAATGAGGCAGAATCCTCCTCTCCTGACGCTAGCAGGAATCAGAAGTTAGTGGCTTAAACAGTAAAGGATAACATCTAATCTCAAGACTGGGTGAGTCTCGGGCTGGTGAATTTAGCCTCTCCGTTCAGCCCTCCTCTTCTGCCATCTCCGGCCGATTGGGTCTGTCTTCAGCTAGGACCCTCATGGTCACAAAGTAGCTGCCAAATCTTTAGATACCACATCCTCACACACTATCCAAGAACTGGTAAGGCCATTTCCCCCATATCTCTATTTTAGGGAGGCTATCCTGCCCCCGCAGCCTCCCAGCTGACACCACACCCTCCTTTCTCAGGGGGTGAGAATCACGCATGTCTCATATCTCTTGGAAACCAAGGACGGAAGAAGAGTGGCGTGAGCCCCTTTGACTGGTCAAGAGAGATCGAGGGGCAAGGCCACTGGAAGGGCCTGCCAGCCCCACGCCTGCACAAAGTCAGGGATCCATTATCACACAGTCTGAGGGAGGGAGGGAGGCACAGAGCATGGCTGTGGGGTACGCAAGGCGGGGTGGGTCAAGCGAGAGGACTTGTCCGCCCGTGGCTGACCTGTGACCTCGCTGACTTCCAGGCAGTTGCTCACCAAACCTTGTCCAGCAGTCCTCACCTCCTACAGCAAACTCTGAGGAACTAGGAGTTTGTGGCGCTTGATTATAGGTAGAAGACGAGGCGTTCTTCTGTTTATAAGTTTCCTGGCGCAGCGGATACGAATCCAACTAGGAACCAAGAGGTTTTGGGTTCGATCCCCAGCCTTGTTCCGTGGGTTAAGGATCCGGCCTTGGCATGAACTGTGGTGTAGGTCGCAGACACGGCTTGGATCCTCTGTGGCTGTACAGGGTTTTGGTGGAGGCCGGCAGCTGTGGCTCCAATTCGACCCCTAGCCTGGGAACCTTCCTGTGCTGCGGGGGCGGCCCTAAAATAGAAGACAAAATACAAACACGCCTTTCCAGGCAAACATCCCATCTGTAAAACCTGACCGTTTCAGCTGACCGTCTTCTCACGTTAGCTCCTCCAGGGGGACTTTGCCGCTCATGCTGGCCTGGCCGGGGCTCTGGACGTTTTCCTGAGGCGTTCGGCTCCCTGAGGGCAAAAGCTGTGCACACCGTGTGCCCGGCTTCAGACCCCGCGGGGCCCACAGCCACCGGGGCTGCGGGAGGGACACAGGCTGCTGCCTCATTCCCCTGACAAGCCTCCCTGGCACGAGGGGGCCCCGTTCACATTATGGATATTCTGCCTGGGGACGAATTGAGGAGCCTCCTCCTGGAGTTCGTGCAGCCGGTTCAGTGTTCACCAAAGGCTTTGGAATGTCCCTTCGGAAGGAGGGAGCAGTTGCCATGGCGACCCAGCTCCCTGTGGCGTGGTCCTTGCCCTGGGCTGGGCTGAGTCACCGAGATCCGAGCACCGTGACTCACACGGGGTCAGAGTTCACAGGCGTGGTCGACCTGCACTGTGGTCCTTGCTTAGGCATTGTCCTTCCTGCCAACAAGGACCCCCAAGGTGGGGGTGGGGAGATTGCCAGGTGAGTCGGCCTAGGATGGAGGTGTCCCCAGGATTCAGGGGACGGCAGCCTGGCTTCAGAGAGACCTGGGACCAGCCAGCCTGGGCTCTGCCAGAGTATAAACAGAGTGGAGTCTCTGCCCCTCACCTGAGGGCTGGTGGGAGCATCCAAAGAGGCAGTATTTGTCCCGCGCCAGGCACAGAGTTTGTGCTCACTGGCGCCGCGGTTGGAGACGTTTCTGTTTCCTCGGGCTGGGCTGGAGCCGTCCTGGTGGCTGCAGGTAGCCGTTATTTGGGACGAGCGCGCATGGCCTCAAAGGTTCCTCAGGGCTCTTCCTTCCATCTCCCCAACCGGCCAACAGAAAGCAGATGCCAGGAAGGGAGCCAAAAGCCGTAGGATCTGTTCCCTCCTCCAAAGCATGACGACATCATCCTTGCAGGGTGATCAGGGCGAGGCCTGGTGCCCTGGCCATCTCACGGCCGCCCAGCTATGCCAGGAATCTGCTCCCTGGGGAAACCTCTGGTCCACTGCCATCAGGATGAGGGCATCCTCCAGCACTCTGCTCTCAATGCCAGGGCCAACCAGTCGTCCCCCACATCCAATCACCCGAGACCAGCAGCGGCCCCAGACACGGCCCCCGTTGACTGTTCAGCTCCGCCGCCGGAAAGCTGTCTCAGCGGCACGCAGCGCAGTTGGCAGCCCTGCCTCGGCAACTGCCGAAGGTAACAGCCCTGAGTGTGGGCTTTTCTGTCGTCCTCTGTCGATGGCTACTGAGTGAATGGCAGCAACATAAGCATCTAAGATGGCCCCATGGCCAGTTCCCAGGCCATGAGTCACTGATCCAACTGGGCTGCGTTCTGTGGTCAGTGACCCGGAGAGGCTGTTTGGATTAAACGTGGTGCAGACAGTTATGTGGGCTTTGCTGGTGAAGCCAGACCAGTTTCTGAGGAATTCAGAAGAGGGAACCTTTGGCTTTTTGTTTCAGCAATGGTCACTCCTCTGGAAGCCGCGGTACTTCGCCGTGCGCCCTGGGCCGGGCGCTTCTCATCCAGCATCCCCGGTAACCCCCTCGGCCTCCCTGTAAGGGCGTGAGCATCGCCCTGGACGCACGCAGAAATGGGGGAGCTTTGCCCTCCTGGGCTCACCAGAGCCCACGGGCGAGGGAAGGATGCGAGGGTCCCCCCGGGAAACCCGCTCCGTCCCCCCCCTCCGTGCTGCTTTCCCTCTTGTGAAGACACCGTCATCTCAGTAACCGGCCGGGCCTCGCCGGCGACTGGAACCTTTTAAAGTCAGGGACGAATTTTTTTTTATAATGATTTTAATTTTTTCCACTGTAGTTGGTTGACAGTGTCCAGTCAGTTTTCTGCTGTACAGCAGGGTGACCCAGTCATACACACACACACACACACACACACACACACAATCTCCATTCTTTTTCTCACATTATCCGGCTCCATCACAGGTGACTAGACAGAGTTCCCAGGGCTACACAGCAGGGTCGCATTGCTTATCCATCCCAAAGGCAATAGTTTGCATCTGTTAACCCAGATTCCCGGTCCCTCCCACTCCCTCCCCCTCGGCAACCACAAGTCGGTTCTGCAAGTCCATGAGTTTCTTTTCTGTGGAAAGGTTCATTTGCGCCATTTATTAGAGTCCAGATATAAGTGATATCATACGGTATTTGTCTTTATCCTTCTGACTGACTTCACTTAGTAGGGGCGTCTGTAGTCCATCCATGTGGCTGCAGGTTTCATGATCTTGTTCTTTTTGATGGCTGAGTAGTATTCCAGGGACAAATGTTATACATGCCCCCAGCGTTGGTCTGTGCAGAGACGCCAAAGTGTGTAAGTCCTGGACCCACCTGCAAGCTGTCACAGTCCTATCTGCCGGGGGACAGGTCACCCAAAGTGGAAAAGCTCACTCAGAGTGAGGGTGAGTGACAGTGTCACTGCCTGGCCCCCAGGATGGAGAGGGAATGCACTGGTGCCCGCTGGGGTGGCCTGCTGGGGGAGGGGTGTGTGTGTGTGTGTGTGTGTGTGTGTGTGTGTGATGCAAACATGTATTTATTTATTCTGGAAATATTTTATTTTGAAAAACCTTCAACCTTCAGAAAAGTTACAAAAGGAGTAAAAGAATTCCTGTAACCCTACTACCCAGCTTCCCCCTAAGCTAATGTCTTATCAGCTTGGCTTGGCCGCGTCTGGCAGATGTGATGTGCTCTTACCTCTAAATACGCCAGTGTACATTTCCTTAAAACAGGGCCACCGTGTTACATAAGCACAGTAAGGCCAGAAAAATGAGGAATTCATCCCCAAAATAATAGTCCACTTACTTTAGACAGCAGAGCTTATTCAAGTGTCACCAGTGGTCCCAGGAGTGTCCTGCATAGCCAGAGGGAGGGGGAGACCCGGCTCTCGCACTCTGCTTCAAAGTCTAATCCCAGATCACAGGTCCCACTCGGTTGTCCTGTCTCTTTAGGATCCTTTATTCTGGAGCATTCTTCAGTGTTTTTTAGTCTTTCATGACGGCGACATTTTCCAAGAGGGAAGGCCCATTATTTTGGTGAACGGCTCTCAGTTTAGGTTGGATGATGTTTCCTTGTGGCTGGATTCAGTTTATGAATGTTTGGCAGGAAAGCCCCAGGAGTGACGTTGTGTCCTCATCAGGGCGCCACATCAGGGGCCCATGGTGTCCTTTGTCCCATCACTGCTGATGGTAACCGAGCCCTTGGGTAGGGTGGTGCCTCTCTGTAGAGTTCCTGCCTCCCCTCTGTACTGCTTCCTGTCTCGCCGAGAGCTGCTTGGAGGCGATGCAACGTTCCCTCTCCTTGCTCTCCTTTTCCTTGGAAGGGTCAGTGCTCATTGCTAATTCTTGCCTGAAAAAAGTCTGGCAACGGTGGCTTCCAAATGGTGACTTCTTTTCTTATCCCACCATTGCTTCTTATCCCACCATTGCTTCTAAATTTTTTTTATTGTAACTCTGTTACAAGAAAGAGTCTTTCCTTCTCCCCAGGTATATAGGAAATCAGCGTGGACTTGTGCACGGTTATCCTGTTGTCTGGGCTGGAAGCCTGATTATCAGCATTCGCTCTGTGGCTCCGACTGTCCTAGGTTTGGCCAACGGGAGTCCGTTTAGGATGACACTGCCGCATCTGCACTTTCACTAGGCACTTCCTGGCGTCTGTCGCAAGGAGATGCTCCAGGCCCCGCGCTGTTCTCCTTCTGAGATTTCACTCCCTTTCCCGCCTCCTCGCATCCACCACGACTCGCGCTGCAGTGCCCCCGTGAGCACTCAGGGACCACCTGTCTCTCATGCACCTGCTTTGACGTAAAATGGACAGGGCTCGCTTCTGGAAACAGCTCTCGAGGACTGAAAAATAAGGTGGCTCCAGATGGGTTTCTTGGATCCGGGCAGGTAATCCAGCGTGTGGTTGACAGTCTAAGAAGCACGCTAGTTACCCAGGGTTCACTTTAGCCTCGTCAATTACCTTCCTCCAATTTTTCAAGTAAAGCCCAGCTGATGGACATTTATTGTTGCAAGATAGTCATTTAACTTGGAGAATGGAGGATTAAAGCAGCCCTAAGTCGGGATAATGCACTAGGGTAAGAACGCTTAATCTCCAGGGAGTGCTCCAAATCCCCGCGACGTGCTTTCAGTGCTTTTTGTGTATTTGGAAGCCTCGATGAGCAAAAAGAGGTGGAAACCACACAAAGACGGGTTTTAATCAGTCACTGATCTAAGCCGGCTGCCACTAGAGCATGTAGCATCTGTGTGCCAATTAGAAAAATATGCTTTTCCCCCTGGTGAATCCAGCCCAAGCCATGTGCAAGGCTGGGAGTGCAGTTGGGCTAGCCACTTGCCCCTTGTCTAGGTACCTTGTGCAGTGAACAACCTATACAACAGTACCCATGGCCTGAGTCTGAGAGAGTCCTGGATTTTTTCTTTCTGTCACAGGGGTTTCTAGTGACATGCCACAAAGGATAAAGAAGGGCAGCAGCATGGCTAAATGTCAGCAGTTGGTTGTGCAAGAACACCTGTGAATGTGTGTGGACAGCTTGGGGAACAGAGACAAAGCCGTGAGACGAGCACGGGGTGGAGGAGGGAGAGGAAGCAGGAGCTGGGAGGAGGCCCCTCTGTCTCATGTAGGTCTCCCGATGGCATTTTTATCTCCATTTCATAGAAGAAACTGCAGTTCAGGAAGCAGTGAAGCAACTTCCTGTTGTGAACAAATAATTATACCCCAATGGACGTATGCGACAAAGCTCCGTCTAGGTTGCATAGGTTGTATTGCTCCTGTCTTCGACCTAACCTGCTTTGCAGGATTCCTATACTTTTGTAGCTAAGGAATGGAGGTGTTAGGTCTAGTGCAGATACATTTAACAAAAAACGCAAAACAGTAATGAGTGTACCATACAGGGCTTATTTTCTCTTTTGTAAAACAAGTTTAGAAATAGGGAGTCCAGGGTCAATACAGTGGCTCCACAGTTGTCAGGGAGTCAGATTCCAACCCTAGCCTTAGCACCTCACAGTCAAGAATGGTTGCCGGAGCGCCAGCCATCATGGTTGCCTCCCAGGGAGCAAGAGGGAATGAGGGAATGTACTATGGGTCTGTTAAGCAGCTTTCCCACGTGCCCTGCCCAGCAATACTCACTCACATGTCATTAACCAGCCCGCGCTGCAAAGGAGGCTGGCAAACTGGAGTCTCTCCCCTGAGCACATTGCCTTCTAGGAGAAATATAGGGCTCTGGTAACAAGTGTGTTAATCCATGCAAGTGCTGAAATAAGCTCCAAATCTCAGAGAGTTAATAAAAGAAGGGCTAGTTTGTGCTCACCTCACAGCATAGCGCGGGTCGAGGGGTAGGACGGGGTCTACCCCGTCATGGATGTCTGCTCCACTGGGTCCTTCAGAGCCCCAGGTTCCCCCTCCTCTCAGTGCCGGGAGGCAGCAGGCGGGAAAGAGGACGAAGACATGGGCCAGGAGGCGGCACCCAGCAGCCCTGCTCACATGCCATTGGCCAGAGCTCAGGCACGTGGCCCCCAAACCGCAAGGAGGCTGGGAAATGTAGTCTCTGGGGCACAGAAGGGAGAGGGGCACGGGGCGTTGGCACCAGGGCATGGGGTAGACAGGGCACCGCCTGCCGGGCTGCAAAGCAGAAAGTCTCTCGCCCCACTCGGGTGCGGGACTCAGCCCAGGGCCTCAGGGAAGGAAGGGCCAGCGGCCGCGAGCAGCAGAGACCCGAAAGCCCAGGGCCTCGCTGGGACGACGCTGCTCGAGGTTCGTGACGTCCCTCCCAGCAGAGCAGGAAGAGTCCCCTCCCCGGAAACGGGGGCCACACCGCCTCCCCCACACTTCCTCTGAAGGACACAATTAGTGGCGCTCCCCAGACAGGGGCTGAAAATCGCCACCTCCCCCTTCCCGTGACCTGAATGGATCATTTGTGGCTCGAATGACAGACAAACACAATAATTAGGCCTATTTAGTAAAGAGGGGGTGAAAGGTCAAACTAGGAAGTCAGCGTCTCCTGTTACCCGCCCGGCGACCAAATCGGGTGATGTTTGCACGGCCAACCTCAGCTGGGCCCCTCGGCCGCTGCCTCCCCGGGCCTTTCACAGGCTGCATCTAAAATCCCACGAGCGGAGCCGGCACTCGGCCCGCGGGATCCAGCCTCCCTCCCCGCCTTGAGGGACCAGACCCCTGTCAGGGCCCAGGGACACTCTGGGCCGGACACGGATGTCGCCTGGCGTGACCACAGCGTGGCGTCTGCAGCGGGGTCAGGGGACATGGTCCCGGGGGGCCACCAGACAGGGGGCCAGGGCCGCCTCCCGCCCTGCACTCCCAGTCCCCTGCTTATCTCTTCCTTCTTCTTCTTCCCTAAAAATCTGATTTCTTTTCATTTTAACCCAAAACAGATGACCCGGCTGCTGCTCAGCCTTTCCATTACTCCCTGCCCGGGGGGATGTTCTGAGGGTCCCACGGGCCCGAGGGGTGAGCAGGGCAGCGGCTGCACATGGGCCGGACCCACCTCCGTGGAGCAGGCGGCACACGGCCGCAAGGGGATGACAAGCGGGAGGGGTGCTGGCTGGTGCCCCCCACCTGTTCCCCCCCCCTGCCCCCACTGGCCTCCTGCGTCATCTTCTCCCGCCCCTCCTCCTCCTCCTGGGTAAAGACTGAGGGACGGAGTTTTGTCGGATGACAAACCAGTGCTGTCCCGGAGACTTTGCCCCCTGCCACGTCCCCCTGCACTTGCAGGGGGGCGGGGGGGGCATCTCAGAGAAGGTTGTTTGACTCTAAACAAACACCTTCACACCTCAGCTGCGGGCTGGTTCCTTCACGACCTGTATCAGCGTCTCAGGCCAGAGGGCGGGAGGCCGGAGCAGCCCCCACCGCACGAGACCCTCCACTGCTGCCGGCCGCCCCCGGTCATAAAGACGACTCTAACCCCCGCTTTCAGCTAGGACCTTCGGAAACGAGAGCGTGCTCTTCTAAGAATGAAAACCCGGAGTTCCTGTCGTGGCATAGCAGAAACGAATCCAGCCAGGAACCGTGAGGTCACGGGTTCGATCCCTGGCCTTGCTCGGTGGGTTAAAGATCCGGCCTTGCTGTGAGCTGTGGTGTTGGGTCGCAGACGCGGCTCAGATCCCGAGTTGCTGTGGCTGTGATGGAGGCTGGCAGCTGTAGCTCCGATTCGACCCCTCGCCTGGGAACCTCCATATGCCGAGGGGGCAGCCCTAAAAAGACAAATAAGAATAAGAAGAATAAAAAAACCACACCCAGCTTGGCTCCCCAGGCCCTCCCTCAAGAATGGGGGCTTATCTCAAAATCACTCGTTTCCCCCGTCTCATGCTCGGGGCTCACGTGGCTGGGCCAGGGGCTCAGGCCGCCAGGCCCCACGGGGCTCGCGGGGTCAGTGGGAAGGCTCCACGCTCCAGGATTCACTTTCCCCGTCTGTGCGAGGCGGGAGGAGGCAGGGCTGTGTCACAGGGTCGAGGTCAGGATCAGAGGCGAGCGGGCCAAGGATGCTGCGCTCGGAGGCCTCTCACCTCCTTTTAAAGATGGAGCAGCCCCCTCGCAGGACACAGTGGGTTCTTTTGCTTTAGGGGAGCCCCTCGCAGAACCTCCTAGCATTCCTGCCTCTTTTCCACCCGCTCGTCCTGGCTTTAAATGGTGGCTTCAGCTGGGGAGGGGCAGAGGTGAGGGGCCTGGTCCTTGCGGGGAGGATTCCTCAGCCCGGTCACTCTGGAGAAAGGACCAGCCCAGTGTTCCGTCCCCTTTGGCCTTGCAGCAGCCAGGAGGCGCCAGGCCAGAGCCGGTCTCCACCCAAATTTGGCAGATTCTGCCTTGAACTTATGGAGCCTTTGGTAGTGGGGCGGGGGTAGGGGGGGTGTTGGCAGGAGAGTTCAGTTAATTTGCTCTTAGACAAATACACCTTCCTGGTTCACAGGACAGAAGCATTTTTTTTTTTTTTTAGCTATCTTTTTTTGTCAGTTTCAGTCTCTTTCCTGTCTGTTGTGTCACTTTTTGAAAGTGACCCTGGGATGAATGGAAGGTTCGGGAGTCAGAAACCAGTGGGCCTGGGGGGGCTGAGGGTAGAAGTGCCAGGGGAGGGAGAGCACAGAGCCCTTCATGCCTTGGGATGTGGGGGCCTGGAGGCGCCGCAAAAAGAGACGAGGGACATGGAGACGCTTGTCCAAGCTCTTCGGGCCGCCTGCCCCGCGTGGTCGGGGCAAAAGCCGCCAGGAACCGTGGGGCTGAAGGAGCAGAGGGTGCGCCCTGGCGGGAAGGCCAGCACTGCTGGAAGGAGAGCCGGAAGGAGGCTTGATTTGTTTGTTTGTTTGTTCGTTTGGGGAGGAGGTCATTGTGTGCCCAGAGTCCAAGGGACACACCAGGTCCCTCGGGAGGAGGGATTGTTTTTTGGTTTTATGGTGCAAATTAGAGTTCACGTGTTGAAGCCACCAAAATATACAGCCCTTGAAAATGAAAACATGCCCGGGAACTGGGCTGCGGGGTGGGAGGGACAAGCTTATCCCAAAACACAGTGAGATCAACTCAGGAGGCGCCCGAGACCCCCCTTAAATCAGCGCAGGCTTGGCCTCCACAGAACCTGGGAGCGTTCACTGGGCAAGGTTGCTTTTATAACTGGCAACCACATTCGCTTCCTGTTCCCGGGAACTCACCTTTCATCCTCGCGTGGAACCGCAAGCCCAAGTCACTTCTCAAAGTCCCCAGGAGTCTTCGTGCTTGAGCTTATTTGGAGCCGGACGTGGGAGCTGGGTCGGCCGGGGGACTTCCTACCAGGACACCTGCCTCGGCCGCAGATGTGGGCGCGTCGTGTCCGCGTCCCCTCTTCTGGGGCTTGTCATGGGCTCGGGGGTGGGGGGCGGGGGGCATTGCTGCCACTTGCCGGTCCTCACGGGACACCTGTGCCACTAGGACGTCTGTCTCGGTTGTTTCATTACTCACCCTCCCCGTGATGCGGCGTGGGTGCCGTTCTACAGGCAGGGAAACAGAGACGCGGAGAGGCTGGTGGCTGAAGACCATCGAGCAGGCTCTGGAGCCGGGCGCCCAGCCGTCTTCCAGGAGCCACAAGGCAGTTCTTCCTGTGCCCGGGACCATGTGATGTTGCCGACATCCAGGTGCTTCTGACCTACAAAAGTGGCAGGTGGTGCAGTCCAGCCCAGGAAGGAGCATCTGTGGGCGGGAGCCTCTGCCCGCCGTGCAGGGCAAGCAGGCTTCTCAGATGGCAGAGGGGCTGGGCCAGCCTCTCACCCCGTGGGCCGTGACAACGGAGGAAACCCGACAGGGCCTGGGAAGAACACGAAAGAGCCTGGCTAGCCAAGAAAAGAATCCGGCTGGGGCTGGATGGCCCAGCCCTTTTTCAAGCTGACAAGTGGGAAGACCCTCTCGCCGTGGGCTTTGCAGGTCCTGCTTATGTTTCCTTAGCCGCATGCTGGGCAATCTGACTTTTCAGAGTGAGTTTAAAACTTCAGTACCAACCAGGCAAGCCCCGCGGACTGGCTTTTGCGGTTCTGAGCGCGTCCCCTGCGTGCATGAATCTTGAGGGCGTGATGGGTGTTTCTGTCCCCATTTGAGAGATGAGGAAGTCGAGCCGGGGAAGGGACGGGTGTCGAGCTCTGAGCCAAGAAGCTGCATCTGAAGTTCCCGATCTTTCCTGCCAATGAATCGTAACTGTTTTCTTCTCTGCCGTTATTTCTTCCTAAGGAGCTTCGTGCTTCTGGCGCAGCGTCACTGAAACCAATTAAAATGCTTAACGCTGGTTCCTCACTTTTAACCTATCGCAAATCAGATTTAGTAACAATCTGATTTCAGGTCGCGAGTCGTGGGTAAAAAAGGAAAACGCTCTTTTCTGTGAGATTTTGGTTTCAGGGCCTAATTAGGTTGGTTCCACCATTACTGCATCGGAAAAGTCAAACATGACTTTATAATGAACAGTGAAACCACAGACGAGATGGTGTTGCAATGGGAATCGTTCAGATAAGCCAGAAAGTTGTACCAGATGCTCGGCCGCAATCGGATGCAGCAGATGCTGTGATGTCTGGGCTTGTCCCACGCAGTCCCTCCTTAAACGACTGGCCTGTCCTTCGACTTCTTTTCTTCCCTGTGAAAGGAGCATTAGAAACGGGAGGGCAGGGAGGGCTCAGACTAGCCAGGGTCTCTTCCAGGATCCAACCTTGGCTGCATTTCTCTTCCAGCTTCAAACTCGCTGGGCTGGTTCTTGGCGGCTCTCATCCCCTCCCTCCCTCCCTCGGGTCTCCTGCTGTCTGGTTTCCACCATGGTGCGACAGGAAAGGTCCCCAAAGACTGCATACCGGCCCTCGCCCGAGGGAAGGTCCAGGCTGAACGCCTCGCACGGCAGGTGCCCTGCTCAGACCTCCAGCGGGACCTGGCGGCGTCTCCGTGACGGGACCCTTGTGGGGCGGCATGTCCGGAGACCTAGGATCCCATCACTAAGGGCACCTTACAAGCCCAGTCCTCTGAAAACACAGAGAAAAACTTGGCCCAGGGGCTGTGATCACAGCCAGAAGTACATGCAGCCAGGAGTGAGCCAAAGTCGTCAGGGGCAGGGAGGCTGTGGGAAGGGGGTGTCAGGGGGCGAGGAGAGCTTAAATTTGCCCCAAACATGGGGAATGTCACAATTTAAAAAAATATATATTAGAGCAACTCACTTCCCACGCCTTTCCTCACCCCTCTACTCTTTCCCAACCTCTAGGTGATACCCCAAGTTTAAAACTTCGAGAGACTTTAAGAACTTCAAAAAATAAACTACATTCAGTATATAAATTTCACTTACTGCAGGTCAGTTTCACAGTTGTATGGTCATGCATGATCCAATGCAGTGACCTTACCTCGCTAATATTTTGTGTTTGAGAACTCGGTGTGCCAGGAGCGCTGCTGCCAGGAGCTAGAGAGACAGCGGAGAGTGAAACAGACAGAAATCCCTTTCTGGTGGAGAGGAGACAAGAGAATAAATAAATACACGGGTTGGCCATGTTTTGGAGAAGAGAGAGACCTGAAGAGAAGGAGGGAGATGGGTAATTGCAGGGTTTTTTAAATTTATTTTTTGTTGAAGTATAATTGTCTCACGTGTGTGAGTTTCAGGTGTACAACCGACCGGCTCCGTTACGCGCACAGAGCCCTTTGCCAACGTTTGTCCATTATTGGTTGTTCCAGGACATTGCATATGGTTCCCTGGGCTCTGTGACACTTCCCCTTTGGTGGATAATCGAGTGTGAGACAGGGTGCTCAGAGGCCACGGGCAGATTGCTTTCTGTGTGCCTGGGGTGGGTGTTCCTGCTCCTGCCCATTTTGCAGGCGAGGGAAGCGCGTCTCAGCCCTTGGCTGAATGACGTCACGAAGGTCCTCTGGGAAGAGGGGGCAGGAATCAGGTTTAAATCCGCATTTGCCGGACGCCAGTGTCCGAGCTGTTTATTACGGGGGTGCTCTGTGTTTCCTTCATCCTTCAGCATCACATCACAGCCGCCCGCCAGTCCACCCCCGGCCCCAGCAGAAATCACAGTCCCTTTTATTGATGCGATGGAGGCCCAGGAAGTCATTTGCCGGTGGCCCCTCCAGTGCCAGGCAGCTGCCCACAGCTGGCTGTCTCTGAGCGTGAGGTCTGCTGATCGTCCCAGCAGCTCCCCCGACCCCCCCCCGGGGGGGGGGCATCTGATAGTGATGGACCCTCAGCTCTGGCCAGATCTGTAAAAAGCGACAGAGTGACCTCCGACGTGACGTGGTCTGCGAAGCTCTGGCATGAGCCAGCCATAAAGCTGGGAGCTTAAGATTTCAGTGAAGATTGAGGCATTTATCGCAGGACAATCCTCTTCATTGCCGTTAACTTAAACCCCGCTGCCCTGCATGACCACAGCTGTAGGTCTTGGTTTGTGCCTCAAGGCTCGGGGACAGAGGAGGGGACCAGATCCGTCAGGACCTCGAGGGGACGGGCGGCAGCAGCTTGCTCTCTCTTCCACTCGTCTGTTTGTTTCTGGTTTTTCATTTTAAAAAGTGTCGAAGTGGCTTGCTGGAGTCTCTTGAGCTGGCAGGGCTGGTGTCCAGGGCCTCTGTGATTGCAGCAAAGTCGGGGGAGGCGCCTGCAGCTGGCAGGGGATGTGCCCTGGGCCGAGGGGGAGCCTGAGGCTTTTCTCAGGGGGCCCCGCTGTTGTCTGACCCCCTCTGCTTTGTGAAATCTCTGGGGGAAGCTTTCTCCCATATATATATTCAAGTAGAACCCTCTTTTTAATTAGGAAAAAATAGATGCTTTTGAAAAACAAATCCAGCCAGTACTGATGAGCACAAATACCAAGCCCATTTCCCTCTCCTGGTTCCACACCCTGCAGGGAGAAAACCCCTGTTGGCTGAGGGGAATATCATCCAGAATTTTCCAGCATTTGTTCAAAGCCTTTTATTTAGTCCTGTCTTTACCAAAAGGGGATTGGTGTATACACTTTATTTTCCAGCTTACTTTTTCATGTACTCGGTTAGCATGGATAACTCTCAAAGTCAGTGTGAAAACTGTATTCTCTTTTACACAGACACCTGGATTCGTTCAGTGAGCCAATCGATCAATGTGATTTTTAAAAGCAGCCTTTCTCTTTGAGCAGTGAGAATCACTCAACCCATTTCATCTTTTCCTTTGGCCGCCAGGGAGCTCAAGCTAAATTCCATGTCTGGCTGAAGTCATTCATTCCCTCTCTGTTCTCTCCTAGTGTTGGGTGGCTCAGGGAACTGGCATCTGCCCTTCTGTACCTGTCTCGACTACCTGCTCTGCACTACACACTCTCGTAAGCGGGCGCCATGTCCCATCTCCCTCCATCCAGTGCCCAGCACGTGCACACCGGGTTTTGTTTAATGACGAGTGACGGTGCTTAGAATGCCCGGTATCATCAGATCCTCTGTCCTTTTTCCCTGAATTTGGTTCTCGTAGCCTCAGTCAGCGATTCTGGTTTCTATTCTGCTTCAGTTTGAAGGATGTCTTTGATTAATTGGGGAATGAGGTGAGATGAAAAATGTAAATATGTCTAAAAGGAAAGAAAGCTTCCCTCAGGGAGTTCCCTGGTGGTCTAGTGGTTAGGATTTGGTGCTTCAACCACTGCTGCCTGGATTCAGTTCCTGGTCTGAGAACTGAGATCGCACATCAAGCCACTGCATGCCAAGGCCAAAACCGAAAATAATAATAATAATAAAAAAGTCAAACCCAAGTGTGGGGCGTTCCCATTGTGGGTAAGCAGGTTAAAAACCCAGCTAGTATCCATAAGGACGTGAGTTCGATCCCAGGTCTCGTGCAGTGGGTTGAGGATCCTGAGTTGCCGGGAGCTGTGGTGTAGGCATTACATGCCTCTCGGATCTGGTGTTGCCGTGGCTGTGGTGTAGGCCGGAGGCTGTAGCCTGGAAACTTCCATATGCTGCAAGTGAGGTCCTAAAAAGAAAAAAGAAGTGTAGGGAGAAGCAGATCCATCGAAGCCATGGAGAGAACTGATCAGTGCAGCCCAGATTATCCCCAAAACATAGACATTGCTTCCCGAACCTTTCTCCTTTCAACTTAGAGAACAGTGCCCCCGGAAAACAGAGTGGCATTTACTCACCCAAATTACTCTGTTTTAAAGAGTTACACCAAGAAGGCGAAAAGGGAGAAGGGGCCCTTTCTATAGGACAGAGCACGGTTGAATCAATGCGGTAACACGAGGAAGGAAGGAAGTAGACCTCAGACGTGACCCCAGACCCTGAAATGATCCTGATGCCAGGATCACGTGACTGTTGGCACCCCTGCCTGCCAGGCCCTGCGTTAGGTGCTGCACGGGCCAGACGAGCGCCCTTCGAGGGACACAGGGAGAGTTCAGGATGTCCTCACCCGAGGGCCCGGGGCGCTGAGCCTGACAGGAGGGTGTGTGGTTCAGGGAAGCGTGTTGCTTTTATCCAGGACACTTGGGGACTCCAGGGAGAGCCTGGCAGAGACGGGGGCGGCGGGGGTGGGGGGGAGCCCAGAGAGCAACGGGGGAACCCGCTCTGACCTTCTCCGGACACGGTGGCCCCTCACGCTGAGGTGGTCAGTCTCGCTGCTCCTCCACAAGCTTGCCCTGGAAGAGGAGGCGTGGGGACGGCGTCTGCCCAGAGCCACCCCTCCCTGCCCTCTCCCTTCCTAGCACCCGCTCCTGTCCATCTCACCTCCCCACGAGCATCGGCAGCCCAGCCAAAGCTGGACCACAGAATTCCTTCCTCCTTGGCAGATCACCCCACAGCCGTGATATACCCCGTCAATGACACAAAGGCCAGAGATGCCGAGTGATGCTCAAAGATGCCCAGTGATGCCCAGTGATATGCCGTGGAGCCCGATAATGTCCAGTATTGCCCATGGATTCTCAGTGATGCCTACATATCCAGCACTTCATAGTGGTGTGGTTCAGTGGTGCCCAGTGGTGCCCGGCAATGTCCGGCAATGTCTGATGTTGACCCTGATGCCCGAGTGCTGCCCAGTGGGATGGGCCCCTCCATAGCCTGGATGACAGCACCCTCTGAACACACTTCCCCGGCCACGCAGCCGGGGAGGCTCCTGGGGCTGTCCCACCCCGCCGCCGTCTGGTCCGTCTGCTCACTCGAGCACCACGTGGTCCCCCGCCCCCACCCCATGCTCCAGTGTTTCAACCCTGCTCACGCTGTGGGCAGTTGTCATTACTCCAAGTCATCCGTGTTTAGCTCTCGTAAAGCCTCCCTGACAAACCCGTTCAGCTCTTTCCTTAATCATCCTGCTGCAATTCTCTAAACAACCTCGGATTTGTTGACATCTCTGGGAGGCGCAGCCAAGAGCCGTCCACGGAATCCAGGTGCAGTTTCGACAGCCCCGGGCCAGGAGGGGCTGGGGGGCAGCACCCCTTCCTGAGCCCAGGGGGTGCGTCGGCCGGTCGGTACAAGCCAGGAGGGAGGGGCCCGACTCCCAAAGTCATCCTCTCCCACGCAGCCAGCAGTGTGGACAGCGCTGCCGGAAGCGTCACCCGTCCTCAGGGGTCAGTTTTGAGCCCTTGCTTGTTCCTCAGTGTGTTCCCTGTGGAGCAAATGAGACTCCTGCACAGAAAGCAAAGTGGACAGAAACTCTGTCACGCCAAGCCAAGCGCCAGACACAGCCAGTGCTGCACAGCGCCTCCCAGCGCCCGGGGCAGGAGGAGCGCCCGGACTCGGGTGATGCGCTGGGGGCCACGTCACTGCATCTCTCTGCCTCCAGGGGCGCGATCGCAGTACCCAGTGCTGTGACTCTAAACCGGTTCCACGTGTAGACGTGAACCCCCCACGCAGCCTCACAATACGAACCGCGTCTCAGACACTCCTGGATCCCCGGGCGTGTTCCAGGCAGTCGTCCTTCTAAAAACGATTCCACTCTTTGTAGTGTCTCCCTCAACCTCTTCTTTTAAAAATCTTATAGTGTGTTGTGGACTTTTTATGTCAATAAAAACTCTTCCTCAAATTACACGGAATGGCACAGAATGTTCCGGAGACTGAAAGCAGCGTGTCGGGTAACACTTTCTATATTGATGAACTTTTAGATCTGACCCAGCATCTAGGTGATGACAGAAGGCTCTGGAAGCCATCTCCATGGCCTAAGCTGTGTCCACACCTTAAGTAGGTCCCGAGGTCCCATGCCCAGAAATACACATGCGTGAATGAGCATACTGCTGGGCCTTCTGGAAGGTTCTACCCCCTGGTACACCCTAGCAGTGCAGGAATGTGTCTGTCTTGGTGACAGATCTTTTAGAGCCCAGTTTCCACAGACTGTGGGTCTCCCTCTGAGCTGCACAATGTAACACGTGGGGAGATTTTTAAAAGGAAAGTATTTTTGAAATAACTCCTGGGGGGTGGGGGGTAGTGGGCGGTCAGGCCTGACAGCCACCCGGCAGTCATTTGCTTGCTCACACACGCCTTTGTCCACGCAGTCAGCAAGTGTCTGTGGAGCACCTGCTGGGAGCCCATCCCTTTTCCAGGGACTGAGAACACAGCAGGAAGAGACCCTGGGTTCCTGGAGTTTACGTTCCTGACTTAGAAACCAGCCAGCCAGGAGTTCCTATTGTGTCGCGGGAGAAACAAATCCGACTAGGAACCATGAGGTTGCGGGTTCCATCTCTGGCCTCGTTCAGTGGATTAAGAATCCAGCGTTGCCATGAGCTGTGGCGTAGGTCGCAGACGCGGCTCGGATAGATCTGGCGTTGCTGTGGCTCTGGTGTGGGCCAGCAGCTGTAGCTCTGATTCAACCCCTAGCTTAGGAACCTCCATATGCCATGAGTGTGGCTCTAAAAAGCAAAAAAAAAAAAAAAAAAAAAAAAAAAGAAAGAAAGAAAAGGAAAGAGCAAAGAAACTAGCCAGCCAGCTGGTACCCAGGTCGTGTTAGTTTCAGGTGTCAGCACAGTGATTCAGTTCTCCATCTGTGTACATATATTCTATTTCAGAGGCTTTTTTCCCTTATAGGTTATTCCGAAATATGGAGTATGGTTCCCTGTGCTCTTCCATAGGTCCGTGACCTATTTCACATGTAGGACTGTGGCTGTGTCCATCCCAGACTCTAGATTTATCCTCCAGGCCTTTCAGCACTGCTCTTTCTGGGGCTAACAGACCGGCACCTGGGTGAGCCCCTTCCCTGGTCCAGGGCGGAGCCGGGGCTGGGAGCCCGGGCCAGCGCCTGCGGGCGCGAAGCAGGTGCGTGACAGACGTGTGTTGGTTGATGAGGGCATCAGTCAAGGAACAGTTTGGTGGCCTGGCGGTGTGAGTCGTGGTGGGGAACGCAGGACCTTGGGCCTTGCCTGCAGGATGTGAAGATTCTTCAAGCCATCAGTCCGTGTTAGCAAAGTCACGTGGAGCAAAGACGCGGCGGCGTCACGGGCGTCCTGCGGCTTTGGTCACACAGTTCTGGTAGTTTCCTCTGGGAGTGCGGAGGGACGGGGAAAAGGGGCCGCTCGGTTAATTAGCGGCGTAGTTTCCCCGGGAAGAAAAGGCTGGAGCCAGCGCAGGGGGACGTCCGTCCTCAGGGTCCCGCCCCGGAGGTGTGCCTGTCAGCCTGGGTGCTGCTTGGAGAGGAGGAGCAGCTCCAGAAAGCCTGGTTCTTTGTGTTTTCACGTCAACGTTTGCTCCCGAATAGAAGCAGGAGCAGGCCCAGAGCTGCGGGTGAGCAGCAGGTGCAAAATGCCACGGAAGCAGGAGCCAGGTTTTGCCAGAAGAGAGTCAGGTGTTCACGAAGTCACACCACTTTGTTCCTGTTCCTTCTGCGTCTCGCTCTCCTGCGAGTGAGCGATGTGTGCATTTGGGGACTGGATGGGGTTGACCGGAGCCGAGGCCAGGGCCGCCCAGATTCCCCCTTGTTTCCAGATGATGCAGCACGTGCTCACCTCGGGGGCCGCGCGGCTCCAGGGCTCAAGGTGCTGGCGACCTGGGCAATGGGAGGAGGAGCCCAGGGACGTGGGGCTGGAGTTGGTGCGTCGTACCGGGGTGGGGAAGAGACAGACAGAGGGACACACGAGAGAGGGATGGGGAGAGAGCAGCTGAAGAGAGAGAAGCGGGTGCAGGACGTCGGGGAGAGACGGACGGAGCAGAAACAGAAAGAGAACAGAGATGGGGAGAGAACCGGGCAGAGCCAGCGCCAGAGAGAGAAGCCCGGGGAGGAGGTCGCATCTTCCGAGTCTTGGTCCGTGAGTGGCTCTCACCTCCTCTCCCGCCCTGTCCTGTTTCCATGTGTGGCCCTGAGGTGCCACGCCCTGAGTCCGCGCTCACAGATTTGGGGATCCCCCTCTTCACCCAGAGCCTTAGACGTGAGAAGAGAACCCAGCGTCCATGGGTCCTCCGTGGGACCCCAGGTGGACGAGGGGTGCAGTCCCCCCCATGCCAAGTCAGGGGTCTCCTGAAGGGGTCCCAGGGCCTTATTTGTGTATTGGGACTTTCAGGGGTGGGCGGTCACGCCACTTACACTTGGTCACTGTTTGCAGACAGGAAAAGTGGAGCCAGAGGTCCCGTGGGTTACAGCTCAAGCACGTGTGCGAAGCCCAAGGACGCAGGTGTGTGCGGCTGCCCTCGGGTCACCCCACGCCGCCACCCTTCCCTGGAGCGTCAGGGGTTCCGCATGGGAATGCCGGGTCAGAACCGGCACTGCGCACCCCAAGAAGGCTTGGGAGGCGGGTGCAGCCAGAAAACCGAGGCTGGGGACAGACGTGGCCGTTCAGCATGAAGCGGGTGGGGTGCTTAGGAGGAGGAAGAGGAGGAGAAAGGAAGGAAGAAGGGAGAGAAGGATGGAGGAGGAAGTGGGGAGGGAGGGACAGAACGCGACAGGCAGCCGCTTTTGGAAAAATCACCCCAGCTCAGTTTTCCCTGGAAGCTCCCAGAGGCTGACGGCCAGGGGCTCCCAAGGGTGTGAGCAGCTCCGCAAACCCTCAGCTAAATCGGTGAAGTGACGGGGCGGGACTCGGTACTCCGTGGGCCTCTTCCGGCCCTGAGGTTCCAGAATTCCTCGAAATCGCCCCCTACCGCCGGGTCCCAGTCAGGCGCGCACCCCCCCGTGAGACCGTGCCCTGTGCGGGCACTGCATTTGCAGTAAATGAACATTATTTCATTACTAGAGCAAATCATTATTATTGCTGAGGGGAGGGCCGATGGGGCCCGTGATTATTGAAACCATGCTTCCGAGGGCGATCAGCTCCCGTTGGAAGACAGCGATGCCTCCTCCCGGGCGGCTGAGCCTGGAGAAAGCCGCTTCTAATTACCAGCCGGCATTGACTTAATGTTCCATAGCTGTCTTATCACATTTAAAGAACATGTCTACTTAAGATATTTAATTTAAAGTGATATCCTTAATTTCCTCGTGGTTTCCAGAGTTTACGCTAACTTGAACTTACTGGTCTGCAAACGCAGCCTCACTTGGATTACTCAAGTCCGCACGAGGATTTCCAGTGACTGAAGGGCGACACCCAAGCTCGGCTTTGTCAGCACTGCCCGGTCCTCACGCACAGGAGTGGGGACCCTGCGGGCTGCCCTGACCCAGTGCCTGCTGGGTGCCAGACACAGGGGGAGGGCCTGATGCGAAGGTACCATCTCCCGGCGTCAACCCCCAACCAAGTGGGAGGTGCCGTTGTAACCCATTTGCTGAGAATGAGGGTGAGGCCCTGGCCACGCAGCCATCCTTCTAACCCTAACCCTAACCCATCTGGACAGAAATCATGCCACGGCCCCAGCACCGGGTGCACAGGAGAGCACCAAGCACTGCCAACACGTGGCCGGGCTGTCCACCCTGCTGAGGCCCCGGGGTGAGCAGAGCAGCGACACCCACGCTGCAGACGGGCGCACCCACGCCCGGGGCGCGCACCTCACCCAGGTCCCTCAGCTCGCTGGTCACATCCACTTGGGAAGCTCTGATGCCAGCACCCAAGCCCTCCTTCTCTCTATGAACTCATCACGACTTTTCCAGTGGCCGCCATCACGGCCTTGCCTGGATAGCTGAGTATCTTCTGCTTGTTCTCTTTCTGGGAAGGAGCTGCCTCTTTAGAATTTTATAAACTTTAGTCGACAGATAACTCTTTTTTACTAATGATTTTTATTTTTTCCATTACGGTGGTTGACCGTGTTCTGTCAGTTTTCTGCTGTACAGCAGAGTGACCCAGTCGTACACACACACACACACACACACACACAATCTCCATTCTTTTTCTCACATTATCCGGCTCCATCACAAGTGACTAGACATGGTTCCCAGGGCTACACAACAGGGTCTCATTGCTTGTCCATCCCAAAGGCAGTAGTTTGCATCTGTTAACCCCAGACTCCCAGTCCCTCCCCTTCCCCCTCCCCCCAGGCAACCACAAGTCTCTTGTCCAAATCCATGAGTTTCTTTTCTGTGGAAAGGTTCCTTTGTGCCATATGTTAGATTCCAGATATAAGTGGTATCATATGGTATTTGGCTTTCTCTTTCTGAGCTACTTCACTTAGTATGAGAGTCTCTAGTTCCATCCATGTGGCTGCAAATGGCCTTACTTTGTTCTTTTTTATGGCTGAGTAGTATTCCATTGTGCATATACACGTCTTCTTAATCCATTCAACAGATGACTCTTAGTGTAGAATGAGAAGTGTGTGGCTGTGTCTATGTAGAAGAACACGGCTTATTAGGATTATGGCATGTGACTACACGGGTTCGGGGCTGAGCAGCTGAGTTTGGTCCACCTTGGAGCCCGGTCACCTGAGACAGGCTGCGAGCCTTTCCTGCCTCCGTCTCATCCTCTGCAGACCAGGTGTGACAAGAGTTACATGTTGTGGTTGTCGTGAGGATTCAGTGACTTCCACGCAAGTAATAAAAAACTCCCCAACCTTAGGAATTGTCATCTCAGTGAGATTTGTTATTACTAATTAATCAACACGTCTACTGCATTATGGCAGGTATTTGGTCAAGGGCAGTCTCAAAAAATTGGAACCCTCGGCGTTCCCTTTGTGGCTCAGGATTGAACAAACCTGACTAGGTTCCCTGAGGATGGGGGTTCGATCCCTGGCCTCGCTCAGTGGGTTAAGGATCTGGTGATGCCGTGAGCTGTGGTGTATATCGCAGACGTAGCTCTGATCCTGCATTGCTGTGGCTGTGGTGTAGGCCGGCAGCTACAGCTCTGATTCGAACCCTAGCCTGGGAAGTGCCACATGCCGCAGGTGGAGCCCTAAAATAGCAAAAAAAAAAAAAAAAAAAAAAAAAAAAAATCGGAACTCTCGTGCATTGCTAGTAAGGCTATAAACTGGAGCCCTTTTTAAGAAGCTTCCCTCCAGATCATTTAACTCCCCGAAGTGTGCTGTCTGGCTCAGATCCGAGGGTAGGTAGTGGTTTTTTCTCCTTTTCTGAACAATTGGTTCAATGTAGAATATGAAATTGTCGCGTCAGTGATCCCCGACTCTTGGTAGCGCCCAGCAAGTCAGAGTTCCTTCCTTGGTTCTTCCCGAAGCCTCCAGCTGCCGATCCTCGTCCTCAGGCTCTGTCCGCCTCTCAGGATTTTCCATGAGGACAGAAGGCTCCACCATCAGCAATGGAATGAGCAGGCTCCGGGCGGGCGCCGAGGAGGAGGGTCTGGGCCTTGTTTCCTTTCTGTGAGGCAGGTGCCCCATTTTGCATATGAAGAGACTGAGGCACTCCGGACCTGGGTGAATTTTCCAAGGGCACATGGGGAGCCTGAACCCTGAATAGGGCCTTGGGCTGTGAAGGAAGGAGCTGACTCACCAAAGGCCGTGACTCTCAAAGACGGGCGTGTTGCAGTAACACCTCGTGGAGCAAGAGGAACCGTGTCCTTCAGAGGTTCCCGCCCCGTGTCCTTGCTAAGCCATCACACAGCTCCTGGCGCGTAGACCCTGGAGGGTGGACGTGTGTGGCTCTTCTCATTCTCCACTGGCCGGAACAGCGCTCCTTGTGGGACTCTGTTAAGTGGCACCGAACCTTCGTCACAGATTTGCACAACCCGTAAGAGCAGCTACAAGTTGCATCATCTTTCCTGGGTGATGCGCTCAAGCTCTGATGTTTCAGAGAGAATTTTATAGTTTCTCGATTTTAGCAAAAAACCAGACATTTTCCCTGTCGTATGCCAACAGTGCGTGCTCAAAAGGAAAAAAAAAAAAAAAAGGTTTATGATCTTCCCGGAATTATGGAGTGCAGGGATGCAGGGATAATTCTGAAGCAGAGTCGCAAAAGATCCTATTAATTAACCCTGGGACCCGAGAATTCCTAAGGGGCTGAGCCGGGGCCCAGGGGCGGGAACCTCTGAAGATTGTGTGTTCTCTGGCTCGTGCTTTCCACCACCCTGTTCTCAGGGCAGATGGTGCCTCTCAGACAGAGAACAGGCTGCCCCGGCCCCCACCCCACCACCCAAGGCAAGCTGCTCCCAGACTTAGCCCGGACCCCGCCTTGAGCCTCACAAGGAAAGGATCTGGCCACTCCCCTTCCTTTGGTCACCGTCGGGTCAGTATTTGCAGTCCACCAGGAAGCAGGTACTTGGGTTAACAAAAAATGTCTAATATTTTTGACCTAATTTCAGGAAATCACAAATAACCATTCCAGAGCCGCTATTCTATTTTTTTCTACCGGTAAAGGAAGTTTGCACACTTTAAAACCTTTTTTTTTTTTTTCGTCATAGAGGAATAATAAATTATGGCAATCCATAAGATGGCACATTAGGCCACCATGAAAATGATGTTTCCAAGGGACGTTAGTGACTTGGGAGAGTGCTGAGGCGGTTCTGACGAGTGAGAGAAACCCTGACACGGGGTTTGTAAAGGATGCATCATGTGGTACACGCGGGTGTACACACATACACACACACACACACACACAGTGAGAGAAGGGCTATATGAAATTCCTGACACGGGGTTTGTAAAGGATGCACCATGTGGTACACGCGGGTGTGCACACACACACACACACACACACACACACACACACACACGCTTGGAAAAAAAGATTGAGAAGAAATTCACCACCGTGTTAGTAGCGGTTACCTCTGCCTGGGGAAATGTCACATCACTTTAATTTTCCTTTCTAAACGCTCCTCGATTTTCTTGCACAAAAGAGCGTTATATTCATAACAGAAGCCCAAGGATTATAATAAAATACCGTCTCTCTAAAAGAAACGATTGTTGAATCAGGGTACAAAGAGAGAGTCGGGGCGATCATGTTTTAAGGGGGAAGGTTTTCCAAATGATGGCGAGAAACTTAAGTCCGAGTCCGCGGGTTTTATTTATACTTTGGAAAACGGCAGGTCCCATGAGCTGTGCTTCTTCATTTCACATTATTTAAGCAGCTCGGGGGAGGAATGCGATTCTCGCTTCCCCGTCGAGGGCTGTGGAGCACGTGGCCGGTTGGGTTTCAGAGTCGCCCGCAGAGTTCTGGGTGCCGCCCGGCGTCGCCTTCTCTCCGTCCCCCCCGCCGTGGACCTTGGTGCCGAAGTCCAGGGGATGGAGACTCGAAGCCCGTTTGCGGCGTGGCCCACGGCCAGCGGGGAGCTGCCCCATCCAGGCAAACGGCTTCTGCTTTGGTCTAAAAAAGCAAGGGAGGCTGACGTGGGTCTCGGGAGAGTTTCCGGGAGGTACAGACTCTGAGATGCTCTGAAGGGTCTCCCAGGCCGGAGGCTGCCCCCGGCCCCCTCCCCACCCCGGAGCAGCGCCTCGCCAGCCCGGCTCCCTCTCGCCCCCTGTTTTTCCCAAGCCGGCGGCGGGTCTGGATGCAGCCCCGGGGTCAGCGCCAAGGCGGGGCGCAGGCTTCCAGAGCTCACGCAAGAGCCCTGGCCTGAGCATGGAGTAAACAGACTCTCCTTAAAGGTCACTTCTTCAGGCTCTGGCTCCAGCGGCCGGAGGAAGCTGCAATCATTTTTCAGGGCTGTAAATGCCAAAAGAAAAACGTACTGAGTCACAGCTTTCCTCCGTGCCCCTGGTCAGCGAGCGCCTCTCGCAAGGCATTTCCTTGCCAAATAAAGCTTCTTTTTTTCCCTCCTGAACCCGGAATAGACCTCGAGTAACCTTTGCTCAGGGGTCTTGGGATGCACGCTTTTTTGCAAATCATGGTGCTTCTCAGCTAGCGGACTTTACCCGAAAAAGGCTTGAGCCGAGGGTGGCATCTTTATATTGAAAGGGATCGCAGTGGACATGTTTATTTTGTTTTGTTGTTTGCTTGGGTCGAGTGTGGTGTGGTTTGGTTTGAAACAAAATGAAAGATTCTGTTTTGATGGCCCACCCTTCCTCAGATTAGAAGCAGCCTGTCGCAGGTACGTCCTAAGGAGAGACAGGTGCTCAGGTGAGCAGAAAGGGCCCGTGAGACGAAACTGAAGAATTTCAGTGGAGCTGAGCAGAGTCCTCTGCAATGAAATGTGTCTTCTCCTCTGTTCGGTTCAGAGACATCCGTCTCCTGGGCATGCCCCCTTTAAAAAATACATAATTACTCCTGGTAGAGTCCAACTATTTTAGTTGTTGGACTAATTCATACTAAAATGTGATTGTGATCCGAGATCTGAGGACTGGACCCACAGAGAATGAATCTCTGAGGACTAACATGAGGCCTAGGTGGTTGGGAAACAGGTGTCAGGGAATCAGAAAGGCAAGACAGGGCCAGAGAATGGACAGGTGAGGTCACTGTATGTGTGCCTGTGGTTTGCTTATGGGCGCCCCCCCCCCCTTTTAAGGCTGCATGGGCAGCACATGGAAGTTCCCAAGCCAGGGATCGAACCCACACCTCTGCAACTCTCCAAGCTGATGCAGTCAGATTCTTAACCCACTGTGCCACAGCGGGAACTCTGCTTATGGGCATTTCTGCAGGTAGAAAATCTAATCTCTAAAAATAGTTCCCAGGGAGGAAAAAATAGGGTGTGTGCTTCAGACTAATTTGGGGTCTATATCCAGTAAGTAATACTGTAGACGTTTTTTCCTTATGTGAAGTGCGTCAGCCAGAAGCCGATGGACCTGGGACATGGTCCTGCTTCTCCATAGCCACACAGCCAGTAGGGTTCTCTGCACAAAGCCAGACGCAATGAGTAGCCAATGGTGGCACTACTTTCCCTGGGCTGCTGAAGACAGTGTCTGTAAGAGAAACGTCTTTAAAAATCTGTAGTTTGAAAAAAAAATCTAGAGTTCGAGACAGCATTGTCTAAGTTAGATTTCTAAAGAGCTTGAAGTTTCCTCTGCCACCTTTTAAGTGGTTCGGTTTCCACGTGTTTGAGAAACACCGCAACTCGGCTGCTCGCTCTGCTGCTGGGTAGCTGTGTGGCCGTCAGCAAGTCCCCTCCCCTTTGCGTCCCAGTGGCCTTGGCTGGAGCAGAGGTAGAAGTGGTGGCCCATGCTTCCAGCACTGATGGAGGCCTGGGACACTGGTCCCTGAGGGGTTCAGTACGGCTCCTGGCGTGGCACGGCTGTTCCACCCGCGCTGACTTTTAAGGGTTAACGAAGCAGCCCCAGGAATGCAGTAGACCGTGCGGGAGGGCCTAGGGCTGGGTCAGGCGGCCCCACTGAGCTTTAAAGGCCTTTGCAGCGTGAGGGTCTAGGACTGCAGAGCTGCTCAGGGCACAGGTGCCTAAGCAATGGGGACACGCGCATAAGAGCGGGACCGTGATGCTGCCCTGTCCCTGTAGCACTGGCAGAGGGAGAGGACTGGGCAGTGCCCAGCACAAGGCAGCGATGGGAACCGGGACCCAGGCGTAGCTGGTTTGCGGAAGAAAGTTCTAATCCCTTGTGCGCGGATGGCTTGCTCTGGCACAGCAGCATGTGCCACGTGAAAGCCTCACATTCGTTCCCTCCTCTGGGAATCGACCCCCGGAAACGGTTAGGCAAAGACTTAGTGCCAGGAAGGCTGACAGGGGTGTCGTCTGTGATAAGTCACAGCAGGACGTGGAAAAGTCTGAATGCCACCAGCGGAGCCTGTGGGGTCCTCAGTACTGTGGGCGAGTGACGTGGGTCTCTATTTACTGACGTGAAAACACGTCCTCGTCGTACCATTGAGCGGAAGAGGGAAGGTCTCGGCAGCAGCTAAGGTCCACACCGTCCCGCCTTTGCAGAGAGCGCCCCTGGGTCTCCGCGGTGTGATCCGCGTGGACGAACGTTCCAGAAATGGAACCAAATATTGTTTCTGGGTGATGAGGCTTTGGGCGATGATTACACCTTTCTTTATATTTTGATGATACGGGGCGGGCGGGGGGGGGCAATTTTTCGTAAGATTTAAGAGTCTCCCTCTAGGTCCTGGTTTTGAAAATAAAGGTGAAGGAGCTCTCTGAGCCCTGCAGAAACTCTAAGCGACACGTCTGGCCTGATCCGTCTCACAAGACGACATTGCAGGACAGGGGACGTGCCGTGGGGACAGAAGACAGTTGACGGATGGCAGAGCCCTCCGGCCTCTCTGGGCTGATGGGCTGATAACCCCTCGCGCGGCCTGGCTCGCTTGGGACCACAGGGCTGGCGCAGACCCCGCCGTCCCCAGCCTCCCGCAGAAGTAAACAGGAAGCAGAGCAGCGCTGAGAGCAGGGAGGACCCGCCTTCCGAGAGCAGAGCCCTGGCCCCTGCTCGGCCGCCCGAAATGCCCAGGAAACAGGCGGCCGGCGTGGCGCGGAGGTGTGTGTGTCGTGGGCCCGGCTCCCGGGCTTCCCTGAGGAGGAGGGACCGAGGGGGACCCGGTGGGACCGTCGCACAGAGGGACAGGAGAGAGAAAGACAGGGACTGACGAGGGAGAAACGGGATGATTGGTCCCTGTATTGCAGGGTCGTTTCAGGAAATCAGGAGACCCCCGAACACTGCGGAGCTACCCGCTCAGCGTGGGGATGCTGGTCGTGGTCCCTCCCCGCCACCCCAGGGGATGGATGGGATGACACGATGGCCCGAGGAGGCCTGGGCTCCCCCTTCCGGGCTCCGCCGGGCAGGGCTCCTGCTGGACACTGGGACTCAGAGTCCCACTTGTTCAACCGACCGGTGGGGTTTTCGAGGTGGTTGCACGACGACATGGACGGAAAATCATTTTAAGACGTAAACTGCTACCCGGATCGATGGCCTCGTGTTTCTCTTCTAGAATTACTGGGAATAAATGAAACCAAATCGTAGGTTACTTTGAGCTGGAAAAAAGCCTCACAGACATTATCTATCCAAGAAACGCTCTCAACTAATCTCCCAAAAGTGTCCTCTGTGTCAGGGTCATTTCGTTTCCCACCCATTCATTCACGATGCTTTATGGAGCTCTTCCCATGTTCCAGACTGTTCCATCCAGGACAACAGGGCAGCGAACAAAAGACAGAAATCCCGGCCTCCACAGCGTTCGTTTTCTGCAGGAAACAACGGATGTTTGTGGGAAGTGTGTAAAAGACGTGGCCCTGTGGAGCCACGGCCGCCAAGGGCTACGGGCTGATCAATCCTGAAGGAGGGGCGGGAGGGCCTGGACCTGCCCCGCGGCTTCGCGTCCACACCACCCATGTGGGCACACGGACGCCACCCTGGGGGCCTGACTGCAGCAGGACTCCTGTGTCTCCAGGAGCCAGAGCTGTGACGAAAGACGCAAAAACACCTACAGGGTCCAAAAATACCTCGAGATTTACCCGAAGAGGAGTTTTGCGGGGCTTTCCTTTTGTGGTGATGCTGATTATTGCCAGGCTGTGCTTCCGCAGGAAACATGTAAAGATTTTAAATTGAGAGTTGGGGCCTAGCCATTCTCCCCATAATGCTTGGCATTTATCGACTCACGTGTTTCCACAACCATCAGTATCCTCCTGTCACAGACAAGGAAGCTAACGGAGGCACACAGAGACGTTTAGTGACTTGCCCCAGGTCACACAGCCGGCGAGGGGCAGAGCTGGGGTTTGAACCCAGGCCTGCGGGCTCCATCATCTTGTGTAATCCCTCTACGGGCCTCCAACTGTGGGTGAGGGTGGGGACGATGACAGGAAGCCAGCTCCGTATCCGCGTCAGGTTCTGCTGGGTCATCTGTGTTTTCATCTCTAATTAGCCCAACCTTTGAGGGGGGCGGGGGGGGGGGGACAAGTCTCATCCCCACCCCCATTTCACTAGGGAAGGGGATGCCAAGTGACCCACCCGAGAGCACAGACCCCGTGCCTGAAGGGGCTGAGGTTGCACCAGGTCTGTGTGACACAGTGGCTGTGTCTCTCCATAGAAACCTGGAATGTGGAAAACATAGAAAAACAAAATAGCATCACTGTGTGAAATAATTGTTTAATGCTGATTGCATGAGTCCTCGAGTCCTTGGGGAGGACGCCCTTTGGGGAGAAAAACACCGACCTTAAAAAAGCCGAAAACCCAACTTGGGTCTGCTCCGAGGAAGAAGCAGTTTCAGAGACCTTAGACTCAAAGCCTGTAGCAGCCTGAGGTCAGCAAAGAGAGAGGCGGTGGCTCGGAGCGTTTGCTGCAGGCCGGGGAGGCTGCCCTGAGCCCGCCCAGCCCGGCAGCCCCGGTGGGGATGGGGGGGTCCCCGGGGAGGCGAAGGGGGCTCCCCGCCGCAGAAACCGCTCTCCTGGTCCCTATCCTCTTCCAGCCCATGGTGCTCAAGACGCGGCAAGTGAAACTGGTTTCTGTGGGGCCAGACTTTCCCTCTCCCCGCGCCTGCGGCCTCCGTGCCAGCACCTCTGGATCGCATTAAGCTGCGTAAATAACAAGGCTGTTGTCAGATCCCCTCTGGCGCGGAGAGGGCAGGGGGGAGCCTGGGGCGCGACCTTCGTGTTTCTCAGCGGGAGTCAAATCGCCCCCTGGCCGGGCCGGGCGGGAGGGTCTGTGTTGTGCTCGCCCTGGGCCCTGACAGGCAGATGTGCTCTCCGGGCTGGAGGCAACGCGGGGATGTGCCGCTCCGTCTGGCGGGGCCTCGAACCTCCGAACCTCTGGGCCCCTCTGGGCCACGGCTGGAGGGGACTCGGGAGCCGAAGCCTGGGAGCCTCCAGGCGCCCAGCCCAGCCCGGAGGAGGTGCTGGGGAAGCAAGGAGGCCCCGCCCCTGGACCCCGAAGATGAGGGAAGCGGGCGCCCTCCTCCCCCAGGGGTCCAGGTACACGCGGTCCCGTGGAGAAGGCAGCCGGGTTCAGGGCTGTTTCCGGATTGCGATCCTTATCCCCAGGCCCGCACCGCACGTCCCCAGGCAGGGGACAAGCTCAGACTTTGAGGTCCAAGTGCTGGCTTTCAGGGGCCTCGTTGGCTCTCTGTCCAGTTTTGAAGGGACTCTGCAGTCTGTGTTAGTGGGATTAAAAACAAAAAAAGAGGAGTTCCCTGGTGGGCTAGCAGTTAAGCATCTGGAGTTGCCACCACTGCGCCTCAGGTCACTGCTCTGGTGAGGGTTCAGTTCTTGGCCCGGGAACTTCCATGTGCCTTGGGCTGGGCACAAAATAAAGTAAAATAAAAATTGAGAAGCAAAAAGAGGAAAGGGGGTGGGGAGTGAGACTCGGAAGGAGGGAAGGAGGAAAAGGAGGCACGAAGCAGGTTTCCTGCTCACCTACTATGTGCTGGCCGAGTGCTGCTCCTTGAAGACCGACGGGGTTATAGGCCCCTTTCATGGGTGAGCAAACTGAGGTTCGGGGCGTTCGTACCTTGCCGGGGTCACACCCACACGGAGCGTGGGAGCCCCCCCAGATCCAACCGGAAGTTCTCAGGAGTGGAGGCCCCAGCATGGAAACAACGGCCCTCACGCTTCTTGGAGGAATTCTGCGCGTCCTTCCTTCTCCGGCTGGGTCATTCCTCCCGTGTTAGGTGTTAGAATTGCTCCGTTCCCCCTCTTGATGTTTGCAAGGCACGTTTTTGCATGAAAATGATTTCCGGGTCGCTCCTCCGTGGAAAGCCATTCTCACCCTCATCATTATTCGCTTGTCACTCGGTACCATCCCAAGGAAAGGGGCGGCGTGGGAGAAAGAGCCCCGAGGGGTGAGCCCAGATGGCTCCCCCTGCCCAAGACACAGGGCCGTCTCCACCCAGGGCTCCAACGCATCAGCGCTAACGGGGCTCCCTGGGCCCTGCTGCGTGAGCTCGCTCCATCCCAAAGCCACCATGGTCCCACTTTCCAGATGCGGAAACTGAGCGCAGGCGCCTCAGGGACCAGGGCCTGGACCTGGGAGGTTGACCCAGAGTCACAAGGGGACGGTCACGTGATGGCGTTCCCAGAAGTTCCTGGCTTCTGCGGCTCTGGCCGCTGGCTCTGCTCCCACCGCCCTGTCTAGGGGTCCTGGGTCTTCTGCTCGTTCTCTGGGAGTCTCATGAACATCGGCTTCTTGTCTGCTTCTCCCTCCAGGTGACAAGGCCTCTGTGTTTGGTGCACATCCCTGAGTCCTGGGAGCCCAGGCCGCCGACCCCTCATAGTAAGTGCTCAGTAAAAACAGACTGGACGGTGGCAGGAGATGGAGTGGGCAGCAGGTCAAAGCTCAAAGCCTCCGCTCGCAGCTGATTCTCCCCAGGAGTCTCCTCGAGCCCCAGGACTGAAAACCCCCATCCCAGAGGGCGGCTCGGAGCTGCCATTCGCCTCGCTCTGACCTGGAGGGGACGGAGTGCAACCTTGACGGGCCTCCGAAGCACATCTGCCAATAGATCAAGGCTTCTCTCAGCCGTGACAGCCCCCCGTGGCTCACCGCCCCAAATAAACCGGGTAATGAAGACAGATGGCCCTGCTCAGCACCGGCCGCGCTGGGCACCGAACAGAACTGCAGAGGGGGCCGGCCGGCCCGAGGCCACGCACCCCACCCCGGAGCAGTGTCTGGGTGTCACCGGGATGGAAACGCGCCTGCACCGCCCCATCACCCCGGGGGCACCATCGCTATAAACTGGGTGAGTCTGAGGAGTGGGGCCCCTTCCAAGGCACGGGGACCCCTGGTTAGGGAGGTGTCCGGGGACGCGGGAGCCCCCTGGGACATGGGGGCACAGTCTGGGGTGAGGAGGGCTGAGCAGTGGGGGCAGACACCGAACACCCTGCGGTTCCTGCCCACCTTGTGCCCACGGGAGGGGAGGGTGGCTTGGCTGGAGGGGCACAGCTATCGTCTTGTGACCAGCAACTCCTATTGGCCAAGCTTTCTGGACAAAGGGCAGGAGAGGCATGCCCAGCATTCAGCACATCTTTGTGCAGTGCCTCAGAAGGGTGGGGAGACAGGGGTAAGGAGGGGCCCAGGGGGCCAGTGATGGGGCTGGATGCAGGCTCCATACACCCTGCACACCCGCCACTGCTATGGCCCCAGCTCACAGACTGGGAAACTGAGGCCTTGAGGGGTGCCACCCACAGAGCGTGTGACCCCAAAGTCCAGGCGCCCACGACCTGGTTGTTTGGGCTCCACGCGGGTGTCTGGATGCTTCTCCGGCCTCCCGGGGCCCAGAGGAAACTGCGTGGGGAGGCGAGGCCGGCGTGCGTGCGTGCGTGCGTGCGTGCGTGCGGGGAGGCAGGCCGGGCAGGCGATGCCTGTGTGGTCCGAGGGGGCTTCGCGTGTGTGGTCCGCCACCAGCCCAGCGCTGATCATCTGTCCAAAGGCTGCTAACTGCCTGCCCGGTGACCAGTCTGTTTACTTTAGTCCTGTCTGCACCAACTGAACTCAGAGAGCCGTCTCTCTCCAGCTGGACCTCCTCAAGGGGAGAGAGGGACCGCGGGGGGGAGGGGAGGGGGAGAGAATTTGGAAGAAAGCGACGCCGGGTAGGCTGAAAATGGGGTTCCCAAGAAATCAAGAAGACCATGGATGGACATTCCCCTCCATCCTCTCTTGGCAATTGCCACCCTCCCTCTGCGAGCCGCCCCCGCCCCCACGTTAGCGTGGCTGGACCAGGGCGATGAATCAGCCCCGCTGAGGCTGAGCGTGGCCGAGGCTTGGTTCGTGTCCCGCACTGCCGACTTCCAACGACGCTCTGGTGTAGACGTGCCCTCCGTGAGCCGAGCCGCGTGTGCGCACCCCCAGGGAAGGGAGGCCTTTGGGGCCGAGGTTTGGGCGAGCTGCTCCACCAGGTGTCTGTCTGTCCACCTCATGCTGCGTATCCTGAGGGTGGGATGAGGGACTGTCCCCTGGAGGTGAGCCTCCCACGCAACACGTCACCGACTGAATCTGTCACCCCCGCCGGGCGGGGCTCCCTGCTTCGGCGGATGCGTTCTCGTCGTTTCCCCGCTGAGAATCTCGATGCTCAGCTTTAAGCCATTACCTCCCCAGCTCTACACTCTCACGTGTCAATGTTCTTCTCTTTAAGATTTACTTCCTTTAAATCATTTCAGTGCTCTAAGGGATGGAAACAAGAGCGAGGCAGAGCGAAGAAGGTTCTAGAAGGTCTGGTTTCAATGGCCACTAGGCTAGCCCTTTTATATTGAGCTAAGATCTGCACCATCTCTAAGAAAATGACCACATGTCTTGCACAGAGAGGTTTCGCCCTTTAGAACACTGTCTTTTTGACCCGCAAGGACTCTTGGTGATGGATTCGCTGAATCCCACTCGCCTCCAGCCCCTTGCTGTGCTCTACACAAAACCAGAGGCTCCCCCCCACCCCCACCTCAGGACCAACCAGTCTTCTGACCTACATCCCTGTTTCCAAATCAGGGAAATCACCAAAGACCCAGCTTGGCGATGAGCAGATATAACTTCATCAGGTGGTGTGTTCTATGAAAGAGCATCAGGCACTTTTTTTTTTTTTCCAACTGAGGCAAAATCTGCATGACAGAAAATTCACCCCGTTAAAGCGACTAATTCGGCAGCATTCAGCCCATTCGCACTGTTGGCATCATTTAGAAAGAAAAGCCCAGACTCCTTGCGCGGTGGTTTCTCTGGAGCGCTCTCCCCCCAAGCCCCAGGGACCCCAATCTGCTTTCTGTCTCAACGGATTTACCTAGAAAATCAGATATTTCTTACTCACCAATGGTGCTAAATGAAAATAGCTTAGCTGTTTTTCTATTATTATTATTATTATTATCATGAAAAAGTATTCATGTTGAAAATGTAATCATCACAAAAAAATATTCAAAAGACGTTTAAAAGAGTGCCCTCCCAGGGTCTCCCCCGAGTGACTAAAGGCAGCGTTTGGTGGCCCCAGCCCTCCCTGCGCCAGTCCTACCTGTTCAAACACTCCCAGAACACACTGTTTTAGAAGCTGGTGGAACCCTCTCGGATGGCTAGTTTGGAACCTGTTTTTTTTGGTTTTTTTTCCACCTAACAGTGTCTGTCACGGACGTATTTTCATGTCACACATGCGCTTCTCTGTGATCCGTTTGCGTCGCCCAGCGCGGCTTCCTACAGACCTTCGGTGCTGGTGGGGGTGGCAGCAGCGCTGATCAGCCCCCTAGGGCTGGGGGCTTAGAAGCCGACATCTAGTTTTCATTCAGACTTTCTGGGCTGTTAATTGATTGGATTTAGGGGGCTTGCTCTCAGGCGGGAGGGATTGAGGAAGGATTTACGAGTCCTATGGAGGAATTCAGAACTTACACCACCCAGGAGACGCGAGTCGTGCAGACACGCCCGTGCAGTGCGTCTCCTTGCAGCCAGGGGAAGGTGTGGCCCCAAGCAGAGCTGACCCACCACCGCCAGCAGGAGCTGGCCAGGTGACCAGGGACAGGTGACCCGCCAAATCCGCCTAAGCAGCACCGGCCCCTCGTGGGGGGCGGGGGCATGGAGCTTGTTCTGTGGATGAGGGCGGAAGCAGCCAGGCCGGCATTGTTTCTGGGGTGCTGCCTGGGGGAGACTGGCTCGTGTGCCCCTGTGTGTGTGTGTGTGTGCATGCGTGTGCGTGTGTGTGCACGCGTGTGCCAGAGGGGGAAAAAGGAATTCCCCTAAACAGACGCACAGCTGTGTCAGTTTTCCAAGGTCTTCTTTAGAGCCTTGTAACTCAATTCTGCATTTTGCCTTTGTGATGTAAATTGTTGCATTTGGACTTTTTTTTTTAAGCCCCTCGTTTTGTCAGTTATCTCAGATGCCTCTGCTCTCTCGCTCCACCTTTTTGAATTTTCTGCGGCCCAGACAGCCTAGGCTCTGCTGGGAAGGCCTCCTGGGCCCCCTGGGCTGGTTCAGGGGGAGTCCCGTGAGGGTTTCTGTGTGTGGAACTCGCACAAACTGCCTTGTCTTCCCCGCCTGCGACCCCACTTCTCCCGCCCTGTCCTGTGTCCTCAGTCACACTGCAAGCTCAGAGCGCAGGGATCTCCTAGCCCTTGGCCCTGGTCCTTAGCCAGAGGGTGCGCCTGGTGTGTGATGGGCTGGAATGCTCGCCCGGGGCTGCAGACCCCTCAGGATAACCACACGTGTGCTGGCAACACCCTCGCCCTCAGGCGTCTGAGGACCCGGAGGTTCAGGGGGCGATTATGGTTATGGGGCTGGGGTGAAGGGGAGGGAAGTGATACCCTTATCCAGGCTGCTGGTGCCCAGGGCTTTTCTGCTGAGCTGCGGGCCCAGCATGGTAGCTGCCCACCAGAGCCCGAATCCCTCCGGGACCTAGTGGAGATGTGCCTGGGCTCCCCAGCCCCTCCGAGGAGCAGACACAGAGGGATGGAGGAGGCTGAGGCGGCGCAGGGACCCCCAGGGGGCTGCACACAGAAGGTGCTTAGTCATTCTGCTTGTTCTGTCTTTTCCTGCCTGGCCCCCCAGGGCCCGTCCAGATACCTCACCACGTCACGAGTTTAGCGGTGCCCTTGAGACTTGCATTTCCGTCAGTGCAGCGGCAGCACAGCAATGACTGCATCTGAGGCTCAGATAGTAAACTCCTGGCACAGAGGTTTAAGGAAGAGCGGCGAGCATCTCACGTGAAATGCACCCTTCACGAGACACTGATGACAGAATGTTCTCCTCCTGTTACTCAGTGTGTGATTTAAAAAGTAATAAGATAAAGTACTCCCCAAACCCAGATTTTAAGAATCTGGAAATGGGAAAGTTTATAGAATATACGATCATTCATAAATTGATTTTTCTGTTGACCAGGTGATTTTGCCTGTCTCTCTCTCTCTCTCTTCTTTTTTTTTTTTTTTTCTGTGAAATGATGGTGTTCTCAAACCAAGCCTCACCCCGACCCCCAGGCAGAGCCCTGTTTTGCTGGTGAAGTAGAGGCTTTTTTGCAGGACCACGGCAGGCCGGCTGCAGTCCTGGCCGTGAGGGGCTATTATCCTGCCAGCTTTAATTAAACTGCTCGACCAATTCAGTTAAAGCAGCAACAACAGCATCGTGATTTGGCGGAACTGAGCATTTTTCCAGCCGAATGTACCTCCCCTCACGACAGTTGGGGAGGGGAGCTGCAGTCGTGACAAAGAGGGGCAGGAGGTCGACCTGCTGGCGCCCATCCCCCGCGCTTTTCGGAGCCGGCAGGGCCGCCGGGGACAGAGGTGTTTTGGCCAGAGAGGACCTAAATCTATGCAATTTTGCCAACTCGCCTCTTTATTCTAAGCTCCCGAGTTCCGCACAGTTGCCGAGGGGGAATGAATGAGAGCAAAGCAGCAAAGCAGCTAGGACTTGGATCGGCCCTTTTTGCTGGAGGAACAGCAAAGACGCTTCCGAGGCCGCCTCCCTCTTCCAAAGGGACTGTCGCAGACCCAGGCCAGGGTGGCCGTGGGGGTGCTGGGTTCCAGGGAAATGAGCAGCATAGCCTGTCCTGCCAAGGCTGTGCCACCGCTACCGCTGGAGGGAAGACCCAACTGCGACCCCAAGTAAAGCGAATTTCAGCTCCCCGGCATGTTGTGTATCTAAAGGGTGAAAACTGTACCACGGCCACCCGTGCTTAACCCTCTCTTCGAGGCGGCAGCGACCAAAGGCTCTGGCAGGACCTCATTCACACCCGTGGCGGCGGGACAACGACCAGCTCTCTGCCGCTGCAGAGCCTGGAAACGGGCGATGCCCCGAGATTCCACATTCCCCAGGTGGCACATACTTCCATCCCAGCCCCAGAAACCCATCGTGTTTCATTTACTTGGGGGAAAAAAAAAACAACAACAACAGTATTTGCAATCTTTGCAATATTACTCTTTCATTCCCTCTTGTTACAAAAACAGAGAATGTTTGTTGCCCAAGTTTCAAGCGTCACCAGGAGAAATGACTTAGAAGGCAGGTTTTGTATCCACCCAGATCAGAGCCACTGACACTGACCAGGCGACCCCGTTCCGAGGAGATAGCAAGTCAGAATTAGGGCTTCTTTACCACAGTGGAGGTTTCTGTCCCATCCGCCCTGGAGCCGGCCTTGCCCATACGCGCTGTGGTGATTGGCATGGATTGTAAAACCTGGAAGGGGCAGGGGGCTGCCCAGTGAGGGCTGATGACACTTAATGGAAACGCTTGTGCCCTCGGTTCTGGTTTTCTGCGACTTTGAACCCCGCCACTCGTGGCTCTGTCATGCCCAGCGGAGCTCTGAACCCCTGGGGGCTCTGTAAGTGGGGGCTCTTATAAGGGACAAAGCTCAGAGGCGGTCAGGTCCATGCCTGCAACAGGGCAGGTCCACACAGGTCACTGTTGGCCCTGCTGTTTGCCCCTTTGTTCCCTGGGTCTGCAACCAAGAGTAGCAAGTGTCAGGGACTTCGCGCTGATGTCTGAATAAGCCGCTGCCGTTTCTCTTTCCAACCAAAACTGCAAACAGGACACAATGGCAGTGTCTGTCACTTTAGCTCTTTTTCTTCTTAGGACTCTCTCCCCTCTTTTCAATTAAAAATTTTAATATCGAGCTCCGATGGGCGATTGAATCAAGGTTCAGTGTGACCTCCTTCCTGCTTTTAATCTTGTCATTCGACAGGGAAATGCGCGGTGGCTCTGCTCCGGGGACCAGGGGAGGCAGTCTCTGGGGCGGCAGTGGGGGCCCCCGGGCGCCCGGACCTGCCGCCGCACCTGCCGCCGGCCCCCGAGCCCGGTTCCGGACCCACTGCCCCGGGCGGGCGGCGGGCGCGGGAGGCGGGTGCGGGGAGAGCGCGGCTGCAACTCGGCCGCGAGTGGCCGGGAGGCGCAGTGGAGCGAGGAGCGGAAAGGGACGCGGGGAGCGGAAGGACCCTACGGGACGGGACGGAGCAGGGCGAGCAGGGGCTGGAGGGGAGACGGGGAGTGGAAGGCGGAGGGCGCCCGGAGAAGGGCGAGGACCGTGGCCAGGGCAGCGGGACGCCCGTCCAAAGAGCCCCGCGGGCGGACGGAGGGCAGCACGCCGCTGGGGGTGAGTCTCAGAGGAGGGGTCCGGGCACGGAGGGGTGGGGTGGGGAGGGAGGGGCAGAAATGCGGAGGGGAACGCGGGGGCCCAAGGGGCGCTAAGGCGGCGGTGGGGCAACCGCCAGGGCAGAGCCGGGAGGGAGCCGGCAGTGGGGCAGCGGCGGCTCCCGGAGGCTACTGCGCTTCCCACCCGCCGGGGTGTCGGGGTGTCCCTCCAGCCTCCCCCTCGCCGCTTCCCGGGTTGGCCCCTCGCTCTCAGGTCCTGCCGAAGGCGATGCTCCCCCACTGGAGCCCTCCCTGCTGCCACTGGGAAGGGACCCCCCCCCCACCGCAGGCACCCGCTCTCCACTGCCTGGCATCCTAGATCTGGCTCCTGCTGGCAATGCCCCCCCCCCCACGCTCCCTGTGACCCCACCGCGGGGCCTCTGAGCCTGATGACAGTGAGGCATCACTCAGCCCTCCCCCCACCGCAGGGACCTCGGGGGTCCAGAGACTCCTTGTGCAGGCAGGAGGGCCTGCGAGGGAGTGGAGTGGGGGAGAAGGGCCAACACCGCGGCTTGCAGCCCTGTCTGTGTTGCCGAAATTCAGCCTCTGCCCCAACAGCAGGCGAACGCCCTGAAGACTGTGCCTCCCGTTGGGAAGAACTGCAGGCGGTTTTAGAGTACGAAAGAGAAAAATAAGTTTTCAGACGGGACTCAGGATGGGACAGACATGCATGCTTCCTTCTTAAGGGGGATCGTAGCTGTCAGAGCGGGAGTCAGGAGCGCTCAGCCGGACCCTGAGAATAACAGTACTTGCGAAAGGGCCTGAGGACGAGAGATTTGAACAAACTGGGAGAGTTTCTGCAAAGCCTCTTGCGTAATAATCTTTAACCCACGGGCAGTCGTGCTCAGGATGCCTAAATCTTTAACTTATGTGGGATTGTGTTTGGGGTGAAATTAAGCCAGGGAGAAGCCCAAGGAAGGACTCTAAGGTGTTCCGTTTTAAAGCATTCATTTCTAGAAGACGCAGAAGGAATACACCTTTTAGGTGCATAAGCTGCCCGTGCTGTTTCGCGTATCCCTTGAGAGGGAACCAGGGTCCTGCCCTATTGTTTCTTGTTATTCTTGTTTCTTATGATTCCCTTGCCTTTGCGTCCCGTTCCCTCCCAGATCAGCACCTGTCTGAACCTGCCCCTTGGAACTCAGGGAAGGTCCCGGAGGCTGAATGAGGCCCATTTCCTAAGAACAAGAAATGGGGGACCCAGAAAGGCTTGTGTGCCCAGGAGCCCCACGGGGCCCTGCTCGGTTACATGTGCTCAGCCCGAGGGGAAGCTCTGTAGTCCTGGGGAGACGGGTCCTGGCTGGGAGTGCGGCTTCATCACCCAGTCACTGCCAAGGAGGCCTGGATTGTGCTGGCGGGGCTTGGGCCTCTGGGCTGAGCTGCAGCAGGTGCTGTGGGCTGGACCAGCAATGGTAATAGTCACGGCCGGAAGCGCTGAGCAGGGAGCCCAGGCCAGGGCTGGATTCTTCAGGGTCGTTGCGTCGAAGGAGCCAGGAGCTTTTTCACCTCAGGACACCACGCTCACCCTGTTGCTCTCAGTGCCCGGAACCTGCATCTGTTTCCCATCAGATTAGCCAACAGTCCTGTGAAGAACGGTTAGCCTCCCCATTTCACAGAGGGGGAAACTGAGGCTCCACCTGGAGGACTTCCAGCGCTGGCTGCTGGAGCAGCTATGCCTGTGCTTCCTGCCCAGGGTGGCGGTGGAGGCCCAGGGGCTGCGTTCTGGTTGGGCAGCTTCTGTGAAACTGATAGCCCTTCAGAGCCCAGGTCTCAGGGTCAGCCCCTCCTGGGGCGGGGTGTTTGGGGGGAATCTGGCCATACCCCAGAGACTCTGCGCCTGAGGCCCCCCCCACCCCCAGCCTTGCCCCTTAAACTCCTGCGAAGTGGTGCGGCCAGCCTTCCAGGATGGGCTCTGGGGAGAGCACGCCGCCTCCTCCGTGTCCAAGAGCTGCCTCCCGCTCCTCTTGGTCGTGGAGGCGAGTACCAGGTTTTAAACACCAGGAGACCGGAGGATGCTGAGTTAGCTGATGCGTGGTAGCTAGTTCTTGGCCGAGTCAAAGCACCTCGGGGAGAACCCAGCAGAAGAAGAGGGCGAGCGGATGATGTACACACCCGCCCCCCACCTCCCGCCCTAGTGGGTGGGGCACGGTAGCTCCTTAGACTGGTGCAGGGGATGCGGGGGCAGCTGCAGGCCCTCCCACCTCTAGCTGACTGGGAATCTGGCTTATCAGAAGGCTTTTAGGACGTCTCCCACCTTAGGGAATCCAGGCTGAGGTTGGGACCCTTCAGCAGTACCAGGAGCTGTCCCAGGTTCCCATGAATATTCAGAAGAGACAAATGCCACCAAAGGCGTGTCCCTTGAAATGCAGAGGACGACAGACACCAGGCTTTGCTGGGGAACAGACAGAAGTGGAAATTCAGCGTGGAGTTTTTCTCAAAGGTGGGGCGGTTTTATCATGAGGCTGGGCTCGTGGAATAGTCTCAATGAGCAGAATGCATTGTCATCAGAAACACACTGAGTGGCAGGGGGTATTGCTTCTGTTCTGGTTATTCCTGCTGTGTAACAAATTACCCAAAACTTAGTGACAAAAATGGCCCATTATGTTGCTCAGGACTGTATGGGTGAGGAATGCAAGAAGGGCCCGGCTGGGCGGGTCTCACGAGGGATCCCTCCTTTGACTGGGGTCAGATGTTGGCTTGGACGTACAAGATTTTTGTCCACGCTTAGAGCTGCCACCCGGGAGCCCAGCTGGCTCTGGGTTGGAGCCCCAACACGTGGCTCCTCCAGCCCGGCTGCAGTGCTGCTGGGCATCTCACGCGGCAGCCAGCCTCCCAAGAAGACCGGGCAAGGGCAGCCCGGTGTGTCCTGCCCCTGTGTTTCTTTGCCTGGGGCTTCCGTGGATTTTTCTGCCAGCATGGGAATCACACACACAGACACACACACAGACACACGTGGCACCTTTGATCAATACCCCATGGCCTCTGCTAGGGTAACAGAGTGTTGGTCTACACTGGCTCCTAGAGATTTCCTGGCGCACAGGGTTGAGCTCAGTGGCTCAGTGGTGCTTAGTGACTCAGGGACCCTCTGTTTCCAGGCTCCCTCGGCCCCCATTTCCCTACCCTGCTGGTCTGCTAATTCCTCCCGAGACCATCAGCTAAACAGATTTCTTCCCTTGAATGCTGTCTCTGCCTTTCTTGGGAAGGAACCCAAATGAAAGCGGTCCCCAAGAAGCCTGGCTGCTTCTCGCAGGCACTAAGGCCTCCCTGACCAGCATGCATGTCAGATGCTCTCAAGAAGTAAACAGAAGCGAAGGGCCCGCGACTCATGGCGACTTTCTCAATCAGGGCCACCCCACGAGAGGCTCAGGGAACATCCTAGAAGCAGGCTCCCTGGACGTTGCCCAACACCAGGTCCCTGGGGCGGGCGGGAGGCTCTGGGTCTTCACAGAATGAGACCCCACCTGCTCTGTCACCCAGAGTGGGAAGCAGGGGTTTCGTGAGAAAGAATTCTGGCTCGCGATGGGAGCGGGTCCTGGTAGGGAAGACCCTGTGTGAGAGGCAGCGGTTTGTGTCACGTCCTGGGTGGGGGGTGTGATGGCAGATGCGCGCAGACAAACCGGGTGCCCCGGGGAGCTGCTCTAAATCTGCAAATTCCTGAGCCCGTCTCAGAGGCTGGGCACCGTCACAGGGCATGGCCACAGTGAACCCTCCCATCCTGATGATGGCAGGGGCAGGATTCACGTTTTTGGTCTTGGCTGCGGTGGCATGGGGCAGGCTGGGGGTTGAGGGCTGTGCTGGGTAGGATTTTGTGCCCGTGGTCAACTTAGGGAAAGAGAATTTACCATATTGCTGAGCTCGATAACCAGCCATACAGGTGACAAACCTGGCTCGGGAGAAAAGAAAACAAAAACAAACCCAAGAAAGTACCAGAGTCTAAGAAACAGGAACTATGTGATAGTCTCTGCGTGTCACCTCTGCTTGGGGTCGGGGGACGGTATCTTTTGTAACATGTGTGCACATAGCTCTCACTACTCCTTCTCCGTGTGTGGGCTTAATCTTCGTAGTAGTGCTGAGAGCTCAGTGAGTTTATTATCCCTGCATTTTAGACAAGGACACTCAGGCACAGGAGAGTGCAGAGCGACTTGTCTGAGGTTAGCGGCAACCAAAGCAGGAGACGGCAGAGTTAGGCTTTGAGCTGCAGTGGCTGATGTGGGGAGTGGTATAGCTTTCCGGGAAGAGAAAGGGCTAAAGGAGGAAATCTGCCATCGGCTTCCTGCAGGTCTTTCCTGTCCACTTCATGAGCTGCTTTTTCAGAGGTCTAGTGCTCCAAAAAGGCTGCTAGAGCTCCATCTGGTGCAACCACATTCCAAGAAGAAGAAAAAGCGGTGGTGATGGGAAGGAGGAGAACAAAAGGCAGCCCTCTCAGCTGAGTCAACACCGCAAGATATTTGCCTGGAAGTCCTACATAGTAGACTTGCCTGCATCTCGACAACCGTAATAAATAGGTTAAGAATAAATATAAGACGAAGAGGAAGAGGTAGCGGAAGGGGAAGAAGAAGAGGAAGGGAGGAGAAGGGGAGGAGGAGGAAGAGGAGGAGGAGGAAGAAGAAATCCTTATACCAGCTTTCCTCTGTCTGGGGCCAGGTAATTAATAGGAACCATGTGAAATTATGAAATCTGTGATATCCTTGAGTTCCTACGTTTAAAAATGTAGCTAATGAATTATCACAACAGCCTTTGTTACGCAGCTGTGGAGCCCGGTTCCTGGGAGGCTGGTGGGCTTAGTTAAATATTTAGAGCGAGCTGCTAGAGACCTTCCAGTTTCTGTATTTAGATTACATCGGTATCGCCGATTCTCCGTGGCTAGGCTTGCTTTCAAGTTCTTATTGGTGTAATTAAGTGAGGAACCGTGCAAAGAGAACACCCCCTGTTTACTTTCACACCCCGGGAGACCCACCATCACCTCCTCGGCCCGGCCCCGGGCAGGTGTGAGAGCAGACACAGCCCCGCTCCCAGCCGGCCTATCAGGCCTATGCCCTGTTTCATGAATGCAGAACCCAGCACACCATCAAAGCCACATTTAAGCACCAGATCATTTCTGGTAGATGTCCGGGGGTTGGTTGTTTGTTTTTCCTTAGGGCAACTTCACCAGTGTCTCTGAAATCTTCAGGACTTGGGGAGGGCTGGGTGCTGGCACCTATTTATTTCAAGGCAGGCTTCATCCCAGCTGTTTGCTTTTAGCCCCCGAGCCTGAGGGAGGGGCGGACGGCTTTAGGAGCCAGGCACAGACCTTTGGAAGTGACACTGCCGCTAGCTGGCTGCGTCATCCTGGGCAAGGGGGCTTGCCCTTTCTGGATCTCAGTTTCCACACCTGCAAAGCGGAAATAAACATGGCTCGTGGGCGAGAAGTCCTTCCCACCGTGGGATTTTAATGCACTGTAAAGCTGTGCCGTAACAAAGGGCAGAACCAAAAGCCAAGAGCAAGGTGTTGGGGGGCGGGGGTGCAAGAAGCTTCCTCCCCAAATTGTCCCCCAGCCCCTGCATTTCTTACGTCCCATTTCAAACCACCTCCCCTCCTTCAGGCGGCTCCTCGCAGGCAGAATCACCAAGAGTCAACGGATAGTTTTTGACCAAAATGTTCTGAATCGCAAAATATTCCATCCAAGATAGTTCTTCAGCGTGTATGGTAGTATTCTGTGTCGCTATATGGAATATATCCTTTTGGGTTAAAAAGAGAGCGCGAGTGAGGCAGGGAGAGTCAGCTGAGGCGTTCTCCTGTGGCCCAGCAGGTGAAGAATCTGGGGTTATCACTGTAGCGCTTGGGTCGCTGATCTGGCGCAGGTTTGATCCCTGACCCGGGAACTTCCACGTGAGGCAGATGTGGCGCCAAAAAAAAAAAAAAGTCAGCTGAGAAAGATGCCCCCTGCTCTCCTGGGCATCGCTGTGTGTCCCCGACGTGTCCAGTCAATACGGGGCAGGGCGATGTCACCGCACGCATGCTGCCTGCACGCAGAGGCTCAAATCCTGCTGAAAAGCCTCTAAAGCACGAGAGTCTGGGTGTCGCTGTGCAGACCGAGTTTCAGAGAAGGTATTAGAGAGGCTTGTCAGTGCCTCTCAATCACCTTCCCCTGGGGTTTTTTAATTTGATTTCCTTGGCCGAGAATTCAGTTCTTGGCTTAACCACAACCTCATGAAATATTAACAATTTCCCCACTGGAAATCGCGTGCGTGCACGTGTGTGTGTGTGTGTGTGTGTGTGTGTGTGTGTGTGTGTGAAAACATAACCCTCTTTTAGAAAATCCCGAGAGAGCTGGGGCGCCGCGGTCAAGGACCGCAGTTGCCCTGTGCCAGGATGCTGGTGTCGGGTTTGCCCGGATACCCCGGCGGCTGGGCTTGCTTTGCTCCCGTTGCAGAGATGAGGGAACTGAAGCCAGACAGGAGCCCTGGGGCTCACCTGGGGCCCCCAGGTGTTCAGAGTGGAGTCAGAACCAGCTCAGGGCTCCAGCCACCCCCTCATCACAGGGTGGCTGTTCCACCCAGAAGGATAGTGCGGGTCCCTGGTTCTGGAACTTTCCCCAGGCGTCCTTCCCTGTCGGGGAAACGTCTGCACTTTTCTAGTTTTGATGAGGACAGGCCCTCACTCCCCACGGTTCCCAGGCTGCCCCTAGAGCCCACCTTGGCAGGTGTGCCCGCACCAGCGAGCTTGGCTGCATGCCAGCCTCCTCCATCACTCTGTTCCCTTCTGGCACCTGGAGGCTCAGCGCTGCCCAGCTCTCTCTGCTTCCGGCAGCAGCTGTGGGGGCCAGGCCGGCTTTGGGGGCCCAGCATCACTGCCCTCCCGGACACCTCTGTACCTGGCCGACCGCGGTCCTGCTGTTTCCCATCAGGTCTGCAGGCTGGAAGGAGCTGCCAAGGCCATGAGGGTGACAAGGGTCCCTCGTGATACTTAAAGAGGGGTTCAGAGGGACCCCCTCGACAACCACTTCTGGGTTTCCTTGTTCTTGAAGTCTGGATAGACTTCCTTCCCTTCTGAGTTTATTCCCAGCCGGGCCGCGAATCCCGGCTCTTCCACTCTATGCTGTGTGACCTTGGGCAAGTGACTCCACCCCTCTGGGCTTCGTTTTCCTAATCTGTACAATGAGGCCAATCATCACACCTGCCTTGTGGGATCGTTGGGATTGGCTTGGTCAGTGCACACAGTTAGCACCGAGTGTTTGCTGCTGCCCTCTTCTTCGTCTTCAGCATTCAGGAGACCCCAGGGCCTTCTTGCAAGTAAGTGACAGAACATCACAGCTTTTGTGGCTCCTAGGGTTCAGGTTGAGGCATATCTCAATATAAACCCTAGAAAGAATCCCCCTTTAAAAAAGTATATCCAGGGAATTCCTGTTGTGGCTCAGTGGAAACGAATCTGACTAGCATCCATGAGGACGTAGGTTCAATCCCTGGCCTCGATCAGCGGGTTAAGGATCTGGTGTGGCCATGAGCTGTGGTGTAGGTCACAGATGCGGCTCAGATCCTGTGTTGCTGTGGCTGTGGTGTAGATCGGCAGCTACAGCTCCGACTTGACCCCTAGCCTGGGAACCTCCATATGCCACGGGTGTGGCCCTAAAAAGACAAAAGAAAAGAAAAAAAGTACATCCTCTGGAAATGTGGCCTCGTTGAGTTCATTGTGCAGTGTTCTCCTGTGGGGAAAGGCACCAAAGAAAATCAAATCATATATTTTCATCCAGCAAACTTAAATACCAGTCCTTAAAGGAAACATGGGGATTTTCTGGCATTAAAATACTGCTGCTCAAGATAAACTAGAGAATATGAATTCCAAGGAGTTATGCTGAGCAGAGGATCCAGGAGTGTCCTTGAAAGGATGCTTGCCGGGGTCACCAGGCCCGCTGAGCCCTCAGGATTCAAATAGCTCCCCAGTTCCGACCAAGTCGCTTTCCCATAATCCCACAGCTGGAGAGTAATCCCGCTGGCCCGGGTCCTGCATTCGCTCTCTGAGGAGTGAAAATTTAAGCGAAGCTGAGATTTACGTAGCAAGACAGAATATGGGGGAACCGCATCTAGGATGGATGGATGGATGGATGGATGGATGGATGGGTAGGTAGATGGCTGGATGGCTGGATGGACAGACAGACAGAAGGATGGATAGATAGACAGATGACAGGTAGGTAGGTGATAAATGGATCACGGATCAGTACCTACATACATAGACAGATGCAAACATCTGGGTAATTTGAACCTAAATTTACTGGCGTCCAAGAAAAGCGAGGTTGTTGGGCTTTTTCTCCCTTCGCATTTCCAAAGAGAGTCCTTGCTCAGATATTCCTTCCGTAACTGCTGAACCTCTTTCTTGTTTTGTTTACCCAGCAATGACTTAAGTATAACACATCGCCCCTTAGCAGAGTAAGTGAGTCCTGGCGTCTGGCCGGCCTCGGGCCCTCTAGTCTCTAGTTGTCTAAGGCAATAACGTGCTTTGCGTGACTGAAGCCATCTTCCCGGCACCCTAATTGACTGGTTAAATAAACGTGGTTCATCTGTATTGCAGAGGAAGCCCTGTAACCCACCAGATTCCGCCGGTGGCCTTTGATCAGGTTTGCCCCGTGTATAAACGTTCCTTGGTGCCCGTGACGCTGTAGAGGCGTGTGACAGTTCTGAGCAGGATCCGGGGGACTCCACCCAGATTTCACGTTCCAGACTCTCCCTGTCCTCCGGTCTTCATGCGTTAAATGAAGGTCCCCTTGAGGTGAAAACTTGGTGACCCTGGAATCCAAGGATGCAGGAAGAGCTGCAGAAGAGAAGGCTGCAAAGGGTGACGGCGCAGGGGTGGAGGGGGGGTCGCAGCTGTGGCTGCAGAGGGAGGAGGACCACTCACCCAGCCCTGCCTTCTTAGCCCAAACCTGAGTTGTGTGGGAAAGAGATCTTCCGTCCTGCATGGCTCGACCTGGCCTGGAGTCTAAGTTTCGTTCACGGGGTCTCAGGCAGTTCCAGAGTCCCCCAGTTGCTTCACCAGGAGAGTTTCTAAGAGCCACGGGGCTCCCCTGTGCTCGTGTCAGGGGGACACACCCTCCCTTGATGCTGATGTCCACGGAGATGGCCCCTCCCCGTTTCCGTGGCCCTTCGGGCATGGTGGCTCCTTCCATGCCGGTCTTGGGGCCACTGGAGCTCTGTGAGTCCACCTGTCACCCGCCTGCCTCGGCCACGGCGCAGTGTCTCCCCTACGGGTCTTATGGCTTCCAGGCAAGGGGCAGGCTCATGTGCATAATTTCGGAAGGAGGGTCCGCTCACCTAACAGACACCCAAAGCCCAAAGGTTTATTTTTCTCTCCTGTTAGACACAGGCAACCCAACTTGAACTTAGCCACCAGGTGGAGGGTGTCAGCTTTGGGGAGGTCAGGTCATTGGGAGGCCAGGAAGTTACACATTTCGTCAGTAGGGGCCAGAGAAGTAATGAAGAGAAGTACAGCGGGACCAGGATTAGCAGTTATTGGAGGGCGCTCCCATCGTGGCTCAGCGGAAATGAACCTGATGCGTATCCAGGAGGACACGGGTTCGATCCCTGACCTTGCTCCGTGGGTTAAGGATCCAGCATTGCCATGAGCTTTGGTGCAGATTGCAGATGAGGTTCGGATCCCACATTGCTGCGGCTGTGGCGGAGGCCGGCAGCTGTAGCTCCACTTTGGCCCTTAGCCTGGGAACTTCCATATGCCGTGAGTGCAACCCCCCTCCGCCCCCCCAAAAAAAAATTCCCTTGGGTTGGTTGAGGAAAGCCAATGGAATCCATGCATGATGTTCTCCAATAGCAGGAGATGTGCAAGAGGTGGTCCAGATGCAAGATGATGATTTGGAAATAGTGGTGCCGAAAAGGCGGGAAGAGGCGAACGTTTCTCTTTGTGTGCGGTTACCAAGGGGGTGAGCCAGCCTGCCCCCCTGGGGGAGTCCCCAGGGAACCCATAGAATCAGGAGACACATAGTTTCATCATGAAAAATCCCCCATCTTTTTTTATTAAGTTCAGGCATTGCTCTTCCTTCTCCTACCAGCCCTTGCGCAGACGAAGCCCAAAGCCGCCTTTGGGGTGAGCTCAAGGATGCTCAGAATATTTCCGTGGCTGCGCCCATCTCTTGAGCCCAATTGCAAACACTCGCTAGGAGAAAAATAAGTGTTGGTTTCCAGATTTCTACAACTTTACCTCCTTTGGCCTCTACTGTTGATGTCTGGGGGGCCCGTGGTTCCTGGAAGAGATGGCCTCTGTGTAAACAGCACTGCCGCCTCCTCATGTCAGGGCTCAGGACTTTATAACTTCCAGTTTCTGGTCTCTTCTACGGGACTTTCCAAATTCTGCCCCTTTCCCAAATTTAATGCGGAAAAATGAATGCGAAGCGATACGGATTTAGCACTGGAAGAATGTGCCTGAGGATTCTCAGTTATGGGAAAAATTTTGTTCCATTACAGCGTGGATGAAAGACCAGAAGGAAAGCGGATGCAATAAAAGCTAAGGAAACAATTAACGCTTATAAAAGTAATTGGGTCTTACTAACGGGGGTCTTACTAACGGGCCGGGCACTGTGCTTATTAGTTCATGCACATGACCCCATCTGACCACAATGGTGCCATGACCCAGATGCTAATGCTGTGTCCAAATTCCAGGTGGGGAGATGGAAGGTCTTCTTTTTTTTCAGTTGTCCTCATTGATTGATTGATTGAGGTGATACTCAGCTTCTATGGAGAACTCAGAGTTTTGCATGAAAAAGTCGGGCAGAAAGAGATGTGTTGTCCCTGTGTGGGTCTGTCTCTGTGACTTGGCACCAAGGGGCAGGTCACCCTGGCAGGGGCCTTGACGTTTGGCTCTTTCCACCTCTCCTGCCTCCTCCTGGCCTCCTGAGACCTGAACTGGGATGAGGACCTGGAGGTTGCAGCCTGCACCAGTGGCTTTTCCTGGGGCCACCCACGAAGCCACAGGCCAAGGCGGGATTAAAATGCCTCTCTCCTGAGCATCTCTTCATGGAAAAGGCACAGGGCGGGTCTGGTGAGGAAGCCTCTGGCCGGATGGCTGCCAAGGCCTCCCGAGGAAGTGGTCAGAGCCCAGGCTTTGAGTCAACCTCCAGCTGAGAACCGGCGTGGAGGCTGTGCCCCAGACCGACAGCATCCAACAGCGCCTGGTGACCCAGCGAGGCTCCTCAACCCTGAGTGACTGGGGGAGGCTATCGTGCCTTCAGCCACGAGTCCCAACCAGAGCTGAGAACGTGGCACTGAGAGAGAAGTGTCTGAGAGGCCCGGGTGCTGGGCACAGCTTGGCAGACCAGCACGGTGAAACTCGGGGGTTCTGGAGGTGGGGACTCAGGTTCAAATTTTCCCTCTGGGGAGACTTCTGGTTCCTGCTAGGATGGAGAGAGCCTCCCCCCAGGACCCCCTGCCTACAACTCAAATCCCTGAAAATAACACCAAAGAAACACATGAAGCCTGAGAGGGACGAAGTGGGGGGGGGGGCGGCTGCTTAAGGTGCTTGGGACTTAGAGGCTGACTCTGAGGTGTGTTCCCCATGCGTCCTCCTTGCCTCCAACACCCCAGGCAGGGCGCGGAGGAAGCCTGGAGCCCAGAACCACCAGCAGGCCCAGACAAACGTAAGCCTCAGGAAGAGCCCGCTTCCCCCAGCACAAGGTGCCAGGGCAGGTGTTGGCCGACAGAACAGAAAACCTCTGTGACCATACCCCCTGCAGCCGACCAAACGCCAACAGAAAAACCCTCTCCCCATGGCTCCAGAGGGACCGAGTGGGGAGGTACCTCCCCCCGGAGTCCAGTGGAAGCAGCTCTTGGCCCAGCCCAGCCGGGCCCTGGACGTCCATCCCCTGCTCAGTAAAAGCAGCTGGTGCCTCCTCCGCCTGCTGGCCTTACCCTTGCCCCAGGCAAGGAGCTGAACCTCCACCCCACTCAGCAGCAGCAAGGTGACTGAATGAGGGAGTGGCGGGGGCAGGGCATCATGCCAGCCCCCACCCCCACCCACCCCATCTGAACAAGGCCTGGCATGGGGCGCTGAGCCTGCCCCCAGCAATGAGGCTGCAGGAGGCTGCTTGGCACTCTGCTTCCCTCCCTGGTTTCACGGGGCACAGCTGAACATCCACTCCCACCCTAGACCTACAGGCTACGTCCAGACAGGGGGACTGCCAGCTAACAAAGAAGACTGTGCAGAATCCTGAGCTCACGACATCATCCTGCAGATGTCCAGGAGGCACCCCAAATTCCCTCATCACCCCAGGGACCAGCACCATCTCGACTGGAATCAGAAAAGACAAGCAGCAGACACAAGGTTCCAAATGACATGCTTTGGAACCATCTAACAAGGACCGTAAGCAGCAATTATAAAAACGCTTCAGCACTTGCAAATATGCTTGAAACAAGGAAAGCAGTGGAAATTTTCAGGAAAGAACCAGAAGGCGTGAAAGAGAACCCAAAGGAAATTCTAGAACTGCAGCACACAGTAACCAAAACAAGAACAAAATGGGGCCCAATAACAGCATCAATATGACAGATGAAAGAATAAGTGAACTTAAAGACAGAACAGTAGAAATTATCCAATTTGAATGACAGAGAGAAAATAGAAAAAAAATGAATAGAGCCTCAGATATTCATGATAATCAGAGAGTACTGGAAGGAGAGGAGAAAGCATGAAAAAATGCTGAAGGAAATAATAGTTGAAAATTTCCCAAACTTGGAACAAGGCATAAACCTACAGATTCAAGAAGCTGAAGAAAACCCAAATTAACCTGCGTGAAGACATGTCACAAGCACACTAGTGAAAGACAAGTATAAACTTGTGAGTGAAGCCAAGGAGACGTGACACGTTATCCGCAGGGGACACCAGTGCCCTTGACAGCAGTTTCCTCACCTGAAACCACGGGGACGGGAGGAAGCAGCACGGCAGTTTGCAGGGGATGAGCGAGAAAGGAATTGCCAGCCGTGAAGTCTATGTCCTGGGAGACAAGCCTTCAGGATTCAAGGGGGAATAAAGAAAGTCTCCAGGAGAGAAAAACTAAGAGAATCCGTCTCTGGCAGACCTACTCTTGGAGAATGAGGACATTCAGAAAGAAAGAAGAGTAGCGGTAAAACTATTGGTGATACTTCCTAAATTGAATTTGATAACCGAAGCAAGACTCCTAGCACCATTTGAGGTGGTGCTTGATGTGCAGAGGAAATGCCGAGAAGGCAATTATATTTTCAAAGAAGGGAGGGTGCAAGACCTAAATGGCCATAAGTTTTCTGAACTCCATGCAAAGTGGTAAAACCTTGATATCAGTGGACTGTGATAAGTTAGGTCGATGGGTTGTCCCCCCCCCTTTTTTTTTATTTTTAGGGCTGCGGCTGTGGCATATGGAACATATGGAAGCTCCCAGGCTAGGGGTTGAATCAGAGCTATAGCTGTCGGCCTGCACCACAGCCACAGCTACACAGGATCTGAGTCGCATCTGCAGCCTACACCACAGGTCACAGCAATGCTGGATCCCCACCCCACAGAGCAAGGCCAGGGATGGATACTCACTGCATCTTCGTGGATACTGGTCAGATTCATTTCTGCTGTGCCCCAGCGGGAACTCCAAGGTTGTCCCTCTCAGAGCAGACTCAAGGAAGCTGTGTGACAGCCACATACCCCAAAACGTTAGACGTGAAGCAAAAGAGAATCAGAAAAACGTGCATGTCACCTACAAGTAGGCAAGAAAAGAGAAGCAGAGGGACGAGGAACAGACACGAGGAACAGCGCAAATAATCAGATGGCACCTGAAGCTGTGACGGACCCGTAATTACTTTAAATACAAGCTGTCTGAATAGAGTCAAAACTGAGGTGGGTAGAGGGGATTGGGCACAAGAAACCCAGAACTGAACTACATGCTGTCTCAGACCCTCGCTCCAGATACATCGGCACAGGAAGCTTGGCGGTAAAGAGATGGAAAAAGAGGTGTCCTGCAAACATTCATTTAAAACGGAGCAGCTATAGTAATACCAGATAAAGTCGAACAAATACAGCCACCAAGGGCAAGGAGGGGCCTTATGTGCTAAAAGACGGTGGCCACCAGAATTGCCTCTGACGAGCAGCAGACCCTCTGGGAGCCTTAGCCTCGCCGCCTCTAAAATGGAGACAGTAACTATTTTATAAAATATGAGGAAGGTTAAGTACTTAGTACAGATTAGCAGGGGCTGAAGGCGCGATAAATAATGGCTTATGATGGCTTCTCGTTCTCTTAACGTGTATCTCGCCATCAGCATTTAAAGGGTGTGTGTCAGGGAAAGAGGATCCCCAGCCATCGCGTGTGCGGGTGCGCGTGTGCGTGGGAGAGAGCGCGAATATACATAACAGAGAATTTACCGTTTTTATGGTTTCAGTGACATTAGGTACAGCCACCTCCAGAAGGTTCTCATCTTCCCAAATTGAGCTCGGGAGCCACTCTTTAAATGCCAGTGACTTTAACAGAATTAAGCGTGAAGTGTTTGTAAGACAGGTGTTGGGAGAGTGGACAGGCAGGGAAGGAGGCCGAGGTGGAAACTGGAGATGGAACAGCCACCACTTGTGAGCTGTGGGGACAGAGGGAAGAACGTGGGAGCTTGGAGGCAGGGGTCCTCCGGGACCCAGGCCCCCGAGGAAAGAAGGCTGGGCTCGGAGGTTGGGGCGGGGGGCAAGGCTGGGCCATGGCGGGGGGCAGACCTGGCGGTGGAACCGACTGCCCGGCGGCATGGAGGACGTTGCTGCTGTGATGCTGGTGGGTCAGGACGAGGACAAGGAGGAGCACCTCTCCCTGCCATCCCCAGCCCCCCACGTGCAGAAGCGGGGATCTAGAGGGCGGAGGGCAGAAGGCCGTGTCTGAGTGTCCTGGGGCAGCTCAACACCAGGGAAAGGTGCTCTCTCACCTTCCGAAGGCCAGACGGCCAAAATCAAGCAGCCACCAAGGCCACCGGGCTCCCTGTAGATGCTAGAGGGAAGGTCCTTCCTGCCTCTTCCAGCTCCTGGTGGCCCAAGGGTTTCCTGGCTTGCGGACATGTCCCTCCAACCTCTGGCTCCGTCTTCACGGGACCTGCTTCCTTCTGTGTGTGTCTGAGTCCGAGTCTCCTTTTCCTTCTAAGGATGGATTGGCACCCACCCTCATTCCCACGTACCCACGTTTCACCCCGTAGCAGCTGGGAGTGGAGCTGAGAGACAAGTGGCCTGGGAGTCACTTCTGCCCACGCCAGTCCCTAGACCTTTCAGAGCCTTGGTTTCCCCACCTGTAAAATGGGGGTGATTAGCAAACAGGTGAAAACCAGCCACATGCAAGGCTTGGTGTCACGTGCGAGGGGTACAAGGCACCATGACCCCATCCCTGCTGTGGAGGGCTCAGGATGCGTGCGTGATGGCCCAGAACCAGCGGGGAGGGCAGCGTAGAAGGGGCCCTGTGCCGCCGGCGGGGCAGCACACTGGGGTTCCTGGGCTGACGGCGGCACTGGTTGGACCTGGTGGGGGAGGGGTGAGAGCTGCCCAGCAGCAGTTTGAAGGGGGCCCTGGATTTATAGGACCTCAGTGCCCTTCCTGGAGCTTTTTGATGGGATTGAGGGATCCCAGGCGGGGCCCAGAACTCGTGCATGTGATGCAAAGTGGTTTTCAAAGGGCCGAGCCTGCGGCTTCCCTATTCCGCGGACCCCGCGTAATGTAAACTGCCTTCTCCACGAGGCCTACGGTTTATTTGTACAGTTTGGGCCATTTCTGTAAATGTTTGACCCGTTTGGAAATCCAATCCCAAGGGAAAGCAAACGAGGGCTTTTATTCTGTGCGGTGGCTTCCCGGTCGATGGCAGTGACAATTACCTGCTGCAGTTCGTGAAATGCGTCAATTACCAAGACGGAGAAAGGATTCGTTTGGTTTTGTTCCGTCCTGTTTTTAAACATCTCAACCCTGCAGAGAAGGGGAAATGCACGAATTGGTGACAAGTGAGGAGGAACATTGGCGCTGGGGGCCCCGTAAACTGTGGTGGATGGAAACCCCAGGGGTGGACGGTGAGGTGGCTTCCCTGGAGGCAGAGCAGGGGTCCCCGGGCCGACGGGTCCCCCGAAGGGGTGCGGTACAGCCCTGCCACGTGTCAAAACCCAGGAAGCCATTGGGAGCCTTTGAACATGCTGTAAAGGTGCTTGTTAAAGAAGAAATACTTGGCTTTCTCATTAAATGATAATTACCAGCAACTTCTCCCTCGAATTCAAGAAGGAGGACTTGCTACGCAGACAGGTCGGCGCGTGCGAGCCCGTGAGCTGCCGTGGGTTATAGAGTGAGCCCTGCAGGCTCTACTGTGTGCAGCAGAGTCCTGGTTTTTACGTTATTATGTTGCTGGTAGAATGTTCTGCCGTGGGAGACACATTGCAAACAGCAGAAAAGTATAAATGGAGACACATCCATAGGTCCTTGCTTAAGAATTCAGGGGTGAGTTTCCATATCTTTAACCACTGGCACGGGTGGCCTGGGTACCGGCCACTCATGTGGCTTCTGGCCAGTCTGGAAGCCCCTTCCTTGGGGTCGTTTCCGTGCAGGCTGGATGGGATCCATGTAAGGTGCCGTGAACGCTGAGCAGGAAACCCTGGCAGCTCCAGGGGGGACTTGGCCAAACTTCAGCCTGCACAGGGCCCCCCGAGGGTCTGGTTAAAATCCAGACTCCTGGCCCTTCCCCAGAGGTTCTGATCCACTGAGGCTGGGGCAGGGCCCGGGAACCTGCACACTTATCAAGGCTCTCAGGTGCTGCCCTGGTCTTGTGGGGGCAGCCGTTTGTCTGCTCTGTGCACGCAGGTCTGGAGACAGAGCACATTCTGGAGCCATAACTGCAGACTTCTGGGCAAACGCGATCTGTGTCTCAGCCGGGGCCCTGGAGGAGGCAGAAGGGCTGCTCCAACTAGGCTTCCACGAGGATCTGTTTAATAAGGGGTTTTTATACCAGTAGGGTTGGGGTTTGGGGCGGGGGGCACAGGGGAAGATCCAGCGGCCAGGGCTGGGGGGTGTGGAGCTGTTCCACTGGTGTCCCAGGGGACAAGGGCAGAGGGGTTAGCAGGACTCAGGAAAGTGACCACCATGAGACTTGTAGTGAGGGACATGCCAGGCAGAGGTGGCCTCCCAAGGAGGGACCCCTGGCCGGGGGGGATAACTGCCAGGCCCCTCCCCTCGCGCTGGCCCCCTGCATTGGTCCCGTTGGCCGGACTCTCCTGGAAGAGGGGGCTGCGAGGCCCTGCTGTGCTCATGCTGGTTCAGGGCAGAGGGAGGGGAAGGGCAGGCGGGGGCCCGAGGGGCTGCGGGCGGAATCCTGAACCTTCCTCAGTTCTTCCCAAGTCTACACTGCGCCCGCGCCCCACCGTCTGTCTGTCCCAGTCGCTGCCTCAAACCTTCTTTCTCATAAGAGCCGGGTTTACTGTCACAGCTTCCAAGTGGGTCCCCCTCTCCCAGCCATCCTCCCTTCCGACCCACCTTCCAGAGGTTTCTAACCCACACCTGCTCCTGCCTCTCACCTATGAGATTCCTTTCAGGGACCCCACTGCCCAGGACAGAGCCCCATCTCCGGGCAGCCCCAGGGCTAGCTCCAGCCTCCCTGTCCCCTTGTGGGGACGTCCATCCCCTGATGCTGTCCAGCAGTTCCCAGGAGGCTCCTGATTTCCTTGCATGCCCGTTTCCTCTGGCGGGAATCTTCCCTGGCCTTGGAGGGTCCCCCCACCTTCTTCAAGAGTCTGCCCCCAAATGCCACCTCCTCCAGGAAGCCTCCCCTGATCTGCATCAGGCCTCTTTCGCCTTTTCCCCTGTCTCAGGTCCGGAGCCCCGGGGCAACGCCAGGATCGGCTGGGCTCACTCACAAGTCTCTCGTTTCGGGAACTGCGTTGTCCTTCCAGCCGCTTCCCCTTCCATCCCAGAGCCCTGGGTTTGGATCAGGTCCCGGTGGGGAGCACAGCGAGGCCTCTGTTCCGCGGGAGCTGGGTCCGGCCCGAGCTGGGGCACTCACGTTTCAGTGGGGGCTGTGGTCACATCCGAGCTGTTCAATTTCACCTCAATCAGCCGCACTCCGGGTGCCGAGCTCGGCCCTGTGGCTTTGGTGACCATCAGCGCCAATTACACGAGATGCCAGTCGCCAGGGCAATTCCACCTTCCCAGGCCAACAGAAGAGGAAAATTTTTCCTGAAGGTAATTGATACCAAACCGAGACCACAGGGCTGCTTCTGGGGGAATTGAACCCCCGCCCCACTTCCTCCCTTGGTGTCGGAGCCAGTCCCACCCCGGGCCTGTTTTAATGTTTGTTCAGTCCTTCGCTGGGACCCAGGTTCGATTTCTTTGAGCAGCTGAACCAACAGCCCGGGTGGATGTGAGCGTTTCGTGGGCAAAACTGGCTCGTTTCTCTGCGGGACTAAATGCCAGTTCTGTGGGGGGTTTCGCCTTCACGAAGGCGCTTGTAAACTCCAGGATGATAAAAATCCATCTATAAAGAGAGAGGAGAGCGTGTTGTGACAGAGTCAGCGGGATACTGAGTTACTCCTGAGGCCGGCTGATTTCTAGAATTTGCCCAGCCCTCTCGTGTGTCCGTCGGGATGAAATTGAGTGTGAAGCAATCGGCCAGAAGTTTCTCTGATGGGACTCTGAGCTTGGCCTCTTCTCTGGTGTATCTTTGATTTTTCTACCGAGCAAAGGCTTGGTGAATAAGAAACAAAAGTGAGTAGTTAAGAGCCTTCGTTCTTGAACTGTCTTTGACAAGGGATAGCTTTATCTTTTATTTTTTTCCTAAGGTATCTTTTTAAAAGTTTCCTTCTTTCAATTAATTTTTAAGCAGCGGTATTGAGGTATGAATTCAGACACCATGCAAGCCACCCTTTTAAAGTCTACGAGTCAATGCGTTTGGGCATATTTTCATATTAACTTTTTTTTTTTTTTTTTTAATCACGGGATAATATGTGCAACACAAAATTTGTAATTTTAACCATTTCTGGTTAAAATGGCGTGAAATACATTCGTGACGCCACACAACCATCCCCACGGTCTGTTTACAAAGCCTTTACCTCAACCCCCCAAAATACCATTTTTTTAAGGAAACTCTGTTAGCGGTCCCACAGGTAGTGAAAATATCAAGATGAAAAGTGAAAGAGTATCATCCGGTTTCCCAAAGGCATTACCTCCAAAGTGCACGCACCTGGATGGCGGGTTGCTGGAAAGTTCTAGGAGGTACTGGCCTGGAACCTGGGCTTGGTGGAGAAAGGGACTTTGACACAGTGTCCCCAAAATCAAGGGCGGTGCTGGAAGTATGTTGGTCAGTCCCAGTGAGACTTGTTTTGGGAAGTGTCTTCGAATCGGGGTGGGTGTGGGAGCCCCGTGCTTGGGGGCAGGTTGTCAGCCACGGCGCAGACATCTCCGTGGCAGCAAGAGGGGAGGTGACAGGGTCTGGGATCGGCTGTGTCCTGGGACCCCTCAGGGCTCCATGCCAGGGGCCACCCACCCGCTTTCTCCATCCCACCGTGACACGCATCTGTCATAACACTAGATATTTTTCTAGGACTTTTTTTTTTTTTTAACGTTGAAAGAGCTTTTATGAGAAAATGCTTATTTATTAATAAAAATGCAAAACTGTATTGCTTGGGGGGGGTTCTAGTTTTGTGTTAAAAAGAAACATAGGTAAGTATAAACTTCTCTGGATTTCTGGAAGAAATTAACTGTGACGTGAGATATACACGGGTGGTTTGTGGGCCTCCGAGTGTGTGGAGAGTTGTGCAGTCATGCACCCCCTTAACACACGGCCCCACCTTGGCTGGCCTGCCTCTGTGCCAACCCCCTCCCTGGGCGCCTGGCCTCCACCCCTCAGCGAGGGTGACCCCCGAACTTCAGGTCAACGCCCTGAACCACAAGCCACCCAGTGGCCCACCTCCTGCTCCTCCCCCAGCTCTAGCCACTCAGCCTCCTGTCTGCTCCCCGGGCACCTCTGTGGGCACCAACCAGCCCCTCTTTCTGGAATGGTCGTCCCCCATGTGGGCAGTCATCTGAGAGGTCTCTCCTGCCCACCCCCCGCCACCCTGCCCTCTTTTCATCTGGATCTTTCCACCACCCAACAGTCATTTGCTTTCAGGTATTTGCACAATTCCTGTCCCCAGCCCCAGTCAGACTTTGAGCTCGTCCTGTTGGCCGCCGTAGCTCCAGTGTTCGGCACGCTCCTTGGCACATAATAGCTGCTCAGCTAATACCTGTGGACATCACCCCATGAGCAAGCGATGGGCAGAGCCGTCTGCACTCCCACCCTCCTGGCTGTGAGGACTGCCTCCCTCTGCCCCTTAGACCCACCCCCTACCCTTCGGGCTGGGGCCTCCGTCCACCCCGAGGGGCTTGCAACTAAGGCAACCCCTGGCCGGATGCTCGGGGCACTTGTACTTGAACCAAGAAGGCGTCCGTGACCGCCTGTGTGGGCCGGCCACAGCAGTGACTTCTTGTGCGGCGGGGCTGCAGCGCTCTCGGCAGAGGGTGCCTCTGAAGCCTCCGCAGCAGCCAGCTCCACTTGGGACGTGGGTCATCCATAAGTCTGTGGCTCTTGCGGTGACAAGATTACTGTCACCAAGCGCCTGACTCTGGCTCCTCCTGTGCTCCCAGCCCGGCAGTCTGGAGCCTCCGGGTGATGGAGAGACCCAGCTGGCTGTCGGGCTGTGCCAGCCGACAGTGCTGGGGAGACCCACATCTCGCAGGGCTGGTGCCAGTGACTTGACGGAAAGCCGCCTGCCAGGCGGTGGAATTTGAGTGTCTATAAAAAGCTCCTCCCGCCGGTTACCGGCCGCTGGGCGTCCAGGGCTGACACTGTGCAGGATGGGCCCCTGGGGGTTATGGCACTTTTATGGTATCGTCAGGACAGACGAGCGTCCCAGACATCGTGGAAACATGAGGATTCAGGCCTGTGGGCAGAGGCGTCAGGAGCAGCCTGGGCCCCTGGCACTCACACCGTGGGGCACTGTCCTTCCTGCGAGTGCCCTGAGATGGTACGCAGACGCGGGCATGTGCCTCCCAGGAACCTGGAGCTTCTCTGGGACCAGGGCAGGTGGCATATTGTGCTGGGATTTGAATAACAAGTCGCGGGTGGGGGCTTCCTGTGGTGGAAAAGGTCAGCCGGGGGCCCTCCCCGCTCTGAAGTGCATCCTGCATGCTGGTCACGTGGGAGGCGGGTGTTTGCTTCCCAAACCAGACCAGGGACCTCGTCCGGGGATGAGGATAACGATACCAACGGCCCTTGGTACTATTATTCTTTTGCGTGTTGCTTTAACGCCCACCGTCTCCCCACTGGGACATGTGCAGACACCCCCACTGTCAACACGCCCACATGCCGCCAGCTCAGCCTGAATCCCTTCTGGACGCGGGCGTGCTCTGCGCCGGGCTCGGTGCCGGAGGGAGACCCAGTGGGAGCTTGGCTTTGACTGGGGAGACAGGCCTCAATCAGACGGTCCCAGAAATATAAGCACCCCCGCCCCCCGTGACATGTGCCAGGACAGAGAAATCCAGCCTGAGAGATAGACTCAAGTCACATGTCATCACTGGGGCCCCTGAGGCCCAGCTAAGTGAGTGTGGGCCATGGGACAGCTGGAAGAAGAGGGCGGTGGCCCCTGCATCCTCGGTGTCCTAAGGGCCCCTTCCCCTGGACTGGACCCTGCCAGGATTCAGTCAAAGGCCGTTGAAAGGACGGTTGGCACCAAGCCCCAATCCGCCCCCTGGATTCCATTCCCCCGGGACTTTAGGAGTCTCTCCCCACTCTGGGGTGGCAGGGGAATGACTGGGTTGGTCGCAGTGCCAAGCCCTGTGACGGGGTGTGGGGTTCCGGGCCACATGGGCCTGGACGCTTGGCTGTAAACGAAGCCGGTGGGGAGGTGAAGCCCCATGTGTAATCCAGGGCCCGGCGTGGAGGGGCCCAGTTCTGGGCTGGGATGAAGGTGGGCCGGAGGATAAGACCAGGGCGGGCGCCGCTCCTGGGAGGGCCCTGCTGGGCCCGGCTGGCCTGTGCCAGCACCACTGGCTCCTGCACGCATCTGTGCTCATAGCCTCAAACACACAGCTAGCTGAGGCCCACCAGCTCCCAGGCATCCTTCTGCTCAGGGCAGCTGGCAAAGGTGGTAGGAGCTGCCGAGGGTGGTTTACTGTCTGTGCCAAGATGCAGGTGTGTGTGTGTGCGTGTGCAAGTGTGTGTGGGGTGTCTTAAGTGCATGGGGACATGTGGGAGACCCGGGAGGCCAGGGCCCCTCGGGGCAGGTTGTAAATGTCAGTAGTTCAGGGTGCTCCTGTGCCCACAGACTGCTCCCTCCAGACAGGCTAGGAAATTTCTGGAACAACAGGGGTGGTGTCAAGGCCCTTCCAGAAGGAAGCTGCTTCCTGTCTGAGGGACGAAAGACCTCCCCAAGCAAGCATCGTGCTGGGCAGTTGAAGGGGCTGCTGGTCACACCACGCCGAGGAAGCCGGGGGCTGTGCTGGGCGTGACCGGGGGTGAGGGGGCAGAATTGCCCTGAGAGGCCCCACAAAACTCTTCCACTCCACAGCAGGCAGAGGGCTTTGCTTCCTGCCCCTTTTCTTCTCATCTCATGCTCACAGCCTCCCCGGAGAGGAGGCAGAAAGAGGGTTCTCCCCATTTTTTGATGCAGAACTGAAAGCTGGGTGCGCTCCGGTGACTTGTCCAGTGTCACCAGGAGTGGAAACGAGCTGGCTGGAAAAAGACCCTCGAGACTTGCCCATCCACACGGGGGTCCCCTGGCGTCAGCAGCGGGAGCCAAGCCGTGTTTTCTGTGAAAGTGCCAGGCTCATATCCATGCATCGCGCAGCTCTGCAAAGTTTGGTCCCTCTGCCTGTGCTTTGAGTATTAACATCCTTTTAATGTCACTGGTTGCCGTTTTTGGCTAGCTGCTTGACTGTATTTGTTCCTTTTATTGTTTATTCCACGTATTTACATACCTGGTTGGGGCGGCAGTTTGGAAAAAGGCTTTGGGACGTGCACACGAGCTCCACCTCTCAGCTTCACTCCATCCGGGCGGTTTGGAGAAATTTGGCAGCTCAGCCATTCGGATGATTTGTCCAGACACCCCCACCCCCTCTGCCCTCGGATGTTTGAGGTCCCGGAGGCACAGCCGTGCGGGAGAGGTCCTGGCTATGGCTATTTATTTATTGCCATTCTTTGGGTTGACTGGGGGTCTCCATAAACCGTGCTTGTTGAGTCAGAAGGTTTATGGTCCGGGTTGTGTCCTGGGGATTTCGGGTTCTGCCTGTTTGGTTTGTCATTTTGAGAAAAGCCACGAGTTTTGTCTTGTTTTGCCCTGTTTTAAACAAAGGAATTTCAGGATTTGTGGGGAAGCGAGAGAGAACCCTGCATCCTGCAAAAAAGGAAGAAAGCATTTTCTGGGGGCATTTTCAAGGAAATAGAAGCTACAACGATTTGCCAATTCCTCTGGCGTTTCTCAGCCTGCGGTTCTCAAGTCCTTAAATCTCTGTCTCTCTCTTACACACGCACCCCCACACACGCACCCTGACGAAAGCGTTAAATGAAATGAAAAGGAAAGCTTCAGGAGAATACAAGACTTACCCTGTAACGTTGCCCAAGGCTTCACGGTTCTCATAGTTGAGCACATTTGAAACTTGTTGACCAAGGTAAGAAATGCATGTGTGCATTTGGCTAGCTAGCATCTCGTCTCTCTTTGATAAAGACACGTCTTGTTCTTCCATGGAGAATGTACATTTTGACACCATCTGAAATATTTTTACCTCTGTGCCCGATTTCTCTTCAAAGATTCGGAAGGAATTCAGGGCACTTTCCCCTGTACATATGGGCGGCAGCAGCGGTTTCTCTGCAGCAATCACTGGCAAGGTGTTTGTCTGAGGAGAGCGGGCATCCTCACGCTGCAGGGAACTGTTTCCTCTCTCTGCTGCCCCGTCTCCGAGGACCGCGCGGAAAAGCCCATCCTTCCTCTTTCGAGCCTCTTTCGTCCCCTCCACCTGGTGTTTGTGCTCAGGGATAGCTGTTAAAGGGAGCGTTCAATTCACCAAAACAGTCATTCTAAAAGCGAACTTTTGCTTGGCATAGTCGTTCTGGAAATTGACTTTCACATACGTGTCGCTCAAGAAATAGTGCATCTTTTGTATCTTTAGGTATCTTCAATGTCCAGAGTCATCCGCAGTGGGTACCAAGTATGTTATCAGGTTAGAACAGGTGATGTAGCACAAAGCAAAAGGAGGGAAGAGGATTCACTCGTAGCCCAAACCTGGGGTCGGTGGGTGCATCCTCATGCGGGGTCTTAGGCACAAACAACCCTACTCTGGCAGAGGGGGGAGGGGGTTCGTTAACTAACAGCGTGACACCGTGCAGTAAACCACACACAGCTCGCCCTCACGGTATTTGAAAGGGGTGCCAACCTCGGGAGGCATTAACTGATCACGAAGAGCGCTTTCATTCCCCCACCAAACAGCCATCATTTCAAAGGACCCCCTGGAGGAAACGGCGAGGCAGCCCTGCCGGGAGGACGGAGGTAACGGGGCTGATGAACTGTCCCCGCCACAGGCACCTCCCTCCAGAGCGGCCCGCTGGAAGCCAGAACCGCTGCCCAGCAGAAGCCGAGGGCGAGGCGGCGGCCTGCCAGATGCCCACCGCCGTGGTGGGCTGGTTACACCGCGCAAATGACAAAGCAGCACGTTGGCGGAAAGCGGAGGGGTTCTGTGGACCGTCTGATGGCTCCACATCAGGCAGGAAATGCGTCTTGCGGCTGGCAGTTTTGATGTCTTTATTTTGGATTTCTGGTCTCCTAGATGCAACCTGAAAGATCTCTGTGTTGTGTCAGAAATGCGTCGAGCTCCGTGAGTGCCCTGCTCCATTGTCTCAGAGCCCCCCTGCCTGAAAGCTGCCGAGGAGCCGGGCGGGCGGCTGTGGCTGCGGCTTCGCTGAAGGGGTGAGACCGCCCGGCCCCGCCGCACCCAGCACGGGCAGAGCCAGCCAGGCCTGCACGGCTGTGTCCCCCACACCTCTGCCTGCCCCACACAGCGGGGGGGCCCGCCCAGGCCACACCGTGGTCCTGGCACCATGATTCATGGCCTTTCACTCTCAGTGTCCTGAGATGATCAATTACAGGGTCACCCCCACGTGGATAAACGTGTGAGGTTACAGTCCCTTGTTGACACGCAGTCAGCAGTGTGTGTGGGTGCTCAGATCCAGGGGCGGGTTTGTTCATAACTCTGGGCCCCCTGCACACGCACAGAGACACACGTGCGTACACACAGATGCACGCACACACACGCATACATGCTTACACACACGCATACACACAGACACACATGCACACATGCATGCATACACACAATCACACAGATACATGCAGACACACACACACATGCAGACAGACACACATATACACACATTTGTACATACATACACACAGATACACATGCAGACACACACACACTCACACATATACACACATACACATGTACACACAAACTCATGTACATACATAGACACATGCTCACATATACATGCACACCCACACGCATATGTACATATACACACAGACACACACACACATACTCGTAGGTTCGAGCCACAACTGAACCGCATGCCCAGGATCTGAGTTCTCACTAGGAATTGCACTGCCTGCTCTGGTGTGGATTGGAACTTCCCGCAAGTGGATGGCAGGGTGTGTGTCTGTGGGAGAAGTGAGGGGCCTGGTGGGGTGACACAGACAAACTAGGGGAGCAGAGAGGAAAGAAGGGAGGGACAAAGAAGCAGCGACCGAGCCCGCGCCCTGCAGAGCTGAGAACACAGAGGATGCTTCGTTTGCAGCAAGAGGGAAAGTAGCTCTGCGGAGACTCCTGGACCACTCACACTTCTGACAGCAGCCAGATTCGGCCTGCACATCCAGAAGGTCCCAAAGTCCCGAAGTCAGGCGCGGGGGGAGGCAGGCGGCGCCTGATAAGGAAGAGCAGTGCGTTCCGGGAGCTCAGAGGCACGCGGGGCACCGGGAGCGGCTTACCAAGTCCTGGGGTGAGGGCGAGGGTCGGCCTGAGGGGCACGTGCCAGAGAACCGGTGGTTCGGTCCAGAGGTGTTTTTTTCCCTGCCGTCTGGCTGGGGGAGGGGGACAGCCTCCGTGTCTGGGGCCCGGGCCGCAGGGGATGGCAGGCAGGGGCTGGGGACCAGGGTGGGGCCCTCGGCGGGCAGTCTCTGACTGCTGCCAGGTACCACCCTCAGGCAGCAGCCCGCTGCGTCCCCCTTACCACCCCGCCCCCACAGATGTGGGTGGCCTGGGGGAGGGGGCTGCCCACCAGGATTCCCGGGCCACCCAAGGAGAGGGTTGTGCCTGAAGCCAGCCAGTCTTCTAGGGACCACGTGGAAGGTCGAGAGCCAATCAGGTTCCCAGGCAGGGCAGGTACCGGCCATCACAGCCACAACCAAGCTCCCGCTGCCCCTGGGCCGCCAGCTGGAAGGCAGCTGTGGGCAGCAGTGGGCCTCAGCCAGGGTGCCGTCAGCCCTGGGGTTGCAGTCCTTACAGATAAAGTGCCTTAGAGCTGTCAGCAGCCGCAGCCGGGCCACGGCAAGGCCAAATTGCCAGCAGGCAGGCCTGGCCCCTCCTAGTCCGGAATTCCCTTGCTCCCAATCGGCACTCGATTTTGCCCCTCGAGACCCCAGAGCAGCCCCGGAGGAGCCGGAAGGGAGACTCAGTTCCCGGGCTCCATGTCAGCCGCACCCCCTCCTCCCCAGACACCCGGACACCCAGCCCGTGAGGGCCCGAGACTCACAGGTCGCCCCTGGCCATGGCCCTGGGCCGGCTCGTCAGCCTGAGTCCAGCCTCTGGCTTTGAGTGTGTGTGTGTCACGGGGTCGGGGAATGAGAGTGACTCGGGAAAGCGCCGTAAATGAAGGAGAAAATGAAAGAGCAGCAAGTTTTTATTTATGGGTTAAAATATGTGTTCGCCTCTCGCCCACCAGCGTGGCTAAGATTAAAGCCTGGGAGGATGTGGGCACTGCTCACGGGAGTGTGAAATTCCCCTGTGGAAAGCGGCTCGGGTCTCCAGGGCTGGACACAGTGCCCGCGGGGTGGCCCAGCTGCCCCCCTTCTAGTGCACACGCAGACGAGCCCCACTGCAGCAGCCCGGAGCTCGAACCCGCCACAGTCCTCCCCACCCTGAGCGCCGGAGGGTGTACATCGGAGCATCACACAGCCCTGCGGACCCACAGCGGGAGCCAGCAGACGGGTCCCGCCTTGAGGGGACAGGGGGCGCCGCCCGAGTCCGCCCACACAGAGCTCCACGCCGGCTGAAGGGCCCCAGGATGTGGGGGCCAGGGGAGCGGCTGCCTGTGAAAAAGTGGGGTTCCAGCCGAGGAGGGGCCCTGGGCCACCAGTATCATGTTACTTCTTGACGAGGGCGGGGGTGGCAGAGGCGTGTTCAGTGTTGATCATGCCCTGGGCTCAGGGCTGATGCCTGACCCTTCTCTGCGCGTTTTCCATAATGATTTCAGAAGCTCTATCTAAAAACATATTCACGCATAAATGGCATCAGGAAAGCCATGGGCTGGCTGTGGGGGACCAAGGCCAGGTCCACGTCACACTTGTTGGGGAGCCATGGCAACCTGCCTGCCTCTCTGCAAAATGAGGGCTACGGAAGCTTTGCAAGCGCGAGACGGCTTCGGAGAGTCCGTGGCTCCTCATCCAGCACAAAGGCACCATGTTTCTGCACGCAGATTCTCCGGGCTTCCGACCTCTCTGACGCCCACCCAGGGGCTCCCAGAGGAGCCCACAGACTCCGGGCTCAGGAGCTGGGCACCAGGCGGCTGCCAGGTGGGAGGTGGGGAAGCAGGTTCCGGAGCTGATGGACCCGGGGCAGCATCGGGCTCCTCCGCTTGCTCGCTGGGGGCTCTTGGGTGAGTGACTGATGTTCAGTTCCCAGTTTCCTCACCTACGTAAATGGGGTAAATAAAGCTCACGGAGAGAACAGGAGGCTTTGGGGAGATAAGCCCCCGCCGCCCCGCCCGGAGCACAGAGCCATCCCGCAGGAAGAATATGCCATAAATGTCAGCGGCTGTTACGAGGTGGCCTGGAAGCCTCCTTCAGCCCTGACATTCCAGGATCTATTATCTACCAAGAATTCCACCCCATCCCAGGACAGCGTAACACGAGTCTGCGTGAGTCCTCCCGTCAAGGTCGGATTTCCGCTGCAGAGATGTGGTCTGGGCCCCCTCCATCTCTGGAAACCCACGTCAGCTCGCCAACGAGATGCCACATGTGCCCGGCACAGCGTCACCGGCCTCCTGCGTGCAGAGAAATTTCCAGAAGGACAGCCGCTCCAGCCCAGAAACCGCTGGACAGCCCCACGTGGTCCCGGGCTGCCTGACTCTGGTTTTATAGGCATCAACCTTGGGCCAGAAGACTGTGTGGAGCCGCCCCCGGAGTCTGCGTGCTGCAGTTGGGAAACGCATGCCTGGGATTCCCGGGGAGCCGGGAAGGATGCTCACCCCCGGCTCTTCCCCGCCTGGCTTATCTCCTCTCGTGCCAATAAAAAAGAAATATTTGCAGCAATAATAAAATGGGCCCAAGGATTAACTATGTTTCTCCCTTCGATGTTAGGAAAATGTTTGCCTGCCAGGGGAGCAGCCCGGGGTTTAGGAGACTCCTGGATGGAGACACGGGGCTGAGCAGAGAGAGGACGCCTCTGGGAGAGGCTGGACCCCCAGCAGGCAGGCCTTTGGGGGGAGGGGGGCCAGTGCTGCTGGGCAGACCCAAGTCCGCCTCCATCCTCAAGAGCTACCGTCTGTGTCCCCAGCCCATGGTTTGGGGATGGGCTGGGTGACATCTATTCCAGCTGTCCCAGTGTTGAAAGGGGCCAAAGAAACCTCTGCAGATTTTAATCACAGTTGTCTTCCACCCTAAGAGTAATAGCCGGTCTTAGGCCAGGGCTCCCTCAGTGTTGCTGGAACCTTCTCTGACCTGAGTGAGGAGCCCTTTGTGCCCGTTTTGCAGAAGCCGAGGTGACGGGTCTGGACCACAGCCTGCGTCTGTGAAGGCCGGCGTTGGGATTCGAACCCAGCAGCCGCTGGGCACTCCCTGCTGCTGACATAGCCTTCCCACGGTACAGATGTGGGGCCATTTTCTTCATCCCCACTGGGCAAAAAGCTCATAGCTGACCAGGACGTGCGTCGAAAGCACCGTGGATCCCGACGTAACCACGAGCCAACGCCAGGCAAATCCCAACTGGTCCACAAAATACGCGACCAGTACCCCTTCGAACTGTCACGGTCGTCGGAAACACGGAGAGTTTGAGAAACTGTCCCAGCCCACAGGAGTCTAAGGAGACACGATGACTGTCCCATGGGGTCCTGGATGGGATCCTGGAGCACAAAGAAGACATCGCTGGAGAACGAGGAAAATCGAATTGAAGTATGGACTTTTTTCTTTAACGGCCATACCCGCAGCATATGGAGTTCCGGGCCAGGGACTGAATCGGAGCCGCAGCTTCGACCTGTGGCACAGCGGTGGCAATGCTGGATCCTTTAACCCACTGCGAGGGGCCAGGGGTCGAACCCACACCTCTGCCGTGACCTGAGCCGCTGCAGTTGGATTCTTAACCCACTGCACCACAGCAGGAACTTCCTCGACGTTTAAGTAATAATGCAGTAATAACACCTCATTTGTGGTTCCTTGATTGCAGTAAATGCACTTGTACTAACATGAAATGCTATCAGTAAACGAGTGTGGTGCCTGCAGGAACTCTGTACTGTCGTTGTCATTTTTCCACAAATCTGAAACAGTTCTAAAAACAGTCTATTAAAAAGAGTGAGATGACTGGCTGGCTAGGAGGATGGATGGATGGATAGATGTTTGGATGGATGGACGGAAGGACGGAAGAGAGGAAGGAAGGCAATGTGATAAAGCAAGAATCACAACATGTTGACAATTGGAGACTCTCAGTGATAAATAGCAGGTATCACTATGGGTAAAATTTCTGTATGTTTGAAAAAAAATTTTTTTTTAAATATTTAGGACCACATATGCAGCATATAGAAGTTCCCAGGTTAGGGGTCAAACGGAGCTGTAGCTGCCAGCCTACATACACCCCAACCACAGCAATGCCGGATCCTCGACCCACTGAGTGGGGCCAGGGATCGAACCTGCATCCTCATGGATACGAGTCGGGTTTGTTACCATTGAGACACAATGGGAACTCCCCTAAAAAATTTTTTTTATAATGCAATGATGAGAGAATAACAAGAATCAGAGGCTAAGGGGTGTATGCAAACCTCCCTCTTTGGCTTCTTCATCCCTTTGCTGTCTACACTGCGGATGGTGGGGGTGGGGTGTCCTGGAGCGTGGGCCCCTTTTCCTTCCAAAGTGGATCCAAAATCTAACCGGGCGGCTGTCAAAGTCTGCAAAAGCCAGGGTAAACTGGGGACTGAAGAACGGAGGCGAGGGCCTCTAGTGCATCACTCTTCTCGCCCCGCACAGAGCCGGGCGCTCGGGGGGGGGGGGGGATCCTGGGAGGTCTGTGAGCAGCAGCTTTGGGCCAGGCACCTCCTCGCAGGGAGAATCTCGCAGCCAGGACTAAAGAACGTGCTGGCACTTTGGAAAAGCAGAACAAAGACGGCCGTGCATGTGGTGATAGGCGCAAGGCACCGACAGGAGAGCCTAGGAGCAGGCGTGTTGCTGCTACCGGCGGCCCCGCCTCCTCTTGATTGAGGATGCGTCGCACAAACAACCCAAATGCTTCCAGTCTGTTCCTGGAGGAGAAAGGATATTTGTGGTCACGGAGAAATTTGCCACCCAGTGCTGGCGCTTTGGTGTTCTGTTTCTGCGGTCCCAAGTTATTCATCCGAAATTGGTCTCTGCTAGGAAACAACAAGGAAAAAATTCCATGCTAGAAAATGAGATTTGAAGTGATCTTCTCTCCTGGGGCTGGTCTTTGGGGACATGAGCAGGCAATCAAAGGCGACAAAGAAACTGTACTTGGTGGAAGGAGTGCTTTCGCCTTTACCTTTTCAAGGCCTTTCTGTTCTCCGGACTTGAGGCGCTGGGCTTCCTTCCTATGGAGTGAGGTTGGTCCTCCTGCTGGACCTTGGATGGTGTGCGTTCTGCCCGACCTTGGACACTGGGGCACCTTCCTAAAGGGCTAAGGGCCAGGGGACCCGCAGGGGTGAACCCCAATTCAGGCCGTACTGTGGAACCACCTAGGATCCAGAAACCCCAAGACTCGTCTCCCGGCCTCCCCGCCTTCTCTTTGAGAAAAGATGTTTCCTCCTTCAGCTGGCTGGGCCATCCCTGGATCAGCTCCTTGGTCCCTGCGGTGGCAGCCTGCTGGTGGAGGGCAGGCCACGGGGACCTGGCCAAGCTCCCCTGCTCGCACGCCCCAGGCCCTCCGTCTGCAGAGTGGGTTGTGGAGCTGGTCAGACCCAGCCCCACCCCATCCCCACACGGACCCTCTGGAGGTCCAGTCCTGGCCCTGCCGTGTGATCCGTGAGGTGGCTTGAATCTCGCTCGGCCTCGGCAGCTTCGTGAACACGGAGGCAGCACGGTAGATAACAGCCCACCCCTGGGATCCTGCACGGAGTGGCGAATGGACCCCTGCAAAGTGCTTGCGTGGTGCTGGACCAGAGCCATTGCTCAGCTGTCCTGGAGACGCTGTTCTGGAGGGTCCAGCCTCCCTCCCCAGAGCCTGGGCCTCACCTGCCTGCGGCGATAAGGTGGCAGAGCTGGGAGTTGAGCTCCTCAGCCGCATCAAGGAGGGGCTGAGCCATTGGCTGATGGACAGCCTCGGCCCAGCGTGGATGTGCCCTGGTCAGCACCCCCCTTCTCCATCCTCCCCACGTTTGGGGGGCGGGGGACTCTGGGCGTCCCGCCTTTCCAGGCCTGTCATTTGGCGTGACACACATGAGGTGGCATTTATCATGATCCACTTAAATGAACTCACTTCACCTTTCAACAGGCTCACGAGGCCACTGGCCAGAGGACAGATCAATATGCCCCCCCGCCTGTCCCCAGAATGTCAAGTGCAGCTCTGTGTCTGTCTGTCTGTCTTTTCTTTTTTTTTTTTTTGTCATTTTACGGCCACACTTGTGGCATATGGAGGTTCCCAGGCTAGGGGTCGAATCGGAGCTGTAGCCGCCGGCCTACACCACAGCCACAGCAACATGGGATCCGAGCAGCATCTGCGATCTACACCACAGCTCACAGCAATGCCGGTTCCTTAACCCAGTGAGCAAGGCCAGGGGTTGAACCTACATCCTCACGGTTCCTAGTTGGGTTCTTTAACCCCTGATCCACGACGGGAGCGCTGCCTTCTTAACAAGCCTTCACAAGCAGCCAGCTTTTCTTATTGTTTCTTTGGGCGACGAGCTTCCCAGGAAAAGGAGGGAGAGTCTGAGCTCACTAGATAAGGCTGTGGAGCTTGCCACGAGGGGTGCCCCAGCCCCCCAGAGCCCTGCTCTGCCCCGAGGCCTGGCTTGTGGATTAATAACCAACTCGCCCAGCGGGTGAGGTGACGAGGTCCTGTGTGGATGCGGGAACCTTCTGGGGGAGGGTCTGTGAGGGTCGGAAGAGCATGTTTCTCGGTCCCTGACCGGCACCACGTGCACCTCGGAGAGCCGCCCGCCTGGGAAGGTGTCTCAGCACCCATCGCCCTTCTGTTTGCAGGACACTGGGACCTGGAGACAGAGCCAAAGGCCTGAGACAGCAGAGGCATCAGAGACCACTATTGGTTGGGATGCCTGGAACTAATCAACCCTGATGCCGTTTATTCTTCACGCATCCACACATTCAGTTATTAAGTCACTCGACAAACAGCCGTGGCATCTCCTCTGGGTCAGGCTTTGTTCTGAAGTAATGGTGCTGAAATATCCCTGCACCCCAAAGCCTAGACCAGTCAGTGCTTGGCGTCTGGTAGGGATACAGTTTTGAGGAGTGGATGGATGTGTGGGTGCATGGATGGATGAATGGATGGACAGACGGACAAGTCAGTGGATGGGTGGATGGATGGGTGGATGGATGGACGGACAAGTCAGTGGATGGGTGGGTGGGTGGGTGGATGGATGGACGGACAAGTCAGTGGATGGGTGGGTGGGTGGGTGGATGGATGGACGGACAAGTCAGTGGATGGGTGGGTGGATGGGTGGATGGATGGACGGACAAGTCAGTGGATGGGTGGGTGGGTGGGTGGATGGATGGACGGACAAGTCAGTGGATGGGTGGGTGGGTGGGTGGATGGATGGACGGACAAGTCAGTGGATGGGCGGGTGGGTGGGTGGGTGGACAGACAAGTCAGTGGATGGGTGGGTGGGTGGGTGGGTGGATGGATGGATGGATGGATGGATGGATGGATGGATGGACGGACAAGTCAGTGGATGGGTGGGTGGGTGGATGGATGGGTGGATGGATGGATGGATGGATGGATGGATGGACAGACAAGTCAGTGGATAGATGGATGGATGGATGGATGGATGGACAGACAAGTCAGTGGATGGGTGGGTGGGTGGGTGGATGGATGGACAGACAAGTCAGTGGATGGATGGATGGACAGACAAGTCAGTGGATGGGTGGGTGGGTGGATAGATGGATGCAGACAAGGGGGGAGGGGGGACAGAAGGCAACATGTGGTTGTGTGACAGGCTCTCACCATTTGGGATTTGGAGGGAGAAGGGACATGGGGGCTAGAGGACCCAGGGAAGGCTTTAAGGGGGACCGAGCCGGGCAGGCAGTGGGCAATGGGCCAGAGCTCTCTGGGCTCTGAGGAAGAGAGAGGGTGGGAGGAGGCCAGCCTCAGAGTCAATCAGCCCCTGGGATCAGGGCCACACCCCCCCTCCCCCCACCTGTGACCTCACAATCATTGTAATAGCTACCATGCGAGCACTGGGCTGGGAGTCTCAGTCCCTTTTCTAGTTTGCTTCTCCTGAGGGAGAACTGTGAGGGAGGCACAGGGGTGACAGTCTCCTGTGATGGATGAACCCAAAGTCAGGACAGCTGCACAGTTGGTCCAGCCTCTCTTGGCTGGACTCAGACATTGGGCTCTGGAGTCAGTGGCCTTGACTGGGAGTGAGGGTGTTGCTGTGTCCAGTGGGTGGAGGCCAGGGAGGCTGCTTAACACCCTGCAAGGCCCCACCCTGTACAGCACCCCGCCCCCTGTGTCCACAGGGCCAAGGTGGAGAAACACAGACCCAGCAGGTCTCAAGTTCCCAGAAACTTACTAAACCCCAACACTTGTCAGAACGGGATTCTCCATCAAGATCCCTAAAAAGCAAAAAATTAAAAAAATGAAAAAATCCCTTGTCTTTTTTCCTAATTCCAGCCCCAGTCTCACACACACGAGTCATTGCAAAGCTGGAGTGGATGCTTGGGAGTGATTGTGGTTCAGACAGGAAAGCGACTTAATTCCCCAGGACGGACCCCGATTTTATGACTGTGTCGCATCTGCACACGACTGCAAATCCTTTCTTACTGCTGTTCAGCGCTGGGGCAGCGATTTCCTTGTTTGCTTTTTTCTCGTTCCCTCCCTGCTGCCCTCAGCCTGAAGCCCGGTGAACTCTGGCGTGGGTTGTAAGAAGGTCTTTATAAAGGGTTGCATGAGATTTTCTTACTCTCTCGGAGTTCCTGAGGATGAGGTATCACGTTACTAATTCCCTTAATTGCATGTCTGGGCTAAAAACAGACTTTCTTAGTTTTCCTAAGAAGTTACATTCTTAATGACATTAAAACACTGTGGTAAATGAATCTAAATGTTAACTGGTGTACTTAAATCATGAATCAGTATATAGAGTGTTTACCTAAACTTGTTTATTCTTCTTGGTCACTCTTGTAGGTTTTGCCAAAACCGAGAGAGCAATAGCGCTGTCAGATTCAGTATCTGGAAATGACTCAAGAATTTGTGTTTTCTTTCGATTTTTAGCCCCAGCCCGAGTGAATGCTGCAATCATGTAGTAATCAAAGAATTAGAGCAAAAGGCTGCAGGCTGATTCATTTCCCTGGATTTTTGCAGAGGATGCGGAGGGCAGCGGCGCTGTAGGGAGAGATGACGTTTTTTCCCTAAGGATGAAAAATTTACCCTTGCATTGTTTGATTCTTTCCAATGCGATTTATAAAACACTAAAAGCAGAGCTAGGGACGTGTGTGAGTTAGAGCCGCAGACAGGGTTAAGGAGCAACCACCAGATGCCAAAGGCCCTTCTAAACTCGCTGTGTCTTTGAGCTCCCAGAACCCTCCCCACAAATCCAGGAAGCAGGGAGCAGTGTCCTTCCCAGATGAGGAAACTAAGGCCCACAAAAGCAAAGTAACTCCCCCAAGATGACAGGCAGCCGGCAGAGGGGCTGGGGTTTCCGCCCCAGCAGGCAGATGCCCACACCTCTGACTTTGTCACCCTTCCTGCCCGAGACGCCAGCTAAGAGGTTCCAAAAGGGGACAAGCTTCTGGGACGAGAAACAGTCCATAGCTGGGACCCGTCTGTGCACATCTCCACCGCTTATAAAGCCCCCTGTGCTGGATACCTTAGCACGATAGCTTCACGACGCGTCCTCTCTCTGAACTGAAAAGGCCCTTTTGGTTTGTGTGTCAGTTTCTCGCTCTCTTCTCTCACTCTTTGTCAGCCACATTTCATGAGTAGATAACTGACTTTTCAAAGTGGTGATGCATTATGAAAACCATCCAACAGACGCTTCAGATCTGTGCATCTGACTCTACATGAATTTTATCTAAAGAAAACCCATAAACAAATACTGAACTCCGGCTGAAAGCACATGCCAAAAATTTTAGGGGAAAGTGCACTGATATTTGCAGGTTACTTTGAAATGCATCAAAAAATATTAAGAGGGGTTGATGAAAAGCCAACTGAATGGATGGATGGATGGATGATGGATGGGTGGATGGGTGGATGGGTGGAGGGAATGCAAAGCAAGTAGAGCAACATGCTAATTGCAGATCCGAGTTGCTGGGTACATGGATGACATATCAATTCTTCAACCTTTGTGCACGTTTGCAAATTTTCATTTAAAATATTGAAAAAAAAACCCAGACAATGAAGATACTTGATAGAAATTCAAAAGTCATGAGTTAAGAGTCCTCTTCCACCTCAGCCTGACCTTCAGCCTTCCGGTTTCCCTGGCACCAGCCATCCCTGTCACCTGTGGTCCCGGCGTGTCCTTCCACAGATGACCTCTGCCTGTGTCCGCACACAGGTTCTTTCTTCTCCATGATGATGGTGGCGGCGATGGTGTAATAACAGCCAGGAGGACACAGCGCGTCCTACGTGGCGAACGCTGTCCTAAATGTTCAGTACCCACTCCTTTGTGACTCTCTCACCAGCCCTGCAGCGTAGGTGCTGCTGCTGTCCCATTTTATAGGTGAGGAGGATGAGCCCAGGGAGGTCAAATAACTTAGTCTAGCGCCTCGGGGGCGGGGGGCAGGTGGCACACGTACACCCCGCTACTCAAACGTCCTCAGCCGTGTGTCCCCGTGGTGTGTCCCAGAGTTCCAGCTGAGGGCTTCAGATAGACATAATTTACTTCATTCAGCCCTATGGACCAGCATCTAGTGTGTCTCCAAGCTTTTGCTACTGCCAACAGTGCTGCAGTACATAGGTTAACCTGGGCGTACTTCTGAGACCCATCTGTGCTCTCACTGTGGAAGAACCCGCCCAAAGTGGAATCGCAGAGTGCGGGGAGAAAAAGCATTTTTAGTTTCCATGGTAATCGCGTCACGTCTTCCCAAAGGGGTTGTACCCAATCCCGCCCCAGCCGGCACTGTGTGTGAGTCCTGACCCCATGTCCAACCTCGGCCCACCCCCCCACAGCTCAGTGCTGCCACCATGGGCGTGGCGCCCCCTGGGGTTGTGCTGTGTACGGCACGCGTGGTCACATGTGGCAGCCCCCAGATACCGGCCAGCCAGTGTCCTTGTGGTTGGAATCTGCAGCCCCTTCAGCGTAGGTAGAGCAGCATCTTATAGACTCAAATCCATTTCTGTTGCCTTTTTTCGATGAGGCCATTTTTCTTCCCCCAAATTGTGGACTCGAGGGGCTGACACACAGGCTTATTCCCCCGTCCCTGTGTTCTCATTGACGATTGATCGGAAAGAAACCATCACTGAAAAAAAATGCATTACTGCCCTGAAGGAACGGGAAGGACCATAAAAGGAGGGGGCGAGAGGGTGATGGAGAAAGAATCGGAAGAGGAGAGTGGTGACGGCGCGGGCGTCCCGGGCCAGATCACCCACTTGAACCTCCTTACGGTCAAACCCTGTCATGACATTTTCCGAAAGACGGAGAGAGGGAAAATGCTGGAAGTGGGGGAGGGCCATGCACTGGGCGTATGAGTTTGAGCCTGTGCGTATAATTTAGACTCCGACGTAGAAAATCCAGAGGGAAAAAAGAATAAGGAAGACAGAGCACGGAACGCGAGCACCCTGGGTGGAAGGCAGCCCCCAGGGGACATTGCAAGGGGTCTCCCAGGGGGTGTCGGGGTCTTTGCAGAGCCATCCTCAGCGTCTAGAACATTCAGCTCCTGGGCGCATGGGTGTTTTCAGGGAGGAAATGGCGCAGTTCTCGCGTGCCCGCTGAGTCATCTGCTGGTATTTACGGACAAGCGCGGCCCAGCCGTCTTTTTCTGATCTAACTCGTGTGGAACGTAACTCAGAAGGGCAGCGCCGCGTGTCGCCTTGTGAAATCGGCCCCTCGTCCCTGCTGCGTGGCAGCCTCGGGGTTCTTGGGGGGACCCTCGGGCAGCTCCTGAACGCGCCTCATCAGGGAAGGATGGTTCCCAGGTCTGGGAGAGGAAAGGCCAGCCCCGCTTTTGTTTTTGTTTCCCTAAACTGTGATGAAATTGCAAACTTACATCCTGAGACGAAAATTAAATGGAGGGAAGTCTGCCGTCGTGGGTGGTCTTGCTTGGGCCGCGGGAGGGAGGGGTCGGATGGAGCAGGAGAGCGCATTTAGCAGCATTTCCAATAGGGTAATGACAGCGGTAATGACGGCTGTCCTCTCAAAGGCCCACACGGGACAAAAATAAACAAGCGCGCAGGGCCGGCCGAGGGGGCCTGGGCTGGTTCTGAACTTGAGACGCTTCAAAGGGAAGCCAGTTATCAGGCCGTCCAGGCTCCAGGCTCCGCTGCGTCCTGCCCAGAGCTTTTTATCAGCCTTGGCCGAGCACCGCGGCCGCCAGCCGAGCACAGCTGCGGGAGAACATGCTGGACCACGGCGTCGGAGGAGAAGGATGAGTTGAGGCTGCAGCAGATGAAATTGAACAGGATGCACAGAGCCTCCTGCTTTTAGGTTCCAACAGCACCGGCCACGGAAAGCGGCTCTTTTCCAGCAGAAAGTCCAAGGGAGGCAGGAGGCATCCACACCCCTCTGGGCACACAGTGGGTGTCTCAGCCCCAGCGCCCCCCTCCGCAGGAAGGGGGAGTTGTAAGGACAAAATGCACCCAACATTCGGCCAGTAAATCCATTGTGAGTTTCTGCCGTGTGCCAGGCATGGTTCTGGGCACTGGGGATAAAGTGGTGGTGAAACCAGATTTGAAAAGACTCTTGAGCAAATCCAGTCAATGAGAAGTTGTCAAGAGAGCTGATTAAAACCATTGTGGTTTGGACGTGTCCTGTGCCATGACTAAGGTGATGGATACACAAACCTACATGTGTGATAAAAGTGCCCAGAAACGCACACAGGCACCCATGCGCGCACACGACCCCAGTAAACTGGAGAAATCTGAGTCAGAGGGTGGATTGTCTCAGTATGAAGACTCTGCTTGTAACGCTGTACCAGAGTTTTGCAAAATGTTACCATTATTGGGAAAAAACTGGACAAAGAATGTGGAGGCTCTCTGGGGCGATGTTTCTGTTTCACAGCAATCTCCATACAAAGATTCCTTTTTCTTGCTCTTAAGGGCCATTCCTACAGCACATGGAGGGTCCCAGGCTAGGGGTTGAATCCGAGCTACAGCTGCGGGTCAGCACCACAGCCATTACAACATGGGATCTGAGCTGCCTCTTCGACCTACACCACCGTTCACAGCAATGTGGGATCCTCGAGCTCCTGATGGCAGCCAGGGATCGAGCCCGCATCCTCATGGCTACTAGTCAAGTTCATTTCCGCTGAGCCACAATGTGAACTCCATCAATACACATTTTAATTAAAACAAAACTAAGCCCCGCAGCCTCCTGGAGCTTATGTTCTAGGAGGAACTTCCACCCTGGACTCTGAGACCTGAGAGGGTGTCTGCAGAGCCCCCGCGTGTGTCTGCGTGGGTAACGTGCTATCAGGAACAGCCATGGTGGCAGACGCAGGGGCTGCCCAGATGGAAATAAAGTCACTCAAACTGGGTTTTAAATTGAAGAGGTTTTGGAGTTCTTGTCGTGGTTCAGCAGAAGTGAATCCGACGCGCATCCATGAGGATGAAGGTTCGATCCCCGGCCTTGCTCAGTGGGTTAAGGATCCGGCATTGCAAGTGAGCTGTGGTGTAGGTTGCAGATGCAGCTGTGGTGTAGACCAGTGGGTACAGCTCCAATTTGACCCCTAGCCTGGGAACTTCCATATGTGGCAGAAGTGGCCATAAAAAAACCAAACAAATAAACAAAAAAAAAAAAATTGAAGAGGTTTGAATAAAGGCAGTGTTTGCAGGTGTGGACAAGGTCTAAGGAGTTGCAGGGGCTGGGGGACGCATGGAGAGGCGACGGGAACCGAGGTAAGGTGTCCGGGCGCAGAGCCAGTGGGAGCTTCGGTCCTAGTGAGCTGGGTGGTGCAGCGGGAGGGGGTGTGGGACACCCAGCCTCCTTCCCCACGCCCCCTTATCATCCCCAGCTCCCACTGGAAGCAGAGGGTGGGGGCGGGAGAGTGAGGTCCACGCGGGGCAGCCTCCCCCTCCCCCCGGGCCAGAGGGACAGGGGAGAGGGCAGGTGGGGCCTGGGGCAATCGGAGGACAGCAGGGAAATGTCATCCGGGTGAACTCAGGACAAAGCCGACGGCTGAACCTTCGTCCTCCTTACCCTGCACCCCGTCACCTTCTGGGGCGCCGCTGAGGACCCCTGCGCTTCCCGAGGGAAGGGAGGCTTTGGGAAGGGTGTGGCCAGGTAAGGGTCTCCAGGTGCCACCAGAGGGACGAGACGTTGAGCCGAGGCCCCCTGACGCGGGGGCGGGGGACGGAAGGACACCTGGCGATGACGGGGAGCACCAGGGGAGGGACCGGGGACCCTCTCCCCACCCCCAGAGCGCCGTCAGCCCCAGGGCAGCCTGGGAAATGCCGCAGCACCACAGGCGGTGGAGCTTGGGGCGGGTTCAGTCCTTTTCGAGGGGCCCCGGGCTGTGCACGCGGGGCCGCTCCCAGACCACAGGGAGAATCCAGGTCTCTCCCTGATGCCAGGGCCAGAGTTTTCTGTGTTTGGAGCCCTGGGGACCCCACACACCCCCATCCTCGCCCTCCTCACCGCCAAGGGGCGGCCCGTGGAAAAGCTGTCAGAACGTGAAAGGGAGATGAGGTTGAATGAGGCAGGTGTTTTCTAGAGCTGCCACTGGTGATGGTCGCAAATCAGGGGCATGAAGAGCAGAAAGGCACCCTCCGTTCGGAGACCGAGAGCCCTAAATCAAGGTGTGGGCGCGGCCACCTTCTCTGATGCTCTGGGGAGGGTCCTGCCCGCTTCTCCCGCTCCTGGGGGTTCCGGCAGCCTTGGCGCGAAGACACGTCCCTCCAGTCTGCCTCCGTCTTCACAAGCCTCTCCTGTCTCAGCTCTTTCGTCTCTTACAAGGATGCCTGTCGTTGACTTTAAGCACCACCCCCACCCCGCAGGCCGTTTGGATGCCCTCAGCTGGAGATCCTTTGAACTCAGTTACATCCGCGGAGAGAGGAATCAAGATGGCAGAGGAGCAGGACGCAGGGCCCACCTCCTCCGACGGGCGCTTCCACGAGCCGTCGGCGTGGGGAGCAGACCTCACAGGATGCCTTCCTGAATGTGGCAGGAGACCTCCCACTCCCAGAAGTGCAAGAAAGAGAGGTAGGACAAAAGGAGAACAGGAGGGATTGGGAGGGGACCTGTGGCCCCGGAAAGGAGCCTTGAAAGGGGCCAGGTTAATTCCTCAAGGGCATCAGGACGTCACGTCCACCAGGACTGAGGGGGAGCTTCAGAGGCTCTGAGAGGCAGCGCTGGTCTGCGGCAGGCAGAGCGGAGAGAGGCGGGCACCCACAGTCCTGCCTCCGCCCTGCCCTTCGCACATCTGATGGGAGCTTTGGGGTTTGGGGGCTGAGGCTCAAGCTCCAGGACAGACCGGGGGAGATGCGCCGAGACCGCCAGGAGGGGCTCGAGTGGGGCTTACGTGGGAACCCCACAGACCGGGCCGCAAACCCACCGCCTCTGATTGAAATCACACACCTGCTGTCGGGAGCTAACGAGGCTCAGGTTCTTTGTGTCTCAGCAGAGAAGGAATTCCGGGAGAGGCGAAGTGATGGGGAAGGTAGATGTAACGGGAGAGACGGACGTAGAGGACGCGGTCCGTCTCAAAAGACGAGAGCGGCCCGAAATTGGGGTGGTTAATTTTCCGGCCTGAGTAATTTCATGGCCTCAGGAGTGGGAGGGTTATTCCAAATATTTGGGGGAAGGAAGTGGGGTGGGGTTCCAGGACTTGGGCCACCACCCGCTTTTTGGCCTTTTGATATTGGCCTTGGAACTGTCGTGGCGCCTGTGGCGTGTCATTTAGCCGATGTGTTTGTTACAGTGAGTGTGTAATGAGGCTCAGGGGTCCGAGGCAGTCAAGTCTTCCACCGTCTTGGGCTTCATCGGTTCTAACCAGTTTATGTCATGTCCTCAAGGGTGGGTCATTCTTTTGAAGGGCTGCCCCTTCCCTCCTGTCTCAGTACAGGCTGCCACTGGGGTGTGCGCGGAAGAAGCCATAGGAGGGACATTGCCAAGGGCGCGTGAAGGGAGGCAGCATTTCTTGGGAGCCGGACAGCAGGCGCTCCAGTGGCTGGGGTGGGTCTGGCCTTAGCAGCCGTGGGCTTTGGGGGAGTGTGCACACAAGGCCAGGGCCAGAGTCTGGGCTGTTTCCATAGCTCCCACGGTGGGTCTCCTTGCATCACTACCGCCATCCCGGTACCTGACTTCAGTGGATTGGCGCCCAAGGTTCTGTGCTGGTGGCTTTGTGAACATACTGCCTGGGGGACACCAGGGCCAGTTGCCTGCATTCCCACAGTGGAGGTGCGCTGAGGGCAGTGCCAACAAGTGTGTTTGGTGAGCCCACACAGCACGTGGCGGGTGACACTACAGAGCACAGTCCTGGTGTACAGCTCAGAGGCTCCTCTCCCAGCGGGAGGGCTCCTGTCCCACCTAATTCACACTGCAGCTCAGAAACAGATCTGGGGGCTCCTCTGCCAACAACGAGGGAGCAGACCCTGCCCCTGCCAGGGCAGTGACAACCACAGAGCTAATAGAAGGACCCCCCTCGATATCCAGCACAGGCTGTGGTCACCACGGTGTCACTCCCACGCCTGTCAAGGGAAGAACGTCCAGCACACGCTGAGGGAAGAGACAGCAGGTCTCTCTGCTGAAAACAGCCCTCGCACCCAAAATAGTAAACCCACACGGGTGGCACAGGGGTGCTCCCACATAAAAATAGCCCTCCAGGATCACAGTAGGTAATTGTTTCTCCTAAACTCATAGAGTAAGAGAAATGTAACTAAAACGAAGAAGCAGAGGAAGCCCCCCCAATTAAAAGCGCAAGAGAATTCCCCCCAAAGGACAATGCCACAGACCCCTTCAGTGTGAGAGACACCAAGTTCAGAAAGGAGATCATGAAAATATCGAAGGAATTACAGGAATTACGAGGGGCTGTTGATAAAATGCAGATTACCGTAAAAAGCAACTAGAGAATATAAAGAGACATCAAGAACAATTAGTTCATTCACTGAGATGAAAGCTAAGCTAACAGCAATGAAGAGCAGAATGAATGCCGAAAAGCAAATACACGACCTGGAAGAGAGACTCAGGAAGAGCAGCCAGCCAGCCAAAGGGGGGACATGAACGTGCTCTAAGGACCTAGGGGATACTACAAGTGTGCCAGTCTACGCATAACGGGGATCCCGGGAGGAGGAAAAGAGAAGCAGGTTGCAGGTGCGATTGAAGAAGTTATGGCTGAAAACTCTGTCGGCCTAGAGGAGGAAAGCTATGTGCAGATACAGGAAGCAGAGTCTCCAGTGAGAGGAACCTAAACAGACCCACACCAAGACACCCTGTAAGAAAACTGGCAACAGTTAAAGAGGGGATCCTACAGCAGCAAGAGAAAAACAAAGAATTAATGACAAGGGAAGCCCCATGGGGCTCTCTGCTGATTTCCCCACAGCAGGCTCCCGGCCAGAAGGGAGGTGCATGATGCATTCAGCGTCTTTACAGGGAACCATCTGCAACCTAGGATATTCTCCCCCCAATATTATCATTTAGAAAAGAAGGAGAGAGAAAAGCATTTCTCAGACCAGCCAAAAATAAAAGAATACCGCCCTACCAAACCTATCCCCAAAACACTCTATAGAGAAGAGAAACAAAAATCGGTAGGAAAGAGGAAAATCGCACTTGGCGAGTCAATCACTTAAATAAGCCTGCACAGATTAAAACGTTTTGGTTGCTAAAGTATAGTTGCTTCACAACGTTGTATCCGATTCTGCTGTACCGCAACCTGAGCCAGGCATACGTATACATACGTTCTTTTTCTCATATTATCTTCCATCATGTTCTAGCACAAGAGACTGGATATAGTTCCCCGGGCCGTACAAGAGCTCACTGCATGTCCATTCTAAATGTCAGCGTTTGCATCTATTAACCCCAAACTCCCAGTCCATCCCACTCCCTCCCCCGCCTCCCTGGCCGCCACAGGTCTGTTCTCCATGCCTGTGAGTCTGTGTCTGTTCTATAGATAGGTTCATTTTGCCATAGTTCAGATTCCACATATAAATGATATCAGATGGTACGTGTCTTTCTCTTTCTGACCCACTTCACGAAGTACGAGACTCTCTAGTTAGATCCGTGTTGCTGCAAGTGGCACACTTTTGTTCTTTTTTATGGCTGAGTAGTATTCCCTGGCATATATGTACCACATCATCTTAACCCATTCATCTATCAATGGACATTTAGGTTGTTTCCATGTCTGGGCTATTGTGAATTGTGCTGCTATGAACATAGGGGTGCGTATATCTTTTTGAATTGTAGTTTTGTCTGGATATATGCCCAGGAGTAGGCGTTCTGGATCATATGGTAGTTCTGTATTTAGTGCTATATTTTCTAAGGTACCTCCATACCATTTTCCATAGTGGATGTACCAATTTACACTCCCACCAAGAGTGTGGGAGGGTTCCCTTTTCTCCACACCCTCTCCAGCCTTTGTTATTTGTAGACTTATGAGTGGTGACCATTCTGACTGGTATGAGGTGGGACCTCACAGTAGTTTGGATTTGCATTTCTCTAACAATTAGTGATGCTGGGCATTTTTTTTCATGTGCCTATTGGCTGTCCACACGTCTTCTTTGGAGAAACGTCTGTTTAGGTCTTCTGCCCATTTTTCAGTTGGGTTGTTTTTTGTTGTTGTTGAGTTGTATGAGTTGTTTGTATATTTTGGAGATTAAGCCCTTGTCAGTTGCATCATTTGCCAGTAAATAGACTTTTTAAAACATCAAACACTCAAAAGCTGTGATAACCAGGGGCAGAAAGATGAGCTTGCAGGACACCAAAATCATAAAATGGGGCGAGGAGAGTAAGAAAAGGTAGGCTTTTTTTCCCCCGTATGTGCTGGAGCCTGCGTGCCTCCCAGTCTAAAGCAGGTAGATAGAGGAAGGGGTTAACAGACCCCTCGTCCAAAAAAGGTCCCGTCCCCAGGGTCTGAGGACCAGGGTGTGGACGGATCATTGGGGGCCACCTTTCAATCCCCACAGATGGTCACAGGTAACAGGGAAGCTGCGAGAGCAGAAGTGGGTGTGTGGTGGGGGGCGGGGGGCGCAGGGAGAAGAGTCAGGAGGGCACACAGCCCTCAGCCCTCCCACAGCAGCCGTGACTGTGATGGCAGTCAGGCCTTGGGTGAAGCTCAGGCTGCCAGGTCTAGCCCTGCCCTGGCCTCTCCTGTCCCGCTGCAGCTGGTTCGTCACTTGCCAGGCTTCCCGCTGTGGCTGGTTTTGATTCTCGGCCCTGTGTTTATTCATTTGGATTGATTTGCTCGTGTTATATAATCCGAGTGGCACAAGCAGCAATCTGTATTTTACAAGCATCCAGAAAGCCCGCCACGGCTCGGGGTACTTGAGTCAGCAGCCTGGCCTGTGGGCGGGGCGGGCTGATAACGGGGGCCCTTGTTCAACAGTTATGAATTTCAGGATGTTGACAGGCAGGCCCTCCCGACAGGCCCCTGAGGGACACTGCATGGCAGGTACAGGGACCTCACTTTGAGTGGTGATGGCTTAGGGCCAAGCTTTTCCACCTGCTCAGCAGAATCAACAGGAGCAATTAAAAAAAACCAGCAAACAAACGAAGGCTCTGGTGCCCACCCAGACCCAGCAGAGCAGATCAAAATGTCCAGGGGGGCCAGTCTTCAGCCCCCAGGGCTTCTCCTTAAATCGGGAGGCGTTCCCTCCCTCCGGGGCCTCTGCTCCTTGGCAGGCAGGCAGCCGAGTCGCATGGCAAGGGGTCTGCGTGTGCTTGAGCAGCCCCAGCCTTGGGTGGTCATCTGTGACATGGGGACACCCTGGCAGGTCTGACGGTGTCAGCTGTCCTATCGTTCCTTTTAACTGGGCATCCTGGGCCGCTGCAGGGGGACCCCAGATGCTAATGAGAGAACAAGAAGGAACAAACCAAGGCAGAAGTCTGGGCTCCCGCGTGGGCTTCCCGCGAAGAGCCAGGCTCAGCTTGCGCCTGGGCATCAACGGAACAGCCCCTCTCCTGCGCCCGCCCCTACGCCCACCCTCTCCCGCAGCCGCCACGCAGACAGGTGTTTCTTTTCTGTTCCCACCTCTCCTTTTATGGCTCCTCCGATCCTGATCCAGAGACGGCTCTGATTTCATTCAGAGCCAGAAGCACAGCACTGACGCTGGAGGTCAGTGATGGCATGGAGGGACCGTCCATCCCTGGGCACCCCTGGGGTATTTCCTGGGTGCCCACAGTGCTGGGCACCATGAGGAGGTGCAGAAAAGTCACAGGTCTGGATGGAGTCCACCTGCGAGGAGCCAGAGATGTGATGCAGGGGGAGGAGCGTGGTCTGTGTCGTGAGAAGGTGGGGCTTGTGGCCCAGAGTGGGTTGTCCAGGGACCATCGTCTCCTAGGAGCCTGGGCCCCAGCAGGTACACAGCCCTCACTGTGCTTAGTTCGTCACCTGTAACCTGGGCTTGGGGAGGGTGCCTTGCCTTCTAGAGCAGTCGGAGGGTGAAATGAACAGCGATGCGTTAGTTCCATGCTTATATGAGTACAGCCTGCCTGGGTCACCGTCATCGCTGGTCTCCTGCCGCCTCCACTCGGCGGCTGAGGGCCCCTGGGCAGGTGCCTGCCCCTCCCCGAGCTTCAGGGTCTCCATCTGTGAGGTAAAGACGGAGGCGCAGCTGTGTCCTGAGCAGCGCCAGGCGTCTCAGAGAAGCTCAGTCAATACGTTTTCTCTTCCCTGACTTTGCTCGTGATCCAGCAGGGATAGGGCACCCAGGGGAGCCCTCACAGGTCCAGGTGGGTCGGAAGCAGGTTTCAGACCCCAAGGGCTGTGGCATCTCAGAGCGGCATCCCTCTACCCAAGCTCCTTTCCATCCGGGTGCCCCAAACTGAGGCCCGTTTCTTACCATCCCAAGGTGTTACTTTTGGGAAGTTCTCATTCCTCAACTGACACGTGCTCGTTGTGGGGAAATTAAAGAAGGAAAGCAACACCCACCCCATGGCACCAGCCAGTCATAACCAGCTAACATTCTGGTGAGTAGCTGTCCAGATGTTGTTTTTTGAAATGCAGAATGCGCTCACCTTTCTCCCCCGCCCAGACACCCCAGTCCGGCTTCTCCCGCACCCGGCCTCTGACCCACCCTTGTGCGGGTCACCCATTCCCTTGGTGTGACCCATTTCCGTGATCACTTCACTGATGCCTCGGGTCCCTATCATGGGACATTTGGGCTGTTTCACATCTGTCTGCTCTTCCACATAACATGGCAGGGAACGTGCCTGTCGCTAAAACGTGTCACACATCTTGTTTACACACAGGCGGGTTTTTACATTCACTCCCTCCCCAGATATAAAACATCCTGAGGGTATGGACGTAACAAAGCTTAAGGCCAGCCTGCCTGATGGCCACTGTGGTGCCCTCTCCACCCCAGGAAGCCACCGCTTGGGGCAGCTAAGGAGCCACAGAAGCTTCACCCAGGACTTGGTGGAATCTCCAGCCCCATCAAACTAGTGGGGGAGCCTGCCCGAGGGAGTGGGTCTCTCCTGGGCCTCAGCATTGACTGAGCTACACCTGCAGGGCCCAGGAGGGTGACCCCGCCACACCTGGGGACCGAGCTCTGGAGCCGTGGATGGTAGGCCCTGAGATGTGCTATCCCTTTGAGGCACCTGCCATGTCTTGAATAATTCATATGAAAGAGCAGTAAATGTCCCGATAATTTTATCTTAATTGCAGGATGATGTATTTTAGATCTATTGGGTTAAGCTATTTTAAGGAATCAGTTCAACCTGTTCCCTTTTGTATCTGTTTGAACCTGGTCATTAGAAGAATTTAAATTACATAAGCCGTGGGAATTCCCTTTCTCTTGCACATCCGCCTAAACTCCCTCTTGCACAGACGCACAATAATTTATGCTTCTCCAGAAGCATTTGCCCTCCTTGCTTCGTTTCATCTCATGACCTTGTAAGGCAAAAATTCCTCCTGGTCATCTTACAGATAAAAACATACCCTTTGGGGAGTTTCCTTCGTGGCGCAGTGGTTAACAAATCCGACTAGGAACCATGAGGCTGTGGGTTCGATCCCTGGCCTTGCTCAGTGGGTTAAGGATCTGGCGTTGCCGTGAGCTGTGGTGTGGGTCGCAGACGCACTCAGATCCCGAGTTGCTGTGGCTGTGGTGGAGGCCAGCAGCTTCAGCTCCGATTCGACCCCTAGCCTGGGAACCTCCATGTGCTATGGGTGCAGTCCTAAAATGACAAAAAAGGTACCCCTTGGAGAGGTGGAGACTTGCCTGAGATCACAGCAGGTGGGGAAGGGTGTGGTCAGAGGCAGACTCTGGCCACGGTCAGGGAGTGTCCTGTCCTCTCCGTGGTCCACCTGCCTGGTCTCCCATCCTGGACCTGCAGAGGCCATGTCCCAGCCTTGCAGTCCGTGTGAGGCGGAGTCTGGGCTCCCAAGGGCTGTCTGGCTGATGCCATGGCCTGACTACGGGACAGCTGGGGGAAGAGCGGCCCCACGTCCCCCTGCCCCGCAGCCCTCCCTCCTCTCCCTTGGACCCCTCCCTCCACCTCCGCTCCCTCACCTCCCCCTGCTCTGCAGCCCTCCCCTCCCCATCACTGTCCCAGGAGAGCGGGGCTGCATGCGGGGGAGAGGGGACCTGGCACATTGACCTGCAGAGTCCTGCTCCCATTAGGGCGATAGAGACAGGATGATGTCGCGGCAGATGAGGGATGCTGCTGCTTTTGTCCCATAAGTCCCCAGACCTCAGTGCCAGAGGTGGCCCCCCAAAGGCCTTTTCTCAGTAAATTACTGCCTTTCTTTAGTCCCTGAAAGGTTATACCCAGAGCCCACCTGGCTGTGGAGGTGGCCACGTCCACTCCCTCCTGGACAGCTGTCAGCTCGGGACAGAGGCTGCCCCTGGACACACCAGCGTGTCAATTGGAGGTGACATCAGAACCAGCCTCGTTCAGTGTCCCGCCTTTGGGCATTTCTGTGTGCGTTAAAAGCCTCTTTTCCGTCGTAGTTGGTTGTGGCTCTAAGAGTGCATTTCACATGTTTGTAGCTACATAGAGCGGTGAAAGATCATAGATCTCAAATTATGATGAGTTAAGGCATCAGCTTAGGGGGCCCCAAACCCAGGATGCCTCTTACAGTCACCGCCCCCCCCCCATGCCCTGACTTTCTGCCCACTCGTTATAGAGTGCCATGGGGGCCCTGCCCTGGGCTCTCAACAGCCATGTTCTCTAAATGAGGAAATGCCCAGGAGAGGGGGCGTGATGCCTGGAGATGGGGGAGGGGGCCTCGGTCTGCTGGGGGTCTTACATGGAGAGCTGTGGGTGGAACACCTCTCAGCACCGCCGTTCCCCACTGTCCACACTGCAATCATCGTGCAGATCAAGAAGGCAGGACTGCAGCTCTGGAAAGAGAGATTGAGTGGAATATTACTTAGCCATGAAAAGGAAGGACGTGATGATGTGGGCTACACAACGGATAAACCTGGGAAAGTGTATGCGGAGTGAAAGAAGCCAGACACAAAAGGATTCTGTCGTGTAGGATTCCAGTTACATGAATTGTCCAGAATAGACACATGTACCGGGATGGAGAGTGAATTTGTGGTTGTGCAAGGCTGAGGGGAGGGGATCTGGCCTTTCTTCAGGGTGACAGAGATACTCTGGAGTCAGAGGCAATGCGTCCTCAGCATGGGGAACGTGCAAAATGCCGCTGATTTGTACACTTCCAGTGGTTCGTTTTATGGTATGTTCATTTCACCTCAATATTTTTAAAAAAGTCCAAAATGAGCCCAGACAGCCTGGGGCCGTGGGTTAGGTAATTGGCTCTGGAATTGCAGATGTCCTCTGTGAGGTGGAGCAGGAGGGCTCAGTGCCACCCACCAGCCCCTCTTGTGCTGTGTCCCGGATCTTACAGGACAGGCAGGGCTGTGTCATCCAGGCCAGGGAACAGCCAGTAATGGATGAGGTGTCAGGCATGGGGCTGGGCTGGGCTGTGGTGGGGGCGCCAGCGGCTCCACATGCCTCCACCTGCGGGGGGGCAGGGGGCCCTGCAGCCTCCAGAAGCCCTCCCCCAGGACCATTTGCTCTTTAAAGGGGCAGGCTCCTTATCTCGAGCTTCTTTCAACCCGTTCCCACCTTCGAGTCTCATCAGACATCCGCCTGCCCTTTGCTGCTCCCAGTTCCCGGGCCTCCCAGCAAATCCCTGCAGACAGTGGGACTGATAACCGCCCAGAGAGGTGGTCCTGGCCCCCGGGCCCGAGTCCCCCAGAGGGAATGGGTCCAGAATGGGTCCCTGGGTTCTCCATTTGCGGAATATCCGCTGGCTGCTCCCCCGGGGAACTCCTAGCGAGTTCTCGCTCCCTTCCGAGCCCAGGGTCTGAATGAAGGTGGGACGCTGTGAAATCAGGTGTTTTGGACCCAACTGGTGACTAGAACCCCTTGCTCCTTAAATTGGCAACAGCAACCCAAAAGAAACTTCAAGGTCTCAGTGCTCCGTGGTGTCAAAGTCATGTGAGCCAGACGTTTGCACACGCACATGCCGCTGGGAAACAGTGGATGAACCAGAGGGCGTTCCGTGAGCCCCCATCAGCAGCTTAGACCTGTCCACACCCTTTGATCTGTAACTTCCCTTTGGGTAACTTACCGAAGGAAATACACAGGCAGGTTCACAGGGATTTGCGTCTCAGGATCTACCTCCACACCCTGGTTCATAAAGGTGAATGCATTCGGGAACAACCTAGGTGCCCACCAGCAGGGGATGGGTTAAATAAACGCGCGGTGGCCACGAGGTCTACCCCATACCGCGTCCTCATGGCGTGTCTGTCCTGGCTTTTCTCGTCAATGGCAGAAGCACCTTCCTCTCTGGACTTTGCCTTCTTCTCAACAGGATTTGATTTTTTCAATTTTAAACCATATAAGTTCCCAAAGAATATTTAAAGAGATAAAAATGTTTTATGATAAAATAGTGTGGAGAAAAATAAGATCTCAAATTATAAAATTCAGGAGTTCCCGTTGTGGCTCAGTGGTCGACACACCTAACTAGCATCCATGAGGACACGGGTTCGATCCCCGGGCTTGCTCAGTGAGTTAAGGCTCCGGCGTTGCCGTGAGCTGGGGTGTAGACCTGCAGCTCCAGCTCCAATTAGACCCCTAGCCTGGGAACCTCCATATGCCGTGGGTATGGCCCTAAAAAAGTAAAAAATAAAAATAAATAAAATTACATACTTCAGACTTTAGTATAGAGAAAAGGATATAGGGACAAAGAGGAAAGAGCGAGACAGAGACAGACATAAAATACAGCAAAATACAAAAAGCGGTGACTCCCAGGATGGCAGGACTATCGTTCATAAATTATTCCTTAAACATTCCCATTTTTCATAACTTTTCTATAATGAGTGGTTTGTTTTATAGTAAACATGGTGTAGTGCTTAGTTTTCACAAGAAATCCGCGTATGTTTGTTTTTAAGTCCCTGCCCATTGCGAAAGGTGACGGACCATGGGAGGGCCGTACACGGCTCGGATCTCCGCACAAAAGATCCCACGTTCAGATCCGCCGTCCCAGGAGGCAGGTGTGGGCTGTGGAAACTCTCTGGTTTTGTGGGTCGGGAGTCGGGGTTTTAGACCTGGAACCTAGCGGCTGTACTGTGGGTTGGAATGACTCCGGGGAGCCTCCCCTGCGAGTTGGAGGTGAAACACCCACTCATTAATGACCGCTTGCTCCCGGCCCGGGAGGGCAGGCGAGGGGCTGCTTGGTTTGCTTTAGGCCCCAGAACAAGGGAGGGTGTGAAGCTGTTTATTATTTCAAGTCAGCACAATTAGCAGAGACTTCACACTCAGTCCTTAAGACCCACGCCACCCTCCAGAAACCCAGGCTCCTTCAAGTGACACAAACTGTGCTTAAATCTCTTATTAGCGATGCTCTTAACTGCTGAAAGATCACAGGCCATTAAGGGGCAGACAAACCCCAGAGACCCCGGAGGGCAGGCGGCAGCTTCCCGAAGGGCTGGAGATGCAGGGGTGGGAGGGCTGCCCTGGGCATCTGGGAAGGACGCACAGCTTGGCCAGTTGTGCCATGACCCCACTGGACCCCATGTGGGGACACTCGACCAGCATCGCGTTGCCTGAACCTCGCCATACCCTGTAGTGGGGAGCACTCGGCCCATTCTGCAGACTTTTTTCCTTCAGGGCCACACCAGCAGCACATGGAGGTTCCCAGGCTGGGGGCTAAATGGGAGCTACAGCTGCTGGGCTACACCACAGCCATAGCAATGCAGGATCCTTAACCCACGGAGCGAGACCAGAGGTCGAACCCGCGTCCTCAAGGATACTAATCAGGTTCCTTACTACTGAGCTACAACGGGAACTCCTGCAGATTTTTTAAAGGGAGTTCGGAAAGTTTGCATAGCTCTCTGAAAAATCACCGTGCATTCGTGCATCCATTTAAAAACACTAAAGCCATATACACGAGGCACTGTTCTAGGTGCTGGGGCTCCCTCTGCGAACTCGGTAGACAAAGATCGTTGACCTCATGGAAGTTACTTTTCGGCGGGGGGGCGGCGTATAAACTCCAGATACAGTGTCAGGTAGTGCTGAGCAGAAGGCAGAAAGGGACGAGGGTGAGAGGCGGAGGGCGGAGGGCACAGGTTGGGCAGACACGGTCTGTGTCCCGTGCAGCCCGTCACGTTGCTTTTTGCCGCTTCGCACGAGTCCCATGGGTGGGCTGGATCCGTGGCCTTTTCCGGGGGTGACATTGTTCTGTAGCTGTGCCAGGTGTCCCATTAGGATGAGCTGGAGGAAAGTGCAGGGATCCCTCCGCGGGATTTCCTTAAAATTGCTTGTGACTCTGCAGTGACCTCAAAAGTGTCTTTGAGATAAAACAATTACCTTTGACCAAAACCCTGTAATAACCATCGCTCCCATCTCTTGAGCGCCTGGAGAGACGGCACAAGCTGATGGTTAATGGCCCTTCAGGCTGGCAGCCAGGGTTCAAATCTCAGGCTGTTGAAAGCTCCAGGTGTGCCCTGTGTTAAATTTCATGACCCCTCCATGCCTCGGTCTTTGCCTCTGAACAATGGGTTCACAGTGGTGCCTCCTGCTCTGGTTGGCGTGAGGATGTTTATGGGTGAGAGCCCCACTCGTGCTCTTTGCTTTTCATTGTGATGACTCTGTGGAAGGTTCTGGAAGGCTCTGGGCCGGTCTTTAGACGCAGGGAGCTTTGCCTCCTGTAATCCTCCCAGAGCTGAGATTGGCAGGATGGTAAGGCTCAGAGGAGTTGGGGAGGGGGGCTAGGGCAACGTCTCCTGGACCCTTGGAGAACCGGGACAGGGCCCCTGGACCCCAGGGCTGCTGGGAGCTCGGCCCTGCAGAAACCACTGCCCCTGTCTCCGCAGACGCCATCAGGTCTCTGCTGAAGGGGTCGAGGGGGTGGGGGATGACATGTCTTCCCACCGCCTTGTAGAGAAGCCGGAGCTGAGAGTCCTCCCCGTCCTAGGGGTCCTGCTGCTTTCCCAAGCCTGCCCCGCTTGCCTCTCATGTCAGCTCCAGTGTTTGTCCCAGCAAAGAGCAGCTTGGCATTTCGAGAAAAGGCTCTGCTCTTCCCTGAGAACCAGCAGAGCCCAGCTCCTCCCAGTTCAGAAGCCCGGGGCTGGGCCCTGGAACGGGTGCAGGAGGGAGTGGGCAGCAATACCCACGGACACTCCCGCCTAGGGAGAGGGAAGCAGGACAGGAAGGCCACTTGCAGAGACCGGCAGAGCTGGCGGGGCCGCATCTCAGAAAGGCTCCTCAGCAGCAGAGTCGCATCTTGCCGTTCAGCACCACCAGCCTCGCCTCTCGTGTCCGACTGGCAGAGCCTCTACAGATGGGTTCACATCTGGGCTGCGTGCCTCACTTTCCCCATCTGTAAAATGGGCAGAAAAGTAACACCTGCCCTGTAGGGTCATTGCCACGGTGAAATGAATCAAGCCATGCGAGCTTCCCCAGTCAGAACCTGGGTTTCTAGAAACTTTATTTATGTTAACTCTCGTTAATAAGACTTGCAACGTACAAGGAAGGGAGGGACCAACGGCACATCCGGCTCTCTTAGACAAGGACGTGGGATGTAGGTTTCGAGCCATCCAGAGTTGAGGTTTTTTGGAACACGCTTGCATCGTGGTGTGTTAAGGATCCAGTGTTGTCCCTGTGTCCCTGCTGTGGCTCGGATTTGACCCCTGGCCAGGGGACTTCCACATGCAACAAGCACAGTCAAAAAAAATTTTTTTGAGCTTTTTTTTCCAGAAGATTTTAAATTGCTGCCTTTGTTTGGTCTCAGTACATTTACCAAGAAAGCAAGCTGCGCCCTGACAAGAGGGATCCCGGTGGGCATCAGGGTCTTGGCTGGGAAGCTCTTCTGTGCAGCCGTGTTCTCTGTTTGGACAGAGATGCCCAATGCGGGGGTCGGGGGACAGGTTAAGGGGCGGGGGGCTCCTTCGCTTCCCTTCAGAGCAACCTCCCCAGGGGACCTGGCAGCTTGGGCGTCTAGGAGATACGCCCCACACTCGGTGTGTCCTTGTTTCACCAAGACCCAGCCGGACACCTCACCCAGGGTGTCTGGTGGTGAGACCACTCTTGCTTCTGGATGCTGTGGTCCCTGCACTGCAGTAAGCCTGCCGCCCGGACGAGGCGTCTTCAGAGTGTGCGTGTCAAAACCAACCAAACCCCTGAAGCCTCCAGTCTGTGCACTGAAAACTCACACAAAAAGTTTGCATCTAGAAGTTAAGGGGCCCTGAGTCTTTGACTGCACCCTCCTACCTGGGGGCAGGTAAAAAGCGCCAAAGCTGATTCCACGCCCTGCCTGACATCCTCCTGGTCTCTGGGGCCTCTGCGCTGTCAGAGCCCGAGGGAACCAGGAGGGACACTCAGGGTGGCAACCACTGGCGGGGGGGGATGGGCTTGGGATGGGAACAGTGGGAGACGGGGACTCTCCAGCAGAAGTGAGCCAAATGGTGCAAGACCCCTGCCACCTCCCCCAGCCTCCCCCTCGCCCTTATCTTCCCTCCTCAGCTCCCGCCCTCTCTGCCTCCCCCCTCCCCCGTCCATCTGTCACCCCTCCCCCTGCCTCTCCATCCTCTTCCCGCATCCCAGGCGGGCCACACATCCCGCCCTGCCACACCGCCCCCTTCCTGGCCTTCGGTGCAGGCTTTGATGCTCCAGAGGTGTAAGGTTGCTGCAGCCACGGAGGGAATGAGGGCCAGGCTTCCCAGCCGCTCTCCCTGTGAGGCTTTTCTAAAGCAGCACTGCTCCCACGTTGCCTGGAAGCCCCCGCTGGTGTGCGTGAGCACAGGCGGCCACTGCCCGCATGCCTCCCCCCCCACCCCAGGTTTCAGGCCACACTGAGAGCCTCCCTCCCGAGGCGAGTTCCGCTCTGCTCTCCTTCCTGGCTGGACCGGGACTGGGGGAGTTCAGTGCCGTCCTGCTGGGCCGACATCCCCCTGGGCTGGATGCTGGGTATTTGGGGGTCTGCTAAGAAAGGGGGATGATGAAACCCCTCCAGAAGGAAAGGAGGTGATGGGGTGTCCCGGGGAGCCCCTGGCAGCGCTGCCCCATCTGGTGGGCTCTGACATTTGCTGCCCGTGCCGTTGTGTGTGGTTGGTGCTGCGTCCCTGGAGGGGGTCGAGCTGGTGTCTGAAAGCAGCCCGCTCATCTGTCTGTGCTGGGAAAGGGGCGAGAACGTCCCAGCCGGGCCCCGGGGGAATGAGGTTTCTGGAGGGGTCTGCGGGAGGCTTTCGGGAGATAAATCAGACGGGGCCCTTGGTGGTGGTTCCCTGTGCAGTCTGGGCGCCGAGTCAATTGACAATGAAAACAGTACAGTGAATAAAAACACCAACCTGTGTTTTCGAAGCATCTTTCGATTGCTCCTGCTGTGGGCTGAATCGTCTAAGACCACTTTCTTTTTCTTTTGTGGAGTGGAGTTGGCTTACAATGTGTTAGTTTCAGGTGTACAGCAAAGTGAGTCAGTTGTACACACACACGGAAACACGCGATTCTTTTCCCATGTAGGTGACACACAGTCTCGAGTAGGTTAAGGCTGCGGGAAGAAAGGCATTTCAGGACCGCAGCCCTGAGCTCACGCTGTGGCCCCAAGGCACTGAACCCGCTCTCAGGTCTGCTCAGAGCTGAGTCTCAGCCCCTCCATCCTGTAAGGTTCTCTGCAAGCAACAGGGTGGTCCCCGAGAGGTGCCCAGGGCCTCACTGTGGGGACACGTCTTGGCGTTACCAGCTCCCTCCCTTTTCACAGGAGGAGAAAATGTGGCCCAGAAATAAAGACGTGCCGGCGGCCACGGGGACAGATGGCCCGAGGAGAGCGCAGACCGCAGGTCCGAGGGGGCGGACACGTACATGCCTGGCTTTGGGGCGAAAAATACCTACCACGCATCGGGTGTGGGGAAGGGGTGGGCTTTTCTACTCCAAATGATTTTTTTCTTCTGCATGTAGACATCTGGTGTCCTATAAATAAAATGGAAAATGTAAATATTGTAAAACTCATTAGCGAGTGGTTTTAGGTTTGGGGGGAGCACGGGTCAGCTGCTGCCCCACTGCACTGCGGTGGGAAAACACCGCCGCCCCCGGGGAGCCCTCGGCCCCTCAGTCGTCACCCGTGACACCGGGGTGGCCAAGCTGAGCTTCATCTGCCGAATAAACATTGAAACGTGGGTCAGTCGTCTCCTATTTATTATCGTGCATTAACGGTCTTCGGGAGCCACTAAAAACCTTTCTGCTTTCATTTTATACGTGGAGAAAACCATGCTTGGTGAAGGAAGGACATCCTACTTTGTGTTCTGTGCACACCGCTGCCCATGCACTCGGATTAAATCACGGCTCGCGCACCCAGCCTGATGCCTAATATCAGGTTTACAGCGCTCTTCAAAAGGCATTTTCTGTCCGAGACATATTAAACAAGCTCTATTTAATAATGCTTGATCTGACTTCTCCAATTTAAACATTTGCTCTGATCACCAACCATTTGATCCTGGCTTCGTTTTGGGCGGCAGGATAATTTCTCTGGGTTATTTTTCTTTGGTGCGAGGTTGATCCTGGAGGCAGGATAACTCCTCTCAGGTTCTCTCTGTGGCTCTAATTCGTGCTGCGGGTGGACAGGACCAGAGCCATAAAAAGCCTGTACTGAAGGCTGCTTTTATAATGTTTACATTTGCTCGTCCGTCTGGCTGAAGACAGGGGATATTATTTAAAAGACTCCTCCTGGCCCGATAATTATAAGGAGGATTTTTTTTTTAAGTTAGAGCGTCAGAATGTAAAGAAATTCTCAAGCTGGTGATCTTTAGGGGCTGTGCTCTGCCGTCATCTGCTGCCCCGACCGGGGAGTTTTATAGCCATCGCACCCCAAATGGTCATCCGGTGAAAGTCAGGGATTTGAAGACAGTGGGGGGAGAGTTTAATAGCTTCATCTGCTCTGTTTTCACGGGGGGGGCGCCACCCCGATTTCTCCAGATCGTGGGGGGCGTCTCGTGTCGATCTTTGGGTTGTCACTACTCCTGCTGTGCCGTTCTCGCTCGCGTGATATGAAAGCACAAAGCTTGCGCAGGCTTTGTCCTTGCAAGCCGCCTTTGAGAAGAGTCCCCTTGAAGCCGGTAGCCCGGGTCCCCTCACTGGGTGTCGTAAAGCCATTCATAAGGACATAAACCTGACAGCCTCCCCCGGACCAGAGCGGCCCCAGGTCCGTGGCCGTGGGGAGGGAGCCAGCGCCTCCGCCGAGGATCTGGGCGACCTCTGTACGGGGGTGTGCTCGCAGGCCGGGAGGGGTCTTGCCCGAGGGGCCAGTGCCTGGTTTATGGACCGGCCGGCGGGAGGGTGCGCCCCGCCTGGCCCGCGAGGCCTGAAGTGTTTACCTCCGGGGTGATTTACGCTGCCCAGGTGTTCGTTTGGGAAACATCTCAGCTCAGAGCTGACACGGTGATTACCCTGGACTTGCAGACTTTGGCGGTTTTTCTGTTCCTAACAGTCTGGGGACAAAGATATATATATATATATATATTTTTTTTTTTTTTCTTTAAGTACTGGTCCAAAGTGGTTCATGTCCGGTGGTTCCCATGCAGGGGCGGTGGACGCTCTGAGCCCCGCATCCCCACCCTGCCCGGAATGGGGGGGAAACGGCCGCTGGGCGCACCTCTTGTCCCTCTCAGGTCCCCTGTCGGCCACTCCGGCCTTTTGGTCACTGCGGAGACACTGAGCCGGGCTTCCCGCGGCTGTCTGAGCAGCCGGGGCTCGGGTACCACAGGCACATGTCGGGGAGCGGCCCGGGGGTCAGTGCGGATTCGTCCCGCACGGACCGGCCTCTGCCGGGGGCTCGTGTCAGGAGGGGCCGCTTCGCAGATGCTTCCTTGACGTGAGAAGCACCTTCTGTTAGTTATTTCTGCCCACGTTTCCAGGTGCAGGTGCTGGGGTCACTGTTCCGACCTGGGTTGGCCCCGAGTGTCCCTAACACCCCGGCCAGGTAGACGTGTCTCCTCCAAACGCCGAAGTAAAACATGCCCCCAAAATCAAGGTGGGTTTTTCTTTTTTTTGTCAAAAGCACGTATTTTAAATTTTGTCTTATCACACCCATCCCACCCCGATTTTAAAAGAGTGTGGACATTTATTGCACAGCCCATTTTATGCTTGTACCCATCCTATCTCTAGCCATCTTTGATAACTCTGATAAAAAAGAAAATACATGTATTTTTGCCAAAGGGGGACCACATTTATGTGGGAGAGAGGCGAGGATGACGGCAGGGCAGTTGAGAAGGAGTCTTTGTGTTTTCATTTGTGCAAATACCTCTGGTACTGATCCCGAGAGTGAGTGCCGGGCTGACTCTAAGAGCTCATTTCCAAGCAGCCGTTTCTCTCCCCTTGACGAAATGCCTCGGAAAACCATCCTTTGGCCTCCTTACACGATCTGCAGACACAGAGCATTTGGTCACACGCGGGCGGGCGACGAGTCGAGGCGTCGGATCTGGGTTTAGCAAGTGCCCCAATTCCTTCCGCATCTACGCGTTCGGCTAAGGTATTCTTTTCAGCCCGTGATTTGAAGAACTAACAAATTCACTTAAAAAAAGCATGGAAACCTCCCCTGTGTGTACTCCCTTCTCCCGGATTATAAACATGTAAACGTCCCCACCGTAGAAAGAGCTCACTGATTTTGCCCCACCAAACCGGCAGATGTTTTCACGAGCCACGACTGTTTAAATTACCAGCCCTGGGGTGAGGAAAAAACTTGCAGCAATAAAACAAAACCCTTGATTTCCAAGCCTCAGGTTGGAGTCCTCTCAAATGACCACGAACCCCCTTGGAAAACAGTTGTTCCCTGAGACGGCTCACAGCCTCGCATGGAGGACTGCGGAAAAAATAGCCCCCTGATCCAGAGAAAACGACCCAGTGTTTGAAAGCCTTGCGTGTGCTGTTGCTTCTTCGCGGTGTGTGCTGGGAATCACTATTCTGCGTCCGAGTGAGACGCCTCCCCGCACACCCGCTGTGGAGACAGACCCATGAAAATACGTGCATTCATGGTCCCTTTTAACAAGTTGCTGGAGTGAATTCGCAAACACGCTCCATGGTCCCGTCACTGCGTGGAGCCCAGTTTCACTAAACGTCCAGACTGATTTATTTTCAACGCCACTGGAATTGCACCACCCCCCCCCGCCAAAAGCAGGTGACTATTGAACATTTTTTTTTTTAATTCTAAACAAGAGGGATAAAAGCGAATGTCATTCTATGAGGTCTGAACGTTAAAACGTAGCCAGAGTCTGGTAAATGGCTAAACAGATTAGTAGCCTTACTTTTTAACATATAAACATCTGAAACCCGTTTCCTGTTTAAGAAGAAGAGGGAAAAAAAAAAAGTCTAGGTGGTGGATGACCCGGGCACTTTTTTTTTTGATTAACAAATGTGAATTGTACATCATGGTGGAAAAAAAAAAATGGCCCACGCTTGGTGGTCTTTCTACAGTCTGTATACGGGAGAGAGAGAAAAAAATACAAAAATAAACGTTACCTTCTCACTTTCCGGGTGGGCAATGCCATTTCTGCAGCAGCGTCCAGGGCTCTGGCAAATGTTAGGGCTGTCACCGCAGACAGGATCCCCATGGCCCGTGCGCCTCGGTAGAATCCGAAGAAAAACATTCCTTGCATACTTGCTGGCGGGTCCTATCTCCAGGCCTCGGGCTCGGCCCCGCAGGCTCGTGTCACCCAGACCAGCCTCGGGGACGAAGCGCCTCTAACCCCGCGGCTTCCCGGGCCAGCCCAGAGGCAGGGGGAAAACGACCAATTTACTGCCTCAGCCCCCGAGGACACACAGAGTTGATGCTCAGCCTTAAGGACGAAGCACCAGCTGCAGCCTGTTCAGCTGCAAAGAGCTTAGCGGTTCTGACACATTCTGACAAGATACATTTTATAGGGTTTGTGCTAAAATTTGATATTGGAAGTTGGGATTCCAATTTTATGTCTCAGATGATAACAATAGCAGCTGGGACCTTTAAGAAATGTGTGTATTTCTTCCATTTAGAGTTACATAATAAAAACTATTTATGTCAGACCCCTTATAAGGGAAAGATTTCACCCGAATGTCAATACGACATGTAATCGTTTTTATATTCGGATGGAGGGGACCTGTTATCAATGATACAGGTTCGGTTTGGTTTGGACTGTTATCTGGGGGCTTTAACATTTTTAAGTAGGCATTTTCTTGCTTGAATTTTCAAATTTGTGGACGTGCTGCTTTTTGGTATTCTTTCTCTACATTAAAAAAAAACCCTAAGTGCTCAGACATCCTCATTTGTTTTTGGTTTTGTTTTTTCAAGTCTTTCTGATGAAAAGACACGAAGAAGGACACAATGTATGTGGCTTGATTGGATGTTGATAATTTCCAAGCCTGCACTAAAACGAGTCCCTGGCCCTGGATCACGGATGCATCTTTTGTGCTGCGAGGGCTGCTGGGGCTTCGGAGGTGACCGGCCGGCCGGCGCTTTCCTCGTTCTGATGAGCACACAGGGCAGCCGCTGGAAGGAGACACTCTTTCCCAGCAAAGGAGCTGAGGCAGCCCCACTCTCGGCGGCCTCCTCAGCCAGATTTCAGGGGGCTGCAAGCACCCCCAGCCTTCCTCGGGACCTCATGCCGGGGCAGGGGTGGGGGGTGGGGGGGTGGATTCTCCTGCCAAACAGACAAGGATTCCTGCAGAGGCTGGTCCCTTCGAAGTGACCGTGTGGCCGTGCCAGGCAGCTTGTTAGGAAACCCCAGCATCCCTCTTATCTCGTCCGCTCAGACAAAGCGCAGAAGCTGACCGGGATGAGAAGAGCCGTCCAATTAGCAGGGCCAGGAGGTGTCTGTCTGTCCTGCACCCGCTCGCCTCTGTCCCTTCATCCCCTCCCGTTGCTTTGACTTACGGACGGGTGTGACTGCGAGCCAGTGCGAAAAGCCCTTGGGGTGGGAGCAGGAACTGTCATCCAGACACTCTGAGCTCCCAGCCTGTCCCCCCCGCCCCCCCGGGGGTGGGACGAAGGGGCCACAACAACCAAAGGTTGTTGTGCAGAGAACCGCAAAACCCTGCTCCTCAGGCCCTGCGGGGCCCCGACACCCACTGAAACGCCGCCAGCTGCGGCTCCATTTCTTTCGTTATTAAGTCACACCTTGAATGTTACAGCCCCGAAGCAAACCGTTTTTAAAAATAGCTTTCTATTGAGCGTCTTGCTCCTCTCTGTCAGGAAGTTTCTTCAGCCCAAGTGGAAGCCATCTTCCTTTCCTCTGTATGTTTGTCTTTTTCTTTTTCTTTTAGGGCCGCACCCACGGCATATGGAGGTTGCCAGGCTAGGGGTCGAAGCAGAGCTGTAGCCACCAGGCTACACCACAGCCACAGCCACGCCAGATCGGAGCCGTGTCTGCAGCCTCCACCACCGCTCACGGCAACACCGGATCCTTAACCCACGGAGTGAGGCCAGGGATCGAACCCGCATCCTCATGGATGCTGGTGGGGTTTGTTAACTGCTGAGCCACGACCGGAACCCTTCCTCTCCTTTTTAAAAGGAGAGGGTCCCCGAGCATCACCTGATGTCCTGCGCCAGTGTCACCCTCTGATATCAGCTCGCGAAGGCCTCCCCGGCCCAGGTCCATGGCCGTAGTTCATACACTGCTTTTGTGCTGGTTACACGGTGATTGCCAGAGAGAATTCCTGCGCCAGGCAAGGACGTGGAAGAGCCTCTGGAGACAGTGGGAATGTTTGAAGTGGAGTGTGTGGGGCCAGAGGCTTCTGCAGACACCTGCTGCCTGGAAGGACAGCTTTACCGTGTATCGTCTCCCATCTTCTCAGGGACCTTCACAGTGACATGAGGAAGAGAAAGAAGATGGTGACACGTGGCAGGACCAGGAGCCACCGCCAGGCCATCGGCCAGCAGAGCCCAGGTTGCAGGCTCCGTGCTGCCACATCGGGGTCCACCCTCAGCAGTGAAAGCCCAGGTCAGACCCGAGCCTGCCACCTGGGTGTGTGACGTCACCAGCCTGAGCCTCCGTTTGCTCAGCTGTAAAGTGGGCATATGAAGGGTCCCCACCTCGTGGAGCTGTTTCAGGACCGCGCCAGACAGGACAGGGAAAGCACCACGCCATCGCTGGTGCTGTGCCAGGGGCCTCGGCCCCCAGCCCGGTGTCTGGCTGGGTGGCTTCAGGGCTGCAGGACTGGGCTCGGGGGCCCGTCTGAGAACGTGGGCCTCGTTCTCAAATACCAGGATAGCAGAGCTGTCGGCGGGCAGCCACTGTGGTCCCCCCAGCAGCCAAACCTCAGCCAGGTGACCAGGGTCTGTCCCACGGCAGTGCTGGCCGGCAGCGGGTGCCCTGGGGCACAGGCAGGGTGGACACAGCCCCCAGAGGGACCCTGCGGAGGCCCCAGGCCTCGCTGTGGGAGTCACGTGACATGTCATCACGGGACAGAGCGGAGACCCCACAGCTTCCCGCCCGCCCAGCAGGCTCTCCCGGCCCCCGCTGCTCTCTGGTTTCTGTCGCAAATGCTGGGATAACAAACCCTGGGGAGACCCCTCCTTTCCACTCTCTTCAGACTGCAGCGGGCCCTGCCCCTCAAGCCCTCAGCTGTGTTGATGGGCACGCAGAGAGCCACGGGGGCACAGACACCTAACATCCCGAAGCTGGCTCTGCTGGAGGCCGGGGGCTTCCTGACCGCCCCCGAGGCAACACGGGGGTCAGGGGCTTGGGCGTCCAGGAAAGCCGGTTCTAACCCCATTTCTGTCTCCAGCGAACTGTGCTTGGTCAGGCACATGGCTTGCCCTCTCTGCGTCCCAAACTCCCTTTTCATTCGAGGGCAGCAGAGCCGGGCAAAGTGCTGATTTTTAACTCAGACGGAACAACCTGAGTGTATGGAGAGTGGTAATTCTCTGTTTAAAAATGGGCTGCTGTCCCCGCGTGAGCAGGGCCGGGAGAAAGCGCCAGAGGCAGAGCTTGGCGCGGCCGCACGCGGGGGAGGGTCTGCTGCTGGGGACCCTGCACTTGGCTTGCGGGGTGTCCTGCCCCTTTTCTGCGCTGTGGCCCCGGGCAGATGGTCTAGGAATTCTGGACCCATTTCCCCGTCTGTAAACGATGACGCCTGAGTTTTCTTCCTACCTTCTGCCTTTCAATACCGTCGAAAATCTCCCGCCTCGGAGAAAGCGCTTTAACAGAACCACGCTGTCCTCCAAAGCGCTGGGAGATTCTTAAAGGACCCGCACGCGCGGTTAAAACGAGGGCACCGCTGGGCAAGTACAAAAAACTTGGAAAGAAAAATAGAGTGGGTAGAGCGGTAGGATGGTGGATGGTTGCTTCTTCCTTGCTGTGACAGACGCCTCTCATGGGTGTCGTGGATCCGGCTTGCTCCTTCTGTGGAGTTCTCTCTGTGTTGTCGTCGCTTCTATCGTAGAAGCCACCGTCGGCGCCCCTCGGCTCCGCGCCTCTGCGTGGCTCTGACGCCTGGGGACAGTATTCTCGAGGGGCCCACGGTCCCGCTGTTGGTGGGCATGTGCCCTGTTTCACGTTCGTGTTACGCCCGTGTCTCTGTCATAGAAACGTGTTGTCCAAAAGCTTTTGACCGATTTCATTTTTACAATTTCTTTCGGAGAGAGCCACCGTAGTCATGAAACAGAGTCCCAAGCCATCAGCCATGGGTGACTTTTGATAGCTTTTCACGGCACTTAAGAGGCCCCCGAGGGGGTGTGAAGCAGGTGCACCCCCGCAGCCGCCTCCCCCACCCCCCCACCCCATCCTGTGGCAACGCCCCCGGGCCCTCCTCGCCTCAAAGGACCTGCTGAACCTCAGATGTGTCCTTGGAAGTGGACTTTGTGGGAAAGGACTTTTTTTTAATTGTCACGGGTTCTCTGGAGGACAATAGCTTTAGCGTTGAGGGGTTTATTTACAGAGACTCTGGGGAAAACATTTCTGCCAATGAAGGACATGTGTAAAAAAGAGAGAGAGTGAAAAGAGAAACACAGGTTGTCACATCAAATATGAGACGGTCCCGGAAGGGCCTCATCTCCGAAACCCACATGCTGAGCAGTGGAGGGAGGTGGGTGGAGCCGAGCCACAGATGTCACGGCTGCAAGGACCTGGGGACCCAGTTGTTCAGGCCCCTTCTGTGTGACACCTGAGCACATGAGCCCGGGGAGGTGGGGGGGAGGGAGGGAAGGGGGCTCTGGCTGAAGCGCAGGTTCAGGCAAGCAGGTTTGGGTGGGGGTTGAGTTTGCCTGTCATGAACCAGCGCTCAGGGATGCCCAGGTTGCTGGTCCGTGAACCGCTCAGAGCGGCCAGGTTTAGAGCAGAATGACCTGCTTGGTGGAGGCAGCTCCTTGGTTTGGAGCAGCAGTTCTCAACTTGGACCGCACTTGGAATCACAGGGGAGAGTTTAAAAGACCCCAGTGCCTCGAATGCACCCTAGGCTAATGAAGTCAGGATGGGGGGCGGCGGCAGGGGAGCGGGGTAGGTGGGCATCAGGATGTTTGCAAAGCTCCCAAGCGCTGCGATATGCGGCCGGCGCCGAGGACGGCTGGTCCAGACGCAGTCTCCCTGGGGCTGGATAGGAGAGCGAGGAGGGTGGATTAGTGACGTCTGCCAGGAGGGAGCTGGGGTGCCCATCGCGGAGCTGCCACCTGCCATCACGGACCTTTCCTGACGTGGTGCAGCAGCAGAGCTGGGCTTGGGACCCAGAGCTTCTCGCTTGCAGAGTCTGTCATTTATTCAAGGATGACACACAGGCAGAGGTCTCGAGGTACATTCCTCAGGCACCTTGTCCAGGCTCCTGTTACACTGCAGGGTCACGAATGGTCTGATGTTGACCTTCTGGCTCAGCCACAGCAGGGGTCGGGGTGGAGAGTAGGCTGAGCTGAGTGAGCAGGAGATGGGGAGAGGTCAGAGGCTGCCCTGACCCAAAGATGGTGCCTATCTAGACAGGCTGGGAAATGGGGTGCATTCAAGTGAGCCCCACTCTTGGGGGTCCTAGAAGTTCACAAGGCAGGGTTCGGACCCTGATTAATTGCCCACCGGGCAGCCCTAACAGATCCCCGTCAACTGCGGTGTCCAGATCAAGAACAGGATCGAGGGGTTGGATGTTTTTCCAAATGCACTGAGGATAGAAGTCAGAATAGAGCCATCTCTGGGCAGAGTTTAAGCGGAGAAGAGGCAGGGCTTGGGACGGGGTGGGAGGGCAGATGGGTGCTGGAAATATTTCAGCACCACGTGCAAACCCATCAAGCCGAAAATTCAAGATCTGTGGGAGTTCCCTGGTGGCCTAGCAGTTAAGGATTCCACATGGTCACTGCTGTGGGTCAGGTTCAATCCCTGGCCCAGGAACTTCCTCTTGCTGCAGGCACAACCAAGAAAAAAATTTTTTAAGATTTGTTCACTCTCTGTACTTTCCTAGATGTAAGTTAAACATCAAGGGGGAAAAAAAGGAAATTAAAAGCAAGAAAGATAACCCTATGCAACAAACAAAATGGTTTAAAAAATGTAGAAACACAGAACTACAGATTAATAAGAAAATGACCAACAAGCCAATAGAGGGGAAAACAGGGAAATATGACAAAACATCAGAAAAAAAATCAGAGGCGCGTTAACAGAAGATGCCCCAGGGAAGCCAATCACATTGACTATGCTTCTCGTAAAGTATAATCATAGCCTTTAGTTAGTTCTGGGCTGGATTTCCTTGCATCCTTTTTGTGACTTTGCACTGCACTGACGTCAGCTTTCATGCAGGCACGGGGTCGGCCCTGTGCTCTTCTCAGGACCTGTCCCCATCTGTTCGGGGCTGGACTGGGTGTTGAAATTGATCGGGTGATGCCTGAGGACTTTGAGAGACTATTTCTTCTAAGCATTTGAGATCGCAGAAGTTTTAAGCGAGGCGGACCCATGAAGGAGCCAGGATGGATCACGCCAGAGCCTGGACAGGGCTTGCAGACATGGGACAGAAGATAAAATCAATTCTGAACGTAAAGTGGAAGTTGTACTGCACCGTCCCCGTCTTTTCTTCCATGTATCGGATATCAAATCCATCTTCATAAATGAAAAACAAAAACAAAAAAAACAACCCATTTACTGATTTTGGGGAGGAGGGGGCCAGAGAAGGGCCTGTTTTTCCAGGTGAGCCGGGCATAGCTCGCCTCAGGAAGTAGCTTGCAGCGGATGGTAGGGATGCTGAGAAGAAAGGACACTGGTTTCAAAGAAAAGCGAAGGGGTTCGGACACAGCTTATCATAACCCGCCAGATGCTCCAGGGCGGCGTCTATCATCGGAAGGAGAGTAAAGGGACCCATTAGATGTGGGGAGGCATCTGGGAAACGCTCCCTCGAGAAGCAGCTACGGTGACAGGGGCTGGGTGGCCCAGAGAGCCGAAGGCAGACGCCTCAGGGCTCCTCAGAGAAGGGTGGCCAGGTGGTCCCCAAGTTATCACAGGCCCCTGGACGGCCTCGCCTGCCTCTGCCTCTTCTCCCCAAAATGTCTCCCTCAGCAGTAAGATGTGATGTGTAAAACACCCTCCGCAGAGGAAAGGAAGGGCAGAGGAAGACATCCATGCAAATGAGCACCTGCCAGCCCCTTCCCCAAACCCGGCTGGACGAGGAGCTTCAGGAAAGGGAAAGGCGGCTGGGGAGGACCGTCCACGGCGGAAAGAGTGGCCCAGGCCAGATCCGCACCCACTCTGAAGGGGCAGCCATGCCCCAGCGCAGGGGGACCCTGGGGCGCCGCTCACTCTCACAATTGGCATGGAGGAGGCAGATGGACGTTTGCGTCTTACAGGTTTGGGGCCACTTTTAGCTGCGCGCTGAGTCTGTGTCAGGAGGCCCTGTGGCCCCAAGTCCATTGCGGCCAAAACGGAGAAACAGCCTGTGAACACAGGTCCTGGGGGCGGGGGGCGGACTGCGAGCCCAGACCCCCGGGGAGGATCCCGAGAGGGGGAGGCAGCCCCTCCCCCAGGCGGCGCTTACTTGGGGTCACCTGGACGGGAGTAAGTGAAATGAGCAGCACAGCGGCCACCAGGATGGCTGGCACAAGCTGGGCACCGCAGCCCCGCCTCATCCTCTCTGACCGGCTCCTTCCCCCGCTCCCCCCCCCCACCCCGGCTAGTGGGGGGTGCTGCCCAGGACTGAGGATGTCTGCTCCGATTACGCATCCAGAACGGAGGGAGTAACCGCAGGACAGGCTCGGGGACCCGCTCTGGCACAGGACTGAGCTAAAACGCCACGGACCGCAAACCCCCCGGGGGACCCGTAGACCTTAGTGCCACACGGAGTCTCCTGCATTCGGTGTGTGTGTCCAGGCGTCCCCACGTGTCCGATGGCCCCTTCCCCCGGGGCGGTCACCTGGTGGGCGGCTGCCCGTTGCCCTGCGAGCCGGAGTGACCTTCCGCATCTTGTGTCGCCCTCTTCCTTCACGCCCCCACCCCCCCAGAGTGGGGGCCTCACTGATTGTTCAGGCCTGGACTTTTTTTGAGAGCAAGGGGGCATTAATAGTTATGATTCAGTAACAGCCAGGAATCGTCCGTCTAGGGCTCTGGTTGTGGGGTGTTGGCCGTGTGCCCACCGGCCGTCTCTCTCCCTCACAGCCAGCCTAGCAGGTGGCCCTGACTGTGCCTTGTCCCTGAGCCGCTGCACACACAGGTGCCTCTTCACGTCCTTCCCGCTCATCCTGCTACTTGCTGCCACCTTGTGCCCTCCTGGCCTCTTCCCAGCTGAGAGCAGGCCCGGGGGTTGTCCAGGGCACAGCCCTGTCACCTGCTCTGGAAGAGGCATGCGTGGGAGGGAACAGGGTGCAGGGGCAGGGGTCCTGTGGACCAAAGGCCCTGGTGACAAGCGGCACAGAGCATCTGGGAGAACAGACAGGGCTTCCAGAGCTGGTCTGCCCAGCGCTTTGTAAGATCTCTCCAGACGGTGCCCCCCCTGGGCAGACCCAGCCCCGCACCAGCATGAGCAGCTGGGTGGCCACCCGTGGGTGTGGGCGGGAGGGCCAGGTCCGCTGGGCAGCGAGCATACCACACACGGCTCACAGCAGCTTGGAACGTGGGCACAGAAGGCACCAGGACCAGCAGCGCCCTTGCTCTGGGTGAGGGTTCTGCACAGAGCCCCCCTCTCTGCCCCGACCCCCAGTGTGGGCCCTGCTGGTGCCCCACGCGATGGCTGCAGTAGCCAAGCCCCGCCTTTACGGCGGGAGTGGCGGCTCCTCGTGGCCTTATGTCATAGCAGTGCTATTTCCTTTTATTATAAATAGGAATTTCACTCAAAGGGGTGCAGCCTATACCCCTGGCTGCTTTGTACTTTAATCAGAGCTTTCCTGCCGAACATGTTTATCTTCTAGCAAAGAGGTGCTAATTTTATCTTTTGCAAAAGTGGGTATCTGCTTACGTCCCTTCTACCTTCGCGAAAGATAACCCAAAGCGCATTGTGTCATCTAAATACAGCATCCTTGGAGATCAAAGCGTAATGTACACATCTGCCAAGGTTGATGGAGCGGCCATTGGCGGGCTCTTCCGCCCGGCTGTGTGTGCTTCATTGATAGACGCTCTTGGCCGTTTCTATGAAAGAAACTCCCAAGCGCTCTGTCGTGCCAGCTGATTTCGGTGATATTGGGAGGTTTTGAAATCAGACTCCAAAATAGATATGCCCTTCTCACCCCTCTGTGTAAGCCTGCGCCACAGGAAATGGCACACGTTCAAATTTGCGTAATGGAAGCAACGCGGGACTAGATAAGAAGTATGTCCCTTGCAGGGACATTTTCATGTTTAAAATAGAGTCAGAATGATCCATAGCCCAAATCCACCTGAGTGCGTTTGTTTTTTGACTCAAGTCCTTCTGTTCATTCCAGTTGGGTCTTCTTCACTTTCTTGGATGCCAGGCCGTCGTGCATCCCAACACACTCACCCACACGCACCCGAAATAAATGTTCGCAAAACGAGACGTCATCTTACGAGAGGCCCTGCGCTGCTGGGTTTTGTCTGTTGCCATCCAGCTCGACATTTCAGCCTTTGCTTCTCGGGGTGTGTTTCCTGGACCAGCAGCATCGGCATCCCCTGAGTTGGAAACACAGAATGTAGGGCCCCGCCCCAGGGCTGCGCAGTCATCATTTGTGAGAAGCCCACGGTCCAGTCTGTTTCATATTTTGACGCTTTGAGAAAATTAATACCGTGGTTGCAGCTCTCTAAACGGACCCCCCACTCGTCCGTGCTTCATGACCCAGGGTTTAGCCGACCCCTTTTGAGACTCTGGACGCAGGATTCTGAGGGCTTCAGGCAGCTCTGTTGTGGGAAGAAAACCACGTTTGCCTACGACTCTGCTCTTGGGAGGCCTTTCCCCAGGCGCCCTCCGAGGCTCCGGGCCAGGAAGGGCTTGTCCCTTGTCCCCCCACCAATTCTCCCCTGACTGCTGCCTCCTCCACCTTCCCCTGGCAGATCCCCCCCCCCGTCATCTTCCCACACCCCTCAGAGGTCCCCAAAATGCTAGGAGATGAAGGTTTCCCATTCCGTGCGGTTTGCAAGCTCTGTCACAACTCGGAATGCAAGCACCCACCCTCTGGGGTTTGCAAAGGAGGAGCAGCAGCATAGGGGGCAGCCTGACACAGGCAAGGAGCCTGGCCATTTGGTTCCTTTACCTTGTGACCTCCCTGACCTCATTGCTAAGGGCCACCTCGGTGCCCGTTGCACGTGTGGCTCTTTCTTCCCCGCACTGATTTCTCAAAGTGCCACGTCTGGCTTGTCAGGTTTATGGGTCCTTCGCTTTGCGGACATTGTGTCAGTTTGTGGACCAACAAGCTGACTCCTCGTCCTCTTCCCAGTGCTGGCCACGGCCAGTCCTTGCTTTGGGCCTGGTGCGTGGACAAAGAGCAATATCCTGGTATTTTAGTGGCTTTGTTCTGTCCCACGATGCACTTGGCACCTTTTCACGTCTAGCATTTCTGCTCTGCTTTCAGGCGCTGCCTCCGCTTGGAACGTTTCTGCTTCCACGTCCTGTAGGTGAGTGCGTTATCTTTTCCAATCTGATTTTTAAGAGTGAGTTGAATGTTTTGGATATTGGTCGCTTCTGTGTCTTATATTTTGCAAGTGTTGCTTTTTCCCAGTTGGTTTCTTGGGCGTTCGCTTTGTTTATGGTGCTGATTGTTTCACGGACTTTTGACGTGGTTTGCTTTTGCATTTACATTTTTAAGCGAATGCTCTCGATTTTCAAAGTCTTCTAAGTTTATTCCTAATAGTTCTGTGGTTTAAGTTTTTGGCTTTTGCACTTTTGCCAGTTGCCTCGACGCCGTTTGTGGAGGGGTTGGTCCTTTTCACAACGTATTGAAATCCCTTCGTCGCCACGTGATGTGTGTCCCCGCTGCTGGGTCCTCTGTTCTGTGCCACTGATGTCTTTGTTTTATTTCCAGATATTTCGGATTTTTTCATATCCTTTCGTGTTAATAATTGCTAGTTTAGTTTCACTGTGGCCAAAGAATATGCTTTGTATGATTTCAGCCTTTGGAGATGTATTGAGACTGCGGCCATACCATCCTGAACACACCCGATCTCGTGTGAAATGCACTGAACCTTGTTTTATGACCGAGAACAGCCAGGAGAGAAGGACTTTGTGTGAAGGGCCAGAGAGCAAACATTTTAGGGGGTGCAAACCAAGGCATGTCTCAGTTGCATATTCTTTATTGTTTTGTTTAGTTTGGGTTTTGGCAGCCTTCTAAAAATATAAAAACCATGCACAGATCACAGCCTGTGCAGACGCAGGCTGTGAGCCACAGTGGTCTAGGCGGTGGCTGGCTCACCTTGGCTGATGCTCCATGAGCCCAGGAGAGCAGGTGTTTGTGCTGTGTCCTTGGGTAGCGTGTCCTGTCAACATTGCTCAGGTCGGGCTGGTTTACGGCGTCCAGGTCTCCTACACCTGCTGCGATCCGTGGTGTTGGCTTGTTTTACCCACTATTGGAAGAGGAGTGTTGAAACCTCCTGCTGCCTTTGTGCTCTGGAGTCTTTCTCCTGTTCGTGCCATCCGCTTTTGTTTTCTGTATTTTGAGGCTTAAATACTTCATCCCTCAGCCCCCTAAATAATGATTGCATCAAGTCGGTTTGTTGAATGAGTAACTAATGGATGTCTTTGTTCTGGGCAATTCTAACAATAACTTGCTCACATTCTAAGCGGTGAGTTAGCACTCTTTAGTTTGCAGTTCTTCTGGAAGCCAAGAGTGAGGACATTCCGACGGGTCCTCCGTTTTCTCATGTGTACAATGGGAATACTAGGGCTGCTTGGTTGGTTGGGAGGATTAAATGGGATGATTTATGTAGGGCTAAGTAAGAATAGATGCCTGATGCACCTTAGCTGCTGGGGTGAGAGTCAGCATTCCTGTCGGGGCTCTTTCCTATGGTGCTAGAGGCCAATGAGAGGCTTTTGCCGGGCATGTGGCTCTGGTGGACCAAGAAGGATGAGGAGCAAATTGGGGGCAGTAACTGGCCAGACTCCAACCCCATGACCCTGACTCCCACCAGCTCTCCAAATCCTATCCCTCCCACTCCCTCTGAAACCACAAAAGATAAAGCCCACTTGCCCAGTATCCCTTCCTCTGTTCTCCAAAATGTTAAATCCTAGGCTTTGTCGGGAATGTGATTCGTTACGGGATCCACAGTGAAAACAGTGTCCGGGTGGGAGGGACAGGGATGGTGGCATCTTACAGACTTGAGCATGAATGTTGACTTCAGCACTTACTGATTGTATCAGTCATCTCTTGACATAGAGACTGGGTTCTCACACTGCCAACCACAAAACCCCGGGATGATAAAAATAAGTGTTATGTGTTGCTTATGTATCTGCAGTGACCTGGGGGTCAGCCAGGCAGCTCTGCTGATCTTGGGTGGGTTTGCTCACATGTCTGGGCACCTGGGGCTGATCTAGGCTGACCACACCAGGAACAAAGGGGGCATCCATTCAGCTGCACTTGTTTCTCACGTCTAGCAGGCCAGCTCAGGGATGTCCTCGTGGCCTTGGCAAAGATGCAGGGCAGCACGTCCCAGCATGGGAGCCTGTATCAAACCCCTGCCCCCCTCATGGTGGCCAAAGCAAGTCACGTGGTTGAGGCCAACATCCAGGGGTGGAGCCATCACCCTGTCCATAGAGGGAGAGCTCTTCACAGTTACGGGGAAGGTGAACAGATATAGGAAAGGGGGAAGAAGGGGCACCACTGATGCCATCTACCCGCAGGTGTGTGATTTCACAGACCCAGTTTGATCATCTGTGACCAGGGAACTGTTCTCTATCCTACGGCCCTGGCCAGAGGTTTAGGTTAGAGACTGTATCCAAAGCAGGTGGTCTTGTACCCACCACAGAGAAGATGCTCAGTTCAAGGCGTCCCCTCCTTCACTGATGCTCAGTTCAGGGCATCCCCTCCTTCACTGATGCTCAGTTCAGGGCGTCCCCTCCTTTATTGATGATAATGATGGATGGTGGTAACAGGTCTCACATTCCACACCCAAGGGCTGAACTGTCCATAGTCTTCATTTCTAAAGAGAACAGGTGAGTCTAGATTCTGTATTGCTTGCAGTCTGATGCTTCGTCTTTCATCTTTAATAGTACTTTTTTAAAGAGCAAGTGTTTTTAAGTTTTAATGTTACCAGTTTTTTAATGTCTACATTTTCTATCATGTCTAAGAAACCTTTGCCTGCCCCAAGTTTGCGAAGATATCTTTCTTAAGTATTCTTTTAGAAGTTTTATAGTTTTAGCTCCTGCATTTAGATTTTTGGTAAATTTAAAATTGATCTTTGTATATGGCATGAGGTAGGGATTGGAGGGATTGGAGTTCTTTTTTTCTTCTTCTTCTTCTTCTTTTTTTTTTTTCCTAACATGACCATGTTTTTTCTTTACTGGATTGAGGAAATTCCTTTCTAGTTCTTATTGGCTGAGTATTGAATTCTTTTAAATGTGTTTTCTGTACCATATCATGTGTTGAAAAACTAACAAATATGAACTACAGAAACATCTTGGTAATGTGAATTGTGAGTGGAAAGAGGACTCCTTCCTTTTGGTGGGTTTACTAACCTGTAGCTAGAGGTTATGTGACACACAGCCACATTCAAATCCCTCTTCCTCTCCTCCCCAGATAATCACTTTCCCCGCCCCTTACAGCTAGCAGTGAGTGTATGACCCAGTTTGGGCCAATGAGCCACAAGAGAAAGTAGGCTATAAGACTCCCGGATAAGAAGTTTCCTCCTTAGTAAGAGGAGAGAGGTCCTTTGTTCCTCTACTGCCTTTAGGGAAAGTCCTATGAGGATCTGATGCTTAAGAAAACCCCTGCCACCCTGATACTCTGTTAGAAAGGTCAGAAGAATGCCAGAGATGCTGTGTATCACTGGGAAACTCATTCCATCATGAACGGCTGAACCCAGACTTCTTATTTTGTGAGATGATTCATTTCTTTGTTATGTATGCAACATTAGTTGGCATTTTATCACTTATAAACCTCACCCAACCCCTAAAACCCAGTCTAGTCTAGAGTGAACCTTTTTTTAGAGTAAATCCACTATGTAATTTCACCACCCAGTTCTCTCCAAACATGAGAGTTGAAGGAGAGCCTGACCCATAAGGTGCAAGTCATGGGATGGGATGTGCAGAGCCCAGGAGACATGGGCAAGCCTGGAGCTGCAAGTCTGGGTCCTCACACTGCCAGCCTCCCCAGCACCTCTAGGCTTCCTTCAATCTCTTGGCATTCCATGCTCCTCCCCTTGTCGGAGCTGTTCTTCTGCTAGAAATGCTCCCCTCTACCTGCACCCTTCCTTTGGCTGGCTGGCCCTACTCATCCTTGAGGTTACAGTTTAAAGATTACCTCTTCAGGTAGGGACTCTCTCTTAGCACTCTGAATTTTTCTGCATGCTTGTGATCCCGGCTGAAATTAAGTATGTGATTTGCTGTAATCTGTCTCCTCAGCTGACCTATAAGCTCCCTGAGGATGGGGAGCATATCTGCTTGTTGGGGCTCCATTCTCAGCACCTAGTACAGTGCCTGGCATGTCAGAAGTGTTCAGTTCATATCTCTGATTGATTTATTGATGGGTGGATGATGGATGGATGGATGGATGGATGGATGGATGGATGGATGGGTGAATGGGTGGATTATGGATGGACGGGTGGGTGGATTGGTAGATTGATTGAATGGTGCTCCGGCCAACTTGCTGCATGACCTTAATGTTTCTAGGCTGTAGTTTCCTCATCTGTCCTACGAGGAATCCGAACTAGGTGGAATCTGAGTCCTTCCACTGCCAGCTCTTCATCAAATTGAATCCAGATGCTCGGATGTGGCTTTCTTTTTAAAATTGGCCCCCTCCTTATCTACCCATTTACTTTACCACTGCTGGTGACCCTGCAATTGTCCCAGAAGCTCACTCCATACAAGCATCCCATGGCAGCCACCAGAGCCAGTAACCCTGACGACCCCTAAATGCCGGTGCAGTGGTTTCCTGACACAGGAAGGCTGCAGCGTCTGGTGGTTTCTCCAAGATGCCAGGCCTCTAGCTCCCTTGTCCTGTGATGAGGAAGGCAGGGATGTTGGTGGGTTGGCGGTCACTGTCAGAGGAGACGTACCTATATCGGCCTTCATTCTAGCACATCTGTTCATCATCACACACATGTCAGATCAGAAGAGTCTTCTTTTCAGATTAAAGATCTGAACCTGCGCAGTTGCCTGTAGTGCCCATAATGGGCTTTTGTGTCTGCATAGTGGGTGCCACGGGGGCTCAAGCCTGGGCACCTCGTGGTTCAGAGAAAGCTGTGCTGAAAATTGCGAGCATCTCCACTAAGGAAATTTCCAAGATGCCACGTCCGAGCATCGACGAAGCTCAGCTGCTTGACCTGCCAGGAAAGCCACCTCCCAGGGTTACCTTCTGTTAGTCTCGAATGAGTTCCTGGCAGCTGATGGCTTTCCGAACGGATCGACAGTCTCTGCCGCTCCCAACCCCTGCGAAGAGGTCCACGGGGACGATCCAGCTCCTTAGCTTACATTCAGAGCTGCCATTATCCATCCTCTGAACTTGCCCCGTTCATCTCAGGCAAGCTACCCTGGACATGCTGCCTCTCTCTCCCTTGCAAAACCCCACAGCCAGTTCCAGCTCAGCCATCGTCAAGGGATCCTTAGCCCCTGGGAATGTGAGCCACTGTCTGTTCTCTAGCCGCATTCCCAAATTAAAAACAAAGAGAAAATCAGAGAGAGTTCACCTCCCCACATTTCCAGCTCAACAAATACAATCCAGTGATGGGAGACAAAAATCAAACCGCCCAGCATTCCATCTGAATCGGGAATCTGCAGCCCAGATCCTCCTGGGTAACACATGCCTCCCTCACCACATCATTACTCAACCCTGCCATTAGGGAAGGCAAACCGGTACTTACAATCAAAATGAACATAATATGTAACCAGGAGGCAGCTCGCTTCCAGGAACAGCAGCGGAGCCGCCCGCCCCCGCCCCGCCCGCCCGCTCCCTCCATCACCAGCTCTTGTTCTGCGCTCACCCCGACGTTCGGTGACGTCAGGGACCGAACATCGCTTTTCCCTCCTGCGTTGTTCTCCTGCCGCCTGCCGAGAGAGAGAGGCGGTCTCTCCCTCCAGGCTTTTTCCTCTTCTCTGACGCTGCGCTTTGCCTTTCAGATTAGACGCACCCTGCTCTTGGGGGACTGCAGTGGCCGTAAGGGCCCCAGGGCCAAAGAGGTTCTATTTTGCAGGGAAAGCCCACATCTGGGGCTCGGTGCAGGGGAAAAAGGAAACGGGCATCTTCCATTGGGCTTCAGGTCCATCTTCTAGTGGACTGAGGGTAAACAGTCACCAGCCTTGAGGGTAAGGGGCCGTGCGTAGCCTGTCATGATGTGGGCATCCTTTAGCCCAGCCAGCCCACCTCCAGGGATGCCATCAAAGGAAAAGCCAGAGACTACACACGGGATCTGTGTACGGACACAAACATGAGGCATTATTTTGTAGCAAAACACTGGGAACAACCAAGATGGTAAATAATGTGGAATTGTTAAATTGTTTCTTTTTTTGTTTTTTGTTTTTTTTGGCTTTTTTTAGGGCCACACCCATGGCATACGGAGGTTCCCAGGCTAGGGGTCTGTCAGAGCTGTAGCCACCGGCCTACACCACAGCCACAGCAATGTGGGATCCAAGCCGCATCTGCGACCTACACAATAGCTCATGGCCGCACTGGATCCTTAACCCGCTGAGCGAGGCCCAGGATCGAACCCGCATCCTCATGTTTACCAGTCATACTCATTTCCACTGAGCCACAGCGGGAGCTCCATGGAATTGTTAAATCGTTCAGTGATAAAGACAAGAAAGAGATGTAACCATCAAGAAGGATCTTTGTGGAAAATAGTGAAAACCAGGAAAAATTTATACTAGTTCATGTAGAGGAATGAAATGTGCTAAGTGAAGCGAGTCATAGAATGAGATACGCAGCCAGATACAACTTACGTCGTCTGAGAATCCACATGCAAGGAGCACAGCACACCTTGAGAGACGGCGCTGGGGGGACGGATTCTTCTGTGCCACCTCCTCTGTGCAGGGTGAGCACCTGCTGTCTAAGGAGCTCATTCTAAGAGCATGCGCCCTCCCTTCATTGATCACAGCAGCCTCGAAGGGGTGTGTGCGTATATGTAGTACTGTCTTAGTACAACTACCGTTTAGCATACTCTTATGTAAACTGAGGCTCCAAGTCCCGTAGCTAATTAATCACTATCAGACAGAGCCATCACCACCAGGAAGACAGGCTTTTTAGCTCCATGCAACAAACGATACTGTTCACCTTGAAGAGAGTACAGCGGTCGTTGGTACAGTACACGAGGAGGGGGGACGGAGGACAAGAGGGAATAACAAACCTACAGGAAAGGGCCTTGCCCAGCAAGATGACGTGGTTCAAGGAGGGGAGGGAGGAAGGAAGCTGTACACGGATGCAGGTGTGGGCACAGGTGTGGGTACAGATGGAGACCCAGGTTGAACTGGCTTCCTCGGGACCCGTTGCACCTCGGGATCCCATACCCTCTGCCCACCCACCTCCTCACCCTGTCATAGTTGACTCGATCAGGGGTTAGCACAACCCATCGGAAAAAAGACTTCGCAAACTGGCCAGCAATCTCTAACCTCAAAAATTCCCCCAAAGGTTATTTGATGCACTCAGGGCCCAGAGAATTGAACTTAAAAACACGAAAGGAATTTTCCAGTGATGGTGGAGCTGGAACAGAGAGGAGCGATGCGGAGGGAGTGGAGGGGCCGCCGTGGAGCCATCCAGGGTGTGGGTATGTGCCGCCCACAGACGGGGCTGGCTGGGTACAAGGAGCAGGACCGGGGTGTGGGTATGTGCCGTCACAGATGGGGCTGGCTGGGTACAAGGAGCAGGACCCATGGGTCTGGCAGGATAAATCCTCAGAGATGCAAGGGAAAAGGGGTGAGAGAAAGAGGGAAGGAGAGACAGAGCAGAAGCTAACCCCACTGAGCCCTCCCAGGTCCAGGCCTTCTGAATTTAAGCCCATTAAATCCTAACAGCAACCCTCTAAACAAACAAACCAACCAACCACACAAACATGGCGAATACCAAATGTTACCTATTTTAGTAATTGTGCCAGGCAGCATTATTGTGTGAACCACAGACACCCCTTGGAAAATAATTTGCAAGGTGCCATCAGTTGGACAAGGCACCCTGATTTCAGAGATGTTCCAAAGTGGGGATGTGTGCGTCTTAGAACAGATATTTCAGGTGCGCGACTACTCTCCCCGCATCCTCTCCGTGGCAGACCTGACTCGTCCATCACGGCACTGTTTCCCGCCAGGTGTACCCGGGGTCTCAGCACATGGTGCCAGGAACTACCACCTGGTGGGCACATGAAATGGGACCCGTTTGTGAGCCCCCGTGTGGGCTCGGGGTTTCTTGGATGAGGTCGTGAGGAAGCCACTCCCGCAGTGGGGTGGGGGACCCTGGGACAAATCTCTCCTTCCTGTGCTAGAGAAATAAGTCCGTGATTTAGAGAGAAAATAATGCCTAGAAAATACTGTGTTGGCTCTGCCCATTTAAACAGCCCTCCAGTCAATCTGTCTCTGCTCTCCCCGGGGAGACCGCGCACATGGGCTCTCGTGGGTGGCTGGGCCAGTATCTTGGGGTTGCTTCTCACATACCACACAAAGCACAGATAATTTTAGCCCGAGCTAATCCTCTACTAGCTGTTAGCAAGAGAAAACTAAGAGCACGCATGCACGCACACAGGCACGCTCAGAAAGCCTTCAGGCAGGCTCGGTCTTCTCTGAGGTTTGTTTCCATTACAGCTCATTTTGTCCTCTGCCGGCAAACACACGCTGGCAGTTGCCTGAGGGCTCAGAAAAGCCTGTACCCAAAAGACCTCAGAGACAGGAGTGCTCGCCAGACCCTCCGTCTGCCCCTCACACCCCAGCCCTCTACATTTGGGCAGAGCCGGGGATGGTGTGGAAAGGTGGCCCACGAGCCCCCAGCTGTCCCTTCCCCCACCTCAGTGATCACGGAGCCTTCGTGATGAGGTGGCCAAGTCAAAAACTCATGGAGGCGCCCCACTCGCAGGACAGGCCCCTCCACAGACCCCATGTGAATGAGAAACAAGTCTCCGTCATGCAGGGCTACTTGTCACATGGCACAGCTGGCCTGTCCTGACTGACACACGCAGGAGATTCCTTTCTCTTGCTGAGCTTTTTAGTAACGTGGGGAAATAGCGTGGTTTTCCTTCTGGAAAGTGGCTTGGCCTCTTACCACTCTGAGCAGCCCCCAGCAGGGAGCACGCCAGCTGTGAAGGCAGAAGCTTTCGACAGCTGAAGACCCAGCCTCAGAAATTACAGGGGCACTTGCACCACATTCTTTGGCTCAGAAGAAGTCACAAAATCCCTGTTTGTTTGCCTGTGGGACCCCCAAGCATTTTTAACTCTGAACGTCTGTGTCTGGAGTTCCCATAGTGGCTCAGTGGTTAACGAACCCGACTAGCATCCATGAGGTTGCAGGTTCGATCCCTGGCCTCACTCAGTGGGTTAAGGATCCGGCGTGGCCGTGAGCTGTGGTGTAGGTCACAGACGTGGCTCGGATCTGGCATTGCTGTGGCTGTGGTATAGGCCAGTGGCTACAGCTCCGATTAGACCCTTAGCCTGGGAACCTCCATAGACCACAGCTGTGGCCCTAAAAAAGACAAAAATAATTAAATAAATAAATAGAGAAATTAAAGTCTGTAGGTGGTGCTCCCCTCCCCTGTGCCACTGTCCTGCACCTCCCATGCCAACACCCTCCCCGGCATTACCTGGACTGGTCACTTCCCACGGGAAGAAGAGATGCGATCTTCCCAAGGCTCTCTCGGTGTCGCCTTCATTCTCCCCCGCCCACCACCACTCCTGACGGGCCACTTAACACTGTTAATTATATCGACTTTGTATCCTGATCGTCCGATTTGGTAACAGATTTCATAGGCTTATTTCTCTTCTCTCTCACTCTCTTATTCTTGGGGTGGGGCGGGGAGAGCTTGACCTTGAAAACACGAAACACTTCACAACTGACAGTTTGTCTCCATCCACCAGTTAGCACTGGGACGGCGTTCCCAAGGGAATGCAGAATCGAGTGTACAAAAAGAGGTTAAACTAAACCGTGAGCCTGGGAGCCAGCCCTCGGGGCCCCTCCTCAGCTCCGGCGATCTGTGTGGTCCTGGGGGGCACTCCTCTGAGGCACCCCCTGCCTCTGTTTCCCAGCGGAAGTATAAATGTCAACGACCTTTCCTGCTGGAGGCTTTTCTGTCCCTGAAACTCAACTGCTGGACTAAAAATATTTGTTCAAATGTGAAAATGAAACCATAGAAAGTCCCATCTGTGTAGGCTAACTGGATCCCCTCTGCCTCCGTGCGTGCCTTGTGGACTTGCAGGCACAGTGACTCATAGCTGGAAGACCAGGGTTCTGATCCAGCTTGGAGCCGCGCTCGCATGGGGGGGCGGTCTGCACAAGTCACGTGAGCTCCCCGGGCCCCAGTCTTGCGTGAGCAGAAAGAGTGCTGATTAGCGGTTCTCCACCCTGGTGGCACATTAGCAGTGTCTTGGAAGATTTTTTTTTTTTAAATGCTGACACCCATAACCCACCATCGGGCCTGGGCCTTGGAATGTAAAAAAATTCCTTCAGTGGTTCCCAGTGTGCAGCCAGGATTAAGAACCTTTCACTTGGGTTCATGGTTTCAAAACTATTTTTCATCAGCGATTCATGTCTTTAAACAAAACTTGGGCCAGAGGCCCTGCGTGTGGAGCCCGCTCCCAGGCAGTTGTTCGGGTGGCACAGGAGGGAGCCCCAGCGTCCTGCCCTCTTGGCCTCTCCTCCCTTCACCTTCCAACCCTGGAACCAGCCCTGGGGGCCCCCCGGAACCCCAGGAAGCCCTTCAGGCCCTGGGGCCGAGAGGGCTGCTGAACGCAGTTTGAAAACTGCTGGAGGGATACAGACGCGCCGACTGTTTAAAGAACGAAACTTCGGAAGCCCTGTGAGACCCATCGACATCTGGAGTGCTTTCTGGATCCTAAATAGCCTCCCAAATCCGTGTGCTTGACGAAACCTAGTTTCCGCCCTGCTTTTTGTCTGCGTGTGGGCCCGGGGACCGAACTGGCCGACAGTGAGGAGATGTGCCGGCTGCTGCATCCCCAGGCTGCCCTGGGCCTGCGGGGAGAGAGCCCACGGTGCCGTGGTCTGCACGGGGGTGGCCAAGGATGCCGTCCTCCAAAAGGCCCCCGGGAACGGTGCTGCGGAGGGACGTTTGTTCACGTTGCACAGGAAGTGCGGGGAATCCGCTCTTCAGGCGCGGTCGCGAGCCCAGCGGTCGACATCAGACCCCACCTGGAAGCCTCCGGGCCAGCCCTGGACTATTTAAAACCAGGTTCCCTTTGCTGTGCAAGATCACGAAATACAGAGGTGCAAAATACAGGCCCGAATGACCAGGACCAGAGTCCCCGCCCCACCAACCCGGGATGGGTGTCAAGTGGCACATGGAGGAATGGAGACAGGAGGAATCAGACCCGGGGAGGCTCCTGCGGCATTTGCTCCGCCTGCAACATTTCAGGCACCAAGAAGCTCGGGATTCAAAGTTGGAAATAATCTAATGCAATATATTTAAGAAAAAATTATAAACGAATGCAAACAGTTCCATGATAAACAAAATAGGAAAAAAAAAATTTTTTTTTTGTCTTTTCTAGGGCTGCACCCACGGCATATGGAGGTTCCCAGGCTAGGGGTCTCATCGGAGCTGCAGCAGCCAGCCTGCACCACAGTCACAGCAACACCAGATCTGAGCCAGTCTGTGACCTACACCGCAGCTCACGGCCACACCAGATCCTTAACCCACTGAGCGAGGCCAGGGATCAAACCCACAACCTCGTGGTTCTTAGTCAGATTTGTCAACCACTGCACCGTGACGGGAACTCCAACAATAATGAAAATTTTAAATAAAAGATCAATATTCCTCATTTTTCTTATTGCCACTGCCTGTAATATCGCTGAGCCTGGTACTGAAAGTCTTGGAAGGAAGCAGCGGAAGTCTCGTACAGCCGTGACTGATGACGGGTCCACGGCAGGCCCCCGCATCGCCCTCCGCCTCGGATGATGAGGACTTATCATGGTCCAGACATCTCACCAGCATCCTCCGCGTTTAATCTTCAGAACCATCCTGAGAAGAAGACACTTCCTGCCATTGGACAGAGTGAAAAACTGAGGCCTCAAGAGGGCATTGATTTATCCACGTGTGCAAGAACGAAAGGTAGAAAGCCCTCTGGAGCCCGCAGCCAGGGAGGACACCCCTGGGCCAGACTGGAAAAGCGTCATCCCCGCCCCCGTCTTCGCCCCGTCCCTCAGCCAGGAGTGACCGGACCTCGGCACCGCCGAGGTCCGCTGCAGGGCGTCGGTAATGGCCATTTTGAACGGTCCTAACTTAGCAGAGCTTTGCAGCAACAAGGATGCAGCATCGATACTCGAGAATGTGCTGCGGCCCATCGCTTCAGCGTTACCACTCCGTTTGCTCTGCTGTAAACGGGAGGCGGCCCTGACCCATCTCCCGGCATCTCGGGACATTAAAGAGTCTGTTCCCCAGCTGTCCACCTCTTCTTCGGCTGCTCCTGTGAGTGTGTGGCAGAGGAGAGCCTGGGCCTTCTCCCAGGAAGGGGAGCGCTGGCCCCAGGGCTGGGGAGGCGCCTGCCAGTTTCATCTTTAGTCTCTCCTTCCTTCCAGGCTCTCGCGCTAAAGCTCGGAGGTGGAGGAGCCCTCCGCTCTTGCAGTCGCAGCCTGGATGCTGGTGGGCGACCAGGCAGGCAGCCCCCTTGCTGAATGTTGATTCAAGAGGCTGAGGTTCCGACTCAAGCTCCTGCAGGACACATTTGTTTTAAGCACAGCTGTTGACCAGCTCTGCACACCCTCTCCCGCTGACCCTCCAGCAGAGACCCACTGTCACGGTGGGGGCAGGGATGACGGGGGAAAGAGACGAAGGGCCGAGCGCAGCCATGGCAAAGAGGAAGGGGCAGAGATGCAGAGAGCAGCTTCCTCCTCCTTTGCGTCCTCCCCAAACCCACTTTGCTTTCTTGTTTGGGGAATTTCCAGGAATCTGGTTAACAGGCCTGATACCTTCCAGCTTGGATATACACAAAAGCAGTGAGTGGTCTTAACATGAACAGAAACAGTGGGTGTTACTTAACTCGGAGGCTGAGTCCTGCCCAGCGGAGTTCTGGGTTTGTTGAGAATGTTTTAGTTGCAAGTATCAGAAGCAGCCTGGATAGTTTAGGGTTGGGGGGGGGATAGGGCCGTGTGGGTGGCATTGCCCGTTCTTGCCAGTATCTGCATTGTCCCTTCCTCCTGGGCAGCACTGCATTTCCTAGAAGCATCACAGTTAGACACCAGCCATGGCTTCTGTGCTCCCACCCTTGTCAGCCCCTCCTCCACAGTACCCCTCCCCTCAGGGACCCCGGGGGCCAGAGCCCCAGAGCACGTGCTGTTCTTTCTGCCCGCAATCCGTCTTTCCTCTCAGTCTGCCCAGCACATTCTTTGGCATTCTCACAGCTCAGTTCGACTGTCACCTCCTCCTTGAAGCCCTCCCTGATCCTCCCGGGAAGAGAGGTCTGTCCTGCAGGTGCTCATGTACCTGGACTCATGCGCCTGTGGTCACCTTAACCGATTGTGACACGCTGGGCATTTAAAGACAAGGGGAAGGTGTTCTCTCCTGGTTCCAGAGGCCAGAAGTCTGAAATCAAGGGGTCCCCGCCGGGCCAGGCTCGCCCTGGGGGGGAGAGTGTCCCCGCACCTCTCCCTTAGCTTCCTGTGTCGCTGGCTGTCCTCCGCATTCCTTGGCTCATGGGCCCATCCTCCCGGTCTCTGCCACCATAGCCCCATGCCCTTCTGCGTATGTCCGTCTGCCTGTCCCTTTCTGTCACTTAGAAAGACGCTCAAGAACCTCAGAGCTCATCCTGGTCCAGACAATTGCATCTGGCTTCCTCCCGTCTTGCAAAGACACCTGCAAAGACACTGTTTCCAAACAAATCCCACCCTCACTTCTCTGTTTGTGATCTGGAAGCGCACGGCCGGTGAGGGAGGCCCTCCTGAACGCACTGCACACCCCTTCATTGCACTTGTCACTTGTGATTGTTGTGTGTCTCAAGGGACAGCCACCTGCATCCTCAGCCTCTGCCTGGAATTCTGGGCCAGCGTCTTCTAAGTGACGGATGAGCAATCCGACCACACGTCCCTCCGCAGGCACCGTCCTGTCAGCCTTCTCATCGTGGCCTCTTCCGTCTCAGTGGCCTGGCCGTTTCGTCAAACACTCTGCCGAGTTCTCCCCTCCTCAGGAGTCCAGGAGGAACAAGAAAAAAGAGAGAAAATTAAGTCGTTGAAGGACCACGCCGTGTCCTGGACATTTGTTGGGTTCCAGAAACACCCGAAGCCAGCAGGCAGAATGATTTAGGAAGACCTGGGAACTCCAGGGCGGTGCCTTGGGGGAGCCTGATGGGAAAGATGGGGCCTGTCCTCCCCGGCGTGGGTGGAGGGGGCCTGCTGTGAACGTTTGCCAGGAAGCAGATGGAGGGCAGAAGCTGGGTGACTTTTTATGAGTGTCTGTTCCAGCTGTTGGTTGGTGATTTGGTTTCTGGAGCAGCTGGAACCAGGCAGCGGGACCTCCGAATTCCAACCTGCTTTGCAACCTGCTTTGCAATTACCAAGAAATGACGTGGCCTGCGGGTTGGGTAATCCCTCCCAACCCCAGGGTCCCTGGAAACATGAGGACCAGGCTGTGGGCTCTGGCAAGTTCCAAGGACCCCCGCCCGCCCACACCCGGGGTCTGCGGGCTCTTTCCGGGACTCTGCAGGGATGACAGCCAGGCTTCCCTATTCCCCGCTGGTGCCTCGCTGATGCTCACGTGCTGCCCAGGCCTGTCACCTGGGTTCCGGAAGCTGAGCTCCCTCGAGAGGACTGAGCTCCCTCCGCTGTCTGCTGTGCACAGGGACCCAGGTCCCACCGGTCTCACTGGGTCCCCAGTGTTTGGTCCCTGTGTCCTGGGTGCTGGGGCGGGAGAGACAGGGGCAAGGAGAAAATGCCCTTAGGAGAAAAGCTGCAGCAGCCGCACAGTAGGTCCACTCCCCTCCTAAAGGGGCGAACTTGGTCCCAGGGCCCCAGCTGCTCCAAGGGCTGCTGCAGCGGGGTGGCCTCGGGCCTGGTGAAAGCTCAGGGGCCTTTAGAAACACAGGCCCACCTCATTTCATTGCGCTTTCTTTACTGTGCCTTAGAGATACCGGGCAGCTTCGCAGCCGCCCCTCCTGGAGCAAGTCTGTTGGCACCATTTTCCCAGCAGCATTTGCTCACTTTGTGTCTCTGTGTCACCTTCTGGTGATTCTCCCGGTGTTTCAAACTTTTCATCCTTGCCATGTTTGTTATGGGGACCTGTTACTGTTAGAACATCTGTCGCTTAGATGTTACTGTTGCTCTTGTTCGGGGGTCGCGAGCCAGGCCCTCCAGAGAAGGCGAACGGAATCCACAGGCCGGGTGCGCTCTGACCGCCCCCGTGACCGGCAACCCGCCCCCCGTCTCCCGTCCTCGGGCCTCCCTCTTCCCTGAGACGCGATGTGGAAATGAGGCCAATCCACAAGCCTGCAGTGGCCTCGCCGGGCTCCCAGGGAAGGGAGAGTCGCGTGTCTCTCACTTTCCATCAAAAACCAGACGAGACCGAGCTTCGTGAAGAAGCGGAGACAGAAGTCCGTCGTGCCAAACGGGCATCTGAGTCGTGAGAGGAAGGCGGCCTTCTCGAAGGGAGTGGAAGCACGGATCCAGGGAGCACCCAAGGGAGGAGAGCGCCAAACAGCCTCCCTGCTGCCGTGGAGAAGGCTGCGCTGCTCCGGACAGAAGATGAGAGCAGCCACACGCCCCTAAGCCGAGGCCTCGACCGGAGCAGGGCCCGCACTCTCTCCGATTCTGCAGAGGCTGCCGCAGGCGAGGGAGCTGCAGGAGGCAATGAGCAGACACCCACCCGCAGAGGCCGGGTCACGAGGCCGAAGCACAGAGGCCGCCTCCACAGCTCCGAAGCACGCGGCGAGGGGCACGAGCCGAGGGAGAAGCTGCAGCTCGGATCACCCAGGAAGGTGGCCACGCGGACAGATGTCCAGGGGCCACCAGACAGCCTCCTGGTGTCAGGAGATACCAGCTAGGACTTCGAGGGCTGGAGGGGGACGTCCGCGCCGGGCGTCAAAGCTTCGGAGGTCAGGCCGACTCTGCTGGGGGCTCATGCGGCTGGTGACTTTCAGGTGAAGCCAGGGCTCGTTGGCGATTTCACATGTCCCAGTGTCCTTCAGGAGGACACTAAAGCCACTCGGCCTGTGCTCTGGACGTGGAACAAAGCCTGGATGACGGCACGTCTGCTGACAACACGGTTTACTGAGTGTTTTTAATCCCAGTGTTGAGACCTGATGCTCAGAAAGAAAGATTCTTTTCAAAATAGTACTGTTCACGGACAAGGCACCCGGTCCCCAAGAGCTCTGATGGAGACGCGCGCTGGGGTTGGAATTATTGTCACGTCTGCTAACACAGCAGCCACTCTGCAGCCCGTGGTTCAAGGAGTCATTTTCATGTTGCACGTCTTATTTGGCAAATATACTTCTTAAGGCTTTACCTGCACGGGCAGTGATTCCTCTGATGGATATGAACCAAGTTCATTGAAAACCTTCTAGAAGGGATTCGCTGTTCTAGATGCTCGTAAGAACATCGTGGCTCATGGGGAGGGGTCACATTATCAACATCCAGAGGAGTTTGGAAGAACTTGGCTCCAGCCCTCTGATGACTCTGAGGGGCTTCGAGACTTCCGTGGAAGAATGGCTGCAGATGGGAACCCAGCGAGAGAGCTGGACTTAGAAGTGGAGCCTGAAGATGGGACCGAGTTGCTGTGATCTCATGATAAAACAGGAACGGATGAGGCGTTGCTTCTTACAGATGCACGCGGTGAGTGCTTTCTTAGGCTGGAAACTACTCCTGGTGAAGACGCTGTGAAAACGGTTGAAATGACAAGAAAGGATTTAGAGTCTTACACACACTTCGGTGATGAAGCAGTGGCAGCATTTGAGAGGATGGACTCCAATTTGGGAAGATCCTTCTGTGGGTCAGATGCTATCAGACAGCGTTGCACGACGCAGAGAAGTCACTTGCGAAAGGAAGGGTCACGGGATGCAGCAGGCTTTATCACCGTCTTATTTTAAGCCGTGGCCACAGGCACCCCTTCCTTCAACCACCACCACCCTGACCGGTCAGCAGCCATCAGCATGTAGGCAAGACTGTGTTATGACTTTGCCGAAGGCTCAGATGATGGGTAGCGTTTTTTCGCCATAAAGTGTTTTTGAAATGGAAGTATGTACGTTTTTTTAGGATGTTACCGCACCCTTAATAGGCTACAGTATAGGGTAGATGTAACTCTTATGTGCACCAGGAAACCAAAAAATTCACAGGACTCCCTTCATTAGCAGTGGTCTGGGGTCAAACCCGCAAATATCTCAGACGTACACCCATCAAGGAGGAGAGGAGGAGGAATTCAGAGGGCAGTGGGTGATGTCTACAGCAGATGCTACCGCAGACCCACCTGCCCAGCAGGGGGCTGATGCAGAGCCTGGACACAGGGCAGCTGCGTGGCAGCGGGCAGCGGGAAATGGCATCGCAACCCACACTCCCCTCTGTCTGATTCTGGAAGAGGAGGAAGACGTGTGTATCCAGTTCCCTTTCAGGCATCACGGAAGAAATGCCCCAAATTAGGTCAGAACAGGCGACCTTGGGCACTCTTAGAAGGTCAGAGTTTGCAACAAACTATCCAATTTGGAAAGAGCTATCAAAAGGTTAAATGTACAAATTATCTGACCCAGCAGTTAAATTTCTAAGAGTTTATTCTACCGCTCTATTCACAATAAGAGGCCAGGACCTATGTAAACATGTGCTCATTGCAGCACTATTTGTAATAGGCAAATGCCAGCAATAACCCACGTGTCCAGCAGTAGGGCACTGGCTTAATAAATTATAGTATATCCGTAAACTAAAATAGTACAGCCATCAAAGAGACTAAATGACATGTATGTATTCTGATACTGAACAGTCTTCAAGATTACAAATAATACAGTTTGTGACTAGTATTACAAATATAGTTAAAGGGCCAAACAGCCTAGGTCCATGTGTGTGGTTGGCGTGGGGGCAGAGGCCAGTGTGTAAGACGCGTGCCTGCGTATGTGCGACCATCACGCAAGGAACTGGCAGTCGTGCTGGTGGGCTCCCGAGAGAGCTGCAGGGTCTGGAAGAGGAGGAAGAATTTCTTCCACCTTCGCTTCTCTTTGTACACATTGATTTTCGTGGCCATGAGAATAAGTCACTCTTTTCATTGGAAAAAAAAGACAAATAAGTGAACGGGTAACTGGGGTTTGAAGACCTGCAGGGGTGAAACCTTCTGTTTCAACCATTCCCCTCCTTTCGAGGCTTGATTCACCCATCACCGCTGGTCCCTCCAGGGCTTGTCTGCAGCCTGGCCCGAGGCCCCGTCGCCAGGCCCGACGCTCAGCTCTGCAAACCATCCTAGCGATGCTCCTGTTTACAGAACCTGCGTTCAGCCGCCCCACGGAAAGTTCCCAGATCCCTGGGCAAGCTTCTTTCCTAGTCTTGATCTTACTGCTCCGCGGTTGTAATTGCAGTGTTTACTGGGTCTCCACAGTCAGATCAGCTCTGTTTTGTGCAGAAAATGGGTATTTCAAAGACTTGCCAGGGCACAGAACGCCCTCTCCGTTGTGATCCCACGTGTGTTGAAAACACCGCCGCCACCACCACAAACAAACGGAAACCCATGAAACAACAAAAATAAAACACAGACACTGGCCCATCTGGAATTCCATGTGCCATGGTGCCCCTGTGCCTTCTTTTCAAGTTGGGGGGATGCTGTTAGCTTCCTGTTGGTTCGCTATTGTTTTTAATTTTTCCAGTGTGAACAAAGGCCAATAAAAGGAGTCTGAAAAGCCAGGAAATTAATTTTTGAATCAGCTTTATTGAGCGATAATTCACATGCCAAAAATGCAGCCATTTATCATGTGCAGTTCGGCGGGTTTTAGTATATTCCTAGATTTGTACACCGTCACCACGGTGGGTTTGGGGGCATTTTCATCACCCCAGGAAGAAACCCCGTCCCCTCAGCCCTCACTCCCGCTTTCCCTAGATAGCCGCTCATCTATGTTCCGTGTCTAAGAATCGGCCTGTCCTGAACCTTTCATATGATGCAGTCAGGTACTCTGAGGCCTTGGGCGACTGGCTCCACTTATCAAAATGTTTTCAGCTTTCATCTATGCCATGGCATGAAGGAGAACTTCGTTCTTTTTTTATTGCCATGTAATAATGGTCTATGAAATTAGATACAGCACTCATTTTTTTTTTAAGTTTTCCATTGTAACCATGAAAATAGCTGTTCATTGCAAATCTATTTTCCAAGCACCTCTCAGCTTCCATAGAGATCGGATAACATCATGGGTTCCCTTAAATTCTCTCCTTGCGGGGGTCTGTCTCCACCTATTGGGACCCCTGCCCTTGTCTTCTCATCCCTCTGAGGGTTGTGGATAGGGCTGCAGCCTTGGCTGTGGCTTCTGGTCCAGGCAAGTGGAGGGACCAGGTGGGAGAGGAATTCAGCCTGGGGAGAAAATATCTTTAGTGACAATCAGACACTTGGGGGTCTCGCTCTCCACCGAACCCAGCCCTGGGCTGTAGCTGTCGGCCTCTGAGAGGGAGGACAGGAGAGAAATGGGACGAGGACCATATGCTCAAGATCACAGAAACAGCCGCGGCCAAGGAGGCAGGGCGGGCAGGGAAGAGCAGACCCGGGCAGATGGGTGCCGCCTCCTATGAAATGCCCTCCCTGACTGGCTGTCCTTGCCCACAGTGGTCTGGAAAACCAGAGAGAGGAACCTGGACCCCGACAGAGGCTTAGATACTGGCCGAGTCACTTGAGCTGTGTGGCCTTGGGCACCTGTATGGCGCTGTGCCCCAGTCTCCCCTGGTGACATTCAGATTACAGTTCCCACGGAGGACCGCAAAAATACCTCCATCCCACCTGCGTGTCGGCCGCGTGGCCCTCTTCCCAGGGGAAGGAGGGTCCACGTCCCTCCCTCTGGGCCTGGGTGGGTGTGACTCCAGTGTAGCCACTTGGTGCAGCCAGATGACCCTGCTAATTTTCCCAACCATCAGCAAAGGCTCTGGCGCCTCCACCTTGTTCTGTGGAGTCATCACGCCTGGGGCTGGGCCAGCAGGTAAAAAGCTCGACGGCACTCAGGCTGCCACTCAGCGAGGAGGCCCCAGGCCCGAGAGGAGGACCCAGGGTCCCCCCAGCCGCCGAGGGTCCCCAGCTGAAGCCCGGCTATTACAGAGTGGAGACACGCCATCTCCATGTGCTGCATCCAGAGTCCCAGAGCCAAGAACGCCCATCATGGCTCTGTCCCTCAGAGTCTGGGTGGTTTGTTCCACGTAAGAGCGGCTGCATCAGGCAGGGTCGAGAGGATGGACCCACAGGCTCAGGTGGAAGAGCCCGGTGTGCTGAGGCCTCACCGAGTCTTAGCTCCCTGCTCGTCCTCCTCCTGTGCTGTCTGAGCTCCCAGGGACTCCTGGCCCTCGAGACGATAAACATTCATGAAAAGTCGGGGCCAAGCTTATCCTGGCTCAGCTGGATGGGCTCTGGGCACCTGAAAGGCTGGCTTCTCTAGAGCAGGCGTGGCGACACTGGGTTCTCAGCGGTATTTGGCCAACGAATGGAGGAGGTTTGGGAGGAATGATGACCTGCTCACTGGAAACACCCAGTAGGCAGACACTGGACCTTGGTCATCTCTGTGACCCCAGGGGCCCTGCGCGTAGTAGGGGTTCAAGTGGCTCCAGTCTATGACTTGGTCATAAATCACAGTCATTCCTCTTAAAGAGTTTTGAACTTTTCCCCTTTTCTTGGATTTTTTTTTTTTTTTCCGTAAAGGATAACGTGGTAAGAATACAAGCCAACCCTGGACTATCTGTTTAATCTTCGTTCCCCTAAATATTAGCTCAGTGGGAAAAGGAGTCTAACCTCTCTGTGTATTTTTCTCTGTATATATTTTTGGCCCGAAGGCTGGAAAAAGCAGGACTAAAGCAAGATGCTTAGGGATTCTGAAAAAGATGGGGAGAAACCGCCTGCCAGAGGGAGGAAGAGGGGTGTCGGGAGGGTGAGAACAGATGTGACACATCTCTTCTCGAGAGGCTCTGTCCAAGGGTTTGCCTGTCTTACGTGTGAGCAGTTCTCAATGACAAGCCACTTGCACCTCAGTGACCCCCGAGGGGAGGACAGTTTCCATCTGGGCGGCTGCTTGGACCGTCCCTAACCCGGCTGGGGGCGCCCTCCCAGAGCCCAGAACATGCCTACAGGCCCTGTGTTCTGGATCCCGCTCCACCGAACGCACGGGGCTGGACTGCGCTGGTGGTTGTACGGCTCGTCTGTGTATTAAAGGCCACTGCCTTAGACATGTCCACTGGGTGGATCTTATGGCATGAGAGTTACACGTCACTAAAGCTTTTAAAGACATAAAATATGCTCACTGGAAAAATCGCATGGACACCTGCCTCTGTGCGAGTGTGGATAACACATACGCACGCATGGGTATATGTTGCATTTCTACGCATCTGTGCACGCCTGTATATACAGATACACACAACCGTGTATGTTACATGTATGTATCTCCGTAGATACATGTCTCTAGATGCACTTACATACACGCATACATGTATGTACACAGCTGTACCCGCACGTACAGTTTAACATATAAAGAAGAGTGGCCCTTGCTGACGAGCCCCACCCTGAGGAGCAGGAGCCCCCACCACGGGCCTGGCTCTGCTCCTGATGTGCAGAGGGCTCCTGACAGGCAGTCACGTTCTCTGGACCACGTCCGTCAGTTTCCCCGTTTTCTCTCTCAAATCATCTCTCAGCAGCCAGAGTGACCCTTTCAAAACATCAGTCCTCCCGGCAAAACCCTCCACTGGTTTCCCACGTCTGTCAGAGCAGGAGCCACGGTTTTCACGATGGTCTTTACAAGCCCTGGCAAGGCCCCGGAGGGCACCGCCCGATGGAATTTTCTGCAGTGATGGAAGGTTCTAGGGCAGCCCCTGGGCACACGTAGCTATTGGGCACTTGAAATGCATCAATTTACAGTCCGGTTTTCCTTGGACCCCACTGCCCTTCTGTGTGAGCGAGTTCCTGGGATGGAGAACCTTCCAGCCCACCCCGTGCCCCACCCGCCTGGGAAGCCTCCGTGAGTGGGAAGCTGCGGGTTTGGATTCCCACAAACGCACAGTAAAGTCCCCAGGGAACCATCCCCGGGGGCGCGTTTCCTGGGCTGGAGCTCAGTCATCTTCCCCTCTTGACAAAAACTGACCCTGTGAAACTCTCCGTGAACCTGAATGCTCCCAAAATATAGATGCGTCCTGGACTCCGTCCCTTCTAGAAATTCTCTTTTGCTTTTCCTTTGCTCTGGAGCCCTGTGCCCACGTAACACTACCCAGATCTCCCGAAATCTGGGGCCGGCTGTTTGTTTCCCGGCTGATGGAGTCCTCGATCCCAAGCTCTCACGGCAGCTCCACCAACAGTTTGTCAGTGCGGGGCCACTCTCCTCGCCGGAGCCCGAGCCACGCTTCAGTCTTGGGGCCAAACTCAATCTGTAAATGGTAAGAGGCATTTAGAGTTCTCTCCTGCCCAGCTGACAGTGGGTTTACAGTTTATAATCTGGCCTTTGTAAAAGCATTTGTCAGCCTGGATGTTTCATCCTAAGCCCGACCACCCATGCGGAGGGACAGGCAGGAAGTGACCCTTTATTTGCACCAACAGTCATCTTGGAGGTTGGCTGCAGAATCACAGAATTCAGTCGCAAAGGGGGACTTTTTTGGCATTATCTACTCCGCATCTCAGCGGCGCGAGCAGCCCTTGTTTATACGAAGCGATTCCTGAATGCTAAATTTGGAAATTCTACGTATTTCTCTAATCCGCCAGGCCCCAGGCAGGACGGCGGGGCCTCCTCTGAAAAGCTTCTCCACTTCCCCGGCCTTCCTGGGTCTTCAGCTGAACCTCCCAGCGCGACCGGGACGGCCTCGGGCCCCGAGGACCAGGCCGCCGGGGGCCACGCCAGCGCCACCCCGAGCACTTCTCCATCAGCCCGGGAGGCGCTCCGAGGCCAGCAGCGGTTTTATTTTTAAGTGTCTGTGTGCACAAGTATACAAAACGGCTCCCTCCGGGCCGGCCCAGCCTCATCCTTGGCAGAACCTCAGGGCTCCGGTCCACAGGAGTGGACGGGACGAGGCGGGGAGTCTGGGCAAAGAGAGCCTGGATTGATAAGGAATCGCAGTAGCCGAGCTGGCATGATAGCGGCGAAGGAATGCAATATACTAAGGAACACTCAGGTTTTATCTCTGTTGCTTGAAGACGTTTGCAAGGGAGGAAATAACACCATTTCGGGCAACAGATAAAGGAGATGGGACCGCGATGGTTCCTTTGCTGAGCAGGCTTTCCTCCCCCGCCGCACGCGCCCCAGCCCCCAGCCCCCAGCCCCCAGCCCCCAGCCCTACCTGGGTGGAAAGTTGGAATTTGGCCTTGGGCCTGCCTCCTGCCGCTGCAGCATCTTATCACAGGCCAGCCACCCCCCACCTCCCTGGGCGCCAGCCTCTCTTTCAGCCCCTCCCCCCCACCACCTCCCCTCCTGCTGCGGGGCCCCCCCACACACCATAGTTACGCCTCTAGTGGTTTGAACTCCACACCTTATCACCATCAGACTCCCAAGGGCAAGCTGGCCGATGGGCACACAGATGCATAAAACTATGTTCACGTCTCTCCCGGCGCTGGGGCTCCTTTCTTGCCACCTCCAGCTGGGCACATCCCAGGCCCCGGGACCTACCCAGGGACAGAAGGAGGAACCCACGCGTGTGGACTGTGTACCAGCGGCTGGCTCATGTGGGGTCACTTATCCTGTCGGGGGGTGGGTGGGTAAGTGGCTGAGCTGGGGGGCAACCCCCTCAAACACCAGTAGGGGAGGGAGGGAGGGAGACGGAAGGGAAGGCGCTTGCAGGACGTCGTGTCCAGCCAGCTACTCAGTGTCAGGCCACCAGAGCATGGCCCCTCCAGGGAGCTGCAGGGAAGCATGTGGACATGCACCCCAGTTACCCACCCAGAGGGGACAGTGAGCTGGGGAGTCACATGCTAACTCCCTCTCTCCCATCATCGTGGGACGAGGACAGCCCCCACGCGCCCACTTTCCTTCCCCGATGCTGCTGGCCTTTGTGTGCCTGGGCAGAGCTCGCTATTAGAGCTGGACAGAGACCTCAGGCACAGGGGCATGGGGGCAGGCAGTTAAGAGCCCTACTGGCAAAAAATGGCAAGAGTGTGGGATATGGATGGGCACTCACCCAGAGGGGGCAGCCATGGAGCCCACCCCCAGGCCGTCTTACATGCTTCACCATCACCCCGCACCTAGGAGAGCTGAAGCCGGCTTGTGTGGCACGGAGCCTTCTCCCAAGCCAGGCTTGGTTCTGCTGGTACCTTATCAGATCCAATAATTGCCCACAACAGCTTTGTGGTTACTTGTCAGGAACCATATTATATTTGCATAGATTTTTCATTTGTCGCATTGTAGCTACTCCAGAGCTTCATGTTACCCTTTAAGTGGCCGTAACCAAATTCTGTTACAACTGTCTAAACTATAACCAGATTCCACAACGGCTGATGCCAAAACGTATTTTCTCCTCTATCAATAAAATGAAGTCTCTAAAATCCAGAGTTCCAGTAGTGGCACAGCAGAAACGAATCCACCTTGTATCCATGAGGATGCGGTTTCCATCCCTGGCTTCGCTCTGTGGGTCAGGGGTCTGGGGTTGCCGTGAGCTGTGGGGTAGCTTGCAGATGCAGCTCGGATCTGGCGTTGGTGTGACTGTGGTGTAGGCCAGCAGCTGCAGCTCTGGTTCGACCCCTAGCCTGGGAACCTCCATATGCCGTGGGAGCAGCCCTAAAAGCAAAGAAAAAAAAAAGACTCTAATATCTAGGAGAGCTGTGGAGACCCCTTTTTGGGCTGAGCCCTCACTTGGGCAGATGTGTATGGAGTAGCTCCTGCTCTGCCAATGCTAATGACCTAATGCCTCGGTTTCTCTAAGGACAGACAACTAACCTCGAATACAGGTGAAATCTGTGAGCGTCACCACCACCAACAGTCCACATCTGGGGACGAAGGTGCATAGAGAGGGTGGGTAGAAAGGCGGTCCAAACTCCGCTATCGAGTGGACTAGGACGGCGTCACACTACTATTTGTTTTTATAGACATTTATACATTATTTTACATTTGAAGAGACACAGCATATTCCTCTTAACCTGAGGACCAGTTTGGATCCCTGATTTTGCTGACTGTCCCTCAGAGCTGGCAGGTGATCTTGAGAGAGCTATGTAGCGGTTTTTTGAATTTTTCATTTAACGGCAGCTATTCCCAGGTAGTCTCAGGTAGAACTCTGATATGTGAAACAGGTAAACCTGAAGCTGTTTTGATAGAACGTGGGCAAAGTGTTCTAATTGGAACCTCTGTTTCCCATCTGCTTGCTCATGCATCTCCATGCAACCCCAAGGACTGGAGGAAAAAAAAAAAAAAAAAAAGCTTTGAAAACGCCAAGGCTAAAATCGACAGCCAGAACGCGAGAAAAGCCACGCCAAGCCATGTTAAGTCATTTGGGTAGCATAAGAGGGCAAGTCTGAAGGCAGACCCAAAGCAGAACTGAGCTGTCTTAACTCCGAGTTGCCCTTGAGAGCCATGGATAAGTCAGGGTACTCATGAACCCAGAAGGGTCCTGCTTAGCAGTCAGGCTGAAGGGACCCTAAAGTAATGGCTACTCTAGCTGTTTCCTAACAAGGATTAAAAACAAGCCTCAAAAGGATCAAGCTGATTTTTCAAGTAACTTGACCTCCTTCCAAAAAAAATTTCAACCCTCTTTGGAGGAAGACAACCAAATCCAACAACTCACTAAATAACATGCATTTGTAATGTTTGGCAGCCAATCAAAAATGTCTAGACTTGTGACAAGAAGTAAAATGTGACCTAGAGCCAGGATAAAAATCGATCAAAAGAGACAGAGCCAAAAGGGGCAATCATGTTAGAATTCTCATGGAAGGACTTGGAATCGCATTTTATACATATGCTCAAGGATTTGAAGAAAAACATCAACGCAATGGAGAAAGAATTGGAAGATGTAGGAAAGAACCCAGTGGGGTGTTATGAACGGAAAACTCTGCGTCTAAAATGAAAATTTCGCTTGGTGGGCTTTGCAGAAGACAAATCATTGCAGGAGAGGAGATCGGTGAATTTGGAGGCACAGCAACATAAGCCGCATAAACCAAAACAAGGTTGCGGGAGATCACTTCCTCAGGCTAATTAATGTCCACTTAATTGGAGTCTCAGAAGGAGGAACTACAGAAAGGATACGGAAAAATAACTGAAGAGATAGTGGCCACAAATTTTCCAAATGTGATGGAAACTCTAAACCTATTAATCCAAGAAGATCACTGAAATTGAAGCAGGACAAACACAAAGAAAACTACCCCGAGACTCCTCCCGATGAAACTGCTGGAAAACAGTGAAAAAGAATAAAATGTAAGGCGTTCCAAGCATGGCTCAGTGAAAATGAACCAGACTGGCATCCATGAAGACTCAGGTTCGATCCCTGGCCTCACTCAGTGGGTTAGGTCCCGTGTTGCTGTGAGCTGTGGCGTAGGTCGCAGACGTGGCTCAGATTCCACAGGCTGGCAGCTGCAGCTCCATTTTGACTCCTAGCCTGGGAACTTCCAGATGCCATGGGTGCGACCCTAAAAAGGAAAAAAAAAAAAAAAAAGCCAGAGGAAAATAGACACATTGCACCTGAGGAACAAACCTAAGCATCCTCAGAGACGTCTATTAGAAAAGGCATCATTGCTGCGGAAGCTGAGCAACAAGGAGCCAGCTGACTTAGGAGACTTCCGGTTCAGCCTCCAGCTGGGAATGCTTTCACTCCACCCCTGCAGCGATCCATGCTGGCACAGTGTGTGCCTGCCATGCCGCCTCTCTCCTCACCCTGCGGTAGCTCGGATCATGGCTCAGGAAATATTCACTCCCTCCCCAACCCAAAGCTCCACGGAAAGAATGCATCTCTCCACTGCTTGTCTTTATGCTCAGTGCTGTGGCTTTTGCCTGGGCTAAGACTCCAGCAGCCATCACAGCAGAGCCTCAACACCGTTTGCACAGTTGGGTTTTCCGCCTCGCCGTCCCATCTTTGACCATGAGAAGAACGTGCCCTCGGCCAGCTCCGAGCCTGGCACAGCCGAGCCCACCCTAGCTCAGCCAGACCTCGGCCAGCCTCAGCCAATCCTCTTGCCTGCCTTGTATGCCTCCTTTTCTTTAACTTGTTCTAGAAGACAGCTCCGTATTCGCTCTGTCACCAGGTGTATAACCTCAAGCAAACCGCTTAATCCCTCTGGGTCTCAGTTTCCTCTCCTGTCGTATGGAGATGTCAGATGGGGTCAGTGGATGCCGATATCGTCCCCACAAAAGACCTCTTTTCTTATTTTCCCACTCAAAGCACATCTGGCACAGGTGTCTTTAACATGAAGCAACTGATTTTGTTCGGTTGTAATTGACGAATGCAAACAAGAAAATCAAATAAAAGCATAGGCAGCTAAGACTAAAAGGGGTGCGATGACGTGACATACCATCCCACTGAGGGATGTTTAATTGACACAGGCAAAAAACCCACAAGGGAGGCTGCAGTTTCCCTGGGATTTCGTAAAAGAATGAAATGAGCCCCAGGACCTTTCAGGGCCACGTCCCAGGGGTCTGTGCTGGGGACTCTCTCAGACACCGATGCCTGGAACTTCCCCTCTGCTTGGCCATGTGTGCAGACACGTCCTGTCTTCTTGGGAAGCAGCTCTTCCTAGCAGGGTCTTTCTAGGACCAGGCGTCTCCGTCTCCTCTTTCTGGATCTGCGGTTCAGCTCCCCTGACTCGTTGTCCCTCTTCCACACTCAGGCCAACCTGTTGGTCCATAGATTCGTGTTTTCTTTGTTTGTTAAAATTTTAGCTGCCCATTTCTCCCTGTCCTTGACTCTCAGTTCTTGATTCCCGTGCCTCTGCCCAGTGCGTGTTCCCCTGCCCCCGTGCCCCCCTGTCTCAATGTGGGTCCCCCTGTAGGCCGACCCCGAGACTCAAGAGCTCACAGTCTCCCGGCAGCACGAGAGAGCAAGTGGGGCAGGGACTCGGGGCAGGACGATATCAGTGGGAGGGCTGTGGTTGTAGGTCATGGGTTCAATGCCATGGTCGTCTCTGATGAACCACATAGAATGCATTACAAAGTTGTCCCATGCAAGGATGGGGAATCTGGGTATTTATCCACCAAACTCTACCTTGCCTCGATGGAGGGTTGCTCCTGGAGGCATTAAATCTTGGCTTCGTGAGCCTGCCCTGCACGTGAGCCGCTAGGGTTCCACCGAGCTGGAGAGAGCCGTCAGGGGGAGAAGAGGGCAGATGCAGAGGTCGGGGTGCTCAGGGTGCAGGGACCTGACCAGCTCGGCAGGAGGTGGACTTGAGGGTGAGCTGCAGACGGGGCCTCAGCCACACCTGCCACCAGGTGTGGACCGGCTGGAGCCTGGCTGTTTGCAAGCATCGTGTCGCTGGCCTTCTCACTCACTCTATCCCCCAGCCGTGCTGCTTTCCCCTTTCACAGATGGGGACGATAAGGTCTGGCGAGGTTGTATGTCTGGCCCAGCGTCACCTAACTCATGACTGTCGCAGCCAGGGTGTGGACCTGTGCTGGACTCCAGCTTCGTGGGCACCAGGCCGCTCCTCCTTCCTTCTGGCCACGACTCCAGAGGCTCCACCTGCTCCCCTGTCCACCCCATGGCCCACCCTCAGCCCTCTTCGCTCATGAGGGGAGACACCCTCTTCTCAGAGCCTGGAGAATTCCACAAGCCCTCCCCCTGCGGGGACAGATCCTGGCCTGTCCTTGCTCGCTGTGGCCTTGCAGATGCATGCAATTAGGGGCAGAGGAGGGCCGCGGCAGAAAACAGAGTTCTGCACAGCCTGCCACAGGGCTTTGTCGCGAATGCCAGCCTCATGTGATCAGGCCCGGGCAGCAGGGAAGGCAACCACCATGCCTCCTGGGACAAAGCTAAATCCTCTGACCGCACTTAAGCAGAGGCTTGCAGGAGAACAAAGGGCTGGCGGCCTGGACGAGCGGCACGGTCCCGGCCTGGTTGGTTAGGGTAATTCCAGGACAGACAATGATTAAACTGCTTACGGTTTTGGCTTTGAACCCACAGAGCTCAAGGCAAAAGAAGAATGATCTAAGAGCCAGGCCCAAGCAGAACCTTCAAAAAGGGATCCGAAGGCTGCGGTGAAGCCTGCCCATCCCCCACACCATCTGTCCTCACGGAGCCTGGAGCGGGAACCACCCCGCTGAGTGATGCCACAGGGCATGGGAGGTCTCAGGAGGCAGCGGGACCTGGGTTCACACCCCTGGCCTGGCGTTAACTAGTTGAGTCCCAAGGCTTCCGTTACAAAGTGCCCTGGCTGGGTGGCTTGAAAGCACAGGAATCTGTCCCCTCCCGGTTCTGGAGTCCACAGGTCCAAAATCAAGGTGCAGGGAGGGCCACATCGCCAGGGAAGGGTCTGGGGCGGACCCATCCTGCCACTCCCCCGTGTCGCCAGCAGTGCTTGGCCGTCCTCGGCTTGAGCTGCATCCCTCAGCCTCTGCCTCCGTCGTCACGTCACACTGTGGTCTCTGTGTCCAAATACCTCCCCCTGCAAGGACACGGCACATGGCATTCGGGCCCACCCCAGCCCACCATGACCTCATCTCAACCTCATCGCATCGGCTCACACCCCATTTCCAAGTGAAATCCCGCTTCAAAGGTACCGGGGGCGGGATGTGACGATGTCTCTGAAGGACGCAATTCAGCTCACAAGAGCCACGCGGCATAGGTCTCTTACCCGCCCCGGCCAGGGCTGCTCCGAGCACAAGCAGAGGACCAGAGCCAGTCTGCTCAGGGACTTTTACAGCCATGTGACACTGTCTTTGCCGAAGGGATAGGTTTTTTTGTTGTTGTTTGTTTGTTCGTTCGTTCGTTTGAGTTTTTTTGGTCTCTTTAGAGCCGCACCTGCCGTGTATGGAAGTTCCCAGGCTAGGGGTCCAATCGGAGATACAGCTGCCGGCCACAGCAAAGGCTGCCACAAGGGATCCGAGCCACGTCTGTGACCTACCCCACAGCTCAGGGCAACGCCGGATCTTTAACCCACTGAGCAAGGCCAGGGATTGAACCCACGTCCTCACGGATGCGAGTTGGGTTTGTTAACCCCTGAGCCACCGTGGGAACTCTGGGATGGATTTTTTTAATTTCCCTTTCTTCATGGCTGGAACCATACCTCCCCTGGGCTGGACTTGCTGTTCAAGCATCTGAGGATGCTGAATGGGTCGACGTGGAGCTTTTTCTGTCTGTCTTTCTGTCTGTCTCTTCTCCTCTCCCTCTCTCTCTCTCTCTCTCTCTCTCTCTCACGCACACGCGCACACACACACACACACACAGAGTATCTTCCCTGAGACCTGACCCTTCTGACCTTAGCCCCGGCCCCTGCCCTCAGATCGGCAGGCCTTTGCCGCCTCAACCGGCAATAACCCTTCAGAGCTTTGCATCCTGGGCACCAGCCTTCCAGTGGAAAATAATTCAATCCGATCCGAGATCTTCACACTCAAGAAACTTCACGTTCAGAAACAGGTTAGGAAAGTCCACCCACAGGGCTGCGGCTGGATCTTAGGAAAGATTTTTATGGCCCCAGCGTGACATCGGAAAGCACCCCACTGGCAGGTGGGACTTGAACAGCTCTCCGAGGAGAGAGCGGCTTCCTGCGCCATCGCCCTGTGTTTAATTACACAGTCATTCAGGCCTGAAAACAAGTGCAGGTAATTATTTAACACCTGTTCACGGGACGGTCGCCAAGAAGCCCCCCGGAGGACGGTGGCGAGGGTAACAAGGCTCCGAGGGAGATGCCCAGCAGGCAGGAAGGCTGGCCAGCCACCGCCCCAGGCACGGAAATGGGTGAGGTTCAGAGGGCCAGCCCAGGACAGTTCACTGCTCACAGCCCAGCAAGCAAGAGTGTCACGCCGTCCCCCTGAGCCCAGGTCCCGTGGGAGCCCAGTTGGTGGCCATGCCTGCGTATGTGGTACCCCAGCCAAGGAACCCAGAACTGAGGGCCCAGCACTAAACAGGTGCAGTCACCTCGACCTTCCTAATTGTCTGCGTGACTCTGACCAGCCCCAGAAACGGCCTGACACTCAGCAAGGACAGGCGGTGAGACCGGGGGCCCGTGGCTCACTGGTTCTGCCCACAGAGCCCCCCCCATCAGCCTAAGAAATAGTTTCCAGACACAACTGCAGCTCCCTGGGTGGGCTTGTCTCTTGAATTGTCCTGAATTAGTACCTGCGTGCTTTTCTATTTTTAGCACACATGTGTGGATCTATCATTTGACACGTCTCCCAACTTCGTATAAAGAGCATCCTCCTGGCATTTCCTCTGCCCTCCTCTCTTAAGGAAATTCACCCATGTTGATGCGTGTAGCCAAAATGCTTTCATTTTTCATGGCTGGGTAATATTCTATCCTGTGAGCAGGCGACATTTTTTTTTTTCCTGTTGCAGGCCATTGAGGTTGTGACCATTTGTTTGCTCATACCAACTGCCCTGCTGTCACTGTTCTTGAACGCGCATTCTTGCACACACTTCACAGGCTTTCTCTAGGATGTGCTTCTCAAAGGAAGAGCCTCAAACCAGCAGCTCAGCATCACCGGGGACCTGGTTAGAAAGGCAGATTCCTGGGCCCCATCCAGACCCGCTGAATCACTACAGGTGTGAATGGTGGTGAGTGGAGGCGTGAGGGAGTGGCTGACCCATCGAAGCCCAAGAGGATCTCCTGTGCTGGGGGCGGGGCCGGGGGAGGACATCAACAGGACGTCACAATGACGAACCACCCAACTAGTGATCCGAGTGGACCTATCTCCAAAGGAGATATATGAATGGCCAGTAAGCCCCCGAAAAGATGCTCAACATTGTGAGGCGTTAGGGAGCTGCAAACCAGACCACAGCGTGAAGCAACACATGACACCCCGTGGCATGGCTCCAATCAGAAAGATCCTAGCAAGGGTCGGAGAAGATGGGGAGAACTCGGGACCCTCAGACATTTCTAGGAAGCTTGCACAATGGTGCAGCCACTTTGGAAAACAGTCTGGCAGCTCCTCGAAGAGTTAAACATAGAGTTAGTCTGCGACCTACAATTCCAGTTTTAAGTGGATATACCCAAGAGAAATGAGAAACAGACATTCACACAAAAACTTGTTGACACATGTTCATAACAGCATTATTTAGAACCGCCACAAATAAGAACAGCTGAAATGTCCATCGACTGATGAAATGGACAAAACAAATGTGGTCCAACCATGCAGTGGAGTCTTATGCAGTCGTGAAAAGGAATACAGCACCAACACAGGCTGCAGTGCAGATGAACCTTGAAATCATTAGGGTGAGTGAAAGAAGCCCAGCAGAAAAGACCTCATCATGTATGATTCCCTTTACATGAAATACCCACACAGGACATCCATAGAGACAGAAAACAGATCTGTGACAACCCGGGAGTGGGAGGAAGGAGCAATAGGAAGTAACTGCTAATGCGTTTAGTGTTTCTTTTTGAGGTGATGAAAGTATTCTCAAAACCAATTGTAGAGAAGCTTGCAGAACTCTGCAGATGTACTAAAAACCATTGTAATTATGCACTTTAGATAAATGAGTGTAGGGTATGAGAATCATACCCTAATAAAAATATTCACAGACACACACACATGAATATTTGTGAACTACTCTGTTTTGGGGTGGACTGGGGAACAGGAGGACTTTGTGACATGGACAGGACACAGTCCGAGTTAGACACACCTGGAGCCTGGTCCTCCCCACCCTGGATGAGTCCCTATCAGCCTAAATGAATGCCTTCTCTGCGGGTCACCTCTCCTCCTCCGCAGAGGAGGTGCTCACAGAGCCCAGCTCAGTCTCCTGCTGTGCGAGTTCAATGTGATCGCGGGTTGGCACTGGCCCCAGGACCTTGGCACATGCTTCCATGTCCCCATTCACCTTCTAATATGGCCAGCCGCGGGCTGAGGACCACTCAGGACCCAGAGAGAGCTGTACCCCAGGGTGATAGCCTGGAAAATCCCGTCGGAGCAGAGGGGGTGGCAAACCCTGGCCCTCGGGATACGGGATGAGGTTGAAAGAAGCCCCCGTGCCTATTAACATTGGTTCCTGACCCGCAGCTTGACCCCACACCCCAGACCGGCGAGTGTGAGCGAGAGCCTTCCAAGCTCAGGGACAACCGTGGAGAAAAAGGAAAAAAGACGGGCCATTTCCCTCCAACTTCAAAAGGCCGCATCTGAGCAGGGCGCGGTGCCACCAGGGTCTCTTACCAACCCCCACCTCTGCCTGGAGGGATTAAAAAAAAAAAATCTTTGGACGGGATCCATCTTTAACTCACTTGCTGTGTCTGAGGCCCAGACACACGCTGTTTAGACAGCCTGTTTCGGTGGGTGGTCAGGCTGGGAGACCCGCGTGCAGAGTTTACAGAAGGTCCTGGCACAAATGAACTGTTGACGACCAATTGGAAGGGCTCAGTGAAATCACAACATGTAAAATATGAAAGGGATGGGGGAGGGGCGAGAAAAGGAAAGAAAGGCCCATTTGGAAGGGATTCAAACGACCGCCACAAGGCAAGGCACCGCGGTCTGGCCATCAGACACATGTGCCCTCTGCAGCAATCGGCCCCCTCCCCGCCCCGCCAACACACCGCCTTTGAAAAAAAAGTTTCATAGATTTAAATAGTTTTTCTGCATCAAATACAAGAAACAGAGCGACATTTTCTCATCCCCTGTTATGTGGCAGGCGAATATTTGGCCGTTTACGCTCCATTGGAGACCATTTCTGGGAGAACACGGCCCTCTCTAGGTTGGTGGCCGCCCGCCTGGCCACCCGCACCCACCTTGACCGCCGGCGCTGGGTCGAGGTCTGAGCTGGGGGAGTGGGGCGGGGGCTGCCCCTCTGCTGGTTTTGGGCACCAAGGGCTGGAGTGGGGCTCCGCTTCTGGCCCAATCGATCAAGGAGGAAGACGTGGGAAGGTGGCCTTTGTGGACAGGAGGGCGGAGCCACGGTCAAGTCCAGGTTGGTCCAACTGTAAAGGCTGGGCTTGACCGCAGCAGCTCCGGCTCCTTTTGTTTTAGCAGAGAGAGCGGCGCCCGGGTTCCCTGCCCCGTGCCCTTCCTCCCCCAGAGTCCCGCTCATGCCAGTCTCCGGAGTTCCTTGGGGGGTTGCTCTCGCTTTTACACGTATCCAAAACCAACATAGCTTTGTTTTTTTGCTCGTGAAGAAAGGTCTCGAAAGCATCGTTCTGGATACTTCCTTCTGCGGCTTTTCAGTATTGTTCCTCATCCTTTTTTTGGAGTTTGCGGCTGTGGGTGAAAATTCCCCGCGGAGGAGATGTGTTCCTTCCCCGCGGAGACCAGGGCACACGCCGCCGATCACGGTTCCACGACGGTTGCCGTGCTGACTGTTCCTGCTGCGTGGGCCGGCCTCCCCCACAGGCCGTGCACACAGACGCGCGTGTACCAGCGTTTCTCCCGGACACAGAACCTGAGCACCTGGGGCGACTCGCCTGCCCTTCCCCAGCTCTTGCCCTGCGCCGTCTAAGGCGAGCGCGCTGAGCTGCGATCCGACGGCCACTGCAGATGCTCTCCCAGCTGCCGAGGGTCCTGTGAAATTTGGGGTTGACCCACCTCAAAGATGTCCCTTGAAAAGTGATCTCGTGGTTTCCGTTATCATTCTCCCAGCTATTGGCAGGAACACCTGAACGTTTTGTTTCATCTTCTGAGAATCACCTGTTCGCAGTCTTGCGTCTCTTTCTCTTAGGTTGTCTTTTACTATGTATGGATTTGTTTAAAGTATTTTACAAATGGGATAATTACAAGACTGACAAACCCTAGTGCCTATGATGCGTTAAGTGCTGTTTGGAGCAGACTAGAAGCGTCACCTTTTATGATCCGAGACAGTTTATAGATGAGGAAGCTGAGGCTGGAGGAGACCAGGGTTTGGGGGTGGGGGGTTCCTACAGTTGCTGGGAGGTGACCCAAGGTCCGAGCGGCCATTCACTGGAAAATACCTGCCTCCAGGCTGTGGTTTCTCCCCACTTCCTTCACAGAGTGTTTGTTGAGGACAAGAGAACGTGCGTTTGAATTTTAATAGACTTGTTACCAGACTCCTTTAAAGTCTGTAGTAGCTGTGCCTTGTTTAAGGAAGCTGTCCCCTCTCTAGGGCTCTGACAATTTCGCCTGTCCTTTCTGCTTGGACTTTGAACACTGGGCTTCACCATTTACCTGTACGTCGAATTTTGTTTTCACAGACAGCTACTCTTTTTTACTTCATTTTTCACTTGTTTATATTTAATGTTAATTTTCTAACATTTTATTTTATGTTTATTCATTTCATGTTCTACTTTTTATTTAGTTCATATTTTCTTTGTATTTTATTTTTAGTTATTTTTATTTTATGGATTTTTATTTGTAAGAATTTATTTTTTAACTTAATTTGATTTTTAAATTTTATTTTATTTCATTTTATTTTTTAGACCAATAGCCACCCTGACTTTGGGGATCTCGTAACCAACTCTGGCTGGATAAGCACAGCTGCCTGATAGACTCAGGCTCCCCCTTAGGGCTCGGAGATGGTGTGGGAGCTGCTGAAATGGTCATTACAGAGCGTTCTGGTCATAAAAACATTGCGAATCCTTGATCTGCAACCAAAATTTATTGCCTTGGAGACTCTTTGGAGGAGAGAAGGTTACAGTTGCACAAAACTCTTGTAGGTGCCCTTTGGCCCAATTTATGGATGAGTCCTCCACCCCCTTGGCGACCGCCTGTCTCTGCAGGGCGGCCAGGCTGTGGGCCCTGAGGTCTCCAGCTTAGGCCTGGGCTCTGGGAGAGGGGACCAAGGTTGAGAGCCGCAGCGTGTCTCCCACTGTTGCCCCGACTTGGCCTCTTTCCAGAGACCTGGGTTCAGGGTGACACGCCTTTGCCCAGGTCCCCCGACTGGACTTCAGAGGTAATGTGGGTTCCAGAAGAAGTGTCCCTGTGCCCAGAACACCTCACAGCGTGAGACATCTGTGCCCGGTGACAGCAGAATGATTCAAGGGACATGGAGCAAGCAGCTTCTTGTTTCCATAGTTACCTATTTATTCTCGCATGAACTGGGGAAAGCATGACCCACACATTAGCCCATCACGCTGTTTAGACGAAGCAGGTGGCCCGGAAGCGGTCGACTCCGTGCAAACGCCTGGAAAGCCCAGGCTGCCTGGCCAGCTGCGTGGCCTCGGGCTTTGAGCCCTCTGCTTGCCTCCAGCCCCCGTGTAAAACGGGACCAGCCGTGGCTCCATCTCAGCGGGTTGCTGCAAAATATACCTGCCAACCCATCAGGAATGTCGGGAACAGCGCCTGGTACCCAGTAGGCGTGCAGTTGGCGTGAAGAGAAGGTTAAGATGCTTGAAGTGATTCTACGTAAAGAAACGTATCAAGTTTACAATACTTTAAATATGAGTATTTTACATGTTTTCTATTTAGAGAAAAATGGTCCTGGCATTTTGTGGATGAGGAAGTGCCCTGGTCCTGTCACACCCTACGCCTCCGCCACACAGTGTTTGCGGAGCCCAACTCTCTGTGCTTGCAGGGGACTTCCAAGACCCCCAGTGCCTGGGCGCCCCCTCAGGACACTTGAAGCAGAAACCCGGGGTGCAGCCTGGGCCTCAGGATGCCACAGATCCCCCCGTGGCTGCCACACACGGCAAGTTCAAGAATCACTGTTTCTGAGCGTCTGCTCTCCCCTGGGTCCAGAGCACCGGGGGCCAGGCGGCCACATACACCGTCTGCTGGAGCGGGCGTGGAGTGAGGACCCTGGGTGTGGCAGGGCCGAGGACGTCTGTTGGGGAGACGAACGTCCCTGCAAAATGAGACAGCAGGCAGTCCAGAGCAGCACAGGTGGAAGGCTGGTACCCGGCTGGCGGCGTAGGGGTCTGGGGGCCCGGAGGGCATGGTGGAAACTGCCCCCGCCTGCGGGGTGACCATGAGCTGTGTTTCTCAATTGAGATCTAGTTCACATCACCTAGAGTGAACCTTTTTAAAGGGAACCACTCCGTGGCCTTTAGTGCATTCATGGTATCGTGCGACCATCCCCTCTGTCCCATTCCACAGCATGATCACCCCAAAGAGAGACCTATACCCATTAGCAGTCAGTCCCCATTCCTGCCTCCCCCCAGCCCCTGGAAACCACTGATCTAGTCTCTGTGGATTTACCCATTCTGGATATTTCCTGTAAATGAAATCCTATGATATACAATCTTCTGCATGTGGCTTCTTTCATTCAGCACATCTTCAGGCTTCACCCACATAGTGGTGTGTGTCAGTACTCCATACCTTTTCATGGCTGAGTAATATTCCACTGCCTTCAGTGGACAGTGGACAGTGGGTGATTTCCACCTTTCAGCTGTTGTGAATGGTGCCTCTGTGAACATGTGTGTGTGGGTTTTGTGTGAGCCTGTGTTTGCTGTCCTCTTGGATGGACTTGCCAGGGCATGTGGTCACGCTAGGTTTAACCTTGTGAGCCCCGCCGCTCCCCAACTGTCTGGAAGGACAGTGGGTGGACAGTCATGTCCCTGCTCCCCCCCGGTGCGGGTTTCCAGGCAGGAAACAGGGAGCAGAGGGGGCAGCGTCAGCAACTTCTCTCCCAGGAGCAGCAGGGCTGAGCCTCGAGCCTCGAAGCCACTGTGAGTAAGAGGCCCAGGAAGCCCCCTCCCACTCACTCATATCCTCCCTCAAAGGTTCATGTGCCAGATCCTGGTGAGGCTGCTCCTTGCACAGACGCTGCGCTGGGAGCAGTAAGGGACACACCTGAGGGAAAGATCCGACCAGCCCAGGGCGTCTGGGGAACATGAGGGAGTGAGCGGGAACAGCTCGCGTGGCCTGAGGAAGGCCAGAGCACTGGAGGTTGAGGGAGCATCCAGGAAGACTCCCTGGAGGAAGGGCCTTTCCTCTGCCCTCTCCCTCCCCACCCCGACTCCCAGCACCAGCTTGGCACCTAGGCTTCCAGACCCCCCTCCCACTCGCTTAATTTCACGCACGCACATAAAGGCCTTTCTGTTTTGTACGGATGGGAATGGATCCTACACCTGCCGCAGCCTCTTGAGGCTCATTCCAGAGGACGTGGAAGTCCCTCCAGCCAGATCCACGCCAATCTCGCTCTTAGACAGCAGTGATCACAGCTAAGGTTTGTTTCTGAGAATGTACAACAAACACATCCGATGCTTTTCTAGATGTTTCCTCGCTCCATCTCATGTAATCCGTAAACAGCCCGATGAAGCGGGGAGGTGCTGGGATTCCCGCTGAAGGCCAGAGAGCTTGGCGACTCGCTGACAGGCACAGGGCTGCCGAGGGGCTGGGCGGGCAGGGCAGCAGGCAGCCTGGGGAGCCCCTGCACAGACCTGCAGCTCACCCTTTGCCCTCACTCTGATCTCTGTGGACCCAGGGGAGCTAGAGATGCCGTGGGGAGAGGTGAGCCCCCCGGGGCGCAGAGCGGGCAGGAGAAGTTGGAGGGCAGATGGGGCACACAGGAGGCGTGGCTCTGTGGAGTGGAGCCCAAGAGACACGGGGCTGGAAGACCACCTGGAAACATGGCACCAGTTATGCTGGGCAGGGCCTGAAACTTGGGGTGGCCGTTGGCATGGAGAAGAGGGGAAGGGGCCGGGCAGCACGCCCAGGTCAAGGCACGGAAGCCCAAGCATCACCAGGGCATGGTACCCAGATGGCTCCCTGTGCTTCCTCACTCCTCTCATCCAAACACTAGCAAGGCGATGGCTCTGGACTCCCAGGAGAATCCACTGCCATGGATGGGAAGCTTGCCCTTGGTTGTTCTGGCAGGCCCTGGGGAGGGTTGCCAGCCCGTCCTGTCTACCCTCATCTTGTAGCCAAGGAGTCCGAGGCCAGGAATCCATGGTAGACATGTGCCTGGAGGGCAGCGCTGGGGAGAGGCAGAGGGAGGGGCGGAGCCTGGAGGGGCCTCCGCTGGGGCTGCGGCACAAGCTGGTCCTCTCCACGGCCCCGCCTGTCACCCTGGGAGACTCAGAGAAGGAAGAGAGAGAATGGGTGAGGGAGGGCACAGCCACGGGGGACGGGGCGCCAGGGAGGTGGCCACGGCGCATCACCAGGGAGGCAGGATTCAGATGGGATCAAGGCGCACGGCGTGGCCTCCCTCGGCTGCCTCTCAGACACCGGTCTCATCAGGTGGTCAGGCGTGAGGCTCTCTAAGGACACTGCCTGCTCAGAGGGGGCCACGTGGAGCAGGGCTCATGTTGCCTCTCCCTTGTGCCCTACGCATGCCAGTTCTGGCGTGCACGGTCACATCCCAGCTGCACCCCTTCCTGCCCTCGTGAGTCTCGTTTTCCTCGTTTGCGAAACACAGATGATAAGGCACCCAGCCCCCAAGGTCGCGGTGACGCTTAAGGGGGCAGGTGTGCACGCGCTGCATGAACGCGGGCGTTCCCACTGTCCTCTGGTCTCCGAAAGACACACTTTGCATCAGCAGCCAGGCCGGCACTGTCCAAAGTGGAGGAGGCGGTGGGAGGGAGATGAAGCAGGGAGAAGAAGGCAGGGGTGGGGGCAAAGAGCCGATGTGAGGCTGAGAAAGCCACCCTAGACTCCCCAGCCTTCGCCTTAAACACTGCCTCTAATTACACGTGGGGGCTGGCGAAGAAAAACAGGATCCCCGAGGGGCTCGAGACCTCAAAACATGTTTCTAAATACACAGAAGAAATTCCCAATTTGCTGCTGCTGGACGGGCAGCGTTTTTAAGGCTCTCCCCTAGCATCAGCCCCGCAGCGGGGCCCCCCTGCCCCTTAGCTTGGAGCATTAAAGCAGCTTCCTGCTGGTATCTGAGGATGAGCTGCTCGCCCCTGTGAGTGGTCCAGCTGCCCTAAATCCAGCCGCCTCACCAGATGCACCTTGCGTTCGGAGAACCGCCGAGGGGCCTTAGGAAGGGGGGAGACGGAAAGTGCGGGGCGGAGGCGGAGCTCCCCAGGTGGGCAATTTCCAACTTTAAAATGAAGGCGTCCTGGTGTTTTTCTTACCACCTAACACATGCCAGGTTGTGTGTCGAACTCCTACCTCCAGTGGGATCTCAGCCATCAAGCCTGGTGGTTGGTTTCCTTGGCCACAAAACCGTGACCGCCCTGCAGCTGAGGGACTTGGTCAGGTCCCCATGTGTTTGTGCCACTTTAATCAACCAAATTTCTTTTTTAAAAAATTCAATCATTTTTATGGAATTTTTTTTTTTCCAAAATGACTTGCACATTTCTCAGAGGGTTTAGTCATCTTGGAGTTTCTCCGGATGCCTCGGGGCCACCGCTCATGTGTCTGAACCTTCATTTGAGTCTGGCCTTCATTTGTGTTACCCGTCATGCACCAGAGCTGCCGCGGGCACCAGGGATTCAACCAGAGACAGGGCCAATGAGATCCCTGCCCACCAGGCACTGACCTTCCCGGGGGCGGCAGGGGAGGGGGGCAGACCAGCAAGAAGCCAAAGTCACGCGGTGCTGGTCGTAGAAGGTGCCGAGCACCACGCAGACCCAGCCAGAGGCGCAGGTGCCGAGAGATGGCAAGGAGTTGAGCCTGCCTGCTCTTCCTTTCATGATCACATTCATGTTTTGTAATATTTTTCTTTCGCCTTACTGTTGTCATGCTTGAATGGGAGTTTCTGAGCAACTCCAAGAAACGGCAGGAAGTCCGGTCCATGAAAGGCCTCCCAGGTCCCAGGCGGTGGGCCCGCTTTGCTTATCTGGTTGTCAAGTCAGTGCCCATTAGAGCTGAAAGGTAAAAGCGCCGCCGAGGTGGGAAAGTAGCCGCGTTAAAAGGTGGAAGCTGGGCTTTTGACCCATCGTGAGAGCTCAGGGGTTTTCTAAACTTGTGTTCAGATTCTTGGCTAAATTCTGGAGAGACATTCCTGGCTATTAAAGTGTGGCTGTCTTTCTGCCGTCTTATGACTTAGATGCATTTTCCTGGTTTAATTGGGAACCTGAAAACTAGACGAATGGCAGTGGGAGAGGCAAGCTTTCATGCAGAGAGGACTTGGGCTCTGCCAGTCTGTCCTGCGCCTACTGGGACCACCACCGGCTGCCCAGGGGACAAGGCAGCACGGTGACAGTGGGTCCCCAGGCCCCGCGATGCGCTGGGCACTGGAGCTGCTGGGCAAGGAGGCCTGCAAGGCTCTGGATCTCTGTCTGGACAAGCGCCTTCACCTCGCTCTCTGCTTCTGTGTCCCCATGTCTAAAGCGGGGATCAAACCAGCCTCCGCTTCAGAGGAACATTGAGAGAAGCGCATGAGCTGATCCCTGCAGAATAACTTAAAACTGCGCTGGCACGTAGTTCCCGCTGTAACTGTGCATCCTCAGCCTGGGCGGCGTGTGAATTCGGCACTGGTGTCAGTCCCTGGGTTCCTGCACCTGCTGACCCAGCCCAGCGCCTACCCTATGGAGAAAGTCCTACGGGGGGTGACTCTCCCGTGGGTGTCACTCTGCCCACTTCAGAATCCCCTGGGGATCTTTAAAACAACTGATGCCACAGACAAATAATTACTCTTTCCCCAGGATCTCTGGGGAGGGGCCAGCAGGAGGCACGTCAAAGTTCCCACATTTAGCCAGCGAGGCCCCAGCCCAGCACCAGCGTCACCTGGGAGCGTGTCACAAATGCAGGCTCTTGGGCCCTGCTCAGAGCCCCTGAATCAGACACACTGGGGCGGGGGGGGGGGGTCTTTGAAACATGGGCTCTTGATGAGAACCAATAATCCCTCCCACCGCCTACACACCCGAGTCACGGGAACTGCAGAGGGGGTTCCCGCGGGGCTGGATCCCTGGGGACAGTGGGCGGCCTCTCCCCCCTCCGCCGAGCTCTGGCTTGCTCCTTGGCCCCCGGCCCCCCCGAATCGCGGCCTCCTTCGCAGCTCTCCAGGAAGCGGCCTATCATGGCCATTTTTCTCCTGTCTCGACTCTGCCATGTGGACGATAAAGGCCGCCTTCTGCTTGTGGAGACTCCGCGGCTAATTAGATCCAGATGCGGCCTAATTAGCCCGTGGGCAGCAGGGCCTGGGCCCGCCCGGGGGCACGTCTGTGCGGGAGGGGCGCCCCGAGGCCTCCATCCGGGAGGCCGGACGGTGACTGTGGTGGGAGGAGCCCCACAGGGAGGGGACAGGAGCACCTGCTGAGGGGGGTGCAGCTGAAAACCACTGCGTGTGCCCGCAAGACAGAGGGCCCTCTCCCAGCCGCCCTTCCTCCAAGCCCTTCGGCTCAGCTGTCCCTGAAATCTCCCACGGGGGTCTGTCCCACAGACCGTCCCACGGGGTGCCCTGGAAGCCAGTGGGCGGAGAGGACCCTCTGCTGGACTTCACCTCCGAAGCCAGGGCTTCCCCCAGGGCTTGCTTGTTTTCCTCTGCACCTTAGAACCTTCTAGATCTCTTGTTCTCGGGATGGGCACGGCTGTCAAAATGGGGTGGCAGAGGGAGAGACGTGATAATGTGCAGCTTGTTGCCCCACCCCAGCCACCCCCCTCCTCCCCGCCAGCATTTCTGATTCAGGGGGTCTGGGCTGGAACCCACAGTCGACCTTTCCAGCAAGTTCCCAGGTGACACTGGTGCTGCTGGTTCAGGGGCCTCGCTCTGAGCCCCTCTGATCTGTGCTCACACAGGGTCCCCCACTGGCCACAGGCAGAAATCATCCAGGAAGTCTTCAGTGTTTCACGGCCTTCTGCTCTCTGTCCTGGAAATTGGGACAGAGTGGACTCTGGGGTGGCCTCACCACTTGTTCCCTCCCCTGTGAGGCGGTTGGATAGCCCTGAGGACACAGGTGCCTGAGCCTCCAGGATGAGCAGGGGGGCCTCATCACTCCCAGTTTGCAGTTGAGGAAACTGAGGCTCAGAAAGCTCTGGGGCTCATGGAGGGTCACTTCTCACCAGGCACTGTCTGATTCCAAGTTGATGCTATTTCCATGAAGTCCCCTGACCTCTCTAGGGACTCTGTGGCTTCGGCTTTGTCCCCACCTTGGTCTTGGGAGGGTGTCTTCCTGGGCTGAGTGCCCAGAGAAGCAAAGCAATGCTGAGGCTCCAGCTGGAAAGCCCAAAGGTGCCCTGGCCCCACACTGGGCAGGGGCACCCCCTGTTCTCAGAGTCCAAGGTCAGTGATTCCACCTGGTCCAACTGCCCTCATCCCAACTGTGGTCAGAGCCCCCTGTTCCTGCTGTGTCACAGCTCTGCCTCTTCAGCCACTGGCTTCCATGGTCAACACGTGCATTGGAGCCAGGCTGGCAGAAGAGAAAGGAGCCCGGAGGATGGAGGGAGGTTTGGGACCAGGCCTGGAAGTGGCATCCATCACTTCTGCCCACATCCCCTGCATACAACCTGGCCCATGGCCTCCCCTGACTGCAAGGGCTGCTGGGAAGTACGATCCAGCTGGGAGCCCAAGAAAAAGAGAAAAGCAGTTGTGACCAGTTAGCCGATCTCACTACATCTGAAGACTGAACGTAATGCCAGGTGGATTCCATTGCTGGGTATGTTTACCCCGAAGAAGAGACAACACTGCCACAAAATGTTCCTAAGAGCCCACACTGGAGACAGCCCAGTGTCCCTCTGCAGGCGAGAGGGTGACCAAACGGTGGTTGTTCAGGCCGTGAACACGGCTCAGTGGTCAAAGTGGAGATGCTGATGTACACACATGTGGGAAAATCCCCAAACATCACCAAGGGAAAGAAACCAGTAAGGAGGGGAACCTTGGCTGTCCTGCAGTGACATGCCAGAGCAGGCAAAGCCCCTTTCCACAGACAGAAGCAGATTGCAGCTGCCCAAGGCCAGGAGGGGGAGAGGGCTGGACTGCAGAGGGCCGGGGGATCTTTCCAAGAGGGCAACACTCCATGTCCTCCCAGGGTGGTACAGGGCCTTGTGTACCTGTGTCAGAATCCATCCCGCTGCACAGGGTCACACCGACCCTTGAACAGCATGGGGCTTGGGGCAACAAGCCCACAGAGTGGAAAACCCAGGTATAACTTAGAGTTGTCCCTCCCTGTCCCTGATTCTTCTGCATCCGAGGCTCCAGGTCCTCAGACTCACCACCCTGGATTGTGCGGCGCTGTAGTATTCCCTGTGTCAGTGGGCCTGTGAGTGTAATGTGTATATGTGCACACAGCTACCTGGCTTCACGGGTGCTCTGTCCACTTTTTCTGCCCCATACACTGGGGCTCCCTGAGGAGCCTTTCAGCCCTCACAGCCAGTGCCGCACCCCTCATATTGCAGCCTTCGAGGGAAGTACCAGTAGCATCCACATTTTCCTGATTGGAAGATGGGGTCCCAAAGAGGCTGAAAAGTACCTGAGGTCAGCCGAGTAGTAAATGGCGGGATGGGATTTGAACCCAGGCCATCTGGCTTCAGAGACCCTGCTCTCCACAGTCACGTGATTCTGCCTCCGGTTAACTTTCCAGCAGCCATCTGCCCATAAGCTGTCCTTCCAGCAAGCCAGCTGGCCAGCCGCTGAGCCACCCGCTGGACCAGCCAACCATCCGTCCACTCACCCATCCTTCCATCCAAACATCCATCTACCCAGCTATCCACCCACGAAGCCATTCAACCAGCTCAACCAACCAGCCACCACCCATCAAAACAAATGGCACTTGTTGAGCACCAGCTGGGTGCCCGGCACTGGAGACAAGATCATGAGGAAACCACATACACTCCTCATCCCCTGGGAAGCTCCAGCCCGTGGGAGGAAACCGACATAAAAGTGAAGCTGTGGGGGTGAGCCAGAGAGTAAACAGGGACACAGCTGTTGGGCAGTGGATCTGGCCCCACCTGGAGTGAACCATCCTTGCACGTGGAAGCCAGAGCTTGGCCTGGAGGGCCTGAGGATTTGCTCAATGGTTCTGCGTGATGGGGCTGACCCAGGACCAAAACTGTGAAACCATGCAGCTTGTCCACAAACCTCTCCCTGTGTTTGGAAACTTCCAGCACCCACACCAGGGGCTCTCACGCTATCCTCTGAATGTCAGAGCCTCCCCACTGAGGCTTCCTGATCTCCAGAATCTTCTCTCTCGTAGCTTACTTGTCTCCTGCTCAAGGACCTAAAATTCCTGCATGTCCTAGATGCCAAGGGGTATAAATGACTTATTCAGATAAACCCCATCCCTGCTAATATGCTAATGATGGTCTCCTTAGAGTACCAGGTGGTTACAGGCCAGGCAAGAAGGCCTTGAAGGGGGCTACTACCCCGGTGGCATTTCAGGCACCAGACTGGACAGGTACTCCTACTTCAGGGATTATCCTCTCCATTTCCTTCCAGGAACTATCCCTACCCACTCTCATGCCACCAGATTCAGGTGGTAGATGCCACCAGATTCAGGTGGTAGATGCCACCATCCCCCTGCTTCAAGGGTGACCACAGGACCTAGGCACAAACAACCCAAGTCACAGCAATGCTCTGGAAGAGACCACATGGCCAGCTGGCAAGAGTCAACCCCAAGAGGTTGCTGGGATGATAGAATAGAGCATGCTCTTCATGATGACATAACTAAACCGGTGGAGCCTAGTCAGAGCCATCAGAGGCCAGGACATGAAGAAAAACTCAGAAAATGAGAACTGTCTGGATCAAAGCAGAACCCAGGGAAGGGATAGAGGCAGACGACCACATTATTCAAGCGCCTGGATCCAACCGTGCCTGAACTCCTGTGACGGAGTCCTTGTATTATATGAGTCATAAAGACTTTGCTTTGTTAACTTAAATGCAAAGAGGGTCTCTGTCATTAAAACTGAGAGAATCTTGAATGCTGTGACATAGGGAGAGTCACATAGGAGCATACCAGTACAGCGCTACAGAAACACCACATGCCGAGTAAAGCCATGGCATCACTCCCTCCAAGGACATTGCCTGCCTCCATCCTTTTCTCTCCCAGGCAGATGCAACCCCTCTTCCAGGAGGATCTGGGTGTGGCCCAGAGCAGAGCACGTCCCCCTCCCAGGCTCCAGGTGCTCATCTCTAAGGGGTGGGGGCACACAGCAGCCCTGACGCACTGCACTGTCGCTGGAGGGTCAGTGGGCTGCTGCAACCTGGATGCACGAATGCATAGAGGGCAGCAGGCCTCATCCCTGGTCCTGACCAGCTCCGTCACCACCCTGACAATGCCGTTCTCTGTTTAGGCTTCACAACCCCAGGGCATCTCTTTTTCTCACTGAAGCCAAGCACTTGTCCTCGTAATTTCCAATGTGGGAAATTAGGCAGCACAGGTAGACATAGGGCAGCTTCCCCTCCCAGTTTCAAGGAGGGCAGGGGAGCAGGGGCTGGGGGGGTGAGAGAGAGTCTGGAAGGATGTAACCAAAGTGTATTTATTTCTGGGTGATGGGATTTCGGCAATTTTAATGTAATTCCTTATGTCTTTCTGTTTAGCATTTTCCCAGTTTTCTAGCATGAAGGTATATTCCCTTTCTAATCAGACCAAGACTGAATTTTATTTTAAAGGAAAGAAAGAATTAAAAACAGAAGCAACCTGGACGTCAAAGTTGGCGGGAGGGAGAAGTCGGCCACTGATGTAATAGAACCAAGGTGGAGGGGATTTTCCTTGTGGGAATGACTAAATTGTTGGTGTTCCTGTTGTCCTTTGGTATTTCATTCCACTGGACTTTATCTAAAATGACAGCAAACATGAAGTTTTCTTGCTCCGACTGTAAAGAAAATAGGCTGCTAAACCCCAGTGCATCTTGGGTGACAGCCATAGACAAGCAGTCTCCCCTTCCCCCCCACCCCCCGCTAAGATTATCAGCGTTTTCCATTGACAGAGTCTCGTGACGTGGAAGAAAGAGTCTGGCCTGAATCTATAGGCTGCAGACAGTGAGCCCAGAGCAGCGAGGCTCTGCACACCGTCCCCGTGCAGACATTACTAATCGATCGCCGCAGTCCTCCCATTGAGTCAGGTGACTCATCCATCACTGCAGTCCTCCCGTTGAGCTCAGGCGGAGCTTCCCAGGGCTTCTCTGGAAGCCACCCCCGTGGACTGAGTTGGCACAGGGGACGAGACCTGTGTCCCTCCCCAGGCCTCAATGAGAGCAGCAGACTTGGGCGCAGGTGCTTGGCTGGGATGAGACTGGGAGAACCAGCTCCGAGAGCACGTAGACCTATTTCACAGATCAGGGCAGAAGCTGCCCCAGAATCACCGGGAGAGCCTGGGCTCAGATGTGTCCAGTCACTGCCTCCGCAGGTCTGGGGTGGGCCTGAGAACTGGCATTTCTGACCAGCGCCCAGGGGCTGTGGATGCTCTCACTTTGAGAATCACTGGATCAGAGCAGGAGGGACAAAGAATTGGTTACTCGGTGAACGCGGCTGACTAGAGGCCAGTGGTTCTCAACATTAGCCTTCATTTAAATCGGCCCAGAAGCTGCAGAACAATCCAGCCTGATTCCTCAACCTCACCCTAGAGATTGCGACCCAGTTACTGTGAGGTGGGACCAACCTGGATCTCTTTTGAAAACCTCAGGTGACTCAAATCTGCAGGCGGCGTTGAAATCCGCTGCCACGGACCTTTCTAACGTGTTAGATTTCTATTTCCTCTACCTCTTGCTTCTTATAGTATCTTTTTTGCTTGTTTCGCTCTCACTCTTTTTTGGTGTAAATTCGTTGTAATTTACACCAGCCCCGAAGATGGAGCTTGGTGGCGGCCGTTCTTTGTAATGTTTTATAAAGACCGATTTACAATGTCCTGTCACTCTCTGCTGTACAGCAGAGTGACCCCGTCATACTTATGTATACATTCTTCTTTTCACGTTGTCCTCCGTCATGTTCCATGGCGAGTGAGGAGACACAGTTCCTGCGCGGCACAGCGGGACCTCCTCGCCCATCCACGCCCAATCCAAGTGTTCATCTACTAACCCCAGATTCCCGGGGCGGGGGGACATTTAATAATTACTTGGTAACGACTCACTCTCTGATGGGGGGCACAGGAGCCCTAACATTGGATCTCAGAGGGACTCTTGGATCTAACGGAGACTTATTGAGATGACAGCCCTAAAGGCTAAAGAAAGACTAAAGGCTCAGTCTTGTAAATCCAGAGTATGCTGTCTGGTCTAAGAGCAAGGTGGATAAATTTTCAGCCGTATTGAAAATTTATTTGGAGTTCCCATCGTGGCGCAGTGGTTAACGAATCTGACTAGGAACCACGAGGTTGCGGGTTCGATCCCTGGCCTTGCTCCGTGGGTTAAGGATCTGGCGTTGCCGTGAGCTGTGGTGTAGGCCGCAGACGTGGCTCGGATCCTGCGTTGTTGTGGCTCTGGGGTAGGCCGGCGGCTACAGCTCTGATACGACCCCTAGCCTGAGAACCTCCGTATGCTGCGGGAAGGGCCCTAGAAAAGGCAAAAGGACACAACAACAAAAAAACCTTATTTATAATAAAAATGTACCGGGAGGGAGGGAGGGTGGGTGGAGCCCGCCAGGATGGGACCCGCCGCCGCTGAAGGCACAGGAAAGCAGGGTGCATGGGCCCCACGACCACCACGCACAGCGGGGCTCTGCACACCCAGGGCAGAGGGCTGAAGGGCTGCATGTGGGGCGCTGATGCGTTCACTCCCCCTCCAGCCCCGCCCTGCAGCCTACCTGTGCTCCAGAGCTGCTGCGGGAATCTCAGTCCCAGGCCGGGAGGATGAGGCCAAGACCCTCCTGGTGGGAGTGTGTCCCGAGGAGGAGGGGCTGCAGGCTCCAGAGCCCAGCTCGAGGCCGCCCGGGACTACGGCAGGGCCATTTGAAAATGGTGCCGAGGCCTGCACTCAGCCTCGGCGTGGCAGGCCCTCCTCCCAGGGACACGCCCGCAGGCCGGGGCGGGGGAGGCCGCTCCGTCCCAATCATAGATTCTGAGATTGAGTCGTCTTTCTCTAAATAAGTAAATGAGCTCTAATACCCTTATTTGCTGTCAACCTTATAAACCTAACGCAAACCAGATGGGCCTCGCTTCCCGAACCCCCACGCCGTGTGGCCCGGCCTCCCTGGGCTGCCTGTGGCTAACTGGCTTCCTTGGCTCCTGCACCCCCCGCCGCCCGCCCTGTTCCCACGTCAACAGCCCCTCAGAAAGGAAAAGGCATTTGGATTCCTGCCCATGCAAGAGGCTTCCTGGGGTCCCTCCCAGACCCCCCTGGGAAGCAGGCTCAGGAGCCAAACAGAGGTGACTCATTTTCAGGGTCCGCCTGGTGGCACCTTCCGTTCCCCTAGCTCATCCTTTACCGTTTTGTAATAAATAAAAAAGCATTGATCATTTTTCCGCCTTATGCCAAAGTAATGTTTTCATGGCTGACGCTTTAGAAAATTTTGAAAGACACATAAAAAGAAGAAAATGCAAAATCGCCTGTAATCTCTCCATAGAGATAGCAAATGTTCTGGGAACCAGCCATCCAGACTTGCATCTGGAGCAGAGGTCGGGAAAATGTTTTCTGTAAAAGGCCAGATAGTGAATGTGCAGGGCTTTGTGGCTCATATCATCTCTGTTGCAACCTCTGAACTCTGCCGCTGTCCTGTGAAAACAGCCATGGGCAGGATGCCCAGGAGTGGAGGGGCTGTGTACCAATAAAACTTTATTTACAGAAAACCCCCACAAACAAAGAGGCTTTGGGCCACATTTAGGGCAGGGGCCAGACGCCGCTGACCCCGGCCCAGAGCAGTGCTGCACAATAGAAACAGAGCCTGAGCCACACTGCAATTTAATGTTTTCCACGAGTCACCTTAGAAACAGTAAAAAGCAAGTGCAATGAGCACTCATGCTATTTTAACCTTACCCCGCTATAGACTAAATATTATTTCAACGTGAACCACAATTTTGAAAATTGATCAATGAAATGTTTTACAATTTTTGGTACCAAGTCTTCAGAATTCAGACCTCATCTTCTGCTTCCAACACATTTCAACTCGGAACAAGTCACATTTCAGATGCTCGGTAGCCACGCCTCTGGACCAGGCTGGGTGGTGTGAGTCTGTATCCCACTTTGCTGTACAAGGCAGCATCTTCTGCTTGTGACGTAGCAGGTCACAGTCCGTTACGTTACCTCTCTCTGTTCTCGTTCCCACATCTGTCAAGAGAAGATCATAAAGGCACATCTCAATGGTGGCATAAGGACCGAAGGAGCAAATGCTTAAAAGTCCAGCCTCAGGTCTGGCGAAGGCTCCTAAGTGCAAACCCCTAGGTTAGATGTTAGCGTGAAGGCAAAGACAGAGGAAAGCTGGTTCTTGTCCACCTCCGCAGCGTCCCCATCACCAAAACCGCAAAGGCCTTTGGAAGTCAACCAGCCGGCCCACCTTGAACGCAGGGCTGGGTCAGCCTGGGGCCCAGAGGCGTTAAAGAGTGACTTATCCAAAGTCACTCAGCCAGAAAAACCTAGAAGCCATTCGTAACAACAGGTGCATAAAATATTTTAAAAAGCAATTGTTTTGGTCAGCAAAAACTCCATGCATTTGAAAACCAAGGAGGGAGATTTATCACTTGAGCAGATTAAACAAGAAAAACCTAAGGACAGTCTGAGTAGTTGCTGAAAAAGCATTTGACAGAATTCAATATCCATCCATAACCAAAAAAACCTCATCAAGGGACATGCAGAAAATTGACAGTTTTCATCAGACTTCATGGTGAGATACTGAATGTGATTCCTCTGGATGGGACAAGGGCAAGGATGGCTTCTCTCACCAGTCCTGTCCCATCATACTGCAGTCCTAGCCGGCAGTCCTAGCCGGCGCGATAAGATAAGGAAAAGAAATAAAGAGCATGCCGCCGTCAGAAAGGAAGAAATAAAATTGTCTATATTTGCAGTTCGAATGATTATCTACAATGACAATTCCAAGGAATCTTTAAAAAAAAAAAAAACAACTTTAGAAAAAGGAGTTCCCTGGTGGCTTAGTGGTTAAGGATTTGGCATTGTCACTGCTGTGGCATGGGTTCGATTCCTGGCCTAGGAACTTCTGCATGCTGCAGGTATGGCCAAAAAAAATAATTTTTATAAGAAATAAATGAGTTTAGCAAGGTCACAGGACACAAGGTCAAGATATATGAAGAACTCTTAAAACTCAACAGTTTGACACATACCCCACACTTAACCAAAAGTATCTCAAAATGGATTACTAACCTAAATGTAGGGGCTGTAGCTCTAAGCTTCCTTGTCTGCGTGAAGCCCCTGAGATAGGGGGTTACTTATTACTGCAGCACATCCCAGCTCATCCTGACCAGCAGAGGAGGAAAGGGATGTGACCCCGTGTCCACTATGAAAATAAGGAGGGGCACTCCGTGTTAGGCCTGGAAAAAGTGGATTGAGCCGTCCTGACCCCAGTCCTCCTCCCATTACCTGGACCCCAGAGTCCATCCCTGGCCCAGCCCTCCGGGAACACGGAGCAGGGAGACCCATGTCAGCAGCCGGCCGGGGCAGCGGCAACTGCTGACACCCCCTGTCTGGGGAGAGCTGGCCTCACCCCTTCCCAGGCCCTCGAGGCTGTGAGCCTGGAGCAAGGGCGAGGGGACCCAACCCAACGGTTGCCTACCAACAGTGACAATAGCCACGGTCTAGACGTGGCCAGAGATTCGTGGGGCTAATTGGTCCCCTGAGACAGACACCCCTCCCTCCAGGGGAGGCCAGCTGGCCCCGGGGGTCTCCCTTCTCATTCCCATTCAAGCCACAGGCAGCCAGGGTTTGGGTTTCCTGAGGCCACGCCCCCTCCCGCGCCGGCCCCGCCCCCAGGCCCAGCGCCGAGCTCCCCTGCAGCTCCGTCCCATTGCTCTCTGCTCTCGGCAGGGTCCTGTTATCTGCAGTTTCTCCCGAATTTATAACTTAGAACCACCTCATCCCACTTCTCGTGACTCATCTCGAAACTTCCCACCCCAGACACCCCTCTGACGAGCGTTATCTGTGCCACACACGGGTTTCAAAGTTTTCCTGACGCTGGCCTTCTTCTCAGAGCCTCGCTGCTCTGCAGGACACATGACCCGCCGGGGGAGGGGGGTGGGTAGCTGAGGATGAAGCCCGCGGTTTGCTCAGGCTTCTCTGCGCCCTGGCTTTTCCCACTGAGCCTTTCAGGCCGTTTGAAGGGTTGTGGGGCGGGGGCTCCTCTTGGGCTCTCCAGCAGCCCTCCAGATGGGTCTTGTTATCAGCCCCATTTTGCAGATAAGAAAGTGGAGACCTGGAGAAGTTGAGACCTTGTTTGTTCAAGGCCGTCCAGATTCCGACCCAGGCAGCTGGGCTCCACCGCCCACTCAGGGCCTAGCCCACCTGCCCTTGGGGATCTCATCCCAGCCCAGCAGAGAGGGTTCCACCACCCAGCACCCCATCCCTGAGGCTCACAAGTGCCACCCACGACCCCCCAGTCCCTGCCTCCGGGGAGCCTGGAGCCTGGGCTTCTGGCCAGGCGGGAGCTGCAACTACCAAGACTTGCCCTGGGTCCTAGGGGTCTGATGCCCCGGGCTGCTGACCTGATGTCAAGCTTGGCAGAGGCTTTTTTGGGAACATGAGTCAGAACCGGGTCATCCACTGGAAGGCCCAGAGCTGCAGTCTCCCCGGGCCTGGAGAACAGCCGAGGGTGGCGGGCAGGCTCTGTGTGGAAGCCCGGCCTCCCTGCTGCCTCCAGATTCCTGCTCATCATGAGGGGGCAGCCTGGCCCTCCATGTTTGCTCCAAGGCCTCCGAGCTTCCCTGTGCTCCTGGCAGCCTCTTATGTCCTGGTAACAAGAGCCACGGAGGCTGTGGCCTTACCCAGGACCCCACATTGTTCCTGGGCTTCTAACTCCCCAGGGCGTCCCTTCTGCCCAAACCTGCAAGAACCTGCAGCAACTCCCGTTTCACGGGCTGCCCCGGGAATTTAACGCCTGCTTCCCTCCGGGTGCAAGAGACCCCTTTCGAATTTATTCCGGCAGTGCACCCTCCTGTGGGGGAGACGAGAGAGGGAGCAGGGACTGAGCTCATGACAGAGATGGAATTCTCCAGAGAGAAGCTGGAAGGGAGTAGTTAGCCGTTTCCTTAAGCGTCAAATGGGGCTCAGGTGGTTACCTGGCAGGGAACGATGAAGGCAAACGAGGTCCTAAATACTCAGCTCTTAGAAGGAGTCAGCGCCCAGGGCCACCCTTGCCCATCGTGGTAACTGTTACTGCTTTCACAATAGCCAGCGTAACAACAGCAACACGCACGCCCACATCCCTGCCCCCCGCCCCACAGCGCGTGGTCCTCGCCCACCTAATCCCGCTCCTGCTCTGCGAGGACCAGCCATCCGCAGTTTCCATCGCGGAAACCCAGACGCCTGACCATGAGCCCCGGCCCCCCACCCTCCCTGGCACCCTGCTCCCGCCGCCTCCCCACCTCCCCCGGGAGGCCCGGATGGTGTCCCGGAGAACAGAGTCAGCCTCCCCAGGCTCGGGCTCCTGGCCTTGCTGCCCAGCTGCGGGCAGCAGCTCACATGGCCCCAGACTCAGTCACCTGATCGCAGGGCACGTCAGGGGATGAAGAGTTTGGATGAAGAGCGCTGAGCCCAGGCCATGCGCTCCTGGCCCCTCCACATCCATGTCCACATCTCTTAGGACCCGTGGATGGGACCTTTTTTGGGAAAAGGGTCTTTGCAGAGGGGATTAAATCAAGGATCTCAAGGTGAGATCCGCTGGACGAGCTGGGGGGACCCCAGATCCAATCACAAGTGTCACGATGAGAGGAGGAGAGGGACGTTTGTGACAGACACACCGGGAGAGGACACAGGCAGAAACAGGCAACACAGCCACACGGCGAGAATGCCTGGATCCCCGGGGGCTGGAAGAGGCACAGCCGACCCTCCCCCAGAGCCTCCAAGGGAGCCAGCCCACCTTTTCCTTCCAGAATTGGGAGAGAATAGTTCACTCATTATAAGCAACCCCAGCCTTGGGCCCTGGTTTTTTATGGCAGCTCGGGCTGCTGCGGGCGCAAGGCTCATGCTCAGTAAGGGGCCGCTCTTCCATCAGCAGGCGTTTCTCCAGGACCTCTGTGGCCCCACCTGCGTCCTCGCACCCGGGACCCAGCGGTGATCACCACCAGCCTCGCCCTTAATAACAGCGTAGCCGGATTATTCTCATCCATCTTAGTGGATTCCCACGGCTGTGTCTAAAACACAGCAAACGTCTCCCGTGATCAACCGCGATGGAGGAGAGAGAGTGTGTATGTGTGTGTGACGGAAACGGCGTTGTAAGTCAACTGTGCTTCAATGAAATAAATTTAAAACATAAAAGAAAAAACAAAAACATGAAACACAGCCAAGCTTAGCCGCACGCCGGCACAGGGGAGAGGGAGCCCAGAGCCACACCTTCCTGTTCCCTCTGTGTGTCTGGGGGCCTCCGCCCCAGGGCCTTTGCTCACCCTGCAGAGTCCTCCGGCTGGAAATTCATGGAAAGCCTTCAGATCCCATCACCAGGGCCCAGGAAGCACGAGCCCCAGGTACCCACGGCTGCACAGTCCGAGCAGGCCTCCATCTCGGGTGAGTCTGGATCCCCACGGCCCACAGAGAATTCTGGGGTTTCCCACTTCAGCGCCTGGATCCCAATCTGCCCCTTTGGATCAGAGCCAGCAAACCTGAGAGCTGGGACATCCTTGTCAGCAGGAGGAAGCAGAGAGCTGCCTGGGCTCCCATCCACCACCCATCTCTCTAAGCCTTGCAAAGCTTACAGCCCCAAAGTGAACCAGAGCCAGGCTGCTGAGGCCGCTGACGCTTCTCCTGGACCTCAGTTTCCTCATCTGTAAAATGGGCTCATTAGGAGCGCTCCACCCACCAAGCACCTGCGCATCGGATATCATTCTGTCATCGACACTAAATCGTGGAGGTGGACACTGCGGTGTGTTCGAGGCAGGGACACCCCGATTCCAAGTGAAGAGGCCCCTGGCTTTTTCCTCCCAGAGGAAAACCAAGTCAATCCTCCTGCATGTCAGCTCCAGGACCCCAGGGAGGTGGCTGCAGCAGGGCCTGGCCCAGAAGGGGCTGAGTCCTCCTGAGGCCGCCCTCCACCAACCCGGTGGTGACTTAATCCATCCCACATGGAGCCCTGGAAGGCACTGCCCTCTGCCCATTAACCCCAGCCCCGGCGGCCCTGGTGGGAACTACCGTTTGTCCGAGATAACCTCCCGACATAATTTACCCGGCCTCGTGCTGGCTGCAGAGATGGGCCGATAAGGCCGCCTGCTCTGGGGTCAGGTTAGCGGGGCACGGCGGACAGCCCTCACTGCCTGGAGGAAAACAAATTCCCGCGTCGCCCGGCCCCTCGGAACAGAGACGGCTGCACTTTAAAACGCGTTGTCCATGGAAACTGAAGGAAGCAGAGAGCTGGGCCTGGAAGGAGCCTCCATCCCCGCAGACAGAGCCCCAGCCACCCCGGGAGGGTCATGCATGCTCCCAAGCCTTGTGCCAAGGCTGCGGCGCTGGCCGGGCTGGGTTTTTTCAAATATGGGTCGGGGCCATCCGCAGGAGCCCCAGGGCCTGAGCAGCGCTTGGGGAATCGTGCAGGGCCCTGAAGCTCCGGGCCTGGGGCTCCGGGAACAGCTGGGAGGTGGCCTGTGCCTGCAGACCCGCTTCCCAGGTGGGAGCAGAACCCTTCCCCAGGGCCCTCGAGCCGGCCGGGCCTGGGTCCAAGCCCAGCGCCCCACTCCCGCCTCAGCAACCTTGGGCAAGTCACAAGCCACTCTTGGCCTTGGTTTTCTCTGTGACACGGGGTAAAGGCGGAGGTTGGAGAGACGGTGTTTCTCAAAGCTTCCAGCGCAGAAGCAGCCGTAAGGGTTTAGTCAGGAGCTTCTCCTGCTCCTCCCGTTAGGGCCTCCTGGATGCTGCTCAGTGAGCAGGCAGGGGAGCCAAGCCCAGTACTGCAAGCAAGGCCAAGCCCCTGGGCCTGGGTCCCACAGATGACACTGCAGGGGCAAGTGCCCCCAGCACTGCCTGCCTGCTCCCTCCTGGGCCCCCTTCTCACCTGTGCCCGCAGGGTCAGCCCACCTGTCCTCTAAGCCTCCTCCCCTGTGAGCTGACCCCATATGGGCCCCCAGATCCTGGAGAGGGGATGGGGAGAGTGTGTCTCGGGGTCCCGGTGTCCTGGCTGGTACCCCGACTGGTCACCAGCACAGCTGCAAACCCAGACAAGGTGTCGTCCAAGACAGCACACGCAGAGCTGTCCTGGGGTCTGCTGGTAGGGGGCGCTCACTGGGGGCCGGGCCCTCAGAGCAGAGTCATGTCTTAGCTACTTGTATGTGGGAAGCACGTTAAAAAGTACTCCTGAAAAGGTGGAAGTGGCTTTGGAACTGGGGAGTTGAGATGCCGGGGGAGCTCTGAGGAGCTTGATGAGAAGCGTCCAGATGGGTCTGAGCTGACAGCTGACGGAACCGTGGATATTGCGGGGCTGCTAGCGAGGATGTGGGAGCACCCGTCTTAGAGAACACCTGCAGAGCTGCCTCGAGTGCCTGCTGTGCCTGGAAAAGCACGAGGGGAGGGAAGGAAGGGCAGGCCCGAGGCTGTAGACGCATACAGGCACGCCCGGGGTGCAGCCACGGAGACACAGGGGCAGGAGCTGCCGGCGGGAGCTGTGTGGGGTTCATTCTGGGTCCAAAATAGAGGGAAGGGGGGACTTTTCGTGAACCCACTTTGCCAGTCTGGACCGAGTGGTTCCGTGACTCGCTGTTCGGATCCCCCGACCGACAGCCGCAGCATCATGGGAAGCTTGTTGGCAATGCAGATTCTCAGGCCCTCCCCAGACCCTCTGAATCAGAGACTCGCAGAGTGGGGCCTGCGTCCCGAGTTCAGACAGCTCTCCTGAGAGGCAGCTGCTGAGAAGCTGTGCTCTAGAGATCTGATACCCGCGAGGCTGGGGGGGGGGCTGGTCCCTCGCGTGTGCTGGGGTCACCGGAACGCGTAGGGGCTTCCGTTTCCGCGTGTCCCTCCAACGTGTTTAACGCAGAAAAGCTCTGTGCGCACACAGGTGTCTGAACACGTCTAAGCACGTGTATGAACGCGTGTGTGCAGGTGTGTGTGTGCAAATCCGGTGTGCATGACATTTCCTGGTAGGGATGTTCTCCTTTGTAGCGATGAAACCTGTGAGTGGCTCTTCAGAAACGCCGAGCAGCAATGCTCCTTTTCAGAAGCTGCGTGTTCACTTAGCTCTGATTCTCGAAGGCTTTTTTAAAGCATCAGGCGTATCCAGAAAAGTCTGTTACTGGTGAGCGGGGAGTGTGGGAAAGGGGGAGTTCTCATCAAACGAGCCCGGGAAACAGAAGGGACCCGCTCGTCCCCCAAACCCCTCTTGTGGCCCCTCCCAGGCCCCGCTGCCGAGGGGGAGCCATGGTCCTGACTCGGCCTCGTTTTTCCCTCCTACCATATTTCGTTCAGATGAGAAAAGTGCAAGGAAGTAGGTCCATGTGCTGATTTTTCCCATATGACTTCTTCGGTGCCATTAGGACAGCATCTATTTTTTTCACCTTTTGTCTTTTTAGGGCCACATCCGTGGCATATGGAGGTTCCCAGGCTAGGGGTCTAATCAGAACTACAGCTGCCAGCCTACACCACAGGCACAGCTACGCGGGATCCAAGCTGCGTGTGTGACCCTACACCACAGCTCACAGCAACACCAGATCCTTAACCCAATAAGCGAGGCCAGGGATCGAACCTGCAACCTCATGGATCCTAGTTGGATTGTTAACCACTGAGCCACGACGACAACTCCAGGACTTCTTTTTAAAGTTACTGCAAATGACAGTGTCAGCCCCCCTTCTGTCATTGCAGCCAAGGCCCCCCCGCTCTGGACAGCCCCTCCCTCCCTCCGGCCTGGGTGCTGTGTTCCCAGAGCCCCGTTCCATTTGTCCGGGGGACCCCGTCCTGATGGAGGAGGATGTGGGTTGGATTCAGACCCCATCTCCACCACTGGGGACCTCGGCACATCACAACTTCTTTGAACCTCAGTTTCCTCTCCCGCAAAATGGGCGTCATAATAGGACCCGCCCCCCGAAACCGGTGGCTGCGAAGGTCAACTACGGGAGCTGGTGGGGAAGGGCGTGCAGCCCAGCCCCTGGGGAGGGGACGCCGGTGCTGGCAGCTCGGCCTGGGAGCTGGGGCATCCTTGCCTGCTTGGAGCCCCAGCTCCCTCGACTGTGCCATAGGTTAGGTGACAATCCACTTCCAGGGCTAGAGGCAGGAATGGTGTTTATAAAGGGTCTGGCACGTAGGGAGTGGGTCTCGCCACCACAGTCTGTTATCTGTTTATTTTATAGTTATCATCACCTACCTGGCTGAGGAGGGCCACCTCCTCGAGGCAGGTGGAGGTCACCCCCAGGGCAGCCCCCCTCCACTTGGGAGATAAAGTCCATCACTGACCATCTGGGCCACGACGCCTCTGTCATAACCTCTACAAGAGCAGATGTGTCATCAGCCAGAGGCCAGCGCCCCAGCTGCAGATAACCCAGGGACCCTCCATCGACAGCCCTTACCCACCGAGGGGCCGGGAGACCCCCCGTGGGCCCCACGCAGAGCCCGGCAGCCCTGCCTTCCCGCGTCTCTCCTCCCCTGCCTTCAGCTGGCCCCCAGCACCAGGAGATGCTCAGAGACACTTGGTTGATGAGTGAGCTCCAGGGAGGCTGGGTCCCCTTAGCCACTTGGCACGTTATAAATCACCACCTCCCCGATAACCCCATCTTTCCTCTGCTTGGGACACCGGCCCCGGGAATTCCACCTGTCTCTTGAGATTAGCTGAGTGTGTGGCCCAGGAATTTGTCCTCAGAAACTCTCCGGCCAGGGATCCAGGCTGTGTGTGTTCACTGTCACGCATCTCAAGTTCTTGAAGCAGCAGGGAACCGTGTGGACGCGGCCGAGATCTTACAGTCACGGGGAAGCCGATCGTCCTGCCCACGGTCCGCAGAGCCCCAACCTGCCCCGACAGTTGGTCTAAAAAGCGAGACTGATCTGCTTGGTTGACTCTGTGTGTCATCCAAGCCACCAAGGAGCCAGAAGCTGTGCACCAGGAAGGGCGGTATTGCCTGCCCTGCCACGCCGCAGACCGGCGCTGCTGCTGTTGTGGGTGACAAAGCCTCAGAAAGCACGCTAGGTGACCAGGCGGGGACAGGATGGAGGTCCGGAGAGAGAGGAGCGAGGGTGTCTGGAGGCCTGAGCTGAGGGCAGCCGCTGCCGGTGTGACTAATGGTCCGACCGGCTCGCAGGCACCAGGCCAGATAAAGGCAGCCCCGTCCAGGCCATTTGTCCTCTGCTATCTCTTGTTGAGGCCACGCTAACACCCCGTCAGCCCGCCAGGTGATGGATGGCCGTGGGAAGACCCCCGCCCACCCCTCGTGCCGACCTTCGGGGGGGCTCTGCAGAGCCTGCAGGCTAATCTTCAAGACTGGTTCTCTTCAGGGAGAAAACTGAGCACCCCAGACGGGGGCCCCTCACACTCCACAGACACTGCGTGCACACACACACATGTGCACACACGCGCACACACACACGTGGACACATGCACACACACGCACACCACTGCATCAGTCGGCCAACTTCTACAGCCTGGAGCTCAGCAAGCTCAGCTCCCAGGGACTTGCCTGAGACCACGAGGCCAGGGGCCTCTCACTAACCCTTCGTGAGTCTTTACAGGGGTCACGCTCAAGCTCCCAAGGGGCCAAGGTACCAACTCACAGATGCTGGATGGTGCGGCGAGCTGGCCGCCACCTCCTGGGAAAGGCCCACCCGAGCCCCTTGGTGGCCAAGTGACTCAGACCCACCATTTCCTGGGAAAAGCTGGCCCCTGGCTCCTGTGCCCCCAGATCCTCCAAGGCGTACAGCGATGGGGGAGCCCTCACGCCAAACACCCCCCCTTGGGCCGTAAACTTCCCGTCAAGTAAAACCGTGTGGGCTGCAGGGGCTCCAGTTACGAAATGCGTGTGGCAGCGTCACGTGGCCACCCCAGATAAACAGCGGACTCCCCATCTGTCCCCACCTCTCCTGTCTCATCCGTGCCCGTCTCAAACCCCTCCCCTCACCCCGGCCGCCCCCAGGGAAATGACAAACACCGGATGGAACCGACGGGACCCCGGAGGCCGGATGCCCACCGGCCAGGACTGTTTATGCCTGAGGCCGTCCTGGAAGAAAAATGTGAGAACGCCTTTCCAGAACATGGTGGCCAAGCGGACTCCGCTGGTGCCAGCGAAGCGACACAATAGGGGCAACTGCGTAGCGGAAGGATAGGGCTGGGCACGGCTGCCGCGGGGACGGAGGGGGCGGCCTGGGCCCTGCCCTCATCTCTCTGCCCAGATGCTGCAAGAGGCACCCAGGTTCTGGTCCCCGACCTGGCATTCAGCGTTTGACCTCCCTTGACCCAGCGAGTCATGGGAGCCGAAGCCAGTTTCCCAGCACCTGGCCTTAAAAACACCGAGGTCGGGCAGTGGGCATTCAAGACAGACGGCTCGCTTCCTGGGGAGCGCTACTGGTACAAGTCCCGTCTAGAGGCAGGCTTTTTATTTCGGCTCAAATGCCAGACAGAGGCCTCAACCCTTCAACGAGGAGGAGCCCCCAAGGCATGTGGCTTCGCGGAAGCCTCCCAAGAACCAGGCTCCTTGGCAGGGGCACCAGCACTGGTCTCACATCTTAGTAAGAGCCAAATTTCTGGAGCTATCAACCCAGAATCAAAGCCAGTCGATCTGTGTTTGTTAAATCCCCACCAGGCACCAACTGCTGCTGGCTGCAACGCACCCCTCACTGTTCCCCCCCACCACCCCCCACCCGCCGAGGGAAAATCTGGTTGCTTCTGTGAACCAGGATAACTCCTCTCGGATTTCCAGAAGACCAGCTTTGGGGGCACTTCCGACATTGTGTGTCGAGTAGGGCTCTGCCTTTTCAGGAGCTGCATGCCCGCAGCTGAATACTTCTGCCCCTTTCTGCCTGGGCTTTCTTATCTGCAAAGTGGGGGTGATCATGGCACCCCCCCCGCGCCCTCTAGGGGCGGTTATGAAACCGGAATGAGGAGGGCACATAAAACTCACAGCCGTGCTCTGGGCCTCACGAGTCAGCCCCGGAGGGTGGGTGGGCCGTGCTGCGTCTACAAACCCAGGGTCCACGTCCCTTTCTCTTGCTCACAGAGGCCCCTACGCTCGTCCACAGGGCCCGCAGCGGGCAAGGGCCCCTCCATCCGGCTGTTTCTCGCCTGGTGTGTCCTCCTCCACTGGGTCCAGGGGGGGCTCGCCATGCGTCCCCAGCGGGGCCCGAGGGACGGGGCACAGGGGCTCCGGGCAGATCCAGAGCTGCTTCCTCAGGATCCACTGCGCAGCACCTGTTCCGTGGCTACACCTGCCTGCTGGCGAGGCTGGGAAGCGGCGCCTTTATGCTGGACCCGCATTTCCCTTGCTTAAAACTGGAGGATATTATTATACAGAGGAAGCGAAGGCGGATGCTGGGGGCCCACGGCGTCTCCCTACCCCATGCAGTCCGTACCGTTATCTCTGTTTTACAGATGACGACCCCGAGGCTCAGAGAGATGAAGTCAGTTGCTCCAAAGCACACAGCTTCTTCAAACTTCCATCCTTACCCCCTGGGCGACACCCCCTCTAAGAGGTGGCCAGGAGGGGGCGTGTTTTCTCCATACAAACTCATGGAATCTCATGGAACAATCCGTGTGGTCATTTGGGGGCAGAGGGCCTCGAGCCGCACAGGCGAGCGCGGCTATCACACCCGCCAAGGGGAGCAGGGCATCCTCAGGAATGCGGTTGCTGCAAGGTGGGAGGCGCCCCGGGAGGCCCGCTCCACACTGGCCATTTTTTTCAGCATCTCAAGGGATTAAGATAGCAGAGAGGGAGGCTCTCCTGGCGAGCTGGGGCTGCCCTCCCACTGCCACGGCCCTCCAGCTCCCCTCCCCCGGCTCGCTCAGCAGTGCCCCATGGGGCAGCATGCCCCGTGGGGGCACTTGCTCCACCCCTGCACTTCTTTCCTGAGCTGACATGCACGGGGGGGCTGGGCACACACTGGGCACAGTGCCAGGTGCTCCGCAATCCAGACTCCACAAGGACGGGCCACCAGCCCCCGTTCTCCAGGGTGACCCATTCAGGCTGGTGACTCAGGGGGCCCAGGAGGGGCTTGGTACCCAGGTCGCTGGGTACCAGGACACCAGCCTCGTCGGCCGAGGGGAAGGTCAGTGGGAATGCAGGTCACGCAAGCCCCCAGGAAAGGCGTTTCTACAGGAATCTGGAACCACCCCTGACGGGCCTTGGGATCCAAGAGAACCGGGTTCAAAATGAACACTGTGGCCACGCTGGGTCGTAGGCCTGGGCTGCCCCTCCCGGCCGTGCTACCTCTGCTGAGACCTGCAGCCCCTCCTCTGTGACACGGCAGGGCGGCCGCGGCTTAGGGCTACGGGGTGAGTGCTCTGCAGAGGCGGCGGCACTGGGCTTCGGTATCTGTCGTCTTCTTGAGTTTTTCTTCACATTGAACGGAGATCAAGAGACAATAATCAAATGCCTGAAAAAAGAGAGGGAGGTGAATTTACAGATGAAAGGTGACCTAGACGCGACCATAGCCCATCAGAGAAGAACCGGGTCCCCCTTGGCCCACGCCCTCTGTCTCCCTGGTGGCCACAGACCCCGACAAACGCATTGCCAGCTTAAAAGAAATTCAGCTAAAGTGTTAAAACATCTTAAAATTTAAAGCATAGATCTTGCCTCCAGAGACACTGGTGTGGACATAAGTGACCCCAGCACAAGAGCAGGAGGCGGGAGGGCGACACAGCCGGGGGTGTCCCCTTTGTAAAACCAAACAGCCTCTGGCAGGAGCCTTGCTCGCCCGGGAGGAGACGGACCCCCAGGGAGCCAGGGGTTTGGGCCACCCGCTTGTCGGTGACAGCTGGGATCACACCCCCCAGTGTGCTGGGTCCAGGCCCCCATTTCCTGTAGGACTAGGATGCCAGACCCGTTGCCTGAGCTGCCCGAGACTCCCGTGGGGCGCAGGGAGCCTGAGGGTCCATCGGGGGGGGTGGTCACAGGGTGGCTCCCGTGTCCCCCCTTTCTAGTTGGCCTATGGGGGGGCCTTCTCTGAAGCCTCAGGCCGGCTCCAGGGATTCGGGGGATGCAGGAGGGTGGCCGGGCCCGCGCCCACCCGTGTCAGACCCGCTCCTCCCTTAGCTACACCTTTCCAAGTCTTAAATCATACCCTTCACAACAGGAACAAAACCACAAAATTGTGAATTTTTGCAAAAACACAAGAACCGTTTGCCCGAAATTTCTCCCCAGAAGAGTCAGCTGGCGGTGCGGTGCCCGGACACAGCTTCCTTCCAGGCAGGTCCCACCTCCGGCCTCATGCCCCGCCCTGCCTCCCTGGACACCTGTGGCCCATCAGGTGACACGTCATTATGTTTGAACAACCACTGGGGTCCATCAGCAGCCCGAGGCCACCGCTGCACAGCAGTGATGACTGGTCCCAACAAGGCACCTTTTAGACAGAAATTCCTCACGGGTGGTCAGGATGGGACTGGCCCCCCCGGGGGCGTTTGCCTTTTTCACTCTGGGACGTTCCGATGAGGTCCTGCTGGGGGGACGCTATCCTTTCTCTTAGGATAGAAGCGGATGGCGGATGATGTGAGCAAAAGAATGTGTGTGTGTGTGACGGGGTCACTTTGCTGTGCAGCGGAAATGGGCACACCATAAATCAACTCTCATCTTCGAAGGGGAGGGCACGGAAATCATCATGAGACGTCGTCTGGCAGGGAAGCATCCGCAGCGCGTGGGGACCTGGGATCTCCGCACAGAGACGCGAGTTCCTTCTCCTCCTGGGCCCCAGCTCACCGTGGGCTGCTCCAGGCCTGGGGCCGCTTGACAGCAGCGAGAAGGAGGCATGGGGCCAAACCGGCTCCGTGGCAGGTCTGGGAAAACATTCGTGCCTTTGTCTCCCAGACAGAGCCAGGGTCATCCCCTGAGCAGAGTAAATTTAGAACCACTTCCTGGAACTCCGAGGTTCAGGGGACAGAGGCTGAACTTGAAAGCGTGCAGGGACCAGCCATGCTGTGTGACCTTGGGCAAGTGGCTTTAACTCTCTGTGCCTTTGTTTCCAACTCTGCAAAAATGGAGATGGTGATGCTTGCTGTTAAGAGGAATAACCCCGGATCTTGTGACTGGGATAAAATAATAGGGCAAGGGTAGTAACTGGAAGCCATGGTGGTTGTGGTGGGGATTTGAGGGATTTGCTATATTTAGAGCCCTCGGACCTATGCCTGGCGCTGACCTAGGGCCTCAGGGTGATTCTGATTATCCGTGTCATTGTCATTGTGAGCCAGAGCGTGGTGTAGGAAAAAGACTCTAGGCTTTGGAGATGGAGGAATCTGTGGGCTCAGCCACTTCCTGTGTGTCTTTAGGAGAATCACTTAACCTCTCTGAGCTCAGTTCCCCATCCGTAAAATGGGCGGTTGTTGGGGCACATAAGATAATGCGGCATTTTCAAGAATGCGCAGCCTGGATCCCTCAGTGGTAACAGGGGATAATTTTTTTTTAGGTGATCAACGGGCAGATTTTTTGTTTTAATGCTGAATGTACTTCTAATCTTAAATATTAGGGGAAAAAAAGTGCAGAATTAAGTATCCAACCCGTCATCTTTCAGGAATTATTATTGGGGCCAAGATTCCCTTTACGTGCACTTAAATGTCTTTTAGAGCAAATCTATGTAAAAAAAAAAAAAATATTAGTAAAAGGAGGTGGTACTTGGATGAGGTTAGGTCGAGGCCCTGCCCATCGCCTCTGGGCACTGGCACCCCTGACAGCTGTGCCCGCCTCTCCCCACTTCTCAGCCTGTGCGGGGCATGCGAGGGGAGCCGGGAGCGCAGTGGTGGGCTCCTGGGGGTGAATGTATTGCTTCTGTGCAGCCCCTCGGGCACAGCAAGGCACCTTGCGGTCCCTCAGAGCCCCTCGGTGCCCAGGCGCTCGCCACGACCTTCCCAGCATCCCTGGCCCGGGGCCCCCTCTGCATCTTCAGAGTCATCGGGTAACATCTTCAAGTCTGTCTTCCATCTTTCAAGGAGGCTCGTGACTACATGGGACCTACTCAGAGAATCCTAAGATAACCTCTCCGTTTTGAAATGTCTCACTCAGTTACACCTGCGGAGTCCCTTTTGCTGGGGAAGGTCACACAGTCACAGGTTTCAGGGACTAGGGTGTGGATGTCTCTGGGGCCAGTATCCTGCTGACTACAGGCTTCCTGGTCCACACCCGCCTCATAAGCTACCTGCACCCAAATCCTTGTGTCGGGCTCTGCTTCTGGGGGACCCAGTCCCCCTCCCGAGATAAAGCACCCACCGCTGGGCTGCGAGGGTCCCCTGTCCTGCGCTCCTGGGAGCCCTTGTGAGACATCGGTGTTTGGATCTAGACTCTTGCCACGGTGACGCCCGTGTCGCCCAGTGTCCCCGGGTTCTTGAGTTTCAGCTGCAGGAATACCAACTTTTGTCTCAAAGCTGACCCCGATGGCCTCGTCACCTAAAAGAAAAACCCTGCAAAAGACAACACTGGCTGCCTTCCCCAAACTTCCCAGAGCCCCGCTGTCTCGAGTCGCTGGGATGCCCAGGCCGCTGGTGGTCAGGCCCAGGTGTGGGACACAGACCCGCTGCCCGGCTGCAGAGGGGAGGGCAGGAAACGGGCTCCGAGGCTGAAAGGGAAGACTTCCCTGAGCTCCCAGCCTCGGGGGTGGAGTCCGGTTGTCCTGGCTTCAAAGCCCAGCCCTTGCACTTCCCTAAGTAAGTGAACCTTCATTTTCCTGAGCCTCTGTGTTCCCATCTGTAAAATGGGACAGTATACCCACCCATCTCCAGGGGTGCTTTTCAAAATGCCTGGCAGCTCACAGGGGGTCGGCAGCACGTATTCTGAGCAGAGCCGGGCGTCCACTACCAGCCCCTCGGACCCAGCACTGCCAGCTGAGTGCCAGGCTCGCCTGCCCCCAGCGCTGTCATGTAAAGCAGTGTGTCCCCAAGTAGCGAGCCCTTGCCAGCGCCCTCAGGTCCTACCACTGGGTTGAGAACGAGCGGCTGGAGGCCAACGGAGCCTTTGCAAAAGCAGTTCCAAACGACTGCCCGGAAGGCAGGCCTCGCTGTGTCCAGGCCCGGCCGAGGCAGCAGAGGCCCGGCTGCACTCGAGGCAAAGGCAGCATGGGGATTGGTCGCGGCTCTACCGCGTCTGGACTTTATCTTGAAAATCAGGACACGTCTCGCTCGAGGCTTGCCCCAAATTGCTCAACTAGAGCATCAGATCTTGGCATGGACCCTCCGGAGGGAGAGTCACGTGGAGAGAAGCCCTGAGGCCAGGGTCCCCGCGGGTGGGGTCCAGGGCTACTGCCCCTGCTCAGGGAAGCGAGGGGGAGGGCGGGGCTGGGCGGCCAGCCAGGCGCCAAAGCTCTCAAAGCGCGGGGACAGTGTGACCTGGAACCCGGAAAGGCCAACATCTGCGGAGTCCGTCCCGGCTGAAGCCAGAGCCCAGCTGTCCTGTTACCTATTAGGGGACATGAACCCTGCAGAGGCCCAGCCTGGCTTTGGAAACCAAATGTGGGCGATTCCTACGCCCTGAGTCACGCCTGGGAAAGAGCGTTGGTGGCCACGTTGCACAGGGTGGATCGTTGTTTCCCATTTTGTTCCCCACATTCGCATCCTGTCTCGGGCCTGCAGGAGGGCGGGAGGGGATCTGAAACGGAGGCAGGCCCTCGCCTGGGTCCTGGGGGAGAAAGAGAAGAGAGGGAAACGGCAGATGGGGCCCGGCACCCAAGGGTGCTGCTGGCCTCACCCGAGGGTCCACCAGAGAGGAGCCCCCCTCCCCCCCACCCGGGCAGCTCTGGGAGGAGCGGTGGGAGGTCAGAGCCAACCCCGAAGCGGTCCCTAAGCAGCTCAAAGAAGTCACCCCCCGCAACCCACGCAGCCACCAAACTAAAGAGCAGCATCCCTGCTGCGCAGAGTCCTATTATCACGTGTGTGATCTCACTCATCTTCAAAGGAACCCCACCAAGCTGTGCTGTGCCTCAATCCCATTTGAGAGACGAGGAAGCCGAGGCCCAGAGAGGTTAAGTAACTTGCCCAGGGACACACAGCCAGGGAGTGGCGTTGTCTGGGAGATGCTAAAACCCCTTCAACAGGCAGAGCAGCATTAAGCAGAGAGAGCAAAGAATGCAGGCATTCCAAGGAGAAATCTTTTACTCAAAATCGAGGACTTTTTTGAACAAATGAGATCCCAACACCAGCGCCACGCCCTCTGACCACTGAACCCCCACTTGAACGCCTGTGCTTTGGGTCCCAGTCTGGGTGAATGCCCGCCGGTGCCCGCTCTCCAGGAACACTTTTTATAGTGCTCAAAACTCCAGCTGCCCAGGCCAGCATCTCTGCCTGGAAGCTGCACGATGCACCCCGCAAGGTGCATGTCCACCCACAGGCTGTGATGGGACTTTCTTTGGCAGCTGGGTCTCTGCTGATGTGATTAAAACGAGTTATACTGCCTTGGAGTGGGTGCTGAATGCACTGACTGCTGTCCTGACCGGAGAGCCACGTGCACACACTGGGGAGAGGCCACGTGAAGATGAAGGCAGGGGCTGGACTGACGAAGCCACAGCCAGGTGGCACCAAGGATGGCTGGCCACCACCCACGGCGAGGAGCGAGGCAGGGAAGGATGCCTCCCTGGAGCCACCGGAGAGCGCAGACCTGCAACACGCTGTTCTCAGCCCCCCAGCCTCCGAGTGTGGGGGATAAATTCTGTTGTCTTCAAGCCACCCAGTTTGTGATGGCAGCCCGAGACATCTGGAAACAGCTGCCTTACCTGAGCACAAGGTAAACGGGAGCTGCCAGGGTGTTAACACCCCTCAGGGGCAGCCAGGAGTAGATACTCAGCCCCTCACCCCTCGGCTGGGACAACCCCCTTCCGAAAGCCCCGGAGAGAAGCAGCAACCAGTTTCACTGCTCACCCCTATTGGTGAGAACCAGTCACGTGACCATCTGGGTGCAAGGAAGCCTGGGAAATGTAGTCCTTGGCCAGACAGCCACCTTAAAAAAAAAAAAAAGAGAGAGAGAGTTCTCTTCAAAGGGGAGCATAGTTTGGAGAGGACAGCTAGCCATGGGTGCATAATAAATATTTGGTCCATTCATTAATCAATGTCTCAATTAATGAATGAGCAAACCAACCCCTTGGAAAAGATGTTTCCTAAGTGGTGGTTGGCTGCGGAGCTGATTCAGGGACCCTCAGGCTGAGTGGGCCAGGATGCAGATTGGGAAGAGAGTCTGGCATGGGCGCCGCCCAGCCCTCTGCCTACTTCCCTCCCTCCCAGGCACGTCACCAGGCGGGCCACCCACTGATGGGGCCCTCCAGGGGTCACGGAGGCCAGCTCGCCAGCCTCTGCCTTTCCCAGGCAGGGAAACAGATCCAGGGCGGCGTGGGGACAGGCCAGCGTCACAAGGCAAGTTTGTCAGTGAGGAGCCAGGCCCCTGGCCGCCTGACCCCGGGCCAATGCCTGGGCCACTCCATTGCCACTGGACCCTCATTGTTTGGCTAATTACTGCAAGTCCAGGCCTGTGGAGCGTCTGTGTGGGGACGCTGTGTAAACATTTCCTCTTCGGCAGAGCAGGAAATGAAGGGATGACAGGGTCAAGTGACTTCAGTGGGGCTCCTGCTGCCCTGCCCATCATGCAGGCCTCGCCCAAGCCTGCCTGCAGCCCCCCCCAACGCTCCCTGAGTTGGGTCGCAGGGATGGCCAGGATACTGTGGGCCCCCCATCACCTCTTGCTCCTGGACCAGGGAGCCCTGGGATTGAGCCCTGCCCTGCACTTCCTGGCTGGGTGCTCTTGGGAAAGTGGCTCAACCTCTCTGAACTTCCATTCCCTTGTCTGCCAAGTCCCTTCCTCCTGCGTGGAGTTGTGAGGATTAAATGACGCCATGTGGGCAAAGCATCTGGCACAGGCCCTGACAGACAGCGGGTCTCACCAATGTTTTCCTAACTTTTCAGTTCTTTTCAAAAGGTCAGTCACTGAGCTGTATGCTGTAAGGGTTTTTTCCTCCACTGTCTTCTCATCACACACACACACACACACACACACACATGCACACTCATGACTCACATGCACACATTCTCCCACACACTAACACACCCACACACTCTCATTTGTTATCGTGCTGAAAACTCACAACACCCCTGCAAAGGTACACCCTGATCCCAGCCTGCAGATGGGCAAACTGAGGCTCAGAGAAACAAGCCCCTGGAGGTCACCCGTGCAGTTAGTGGCAAGGCCATGAGTCAGCCCTAGTTCCATTCCACAGCTGGAGATAAAGGGCGGCTACAGATCCATCCAGGTCCACCCGAGTCCCACACACTCCGTCGACACTTAAGAAATGCCTCTAAGGCCTGCTCGAACCCAGAAACGGGGCTAGGAGCCCTCCCCTCCCCGCTGACTTTTGTGCTCAGCGGAACTTCAAGATGAGTTGATCCGGCACCCCATTTAAAGAAAAGTAAACAGACCAGAGAGGTTAAGTGACTTGCCCAAGGTCACACAGCTAATTAGTACCAGACCAGACTCCCAGCCGAGGCTTCCTGTTCCCCCATCCCTGCCTGGCAACGGTGGGCCCGGGACTCAGAGCAGACATCTCCTGGGGAATTCTGCTCCAAAGACAGAGCTCTGCGACTGTGATGCCAGCAGGCAGGCTGGCAACGATGGGCAGGAGCAGTCCCAGTGAACTTTTTAGAACCTTTAGATGACAAGCTCCATCCCCGAGCTGGCCAATGCCCATGCCACGGGCCTCTGAATGTCCTGAAAAAGAAGTCACTTTGAAACTTAGGAGGAAACAGTTTCCCAAGTGCCTGTGTTAAGATCAAGTTATTTCCCCCCCTTGTGTAGACTGTGGGATTTTTGAAAAAAATATTTCCCATTAAACTTCAAAAATAAATTCAAAGAGGAAAAAAGAAATAAGCCCTTCTGAGCACAGCAAGAATTCCAAGCTGCCGGGAACTGGCTGCCCTCTGCTGGACAAAAGGGGCACAGCCGCCTTATCATCAGAACCCTTTCGCTGTCCCAGCGAGCCTGGGGCCTACCTGAGCCTGAGCGTGCTTTTCACAAGCGGGTTTGCATTTTCTCCCTAGCTGCAATTCAGAACTCAGAAAGCCGCTTCCAGCATGATCTGCGTTGATCACTCACTCATTCCTTCACTCGTGCATCCTGCCACACATCTTTATTGAGCAGCTACAGTCTGTTGAGCGCTGTCCGGGGACAGGACAGAGAAAGCCCTGCTCTCTACATTGTGAACTCATTCCAGAGAGGGCCAGAGACAGAAGCAGATTACAAATTAACAAAACAAATCAGCCAACAAAAAAAAAAAAAAGAAAGAAAGAAAGAAAAAAGAAAAAAAGTCAGGTGGCTGTTAATGCTGTGACAGTCCGCACAGAGGCAGGAAGGGCAGTGGTGACGCGGGCGGGGAGCCCACGAGGAGCACAGACGCTGCTGTGAGGGGCAGAGTGGCTCGGGCATGGGAGGAACAGCGCTCCTGGCAGAGGGAACAGACAGGGCAAAGGCTGGGCCGATGGGGTGTGTTTCCTCGTTGGAGCAGAGCAAGGGGGCGGCATGGCTGGGATGCGGGACCAAGAGAGAAGCAGGAGGGGTGGCGGCAGACCGAGGCCATCAGCAGCCCCGCCTGTTTGGGAGGGAGCTGCGTCCAGCAAACACATGGGAGAACACACGTGCTCAGGGCCCCCGAGGGCTGACCTCTGTCACGGAGTAGGCCACCTCCACCGGGGAGTCCCCCGGCCTCCGGGAACGAGGGGGACATGGCAAGCGTGGCCTGAAGTGCAGCCACTCCTGTGTCGTGCGGAAGTGGCGGCACTGGTCATGGTTGCGAGAACCAACTAGATTCTAAACCTGCAGTCTAGAGTCGGAGGTCGGGTTCCCTGGCGTCTGCTTCCCAGCTGGTCACTGCGTAGAGGTGGCCCTTGTGGAAAACCAGAGCCTTTGCGGCTGCGGAGCCCCTGAGGGAGGGGCGGGCTTCTCTGGAGGATGCCTGGCAGCTCTGCCCACCCCCCCCGCCAACCCATCACCCCCCAGGCTCCAGGCTGGGCCCCTAAGCAGAGCAAAGGCCACCGTGTCCAAGGCCACCATGGCTCTCGCTCGGTTTCCTCTCAGGAAGGGGCCCTGCCTCCCTCCGGCACAGGTCACGATGACGAATGGAGGACAGCTGACCCCTGCCCTCGGGGTCAGAGGGCACCCGCGTGCACCCACAGCCAGGCAGCACCGGGGCTCAGGCTGGAGACCCGCAGGCTGGCGTGTGATGCCTATGAGGGGCGGGGGTGGGGCAGGTTCCATCCTATCGCTGGGCTCCCCGAGCCCCTTCCCTGAAAGCAGAGGGAGGAGTGGCCTTGGCCAGAGCCACCTGCATTGCTGGGGACCCGAGGGAAACGCAGGCTTCGAGCCCATCCACCCCCGAACCGGACCGTGTGGAATATGCCCCCCTCATGGGTCCTGATGCTCCGGGCGGTGAGACCAGCTCCGGCCCTGCCAGTGCTCCTGGCCGCTGGTCATCTTCTCTGCTGAAGCCACTCCACACAGGACACGAGCTGGCTCTGGGCTAGTGCAGGTGCCCACCCGGGGCCAGCCCTCCGTGCGCCCTGCCAAGGCCAAGAAACTCAAGTGCCAGGTCCTTCCCTCCCTCCCGCCACCTCCCTGCACCCTGGCCTTCCAGCAGCTCCCAAAGGGCCCTGACCTGCCCTCGGCCAGGCGGCAGCAGGGCCACAATTAGCTCGCGCCCCTCAGCACTTTCCAGAGGCCCCAGGGGAGGAAGGCACTTCTCAAACGCTGACATGTGAATGTCGGGGAGGAAGAGGTGCCGGCTGCCCAGGCACGCCCCGGCTCCACCGCCCCAGGGCCCGGGCAGCTCCTGGGACAGCCGGGCACAAGGGGACCCGCCATGCGGCAGCAGGGTTGTGGGAACGAGGTGTGGCTGCGAAGGCGGGGTGTGTGAGGGACGGCATTCGGGGCCCCTGAGGTACCGCCTGGGACCCCAGGACGGGAGCCCGAGCAGGGCTGGGCCTGGGTCAGCCAGCAGCTCAGGTGGCATCCGGCCCCCGCGCCTGAGCGGTCAGCTCCTGCGACCTCGCCGTGTGGGTTACCTGCCCTCAAACAAGATTTTACACGTCTATAGAACAAGGCACAAATCGAGAAAATCAGTAATGAAAGCAAATGCTTCCCATATATCCATGACTCAGACTCAACACTACAATCTTTTTGCCAAAGTTTCTGCTCAGCAGAAAGTCGGACAGACACTGCTGGACCACATCTTGTCTCTTCCAGCCGCCGGTACCGCCACCCTCCGTGTTGCAGCATCTCCAGAGAGAGACATTCCTTGTGTGCTCACAGTGCGATTCATTCCCCGAGAAAAAGTAGCAAGAATTCCCTAATATCCTCTGATCCCGGGTCCGTGTTTACATCTCTCCCAGCTGTCCCCTAAATGTCCTCCATGGAGGCTTTTTAACCAGGACCCCGGCAGGGACTGCCTGCCGCGCTTGGCAGCTGGGACATCGCTTCACTCTCATCCCCGACGAGCAAAAGGTGATGCCGGGCTGGTCAGCAAGCGCCGCCCCCCTCCACAGGGGTAACCCCCGAAATGGCTATTTGGAAGGGTGACAGCCCAGGGCAGACAGGTGAGCAGTCAGGGCTGAGGATGGACCTAAACGGGGAAGGGAGGGCAGGGGCCTCTGGGGGAGGCTCTCAGCGCCGGGATGCCCCCGGCAGACCAATTAAAACGCTCCTCTGCTTGTTCTTTGACCTCCTCGAGGTAAGGAATTGCTGGCCGGGGCTGGGGGCGGGGGCAGAGATTGGGGTGAGAGCCAGCATTCAATTCATATGCACTTAGAACGTTCTGGGGCAGGGCCAGTGAAAATGAATGAGCCTGAGGGGTAGCCAGGGTCCAGATCACGCCCCCAGGAATGCAGTGCGGAGGGGCCGTGGGAGGGTCTTTGCTCAAGGCCCACGGTGAAGGCTGAGGCCATCAGGGTCTCCACCAGCAAGGACCCCCGCCCTTGACTGCGAGCCCACAGGAAACCCCTACCTGGAGTTTCCTCGACATGGTGCCCTGAGTGAAGTCGAACCTCCGTATATAACGCGAGCCCCATGAAAGCAGAGGCTGCCCCAGGCTTCACTGCCCTGGGCCTGCACACAGCAGGTGCCCTGTGCCGGCGCACAGCAGGTGCTTGGAACGTATGTGGCCGGAAGCTTGCTGTGGGTCCAAGGATGCTTAGCAACTGCCCGGGTGACAGAGAGAACTAGGCCTGGGTGAGACTCAGCACTGGGAACACCGGGCCACCGTGCTCTTGCGGGGTGGGGGGTGGGGGACTGGTCCCTCCCCCTGCTGTGTCTTGAGCACCCGCCTCTCTCCCCTTCCCTCCTCCCCCGTCTTTCTCCCCACACTTCTCTCCTCTCAGCCTCTGGGCAGGCTGAGGCCGCACACGCATCCAGGATGTCTGGCTCAGGGCACATGGCTGAGGCCAGCGCAATCGGCACACTCACAAGCAAGGGGAGCCTCAGGGAGGCACCCACAGTTGGGTGGGAACAGGGAGGGAGTTGCAGAGGAGGTGCAGCGGGAAGAAATGAGCATTTCAGTTGATGAGACAAGGATCAGGGGAGAGACTTGCCCCAAATCACCAGCAAACAAGAGCAGAGTGTGCCCTGGCTCCTGGCGGCTCCCGGGAAGTGCCAGCAGCCCCGGCCTCCAGTCAGCCTTCAGACAGACAGACACCTCTGGTGCCCCAGCCGGATGGAGCTGCATCACTTTCACGGCTTCGGGGTGTTCTTCCCGCAGCCTCTCTGTGCTTCTGCTCCTCCAGCCAAGCACCTGAGCTCCCTTCTGAGAACTATCCAAGGGCTACAGACCCACCAGACCCCAGCGCAGCCCTGAGCCCCTGGCTCACCGGCTGGGACTTGGAAAGCAGCTCTGCCGTGGATGGGGCCTCCGGAGCCCCCAGGGCATCAGGCTGAGGCCGCGTCCTGCTTTCATGCTGCCGGCCTGCGTCTTCTGTCCTTCTGGTCACTTCACCCGTACCTCGTTTCTCCCGCGGTCTCTCCCTAACGATCTGATCGATATGACAAGTCCGTCGATTGCTTTCCTAGTTAGCCTGTTTAGAAATCTTATAAATCCATGCAGCTGCTCCCCAGGGAAAGAATTCATATTTGCATAAATTTGCATATACTTCTGGATCCCCAGAAGTCTAGTCTACCCACACCTGCTTCTGAGACCCCAAGCACCAGGTTAAGATCTGCTGCGTGTGTGTGTGTGTGTGTGTGTGTGTGTGTGTGTGTGTGTCCAGTGGAGGCTGATGGGCAAGACAGGGGCCTGCAGTTGGACACCAGCCACCCACCGGCTAGTTGAGTGACCTGGAACAACCTTCCCTCGCTGTAGAATGGTTATAACAATACGACAACCGCAGATTCTCACGGGGACCGGTCATAATAATCCATATAAGGTGCTTAGCACAGTGCCTGTCACCTGCCAAGCTCGGCATGGACACTCACACCCCTGTTGTGACTTTACGGTGGCTGCTGCAAGTCCTTACTGACTTGCTTGCCATCAGAAACATTAAATACGTCGAGCTACTTAGAGGCCATTGAGCAAGGTCTGATTCATGTCCAGGATGCAGAGATTTGCAGTCATAAGTAGTAGCAACTTTCTGCGTATAACCTCAGTTCAGTCTGTACACACGTCTTGCAACAAATGATGTGACCAGCCAAGGACACCCAGGTGCAGAGCCGGGGCGGGAGGGCACCTGGCCCAGGTGGCACTTCTGGCAAGGGTGGCACCAGCTGCCTGGGCCCACGAGACCCGCCATGGCATGGGAGACGCCCAGGTGCCACAAACAGAGTTTGCTGCTTTTCTGAAAAGACTTGGGGACCGGAAATCTGGATGTGTTGTCTTCACTGCCACGTCTCCTGCTGTTCATCAGCCTTGGAAAGCAGCTGCTAAAATACTGCTTCCGCCTCGTGGGTTCCCATGCAAATCACTCCCAGAGCTGGGGAAAGTGCAGTGCTGTCAATAGTTCACAGCCTTGCCTTTCCTCTCCTTTCCAATTCAGGAACTGAGTCTAGTTCCTTTCTCCTCAATGCCGGGCAAGAGAGGAAGCAGTTTCTGCCCACTGCAGCCTGTGCCGGCAGGAACTTGGGTGGGCTGCTGGTTTCCTGCCTGCCCTTTGCTCCCTGAAGCCCCCTGCCCATCCTCCATGAACAAATGGGCCAGCTCCAGCCAAACGTTCCCACCACTCCTGCCAGGGAGCCCACCTGGATTTCACCCACTCGCCAGACAGAGACAGCTAAGGGTGGCTGGGTTGGCAGAAGGGTTTCCTTCAAAACAAACAGATGAGCTTCACTCACCAAGGACACCGCCATCTGTCCCTCGCCCCAAGGCAGCCACCAACCACACTGGGGTCCCCACAGCTCAGGAGGAGAACACTTTCACAAGGCCCTTCTTTTGCACCCCACTAATGCCTGCTCCCTGGAGGAATGTCTAGAACAGAACAAAGGAAAGAAACTATCCACAATGATATTAATAACGTAAGAATGACAGTCAGGAGTTCCCGTCGTGGCGCAGTGGTTAACGAATCCGACTAGGAACCATGAGGTTGCGGGTTCGGTCCCTGCCCTTGCTCAGTGGGTTAACGATCCGGCGTTGCCGTGAGCTGTGGTGTAGGTTGCAGACGCGGCTCGGATCCCGCGTTGCTGTGGCTCTGGCGTAGGCCGGTGGCTACAGCTCCGATTCAACCCCTAGCCTGGGAACCTCCATATGCCGCGGGAGCGGCCTAAGAAACAGCAACAACAACAACAACAACAAAAGACAAAAAAGACCAAAAAAAAAAAAAAAAAAAAAAAAAAAAAAAAAAAAAAAAAAAAAAAAAAAAGAATGACAGTCAAAAACTGTGAAGGCCTTACTGGACAAGGTACTGTGAGACACTCCCCCCTCGTGTCCATCCACTGGCCACATGCTGGTTGACTCCTCACCTGGTCCAATGCTTGAGTTGCCAAGAAGCTGCCATCTGGCTTGTTTGCCTCCAGGGCTGCGAAGTTATTCCACACGATGAGGTAAAACTGGCCTCGTGCCCCTTCCTCCACGGGACCTTGGGCGCCAACCCTGCAAAGCGAGCCTGGGCATACCCGAGTGCAGCTGTCCTGCCTCTCGGTTCCTTCGCCCCGTCCCTGGCTTCGTCCCCGACGGACCACCTCTCCCTGGACACTAACTACAGGCGCTCACAACAGCAGGACCACACCCGCGCGGTGCTCAGCCCGGAGTCCTGGGTGAGGACACCTGAGTGTCGCAGAGGTAAGCTGTGCCCTCGAGGTGCACGGCCAGAGCCCAAAGCCCCCCCTCTCCACGCCTAGCCCTCGGGCCGGAAGTACTTTCCGCGAACCGGGAAGTGCTCTTGTGAACCGGAAGTGCTTTTCCATGGGCGCAAAGAGGACGTCTGTCAACCCTGACGGCTTTTTCAATGAACCCCCAGGATTGGGGATCTTCCGGAGCACCTATTAAAGGGCTGTGAGCCTGAAAAGATAGGGAATGTCTCAGGAACTGATGCAGAACGTTCTCTGTGACCTTCGTGTGTGTCTGTGCCTATGCGTGCTGCCCAGAGACCCTCGTGACTCCTCCCTGCGGGGCGAGGGGCGCTGGGGACCGGAGCCCGGGGGGAGAGAAAATTAAATATGAACCCCTGAAGGAGACAGACCGTGGAATAGTCATCTGAGCCCCCAAGGGAGAAGTGGGGGGGGGGTCTAATATCTATTCGATAGGAAAGGGGTGAAGGGGAGGAGAGGAGGGGAAAGAGAACAGCCTTCTGGAAATCTTGGCCAAATTTGATCGTATAGCAGGTATCACATGCTCTGTGGGGAGGGCCCTGGAATGAGCTAGAAAAGGGCCAGAGACCTGTTTTTGTAGCTTTTTACCTACTGTGGCCCACCCTGGAGAGATCCAGTGGACACATGACTTAACAAAATCCTGCTGACCACGGCAAGCACTTCTCGGACACCAGCAAGAAAAGATGAGGGAAGTTTCTGATTTGGGGTGTGTTCTGGCCTTTGGCCACCAGCTCCACCCGTGCCCCAGGCGAGGTCCCTGGGCAGTGCCCCAGCTAACGCTGCAAGAATGACCTGGAGCAGGTGGTATTTGCTCGGGAGTGTGGCTCTTGACCTGGCCTGCCTCCCAGCCCTGCCAGGCGGAGGGGCCTCCCACCCGCAGGCCTTGCTCAGCTCCAAGAGGAAGAGAAATGCTCCCAGCAATCAATTCAGATATTTCCCCCTGCAGGTGCCAGGGCCCTCCTCCACACACCTCCACCCACACACCCTCAAGAAGAGCGCATTCTACAAGTGTTCCTCAGGACTCGCCTCCGACAGAACGGAGGTGGGGAGCCAACAGGAAAAAGGCGGCTGGCTCTTGGAATTCATCCTCAAGGGCATCTCACACACTGATAAAGGAAATCCAGATTCCTACAGTGATGGGGTCCTGAGCTGCTGGGGTATTACTCATCCACAGCCTTAACCAGGGCCTTTGACCTGGCCCCCTGCACTGCTTGGAATTCAACCAAGGAAGCCATTTGATGAGCAAAAAGATGTAACTCCGAGGATGTTTAGCTCAACATGGTTATGATAGCGAATAATGGGAAACAGCCTAAATATCCCACAGGCAGGGCTGGATGATGTAAATGAGGATATAGTCATAGGATGCAGTGCTTCCACAGCCATTAAAAGTGTGGGTATGGGAGTGCTTTTGAGGATGTGGAAATACGTTCAAGATGCTGTTAAATGGAAAAAGGAAGTTACAAAATACTAAATGTAACATGACTCTGATTTTGTAAAACACTGAATGTACATGACATATATACCAAGAAAATGTTTGCAATGTCATTTGGACTATGTGCCAAAATATTTACAGGATTATTTCCAAAGGGTAGGATTACAGGTGATTTTGTAAAACTTGTTCTAATTTTGTGTGAAATAACAGTTCTTGACCTTTTTAAAGGTAGGGTTTGCGTACAAGGAAATGTGCTCATTGCCAGTGTACATTTCAACAAATTTCAAAAAACTTATACCATATATGTAAATATAACCAGTAACAGGTTATAGAACCTCCCATCATCACCCCAGAAAGTTCCCTTGAACCCCTCTTCAGGCAACCCCTGCCCTCTCCCCCAGTCCTGGCCCTAGACAACCATTGGTCTGCTTTCTATCACTAAATTAGATTTGTCTCTTCTAGAGTTTCAAATAAGGGGAATCATACTATATATTCTCTTCTGCGGATGCCTTCCTTCACTCAGTGGTATGTTTTTGAGATTCACCCATGTTCCTTGTATCAGTAGGGTTTTGTTTTTTCCTTTTTAAGCTGAGTAGCAGTCCGCTGTATGAATATGCCATACTTTTTATCCATTTACCTCCAGATAAGGATTTAGACTGTTTGAGGTTACTATACCAAAGTTTTTGTGAGTGTTGCTGTTGAAATCTTTCTGTGGTCCTGTTTTTATTTCTTGAGGAAGTGTTAGTTTTCATGGTGAAGGTATATTTGGTTCCATAAGAAAGTATGAAACTCTTGGAGTTCCCATAGTGGCTCAGCAGAAACGAATCTGACTAGCATCCATGAGGACGCAGGTTTGATCCCTGGCCTTGCTCAGTGGGTTAAGGATCCAGCATTGCTGTGAGCTGTGGTGTAGGTCTCAGACATGGCTCAGATCTTATGTTGCTGTGGCCGTGGTGTAGGCCAGCGGCTACCGCTCCAATTCCAACCCCTAGCCCACTTCCATATGCCGCAGGTGCAGCCCTAAAAAAAAGAAAAGAAGAAGAAAAGAAAGAAATTATGAAACTCTTTTCCAGTGCTGTTGTAAACTTGGGCATATGCCCATGAGCAGTAGGGATTCTAATTGTTCCAGCTTTGCCAGTAGTTGGTATCGATAGCCATTCTAACGGCTGAGCATCTCCGTGTGTTTTAATTTAATTCTCTGATAATTAGTGAGGTTGAGCACCTTCCCTGTGCTCTCTGACTCTCCAGGTATCTTTTTGTGTGTCAGTACCACACGTTCACACATTTCTAATAATTATTCCTTTTTATGGTATTGTTGGCTTCTTCTTATTGAGCGTAACAGGTTTTTGGGGTGTTTTTGTTTTTAATATGCTAGATACAAATCCTTCATCAAATATACACACTGTGACTTTTTTGTCCCAGTCAGTGACTGGGATAGACTTTTTTATTTTCTAAATGGTATCTTTTGAAGAACATAAGTTTAAAACTTTAAATTCAATTATCGCTGTTTTTCTTTTATGGTTAATGCTTTCAGCGCCTTATCTAAGACATCTTTGCCTATCCCAAGTTCATAAAGATCTCCTGCTATGTTTTCCTCTTGAAGTTTTAGAGTTTGGGGCATTTATATGTAGGTCAATGATCTATCTCAATTTTATAAATAGTGTGAAATAATATTCAAAGTGCATTTTTGTCCATAATCTGGACTGTACAAAATAGTAGCTACTGGCCACAGGTGGCTTTTTTATTTTTATTTTTATTTGCTTTTTAGGGCCACACCCATGGCATATGGAGGTTCGCAGGCTAGGGGTCGAATCAGAGCTGTAGCTGCCGGCCTACACCACAGCCACAGCAATGCCAGATCCAAGCCTCGTCTGAGACACCACAGCTCATGGCAACACTGGAACCTTGAATCACTGAGAAAAGGCCAGGAATCGAACCTGCATCCTCATGGATACTAGTTGGCTTTGTTTCTGCTGCCCCACGACGGGAACTCCCACAGGTAGCTATTGAGTACTTAAAATGCGGCTCGTGTGAATTGGCATGTGCAGTAAGCAAATATGTACACCAGACTTTGAAGACTTGGGACCAAGAAAATGTGAGATGTCCATGTTGAAATGACAGTGCTTTTCACCTATCAGCTTCAATAAAATAGAATACTGGAATTCCCAGTGGCCGAGCGAGTTAAGGATCCAGCGTTGTCATTGCCGAGGTGCAGGTTTGATCCCCGGCCCAGGAACCTCCACATGCTGCAGGTGCTGTGTATGAATGTGTGGACATACCGTGTGTACATGCACATACACACATGAACATATGTCAAGTCAACATATGTACATACACATAATTTATATATATAAATTCAATTTCTCTTATTTCCTTTTTTGTAAGATGGTTGCCAGGACCTAAAATTATCTGTGTAGCTTGCATAATATCTCTAACGGCCCAAGCAGCACTGGTTTATATGGGGATCCATCTTGGCATAGTGGGGTTTTTTTTTTTGTTTTTTTTGGTTTTCTTTGGCTTTTCAGGACTGCACCTATGGCATATGGAGGTTCCCAGGTTTGGGGCTGAATCAGAGCTGCTGGCCTACACCACAGCCGCAGCAATGCAGGAGTCCAGCCAAGTCTGTGACCTACACCACAGCTCACGCCAACACCAGATCCTTAACCCACTGAGCAAGGCCAAGGATTGAACCCACAACGTCATGGTTTCTGGTCGGATTCATTTCCACTGCGCCACGACGGGAACTCCAACTTGGGCATACCGTCGAACGAAACTTTTCTTCCCTTGACTTCCCTGAGTTCCACTGTCAAGCAGCCACTGACCACATGGGTGCAGATCAGTTGGTCTCTGCCTGTCTTTGTGTCAGTACCGTGCAGTCCCAGTTATTGTCCCTTTATCGGAAGGCTTGAGATCAGGTCATACAGGTCCTCCAGTCTTATCCTTATTTTCCAAAATCATTTTTATTCTCTTAGCCCTTTCCATGTCCATGTACGTTTTAGAGTCAGCTTGTCAATTTCTTTTTTTTTTTTTTTTTCCGGATCCTCTTGAGATTTTATTACGATTGCCTTAAATCGAAAGATCAATTTGGGAAAAACTGACTTCTTAAAAGCAGGGACTCTTTTGATCCATAAACACGGTCTATCACTCCATTTATGTAGGTCTTCCTTAGTGTCCCTCAGCAATACTTTATGGTTGAATTTATCATTAGCTATGTTATGGTTTTGATGTCTTTTATTTTTTAATTTATTTTTTATTGGGGTATAGCTGCTTTACAGTGTTGAGTCAATTTCTGCTATATAGCATAGTGACCAATCATATATACATACATATATATATATTCTTTTTCTTTTTTCTTTTTTTTTTTTTTTTTTTGCCTTTTCTAGGGCCACATCCCACGGCACATGGAGGTTCCCAAGCCAGGGGTCCAATTGGAGCTGTAGCCACCGGCCTACGCCAGAGCCACAGCAACGCAGGATCCGAGCCGCATCTGCGACCTACACCACAGCTCACGGCAACGCCGGATCCTTAACCCACTGAGCAAAGGCAGGGATCGAACCTGCAACCTCATGGTTCCTAGTCGGATTCGTTAACCACTGCGCCACGACAGGAACTCCTATACGTTCTTTTTCTCGTATTATCTTCCATTGTGGTCTAATCTAAATGGTGCTTTAAAATTTTTATCTTCCAATTATCAATTGCTAATATCTAAAAAAACACTGATTTTTTTGGTAAGTTGACCTGGCGTATTGTTCTCCAGGCACACTCACGTATTACACCCAGTCGTTTTTTGTAGACTCCTTAGGATTTTCTCTGCATGCAGTGATCCCTCTAGAAGAAAGTCATTTTCCTTCCTTCCTTCCAGCCGACCTCTCTCCGTGTCGCCCTCTGGGCTTAGCCAGTATCTGCAGGACTAGGTGCAGTACACGCGGTCAAAGGAGCTCTTGTTCCCCGACTCCTGACCTCACAGGCACTCCGTTCAGCCTCTGCTGTGACGCGGGATGTCCGCTGGAGGACTCATATATCGATGAACTTTTATCGGTTAAGGAGGATTCCCTCTCTTCCTAGTTTGCTGAGAGTTTTTAGCGTGAGTTGGTTCTGAATTTTTGCAATGTTTTTTCCGGATCTATCAAGATGGCTTTCCTCCCTTATTCTGTTATGGGGTTATTTCCATATGCTTTATCAACCTTGCATTCCTGGAGGCAGATTACCTGATCATAGCATCCTATGCGATGGGCAGGCCGCAGACCCTGGACACTCCTCCGTGGACTGATGGAGGCTGGATCCCGGCCCCGATCCTTTCACCTTAGAGCCCAGGAGCCCGGGCGCCAGCAGAGGCAGAGCTTTGCTGAGTCAGGACAGAGGCTGTGTGTCTCTCCCCAGAGCCCTTCTGCGTTCCAGGCTTCACAGGCTAGAATCACTTTTGGGGGAGAAGGATTGAGCACCTTCTCTTGTGAGGACCCCAACGGGGCAGCCCTGTCCCAGTCACGGGGAGCAAGGTGGTCTGGCTGTCCCCTGTTGCCTCACAGTGCCCTCAGTGTCCCCTGTTCATTCAAAGGGGACTCTGGGACACTCGTGCCATCCACACAGGCACCTGGTCCCACACCAACTTACCAAAACGCTTGTGTGGTAGGGTATCTGGTCAGTTACACTTGGGGTATTTCAAAGGCACCTTGATGCCTCAAGCCACGTCCAAGGTCAGCCTCCCAGCCCCTCCACAGCCCTGCCAGCAAAGCCACGTGTGCAGGGCCACAACCACGGAGGTCCCACCAGTGCAGCCCGGCCACCGCAGCGCCGGAGCTCCGCCTGTCATCAGGTCCACGTAATCCGCACAGACCTCACAGAGTCCGAGGCATCCTCGGCAGGAGTGAGGACGTAAAGCGTGATTTACTGCTGCGGAGGCGCGTCCCTTTGTACTTCCAAACTGCCTTGGGGAGCAATTGCTCACAGTGTCAGCATCTGGCTCAGGAGAGGTGGGAAGGGGGAGCATGAGGATGGGGGCGGGGATGTGGGACACATGCGCACCTTCCCCAGGGACCCTCCCCGGGACCGCCGGGACCCCAGCCGGCCGGGAAGATGCCTGGCCTCCAAGTCCTCGGGAGGGGGCTCCGAGGACCCTGGTGTGACCCGGGCCCTGGGCCCGCAGGAGCAGCCCAGCTCTTCCCCACTTCCTGCCCTGCCTGGCCCCGCGGCCTCGGTTTTATTAGAACCAGTTGCGGATGAGTTTCCTAGAAACAAAAGGGGCTGATCTCACCGGCCCCTCCCGGAGCAGAGGAAATGCTTGCCGGAGAGCCTTGGCCGTGGGTGCAAAGCCTTTCCAGCACCACCTCCCCGGTGGTCACAGCCCCCCAGGAGGTCCTGGGGGGATCCCCGCTGTACCGGAGGGAAACCAAGGCACAGAGGGGCTGCGTGCGCTGCCCGCAGTCCCACTGCCCAATCTAGGGCCATGCCCCTCAGGCCCTCCATGGCACTGCCGTTTGGCAGCTGCCCAGGCCTGCCCCCCCTCGCCCCCCCAGCCCCGGACCTGGCGCCTTGGTTTCCTGTCCGCGTTCCGCCCGGAGGGAGGAAGCGTCACACTGATACTGCAGATCCATCACCTGTCCTCCGGTCCTGGGCTTCCTCTCTGAGGCGACAATGACAAGGAAGAGCCTACACCTCCTGGCACTTCCTCACCTTTCCCTGGGAAGGTGGGGGTTGGGGGCGGTCGCCTTGAAAACCGTCACGGAAATAAATACCAGCCACCACGCGCCGGGCGCTGTGCAGCCAGCTTCTGGGTCTTATCTCTTGAGGTCCTCGGAGCTCGTGTTACCTTCATGCCACAGGCAGAGGACAGGGACCTGAAAGATCAGGGCACCAGGACTGCAGGAAGCACAGCCAGGACCAGGAGGCCGGTCGTCTGAGGCCCAGGCCCTGGCCTCCCGTGGAGAGAGCAGACGCCCCCCAGAACAGCACGTGGTACCAGAAAGTGGTCAGTGGGCTCTTGTCAAGGCCTCAGGGGAGCCAGATTCCACGGTGCTGAGGCTGTGGAGCAAAGGGTTCCGAGGAGAAGCTGGCACAAACCGTGTGGTCCTTTCCAACCCAGGCTCCGAGTCACCCGGCGTCATTTCTACTACCTTCTCTTCTCCCAGGCAGCCACGGGGCCCGGCCAGCTTCAAGGGGAGGAGGCAGTGTCACCTCCAGATGGGAGGCGGGTCAGAGAAAGCATGGACGGGTTTCAAACCCACCAGAAGTGAGTGCTAGTATCAGCTCCTTTCGACCGATAACAGAGCACAGAGAGGTTACGTGAGCAGCCCAGGGTCACACAGCTGGTGGAGAAGTTAGGATGTGAACCCGAGTCTATGCTCTTGACACCTCACTGGGCTATGGCGTCAGGGCTTCGTGTTTCTCTGACCCTCCTGCCTGGGTCTCAGGCCAGAAGCCTAGTTCTAATTAGTGCAATAAGTTGAATCTTCATTTTCTGGTCCACTGATACTTTCCAAACTCCCCCGTGCTCCAGGCCCTGGGTTAACCCACAGTGACACTAACGAGGACATGGTCCCTGCCCTCGGGGAGCCCCTGGCCAGGCAAGGAGATGGACCCCTCCCCATCTAACTGTTGGGGATGGCAGGTGACGGCACAGGCCAGAAATGAGGGGGGGGGGGATGCGACGCTAATGCCTTGGGGATCTGACGGGCTTCACCGAGGAGACGTGACCTTTGATGGGCTTAGAGCAGAGTTCCTCAGCCTTGGCATGGCTGAGCCATCTGGGGCTGACCTGTGCATTGTATGACATTGACCAGCATCCCTATTGTAAAAACCACACACACACACATCATCGAGTGGGGACAACAGAAATTGCTCCAGATATCGGCAAAGAGCCCCTGGGAGCACAATTACCCCTAGTGGAGAACCACGGGCTGAGGGGAAGGAGTGGGATTTTTTTCCAGGTGGAGAATAAAGAAAAGACCTTCCAGGGAGAAAACATAACCTCAATACAGGCAGGTTCAAGGTGGGGCTGCCAAGTAGGCTGCCTCACAAGAGGTGACACCAGAAAGGGGAGCTTAAGCTGGACCAGGAGAGCCCTGGCTCTTCTCTTAGAAATTTCGCCTCTGTCTTATGGAAGGTTGTTAAGCAAGGAAATGCTTGAGAAAGATGGCTCAGTGGTGATGAGGAGGCAAGGATTGCTGTTTGGCTACTGCAGTGGTCCAAGCAAGAGAACACATACAGATACACCAATAGGTGTGTCACCATATAGCAATGTTACCCAATAGAAATGCCACCAGGCATGAACTGTGAAGTGGGAGGGGGAAGGTGCTGAAGACAGAGGTGGCTGGGGGATGTCACGGGCCAGTGGAGGCTGTGTTAAGCCTTGAAGGGGTGACAGTGGGAGGGGGAATTGCTTGCTTTTTGGAGAGGCGCGTAAGCCACGGCCAGGGCTCCAGGTCAGCCTGGCTGCAGTGGAGGGCTCCACCTCCCACAAACCAAGCTCTAGGACCCGCGTGTGGCCTGGGGCTGGCGGCTGGGGAAGGACCTTCTCACACGGGGGTCTGGGGAGATGTGTTGGAGGATGGCGTGCAAATGGGTTGTGCACACACACATCCCCCCAAAGTGCTGTCCGTGGGGGAACCCCAGGATCAAGCCCATGACCCTATGTCCTTACAGCCTTCTGGCCCCAAGGACCTTGCAGGTGCCTGGAGAACAGACCAAGCACTGCCCTGCCCAAGGTCCCCCCATTCGTTGGAACAAGCCCCGCAGTTTCCTCTGAGCAAATGTAAATCCCCAAAGGAGAAACCTGATTTAATGTGACCAAAAATGAGGGTTTGGTGAATCTGAGCGATCCAGCAGCAGAGTCTGGGAGTGTCTTTATGCAGCCCCCTCCCCCTTCCACCGTCTTCTGCATGTCTCCTTGTCTTGTCTCACTGGGCTTCTCCGTAGGACACCAGGAGATCCTGTGGCACACAGCCAAGAATGGGGCTGGGACCCCTCTCCTACTGCCCACCCCGAATGCCCAGCCCTGCGCCTGGCACAGAATGGATGCTCAAAGACTATGCGTGCATCCCAGCTGCCACTCTGCCCAACAGACCAGTTCTGGAACCATCCCATAAACACCCCTTTAAAAGACCAGCGAAACTTTGTCAATAGTGAGCACCTTTTTATCCGAAGAGAAAACGTTGAGTCTTTTTATCTGACCCTCAGAGACCCAGCCAGGCCCACGGGTTTGCCACACAGAAGGTGGGAGAGAAGTGGGCAGGCCAGTACAGAGGAACTGGGCAGGGCGTTTCCAGCTGGACTGCCCAGGGCTGGCCCGCGACTGACCGCCTCGCAGACAAATACAGGCTGATTGAATCTGAGCTGCTGCTTTCTCCCCGAGCCTCGCTGCGCCACTGGGTAGTTTAGTGACACCCAGGAATGAGGTGGGTAACCCTTGGCTAAGCCACGCGTCTCATTTCAGACCCGCAGCCTCCCCCTGAGGTCACCCCTGTCATTGCCTCATTTCACAGACAGGAGATAGTGTGAGATGCAGGTGCTGGCAGGGGCTGGAGCCGTGTCTCTAATGCTGTGCTCTGCTGCCCGGGAGCTCCTGGTAGGGGGGCCTGGTGCGTGCAGTGGGGGAGGGGTTCAGGGGGTCCTCAGCATCTCTCTCCCCTTCCGAGCTCCAGCCCCCTCTGCGTGTGAACTTGGCTGTTTCGGAGCACCTGAGGCCCTCACCTGATGCCCTTGTTGTCCCCACTTAATGGACGGGGAGCGCGGGAAACCCACCGACTGTCACATCTCTCATACTCAGTAAATATTCGTTGTGTGAACAAGAAGTCCATGAAGAGAGCACAGTGACCGCACTGCCCAGTGGTCATGGCCACCGCCATCATTATCCCTAAGGCTCAGGGGTCCTGGAGCCAGGGGGACGTCCTTTCAAGCTGATGACCAGCGGGGCAGGGATTGCAGCCAGCTCCCGGACACCCAGGCCGGTGCTCTCTGCTCCACTCAGAGCCCTTCACATGCCCGGCTGGGTCATGGTCACCCTGCCGAGTCCAGTGGGCAGCCCTCCCCACCCCTTCCTCCCAGGGACCTGAGGGCTGCACCTGCCCGGGGCCCCAGGTCTCGTCCCACGCGGAGCCCGGACCTACGGCCTCCCATCCTGGCCTGGAATAACCCGAAGGTCCAGGAGAGGCAGAGGCCGGCCCTGTGGGCTCTTGGGGTGGACAGGCCCCCACTGCACACGCTGCTGGGCAGGGCTCCTGCCTCCACTTCCTCGTCAGGACAGTGGGCACAAGAACAGACCTTCCCTGCAGGGTCATTGTATCTCTTCCCAGAACCCGTGGTGCCCACGTTTCCCTCGAGGCCTGACAAGTTCAGGTACACGGGGTCACCTGTGGCCAGGCTTGGGCAGGACAAGCACTTTCCATCAGAGCCAGCACAGGCCATCACGGGACCTGCAGCTCAGTCACCTGCGGGGATGGGGGCAACGGTGCTGCCCGCCTGGCCAGGGTCGGGTGGCACTGCCCTGTGGTCACTGCTGTGGGCACAGCGGTCATTGTGGGTCCGGTGGTCACTGCCATAAGCACAGTTGCCACTACCATGGGCCTGGTGGTCGCTGCCATGGACACAGTGGTCACTGCCTTGGGTACAGTGGTCACTGCGTGGCCCGGTGAGGTTTTAGAGGTTCGTCTACTCCGCGACCCACCCTGTTCTTTCCTGCTGCGAGTTGTCTTCCACTGTGCCAGCTGCCCACAGTTGGCTCATCCGTCCGCTGCTGTCAGACGCGTGGATTTCTCCCATGTGGGGCAAGATCCACGAAGCCACCGCAGACACCTTGGGAGGAGCCTGTCGCAGACCCACGCACTCATCCTCAGGCCAGCGAGCAGTTCCGTCCGTCCTGTATCACCCTGGGCCCAGGGGCGGCGAGTGAGCCCACCGCTCTGCCCCTTCCCAGCCCGATACGCTGTGGGCACCGCTGCACCCCCTCGTGACCTTGTGGCCTTTCCCCATCAGTGGTGATGCCTGTGGGCATTTCCTAGCTTCCCCGCGTCCCGACTCTTCCTCCTGGAGGTGCCGCTTCCAGACATTGGCTGGGTTTTCCTGGCTGTTTGTTCTTTTTTTACTCACTTGTGGGTTTGTGAGCCTTCTTTATATATTCAGGAAGTGAGTCCTTTATCAGACACCTGTATTTAGAATATTTTCTCCCGGTCTGTGGCTTGCTTTTCAGTCTCTTAATGGTGTCTTTTGATGAACGACCTTTTTATTTTGATGAAGTCCATTGTACCAACTTTGTCTCTTAAGGGCACATTGGCTGGGTCATGTTTAAGAAACGTTTGTAACTCCCTGGCAGCCTAGCGGGTTAAGGATCCGGTATTGTCACAGCTGTGGCGCGGGTTCGACCCCTGCCCCAGGAACTTCCGCAAGAGGAGGGAGGGAGGAAGGAAGGAAAGAAACACGGGCCTGTTCCCAGGTCCTCAGCGCCCACAAGCATGCCTGAGGACGTCACACAGTTGGCGAGGCCTCTCTTGTCACTGTCCCCTGCCCCTGGCACACAGGTGGCTCCCCAGATGTGTGGCTGAAGAGGTTTTTAGGTTTCCCTCTTAAAGCCCAGACTGCCCCTCGCTGCCTCCTGCCTGGCCGCTCAGATAAGGCAAGATGCAGCCCTTTGATGGAGCTCCCAGTTCGGAAGGCGAGACTGCAACTCGGCCCCCCAGCTGTCCCGCGATAACTGCCCTGATGGCGTCCCCAGGGAGCCCGCCTTGCCAGAGACCAGGACCCGTCACCTCCCAGCCTGGCCTGGACCCCAGGCCGGCTCCGAGCTCAGATCTTCCCCGGAGAGAAGATCAAAGACCCAGCTCCACTTAAGAGGCAGGAATTCGGATTGCAGAGATAATTGGGTCCTGGGGTGAGGAGCCGAGAGATAACTGTGGGGAGATAGTTGGGTCACTTGAAACCCTAACTCCTCGAGCTTGTGGAAGACTCGCCAGACCCTCACTTCCTGGATCCTGGCTGGATTAGACGCCCCTGGTTTAGAGGACTCAGTGGGGAAACTCCCCCAGGCGTCCAAGCAATGAATAGGACTTGCGAGAGATCCAGAAGCCGCTGCGTTGCAGGTGAGGGACCACGTTGGTACAGTGACCTCAGGAAAGCATCTGACAGCATCTGCTGCAGACATGCCGGAGCCTGGTCCCCATGTGGCACCCCGTGCCCACAACACTGCACCCACACGTTCACCAAGTCTCACTGCCCCAAGCTGGGACCCGCCCCCCCAAACACCCATCCCCGGTGGGATCGGTAAACAAAACATGCTATCTCTACACGCAGCAGCACGGATGCATTTCACAAACATGGTGCTGAGAGAAAGAAGCCAGACAGAGACCAGAAAATATTCAATGATTCTGTTTGTGTGATGAATTTCAGTCTGCCATGTCAGACCTTGAGAGCGGGCGGGGGCTGCGTGAGGGGGAGCAGGGGACTTCGGGGGTGGGTCTGGAGCCTGTGACTTCACCGAGATGGCTTTTATCTTCTGTGCATTTTCCCACACATATGTCACACTGCAGTTGGGAGGGGCTATTTTTTTTTTTTTTGAAATATAGCTGGTTTACAATATCGTGTTAGTTTCAGGTGTACAGCAAAGTTATTCATTTATACATATATATAACATTTTTCACATCCTTTTCCATTATGATTTATTTCAGGATATTGGATATAGTTTCTGTGTGGTCCAGCAGGACCTTGTTGGCTATCTGTTTTATATGTAGTAGTGTCTATATTTTAATCCCAAACTCTTAATTGATCTCTTGCCCTTTCCCCTTTGGTAGCCATGCGTTTGTTTTCTGTGTCTGTGAGTCTGTTTCCATTTTGGAAATAAGTTCATTTGTATTCTTATTTTTTTTTTAGCTTCCACATATGAGCGATATCATATGATGTTTGTCTTTCTCTGTCTGACCGCCTTCACTTAACATGATAATCCCTAGATTCATTCATGTTGCCACAAATGGCATTGTTTCATCCTTCTTTATTGCTGAGTAGTATTCCATTGTATACAGGTGCCACATCTTCTTTATCCGTTCTTCTATCAGTGGACATTTAGGTGGCTTCCATGTCTTGGCTATTGTGAATAGTGCTGCTATGAACATAAGGGTGTGTTATCTTTTCATAGAGGGATTTTCTCCAGATAGATGCCCAGGAGTGGGATTGCAGGATCATATGGTAACTCTGATTTTCATTTTTTAAGAACCTCCATGCTGTTTTCCATAGTGGCTGTATCAGTTTACTTTCAGGAAGAGGGCTCTTTTTAAAGGGGGAGAGTTGTCTTGGCATCAGAGAAACACGGGCTCCCACCTGGAATGCCCCCAGCAGGTAAATATGCCCCCTGCTCCCCGACCCCTCCCCTGTGAGAAGGGGGGGCAGCACCTGCTCCTTGGCTTGTGGTCAGGATGCTGAAGAGGGGATGGTCCCATGAGTGCCAGGCTGACCCCACGGAACCTTTATCCGAACCCAAGGAAGCTGGCGTCTGCCACGAGGGATCAAAATGAAAGAAGTGTGACATCATTTGACAGGGCCCCTGAGTTTTGCTCAAGGGCTGGGAAGAAGCCTTGGAACAAGGAGCAGCAGAACAGAGGCTCACAGTACGAGGACAGATTTCCCTTTCAACCCAGACACAGGCTATTTATTTGAACAAGAACTTGCACAGGTCTCTTTTTTATCCCCTTTGGAGCATATTTTATGTCGCCAAGAATTTCACAGCTATTAAAAGCTGCAAAGAAAAAAGCCTTTTCAAACTGCCTGTTTGCAGCAAGGGCTGGGCATGTTTCCAGAGCCCCGAGCACGGCAAGGCTGCAGATGCGCCCGCATCTCCGAGGGTGCACAGACTCCCCGAAGTCTGTTCATGCTCCCAGGCCCGGGACCCAGCAAGGCTGCTTCCTTCCGGGTGCCCCCCCACCAAAGGTGGGTGTGTGCTCATCCAAAACCACCAGAATACCGGAATATTCACGGCTGCCCTACCTAAACGTCCAGGATGTATTCTCACCGTGGAATAGTCCACGGCAATGGACAGAACGGACAACAGCTGCAACTCACAAATGCCGCCAGATGTAGATTCTGATTCAATCATACAGCCCTACATCAAACAACCCGCTCGTGGGGGTGGGTGTCAGCACCCGGGGATGGGGTGATTGTAGGAATGGGGCCAAGAGGGGCTTTGGGATCAGGTCACTTTCTGCCCCTTTGCCTTTGAGCTTGTACCACCATGCCCACAGCTGGTACCACCATGCACACAGCTGGTACTACCGTGACCACAGCTGGAACCGCCATGCCCATGGCACAGGGAGGGCTGCACTTACAGTAATGGGTTTTTCTGTAAGACGTTCTACTCCAGCAAAACATTAGTACAAGTTAAAGCACATTTTTACAATGTGGCCTGGCTAAACCTTGGATGAAGAGTTGGAAAATTACCCCATGCATCTTCCTAAAGGACCCTTCGGGGGAGAGCTGGGCCTCCAGGCTCATCCCCAGCCACACCCACGGAGATGCAGAGCTGAGGCTTCCCCTCCTCGCCCCACCCTCTGAACGCAGGATCAGAGAAGGAGTGTGTCCAGCAGGCCTCTGGGTCCAGCCTGCCTCTGGCCTGGAGACAGGAGGCTGGCTCTGCAGCAAGCCACCGAGGCCCAGCATCTAGAGCCAGAAGCAGCTGCCCCAGGTGGTCTGCTGCAGGGACGGAGAACAGGAGGGAGGCGGCGGCTGTTCCGTAGCACACACGCCTTCTTGTTCTTTGTCCAGTGCCATCTCGGTGCCTCTGGGAGAGAGTTTGCAGGTGGGATGTAAGTCCTGACGTTTATTTTAACTGAACCTGAAGGGACGTCATCTTGGGTGGGCCTGGTTTCATCAGGAGAAAGCTCTTTATAAAAGGCTGTGGCTCATCCCTGAAGGACCCCTCCCAACATCCCGGTCTTCCACGTCCTCCGGTGTCTCTACATCCTCCCTCCTTCACTGTGGCTGCCTGGGAACAGCGCTCCCCGAGCCCACGGTCCCAGCCTGCCCCTCGGGTTCCCTTCCTGCTGCCTGCCGTATGGAAACTGGACATGCTTAGCTCCCACCACAGTGTAAGCCAGCGCCTGGTGCTAAATCCACCCACCCACCCATCCGTCCATCCATCTGCCCTCTCTCTCTCTCCATCTGTGTACCTGCAGCCGTCCATCTAGGTCACTGTATCTGTGTAGCCATCTGTTCATCTGTATCTACACCTGTAGCTTCATCTTTATCTCTGTGTCCTCCTGCTTCTGCTTCTCTGACTGAGCCCGGATGCAGACACCTCTGGTCCCCCATCGGACAGATGCTTGCTTCAGCGTAGTTGCTAAGAACACATGGTCCCCCCACCACTTATTAGGGAATGAGTCTAGGCAGGTTACCTCGCCTCTGTGTCTGTCTTCTCATCTGTAAAATGGGTGTAAGAAAGGACCCTCCTCCCAGAGTCCTTGTGAGAACTAAGTAAACAAGTATATTTAAAGTACATGGGAGTTCCCATCGTGGCGCAGTGGTTAACAAATCTGACTAGGAACCATGAGGTTGCAGGTTCGATCCCTGGCCTTGCTCAGTGGGTTAAGGATCCGGTGTTGCCAGGAGCAGTGGTGTAGGTCACAGGCACGGCTTGGATCCTGCGTTGCTGTGGCTGTGGTGTAGGCCGGTGGCTACGTCTCCAATTCTACCCCTAGCCTGGGAACCTCCATATGCTGCAGGTGCAGCCCTAAAAAAGGCAGAGACAAAAAAAATTTTTTTAATTAAAAAAAATAAAAAGTACATAGACAAATGCCTGCACATAATAAGTACTTGATATGTATCAGCTATAATTTCTTGCAAAACGGAGCTAAAAAGGTACTCCTTTCATGGCAGAGTGGGGGCTGGGCTAGATCTGTGTCCCCAAATGTAGGTCATTCTCGGGAAACCATCACCATCTTTATTGCATCTGCATGCCACTTCTATTTTATTTGGTTAAAACACGTATTTTAATCAACTTTTTGCCACTTTCAGTCTTATTCAGAGGGGAAATGAGATCCCCAAGTAAAAGGAGAATCAGTCTCACTTTCCATAAATGGAGGGTGGCCATAAAGATCAACACGGCTCCGCCACCCTGGATCCACACTCCCCAAACCCAAAGGCCCTGAAAAGCACACAACTGTTTGGGGGTTTTGTTTTGAAAACTTGGTGCAAGACAAGATCTGCTCTGGCTGGAGGCTACCCACTCTCTTTATTCCACTTGGCATGACAATAAAGTTTCACTAGAGAAACAGAAAGAGAAAAGAAATCGAATCCACTCAAAGTGTTAGAATAAAGAATCACTCTAAAAGCACCACATTGTCTTTCTAAACTCCCAAAGAAATACAGATTTCTAAATACGTCTGGCTAAGGATTTTGACGGAGAGAAGGCTCCGAGAACACGTGGTTGCAGAAATGAAGGTGTGGGGGGAACCTTTTGCTCTGATAAAGTTCCAGATTCAGATGTTGCCTGGCATGGACGTTCAAGCGGGCAGCAGATGCTGGCAGCTGTCCGGAGCTCGGCTGGGCAGTTGATGGGAGAGCCCCATGTGGACCCTCCAATATGGCAGCCTTGGAGAAGCTGGACAGCTTACATGGTGGCCGCCGAGCATCCTGATGGCATCAGGCGGAAGCTGCCTGCCCTTCTGATCTGGCTTGGAAGTCACCCAGCCTCATTCCTGCCAACTCTCCTGACCAAGAAGTCTCAGAGCCTGCCCAGACTCCAGAGGAGGTGACAGGGCCCAGCCATCAATGAGAGGCAAATCAAAGAAAGCAGGTCTCGTTTTAGAGGCTTCAGTGTTACTTGAATTTGTACAAGTGTGGACTCGAAATAAAAAAAGAAGGCCTTTGCATCACTGCCTTCTCGGCAGCAGGGGCTGCAGCCTCCAGCAATCCCAGTTCTGTCATCAGCTGAAGATGCGAGGCTGGTGAGTGAGTCACCGGGCCTCACAGAGGGACCTTTCCACCCTCGACTGATGTGGCCACTTCCCTGTGGCCACTGGGACAACTCTCGTGTGTGTCCCGCAGTGACGTGGATGCCTCCACTGGAGGCTGTAGGGCTGGCAGGAGGGAGCGACCCTCCTCTCCGAGCCCCCGATGGCATCAAGCTGGACCCTTTGGGATGCTCCCTCTGGCCCCGCCCAGTCCCCTTCCTTCCCCCGCCGCCCCCAGCGCCTCCAGACCCCTGCCCGCGGGGAAGTCCAGAAGCCGCCAGCATCCTCCATCCTTCTTGCTGGTGCCAGACAAGGGCCCGGGGGAGAGCAGAACCTCAAGGCCGAGGGAAGATGGTCATCCTGGCGTTGGGAGGCCAGTGGTCCCTCTGAGACTCCGTAAGGACCGTCGGCAAAACATCCCCGGAGTTCTAGGTGGTTTCCATCGCTCCGAACTTAAAACTTATTTGCTATTTTCCCATGTAGAGCAAATGCCTTGGCTCCCGGCCAGCCTCTGACCAGCAGCTTCTAATTATCCACGTGTGGAGGACAAGGGCAGGGCGGAGACCCAGAAGGGTGTGCTGGACCGTGGGGAGCAAGGGCAGGAAGCCCAGAAACTTCCCTCCTCCCCAGGCCACGGGGAAGCTCTGCATGTGAGGTCGGCCAGTGTGGGGAGGCCTGCACATTGTCACTGAGGCCTCAGCCGCCCAATTCCTGTGACCCGAAAGTACAGCCCTTTAGGGCAGGCCCCCCACCCCACCCCAGGATGGTGCTACCCAGTGCACCAGCCACTGGGATAAAGGGGCCCTGGAGTTTCCATGGCCTCGCACAACCGAAGTTCATTTCTCACTCTGGACGTGGTCCAGGGGTGAGCCAGCAGAGAGCATCACTCCACATGCCCATCCAGGGACCCAGGCCTCTTCCACCTGTGGTTCTGCATCCCCAGGGGTTCCGGCTTCTTCCCGGGGATCCTTGCTGTCCCACCAGCAAACGGGGGAGGCAGGGGAGAAGGCAGACTGTCCTTCACCACCGGGCCTAGAACAGCCCACGTCACCTCTCCTTTGGCAGAACAGGACACCCGGTCCCCCTAGATGTGGGACACCGGGGCATCCCGGCTGCCTGTGCCCAGCAGGGAGGGCGAGCCCTGCATTGTGAGCCTAGACCGTGGGCGCCGGGGGACCCGTTAAATACTGGGGGAGGTCAACAGCAGGCAGCACTCAGCCAGCAGCCCTGCCTGCTGCGAACACGTCCGGATGAGAGTCTCAAAGATTCTGGAGGAGACGCTTTCAGCCTTGAGGGCTCAGACTCAGATTTCGAAGGCGCACATCGCTGTGCAGTGTAGACTGAGCGGGAATCCCCTCTTGAGCCCACCATATCCAGCAACGACCCTCCCTGTCTGTGAACTCACTTCTCATCCTGCAGACCTTCCTTCCAATGCTTAGGCAGCCTCGGGAAACAGTGGGTTCTCACCCTATTCACATCTAGATTACAGGCAAGGACTTTCCAGTTTAAAAATGCTACACCCATGTTTGCTATGCACACTGAGAAATCTTGACCTTCAACTTCATGCAAATCAGGAAAAGCTCTCTTGCGCAGTTAGCAGCCTGCTCAACGGTGCCCAGCAACTCTGTCGTAAATTCCATTTCAGTGGAAAGGAATTGAGGTCATCAAATCTGGTGGTTTTGAAAGCCCCACCCACTCACCCAAATCCACTGGTCCTCAATTTGATACTGGGAACCTGAGGTCACAGAGCCCTGTTATTGGTCAACATTAGAACAATGGATAAGTTTCAAACCTCCAGTTTGGCCATCTGCACCAGCAGCACCGCCCCCAATACAACATACGCCACATGTGTAATTTCAAACCTTCTAGTTGCCATATTTTTTTAAGTTTAAAAGAGAGGGGGTATTAATTTTAATAAGATCTTTTCTTTAACCCAGAATACCCAAAATATCAACCTGGAGTGAATACAAAACAATAAAGTGTCACGTTTTGCATCCTTTATTTCACACGAAGTCTTCAAAGCCTGGTGTCTGTTTTACGCTTAGCATCTACGAATCTGATGTATGTTCACACTTCTGCATCTTAATTTGGATGGTAAATTTTCACCAAAACTACTCCGTCTTTATGCACAGTTAGTCCCTAAGATTTAGAGTGGAAAAGGTGGATTCATATAGCAACCCGATGCAAACAGGCTTCCGTTACCTTCATCACTGGCTGCAGTATTGTTTTCAAGTTCAAATGAACGAAGAGGAGATAGAGCTGAGAATGCGTTTCCGGGTCACACAGGCCGCATCTCCAGCGCTCAGTGGAGACTGTATCAGACAAAGTAGCCCTGGAACACGGGCCAAATCTGCAGTGACCCCAGGACCCTTCATTACGAGGAAAATCTGTGAGAATTGCTATTTCCCCTATTTTGTACTGGGAAAATAACAGAGGCTCTGAGACTGCTCATTACTCTTATTTTCCTGCGGTCACGCCTCTGGTTTCCCAGGGCTCTTATCTGACAAACAGCAGCATTGTGCCGCCCCCCAGGCTCCCACAGTGGCCTGAGTTACCAGCAGGCACCATCCCAGGTGGCCATGAGACACCCCAAATGGGACCCAGGCATGAGCGCCTGTGGATGGCAGGCTAGTGGGTGAAACTCACCATGTGAGTTTCCTGGGGCTGCTGCCCGCAGACCGCAGTGTGCAGCGGTTTAAAACAACGGAAAGGTCATCTCTCCCGGTTCTGGGGGCAGAAGTCTGAGATCAGGGTGTTCGCTGGGCCGGTTCCTGTCCAGAGGCTCCGTGGGAGGCTCCTTCTTGCCTCCTCCAGCTCTGGGGTCGCTGGCAGTCGTTGGCTTGCAGCTGCATCACCCAGCGTCCGCCTCAGTCCTCACAGGACCATCTTGGCTGTGTGTGTGTCTGGGTCTAAATGCCCCTCTTCTTATAAGGACAGGCATCAGCCTGTGTTTAGGGCCACCTAACCCTTCTGGGCTCCTCTCCCCTTGATCGCACCTGCAAAGACCCCATTTCACGGGGGGTCTTTGCAAAAGGCCACATTCACAGGCGCTGGATGTGCGGACTTGAACGTACCTTCTTAGGGGGACTCGAGCGACAACAGAGCTTCACAATCATCTGTGCGCTGACCTTCCAACTGCCCCAAGAGGTCAGTGTCCCAGGACCCCCATTTCACAGACGGGCAATGGAGCCCCGGCTGTGGGACCCCTGCCCTGCTTGTCGACGGCCTCCTAGGACTCGGAGCTGGTCCTTCCCCAGAGCCCACGTTCTCAGGGGCTTCCTGGGACTCGGGCTCTTCCAGCTCAGAAACTAGGAAGTACCCTTCTGGCATAGCCGGTTAAGGATCTGGCATTGCTGCAGCTGTGACACAGGTCGCAACTGTGGCTCAGATTAAATCTCTGGCCTGGGAACTTGCACATGTTGCAGGTGTGGCTGAAAAAGAGAAGGAAACTAGGACACATGTTTTGCAAAACGGCTTGCAAAACCCAGGCCGGGCTGCTCAGGTTTCAGTCTCCCCCGTCAAATGGCACAGGAGGACAATTCTGGCTGATTCCCAAGGCTTTCTAACAGAATTGTCCAGCATCCTGGAAAAGGTGACTTGAGATTTCTGTGCCTCCAACTCAGCCCACTGGAGCACGAGATGGGAAACTGCAGACTCAACATGCGAGGGTGAAGTCTTCCCCAGGAGCTGGCGCGGGTGGGCGGCCAGGGCTGGCACGGCTGCCTTACTCCTGCTGAGCGGACGCCCTCCCCCGTCTCAGCCCGGGGCACCCACCTGGCCCCTGAGGCTCAGCTCTCAGCAGTGACACGGAGAATAAGGCGGGCGCTGGGATTACCCGGGGAGAAGGAGCCGCCGGGCAAGTCCTCCACGCCAGCGCTGGCAGTGGGAGACCTCTGCAACTGGTCCTGCCCTCCTGGCAGACAGATTGGGGGTGGGGGCCAGAGGACCAGCTGCCCCCCAGAAGCCACAAGTGGGCAATTCCTGGGTGAGCTGAAGGCTCTCTGCACATGGCTGTGGGACGGAGGCTCCTCACCCAGAGCCTGCGGCGAGGGGGAAGCTGAGGCTTTGATCGCAGGCCTTCCTCTGCCACGGGGCCCCTCCATCTTTCTGCCTCTCCTTTGGGATCCCTGGACCACAGGACAGCAGACAAGCCCAGCATTCTCTCTTCGACCTAATGAAGCTGTGCTACATTGCACTGCGCTCGTTCCCGGAGAAATGAGCCCTGCTCCAATTACTCCCTTAAGAAAAGCCTCTTAGAAAACACAGGCAAACCAGGCTGTCCTGCTGGCCTGGGAGGGGGAGCTCGGAAACCCCAGCGCCGTCTCCAAACAGACCTGGAGAGCAGCCTGTGTGGAGCTGTGGGTGCTCCGGGAGCAGGGGGGCCCTCGGGAGCTTCTGAAGGCAGCACGGCCCTCCCACAGGATAGGGGGCTCTTGTCTCGCCAACTGGCAGGTGAAATTGAGCATTAAGGGAAAATTGGCATGGTCAGGGCAGGGTGGCAGGAAACAGAACAGAGGAAGAGAGAGAGAGAGAGCCTTTCACGAGGTGTGGGTTTGGGCAATTAGTGGTGGATCGTAGCCTTGCAGGACGTGGTCCGGGAGCGACCAGTCTGGGTTTGGAAAACAGGGTGGGATTGATTTTTAGAGGCTGCTCAGAACCCTTCCCCACCCCACCCCGCCCCCGCCCCCGCCCCCTGCGCCTCCAAAGCAGGAGAAAGAGACACCTTACATCCATGGGGCTTCAGAAAGTGTAGGGCTGGGCCCCCCAGGAGGCGACTCGTGGTCTGCAGGAGGTTTGGGGGCGTGCTCCTGGGAAGGGGAAGGAGCAGGAGGAGGCAGGCCTGGGCAGCCCTGCTCGCTGGGCTGGGCTACCGTTTCAGGAGAGGCCTCAGCAGTCCCCACAGAGAGCCCCCTTCAGAGCGGTCCTCGCTGGGGCAAGGGGACTGAGCGTTTAAACCCCCTACTGTTGATCAGCCATTGGATGCGAGCTGCCACGCGATGTGGTAAATGTTATTAAATCGTGCAAAAAAGCAACTCTACGCATTGGTCTAAGAATTAGCTTTGAGACGCATTTACCTATCAACTTTTATGAAACAGTGTATTTTTTAAGCAAGCCTGTTTTCATAATTTGGGGAGTTTTTTTTAGGATAAAGATTCAGTTGAGGCTGAAAGATCAGTTCCTTTTAAGCAGATGCACTTTTTCGGCGCGGAGCCTCCCCTCCGCACCCAGGGTAGGCATTGCTAATCGATCCCAGAGCACATCGGTCTCCCTCTCATTCTCGTGATGTTCTCTCCGCCTGAAGCCCCCTTCCGGTGCCTTGCCCTGGCTAGGGCTCAGTTTAAATTCTTCTCCGCAACTACCTTCCCGGCCATGGCCAAGCTGGCCAGCCGTCCGTTCCCCATGCTTGCCTCATCGTATGTGTCTCACACGGCACTGCATGTATTCTTTCTCATCTGTCTCTCCCATCGGGTGTAAGCATCACCATAGCCCATGTTAACGTCCTGTTGACCCCCCCAGGGCCTGGCACAAAGACTGGCACGTGGTACAGCTCGTGGTGAGCCTTGCCAGAGTGTCCCCAAGATGCCTTCCACTCTGCCTCTTGGTGATTTAGACATAGGGGTTGAGGAGGGGCCGAGGTTCAGGTGTGCATCCTTGTCACAGAAATGAGCCCAAGTACGTCAGACCTCAACCATCAGAGCATATTATCCCTCTGGCCTGAGAGGCTGGTCCAGGAACAGGTACACAAGACATGACAGGGAGCTTGCTAGAGGCTTCTGGCTGTGGTGTAGGCTTGGATCCCGCGTGGCTCTGACTGTGGTGTAGGCTGGCTAGCGCCGATTGGACCCCTGGCCTGGGAACCTCCATATGCCGCAGGTGCAGCCCTAAAGAGCCAAAGACAAAAAAAAAAATAGGAAAGAAAGATCCCTCTAGATGGCATGTCAGGCATTCCTCTCCTTGGACACCGTCTCCCTGTGCCCTCACTCCTTCCAGCCACAGCTGATTGTCACAAGGAGGACAGACATGCCTTAAACACTCAGGCAAAGGATTGCAGCAAGGATCAGGGCCCCACGGGGCTGGCTTTTTTGGGAGCAGATGTATAAATATTTTTTTCAACAAACACTGATATAGCAATCAGTGCGGGGCTCGTCCTACAGGCTTAACAAATGTTAACTTGTGTATCATCAACAGCTCTATGAAGTGGGTACTGTGGCTACACCTATTTACAGGTGAGAAAACCAAGGCCCAGAGGGGTTAAGTGACTTCCCTGGGGTCACAGAGCCATGGATGGTGGAGCCTGGCTTGGAACTCCCGAGGCCTGTGACTCCAGAGTTGGGACACGGAGCCGCCCTATTGTGTCAGAATGATCGGGTGTGTTTGCTATGTCTCCGCAGTGCCCTGAACTTCAGGGCAAGCCCGTGAAACATGTGTCATTCCCGGCCCATTTTACAGATGGCAAAGGCATCTCTGAGAACTAGCGAGGATGCGACATTCCCGGGTGAGTGAAGGAGTGCACGAATGAGGGGGTGAATGCTGGGGAGCTGGACTTGGCTCGAGCCCCGTGTCCCCGGCCAAGGGTAGATTCAGGAAATCCCATTTAGCCCGGGGCGTGCTCTGAGGACCGAGAATCTCATCCTGTCTGGGGTCCCTGAGAGTGGCCCTGGGCCCGGAGTTCCCAGTAGCTTCAAAGGGAGCCGAGCCAGCCGCGCTCCCAGGGGGCGAGGACAGCGGGAAAGCTAGCCTGGCCCCGCTGCCAGACGTCAGAAGCGTGAGGCGGCTTTGGTCTCGGGCCCCGGCTGATGGAACCGGGGCAGCACGGAGCCAGGCGCTTCTGGGAACTGTGTGCTGGCATTTCCTTGTTGTGTCGGCGCCACCGAAGGGCCCCGGAAACGCAGGCAGAACAAAGTCTCCGGGGCGCTGCCTGGAAGGCGAGAGGATTAGAGAGGAAGAGGAGAAAGGGCCGTGGGCCAGCAGCCCAGGGCCTGGGAACTCCTCCCGGCCTCCCCGACCTGGCAGCTCCGCCCCTGGGCCCCCCGGGACCTCGCCCTCTGGCCGTCACGGGTGCGGGGCCACAGGCGCCGCTGGGGGCTGAGATGGCCTTGTCAGCCAGATGTGCTGGCCGGGGCTGCTGAGCCTTCACAGGCCCAGTCTCAGCCCCCCTCGGAGCCCCTGGGTAAGGACCTCATTGTCCCCATTTGGCAAATGAGATAAACCAGGCTGGGGACAGTGTGGTACCTGGCAGCTGACGGAGCTGGGTTTGGACAAGGCCATGTCACCCCCAGGGCTGGGCCTGGGGGTTTTTGTTTGCTCCTCTGCCTGCTTTGTTTTCACGGATGATACGGTGCAGGATGAAAATGTGGAACCCATGTTTGTGACGAGTCCCCACAGCCCTTAGAGACGAGGAAGCTCAGCTAGGACCGGCGGCTTGGGATGCGGGCGCCGTGTGACAGCAAAGCCCTGGGCAGAGCGGGGCCAGGGACCGTGGCAACTGTGCAGAGAGGCCTCAGGCAGGGCAGCCGGGGCTGGCGTATGGGAGGCCAGAGTGAGTGAGGGGACCCCGAACCCCAGCACCCCACATGGGGACGGGGCTCCCGCAGGCCCATAGGGGTCAGTCTCCTGCTGGGCATGAGGCTTCAGGTCCTGGACCCTGCCGCCCACCCACAGACCTGCCCTGGGGTCCTGGGAGCGGGGACGGTTCTCAGGAAGGGAACCAAGCTCCCCGCACAGGTGTCACAGCCTCTCACACACATGCTCAGTGCACCTGCAACCCAGATTCCCACAGGGGGTTGCAGGCAGGGCGGCATGAGGGTCCCGGGAGGGCCCGTCCCACATGCGGAGCCCCTTCCCTCCCCCTCCAGGTGCAGCGGGGAGGCTGGCGACGGCTCTGTCCCCCTCCCTGCCTCTCCTCTGTCTCTGGCACTGCCTCCCTGCGGTCCCTCTCCCCGTTGCTCTCGCTCTGTGTCTCTGTCTCCCCCTCCCTCTCTCGTTCTCCCCCCGTCCTCTGGGTGGCCGGGGGCCTCTCTGTGGATGCTTCCAGGCAGAGTCCTCTAACAAGCCCCTTGGGGACCCCCTTATGGCCCAGGGAGTCCTGCTCAGGCCACATCCCTGGCTCCAGGGGCGACCAGGAAGCAGAAGGCAACAGGGACCTTCTCCAGCCATCCTCTGTGCGGGGGGGGCTCCTGCTTGGAGGGGGTGGTGTCTTTTCAGGGGCCGCTCTCCCACCTGCCTACACCCCGGGGCTCTGGGTGGCATTCTGGAGCTCCCCCGGAACGCACGGACCACCGGCGAGGCTCTCCTGAAGATAAACTAGGCCTGGGGGGCTGAGTTTCCCAAACAGAGACACCCCTGACACTGCTTCGTGTCTTCTCCTGGCTCAGCCCTGGTCCGCCTCCAAACCCGGGCCCTCCTGTGGGGAAGGGCTGAGTGGCCAAAGAGATCCAGGTCCCTGCGGGATGTGGGGCGGGACGTGTAACCGGTCATGTCTGCCCGGAGGTGGGGTCGGCCCCTGCAAGAGAAGACACGAGAAAACACAGGCTGCAGGCTGGGGGAGACGGAGAGACAGGGAATAAAAGAGACAGGAGACAAGGAGAGATGTTTGGAGAGAGAACTCTGCAGAAGAGCAGTGGAGAAGCAGAGAGGACAGCGACGGAGGGAGCGAGGGCCCGGGCAGCCTGGAAGAGCCTAGAAGAACCCAGTGCACAGCCAGGCTCAGTACAATGGTGGGAATGGAGGCCACGCCTGCTGCGCTCGGCCACCTCGGGAACACACGACTGCTACAAGCCAGTGGGGCTCCTGCAGCTCAGCCTCAAACCCCCATTCAGCTACTTACGGGCTGTGTGACCGGCAGCAGGTGAATCAACCTCTCTGAGCCTTTGTTTCCTTATCTAGAAAGCAGGGATCAGTGTCTGCAATGTAGGGTTATCACAAGACCTGCACGAGTTCATACACGCAAAGCAATGGAGAGCCGGGTCGGTGCAGCACCAGCAGGCTGCCCTGAGGGCCGCGGTGCCCCTGCCCGAGACCCACGGCCCAGGTCGGATGGAGAAGCATCAGGCAGACCGATTGAAGCGCATTCTACAGAACCAGGGGCCTGTGCTCTGCAAGTGTGTCAAGGGCCCGAGTCACAGAAAGAGTGAGATCACCGTGCCCAGAACTCAGCTCAGCTTTCTAGCTGGGCCACCTTAGGTGCCCAGCTCACCCTCTCTGAGCCCCCGTTTCCTCCGCTGGGAAGGGTTGCCAAGCAGTCCCTTTAAGTGAGACCTGTATTCAAAATGCAGGAGGGAGGTGGCCCTGGGGAGGCTGCTCTCAGGGATTGCTTTCGTGTGGCTTCTCCAGGGCCAGGCCTCCTGCCCGCCTTTGCTTTTTTCTCAGACACGGGCCTGCAGGCCAGCAGGCTCCGGGCAGATCCAGGCCACCTCCTGGCTGGGTAAGGTCTCCCTGGAGCCGCTGAGGCTGACTGGAGGCCTGGGGGAAGTGGGGCCATAAACCACCCACCCCGCCCCTCCTGTCCCTGGGGGTGGAACCTCTGTCAGAATCAAAGCCGCCCCCCTGATGGATGAGCCCGCAGGCCCCGGGCCCTGGCCGCCAGCCCCCTCCTGTTCTTGGAGTTCAGAGCACCCCAGCCACCTCGCCAGGAGCCCCGGCCCAGTTTATTTGGGGCCAGAACACCTCCCGGGCCTGCTGCCTCCTCGGGCGATGCTTATCTCTCTCCGCAGGGAGGGAGGCCACGGAGGTGTCAGCAGGTCTGCAGGATGAAGAGGCCGGCTGGTAGGATGACCTGGCGGGCGGCCCCGGCCCCTCTCCCCCCGCACTCCCCCAGCTGTGGTGCCGAGACCTGGAGCCCCAGATGGCCTTCCAAGCCCAGGGAGCCCTGAGATAAAAACCAGTACCACCAACAGATGTACCAGCATTTTCTTTCAGCAGCCTTTGCAGGGACGAGGCGGGGAGCAGTGTCATTTGTCACCTTCTGGACTCTTAGCCTCCCAAGAGAAAAAGGCGCCGTCCTCAGGGGTCCGAAGATTCTAGCAGGGCCTGGCCAATGTGAGAGCTGATGAAAGCCCAGGCCTTGGGGGACCCCCGAAGGAATTCACAGAGCTGTCAGAGGTGTAACTTTGACCATGGCAGCGTCCTGGAAGCTGCGGACAAAACCTTGAGATGAAGGGGACTCAGTTGCTATTGCTGGAGGCATCAGCACAAACCTACCTGAGCTCTCCGCCTTATTGCCACTGCCTGGGTTCAAATCCTGGCTCCGCCTGAGACTCTGTGAAATAAAGATGATGAAAGGTCACCCTTCCGGCTGTCCCTGTGTGGGCTTCAGGAGCCAATGACGTCAGATGTTGGCAGTGCCTGCCGGTGCCTGAGCTCCTATCATTATTGTTGCTGTTGTTGTTGTTGTTATTATTATTATTAGGAGCTGGTTGTGATGCAACATCAAACGAGATTTCAGGTGACCGTGCATACGGGGCAGCGAGTGGCGTCTGGAAGGAAATGCTCCAAAATGCCAGTAGTGAATCTGCGTGGGCAACGGAAGCTTTCTTTTTTTCTAAATGTATTTTCCAAAGCCTAAGACGTCTGCATTCCCTTTTAAATGAAGACACCGAACCTAGTCAATTCTGTAAGAGGCGCCCATGCAGCAAGGCCTGGGGCAGGGTAGCTGGCCCTCAGGCTCTGCTCCTTGAAGGAACCCCAAGTTGCAGGGGGTCACGCTGCCCCTCTCACAGGGTCCTCTAGGTATTTACAGCTGGTATAAACGCCTGCCGCTGTGCGGAGGTACTTAGATGGTTGTGACTTTGCTATACCTGTGTTTATGAGCCATTTCCCTGCACTGCCTGTGGTGTCTGGTCCTCAAGACCCACGGTCCCTGTGCCCCAAGACTGAGCTCCGTGGAGCAGCCCCGCCAGCCCCGCCAGCCCTGCCACCCTGCATGCCGGCTGCCGGCTCTGGGTCTACATGGCTCCATGTGCAAACTATGCTTTCAGCTTCATTGCTTCGTGGCTTAGCGATGAGTGAATGAAACTTGAAACATACAGCCCCCTGGGCGGAACGGGATGAGGAGGACAAGCTTGGGCATAGAGGGAAGACCAACTGTCATCACCCTTAGGACTGGAAAGCCAGAAATTAGCAGAACAGGGGGTTAGTGAGATTCTGGAGGCAGAGGGGCCCGGGTTCAAATCCTACCTCTGTTCCCCACTTACTGTGCGCCCCCCACCCCCCCGCCAAGGTGCCTACTTCTGGGACCCTTTGGTGGTTCACGATTTGTCCCACGTGGGTTGTTTGGGAGGGTCAAATAGGATGACATATGAACAGCACCGGCACGTGGCTAAATGATCACTACACGTGCTTGTAAAGATGAGCAGACGAACAGGGAGCATCCAGGCCGGTACCTGTTACCGTCATTTGGGGCTTAACAACACGAGCGCCAGAACCCGAGCTCCTGGGAGAAATGGCTGCTTCCAGGCTGGGCAGAGGATGTCAAGGTCAGCCCAGAACAAGTCCTCGGGGCCTGGAGGAGAAGCATTTCTGGGTTGTTCTTTGTGTGTTGCTCCCTCGGCTTCCCGCTCCAGCCCTACCCAGTGGTAGCAACCCTGTACCCGTCTGTGAGGCTCTGAGAGTGAAGTCATTTGCCCAGAGTCCACACAAGAATTTGGCAGAACCAGGATTTGAACACAAAAATATCTAACTAACTTCCTACTAACCCAGGGAGACTCCATCCACGTTTTCTCACCAGGGATTTCTGCAGGAATCTTTAGCTGGAGCAACATCATCCCTCAAGTACCTTAGAATAAGTTTCCGCCTCACAATTCCAAATTACCCGCAATGCATGTGGGGTGTGTGTGTGTGTGTGTGTGTGTGTGTGTGTGTGTGTGTGTGTGTGTGTGTGTGTGTGTGTGTGTATGCATTTCAGGAGTCTGGTCCTTTTGGCTGTATGACACTGGGGCAGTTGCACCCTCTCTCTGGCAAGGCTAGAAACATCTCTGGACAGAGTCACTCTGCTACCATGTTGCATCTGGAAGAACAAAAACTGAGCCCTGGAACGTGGATTGCAAAAGCTCTAGCCTGGGGCCTCCCCAGGTCCCACTTCAGAAGGCGAGGGTCCCTGAGGCTGTGCCAACCCAGTGTTCAACAGCGACACCATGTGGTCACCACCAGAGCAGCAGCTGTAACGGGCGGGGTGTCGGACGTGCTCCCAGCCTCCCTCCACCCGCGGTGTGCAGGCAGCCTGACCTCCACCTTGTGCCGAGAAGGTTCCGCAGCTCGTGGACAAGAGGGAGGGGGTCTTGAAGAGGTGATGCTAGACTTGGAGCAAACGGGGACACATTGAACGCGAGTGGTTACTTTCTTAACAATGCAATGAGGTCATATTTGACCTCCAACTTGGGGAAAGCTGGGCAGACCGGTTATATTTCACAGCCTCCACGGTTGCTTTTTGGAAAACACAGCCCTAGGATCCTAATATCGAATATCTGTCAATGAGAAAAGGATATTTGATTTGCAAACATTTGATGAAGGGGAAATTCCAGGGGCAAGCAGGGAGGCGGGTTGGCTTCTGGAGCCACTTGCCCAGCGCCGGCTCCGACCGCTTCCTCTTATTCTTCTGTGTGCGTGAGTTCCCCAGAGGGTCTTTCCTTGCCTGACCCTGCCGTGTTCTCACATTGTTCTGTTTTTCTGACAACAGCTGGTTGCCAAGGAACCACTGGGGAGCCCAAAGTCAGATCCGTGTCTCCCCTGCAGGGAAATTCAGCCCTTACTCATCCCTCCATCCACCGCCGCCTCCGGCGGGACCTCAGAAAGCTCTGCCAAACCCCAAGCAAGGAATCCCCTCCCTCCCGCCAGGACCTTCCCCCAGGGGCGAGCGCAGCTGAAAGCAGGAAGCAAGGCTGGGATGAGAGAGCCAGGGCAGCAGGGCCAAGACAGCCCAAGAGCTGTGTCACCCGACCCTTCCTCAATTCAGTGCCAGCGTTTCGCCCAAGTGTCACACACAGAAGAGAAAGCAGCCAAAGCACCCTTTCCACCTGCTTCTGGTTCCTCCCTGCCTCCCATGCCCAGAAAGGTAACTGCTCTCCTGACGTCCAGCAGCAGACGCGCTCCCCTGCCGCTGCAGTGGATGTAAGTGGAATCACGCGTCGTGCACTCTTTGGAACCTGGACCACGTTTTAAACATGATGCTGGTGGAAGCCACACGTGCCGTGGCCTGTGGCAGACGTGCTCGCTCCCACTGCCCAGCCCGCTGTCTGCACAGCCTCGAGCCTGCTCCTCCATGCACTCCTGCCGGGCGTCGGGGTGGTTCCCAGCTTTGAAGTGAGCGATGTCGCTGGGAGCGTGCTGGTCCCTGTCTCTGGGTGAACTTAGCTTCGCGTTTCTCCTGCGTATCTTCTCAGGATCAGAGATGCTGTATCTAGCTGCCATTGCCAAACGTTTTCCAAAATGTTTGTTGCAAATGTCACTCCCACCACATTCCTGTCCCTTTCCTGTTGGGGTTGGGGACCTCAAGGCCAAAGAGATGGCCGTCTCCAAGACCGCAGAAGCAGAGGCACTGGCACCAGGCTGGGGCCAGCTCTCCTGTCATTTCAGCCTTTCTACTGTGCAGAAGGCACCAGTTCAGTTTCCACGTTAAGAGAGTCTTGTCCAATTAAACCATCCTTAGAAATCAAGGCAGGCATTGCAGGGAACGACTACGATAAATACAAACTAGCCTTTGTCAGACACTGGCCAAGTGTCAGGTCACATGAGAGTTTTGCATCTCGCAGCCTCAGGAGGGAGGCACTTTTCCTGAGAGATCGGAAACGGAGGCCCGGAGAGATGGAACGGCTCTCCCGGGACCACACCACAGGGGCTCGGGTGAGCTGGGCCTCCACCCCGCGGGCCCTTCCTCGGGAGCCCGAGACGTTGGCCAGTCTTTGGGGCAGTGAAGCTAGTAGCTCTTGTCTGTCTCTCTCGGGTCTCTCTCTCTCCCTGGATTCAGTCCCAACCGGTAGCGTGTTTATCTTTTCAGAATTTGCTCTTTTTCAAAGATTAGATGGCAAAGAAAACCATTCCAACAAATGCAGGACTTTCAGGCCTCTGGGTCGACCCTCGGAAGCATCTGTGGTGAATTTGCACATGTTCACGGGCGTATGTGTGCACGTGTGTGCGTGCGCGTGCGCGTGTACGTGTGCGCTCTCATTGTCGAGTTTGATCCAGCTCCCTTTACCCTGCATCCAAGCATTGTTAAGTCAAGAATGATCTTCTGCCTGAAGGGCTTTGGGCCACAAGTCCGGTCCCTTGGTCCACGCGCTCCTTCCTTGACCCACCATGTCGTGATGCAGCCCCATAAGCCTGGCCCAGGATGTGGGAACTTCTGACCCGGCCCGGCCCTGCTCTTGCACAAGGCAAACCCACTGCATTGAGAAAAGCGCTATGATGGGGACATTTAGGGACACTAAGTTCCGGCTCCCGTGCAGTGTCAGGAAGACAGAAGGCTTTGAGGAGGAAGCTGAGACCTACAGGTAGAATGAGCCCGGGGAGCTGGGAATTGTGTTCCCAGCAAGGGAGCAGCATTTCCGGGGCATGGGGTTGGCAGTGGGGGTGGGGGGTGCTTGCCATGCTCTCAAGGGAGCTAATCAGGCAGCAGGCTGGGACAGCTTCCAGGGGGTGTTGTATTTAACGTGCTAATTCACTATTCTAATTGAATATGCTAATGTCACCTGCCAGTCTGCCCTCTGCCCCTCTGTGAGCATTTCGCAAGCTCTTCGACCAAGGGATACAGGTGCCCAGGGATGCAACCGCACAGTTTACAGAACACGTTTTCCCTGCGCTGTCTCCTCTGCTTGTTTAAACCCTTCCAGCCCGTGCACCCGCAGCACTGGCCTCCCCTGGAAGCCGATTAGAAATGCAGCGTCTCAGGCCCCTGCCCAGACCGACTCCATCGGAATCTGCATTTCATTGAGATCCTGAGTGACTCATCCTGCGAGTGAGAGTTCAGAAGTGCTGCTGCACTGAGAGTCCATGAAGCGAGTTCCGTTGCACCCACTTTACAGTGAGAAGATGGAGGCCCCAAAAGAGAGCCTCACAGTTCATAAATAGCTAGTGACCCCAGATTGTTCCTGCCTCTCCTTTCCAACCTGGACCTGCTGGTCCTTCAGTGAGAACATAGGGGCCCAGAGAGGGAACGTGCCTTGCCCAAGGCCACACAGCAAGACTAGAATCCCAGGTCTTCAGACTCCCCAGGCATCCATGTGCTTTCCCCGACCCAAGCCGCCAGGGAGCCGTAGTTCTCAAAGTGTGGTCCATGGACCGGTAGCATCAGTGTCAGTTAGAATGGATATTTCCAGGCCCTTTCCAGAGCTGCTGAATCCAAAGCCCTGAGGGTAAGGCCCTGGAATCTGCATCTTAGCAAGCCCTTTGGTGTTTCTTGGGCTCACTGCAGGAATAGCCCGAGACCTTGAAGGAACATCATGCAATTCTCAGATTTTCCACTAGAGGGAGTGCGCGCCCCAAGGACGCAGCCTTGCAGCAGCGCTAAACCCCCACACAGCAGGTGCCGGTGGTTTTCTGCTGGTGGGTCCGGTGCGGTTGCTGTTCGGGGAAGATCCTCAGGTCACACCAGTCAAAGGTGTTTGGGAAAGGAAGCACTTCTGTTAACTCAGGAGGCAGGAAGCCTGCGTTCTGATCCCGTACCGTCCACCTGGACCCAAACACCCAGGCCTGCCACGGGCAGATTCACTGTGCAACCTCAGCAGCGCCCTTGACCTCTGAGCTTCATCTTCCTCCTCTGCAAGGCCCTGCGGTCCCCCCAAAGAGGCTCAGTCCCCAGCCCCAGCCTCGATCTTTTACAAGGCATCCGTTAATGTCTGCACACCGTTAGGAAGCAGAAGGCGTGTTGTCACACAGAGGTTCGTAGGTGCCTTGGGGTGGTTCTGCTGTGATGCTGTGTTCTCTCTGGTGTGTCTCCATGACTCACATGCTCTCTGTGCCTGGAGGTCGTTGTGCCTGCGTGTGAGGTCTGGGACTGTGGCAGCCGTCTTGGGCCCATGAGGGGTGCTGACCACGGGAGACGTGCTGAGTGAGGATGGCAGCCCTGAAAGTAGAAAGACCCTGAGTCCTGCATGATGTCAGGCCCTGCAGAATTAGTCTGCTCGGGAGCTTGCCTCCTTCTTGTGATGTGAGTTGATAAATGCCCTGGCAGCTTCCTCCCGCCGGGAAGGGGTCTTCCGTTGCCTGCAGCGAAAAGCTTCCATCCAGCTGGCTTGTCTTGCCATTTGCCCAGCTGTCTGCCTGGGGACGAAGCAGAGGGACTTTCGTGTGCCACCAGCTCCTGCGAGTGTAGCAGCTGATGGACTTAGGGAGTCCTGGGAGGACAAAACCCTGCCACGGGAAGTGACATTGGAGAGCTACAGCAGAGGGCTGTGGGAAGTTGACAGCCAGCCACACGGTCACAAGGAAGGGACTGATGGGGGTGGGGTCAAGACCTCGCAGTGGGTCCAAGTGCCGTGGGGAGCGTGTCTTGGAGGCGGATTTCCAAAGAGGCACAGAGGGAACTCTTGTGCGTTCTCTTGCCACCCTCACCGCTTCTTCTGTAAACAAAGCCATTTCCTTATTCCTCACAAGCCAGTTTGCCTGCCTCTCCTTCTGAGAATTACACCCAACATTTATATATATTTGGATATGCATATATTAATATGTATGTATACACTTAATGGTGATAATTAATTTGCACTGGAGCTTTCGGTGCAGAAGTTTTTACCCCTGTTTGTTCTCACAAGAACCCTGTCAAATTTGGATCAACATCTTATTCGTCTCCTTTTTAACAAGGACGTGGGGGCTCAAAGAGAGCCTGGCCCAAGAACGCACAGTCAGATGCACCAAAGCCAGGGCTCGAACCCTGATTTTCTGGCTTTTCACTTTTCGCCCATTCGCAGCCGCTCCTCCAGGTCGAGCCCCTGACCGTGAGTTTCTTCATCCGTCCATGAGGCATCTTTTCAAACCCGTACTCCTCCTCGGGAGACTCAGAGTTTTGCAGCTGCTACCCCCTCCCGCGGGTGAAGTCACAGGCGTGTTAGAATTAGGGGACAACTCTGCTTGTTTCAGAAAACACCGCCCGATGATTCCATGGGTCCAGAGCTATTTCTGAAGATGCCAGGACCAAGGCGCTCTCAAAAGAGCCATTATCTTATTGCAAAACTATAATCAGATTCCCCCTGAAATAACGGCTTTGCTCGCCCTGAGCCGACATGAAGGGCCATTAGAAATACGCTCAGAGGCTCTGTATTGCTACCTACCCATCTAATTATAATCAGGAGTGGGGGGCGGAATCCAAAGATGACCTCAGCCACCGCCCCCTCTAAACACCATCACCGCTAAGAGCTTCTTCACTCTTCTTGCTGCATCAGCCCGGCCCCTCTGGTCCCGTCAGGTCTTCGTTTGAGACTGTACACAGCCGATTTGGAAAAGCAGGAAGCAGGTGCCTCTGACCAAGGCTCTGTGGTGCTGATTACGATAGTGATGGGGCGAGGATGGTGGTGACGGTGACATTAGGTGACATTAGGTGAATGATACAATCACAACCGTGCCCTGCCCGGTACCCAGGGCACATCAGCCCCTCAGCCGTGGACCTCAGCCGTCTTGTGCCCTTACTGTTCTCACCCTCCCTGAGGCCTTCACCCCCAGGCTCTGAGGATCAGACTCCTAAACTCCGGGGGCTTCCATGCGCTGGGACCCCCAGTATTCTCCATGGGGGGTGTGCCATGAAGGAAGCACGGGCTCGCATCTTCGTCTGGCTGCTTCCTGGTCCTGTGACCCTGGGAAGTGACGGTCTCTGTTTCCTCATCCATGCAAGGGGGGTACCATCGTCCCTCTCTTGGGGTAACTGTAACCATAGCACCAGGTGATGGACACAGGCAGCCGAGCCAGGTGCATGAACGGGTCTCTCCCTGGCCCCGCCGTGCAGGGTCTTGGGCAGCCATCCTGGTTGGAGGTGCCAGCCAGAGACACTTGCACATCTTCCTACAGCAGCGGTTCCCCAGCTGCTGGTGTACACGTCACCTGGGGCGCCCCACAACCATGAACACCTGTCCACGCCCCAGGAGCATTCGGCAGACCCTCTCGGGTTGGGTCCGAGGTTTATAAAGCTTCCAGTGTGCAGCCCGTGGCCTGGACCAGGCTGCCCCCTGGAACTGTAATCTGAGCGGAGGTCATTGATGCTTCCTTGGCCATATTAACAGGAGTCAAAAGAGAACAAGAGAGATGAATTTTCATAATAGACTTTTTTTAACCCAACTGTTATCACTTTTCCCATGTAAATCCCATACTGAGAAATTCCCAGTGAGCTATTTTCACTTGCTTCCTGTCCCAAGTCTTTGAGGTCTGCGGAGTATTTCCCATGTGGGGCATGTCTGCTGCACGTTTCAAGTGGCTCATGGCTTCCATTTTGCGCACCCACCTGGCAAGACGGGCACCCCCCCCCCCCACTTTACAGATGAAGAAACTGAGACTCAGAGAGGTGAAGGGACCAGCCCAGGCCCCCCAGCTGTTTAGTGGCAAAGGCGACTCAAACCCAGGTGTCCTGGCCACAGCCAGGCGCCCCTCCTGTCCCCCACCCAGGTCCAGGCGGCTCCCGGCCCCATGTCCGGTCCAGATACTGCCCCGCATCAAGGGAGGGGAGTGGCAGGGGGCAGGGCCTGGGTCCAGCGCCCCCGAGGCTGGACCTCTGAGGTCCACACCCCGGTTGGACCCGATCCCTTTGGGGCCATGATTTCTCTGTTGTCTACTCTTGTCCCCCAGCTGCACTCCCGGGGTGGAGGCTGGGGTTTGGGGCTCTTTGCACCTTGCCCAGCACAGCGCCCCAGCCCGGCAGGGGCACAAGCGAGACCACAGAACCAGGAGCCTCTGAAGGTAGCTGAGCCACAGGAGCCTCCCTGGGGGTCCCGGCATGGTTGCCCCTGGGCAGCGGCCATCGAACCCCAGGACGGCCCCTCCGGACAGCCTTCCTCACCAGAACCCCGTTCAGGTTCTTAGAGACCCTCCGAGGCGCACCCAGCACCTGCTGACCGCTTTGCTCCTGCTCCCAGCAGGGGTGAGGCTTGCATGGTTTCTAGAATCTGTCTCCCCTGCTGGAACAGAGTCCCGAGAGGGAGGGGGTGTCCATGTAACCTCATGCCGCGTCCACCAGGGAGCCTGGCACCCCACGGCTCTGCAGACACTTCAACGAACCCGGCCATCCGCTCCCAGTTTCAGGGAACCTGACGAAGCTCGAACAGCTTCTGCAGACCCCACACTTAGCCCGGAACAGCTCGAGCCCAGGAGGAGTCTGATGCCACAGTGCCGAGGGGCTTTTCCGCCATCGGGTGATCAGTTTTGTCCACATTGTCCCAGTAGAGTGATGGGCCACCTGCACCAGCTCAGAACACTGGGGGCACCAGTGGCCACGATGGCACTCACCCAGAGACAAGGGACCTAGTTTCTCACCAGGGCAGACCCCGGGTGGAGGGCAGCGAGGTCCCGCCATCAGTACAGCAACCAGCGCCTCGGCGTGTGAGGGAAGCCGGGCCCCCTAAGTCTCTTGCCGGAAACTTCGTCCCGTCCTAGGTTTGCCTCTCAGTGGACCTGCTCACAGGCCATACAGCTGGCTGGCCGGATGGTGCCCCGCAGGTGGAAAGTGGGTTCCCTTCCCATCACCTCTGCAGTGCCCCCCCCACACCCATGGCGCTGGGGGCCAGGGTACCAGGGCACTTTCTCAAGGAAGCCCTCTGAAGTCCTGACACCCCGTTTAAAATTTCGGAAGTGTCTTCCCAAGTAGATGCTGGAGGGTGTTCGCATCAGGCGGGCCCTCCCCCTCCCCCTCCCCCTCCCCCACCGCCACCCCCTGGGACCCTGAGCTCCAGGGGCCCCGCCCAGGTGCTCGCCTCCGGGAGAAGGATGTTTCGCAACATCGCGCCCCATCCAGCCCACACCCCAAACCAGAGCACATGTAAACCACCTTCTTAGATAACTCCGTGCGTTCTTCCTCATGCTTGTGGTTGGCGTTTTCTAGAACCCACCAGCACCTTTTGGTTCATCTGCTGGTTTTGATGTGCCCTTCTCCACCTTCGAAGGGGGGAAATGGTCAGGAGACCTCAGGTTTTGTTCTGTTTTGTTTTGTTTTTTTTAAGCTTCAGGGATGGCAGTGGTGGCCCCGCTCCATCAAAATGCTCCCTGCCGAGAGAGCCGCCCATTCCTTCGACGGAGGGAGGCCAGGCCTTGAGAGAAGGGAATTAAGAACAGCAGCCCGAGGGTGCGAACCTGGACGTCCGCGGAGGTCAGGGACCCCCGAAGGACGCCGCGGGACTGGTTGCTGTGGCTGCTCGTTGGGTTCGATGCGGCCCATAGCTCTGAGCTCCACGCCTTTGTGAACGTCTGCAAAGCCGTTCTGAAGGCTGCCTGCCAGATGATCCCAACTGGGTGACTTTCTGGAAAAGGCAAAACGAGGAAGACAGTCGAAAATCAGTGGTTGCCAGGGGTCGGGCTCACCCAGAGACCCCAGCATCATCTCACCTGCGTGAAGTCCGTAACCCGAATCGCATCTGCAGAAATCCCCTTTGCTGTGTAATGCAGCGTATCTACAGATTCTCGGGGAGCTTATATGAACAGGTCCGGGAGGGGTTCGTTCTGTCTCCTACCGCGTGTGGGCGTGAAAACTGGTACACGCGTGTGCCTAGCAGCTTTATTTGTCATCACCGAAGGCTGGAACCCCAGGGGAGGGGGTAAGCAGCAGTGATCCATCTCTATGACTTCGTCCTACTCAGCAAGCCATAGAGCGGCTTACTGATATCCGCTACAACCCAGAGGAACCTTAAAATAATTATGCTCTATGAAGCCAGCTGCCCCCTCAAAAGCCACACAAAACGCCCTCGTTCCATTGTATAAAATTCTAGAAAATGCAAACTCGACTCTCGTAACAGGAAGCAGGTCCATAGCATCTAGAAAGAACAGGTGGGAGGAAATTCAAAAGGAGCCAGGAAACCTTGGGAGCCATCGGCTGGTTCATTACCTTGAGGGCAGCGGTGGTTTTAGGAGCATATGCTCACGCCCATGCTTTACCGCTGCATCCACTTTATTATTTATTTATGTATTTATTTACTTTTTAGGGCCGCACCCACAGCATATGGAAGTTCCCAGGCTAGGGGTCGAATCGGAGCTTTGTCCGCCGGCCTACACCACAGCCACAGCCAGGCCAGATCCGAGCCTGATCTGTGACCTAGACCACAGCTCACGGCCACGCCAGACGCTTAACCCACTGAGCGAGGCCAGGGATCGAACCTGCATCCTCATGGATGCTCGTCAGATTCGTTGAGCCACGAGGGGAACGCCTCCATCGTACCCTTTAAATATGTCTGGTTCGTTGTACGACAGTTACCCCTCAGTACAGCTGGAATTCAAGGGCAGGCCTCTGAAATGGGACGCACATTCCCTAGAAAGAGAGAAAACATGATTGCGCCGCATGCAAAAGTGCTGGAACCAGGCGGTGGCTGTTCAGGTGATGCTCACACTCTTCCTTCAACTGCTCCCAACTTAAAAGTTTTCATAATAAAAAAGTGGGAGTAGGAGTTCCCTGGTGGCACAGTGGGTTAAGAACCTGGCATTGTCACTGCTGGGTGCGGGTTTGAGCCCTGGCTTGGGAACTTCTGTGTGCTACAAGCACAGCCAAAAAAAAAAGTAGAGTTAAAAAATCCAGGCTTTGGGAGTTCCCGTCGTGGCTCAGTGTTAACCAATCCAACTAGGAGCCATGAGGTTGCAGGTTTGATCCCTGGCCTCACTCAGTGGGTTAAGGATCCGGCATTGCCGTGAGCTGTGCTGTAGGTTGCAGATGCGGCTCGGATCCCACGTTGCTGTGGCTCTGGTGTAGGCTAGTGGCTACAGCTCCGATTCGACCCCTAGCCTGGGACCCTCTATATGCCATGGAAAGCGGCCCTAGAAAAGGCAAAAAAAAAAAAAAAAAAAAAAAAAATCCAGGCTTTGGAGTCAAAAGTCCGGGAGGTCACATCATATCCCAGCTGAGTGAGCAAGTGATGGTCTTGGGTGCCTTGCTTTGTCCTCTGTGAAATGGGCCCCCGCATCACACGGAGCTCATTGATTCCTGCCTGGGGCCGGCTTCGCAGGTGCCTGGGCTGTAGCGAAGGCTCCGCGAGGGCCGCCGTCACCATGAGGTCCAGCTTCCTCCTCGGGGAGACGTGGAAGCTGAGTCACAGCACCTGGAGACCTCACCGAGGTCGCCCGGCTCCTGCCAGGTGTGGATCTGGCCCTGGAGAGCCACCTCGCCGGACACACACACACACACACACACACCCGCCCCCGCGCGCCTCCCCCGACGGGCTCTTAGAACTGCCAAGTAAACAGTTGATGCAAATACGAGCCAAGCCTCCCCGCCTGAGATGAGGTCCTCCATCTGCCAGCAGAGGAAGCCGGGCCCTGCACCCAGATGTATTTTTAACAGTGAGGACATAGGCACTTTGCATATTTTGTCCCCGTGGCAGATTGAGGCTCAAAGTCCTGACCAAAATGAGATGTTTTCATGTGTTTGTTTAGACAGGTGAGAGCTCCGTCTCCACTCAGAACCCGTTCTCTCAAACAGCAATAGACACACGCCTGAAACATTCACTTGTTCCCTGAGTTTGTGCTGAAGGCGCGGTCCTGCCGGGGTCAGGTGGGGCCTGGCCAGGACCATAGGCCTGTGCCTCTGCCGACAGGTGCTCAGGACATGTGAGCGGCCAGAGGGGCAGTCAAGCCTGTAAGTGAGGACAGGTGTTCTAGAAGCAGAGGGATGGATACCAGGGCCGTGCTACCCTCGAACCTCTGGGGATGTTGCTGCCTGATTTGCTGAGCGAGTTTTGTGAAAGCGGGCAGGGGGCTATAAAGGCAGCGGGAATGTCACTGCAGAGGGGGACGAGTTGAAGGGTGGTCACTTCCAAGAAGAAAACCTACACTGGGGGACCCTGTTCCTCTTTCCCTTGTCTCCCTCACACGCCCCCCCACCCCCACCACTGACCACACACGGTGGCCCTCACGTCTTTGGGTGACGGTCACAGGAAAGCGACTCGTGTTGTGCACAGCTGTTCATTGCAAACCCAGGAGCTGCAGGCGCCTCCTTCCAACCAGAGCAATTCCAGACGGAGACGGGGCGCAGGGGCCAATCACACGCGGCTCCCGTGCACCAGGGCCGGAGAAACCGAGAGGAAGAGCTTGCAAGCGTTTGTGGGGATGTGACAGCCCCCTTCTCAGCCTCTTCTTACTCATCAGGTGGGGGCTCATATTTGGCATGTATTTGTTTTTCTAGTAATTCACTCTTACTGCAGTTATCAAAATACCTGTGTGCAAGGGATTCAATTTTTTTTTTTTTCATTTCAAAGATTATTTGCCTGGTTTTTCTCAGGGATTAGCTCCAAATACATTCATCAGAGGTCAGTCATCATTTTTTAAGCTTTATGGCCCAACATCATATATATATATGTGTGTGTGTGTGTGCAGAATATATACAGAATAAGCATTTCTCTATGTCACCTACCTTCAACGGCAAAGTGCCTTTTTCCTTAGAAGCAAGAGACTCACCTTCCAGGTAAACGACTACTGTGTGTGTTTAGCGCAGAAATAACAATGTTTAAATATAAATTTTCCCCTGAAGAAGGCAAGATCTATTATATAAAAATATATTAAAACATGACATAAAAACAACATAGCACAAAGATCACCCTTTTTTGTCTTCTGCAGTAAGCAGTGAAGCATCTCACCCCAAACATGAGCAAATAAAACATAGGCGTGCGTATTGGAGTTCTGAGCAATAAACAGTTTCAAAGGTTTGTTTCAAAGGTAGGAAATTCAGTGTTCATGGAGATAAGAGGCTCACCCCTTAATTGTTGCAAAATGGCCCCCCCTTTTAGGTCACATTATTCCACTTATTCCATTATTTCTCATAACCGGCCCTTCCCTGTAGCTAGTTTGAGAAGCACTGCCTCAGGCCTCAGCTCTGTGATAAGGTGGCAGACTTGGCTTTTAGGCAGTGGTTCGCCTACAGGCAGTGCCCAAGGATCACCTGGGGTTTATTACAAATGCACGCCTCTAGGCCCAAGCCTTTGGGCTTTGTAGTATAGCCTGAAGTCACAGAGTCTGATGCCTCCAGCTCCATGTCTTTCTCAGGATAGCTTTGGCTATTCTGGGTCTTTTGTGCTTCCACACAAACTTGAACATATTTTGCTCTCCTTCTGTGAAGCATGTCCTTGGTAATTTGATAGGGATTGCATTGAATCTGGAGATTGCCGTGGGCAGTGTAGTCATTTTGACAGTATTGATTCTTCCAATCCAAGAGCTTTCGTTGTATGTCTTTCCATCTGTTTGTGTCACCTTTGATTTCTTTCATCCGCATCTTAGAGCTTTCAGAGTACAGGTCTTTTACCTCTTTAGGTAGGTTTACTCCTAAGTATTTTATTCTTTTGGATGCTTGAAAACCTCTGCTTGGCCAGTCATTGCCGCCGTCATTTTCTGGCTGCTTTGTCCACACGCATCTTCCACATCAGCTGCACAGTATTCAGGCTGGTCCTTAACGACTTGGTGGGGGCGGAACAGGCAGGGAGAGGGACAGGACTGAGGGAAAATCACAGTCGTAAAAAGTGTAAGGAAGGAGTTCCCATCGTGGCGCAGTGGTTAACGAATCCGACTAGGAGCCATGAGGGTGCGGGTTCAATCCCTGGTCTTGCTCAGTGGGTTAAGGATCCAGCGTTGCCCTGAGCTGTGGTATATATAGGTCACAGACACGGCTCAGATCCCTTGTTGCTGTGGCTGTGGTGTAGGCCAGTGGCGACAGCTGTGATTCAACCCCTAGCCTGGGAACCTCAGTATGCTGCAGGAAGCAGCCCTAGAAAAAGGCAAACACACACACACACACACACAAAAGTGTAAGGAAGGCTGATGTGTGTTGTAGCAAGAAGACTAGTCTGGTGGAAAAACAGGTTAGCAAACACGCAGCACACTTCACCCCACCTTGCCCATAGCAGACATTGCTAATCAATTGTAGCACTCTTGCAACGATCCCAGAGGCAGCCTCTTAATCCCCACGATCATCACGTGGCACCACCAAAGATCATTCCAGACCCACAACCACCAACCAGTCTCAGCTGGCCGATGAAATACCATCTCAGGGCTGGAGAGGGGGATATACAGAAGGTGGGGAGAAGATGCACTTAGGGCAAGATTGCAGAGGCACTGGATAGAGTGCTCGGGAATGGATGGCTCCCTGGTGGCTCCGAGGGTTTTGAGCAGAGGACCTGGTGTATTCAAACTGTGCTTCTGAGATCAAAAGGAGCTATGCGGGCTGTTTGGGAGTTACCAGAGCACAGAGCCAGGGAAGTGACAGGGTCTGAAGAGGCTGTGAACGTGAAAGAACTGGGGCGGGGGGATGCAGAGCCTACAATCAGTTTGGATGCGAGGGAGAAGCTGGCAGTGACCTTGAGGTTTGGAGCCTCCATAAGTGGGAGATGAGTTGGCACCATTAATGAGAATAGGGAAAACCAGAGCAGCGGCAGGGAGACCGGAGGGGGTGACTTCAGCTTGGGGGGATTTTAATTCTTGCAACAGAACAGGCAGGCAGACACTCGTGGAGCAGTAGAACATGTAGCAAAGGCGAGGTCCCGCCAGGAGGGGCGAGGCGCCCAAGAAGCAATGGCTGGGTACCTCAGCGTTACTGATGCCCACGTTCAACCACCAGCTCCGGGAAAGAGATCCCTGGCTTGCGGGTAACACGCATGGCAGATGCCAGCTGCTCCGTGACTTCACGGACACATGCGGGAAATGATGCGAATGGCAGCTGGCCGGCCCCCACGCCCGCCTCCAGCTCCTGGTGTCCTGGCAAAGCCGGCTGTCCCCCGCCACCCCCGCCCGGGGTCACAGCCCACACCCGAGAATGGCTTCCCGGTTTTCATCTGCCTGAAGGGGAGGCAGCCTTGGTTTCTCTGAAGACAAAGCGAGTTGGTTTCACAGTAGACAGTGCCCAGTTCCGCAGCCCCGTTTCTCCCTGGTGGCCACAGGGGGTGGGAGCGGAGCGGCAGTGACTGGGCGGCTGCTGTGGCTTCGCGTGGGAGGTGGCCGAGAACTGTGAGTTGAAATGAGATTGATGTGGTGGCTCAGCCAGCTCCCTCAGGAGACGTGTCACATCTCAAACCCAGGCCTTCAGCCCCGGGCACAGCACCCGGGCTCTGAGAAGGTGGGCTGCGGGGGTTGGAGGGGGTGGTGAGGGCTGCAATGCCCCCAGAGAGACCAGCAGAAGTGGAGGGAGCCCCCCCTTGTCCCCAGGCTGGCAGATCCCAGCAGGAGGAAGCGGGGACCATACCCACACCTGAAGGCCCTCCAGGCCTCCTGCCCTTGGGCCCAAACCCCTTGCAGGTGGAGCTGGGATTCGGTCTGGAGAAAAGGACTTTTAAAATGAGGAAATTGGAGTTCCTGTCGTGGCTCAGTGGTTAACGAATCCAACTAAGGACCATGAGGTTGCGGGTTCGGTCCCTGGCCTTGCTCAGTGGGTTAAGGATCCGGCGTTGCCGTGAGCTGTGGTGTAGGTCGCTGATGTGGCTCAGATCCCAAGTTTCTGTGGCTCTGGCATAGGCCGGCGGCTACAGCTCTGATTCGACCCCTAGCTCAGGAAGCTCCACATGCCACGGGTGCGGCCCTAAAAAGACAAAAAAATAAAAAATAAATAAAAATAAAATGAGGAAATTGAGGCCCAGAGCGAGGTGTTCGGGGCCTGGCGGGGATGGCACGGCTGAGCTGGAACTTAGCGAAGTTAATTCTCGGTGATTTCCTTCCTCTTCCCCTCTTTTCTGTCTTACTTCCCCGCCTCTGGGGGCATTCACGCCAGTGGCAGAGAGGCAGGGGTCCCTGTTCTCTGGGGCAGGAGGGCTGCTCTGCGTGGCCCCGGGGCTCTCTTTCTTACTGCATTTTAGAAAGCAGGCAAAATTCACCGACCATAGCATCCACCCTTTCAAGTGTGCCGTTCCGTGGTTTTCAGCGCATTCACCATTGCCGTGTGTTTTAAGAGATTGCGACGCTTCCGTTCCCAGGCCCGGTGGCTCCTGGTGTCACAGCCATGGCAAGTTACCCCATCTTCTGTGCCTCCGTCTCCCCTACATCTGACAGAGACGGTGGCCGTCCCTACCCCAGAGCGCTGGCGTTGGGCTCCGTGGCGCACGCACAGTAGGTGCCCCTGTGACAGCTGCCATCACGATTCACGAAGCCACAGGCCCTGGGCCACGTGGGAACAGAGGGACATGAACAGCCCAGACTGCCTTGCAGAGACTCAAAGCCTCGGAGCAGAAATTGCTATTAGCTACAAGAGGGAGAAAAAGTGGGAACAGCTTCCTCGGGTACCGTTCCTACAGGACAGCAGGTGTTGACACGTGACTGTCCCCGCGGAGCCAATAATCCCTCTTCTGAGTCAAGCCCCGTGCTATGCCCCCCACTGTCAATTTCTCCAGCTTCTAAAGGAAGGGGGTGTGGGATGGAACGGGCAGGGGTGGGTGTGCCGCCTCCTACGTGGGGCACTGAGAACAGGTGCTTGGTTTCCGTTGCCTTTGGAGACGGTAGGATGAGGGAGCACTGGGTCAGCTCATCATTCCAAATCCCAGCCTCCCTCCTTAGACGTCTGCAGAAGGAACAGAGCAGGTATCACCCGCTGCAGAGAGCTGGGCGCCAGTGGCTCACCCTGCCCCCCCCGCCCCCGCCCAGGAAAGCACCCAGCATCTCCCAAGCTCAGTGCCTGCAGGACGACGCTCAAACTCCCAGCACAGCCTGGCCCTGGGGGCGAGGACCTGCTTGGCTTCCCCTGTCCGCCCCTGATGCGAGCTTTCCGCTCTGGCTCCTGAGTGTCCCCCGGATGCTTGTGGGCGGGCTGCAGACTTCAGTTTGTCTTTTTGTCTTGGTAGCCCAGGTACTTATCCAGCACATAGTCGGTCCCCTTAAATGTTTGTTGAGGGACTCAGTGAAGCCGAGGTGTGCAGTTCCTGTGTCCTGGGACCCCAGGCAAGTCCAGTCCTGTCCCCTGGGGAGATGTCTGAATACAGGGGATGCCGGAGGCGGATCTTGCCGCGCGTGAGAAGTGAGACCCTTCTTTGCTGCTGGCACGTGGTCCTGCCAGAGCGCCGTTGCCTCACCTGCCGGGGTCAGTGGTGCTTGTCCTGGGGAGGAAGGTCCATGGAGTGCGCAGTGACAGTGGCCCGTTTCCAAAGAGCCTCTGAAAGCACCTGCTGGATTAGACCTTTGGTGGCCCAGGTATGTGTGGCCGCCGATCGCAATGACAAGGGACATTTTGTGACCAGAGGTGGTGTTTTCATCCTGCGACATCACTTTCAAAAGGTTAGGAACGAGCCTGGAATGTCCCCTGGGGAGTTCGTTGTGGGTCTGTGACTTCACAGGGTGAATTCACGATGCCGGATGCGGAGAGGCCTGGCCTGAGCGCCAGCGCCTGTGTCTGGGGCCATCGTGAGCGTGTCGTGGCCTCTCCAAGTCCCGGCCCCGTCCTGGCTTTGCCCTGGATTTGCCCAGAGGACCTCAGACAAGGGCGTCTCTCCAGGTTCAATGTCTCTCCACGCGACATAGAGACAGTGCTGCGGGCATCACACAGGTGCGTCACTGAGCCACCCGGGGGGCCTGGCTCCCAGGGCGTGGTCAGCAGGGGCGTGAGCGGTGCCTTGAAGCCATGCGAGGCATCCTCAGCTTCGTTCTTTCTCACTGTGGAGGAAGCACGCCTGGTGCTCCTCCAAACCAAACCCTCGCTTTCCTCCTCTGTCCTAAAACTCCCCCCAAACAGCTGTCCCCCTGCATGTGCTCAGGGCTTAAGGAGGGGCCCCCACCCCTCCTGCCCCCCATTCTGAAGTTAAGTACGCTGACCCACCCACCTGCAGGAAGGCCTGGAAGCCAGCCCCCCGTGAAAGAGCAGCTCACATTATTAAATGGCTAAACCTGGAGTTGCAGTCTGACTCAGCCGATTAAGAAGCAGATTCGTATCCATGAGATGTGGGTTCGATCCCTGGCCTTGCTCAGTGGGTTAAGGATCCGGCATTGCCGTGAGCTGCAGTGTAGGCCACAGACATGGCTCAGATTCTTCTTTTCTGCAGCTGGGGCGTAGGCCAGCAGCTGCAGCTCTAGTGCCGTCCCTAGCCCGGGTACTTCCATGTGCCTTAGGTGTGGCCCTGAAAAGAAAAAAAGAAAAAAGAAAAAAAGAAAGTAGCTAATCCCCCCCAAAAAACCATCATCAGAGGCCAGGAGCCATCCAAGGAATGGCACATAACCCAGCCTTGAATGAAAAGGTCAAAGTCCAGAGGCCTTGGGCTAATGAAAGATGCTGCACCTGAGCCAGACCTTATTTGTGTGGTTTGCACAACAGTGCAAACCACCAGTACACACAGAAGGATGGGGGGAGGGGGAGGTGTTCTTGAGCAGGGAAAGCAACATGCCCGCCACCATCCTCCAGGGCTGCGGTGACCGCAACAAAAGAGCCTTTCTGTGAGGTTTCCCAGCCTTGGGCCTCTGGGTTATGCAAGCTGCTGACCTGCCGTTTCCTTTCCTCATTCAGTGAATGTTTGAACACCCAGCTCACAAGCCCTCTCTCTCACTCTGTCTCTCTCCTCCCAAGTCCATCTGTCCTTCAAGGTCACTTCCAAACCCGCAGGGAAGACCTGCCTGGCTGTTCGTACAGAAGAGTTTATCATACTCCCTTTTTGCCGTGGCTGCCAGGAAGCTCAGAGCTGAATTTTGTGCTCAGCGTCTTCATTTCCTCCTCTCACTGATCTTCTCCTCCATGCTGCTTCAGGAAGCCACACATCCCTTCCCTCTCTCCAGAATCCCTAACTCAGATGCCCTCAGACCTCACGTCACAAGTTCTTCTCAGGTGTGGGCTCAAACCCTTGCCTGACACCTGCTTCCCAGCCTCCCTGGGTCCCCCGTCCACTGGGCGCTTCACTCCACCCCTCCACCCTTCCTGCTTTGCTCATTTTCGGGCCCAGCGGGGGTTCCATGACCTCTGACTGCAGCCACAGAGGTCGCTGGCTGAGCTCCAGCACCCCGAGGGCCCCAGAAAATCTCTCTTTATGTGGGGCCATCGGACACGCTCTTGTTGACCTGAGTACTTTTTCTGGCTTAACTACTGTCTGCCAGGGGGGAAAAAACAAGCACATGAGCCACCCCCTTCTGGAAAAATAAGATCAGAAATAACACTTTCTATTTCAAGAACAGTGGGCAGTTTCTGCGTAGTGCCCCACGAGGCAGCCAGACCGAAGGGCACAGAGGAGAGTTTCAGAGAAAATTCCTATATCTCCTTTCACCTCTCACTTGCTCTTGCCACCCCGAGAAGGGCGAGTTCTCTGGGTGGGAGTACGTGTGGTCGGTTTCTTTGCTCCCAGAGGCTTTAAAAATGTCTCGTGACTGTTCTTGGGGGCACGGATGATGTACAAGTCACCCACGAGTGATGGTGACAGGAACTCCTTCTAGATGGTGTCATTGGATGTAAAGGACCCGGCGGGGCCTGTCCTCAAGGCCTGGACAGCCTCCCCGTGAGCTCACGGTGGGAGGGAGGCTAATTAGGGAGAAATAAGCATGTGCTCCCGCCGTTTTGCTTTCCTGAAAAAGCCCAAACACCTCACGACATGTCCCGCTACTGGGACGTGATCGGTCCTTTAAAATAATGGAGGAAGACAAGGCAAAGATGGGACATGGTGCACTCCGGGGTCCCTAGGCATCATTTGATGATGGAATCCGTCCCCCAGGCCTGGGGAGAGCCAGGCCCGTAGGCCCCAGTGAGTGACAAAGCCCCACACAGAGCCACGAGGTCTCCATCCCAGGCTGAGGGTATAAACAGATTAGGGCGACTCTGAGCTCCGTGGCCCCTTCTCTGCAGGCCAGCAGAGGGGCCCTCTCTCCCGCCCCCAGCATCACTCCCAGCCGCCCGATCGGACCCCAGATCCTCCGTTTCGTTTCTCCCTGCAGCATCTCACACTCTGTGTAAAACCAGCACAGTTGTGAGTTTCAGGAACAAATACCTGCAGCCCCTTTGGTGGCAAGAAAAAGAAACCCGTGGGGACTTCCTCCTCTCCTGTCGCTGGGGCTGGGCGCTCGGCATGCTGGTACAGGAGGACCTTGGGGAGGGGCTGGGGGACTCTGACGTCAGCCGGGAGCCCCCCGATGTTCACCAGGAGACAGAGGGCAGGCCTGGCCTTTTCCCACCTCGTGCCCTTTCCTCCCTGAGCAACCCCTGACCACACGGAATAGTCAGCCTGCTGGGCCTGGGTTTTCTTGTCGGAGCCCTTGGACCCATAGAGGTGGACCTGCCTGAGCTTTTATTGAAGGTGACACGGGTGCAGAAAGTGCACAAACTCTGAGCCCAGTGGGTTTGCACCCACTGGGCACCTGTGTAACGGCACCGGGTGAAGTCATGACACGTCAGGTGCACACACACTCCCGTCCTCCCAATACCGTGTGCTCCCCAACCTCCACGAATATAGACCCGTCTGGCCTGGCTTTGAACCCTGGACAATGGAATCATAGTTTCTGGTTTCTTTCACTAAACATGATGGCCGAGCCATCGTCCACGTTGCCGCATGAAGTGCGGACTATTTGTGCTCACTGCTCTGCTCTCCAGCCTGCAAATGCATCGCAATTTTGTAAGGTCACACGACATGACATTCTCGTTTTTGTGGCTTAAAACCAAGCTTTGGAGTTCCCACCATGGCAGGACAAGATCAGCAGCGTCTCTGCAGCACCAGGGACACCAGTTCGATCCCAGTCCTGGAACAGCGGGTTAAAGGATCCAGCGTGGCCACAGCTGCGGCGTAGGTCACAACTGCGGTTCAGATCCAGTCCCTGGCCCCAAAGCTCCACATGCTGCAGGGCAGCCAAAAAAAAAAAAAAAAAAAATCAGTGAAACAACTGGCAATTTTCATATGATTTCCCCCTACTATTTATCCATGTGTTTATTTCTGGTAAATACGTGGGTTTATGTTGTACCTTCATTCTGGTTGAGTTTTTTGTTTTGTTTTTTTTTTCCCCAAACTGGCGCTTTGTTTTTAAATTCATCTGTGCCACCACCCGGACATCCAGCCTGCACGGCGCTCCCTGGCAGGCGGCAGGCGACTCCCACACTCCCTTGCATGTGCCTCCAACACCCTCATCCCCGCAGCCTGCCGGACCCAGCTGGGAACTTCTTGGGGACCCATATCCAGGAGTGGAATTGCAGGTCGTTTGTGTATTCTTGGGAGACCACGTTTGCAAAAACTATCCTTCCCACCAATGGCCGGTTGCGTATCCAGCTGCCCCAAAGCAGGGTGTGGACGGGTGAGACATCGGCTAGTTTTCTGGGCAGGGGAATTGGCCGGACGCCTGCACCGGCCAGCAGGGGGTGCTGCGTCCCTTGGGATCCGGGAGGCCGGGGTCCAGGCGTTTGGCAAGGCCACCCCCTGGCTGCCGGTCCATCGTACCATTGCCCTCACCTTCTCAGTCACCCCAGGCAGCACCCGGAGCTGGCCTGGGTCCCCGGGTCATCGGTTGCTCAGAGTGGGGTTGGAGATTATGCGCGCATGCTGGGCCAAAAGGGTTCCGGGCAGCTCAACACCCAAGTGTCCCCGCTGTGGTCGCTGGGTCATCAGGAGAGGAAAGCAGAAGCAGCGAGGGACCCTAGGGACCCCTCCCCGCACCTGAGGAGTCAGGACCCACGCTCCCAGCCAGCAGCCTGGAAACATTTTGCTGAGGCCTGTCCTTCTCCAGGGCCCTGCCCCATATGGCATCTGACCTTTGAATTGCGAGGGAAGATTGAACATGAAAATGAAAGAGAAAGTTGAACCAATACTGCCAGCAGAGGCCAGTGGCAAAGCGCCCCCAGACCCAGGGCACCGCTGACCCTTATCCCACATGCTAAGCGTTCATTCCGTTTGAAACCAAGTTCATCTCAAGCCTGAATGAGCGCCCCGGAGCCCAGGAGGCATTCTCGCCTTCCCCCCTTCCCTTCGACCCATCCATCTGTTCACTTACTCATTTGGCATTTTCCGGGCCCCTCCTGTGTGCGCCAGGCAGGGCGTCGGCGCTGGAGACCTTGTGGCCACAAGGCCAGCGCCTCGCACGAAGGAGCGTCCATCGCAGACTCTTCGGCTTCCGAAGAAGCAGCCCGCCGTCGAATGTTCCACCTGTGTCTGCTGCTGCAACGCTGTTTTGGCGTTTGCTCGTCGTGAAACCGGAGAGCCACCGTGCCAGCCAAACCGGAAGTGGCCCTGTCTCTTTCCAGGGCCGACTGTCCCTGGACCGGATGGAGGCCCTCGAGGGCACGGCCGCTGGCTTTTGCTCGTGCCGCTTTCCTGAAGCTTCCTGTGCTATGGTGGCAAAGCAACCGGTTTTTATTAAACACATACTCGGGTTAGATCCGAAATCACAGTCACCTTCTGGCCTCGGCACAACAAACACGCTTATCTAGAAGGATCCCTGTCCACGGAGAGGAGGGCTGGTCACAGAGACGTCAGCACACTCGTTCCAGGCCCCCTGGGAACTCAGTGCAGAAAGGAAGACGCTTGACCCTAGAGCGCCTCGTGCTCTGCCAGGTGGGACTTGCTCGTGTCAGAGGCCAGACCTGGGCCGACGCCCACACTGTCCGCCTCGGGGGGACCAGGCATCTGATGTGCAGAAGGTTCTGGAAAATGAGGATTTCCTCCAGCAAACGCCAGGATGGCCTCCAGGAGAGCGACAACCCTGCGGCTTTATGGCTGTTCAACCTGGGAACGGGACAGCCTTCCCCAGAAACTTTCTTTTCATTTGGGGTTGGTTTTGGTTTTGGTTTTTCCTTTTCATTCCTACTATGTTTTTTTTTTTTCTTTTCCCTCCAAATTTATGGTTTCCTGTGCTTTCCAGGGTTTTTGCATCAAGCCTGTGTAACATTTGGGAATAAAATTACTTGATGCCAGTAGAGGAATAAATGTCACTGTCTCTAACCTGCCAGTCGAGGAAAAAAGAAACAGTGGGGGTCGTTCAAGCCAAGGCTTGGTGGTATTATTTTCTCAGCATATTTTCTAGGCAGCCGTGGCCCCAGAGGAACAAACGTCTTTGAAAACATGGCTCCGTTTAGCGTGAAGACACGGTCCAGGCTCATGGGGCTGGGGAACAGGGGGCGGTGGTATCACAGCTGCGAGGAAACGAGACCAGAGTGGTTAGGTGCTATTCCCAAGGCCACACAGCTGTGGCTCGCTCTCACCAGGACCAGGAGCAGAGCAGATGGCATAGCCGTCGCAGAAGCCAGCAAGGACGTGGTGGGCAAAGCAGCCCCTGCACGGGGACACCAACCCAGCCCTCATTTCCTCCAAGGCCTTTTTCACACATGTGTGGGCTGCCAGCCAGGCTCTGACTCCTGAGAAACCAACGCCAAAGCAAACCTCCCTCCATTCGCAACAAGAAGGTTCTGCCTCAGCTCTGTCGATCCCGTGGCTGCTCAGGCCAGGGGGCTGCTCAGAAAAGTCACTTCCTCTATCCAATCTCAGGTTCCCCCACCACGAAGCGAGAGGGTGGATCAAGAGAGGAGCAGTAACTCTTGTTCACCTGCCGTGTTTGCCAGAGAGCCTTGTACAGAAGGGTAAACTGAGGCAGAGCTGGTTACACATCTACCCGGGGAGATGCCTCAGCTCTGAGCAGGGCCAGGCTCTGAACCCAGGCTCTCTGCCACCAGCGCCAGGGGCCCAGTCTCCATGCCGGCTGCTTCCGGCAGGTGTTAGTGGCCTTGCTGGTTCCATGTCCTGCTACAGCCTTCACCTCCAAGGTCACGTGCAACGTGAGTGGACGTTCATGTGGCACCATCGCCCCTCCCCACGGTGGGAGCCGTGGTGTCTGGGCTGAGTCTGTACTTGGTTTCCTTCGAGTGAAATATTTAGGGTGGCCTGGCTTCCCTGACATTCAGGAGGACAGAGAGGACGAAGGACTGTCCCCCAGGAGCTGATCCTTCCTCACTGACGACCTCCATCCCCCACCTGCAAAGTGGGGTGATGGGGCTGCCAGGAGCTGTCGATCCCCAACCAAGGCCAGCTCCAAACGCCCCTCCTCGGAGAAGGTGACAAGCACAGCCACCCGCAGGAAGCCCTTAGCATGTGCTGGCTCGGCCCCAAGCTGATGAGGCCGAGGCTGTTACTCCCCCCGCCATGTCCCTAATGGGGACACCAAGGCACAGAGGGCTGGTAGGGCCTGTGGCTAGAAAGTTGGGAGGGCTAGGAGGTGAGTCCCGCACTGGGGCCCCCAGACCCAGGCGCAGGGCTGCCACGCCACAGACCTCCCCAAGCCCGGTTCCCCAGGAGCCAGGCTGCTCGTGTCCGTGTCCCTGTCCCCGTCATGCTGTGATGCTGCCGGGCAGCCCAGAGGGAAGGTGGCGAGGGCTCCCTCCTCCTTCCCAGGCGCAGAGGGGCAGGGACCCTGCGGGTGGCAGGGCCGCGCTCCCACGTGGCCAGTGTGGGTACAGCCCCACTCCGCGTGGAGGAAGCCACGGCGCGGCTGGGGACAGCACGGGGCAGCTGCACAGCCAGACACCAGGAAGGAAAGCCAGCTGGCCCCACTGCCCTTCCGGGAGGGCGGGACGCCCTGAGCAGCGGGCAGCAGGCTGTGCACAGGCGACACCATGCATCCCTGGACCTCCCCTGTGCCAAGGTGGGCGCTTCTCCCCAAGGCAGAGGCCTCAATGCGATGCCCTGGAGTGCAGCAGAGGGACCAGACTCTAGAGACGGAAGATTTCTGGTGGGGGGCCTCGGAGCCACACACACCCCCTCCCCAGTGGCTGCCACCGCTCAGGGCCTTCAGCATAGCCGCTGCCCTCGCTCAGGCCTGGAGAGGAGGCCACGCTGCAAAGGCGCCAGAGGGTTTAGAAGCCTCAAGAGGGCCAGGGGGCCACCTTACAGGCCCAATGTGGGTGAGAAGAAGGGTCCTCCTGCCGAGGCCACAGCTGCCCAGGTGGCTCTGGCTGCTACTCTCCCACAAGGCTATGAGTAGAGCCCTGGGGCCTCAGCCCTGGATCCAGGCTTCCTCATTCCCTGCCCCGGTGCTGTGTGGCCTCAGGAAAATGACTTCACCTCTCTGGACTTCATTGCTCCATTCAGTGGGACTAAAAGTAGCTCTTATAGGCTCCTGGGTTCTGGGGACTGGGGCAATGATGTGCTTAGGACAAGGCCTCGCACAAAGTCCGAGCTCAACAGAGCCCTTGTTTTGTCACTGCTACCTGTCCCCTCCAGGACCGCAGCGGCTCCACACCTGTGCCGAGGGCTTTTCTGACTGTCCTGGGCGAAGAGGCCGCCCTGGCCCTCAAGGAGGGCCGTGGAGCCACACACTGGCCTACACACGAGCACACACAGCCACACACATACACAACCCATGCACACAGCCACATGCACACACAGAGCCAGACCCGCAACCATATGCATATACAACCACACACACACAGCCACACGCACGCACAGACGCACACACACACACAGCCACACCAGCAGTCGCCTCTCCCCTCCTCTCTCGCCTCCCGTGGGCACAGGGTGGGGCGGGCGGTGGGGACGGGGATGAGCAGGGCCCTGTTGCTCAATGCCAGGACCACGCTGGGTCTCAACGGTCAGGGACCCGGCTGTCAGAGTCGGAGGGCCTCGCAATCAGGCCTCTGCGGGCCACAGGCTTTTAATATTTTTAGAGAAGTCGGGTTTCTGCCAAGTTCCTGTGTTTCAGATTCTTCCTGGAGCTGCGTGTTCTGTCCTCCTGAGGTCTCGGCATGCAGAGGGCCTCGGCAGAGCATCACCCAGGCCACCGAGGCTGCCAAGCCACCCTCCGACCTCCCCGGGGGTGCCCGGCCAGGCCGCCCGTGCCCCAGTCCCTCAAGCTCAGGCCAGGCGCTCCAGGGGCCCCGTGTTTTCTGCCTGCCCTCCTCCACCAGCACCCCCAGCTTCTGGTTTTTGGTTTTTGTCCCTGCTGCATTTTTTTTTTTTTTTTTTATGTGAAAGATCTGGGCCTGACCAGCTGTGAGCCAAGAGGGACATTCATTTCACACTCTGAGAAGATGCCTCCTTCTCGGGCAGGGACAGGCAGCCGGGGGTAGACGGTAACCTCCATCCAGAGCCCTTGGGGGCCGTTTTCCTGTTTGTTCTGATGCTCAGATGTGGGCGACCCTCCTTTTTCCAGCATCCTCTGGAGCACAAATCAAAAGTCAGCCCCCAGACTGGCTGAGCACAGGGCCACCCGCAGCTCAGCATGCGGCCGACTGCACAACCTTCTCGGCTGGCGTCGGCCCCGGGGTGCCTACAGACACTGGGTGACAGGCACCATGGTGTGCCTGCCCCTGCCCCAAGAGGGGCACCCAGCTACGAAGCAGGAGAGCCAAGCTGTAAAGTGACGCTCTCATCCATGCAGCTCCTGTGGCTGCCGTGGTGTATGGCCACAGACGGAGCAGCTGGAAGCAGCCCCAGCGTATCATCTCCCTGCACGTCAGAGGTCTCCGTGGGTCCCAGCAGGCTAGAATCAAGCTGTCCGCAGGGCCCTGCTCCTTCTGGAGGCTCCAGGGGGCGGAATCTGTTGCCTCGTCTTTTCCAGCCTCAGAGGCGCCCGCATCCCTTGGCTCGTGGCCCCTTCCTCCACCTTCAAATCCAGCAGCACAGCAGCTGCCAATCTCTGCCTCAGCTTCTGTCCTCACATCTTTCTCTGACTCTGAGCCCCCTACATCCCCCCCCCCCCAGGAGACCTCTGTGGTTACATTGAGCCACCTGGATAATCCAGATTAATCTCCTCACCTCTAAGCCTTTAATCACATCGGCAAAATCCCTCTTGCCATGTGAGGTCACACATTCTGGGGGTGAGAACGGGGACATCTTGCGGGGGTCACTATTCGGCCAAGTACACTAAGCCTGGGCAGCTTGCTGGGCGTGATGGGTGCTGGTGATGGTTACCATGGTGATGAGAGTGAGGACGGCGGAGGTGCCGATGGTGATGGTAAGGCTGGTACCCGCCCTTGAGGACCAGTCGGGAGGATCAAATCGAATCAGGTTTATAGCGCATCCAGAGATGAGGCGTTTGCAGCTCAGTCTCCATCCTTCCAGGGGGGAAAGGCCTGGGAGGAGAGCTGAGTGGGCTCTTGGCTGAGGAGGATCGAGCCACATAGAAGAAGCCGAGGGTTCCCATTGCTAGAATCCGCTTACGGCGGCCAGAAGACAAAGTGTGCATGCAGGGAGTGCACTTGAACATGGCCCTGGATGCCTTGCTAAGTAACAAATCATGACTGTGTCTATTTTTACCTAACCTTCATCATTCCCAGTGGTGAAAGAGCTGTGACAATTGAGGAAGTGGTGGCTGGACCTTTTTTTTTTTTTTTCCTTTTTAATCAAAGTGCAAAACTTTCCTTTAAGCGTCCAGCTTTTCAGCGCATATGCTGGGGCCAGGGCGGGCAGGCAGGGGTGTCAGCTGCTCCCAGAACAAATCCTCTCTTCGTCCCTCCTAACAGGAGGCTGGAGGGCTGCAGCCGGGTCCCTTGGGTCCAGCAGCTGGGTGGCCCTGTGAGCCGTGTGTTGTGACATCGCCAGGGCGGGTCGGGCAAGTGCTTAGGGCTCGGCGTTGGTTTTTAGATTGCCCTCGAAAACTCTCCTTTCATAATGCGGCTCAGAACATTCCCACAAACCGTTACAAAGTATTTTAGGCGACACATTTCTATAACTGTAATGCTCTTTAAGACAATTTTTTTTCCAACTTTGCCCTTTTGCAAAATAACTGTTTCTATACTGATTCAGAAGCCCTTTTTTTCTCAGAATTAGTCTCCGCCAGAATCGCTCCAGCAAACGGCCCTAAAGGGAAAGCTGAGACCAAGACACAATTCCTCTGGGTCCAGCCCAGAGTCCTCCCCCTGGGGACTTTGCCCAAAGCAGCAGAAGCCCCCTCCTTGGCCGTAGAACCTTCCCGCTGCGGCGACCGTGCAGGGAAACTCATGCACACGCTACCTTCCCACTCGCTCCGTAACAGAAAAGCCATCCCCACGCGGGACAACCAAGAAACCAAGCCCCGGTTCGGATGTCCTGCGGGCAGGAATCCCAGGCACAGGGTTGGACCACCAGGTCGCCTTCGGGTCCACACGGCTGCGACAAAACCATAAAAATGCTCCCTATGCCAGGTCTAGACACCGCACCGCACAGGCGATGCATTCAGCACAGTTCTGCTGTAAAAAGCACACACACTCACAACACCCGCCCCCCCACACACATTCACACATGCACCTGCCCAGGAGGGATGCCGAGCCAACCACTAGCATCACTTTCCTCTGGTTGGAAAAATGAGGAGGCAGGACGCCGTGATTTTTTCACTTTTCTGCATTTCTCCATTGTTGAAATTTTTGGCAAGAGACACACACACTCCTTGCACATGCTCCTTATGTTTGTAGGTATTTTCCCTTCGAGACCAATCAAAGGACAATGTCACTGTGCGCCAAGGACACTAAACTGGATGTTGCCTGTCGTAAAAAAACAAGACGGGCCATAAACACAGTCATTACTGTTTAATTTAATTGAGCGTTTACTACGTGCTGGGCACTTTTATCACCACTTGGCCTTCATGCCCCCCTTTGCTCCTGAGGCCGCTCTTTGAAGCAGGGGCCATCACGCTTCCCATTTTGCAGGTAAGGCATGGATGCCAACTCACAGTTAAGCCATTCGCCCGAAATCACCAGGGAGGCCCATGGCCGGCGGGCCAGCTTCCAACTCAGGAGCCTCCAGTCTGAACCCGACGACCCCATGTGTCGCAGGAAAAGAAGGCAGAGAGAAGGGGGCAGGAGCTGAGCTGAGAGGCAGGAAGGGAAAGGCGTGGGGCCGGGGGCCATGGTGAAGCAGGAAGGGTCCTGCAGACGGCAGAGGGAGGGAAACAGGAGAGGGAGCTTTTGAGCCCGGAGAACATGCACACGTCAAGGGGGGAGCTGGAAAATTCACCTAGAGGCACCTTCTGCAGCTGCAGCTTTGAGATGCCCCATTTGTTATGACGTGCTTCAGTTTTTTTAAAAACCACTGTCATTGGAGTTCCCAGCATGGCACAACAGAAACGAATCCGACTAGTATCCATCAGGATGCAAGTTGGATCCCTGGCCTTGCTCAGTGGGTCAGGGATCTTGCGTTGCCATGAGCTGTGGTGTAGGTGGCAGACATGGCTCGGATCCCACGTTGCTGTGGCTGTGGTGTAGGCCAGCAGCTGTGGTTCTGATTTGATTCCTATCCTGGGAACCTCCCTAGGCCGTGGGTGTGGCCCTTGAAAGCCAAAAAAAAACCCCCACACTATTGTTGATCATTGGTTTACACGCCACCAGTCTAGAGACGGGTAGCAAACAAATGGGGCTCGAGAAAGAGGTCAGTTAAGCCTCCGGTACTTTGGGATAACGCCACGCAAGGAAGCCAGACCCGTGTAAATGGGACACTGGACATAGTATCACCCGGAAATTAAACCTCAAGCCACTTTGGAAAGTGGATGGAAAGAGTATTTTTTAAGGTGTGGGTTTGCACAACAGGAAACTCAGGGAAGCAACCTTCCCAGAGTCGCTTAGAGACATGAGAAGGAGGAGGCGCACGTACTTACAGGGGCGGCTTCTTAACACACACGTGGCTTGAGCGACGTTCATTCCACGCCATTCGGTTCTCATTGTGACTTTGTCTTTCCAGCTGCAGTTTAGCGGCCTGGCTGTTTATCAGGAACATAACTGCATGGCTAGCAAGAGATCACACCACTGAATATTCAAGGCCACTGGATTGGGGATCCGAAGCAGGGCTGCCGCGTACAGTGGTACGGTTGGTGCACTGCCCAAAGCACCTGGCTTTCAAGTGGAGCTAAACATACAAGCTGTGTGCTGCCCTGTCTGAAGCAAGGGGCTCCTTTTCCTTTGCACAAAAGGCATGGCAGTCAGCTTGCCCAGCCCTAGGCCTGCAGGTTGCATTTGCCCAGAGGGATGCCCTTCCCAGAACACGGGAGAGCGCCGCACAGGCTGGCTGGCCTTGGCTCTGGACCAGGGAGCTCAGGGAAGGAGGGAGGGAAGCCAGGAGCAAGGGCTGGCCTGGAAGAGCACCTCTGTATTGAGGTCTGAGGAGGAAGAGGAGCCCCAGGAGTGAGCTGATAGAGGAAAAGAAACGAGGCGCCTTTATGAGTTCAGTTCGCGGTGACTGTGGCCCTTGCCCGAGCCCCTTGTCTTGAGGTTGGCCCTGAGCCCTTTGTGAATCAGTGACCAGCACGCATGGCAGGTGCAGTCTGAGCGTCCCTGCAAAGCCCCGCGGCGGCCTCACCTGATGGGGGCAGAGGGGAGGGGTGAGGACCAACCATCCCGCGTGACCAGGCTGGTGGTCTTCCGCTGGCATGGTTTGCATTAAGCAGCCCTCGCCATCTGCCGGCCTGAAATTCTCTCATCAAGAACTGGCTAAAAATAAGGGAGAGGAGCCGCCTGTAGTTGCTCTAGAGGCAGCGCTTTGTCGATTTAGATGCGAAGGAGGCGCACGTGGTGATGCTTAACCCTGAGGAGTGAGGACGAGGCGTGAGAGCAGGGCCGTCCTGGCGGGAGGAGAGGGCCTGGGGCAGGGGTGGCAGGGAGCCCGCAGAGAGGAGCCACGCTGGACCCGCCTCCCCGCCTACCAGCCCTGTGACATCTTCTGGGTTCGTTCCCTCCAAGGGCCCTGCCTCTGCTCCGCGCCAGACACCGAGAGGCCCATGAGGGTGGGGTCCTTCTTGTCCGGGGGCTTCACGTCCACAGTCAGGACACCGTGTCCGGCGCTCCGCTGAGCAGGGAGCTGCCTTAGCCCTGAAGCCGCGTATGAACCCCTGGAGGAACCTGCTGTTTTCACCCCATTTCGTGGAAGAAGAAACAGAAGCTCAGAAAGGGGAAGAGACTTAGCTGAGCACACACAGCCAGGCCCGTCCAGCCCCAGCGCCTACTGGCTTGCTGACTGCTCAGGGCAGGCGGAGCTTAGACCCAAGTCTGGGTCTTGCCTGGAAGCAGGATCCTGGCTGTGTTTGGCCATTAAAGGCATGCTTTTTCTTTAAAAGAATTCTTTAAAGGAATATTGTACCTGTAAAACGGTGTCCAAATACTGGATATTAAGAGGAAGAGAGAGGTTTTAAACCTTGGACTCTTGGTTCGAATAACTCTGAAATATCACTGAACAGAAACTCAACACTGGGTGTTTTTATGATGGATGAGTTGGCAGTTAGCTTGGGTGCCTGACGAAGGCCACAGTGGGGTCTCTAGGAAAAGGGGGGTTCCTGGGTGTGGCACGTCTGAGCTGACACCATGTGAGACTGTCCCTTCTATCGGCTGAACTCAGGTTCAAGGTGAGATGGTCCTGCGTTGCAAGCACCGGGTGTGGTGGGCAGAGCCCCCAGTGCCGTCCCTGAAGGAGGCCACGCCCACCCCCAGGACAGTGGGCAAAGCATCCTAGAGGCCAGTGTGGAAGAAAGACCCGGGGCAAAGATCCTGGGGTGGGCAGCACCCCAAGGGAAGCTAGAGGGCATTGCAAGCCTCACCAGCGAGTCCCAGTACTAACCAGCAGTCAGGCCAGTAGCACCAGAGGGATCATCGCAGCAGTACTAGTCGCAGTGGTCCTACTGGGAACCCCAGGAGGAATCATTGGGTTATTAGGATCGTCTCAGCAGCAGGCGTCGTGTGGCCTAATAGGAATACCGGCTGCTCTAGGAGAACTGGCAGCAGTAACAGCAGCAGTAATAATAGCAGCTGCAGCGGGTGTAATGGCAATAAACCTGGCATCGTGTGGCTTCCGGAGTAGGAATAATAGGAGTAGGAAGAATAGCTGTAATAGAAGCAGGATTTGCAGAGACAGTAACAGTAACAGAAGCAGTAGGAACAGGAGCTGCTCTGGGAGTCGCGGTAGCCATGGCAACACTGGTACAGTGGCAGAGGCCACTGAAGCAGTCGTACTGGTGATAGTAAGGCAGCCTAGCAGTAACCGGAGCACCAGGACTCGTCGTGACGGCATAGCAACCATGCGGCTGCAGAAGGGGCGATGGATGTAGGAGCAGCCGTGACCGTGGTAACCATGGCACCCGTGGCAGCGCTCGTAGTCGTGGCGACAGTGGCTGTAGTGGCGCTGGTCGAATCCTCTGAGAACCAGTAATCAAAGCACAAAGGGGAGGGGACCACATGCGAGGGCCTGGGCTAAGTGTTTTCACCTCTTAATTCATTGAATCCTCCTGACACTATGTGACAGGCACGGGCCTTGTCCCCATCATACAGATAGGGAAACTGAGGCACGAACACACTGTGAAACTCACCCGAAGGCCCCCAAGCATCGAAGGTCAGATGTAAACCCAGGATGTAACGGGTTCTAACGGTGCCCGCCCCTGGGGGAAGAACCCAAGACCTGCTTTCTCGAGGCCTGGCAGCCACGTGGGGGGTCTGACCGTCCGTGCAGCCACCTGCCACTGGCCAAGTGCCATCCAAGGTCCAGAGCGCCAGCCTCGGAAATCCGTGTGTATTTAGTAGTGGGGAGGTCAGGTGCCAGCGAGGAAGCTGGCAGAGAGGGCTCAGCGCCGGGAGGAAGATACAGAGGCTGAGGGTCACGGCAGGTCTCCCCAGGAGGGCAGGTCTGGGCAGAGCTAGCTAGCGACTCCCTGGGTCCAGGGAGAGGACATCCCGGGCTGAGGAGCCAGCACCTGCAAACACCTGGGGGAGAAAGAAGCCTGCACATCGGGGGGAGACAGTGAGGGAGGAGGCACCTGCCCGTCCTGTGCCATCCCCTGGAGAGGGAAACTTCTTCCGTTAAAAAGTTTTGGAAAATACTGCAAAAATGCCCACCCACGCCCACAAATCACCCACAGTCTCTCCACTTTTGCAGTTATCTAAAGCAGTGAAAACCCTCCCTCTGTCCTGGTCCCCAGGCAAATTGGGGGAGTAATTGGCGGAGGAAGCATGCCCATCCAAGTATACAAAACCATTTGCCTCACCATGAAATGCCCAGATGTCTGCTTCTACCATGTCCTTGAAGGCTTGTGACTGTCCTTTCCTTTGCAGCTCCCCGCTGGCCCACATCTAGCAGCACCACAAACTGCTGTGGCCTGAGCACACATACAGCAAGAAAGCTAGAACTGTTCGCAAACGGAGGTTCACAGACTCTGAGCAAAGCAAGGAGGTGCTTCACCTTGACCGTAGGGCAAGGGCTGGAATACCTGGCCGGTGGCACACATATCTGGATCTGAGGCTTTTGGTTTGGGTTTTCACAGCTGCTTTCTGGATGGCTGGAATGTTTTTGCCCTCTGGGGTTCGTAGTGTTGGAATTGTCAGCAATGAGCCCAGTTAGAGGAAGAAGGCAGCCAGCAGAGCCAGGACACAAATCTCTCAACCTCACGAGAAGAGACCCCAGACACAGACACTCAGAAAGGCTCAGGAAGACAGGAGCCCCCACCCTCACCCCAACCCCCAGCAAGAGAGCCGCAGGCTACATTCACAGAACAAGTGAAAACGGGTGACACTCCCCTGAGAAAAGTCACTTCTGAGGGCTATTTTCAGGGGACCAGATTCCAACCACAGAGCTAAATGACAAACCAGAAGTCATAAATGCTCTAGCCAGAGAAAGCTGCCTTTGCGCAGCAGAAAGTTTCACATTTTAGGTAATTTCTCAAAAGACCAGAATTAATTATGGGCCTTCCCCTCCCCAGAGTGGGAAGTGTGAGGAGGTCTTTGCTCATATTCTCGTGTTTAGGCCCATTCTCACCTCCCTCCCTCTCTCTCTGTCTCTCCCTCTGTCTCTCTCCTCCTCTCCCCCCTAAATAACCCTTAGGATGCTTTTCAAACCAAATGCGTTCCGGCGTCTCTACCCTTTTATAAAACCCCATTTAAACCCCACTCGCTCATTCTGGGGAAAAAAAAAAAAAAGTCTTGGTATTTTATTCTGATTCCGTGGCACGTCATTTTTGAAACATAAGCCTTCCCAAAAGCATGCCATTGGAACTCAGAACATTTAAAGACCTGTGCTGTCCTGAATCGTACCCTTAGGCTCGGGGAGCAGACGTCAGCTCCGGGGCAGGGAGCTTGGAGGCTGAGATGAAGCTTGTGGTGACTCTCGTGTTGTCAGGACCCTGGAGCCACCTGCCTGTCACCCCCGTGTTTCCTTTCCCCACGGAAGTATTTGCTTTCGATCTTTCACGCACCACGGAGCCGTCAATCTCAGGAACCATCTTCTCGTTTTTAAGGCCCCCTCAAAACTTCCAACATAAATCCCCATCAGGTGGTAAATCAGAGCCTTCTGGAGCCCTACTGTTCCAAGTGTGGTCTGCAGCCAGCCCCGTGGGGTCCCCTGGGGCGGAGAAGAGAGGCACCGTCTCACGCCCCATCCGCCACCGCTCTGACCGAGTTCGTTCGTCCACGACACAACAGGGTTTTTTGAACCTTGCAGCTCTCAAAGCACCTGTCTGCTTCCTGGTGAGGCTAAAAAGCCTCCGATCGGATGCTTGCTCCAGGCGCCCGCCACCCCGGGAAACGCCGGGCACTAGCCTGGCTGAGGCCACACGTTGGGAGTGCTGGAGGGCGAAGACCAAAGGGGCTGGGTCCTCAGGCTTCTGGACCTCTGACCCAGAAGCGCCCTGGGCTCTGGTTTTGGGAGAAGAGAAAGCAGACACTGTGTGAGGACATGACGTCTCCTGGGAAGCCTGTGTGCGTCCGGCGCCCCCAGCCTAGATCAGGCCCCCACCCCTGAAGCATTTCCCCCCCGAGGCCTGGTCAGACTTTGCCATCATCTGGGGAGACTGTGTTCAACACAGGTGCCCAGTGGCCTCCCGCCATCAGTAGGGTGGGGATTTCTGGGGTGGGGTCCAGCAGCTCCCAGGTGGGACTGCTGTGCAGCCGGAGCCCAGAGCCTCTGCCCTGTCCCCAGTTTGCTCCATCCCCTGCGGAGGAGTCGCACCCCCCCATGAGGTCGGATGCCCCCACGGGTGTCCCAAGCACCCAGCTCTTAGTCCTCAGCGTGATTTCCTGTCACTCTGCCTGCCCCGCTAGACGACCAGCTCCCGGGGTCCAGAGCTCTGTCTCGTTTGCAGCGTGGCCCACGTGCCCGGCCCATAATGAGTGTCATTAACCATGTGGCTGGATAAGCAGCCAGGGGAGACCCTAAGTGCCTGGCCCCATCCGTGCTTCCTCACTGCTCTGCCCAGCGCCCATTCCTCCCAGCCTGGTCCCACCCGCTTTGCGCCTGTCTGCCCATGGCTGGCACCACTGGACGCCTTGGCAGGGCACCCAGCCCGCCCTGCCCAGGGCACTGCCGCACCCTGGGGTCTCAGCACTCATGCCTGGACGGCTCACCAGGTTGAACTTGGGCCCCTGGGTCTCCTTCTCCCTTGTTCCTGAGCCTTTTCTCCCCGCCTTAAGCTCCGGCGATGGGACCTGAGTCTCTTTCCTGCTTTTGACCCGTACTGACCCTGCCTGGGGCCCTGATTTCTTCTTCTTAACTGTCCACCAATGACGGGAAGGTGCAGCTCTTCTCTGACATCCTAGACTCCTACCCGCGCTCCCAGAGCTGCCGGCAGACGCGGAGGCTCCCCTCTTCCCAGGGTCCTCAGCTCTGCGATGACGGCCGAGGCCCTTATCACTGGCTGTGCTCCGGCCGTGATGGTCCTCCCTGCACAGACTCTGGCCTCCCGGCCTGGGATCCACCCCCCCCCGCCCCCCATCACCGCAGCTGGGGCCAGGGTCCCCGCCCTGCATACTTAGTAAACCCATCCTTAAAACCCCATTCTTTAAAAAGTTATCTTATTGAAGTATCGCTGCTTCACAATGTCGTGTTAATTTCTGCTACACAGCAAAATGTTTCCGTTACGCACACATAGGTATATATTCTTTTTCGTACTCTTTTCCATTATGGTTTGTCACCGGATATTGGCCGCAGAGTTCCTTGTGCCCTACGTACGGTAGGGCCTTGTGGTTTATCTGTTCCATGCACACGCGTTCGCATCGGCGGATCTCAGACTCCCACCCCCGCCCCCTCCCCCTTGGCCATCGCAAGTCTGTTCTCTATGTGCGTCTGTGGCGCTTTTTTAGGAGTGTTGATCTGTGTCACGTGTTAGAGTCCACAGAGAAGTGGTATCGGAGGGTATTTGTCTGGCTCTTTGTGACCTGCTTTACTCAGTGTGATCACCTGTAGGTCCACCCATGTTGCTGCAAATGGCATGGTTTCATTCTTTTTATGGCTGAGTAATATTCCACTTTAGAGATGCACCATATCTTCTTAATCTGTTCATGTGTCCATGAACATTCATGTTATTTCCACGTCTGGGCTCTGGTGAATAGTGCTGTGGTGAGCATAGGGGTGCCTGTATCTTTCTGAATTTCAGTTTGGTCCAGCTTAAGATCCTGCTCTTAAATATCTCATACTTAAGCTCAACACATGTTTGTGGATGGCTTAGCAGATGGGTGGTTGAATGGGAGTGGATGGATGGCTAGATGGATGATTAAAGGAGTGGAAAGGCATAGAGGATGGACAGACGGACAAGTGAAAGGAGAGGTGGACAGATGAATGGTTGGACAGATGGAGTGGTGGGTGGGTGGATGGATAGATAACATATAGACGATTGATAGACAGTTGATAGACAGACAGACAGATAGGTAGGTAGATGGACAGATAGACAGGTAGATGATAGATAATATATAGAGGATTGATAGACGGTGGACAGATAGCTGATAGACAGACAGATAGCCACAGACATACAGACATACAGTAAATCACTTGAACCACCTCAATCCTGAATGGCCACCACCTGCAGCAGAGGTTACTGGGTCCACTCAGCAGGACGTCTAGAAGGCTTAGCGACGTGCCTGCCACCACGGTCTGCTGAGAAGCGGGGAGCCGGCCCCTGTGCTCCTGGCGGTCAAAGTCAAGGGTACTTGGGCCGCCGTGTTCGGTGGGAGCTGGATGGACAGGACACAGCCCACAGCCCACTTGACCAAACCCCTGGTCAGATCCAGTGCTCCCCTTACAGGTCAAGGTCACAGCCAGGAGGTTTCCACACCCGGAAAATGGAGTGTCTTCGCTGCACCCACTGTCACCTTCCTGGGGCTGCACTGACAGAGCACCTCCGCCTGGGTGGCTTATGACACGTCCTGGAAATCAGGTTTTCTAGGCCAAAACGAAGGTGTCGGCAGGGCCGCGCGTCCTCTGGGGGCTCCAAGGGAGAGTCCGTCTCCTTCCTTCCTGCGTCTGACGGCTGCTGTCTCCTCTGGGCTCACGGCCCCATCACTCAACCTTGGCCTGGGTGACACGTGGCTTGAACTCTTCTCTGCCTATGACCTCCCTCTCCTGCCGTCTTGGGACAATTGGGATGTTGATCCCAGGTCATCCGCCATGCTCTCCCCTCCTCCCGATGCTTAACTGAGTCACCTCTGAGGTGTCCTTCGTGAGTTCCAAGGATTAGGGCGTGACTCTCTAGGGGGTTATTCAGTCTCCTCACTGCCCTCAGGGGGAGAGGAACTCACGCCTGATACGTGGCCACCGCTCTATAAATATTCATAAATATGCACCATCTCAACGGTAGCAACTATCCAGCGTTATATGGAGATGCCTGGGAGCATCTGAGAAGAAAAGAGAAATTGTCCTTCTCTCTGCGTCTAGAAAACACAGTTGTCACTGTTGGCACGCATTTGTTTGGAAAACGCATGCATCTGCTGTTTGTCTGGCCGAGGCTCCCCCACTGTTTTGTGGCCACAGACCCCGTGGTCACTTCCCCAAAAGGGTCAGTCCACAGACTATACTGCGAGTTCTAATTTGGAGCAACTATTGCTTCAGCGCTGGAGCCCAGGCCGAGCAGAAGGCTACCAGCCACTGTGGTATTATGAAGAGTCAAGAGACTCTGAACCAACAAACGCTGAGAAGGAGGAACGGAGCCCACTTCCAAGGCAGCTGCCGGACGCGGGGTCATCATCTCGTGCCAAGACCCGCGAGCCTTCCCAGGACGAGGCCCTGGAGTCGCAGCTTCAAATGCAATGTGGTTTCTGCCCTGCGTTTGACCTTAAAAAAAAAAAAAAAAAAAAAACCGCTTTGAGAGATGGAAGTGGAGGGTACAGAAGGATAAGGAAGACTTCTGGGAAATCTGCGTGGGTTTTCAGTGTATTTTGGTCCCTTTAGAGCAAGCTCATTAACTCCTCACAGGCGGGAAGAAATTCATTTGCTTTTCAGATCCAAATGAATCCCCGGGCTGGATGCAACACAGGGAGATTACCAGAGGGGCCAGAGCTTGTTTCTTTTTTCATTTTTTTTTATTTATTTATTTATTTTTTCCCACTGTGCAGCAAGGGGATCAAGTTATCCTTACATGTATACATTACAATTACATTTTTTTCCCCACCCTTTGTTCTGTTGCAACATGAGTATCTAGACAAAGTTCTCAATGCTATTCAGCAGGATCTCCTTGTACATCTATTCTTTTTTTTTTTTTTTTTTGTCTTTTTGCTATTTCTTGGGCCACTCCTGCGGCATATGGAGGTTCCCAGGCTAGGGGTCGAATCGGAGCTTTAGCCGCCTGCCTACGCCAGAGCCACAGCAACGCGGGATCCGAGCTGCGTCTGCAACCTACACCACAGCTCACGGCAACGCCGGATCGTTAACCCACTGAGCAAGGGCAGGGACCGAACCCACAACCTCATGGTTCCTAGTCGGATTCGTTAACCACTGCGCCACGACGGGAACTCCCCCTTGTACATCTATTCTAAGTTGTGTCTGATAAGCCCAAGCTCCCGATCCCTCCCACTCCCTCCCCCTCCCATCAGGCAGCCACAAGTCTCTTCTCCAAGTCCATGATTTTCTTTTCTGAGGAGATGTTCATTTGTGCTGGATATTAGATTCCAGTTATAAGTGATATCATATGGTATTTGTCTTTGTCTTTCTGGCTCATTTCACTCAGTATGAGATTCTCTAGTTCCATCCATGTTGCTGTAAATGGCATTATGTCATTCTTTTTATGGCTGAGTAGTATTCCATTGTGTATATATACTACATCTTCCGAATCCAATCACCTGTCGATGGACATTTGGGTTGTTTCCATGTCCTGGCTATTGTGAATAGTGCTGCAATGAACATGCGGGTGCACGTGTCTCTTTTAAGTAGAGTTTTGTCCGGATAGATGCCCAAGAGTGGGATTGCGGGGTCATATGGAAGTTCTATGTACAGATTTCTAAGGTATCTCCAGACTGTTCTCCATAGTGGCTGTACCAGTTTACATTCCCACCAACAGTGCAGGAGGGGTCCCTTTTCTCCACACCCCCTCCAGCACTTGTTATTTGTGGACTTATTAATGATGGCCATTCTGACTGGTGTGAGGTGGTATCTCATGGTAGTTTTGATTTGCATTTCTCTTATAATCAGCGATGTTGCATCAGAAGAAAACATAGGCAAAACACTCTCTGACATCAACATCATGAATATTTTCTCAGGTCAGTCTCCCAAAGCAATAGAAATTAGAGCAAAAATAAGCCCATGGGACCTAATCAAACTGAAAAGCTTTTGCACAGCAAAAGAAACCAAAAAGAAAACAAAAAGACAACTTACAGAATGGGAGAAAATAGTTTCAAATGATGCAACCGAAAAAGGCTTAATCTCTAGAATATATAAACAACTTATACAACCCAACAGCAAAAAAGCCAATCAATCAATGGAAAAATGGACAAAAGACCTGAATAGACATTTCTCCAAAGAAGATATACAGATGGCCAGCAAACACATGAAAAAATGCTTAACATCGCTGATTATAAGAGAAATGCAAATCTTTTTTCATTTTGATTGAAATAGAGCTGATTTATAATGCTGTGGTTGTTTCATGTGTACAGCAAAGAAATTCAGCCTTGTATACACACACACACACACACACTCTTTTTTAGATTATTTTTCGTTACGGGATATCAAGTACAGTTCCCTGTGCTATACAATAGCTCTTTGATGGTTATCTATTTTACATATAATAGTGTGTATCTATTAACCCCAACCTCCTAATTTATTGTGCCTCCCCTGCCACGTTCCCCTTTGGTAACTACAATTTTGTGTTCTGTGTCTGTGTCTGTCTTTCTGTTTTGTAAATAAATTCAATTGTATCATTTTCTTTTTAGATTCCACATATAAGGGATCTCATAGGCTGTTTGTCTTTCTCTGACTTACTTCACTTAGTGTGAAAATCTCTAGGTCCATCCATGTGGCTGTAAACGGCATTATTCCATTTGTTTTTATACCTGAGGACAATTCCACTGCATATATGTACTACATCTTCATTCATTGATCCGTCCATGGGTGCTTATACTGTTTCCATGCCTTGGCTATTGTGCACAGTGCAGCTGTGGACGCAGGGGTCCATGTATCTTTTAAAATTGGAGTTTTCTCCCAGTTCATGCCCAAGCCTGGGTTTTCTAGATCATGTGGTAACTCTTCGTTTTTTAAGGAACCTCCATACTGTTCTCTGTAGGGGCTGCACCAATCTATATTCTGACCAACAGGGTAGGAGGGTTCCTTTCTCTTCCACACTCTCTCCAGCATTTGCTATTTGTAGATTTTTTTTTTTTTTTTTTTTTTTTTGATGACAGCCATTCTCATCAGTGTGAGGCGGGCACTTCACTGTGGATTTGATCTGCATAAAGATAATATTTAGTTTCTTTGGTGTGATAAGAGCACTGGGAGTCTGAAGGAGAAAGCTAACTTAGCTGTGTGGTCTGTGACAACACCTGCGAATTAACTTTCAAATGGATCGGCAAATACATAAACACAGATCTCTCAGGCAAAGGTGGCAGTGGTAACAGCTGTTGAATGTGACTACTGTGGAAATACCGTCCCTCTCAGCTTCTCTGTAGATTGGAAACGTCTTCATAATGAAAAGGTAGGGAGAAGAGAAGACAGTTAACGGGAATAAAAAGGTCCCCTGACTGACGGTTTTATGGGCTGGGGGCACCACCCAAAGCTGAAGGGAACCCTTCAGAACAGGAGGTTCACGGAAACAAAAGTATCAACCCTGGGTTTTTAGGGCAAGGGCGCAAAGAGGGAGACGGGAAGGGAGAGACACAGCCATGACGAGGTCCTTTCTTGCTGGAAGGACACTGGCAGAATCAAAGCCAAACAGCCATGGGCAGGGCGGGGGCTGGGCGGTGTTGGTGAATCGCTGGATAAAGGTGGTAAAGGTGGGTCAGGAGCTGGAGCAGGAGCTGGGAGCGGGCTTCCGAGAGTTTCCAAAGCTGCCGCCGCTCTGAGTCTGCTATGTTTAGAGAGTCAGCTCTGTCCATCTTAACAGAGAAGGATTGGGAGACCTGGACTTCCAGAGGAAAGAGCTCCCCCAACACACACACACACACACACACACACACACACACACACACACACGGCTCATGGGATCGTCGTGTTTCACGCTGTAGGGGACCTTGAGACTGACGCCCGTCGCCTCCTCTCCACCCCATCGGCCTCCCTTCCACCTGCTCGGGTCTAAACCAAGCATCAGTCCCCTCTCTGCAGAGTGATTGGCTCAGGACGGGACACGTGACCCTGTTCTGACCAAGGACATGTAAGACAGTGGCGGGCGCGCCCTTCCGGGATAAGTACCGTGGAAGGGAAGGTGTCTCCTCCTCCTTCTCCTCCTCGGGGGTCTGTCACCGCAGCGTGATGCCCCGAAGCAGAGCCACCATCTTCAGTCCAAGGACACAGCCAGCATCGAGGTTGGCAGAACAGGGAGTCGGAAAGGCCGTGGCTCTCTGTGGACACCTCTGAGCCGTGGGACCAGCCAGCCCCCGCCCCCCATTCTTGTTGTCAAGTGCTAGGGGTTCTTATTCTGGAAGCCTGGAGGATTACATGCCTGTTGCTGAGTCCAGACCGGGGAGCTGAACCAGTGCCAGCCCATCTGGTGCCTTTCTCTGAGTTAGGAATTCTGTCCCCTCCCCAGCTTGGGGAGCGGCATGCAGCTGGCTTTCAACTCCAACTAGCCTGAGATTCCAGGAACCCCCCCCCAGGCAGTGACCTTCACCTCACGCAGGGGTCATAGGGGACATCTGGCAGAAGCCCTGGGTGCCAGCTGCCAGGCTGGTACGGAGAGCTCACTCCGTCCATTTCTGGATGATTCTGGCCTTTGGGAAGTTCCGGGTGGTGCCATGGGGTGGGCCGTCACCCCACAACTCAGTCAGCCCTGCGTGTTTACCGTGTTTTGAACAATTCACTTTTCCTTGATCCCAGTTCAAAGTGCTATTTAGGTGCAACTTCAAGCCCCACCCCCACTTCCTTTCCAACCCGAGTGACCCCTGAGCAGCCCTCGCTGGAAATCCTGGCCAGGAGGCTTCGTCGTGAGACCTCTGACCAGGCTCCTCCTTATGACGGCCACCACCCTGCCCAAGGGCCCCAAGGGGCGGTCAGGCAGCTGCCTGCTCTTGGCTCCACCGACGACCCGGAGGTGGGTGGATACAAGTTTCCCAGGCAAGGTCCCCAGCAGCCAGATGTTCCCAGGGTGGATCCAAGCCTCAGGACTTGGGCTCGGTGACCTGGGAAGTGAGAGGGCATTGGAGGGGCAGGCCCAGGAGACGGGGGGCCGGCTGGAGTTCAAGGGCCAGGCGAATATTTTGGTCCTGACTCCTGGGGCTCCGTGCAAGAGGTAGCCAGACCTTCCCCAGCGTGGGGTGAATTCCACTGGCGGAGCACGCTGGACGGTGAGGGTTCTGCTCAGGCTTTGGGAGGACCTGAGATGTGGACGGCGTGGTGGCAGCAGCCGGGAAAATCCCGCTGCCTCAGCAAGCACAGTCACCGGCCTCCGTCTCCCCACTTCCAGCCACACACACTGGCTGACCTTCTCCCAGTTCAAGGAGCCAGGCCACCCCCAAGACACAGCTCAGTGTGGCGGTCAGAGGTTGGAGTCTGGAGTCAGTTGGATACAAGCTCCGCCTGTTCCCAGCTCTGTGACCTTCAGCAAGTGACTTCATCTCTCTGGTCCTGGTGTCTTTGTCACCAAAATGGACATAAGAGGAGCTCCCTCCTGGGGCTTTTTAGGCACTCAGTAGGCACAGAGCACTTGACATACCCCCTGGCACAGAGCACGCATCAGGAAACGTGTGCGGTCATCGGTAAGAACGCACAGCATTTCACAGTTTACAAAGCACTTTCATGGCTGTTAACTCCACGCCCTAAAGTTTGCTCTGGATCAAAAGTAGCCCATGCTGAAGCGGGCGTTCCGCTCATCCCCGGCCCTCGCCCCCTTGCTCCTTGCCACCCCTGCCTCCAAAACCATCTGCCTCCAAAACCACTGACTCCCCCCAGCTCCACCCCCCCAAAGACTGAGAGTCAGCCCAGGTGGAGTTTCGGTGTCAATCCCAACTCGCCAGATGACTTGGGGTGAGTCGCTTCCCCTTTCTGTTCCCGGTTTCTTCGTCTGAAAAGTTAAGAGCTAGAGCAACCCCCAGGTCCCTTTTCCTTCAGCTTGCTGAGATTTCTGCTAGATTTGATGTTTATTGCCTTAATTATGTTTTAATTCTAAGCGCCCTCTCTGGGCCAGACTCAAGCTATTCTTAGTGAATATATTATCTCTGATCTTCCCGTCCCACGTTGGGAGGGAGCCGTTTCACCCCCTTATACAGATGGAGAAACTGAGGCTCAGCGAGCAGAAGGGACTTCCTCAAGCCCACAGGGTGAGTGGGGGGGAGATGGGATTTGAACCCATGTTGGTCAGATTCCAAACTCAACCTTCTACCACAAGGTCGCCTTTGGTGCAGTCCTGCCAGGGCCCGGTTAGCGTCTTGGTCAATGACCAGACTCCTCCTCAGCCGACCTTGGAATCGGGTGATGGATGCCAGTGGGATCAGAAAGACCAGCATGAGGGTGGAAACAAGTCAGAGCCCCCTCCCCAGGGAGGAGCCCTGTCGGAGCCCAGCCCCCTCGTTCCTTGAATGTCCCCAGTGTGCCTGTGCTAAGCAGGTAGGTCCTGGGCCAGCTGTGCCGGAGGTCACCAGACACCTGCCGAGCCGCGTGATAAGTGCCTGGGAAAGTCCAGGAGCCTCCAGCCCCGTCTTGCTTTCCATCGTGGCTTCCGTGAGCCCCCGGCCTCATGAGGCCCAAGGAGCACGAGGGACGCCTCCCTCGCTCCTGTGGTGCCGGCGGGGAGCCAGTGTTCAGTAAATAATTTCTTAATTAGCTTATGAGTAAGCGGATGACGGCTGGAATGCATCTAAGGCTTGAACATAGAGCTTGTTGTCTATGGTGTGTTCTGCGTGGCGGTGGGTCCCACGGTGTCACTTTATTCACAACAACTTTATTCGCTGCTTGAACTTAGGACTCAGGCCATCCTGGGGGGACAAGAACTCACCTGCCTGCGGGTCGGAAGCCAGATTCCGACACTGGCTTTGCTGCTAATCTCCTGAGAGACTCGTGGCCAATTTTTCCACCTCTGCCGCCTCTCGAGACCCGGGTCTCTCCTATTCTTCAGAAAGGTCTGAGTCCACTCCCCTGAGATGTGCAGGCCCAGTGCCGCGTGGGCGCCAACGCTGTTCCCCTCTCCCCACCCCGCGCTCAGGGCATCACAGCAGTACTGAAAGCAGCCCAAGGGCGCGTATTTACACCACGGCAATTGGCGAGCACCATTTTGTTTCTCTGCAGAGCCAGTTAGACTTCTCCCAGTTTGTATTCCCTTTAAAAGGCCCGACTTTCTTTGAAGCATCTGATCTTTCAAATTCCTTATTTTTTCACTTTATTAAATGATTTTTTAACAACCCATTACATTACTTTATCCCCCCACCCCAAGTAGTTCACTCACACGTGTGCTGCCATGTGCGTCCTGAGCCTTGATTCATCTGCCGGGGACTGGCTTTTCCAGTCTACAAAGCAAACGACTGAGAGGGAGAGATGAGGGGTGGAGGGGTAGGGGTTGTGACCACTCTGTGTGACCCTCCACTGGCGGGGACATGTCATTCAGCGCTGGACCAAACCTGCAGCGTGTGTAAGGTCAGGACGGTGACTCTGGGTGATGATGGTGTGCTCGCGTAGGTTCACCCGTTGTAAGGCGTGTGCCACCTGTGGGCCATGGGGGTGGCTGGGGCACCCTGGGGGGAGCCGACGGGGGCAAGGGGTATGGGGCAACTCTCACCACTTTCCGCTCAGTCTTGCTCTGAACTGAAAGCTGCTCGAAAATTGCACTCAGTTTTCTCAAAACTCTCAAGCAGGAAAAAAGCCCCATCATTGCATGATGTCTGGGTGTCCTCCCAGACCTAGGGGTCCACGGGTTCTGTCTCCTGATTTTCACGAGCACCAGTGAAAGCAGGATTTCCTCGTACTGGTTGTGGGGGAGGCTGCGGCTTGCACAGGTGCCGGCCCCTCGCCGTCAGATGCTTCCCTGTGTGGTCAGGGTTTGGGGAAGATGAGCGAGGGGTGGCTCGGCTCCCCCAGGGCCGTGGTTTCTCTGTGTCTTTAGCCGCCTGCCCCGGGATCACCGGCCGAGTTCACTGAATGCAGATGCCCAGGCCCGGCTGAGCCCTCTGTCTGGGGCGAGCCCCAGGAGTAAGTGCCCGACCAAGATCTCTGCTCGCCGTGGACATAGCACGGCCCGGTGGGCCAGGTGGGGCCGGCCCGAGAGCAGCAGGACAGTGGCACGTGGGCTGTGTCCCTGCCAACTGGAGTGAAAATGCCGGCTCCTGGCTCAGGCAGTCCTGGGGCCGAATCCCCACGGCGCCCCGTCTTGGAGCCCCGAGTCCTCAGCTCTCAGATGGCGCTCTTCCCCCTCCCCAGGGTGTGGGCAGGGTTACTCTGGACACCCCACTTTCCACGTGAGCCCTCAGAGTGGGGTGTGTTCCTGGGAGCACCCCCACCTGCCCTCGTGAGGTCCTCTCACAGTCGCCTTGAGTCTCATGGGGCCTGAACATGACTTAGGGTGGGCGTTTCACCGACCCCTGCGACAGAGGTGGCGCCCGGGGACCGGAGGCTGTCCCAGACCAGACTGGCTGCTGGCCAGGAGGGAACGGCTTCCCTCTTCCAAGGGGCCCGAGAGTGACCCCGGCCCCCCGGGCCCCTCGCCCCACCCGGCTGCCTCCCATGGGAACCAAATGCGGCGTGAGTCCCCCTGGTCGCCCTCTGGAGCCACCTCTCCGGCTCTCACAGTGTCCGTCGTGCCCAGGCACCGGACACAGCCCGCAGGCTTCTCCATTCATCTCTCTCTTTAACCTCGACGGCCCTGGGACGGCTCCCCCACCCCTGTGCCCATGATGGAAGTGAGAACACGCATCCTGGGGTGTAGACGCCACGTTCCCAGGGCCCCCCAGGCCTGAAAGCCAAGGTCAGGCCCTTCACCGTCCCCCGTGGTGGTTTAGCTCCCAGGTCCTGGGGGGCCAAGTCCGTCAACAGGCTCGTGAAAGTAAGCCCCAAGACACGGCTTCCCAAGGGAAACTCCAGGGAACGAGCAACCAGCAGGCTCCAGGGGTCCCGAGCGTGAAGGGTGGCCCCGGTTTTCACCCATCAGCGGGAAACTGAGGTGGTGCTGAGAAGCCATCAGCCCCCTGCAGCACCCTCAGCTCCGTGAAACCTCTGTCCCGCCTGGAAAGTCCACACGACAACGCCCAGACTCAGAGGGGGGCCGCCTTGCTCACACACACAGCGAGGTGGTGACACAGTCGGTCTGGGGACACAGGCTCGCGCTGTCCTCTGCTCACCCCCGAGTCACCAGCAGCAGGGGCCGTCCGGCCAGACCCCGGTGACGGGAAGAAGGTTCTGTCCTGAGAAACTGTCCTCAAACATGCAGGCACACAAGCCGATTCTCTTCACCTGCTCTTCTGGGTCACAGTGGGATGGTGGCCCAGAGCTGTGACGCCTGAGTCAGGGTGGGGGGACAGTCGGCAGGCCACTGGGCCGCAGGGCTCCGGCGTCTGGGGTGGGCTTGTCCTCTGTCGGGAGGGAGTGGCTCCGTCCGTGCTTGGTGCCTAAAATCCCTAGGACCCAGGGGTCACACGGGGCCTAAAGTGTCCCTTCTAAGGGTAGAAGCCCTTTCTGCCATCAGACCTACCCCAGCCCTACCACACTGACACCCAGAACGGGAGCCCCACAGCCCACGCTGCCTCTGGAGCCGGGCACCTTCACAGGGGCCCTTAACGGGGGCTGGGAAATGGCCACACCGTCTGTAAACAAACCGGAAATCCGTGTCAGAAGACCTGGAACGTTCGTTCGGCGAGCTGTCCTGTGCACCAGGCCCCTGCAGGACGCTGGAGACAGGATGCTGCAGCAGACATGGCCCACCCGGCGCTAACGGTCTAGACTGAGGCGCCACTGGCATTCGGGGCCGTGCTGACAAACGCCCCCAAGAACAGTAAGGCCAGACCCGGGCAGAGAAAGCCAAGGCCAGCCCTGTCTGAGGAGGCGACATTTGGGCAGAGCCCTGGATGCAGCACAGGAGCCGCGGGAACGGCGGGCAGAAGTGCGTTCTAGGAGCGGCAGTGCCCAGGCCCTGAGGACAGCAGGGAGCCCGTGTGGCTGCAGAGGGATGGGGGTGCCCGGGGCGTGGCCTGGAGAGGTGACCGGGGACCGGACCATCGTGGCCGCCCAGCAATGCCACTCCTGGACATGATCCTAAGAGAACAATCAGAAAGAAGCACAAGCACACCTGCAGGCATTTGCAGCATCGTCCCAGAGGATCAGAAGTTTCCAAACCACCCTCGCGGGGCGAGTGTAACAGAGCACGGCCCGGCCGCCCCAGGGGTGCCCACAAACTCTTCAGACAGTGGGCAAGGTGTGGCAGCAGAGAGGAGGGCATGCATGATATAATATGCTTTTTTAAAAAAAAATCACAGTTCCAAATATATTCTGGCACCAGAAAGACAACCAGGAGCTGTTGGGTTAGTGGGGGCCTGGGGGGAGGGGATGGGGGAACAGTTCTTTTTTCAGATTTTATATAATGCGGTTGCTGTATTATTTTTATAATTTAAAAAAAAAAATAAGAGGGAAAACGTGTCCCAACCAAACCAAGGCTGGGGCGGGAGCGGGGGTGGGGGGGGGGGGCAACGAAAAGCCTGGTTTCCCTTCCTCCTGATACCAACCCCCCCACAGACATTTTGGGTTTTCTCACCACGGCCGCCTGGAGCCCAGCCAGCCTGGGGACGCTGCGCTCAGCCCCACGGGGCCACCTGGAGCCTTGGGAATGGGGAACCTGGCCCCGAGGAGCCGCCGTGCCCAGAGCATCCGTGGGTGTTCTGTCTGGATCGGGCGTGGGGGTGTTCTAACCGGACAGCTGGGGAGACCGCACCCCCAGGTACCTCCCTGGCTCCTCCTGAAGCCCCAGCACTTGAGCCTCGGATGAGTCGCGGGGCTCTCCTCCCAACCCCATGGAGACCGTGTCCTCTCCCTCGCGACGTGTTCTCAGTCCCAGGCAAGGCCAGGTCCGGGGTTAACCAGGCCCCAGCCCACTCTTGTGGTTGCCGCCCAGGCCTGCAAGCCAGTCAGAGGCTGCCTGGCCCCGGGCGGCCACCTGCTGCCCTGGGCAAGGGGGCACGAGGCCCTGAGGGACCACAGAGAGCCTGGCTCCCACCTGCTTCACCCACTGTCCCCTCTCCCAACCTGCCCCCTGCCCCAGTGTCAGACAGCCCACCAGTCCTGTTGCTGAAAGGCTGCTGCTGCTCCCTGGACTCAAAGCGTCCCGCCTGCCCAGCTCTGGGCCTGGCTGAGCCCTTGACACTCAGCTCTGATGTCCCCTCCTCCAAGCAGCCCTCCGAGACCTCACCACCTCCCAGGGTGGATCAGGGCCCTGGCCTGGCCTCCTCTGTCCCTCCAGCCTCTCTACCTGCCCCCTCCCCACCCCCACCTGTGCGAGTGCCCAGGGCCCCTGCTGAGAAAGCCGTGGAGTCAGGGACCAGGGCTCTGTGAGCCCTGCCCTGCCCAGGTCCCCCCTGGGGCCTGCATGGGACTGTGTCCTGCAGAAAAGACAGGGCTTCCTCTGCCAGCTTCACGCACTGACTTCCACGTGGCGGGAGTCTGGCTTCTTTTTTGGCCAATGGAAATAGCATATAAATTGTATCCTCCCGATACTAAAAAACAAACCCAAAAAAATGCTCATTGCAAAAATAAATTCAGAGCACATGAAAAATACAAAGACAAAACCCAGAATGGGACTCATTTTTACACCCACCCATAGAAGGATCTGGAAACATCAAAGAGAACTTTAAATAGGGGTGCTCAGCCATGCTGCCCATTTGAATCCCCTTGCCAGCTGTTCGTGTGGGTTTTTGAGGGCCGCACCCATGGCATGTGGAGGTTCCCAGGCTAGGGGTCCAATCGGAGCCACGGCCACAGCAACACAGGATCCAAGGCGTGTCTGCGACCTACACCACAGCTCACGGCCACGCCAGATCCTTAACCCACTAAGCGAGGTCAGGGATCAAACCTGCATCCTCATGGATGCTAGCCAGATTCGCTTCCGCTGCACCACAGCAGGAACTCCTCGGCCAGCTTTTTAAAGCACAGATGCCCAGGCCCCCTGCAGATGAGGGGGGCACCGGGTGAGGCTGAGCCTGGGGGGACTTTGCAGCCTCCGATTCCAGGGGTCCAGGGAGGCAGCGGGGGCCTTGCTACAGGGTCCCAGGTGCATGGTCCCAAACAGAAGTGCCCGGGAGCCTGAGCTGCCTCCGAAAGGGTTTGCTTTCCAGCTCCCGCAGAGCCTTTCCACGTGGCCTGGGCGGGCAGGCCCGTGTCCCAGCCAAGCCATGGAGGCCCGTCTGGCTCTAAGGGGCCTTCGGGCCTGAGATTCTGCCTCAGTGACCATGTCTCTGGTCCCTCCCATGTCAGGGGCACAGAGAGGCCACCTCCCTCAAGATCTAGTTCTCTGATTTCAGCTGCTCCCTTCAGGTCTTACACGGCCCCCTGATGCTGTGAACATGGACTCTGTAGCCTTCACCCCCAAACCCGCCCCATCACTCCAGACCCACAGATGGAGAAGCGGCCATCAGAGAGGCCAGGGCTTCTAATGAGCGAATCTCCAAAACTACAACCAAGGGGCCTCAGGAACCATTCCGCTTGGGGCTCCCGAGTCTGAACAGTTTCTCATTTTCGCCTTCCTCCTCGCTCCCAGCTGGTGTCGCCTCCACAGGCAGTGGGCCCATGAGCAGGGTCTGGGTGGGGAGGGTGTGCTGAGGTTTTGGGTCAAAGCCCATCTGTGACTCGAGGGGCTGAGAAGGGGACGGGGTGGGGAGCGAGGGGCCCCCTCCCGCCTTGTGTGTGGTTTCCGCATCTGCTCAGGCACGGGAATCGGGGCGGGGGGCGGGGGGTGGCTGCGTCCTGGAGCATCAGGATGCGGAACTCCGGAGCCCCGAAGAGGGGCAGGGGAGAGGACCAGGCCCCTGGCTCTGGGACCTGCGCCGAGGCCACAGGCCGGTGGCCATTCTGAGCCCTGTGTCTTCACCCCTGCAGTGGGGACTGTGAGAAGAGCCAGGGTGGTAGGCCGTGGTCCCCCGAGACGTCCCACCCCGCTCCCAGGTCCTGTGGGTGTCCGATTACTTGGCAGAGGGGATTTGCCCTGGAAGACGAGTCCAGCTTGCTCATCAGCTGACTTAGAGATGGAGAACAAAGCCCGGGGCAGGATCCAGGTGGGACCCACGGGAGTCACTGAGGTTGAAGAGAGGGAGGGGCAGTGAAGCCGAGGGTTCAGGCGGGGCTCCGGGGGCTGCGCTGGCGCAGGGGATGGAGAAGGAGCGTGAGCCGAGGCCCTCAGCGCCTCCAGGACCAGGAAGGACGGGCAGGGGGTTCTTCCTGGCACCTTCAGGAGGCACACGGCCCCGCCAGCACCTTGCCTCGGCCCGGAGAACCCCCTGTCGGGCATCAGATCTCCGCAACTGTAAGATCGCATGTTCGCAGCCGCGTGCGGGGCTGCAGGCGGTAAAGGGATGTTTGTACACACGCCCTCAGCGAACGCGAGCCATTCTCATCCCGCAGGACAGGGAGCCCGCGCTTGGGGCCGACCGTGCCCCCCACCCGCCTCCCATGACCCCCACCCCCGGCACCCCTGCCCCCCAGGACCCCCACTGCCCCCCAGGCTGCAGGAGCCCTGGGCACAGCCGGCGAGTGCACCTTCTAGACGGCCCCCGGGGGCTGTGAAACTGGGCCCCGGCTGCCTCGGACAGACCATCAGAACAGCCTGTTCTTGCTCGCTGGGCAGAGCCGTGGGTTTAAGGGGAGGGAGGTCACGTCAGGCTTTTCTCGAGCCTGACGTCTGTTGCCCTCCCGGGCGGCGCGGGAGCCACATCTGCCCAGGCGGCTCGCAGGCCAGCCGTGCTGAGAACTGCAGACCCCAACTGCCTGGTTAAGAACAGTGGCAACGGGGCCACTCACAGTGGATGGGGCGCTGGGCCAACCCCCCACCCGTGGTGTCTACTAAGTCCTCAAACACGTGGGCGTTGTGGGTGCTGATATTCGCCCACTTTACAGATGAGAAAACAGGGGTTCAGGAGCAGGGACCCTGATCAGGGACCCACGGCCAGCACCCACGGTCTCGCAGCTGTGGAGGGAGGGACCCCGGACTGGACATCGTAACTGACCCACGTCGCCAACTTCCAACTTCCTCCTTAGCCAAGAGCCCGTACGTCCTTGCCCAGCACCCCTGTGGCAGGTGTGGGCTGCAGTGGAAAGCTCACACTGCTTTATTGGGTTTTTGTCTTTTGGTGGGATCACACCTGTGCCGCCACAATGACGACGCCAAGTCCTTCCTTGCTAGACCACCAGGGAACTCCCTCATGCCGATTTACATACCTGGGGCGGGGGGAGAAAACTGTATCTTCCATCACTGATTATAGAACACGTCTTGGTCTGTGGCTTGCTTTGAAGACACACAAAGCCTAATCACAATGAGTATCTCTGCAAATAAATGCCACATATTTTCAAAAAGATGCTTCGTGCACAATGCAGTGGAGGTGTGTTTGGCTGGAGGACTAGGTGTTTCGGAGCATGCCGAGGCCCTCTCCCAAGCCCCCTGGAGCACCCGCCGTGGAAGAACTGGGTTTATCCCTCGCTACATCCGGGGGGGACCCTCCCCATGGGGAACCGCGGGGCGGAAGGGTGTTCGCGAGAGGCTGCCGTGGGTCTGGGCTTCGGGCGGAGGTTTGGGGAGGGTCTGAGGAAGTGGGGTTCACTCTGTATTGGGTGCTGTCGGAAACGGGGGCAGTTCTGTGACAGGGATCTGACACGCAGGGCCGGGGGGTGGGGGGCAGCACCAGCGCGAGGCTGCAGTGGGTGTAAAGCAGGAACCCCTCACTGGGAACAAGCGGAGGCACGGTTTGCTGTTGTGTGGGTGCCCTCCTCAGTTGACCATGACCTTGTGTGAGGTCAGCGTGTGGGAGGTGGTTTATGTCCATCAGGAGGACAGCATGGTCCAGCTGGGAGCCGGGCCAGTGCCTGGGTGTCGGGCAGGGGGCGGGGGGCTTCTGCTTCCTCACAACTAGTAAGAGGGAACCCTTCTTCAAATATGCCCCCAATTCCTGCTTTTCACATCGGCCTCCCCTCTGTGCAGGCTCTGGGTTGTCGGGGGGTGGTCTTAGACACTTTTCGGCTCGACACCTCTGCTGGCTTGTTCACAGAGTTAAGCCATGTTTCCCAAAGCGTGTCCCATGTGACACTAGGTTCAGGGGAGTCATGGAACAAAAAGCATCCCTGGATGATGGGGTTTGGAATGCATTGGGCTCTTTGCTGCAGGACTTATCAGAGCCTTGAATATGCTCCCACGCGTTGTGAAATGCCCAGAAAGAACTAGGGTGCTCTGAAACTTTGTTTGGCTGTGAAAACTCTTGGGGTTTTGTTTTGTTTTATTTCCCCAGAACCATGACCTATAGAACAGGGTTTACAAAATGCTGAAAAAAAGGGGGGGTTCTAAAAGAATGGAGTCCAAGTGGGAGGACACGGGCTCCTCGGGAGATGAGGGGCTCACAAGGACTTCCCACCCTGCTCTTTCTCACACACGTGTACATGACTGCCGTTCAGAAAGACCAGAAGCTGATGTGATTAACAGAGCACAAATCTGTCGGCCGAGCATCTAACAGAATTCAGCGCGGCGTCAGATCATTTGGGAGGTTCCGTGTGGGGAGAAGCAATGTTAAACCCTCTGCGGGCCCCGCGAGGTCCGCTCTCCCCCAACCCGCCCCGGTGGCCTCAGGTGACCCTCCTGCTAAAACCGGACTTGGCCAGTCCATCGCGGAGCCCGGCTCCCCACGGGCGGCTCCATCTCCACCTCCCCCACGGCGGTCGGGGCACGGTCCCTGCTCAGCCTCACGGCCCCTTTCCTTGTTCTTTTCTGGCACCTTCCACGCTGTGATTTTCGTGGGTTCCTCTCCGCATCTGATCGTGTCTGTTCCATCCCCAGAGAAGGCGCCGTGTCCGTTTTGCTCACTGCTGCAGCCACGAGGCCTTGTACCAGGCTGGGCACACCCTAGGTGCGTGATAATCTCGCGTTGAGGGACCACAGGATGTGAGGCCTCCGCGGCGTACTGTCACACGGAAAAGGGTCTCTGAGACTCGAAAACGTTGGAAGCCGCAGCTCAGAAGGATGCACAAAAGGATGAAGGGTTAAAAAAATACCCCAACCGTAGGTGAGGGGTGGCAGGCAGGGGTGTGGGTTTCCTGGAGGAGGGAGCGACGAGGATGTTCTAAAACGGACTGTGGTGAGGGTTACACAACCTGTGAGGACACCCAAGGCCCCTGAAGGGTGCCCTTCAGCAGAGCGGGTCGTAGCCCATGTGAGCTACGTCTCAAAGCTGGTCCCCCAAAAATGGGTGCCTCGCGGTGGAAAGGTGGGACAGCACTCTCGGCCCTCGTATGAAAACGTTTCTGTCCGTTTGCAAACTGTTCCGCACGGTCGCGTCGGGTCCCTGTGTCTCGAGCGGGCAGGGTTTGAGGGACCCTGTCCCCCGCTCCCTCGTTCAGTGGACGCTGCGCTTGCTCTCCTCCCGAGCCGTCCCCATCTCTATGACAAGCCCCTGAGGACTGCTCAGTCCTGCCAGCCTCCCTGGGAAACAGGCCCATTAGCTGAGCCACTGTACAGATGGGAAAACAGAGGCCCATTCGGGGGAGCAGCTCCAGGACCCCAACCCAGAACGTCTCACCAAAGAGTGGGGACGCCGGGCTCCTGGTCCCTGAATGCAGGCGTGCATGTTGGCACAGGGCACGGGTCCAGAGACCAGCCCGGGGCACAACGGGGCAGGGCGGTGTTCTTTTCCAGGGGCTCTAATTCCGTCTCTGGCACATGTTTTGCCCACAGCACCTGGGCTGCCTCCTGACCAGAGGGGCCGCAGAAACCTCAGCAGCCGTGTCGCAACTGTGCGGCCCCGCCACCCGGCCATGCCAGCAGCTGCCCAGGAAGAGGCAGGTGTTGCCAAGGGTCGGGCTGCCCCGGCGATGTCCGGAGGGAATGCCAGGGCCCCGGGACCCCCCCCCCCCCCCGCCCCGCAACACGGGCAAGGAGGTGAGATCCTGAAACCAAACCTCCCCCAGCAGTTCCCCTTCCCCCGCAGTGAAACGAGGGACTTCCACCAAGGACGCGCTCCGGGGGCGTCGCTTGTTCCCTCGGGTGGGACGCGGAGCCCTGGATTCAGGAAGTTGCAGGGCGTCTTCAGTTTGCAACTTCGTGTTTTCGCTTTTCTTATCAGAAAGGTGCCTGACTAATCCCGCGAGCCGGGCACCTTGTCACTATGGAACTACCTTGGTCTTCATGGCCTCGAAACTTCGCTCGTTTCTCCTGTGAGCGCGTCAAGGTAGGGGCCTGAGCCGAAACGAAATTCAGAATGAGAAGAGCTGAAATAGAAAGGAGAAGAGTGGGAGCCAGAGCGGGAGCCGGTCACGCACTCCAGAGCCCAGGCCATCCCCCCCACCCCATCTCTGCCAACAGGCGGGGGTCCCACTCCCAGCAGCCGGCGGGGGACGCAGAGACCTGGCTCCACCACGGGCCACGGCCCCACGCAGCATCACGCCTCTCCCCGAAGCCTCAGTTTCCACGTCGGAAAGACAGGCGACAGTAACACCCGCCCACCAGGTGTGGCCCACAGCCACACATGGGTCCTGTGAATTCTATAACCATGACTGGGGTTTTGCGGAGCCCGACTTATTCCATCCACCGAACGGTATGAGCCAGCATTTCCCTGTTCCACCCCGTCCTGCCCCAGGATCGTGCTGAACACTGCCCGGTTTCCTTACAGAATCTTTCCACCCCCGAGTGACAAGGGCTGACGACTCCTGATTTTAAAAAGTGAGCAGCCCAGCATGGATCTAGGTTTATGGGCCTTAAACAACTCGGGGTCCTCGTTCAGATGAAGAAAATAAAAATAAATTGAATTTTTAAAAATTAAGTAAGAGAATACAGAATTTGGCACGCAGCCGAGTAAAGGACCCACACGAGAAAACAGGGCTAGAATGTCAGCGGTGTGAGCCCCGTGGTAGCCCTGCTGCTGAGCCAGGAGCCCCCTCCGCCCCCACGCCCCCACCCCGGGTGGAGCCCAGCGCCTGGACCTCAGCCTCTTCACACAGAGAAAGCGCATGTCACCCTGGCACGGCTGCGAGGGGGGAGAAGAAGGGCAGGCGTGGAGCACGAGATGCCAAGGGAAGCCGAGGGCAGGGAGGGGGTTGGGGGGGCAGGTGGGAGGGAGGCAGGGAGGAGGAGGAGGAGGCCGTGTGGGTGGGGGGCGGCTGGGGCCTCAGAAGGTACCACCACTGATGGTTATGTAGAGATGGGAGGTGGCCAGTGACCCCTTAAGAGCCAGGCTCTAGATCATTCTGCTTGGCTCTTGTGTGGATGATGGAGCAGGAGCAGGCAGCCTGGAGACCCGCTGGGGGGCTGTCACGACCTAACTTGTTTAGTGCAAATGTAAACAGCCATGTGGGCCAGTGGCTGCCCTACTGAACAGCACGGCACTAAGTCATCATGGGCTTCAGGCTGGGGGTGGTGATGTGACCAGATCCGTGTGGCTCATGGCCAGCTGTCCGCCGGAAACTAGTTACCCCACCAGGGTGATAATCCAGGCAGGAGATGGTGGGGCCCTGGAGGGAGCCAGGGGGCAAGGGAGACACAGGTTTCTACTCAGCAGCTGTCCTTGGAGGAGACACAGAAGCCAAGAGGGGGGTGGTTTTGGGAGCAAGTGCAGTGGCCCAAATAACAAATTCGAGGTGAGATAATCTGGTTTTCATTAGACGGTTCGGGAATCTATCATGTCAGTGCTAAAAATGTGGATTTGGACATCAGTCAATGGTGGAGGCTGTGTCACCCTAGGAGATGGCAGATGAAGTGGCAGTTATCTACCTGGCCACCCCGGTGATGACACCAGCAAGAGGCTCACATGGCCTTGTCATATGACCGTCAGGAGAGCAACAGCCACGGGCGTCCAGCTCTATGTCTGCCAGGCCTGCCCCAGGCTCGCTGCCTGCCTCTCGTCCTTGCTGCCCCCCTGCAGGTCCAGGGCTGAGGCTGCCACTTTGCTAGAGGAAGCTTCTCTCTTTGCACAGTAGGCTCAGGATTTAAAAATAAAGAAAAATAAAGCTGGGTTCAAAATTAGCACAAGACTCGCTACAAAGAACACAAGACACACAGCTTCCTGTGTGTTTTTTCTCTTCAGCTTTTTTTAAGACTTCCAGAAAAGTTTCCTCTGCGAAGCTGAGACCAAAAGGGTAAAAAATGCAAATGTGATGGTCTAGCCTTGAACCATCAGCTGTATGTGCCCAGCCTGGGGCACCACGCAGGGGCTGAGGACAGAGGAATCCAGGCCTAAGGTCTCAGAAGCTCCAAACAGCAGTGGCCTGAAATAATGCGAGGGCACCAAGACTGTGGGCGCCTCTCGGGGAAGGGGCAACGCCTCTGACTCCGGGTCCCAAGCCTGGCACCATGCCTGGCTCGGGGATGGAAAAGGGATGATGGATGGACAGAAGCTGGGTGACGGATGAGGGCGGGTGACGAATGAGGGAGTGAACAAACTGTAGCGCTGCAAACACCGTAACCTGATGGCTAATAGAGCCGATCTGAGACAAGATGCAGCCTAGCGCCTCCGAGAGCAGACTTAGGATTCCCACGGACCCCGATGAGAGCCCACGCTCCACCCTCGCTGGCCCTCCATGCTCTTTGGACCACTTATTCCTGTTATTTTGAGGCTTTTACTCTTTTAGGGGACGGGTCTGATTCCAGCGTACCAGGACCTTCCTGCCGAGAGGCCCTGGTCGGAGTCCCTTTTTGACCTCTCCTCTCCCAGACACTAGTCAGCAAGGCCGCTGAACAAAGACATCTTGGAGGCAAACCATCCTTCCCTCTCGTGCACCAGTCAACACGGATGGCTTATTCGGGAGGGACACCTGCTCCTCCAGCTGAAGAGGATATTCCCTGACTTGGGCCTCCTCGCCTTCAGAGCCCTGCCGCTGCCTGGGCACCCACCTATCCTAGACGGTGAGGAGAAAATGCTCAGCCATGTGACCCAAGCTCACCAATCAGGTGGTAATCCTCACCTCCCGGCATCCCTTGCAGCATGGGGCAGGGTGTAAATGCAGCCATGTGACACAGGGTCACCAATCAGATGTTAGGCCTCACTTCCCAGCCTCCCTTGCAGTGTGTGTCGGGGGGGGGAGAGAATGAAGCCACAAGTGACTCAGGCTCACAAATCAGATCCTAATCCTCACCTCCCAGCCTCCCTTTGGTGAGGTGGGGGGAGAGGAAATGTAGCTATGTGACCCAGGCTCACCAATCAGGTGATAATCCTCACCTCCCAGCCTCCCTTGCAGCATGGAGGTGGGGGGGATGCAGACATGTGACCCAGGCTCACCAATCGGATGCTAGGCCTCACTTCCCAGCCTCCTTTGCAGCATGGAGGTGGGGGGATGCAGCCATGTGACACAGGGTGACCAATCAGATGTTAGGCCTCACTTCCCAGCCTCCCTTGCAGCATTGGGGGGGGGGGTAAATGCAGCCATGTGACACAGGGTCACCAATCAGATGTTAGGCCTCACTTCCCAGCCTCCCTTGCAGTGTGTGTCGGGGGGAGAGAATGAAGCCACAAGTGACTCAGGCTCACAAATCAGATCCTAATCCTCACCTCCCAGCCTCCCTTTGGTGAGGTGGGGGGAGAGGAAATGTAGCTATGTGACCCAGGCTCACCAATCAGGTGATAATCCTCACCTCCCAGCCTCCCTTGCAGCATGGAGGTGGGGGGATGCAGACATGTGACCCAGGCTCACCAATCGGATGCTAGGCCTCACTTCCCAGCCTCCCTTTGGTGTGGTGGGGGGGATGAAGCCATGTGACCCATGCTCACCAATCAGATATTTGCCTCACTTCCCAGCCTCCCTTGCAGCATGGAGGTGGGGGGATGCAGACATGTGACCCAGGCTCACCAATCGGATGCTAGGCCTCACTTCCCAGCCTCCCTTTGGTGTGGTGGGGGGGATGAAGCCATGTGACCCATGCTCACCAATCAGATATTTGCCTCACTTCCCAGCCTCCCTTGCAGCATGGAGGTGGGGGCATGCAGTCATGTGACCCAGGCTCACCAATCAGATGTTAGGCCTCACTTCCCAGCCTCCCTTTGGTATGGTGGGGGGGGGGGATGAAGCCATGTGACCCATGCTCACCAATCAGATATTTGCCTCACTTCCCAGCCTCCCTTGCAGCATGGAGGTGGGGGCATGCAGTCATGTGACCCAGGCTCACCAATCAGATGTTAGGCCTCACTTCCCAGCCTCCCTTTGGTATGGTGGGGGGGGGGGAATGAAGCCATGTGACCCATGCTCACCAATCAGATATTTGCCTCACTTCCCAGCCTTCCTTGCAGCTCAGAGGGTAGGGTGGAAGCATGCAGCCATGTGACCTAGACTCACCAACCAGATGGTAGGCCTCACTTCCCAGCTGCCCTTTAGAGGGGCAGGGTAATGCAGCCCATTGACCTAGGCTCACCAATCAGATGCTAGTCTTCACTTCCCAGCCTCCTTTGCAAAGGTCATAACCATGTGACCCAGGCTCACCAACCAAATGTTAGGCCTCACTTCCCAGCCTCTCTTGCAGCATGGGGGGGGGGGTGTAAATGTAGCCATGTGACACAGGGTGACCAATTAGATGTTAGGCCTCACTTCCCAGCCTCCCTTGCAGCATGGGGGGGGGGTGGGGGGTAAATGCAGCCATGTGACACAGGGTGACCAATCAGATGTTAGGCCTCACTTCCCAGCCTCCCTCTGGAGGGGAGGGGCACCCAGCCCAGTGACCTAGGTTCACCAATCAGATGCTAGTCTTCACTTCCCAGCCTCCTTTGCAAAGGTCATAGCCATGTGACCCAGGCGCACCAATCAGATGCTGCCACACGTGGGTCTGATTAAAGAACAGGAGACATTAAGGAGGCGCCGGCTTCCTGGCGTCCTCTCCACAAGCTCTTTTTTGGCATAACTCAAGGGCTGACGCTTCTGTCTGCTTCCCGCGTGTAGGGACCTGCTGTGCCTCCCACGGGGGACAAGCACACGGGGGCCCTGCTCTTGGAGAGCGTGGCGCTGCGGCCGTGCAGGGCTGTGACGCCGTCCTCGGAGGACCCGCGGCCCCCACGCCGGCTGCTCAGGGAGGGCTGGGGAAAGCGAGGCCCAGCTGTCGCTGCTCCGGATCATCAGCCGCCGTGGGAACCACACAGCCCGCGAGCGCGGACTGAGGTACGACGCCCATCGCAGAGGTGCAGCTTCCAGGCACATGAACTCCGGAGCATCCGCGGCAGAGACGGCGCTCCGGGTAAGTGGCGAGACGCTCCGGACGTTTTCTAGCTCGTGACACTTCCGAGGGCGCCTGCTTTTGCGTGCGATTCGATTCTTCGCTTACACGCCCGCTGCGCTGGGGCGTGGGCCGCGCAGGAGGGGCCCGTTGTACCGCTGAGCGCAGAGGCCGCAGGGCCCTCCTGCTTTTCCAGCGGGTAAAGAAGGGAGGTTGAGGCCAGGAGGAGGAGAAGCCAGAGACACCCTCTGGGATGCTCTGAGCAGCGAGGAGCAGAAATCCCCGGGCTCAAGGGAGCATCTGGCCCTGAAAGTCAAAAGTACTAAACTGAGGCGGCCTGGGACTGGTGCTTCTCACCGCCCCCTCCCAAGGTGTCAGCGTCACCCACAGGCTGGCAGCCGTTGGGGCAGCAATTCCAGCCCCTGCCCAGACACAGCCACATGCCGAGGAAGGGGGGACCGTGTCCCCCCCTTAAGAGCAAAGAGACTCCCCCAGAACATCTTTTCTTGGCACCCATCACCATTAGTCAGTTCCAGGTCCTCCCCTGCACCCTCACTGCCAAGGGCAGTGGGTGACACCCGTGTCTTAGAGACGGGGGTTTACAGCTGAGTCGGAGGAGGGGCCCCGCTCCCTGAATCCCCTGGAGGAGGAGATGCTTGAACAAAATCCGGGCTCCGTGAGCGAGGAGGACGTGCGGAGTTGGATGTCACCCCCACACAGCAGTGCCCCCATCACCTGCCAGCCTCAGGCGAATTCTGGCCTGTCCCCCACCCCTGGGCAGTTTCCCTCCTTATACGTCGCTGAGGCTCAGTTTCCTCATCTGGTTAATGGGACTTGAGGTCTTGTGAGGCTGTCGAGGTTCTCAGCACCCGTGGGTCCCTTTCCTGATCTGGAAGCTGCCCTGTTTCACTGGTTCCCACACACTCTCGGCCTTTGCGCCCCCGGGGTACGTAGTGAGCCACGGCCGGCTGGCTGTCCCCGCCAGGCTCAGAGAACTGGCTCCCACCTGGCCCTCCGGTCCGTGAAATGCCCCTTAGTCCCCATCGAGCAAGACTCTCAGGGTCGTTGGCTCCGCCAGATAAACTGTTCAGGGAGAAAGCCGGCAAGTCAGAGGAAGAGCTTGAGGGGACCTGGAGCGGGTCGTGGCTTCGGGGTCACGGCTCCCCGGCTTCCGCGTTCACTCGTCACTGGCAGAATGCACTTTTTGGAAGTCCACAGGCCATCTTTTCGTTTGACCGACGGTTTCCTTTGCTGTGCTAAAGCTTATTAAGTGTGGCTGGCTCCCATTTGTTCATTTTTGCTTTTATTGCTGCTGTCTTGGGAGAGTGATTAGAAGGCGTCGGTCTGATTCCTGTCAGGGACGGTCTTAGGCCCTTTCTAGGAGTTTGTGGTGTCTTGTTTTTAGGTCCTTGTGCCGTTTTGAGTGTAGTTTTCTGTGCGGGGCAAGGAGGTGTTCAGACGTCACTGATTTACACGTGGTTGCTCAGCTGTCCCAGCACCGCTTGCTGAAGAGACCACTCACTTGGCTGGTTGTTCAGCCAACCTCCCTTAAGCACCCACCGTGTGCCAGGGAGTAAACGGGACCCCTTCCTGGCTGCTGTTAGGTCGAGCCTGTATGGGAAGCACAGGCTTTTTTTTTGGTTGTAGTTATTTTAACACCTTTGGCATTTTTGAAGCATTCCTACCTGAAATGAAACAGAAATTGTAAGCCTCATTTAGAAAATAATTCCTTTCCTCCCACACAAGCTGAGATGTGGCGTCAGATGATACTGTTCAGATTTTCCAATTGCAAATCACCTTTCGGTCAAGCCCGAGAACTCGCTGGAATAGAGGAAAATGTGTTAGGGCTGCGCCATCAGTGGTTTTGAGTGGAAATAGCGTCTTGCCTGTCGTAGCATCATGGTTGAATTTCACACTAGAGAAAGGAAGCACCGACTTTAACCTCAAAACGAGGAAGGCTGTAATAGTCACACCTCAAAAGAAAAACAGCGCTTCTCTGTAGCCGGGAGCCCCAGGTCGCCGCGGGCCAGCCTGGAAACACAGCAGAAATCTGTCCCCAAGCACAGAGTCTTCCAGACCGGTGGACAGCCTGACCCAGCATGCCTGAGGGCCTGGCTTTCGGGGAACTGAGCTGAGGAGCTGGGAGTGCGGGCAGATGCCAGTGAAGCCGGGCTGGCAGGAGCGAGTCAGGAGGAAGTGGCTTTGCGAGTTGTCGACCTCACAGCAGGCTGAGAAGCAGAAACTGAACCACACCGGGTACAGAGCTATTTTCAACCTTGGGGTTTTCACCCCCTGTCCCCAGTGTGCTGGGCAGTGTGGCTCACGTATGTCACCGTCAGGGCCCTGAACTCGGGACCGAGGGGCAGGCGGGTCTGAGAAGCAGAGGTGTGGGGGGGGGGGGCTGCAGCGGCGCAGCCCCTCCCAGAGCCTTGGCCATGGGACGCCCGCTCTCCGGGCCTCAGTCTCCTGCTCGCTAAGGTTCTGGATCAGTTTCCCCTGTCGCAGATGACCCCGAACTTAGTGGCTTGAAACAGCACACGCCTGTGCTCCCCAGTTCTGCAGGTCAGTAGGGGCTGAAGTCAGGTGAGGGCCAGGCTGCGTCCTTCTGGAGGCTCCAGGGGAGAATTTGTTTCCCAGCTTCTAGAGGCGCTGTTCTCCTTGGCTCGTCTTCACAGCTGACAGGTCGCATCTTTCCGTCTCTGACGCTGGCCGTCCTGCTTCCCCTTGTGAGGACACGGGGCCCACCCAGGCCGTCCAGGCCGTCTCCCCATCTCGGGGTCTTTCACGTCTTCCCACCTGCCAGGTCCCTTTTGCTGAGGGTCACCAGGATATGGACCCGTTGGGGACATTAGCCAAAGCTTCGCACAAGCTCCTAAGCGCCTGGGTCAGAGGCGAGTCTTCTGTGAGCCCGCTGTCGCTTACAAGGTGGCTGATGTTCGGAGAGCACCCCCTCCCCGGTTACCCCAGCGCCCCATCTATTCCACCAGCAGCCCCCCGACGATGAGCCCACCCGCATCTCCCGTCCACAGAGCAGGAAAGTAAGGCCTGGCGTCGGGGATGGTCTTTGATCTGCCGCCTTCCTGGGGGACGTCAGCAGCAGAGCCTGAGCCGTTGACCGCGGCCACAAGCGCGGTCCTCGTGTCCCACGGAACTGCGCCTGCGTGGTTGAATCAGCAGGGATCCGAGGGTTAAAAAGCAAACGGAGCCACGGTCCCCTGCTCACTGGTTCACTGCTGCTGGGGCTGCGGGGCGCATGGCCACATTGGAGGGCAGTTTTGTCACAAGCAGACGTGTCTTCAGCCTGTGCCCCAAGCATTCACACGGAGGAGCTGAGAAGGGACTTCCACGCACACCCAGCCCGGGCGTCGTAGCTGCTTTATTGACAGTCGCTGGGCGGGACAGGAGCCCGAGCGGCCAGGGGGCACGGAGGTCGTGAGACGCCACCAGCTTCACCACAGTGAGATGTGAGCTCTTGAAGGAGGACAGCCCAGCAGGAAAGCCACCCCTGTCACCACAGCGACCCGGCCGCTGGCGTCCTCACCAGTCCCCACACTGCACGCTCACGTGCCTTGACCTTTGGCCCCAGCTGTGCCCTCTCCCTCCTGGTCATCGTGACGTCTTGTTTGTTACATCCTGAGCCCGTGTCCCCTGAGAGTGGGCCGGGGGCCCCTCTGGCCATGGGCGTCTCTCCACTCAGCGCTGGTCCACGGCGATGTCAGTTTCCTTTCTCTAGACCTGAGCTGGGGAGGGGGCCAAGCAGTGACGTGCCCCCGCTGGCTCTGCACCCTAGCACCGAGCCTGGCTCCCTGAGCCCTCAGTGGGCGGCTGGCCGGCCCTGGGTCCTCACGTGGGTTCTCTGCCCTGTCCTTTCTGTTCCCACCGCCCCACGCAGCCCAGGGGCCTCCTGCACGCACACCTTGCCCTGTGACACCAGCCCTGTGGAAGTGACCAGCAGCAGCCCTGCTCCCAGGGCCTCAAGTGGCCCATCGTCTCAGCTCCACGGCATCCCTAGGAGAGGGGAGGGTTACAGCCAAATCCACTCCGCCATGAGGAGGCAGAGGCGCGGGAGGGCCGGGGGGGGCGGGGGGGGCTGGCATACACTCGGAGCCAGGAGGGTCACAGCCAGGTCCACACGCCTCAGCTGGGTGCCTCCTGCGTCCTTGACCTCAGCCTTGACCTCAGCTTCCACCTCCGAGGGTGCCATTGTCCAGCAGCGAATCTAACGCACAGACGCGTCAAGGCTGTTCCCGCTGCGGCTCCAACCCCAGGCCTTGCCCGAGACCCTCTGCACACCCACGTGCTGCAGCCCCCGCCCCACCCCAGCTCTTCTAGAACCCCCTTCTCTCCTTTGTCCTGACATCACATGTTTTTATGCCCCGTCTGAGATGTGGGAACAAAGACAAAGCCAGGCTGGATGGCGGAGCTGCCTGGAGGCCCCAGACCTGGGTGGGCTGCCACGCGCACACATGCTGAGGGGCCCGGGCTGGGCTCAGAGGCGCCGGGGCCACCAAGACCTGGAAGAGGAGCCAGAACAAAGCCCAGAGGAGCAGCCGCACGTGTCCCTGGTGGGGTCCCTCTGCACCCCACGTGGAACCTGAGTCATTTTGTGACTTCAGACCTTCTGTTGGTTTCACCCACAGCTTGTCTATCGGAAGGGCCCAGCTGGGGTGAGCGGGGGTCCGAGGAGCTATTCAGAGCCTTTGCCATCCCGCCAGGCGCTAGGACGAGCCTGCGCTCCCACCGGAAACCAGGGTGAGAGCCAGCCCTTGTCCTAGCGGCCAGGAGCTCAGGCTCAGACCCTTCACTGAAGTCCTTCTTCAGTAAACAGACACCGGGAAGCCCAGAGCCCTCGGCCATCAGAGATGCCAGGTGACAGCAGACCAGAGGGCGTGGCACCACCAGCAAGATCGACTCAAGGTGCCAGAGGGGATGTGGGGCACCGGGCACCTCGCGCTCCTACAGGAAAGAGGCCACGCCCACCACACACACCTGGGCCCCGGAAGTCTGGGAGGAGGTGGGTACCACGCTGCACCCTGGACCCCCCAGGACGGCCAAGCCGAGACAGCCAGCGCCCCACCGCGCCCGTGGAGGGGGGGACAGGCAGGACGACGTCAGGCACGGACGCCACAGCGGAGCCAAACCACCACGACGGCGACGCTCCTGAGTGGGGGGGGGGGGGCGGGGAGCGAAGCCAGACCCGCGGAACGTGTGCGGCGGTTCTGGAAAATCCCGACACGCAGGTGCTTAGCGGCCGCTTGGGAGTAAAGGCGTCAGGGAGAGCGGGAGGCGGTGGCCGGGAACCTCAGGCCAGTGCAGGGGGGGAGGGGCGGGCGCTCAGGATGCGTCTCCCGCTCACTGTGCAGCATCCCAGGCCCTTCGACAAAATCTACCTCACTGCGGCTTCGCACTCATTTGCCCGACGAGTAGACCGAGCCCGGAGAGGTGGGCAGCGGTCTGGGGACGGCGCCAGGGTGCCGCCGCGCAGAGATGCGGGGAAGTGATCCCGCTCACGGCACAATCAGGAAACGAAAGGCGAGGCGAGGGGATTACCTTGAGTTTCAGGACGGCTGCGTCTCGCACCTTCGCGGGAGACTTCCGGAAAACAGGCTCGTCTTGAGTAAAACCCTGAGCCTGGCTGGCCGGGCAGGGGGTCTGCTGTTTGCCCTCTGGCTGCCCGCAGGCCTGGTTTCCCTCCAGAGACCTCCAGGCCCCAGCGCAGGCCGCCTCCCCTCGGGCCACCCTGTCCTCCGTCAGGTCCACCCACGCCTGCACAGCCGTCCACCTCCCTCCTCTGAGTCTCAGTGCGTGTCCCGCCCGGCACCTTCGGCCCAGTTCCCGCAGGGCCGTGAGCGCACGCCCGTCCATCAGGGCCTCTGTTCTGAGTGCTGGTTGTGCTGCAGGTTTCAGAGTGAGCAGGACAGACACGGCCCCTCCTTCGTGAAGCCTGATGGGAGCTTCCTCCCTCCGACCTCCTGCTGGGGCTCCCACTGGCCGAGCGCCGCTGGAGGCCGGAGGGTGGGGACCTGGGCAGTGGTCCATGGCCGTCAGCCTTCTGCAGAGCGAGCAGGGTGGGCCCTGGGGACCATGCCTGATGTCCCGGCGATGCACTGGGAACCCTGCGGGCCCAGGTGGATCCTCATGCGGTTGAACCCCCCACCCTGAGGACAGGCCCTTTTGAAAATCTCAGCTCCGTCGTTCCATTCCACACCTGCCAAGCAGGGCCCCTGGTCTCTGCCCACGTCACCTGCCCACGAGCGACCTCCGTGAGTCCTCACCGCCACTCCGGGGAGGTCAGGGCAACGAACCTCTCAGCGTCCACATGAAGGCGGGGTGATGGGTAATTTATAGCCGAGGATACTGAAATTCAGGGATGGGGCCCCGTGGCCCCAGGGTCTCACAGCTAATCAGCAACAGAGTCAGGCTTGAAGCCCAGGTCTAGCTGACATCACAGCTCGTGCAGGTGCCCCAGGCTGGACCTGGCTCCGAACTCAGGGCTTCTCTCCACCTGTCTCCCCCTTTCTCCTTCTCTCTAAACTCCACCCCCGCCCCTCCTGGACCACAGAGCCTGCCACCCAGCGGTCAGCTCCCAGGGGTCCCTGCCTCCATCCCGTGGCCCTGTCTGGCTCAATGACGCAATAGCCCCAGCCAGCCTTGCAGTTGAAATGTTCTGGAATGTACAGTAGACCAGGCCATCTGCTTCCTCCAGACTCTGCCTTCTGCCTCCATCGGGACCCAGCGCAAATATGCAGGGACCCAGAGCAACAGTCACTTTATTTCTGGGCCCAGGGTTTCTAACTGGCCCGATTGCTCAACGCGGGTTTCACCCAGGAGCCCGAGGAGGTGAGGAGCCGGGGCTGCGCGGAGGCTGCAGGAAGGGAAATGCTAGGGAAGACACAGCACCTCGGTCGGCTGAATGCACCGTGATTTCCCCCTGAAAGCTCTGCAAGAAGATGGCCCGAGTCCCTCCCTCTTGTGTTTCTCCGAGAGATTTTTATTTCCAAGACTCTCTGTTCGGCCTTCACGCTGTAACACGGAGGTGAAGGCGGGGTGACTGCGTGTACCGGATGCTCAGCGTCCCGCTGTAGCCATTCAGAAGCCAGGAGCCATAGGGCTCCGCCTCAGAGACGCCCTCCTGATGGAACAGAGTTCTGCGAATGAAGTTCCAAACGGGCTCAGGTGCCCTGGTTTCATGTATGGAGAACGGGGAGCTAGGTCCGTGCCCAGAGGGGTGACCCCATCGCACGAGAGAGGGGCCGCCTTCAGAAGGTCAGTGACCTGTCGCTGCTCCCAGGTTGGAGTGCGGGCAAGTCTCCCTGCCTGGGATTCAAGGGGTCAAGGCAGAAAGGTCAGGGGCAGAAGGTTGGTTTTTTTTAAAGTCGGGATGGGAGTTCCTGTCATGGCGCAGCGGAAACAAATCCGGCTAGGAACCGTGAGGTTGCAGGTTCGATCTCTGGCCTCGCTCAGCAGGTTAAGGATCTGGTATCACTGTGAGCTGTGGTGTAGGTCGCAGACATGGCTCCGAGCTGGCATTGCCGTGGCTGTGGTGTAGGCCAGTGGCTACAGCTCTGGTTAGACCCCTAGCCTGGGAACCTCCAAGTGCCACAGGGGCAGCCCTCAAAAGACAAAAGACAAAAAAAAAAAAAAAAAAAGGTGGGATCTCTGCTGAAGCTGGACAACCCGTGACTGCTTTGACCAGCAGAGAGTGGCAGCAGTGATGCCAAATGGGGCCTGAGGCTGGGTCGTCAGATGCCATTCACCTTCCCCTTTGTCCCCTGGGCTGCCCTGGGGCCACCATGTCAGGAAGCCCAAGCTGCCTGGAGAGACCACATTCCGAGTGACAGCCCCAGCGTGCCCAGCCCTCTGGCCATCTCCACCCACACAGGATGTGGATGGAAAGCCTCAGATGCTGCCACCCCGGCCCTCCAGCCACCCCAGCAAAGACCGCGGACGTGCCCAGCACCATGGTACCCGGTCTTAATTCTACCACCAAATCTGTGAGCACAGTCAAATGCTCCTGAAACCACCAAGACTGCGGGTAGTTTGTTACACAGAGACGTGTGGAGCTGTCCGCGTCCTGAGCTGATCCCGTCCTGAGCTGACTCCGTCTAGACCGAAAGGGGCCCAACCAGCACTTTCCTCTCGATGCCCGAGATTGTTCACCTCGGACGAGGCAGCACGTCCTAGACACGCTGCAGGCGTCATGTGAGAGCAAATACATCGAAGCCACACTGGGTTAAACGAGTTTCCCGCCATGAGCCCGAACTCGTCAAATGCCCACGTCCGTGCACACATCCAGGAGGAAGATGCAGGACGTGACGGGGTGAGACGTTTGCCGCTTCTCTTCCACTTTTGGTAAAGAAGCCAGACTTTCCCCTGAGAAACTACCTCCTCAACTCTCAGCTCACTGAACTATAGGTCATTCTCCACAGAGAATTTCTAAATGCTTCCGAGTAGCTGAGTTGCAAAACTTTCTGTCCTGGCGCATCGGAATCACCCGTGTGACTGGTTTCCTTCTGGTTCCCACAGTTGCTCCCGCAGCACAGAGGCCCTGCCTGGCGGGTCCCCCTGGGGTGGATTCGCCCGGGTTCCCTGGTCCCAGCAGGTCCCAGGGCTCAGCAGCGGGCTCCGCCTGGACGCTACCACAGAAGGGAATGACCATGCATCCCAGAGGGGTTTTGCAAAGTTACTTGGCTACGTGGCAGTCACTCACAAAGCAATTGTCAAACTGTCTCAATCGTGTTGATATTTTTAAGATACAGAGCGTGAAGGCTGCTTGCTTTATGGACTCTTCTCATCAGCTCAGTCCCAAGACCCCAGCAGCTAATTGTTCAGAAGGGTCAGCATCTCAAAACTTAACTCACAGCCAGGACCCAGCCACGCGTTCTAGAAGCCCCAGTTCAGACTGAGGCGTCTGGTCAGTGAATTCCCTCCCCTGGCAGCGAACGCCGTCCTGGGCTCCCCTGCCTCGGAGGTCGCTGCAGGAACTGGCGCGGGAAGGGCCGTCTGTATCCGGCTTTGAACTTGGGGGAGAAGAGACTTTATCCAGGCTCCACACCTGGCCCTGACGCCACCGCACAGGATGAAAAAGAACTTGCTGGTAGACACAACCCCGAGAGCCATGCGATGCTGGCAGCCAGCCAGCTGAAGTCATGAGGCAGGAGCTGTCCTGCAGGACGCAGAGGCCCCATCAGTGTCCCTGCCTGGAAACTGAGTGAGAACCGTCCAGTCTGCTGGGCTCGCCTGAGGCTGGAGGGAGACGGTCGCTGCCTGGCAGACAGTGTGTCTCTGTGGGCCTGGCCATGTCTCTGCCACCCACCCATCCATCTGTCCAGGGAGAGTCGATGGGCAGGTCCCATGAAGGCATCTCCATGACGGCTGGACAGGGCCCCTCTTGTCCCCACTGGATCCCACAGGTGGCCCTCCTCCACTTCGATGCCGGCAGCTTGCCGCGTGCTGTCCAGGGCCAGCCTTCACCCACGCAGCCCCGCACCCGCCAGTCAGCTCACAGAAAGCCAGGCGTGAGAAAACCCTCAGATTTTATAAAAACACGATGTGCCCCACCACGTTGTCCCCCAAGGTTCTGTGTGATCTGCGCACCGCCATACCTTTCTGCTGCTGTTCTGGGCATGGGGAAAAGATAAGCAAAAAGTCCTTAAAAGCAAGTGCAGTATTGGTTTGCAGCTCCCCCCTTTAAAGAACCTAGAAGCTGGAGTTCCCGTCATGGCGCAGCAGAAACAACCTGACTAGGAACCATGAGGACGCAGGTTCGATCCCTGGCCTCGCCCAGTGGGCTGAGGATCTGGTGTTTCTGTGAGCTGTGGTGTAGGTTGCAGACATGGCTCCAATCTGATACTGTTGTGGCTGTGATGTAGACCAGAGGCTATGGCTCTGATTCGACTCCTAGCCTGGGAACCTCCATATGCTGCAGGTGCAGCCCTAAAAAAAAAAGAAAAAAGAAAAAAGAAAGAACCTAAGAGCTGGTAAAAATGACAAAAGATTTAATAGGCTTAAAAAATAAAAAATGGAATACATATCATCTTTGAAAAAGCACTTTATTTTAATAAATTATACATTTTTAAAAACAGATACAAAAACATTCATCCAGCATATGAAAGGTATATTTATGCTAAAGACTAAAGCCTGTTTTTATCTGACAAAACTTCAGGAAAAAAACAGGTCTATTATTCTTAAAAACATCATGCTGGCTTCGTTGGCCCGAGAGGACAAGCCGTTTCTCCTGGAGGGTTCCGTGTTCTCGTGGGCGGTGGAGCACGTCTGGGGAGGCCGTGCCGCAGTCCTGCTGACCCACCCAGCCCTCGCCTTCGCAGGAGTGCCAGTGGGAGGGAACCCTGGGCATTCCTGGGCTTCTCAGACTTTAAACCAGAGACGCTTAGAGCTGCAAGGCTGCGGCATCGGCTGAGCGGGGACAGTCCTGTCCCCAAACCCCAGCTTATCTCCCTTCTCGAAAGGAACACTGGCAGAGGTCCGGTGCCTTCCTGCCCTGTCCTCGTGAGTGTCCGACGGTGGCGACCAGGCTGGGAGAGGAGGAGGAAGGGAGAAACGTTCTCCTCTCCACCCCAGAGAGCGTGGGAGGGCAGCACGCAGCCCCGCCCCAGCACCCTCCCCAAACCTGCCCAATGTCTACACTGGCTGTGGAACTGACTTGGCCTGATCCACAAACTGCGCCGCCAAGAAGTGGGGCACCTGCAGGCGCGCAGCACACTCAGTCCTGGCGGGCCCAGCATCCTGATCTAGCAAAACACAACGCGGGGGCTTCCTGGGTGTGTGTGTTCATTTCTAAAAACTTTTCTGACGTATAGTTGACTTGCAAAGTTGTATTTCTGCTTGTACATCAAAGAGATTCAGTTACACACACGCGCACACACACACATACGCACATGTATACGAATATAAGCCTCCTTTCCCCTTTAGTCACACACACACACACACACACACACACACACACACACATGAATATAAGCCTCCTTCCCCTCTGGTATTCCTGAATTTGTTTTCTACATCCAGGAGTCTGTTTCTCTTTTGTAAATAAGCTCGTTTGTGTCTTTTTTTATTAGATTCCCCAAGTAACTGATTTCATATGTTGTCCTTCTCTGTCTGACTGACTCAGTATGATAATCTCTAGGTCCATCCATGTTGCTGAAAATGGCAATATTCCTTTTTATGATATTCCACTGTGTATAAACACCACGTCTTCTTTATCAGTTCCTCTGTCGATGGACACTTGGGTGGCTTCCATGTCTTGGCTGTTGCAAACAGTGCTGCTGTGAACACAACACGGGGCGCATGTATCTTGGCGCATGTATCTTTTCAAGTGATAGTTTTGTCTGGATGTATGCCCAGGAGTGAAATTGCTGGATGATACGGAAACTCTCTTTTTAGTTTTCTGAGGAGCTTGCATACTATTTTCCATCGTGGCTGCACCAATTTACATTCCCACCAACAGTGTAGGAGGGTTCTCTGGTCTCTACACCCTCTCCAGCGTTTATTGTGTGTAGATTTTTTTTAATTCAATGAATTTTATTACGGTTTTACAACCATCATCACAACCTAATTGCAGAAGGTTTCCATGCCAAACCCCTAGCCCATGCCTCCCCCCAACCTGTCCCCTCTGGTGACCATAAGTTTTTCAAAGTCTGTGAGTCTGTCTCTGTTATGCAAATAAGTCCATTTGTATCCTTTTTTTAGATTTCACAAATAAATGATATAACATGATGTTTGTCTCTCACTGTCTGACTTCACTTAGCATGATCGTTTCTGGGTCCATCCGTGTTGCGCAAATGCCATTATTTCTTTCCTTTTAATGGCTGAGTAATATTCCATTGTGTGAATGGACCACATCTTCTTGATCCACTCCCCTGTCAATGGACATTTAGGTTGCTTCCATGTCTTGGCTATTGTATATAGTGCTGCAGTGAATACTGGAGTTCATGTATCTTTTTGAGTCATGCTTTTCTCTGGATAGATGCCCAGGAGTGGGATTGCTGGATCAAAAGGTAATTCTATTTTTAGTTTTCCGAGGAACCTCCATACTGTTTTCCACAGTGGTTGCACCAATTTACATTCCCACCCACAGTGTAATAGGGCTCCCATTTCTCCACACCCTCTCCAGCTCTTACTGTTTGTAGACTGATGATGGCCATTCTGGCAGGTGTGAGGTGGTACCTCAGAGGGGTTTCGATTTGCACTTCTCCAGTAAGTAGTGACGTTGAGCATCTTTCCATGGGTTCTTTGGCCATCTCTGTATGTCTTCTCTGGAGAACTGTCTGTTTAGATCTTCTGCCCATTTTTTTGATGGGGTGGTTTGGTTTTTTTGGTGTCAAGCTACAGGAGGTGTTTTTAAATTTTGGAGATTAAGCCCTTGTCATTCAGTTCATTTGCAAGTATTTTCTCCCATTCTGTGGGTTCTCTTTTCATTTTGTTTATCGTTTCCTTTGCTGTGCAAAAACTTTTTCTGTCTTTTTAGGGCCACATCTGAGGCATATGGAGGTTCCCAGGCTAGGGGTCAAATCAGTGCCATAGCCGCCAGCCTACACCACAGCCACAGCAACTCAGGATCCTTAAGCCACTGAGCGAGGCCGGGGATCAAACCCATGTCCTCATGGATACTAGTCGGGTTCATTAACCACTGAGCAATGATGGAAACTCCCTGTGCAAAAACTTTTAAGTTTAATTAGGTCCCATTTGTTCATTTTTGTTTTTATTGTCATTGCTCTAGGAGGTGGATCTGAGGAGACACTGCTGTGGTTTATGTCAGAGAGCACTCAGCCTATGTTTTCCTCTAAGGGTTTTATAGGGTCCACTCTTAGGTCTTTAATCCATTTTGAGTTTATTTCTATGTAGGGTGTTTGACGAGTTCTAATTTCATTCTTTTCCATGTAGCTGTCCAGTTTTCCCAGCACCACTTATCGAAGGGGCTGTCTTTTCTCCATTGTACAGTCTTGCCTCCCTTGTCATAGATTAGTTGACCATAGGTGCGTGGGTTTATTTCTTGGCTTTCTGTCCTGTTCCAGTGATCTATATTTGTTTTTATGCCAGTACTATACTGTTTTGATGACTGTAACTTTGTCGTATAGTCTGAAGCCAGGGAGCCTGATTCCTCCAGCTCTGTTTTCCTTTCTCAGAATTGCTTTGGCTTGCTCATAGACCTTTTCTTTTCTTTATTTTTTTTTAGGGCCACACCCACAGCACATGGAAGGCTAGGGGTCAAATCCAAGCTACGGCTGCTGGCCTGCACCACAGCCACAGCAACACCAGATCCGAGCCGCATCTGCAAACTACACCACAACTCATGGCACTGCTGGATCCTTAACCCACTGAGGAAGGCCAGGGATCGAACCCATGTCCTCATGGATCCTAGTCAGGTTCGTTACTGCTGAGCCACAACAGGAACCCCTTTAGACTTTTTGATGATGGTCATTCTGACCGGTATGAGACGGTACCTTACGGAAGTTTTGATTTGCATTTTTCTGTAATAATTAGCAGTGTTGAGCATCTTTTCGTGTGCCCGTTGGCCATCTCTGTGTCCTCTTTGGAGAAATGTACATTTGGGTCCTCTGCCCATTTTCAGTTGTTGTCATTGAGTTTTATGAGCTGCTGGTAGATTTTGGAAACGAAGCCCTTGTTGGTCACATGATTCGCAGATCTTTTTCTCGCGGTCGGTAGGTTATCTTTTTCCTGTGTTCATGGTTTCCTTTGCTGGGCAAAGGCTTCTAGTTTGATTTGGTCCCATATGGTTTTCTCGGCTTTTATTGCCCTGGGAGACTGACCTAAAAAAGACTGGTGCGGTTTATGTCAGAGAATGTTTTGCCTTTGTTCCTTGCTAGGAATTTTATGGTGTCGTGTCTCATGTTTACGGCTTTAAGCCGTTGTGAGTTTACTTTTGTGCATGGTGTGAGGGCAGGTTCCAGCTTCACTGATTTACGTGCCGCTGTCCAGCTTTCTTACCACCACTCGCTGGAGAGCCTGTCTTTTCCCCCAGGCATAGTCTTGCCTCCTTCACCAGAGATGAACTGACCATGGGTGTGTGAGCTTTTTTTCTGGGCTGCTTGGTTACGTCCACCTGCATGTCTGTTTTTGTGCCAGTACCACACTCTTTCAGTTACTGCAGCTTTGTGGTACTGTCTGAAGCCTGGGAGGGTTTTTTGTTTTTTCCCTCGGGATTGCTTTGGCGATTCCAGCTCTTTTGCAGTTGCATTTAAATGTTAGGATTGTTCTAGTTCTGTGAAAAATGTAGGGGCAATTTGATAAGGACCGCATTCTATATGGAGATTGCTTTGGGTGGTGTGGCTGTTTGCACACTACTCTTTTCTTCCAATCCAAGAGCACGGCGTGTCTTTCCGCGTCTTGGAATCATCTTCCGTTTCCTTTATTGCTGTTTTGTGGTTCTCAGGATGTAAGTCTCTCACCTCCTTGGGCAGGGTTGTTCCTAAGTATTTTGGGGGGTGTTGTTTTTAAAAGCCATGGTTGGTTTACATGTCCTTTCTGCTCTTTCACTGTTAAGGAAATACAGCCGAGGTCTGTACATGCATTTTGTATCCTGCTACCTTGCGGAATTGGTTTATCAGTTCTCGCCATTTGTGTGTGGAGGCTTTAGGGTTTTCTGTGTGTAATATCCTGTCATCTGCACAGAGTGACAATTACCTCTTCCCTCCCACTCCCTCTCTTATCTGTTGATGTAGTCTGATTGCTGTGGCTGGGACGTCAACACTATATTGAAGAGAAGTGGTGAGAGTGGGCATCCTTGTCTGCTTCCAGATTTTAGCAGAAAGGCTCCGCTTTTCCCTGTTGAGTATTATATGGACTCTGGGTTTGTTGTCGTTTTATTGTGTTGAGGTATATTCTCCCTATACCCACCTTTGTAAGGGTTTCTATCATGAATGGATGCTGAATTTTATCCAATGTGTTCTTGCACCTACTGAGAGGATCATGTGGTTTTTGTCTTTTGCTGCTGTGGTACAATTTTTTTTTTTTTTTTAGAAAAATGTTCCAGTGCTTTTTCATCACAAAAGCGACTTTTAAGACGCCTGTGGCAATGCATCGAGCTGCACCTTGAAAGGTCGGGGAGATGCCATGAACCAGGGAGCCAAGCCGATGTGTGCAGGCCTCTGCCTGGCTCCTGCCTTGTGTCACCATTCAGGGAAACCATGTGGACACGTTTGGGGACAGCAGATGCTTGCTATTTGCTATGCTCGTCAGTAGTGTGAGTTCATCCTGGGCTAAAAACTGGGACTTCGCCGTGGGTTTCCCGCCATGTTGAAGGGCAGCATTTGCTGTGGCCTGGGGTCATCTTTGTTTGGTTTTGCTTTTCATTTTATGTACATTTTACCACCAATCTTTTTTAATTTTCGTTTCTCAATTTTATTGAAACATATTTGATTTACAGGGTTGTGTTATTTCTGCGTGTAGCCCAGAGCTTCAGTTCTACGTCTGTATATTCTTTGATATTCTTTCCATGCGGTTTATCCAGGAGGCTGACAAGAGTTCCCTCTGCTGCACAGTGGGACCTCGCTGATCTAATTCCGATGGAGCCGTGTGTGTGTGTGTCTGCTCATCCTAAACTCCTCATTTATCCCTGCCACCTCCCTTCCCCTTTGGTAACCAGCAGTTGGCTTTCTATGTCTGTGAATCTGTTTTGCTTTGGTAAATCAAGTTCATTTGCGTCATTTTTTATTTTAAACGACAGCCTATCCTCTCTGTCTCTCTGACCTACTTAATATGAGTCTCTGTCTGTAGAGCCATCCAGGTTGCTGGAAGTGGCAGTATTTCATTCTTTTTATGGCTGAGTAATATTCCACTGGCTGTATGCCCCTCTGTTGATGGACATCTGGCTTGTGTCCCTGTCTGTCTCGGCTGTCGTGACTAGTGCTGAAGTGAACACAGGGGGTGACTGTGTCTTGCCAAGTGACAGTTCTGTCTGGTGGATACATGCCCAGGAGTGGGACTGCGGGATCATTATTTGGAAACGCTTGGTTTTTTTGAGGCGCCTCCAGACTGTTTAGACGGCCACCAGCCCGTGAACAAGGAGGCTAAATCGAAGGCACAGGCAAAACGCTTGAACAATTCTGTTACTTTGGGATCTGGTGGTTTTCCATCTTGCCCATTTTATTAAAAAGATCAAGGCATTTTACAATAGGACAATTAATTTAACATACGGCAATTAAAACCAGTCAAAACTATTTAGAAATAAGGAGAGACAGACGTATCAGGATTACTTAATTACAGGAATGAAAAAATAAACCTAGCTCTACAGTTTCTGGCCACCAAGGCCCTAAAGCAGGGTTTCACGGTCTGAAGATGGAAACACACCAGGGTCCCTGGTGATGTCAGGGCGCTGCTGGCCCCGAATTCCACGGCGTGCGCTCTCACCGATTGGAAGGCTGGTATCCGGGTCTTTTCAAATCTTATTCATATGCCTAAAAGTCAAAGGACAGTTCCCACGGAAGCAAGCACAGGAAATCCTTACTAGTCAAATGGAAAGCCGCATCTTTGGAAGCTCCGAGTGCCCCCAAGTGCTGGAGGCCTCGGAGGCCTGAGGAGAACCAGGAAGAAATGCCGCGGTCCCCGCACACATGCCGGCCGCTGTGCGCGTCCACGGCTTGCTCCGAGCAGGGAAGGGGCCCGGCTCTGCCTTCCTGCCAGTCCTCCGAGCGCCCTTACTGCAGGGAGAGCAGAGGGAAGCCTTCCGCCCCGTCCGAGGGCTCCACATCTGCAGTACCGGAATGCCAGGTGCGGCCGGGGTGGGGCTCCCGAGAGAGACATTTAAACTGTGATCTGCTGGTTTTCTCGGAAGAGGGGTCTCTGGTATGAAGCGCAGATATCGGGAAACATCCGGAAGACCTGGTCTGGCTGGGCCTCCTCCGGCACCTGCATCATGGAGCCGGCGCTGCAGCTCCTGCTGGCTTCTTCCACCAGCTGCCGGACGTAGAGCTGCTCCACCTAGAGGGACGCACACAAGGTCAGAGCCGGAGGGGTAGGGCGCTGGGGCGCTGGCTAGCACCCCGGTCCAGGGCTACCCCTCTGTACCGCCGCATGAACGAACTCAGAATGTGCAGCTGCAAAGCAAGAGCACGCAGTAGGCCTGCAAGACTCCCACGCAGACTCTCCCAGTATTGTTCCCAGCTCCTAGCAAGGGTCCAGAATCACACCATTAGAGTTTCAGTTCTTGGACTGGAGTAAAACCAGGCGGGCACAGCCCTGATCTGTCACCTAGACCTTAAGACAACTAACTGAACAGGTGGACTCTGTTGGAAAAGGAAGTTCTGATTTTTGAAAACCAAACCAAGCCGAAAAAAGGAGTAGAAGCACAGGCCGTGAGAGTCCTGGAACATGAGAAGATGGTTCAGAGGTGCAAAGACCCCTCTCTGCACGCGAAGGTTCTGCCCGGGCCGGCCCCTGCACACAGGCGGAGCCCCCAGTCCCCCCACCCGCTCCCCAGCCCGAGTCACAGACGGGGCTGCAGTGTGCAGGCGCCAAGCTCTGGCCGATCCTACCTGCACGAGGATGAGCTTGGAGCGCAGGGGCGTCATATCTGGGAACTCTTCTCCAAAGCACAGTACCACCCGGCTGTCGGGGAGCCGGCCCTGGCTGTTATAGAACTGCTGCAGCTCTGCAGGGACACAGGGAGGGGTGGCATTTGCACCTGCCGGCCTCACGACGGTCTCCTCCCGGGGGGGGCTCCCCGGGGCCCTGGCACCTGAGCTCTCCCACCATCCCAGGGCCCCTGCCCTGGGGAGCCCCCAGAAGCGCTCCAGCCGCTGCTGTCCCAGAGAGAGGAGCAGAGCTTCGGGGCACAAGGCACCACCCCCTGGCTGGAGGGTGACCGGCCTCCCCCGTTCGGCCCCTGCAGGAGGATCTCACGGGGCGGGACCCTAACCACACGCCCACAGCGTGCCATCTGTGTGCCATCTGTGTGTGGGCGGGTCTCCCTGCCTGGGGACCCAGCATGCAGACGCGGCGCTGCGGGCTCGAGGTGGGGCCTGAGACCCTGTGTCTCACCAGCTCCCAGGGCCTGGGACAGCCCCCACCACCGCTGCCAGTTCCTCCTGGGACCTCGGCCAGCTGTGCGAGGAAGGAGCGGCCCTGCCCCGCACTCTACCCACCCGGGGTCAGGCAGGGAGGCCCGGTGGTTCCACCGCCGTGCGGGGCAGGCTGCAGGGCCGGGGCGGCGGGGGGGCACTGACCTCGGAAGAACTGGCTGGTGTCGAAGACCTTGACCACCTCGTCGCGCTCCAGCTTGTTGGGCCCGTCCCGGCCCGGCGCCGCGTTGCCGCTGTAGAAGACGCGGCCCTGGCACAGCCGCTTGACCAGCACGCCCTGGCGGCTGCTGTGCAGGATGACGCCGCGCTCCAGGTGCCCGAACAGCTTCCGCGTCACCTGCCTCTGCCGCTCGCTGGGGATGGCGTCGGCCGGCGGGAAGCGCACCAGCTCCAGGCCCTCGGGCCCGTACAGCTTGCCGCTGGGCAGGCTGGGCGGGCCCAGGGCCAGGCGGCAGCCCTCGGGGCAGCTGGTGGTGGTCTGGCCCACGAGCTTGCCCCCGTAGTAGAAGCTGATGACCATCTGGGAGAAGGCTGCGGGGAAGACGGGGGGCAGTCAGGCGCTGCCCCGGAGCGCCCGGCCTCGCGTGCTCCCGCACGGGGCCAGCCCGGGACCTCCGCGGCACTCGGGGGCGTCACGCGCCCCTTCTAGAAGGAGCGTGTTTATCAGCATGAATAGACTCCCTGAGGAGGCCCACGCTTCCAAACGTGAAGGGCGCCGGCCGCGCCCTCCCTGCTTCCTGAGGCCTGGGACTGCTGTGGTCTGAAGGGCAAAGGACGCCGTCACCTGCTCATCTCTTAGGAAGGCAGCTGCGTCTCACGGCACGGCGGGGACCCTGCTGCTCCTGCCTGTACAGCGTCCAGTGTTACTGTACACGTACAGAAAGGTACGTGTGTGTACACACACACACGCAGACACACACAGGGTGTTACCTCCGCTGTAACAACGCGGCCTGCTGCCTCACTCGTGCTGGAAAGCCATGCTGGGGCCGGCTTCCAGCTTAGTGAGCTCAAAGATGTCATCTTTCTCCTGACAGAGTCAGTCTCCCCGGGATTCCCCAGATTTCAAACCAAGACTCTCCCGAAAACCCTTCATCCAAACCTGTCCTTAAAAAACACTCCAGTTGAGGCAGTGTTTACCCAAATGTGCCACACGTAAGAGGATGGGGGGGGCGTGAAATCTAAGATGTGAGCCGGAGACCGGATGCTGTAGATCATCCAGGTATGAAAGTGGCTTTGAAGCCGGGGCTCGGGGGCCTGAAGGTGGGGCACCTCTGAACTCGGGCTGGGGGGTACCGAGGACAGCAGCAAAGCCCATGACACTCCCAGGGGGACTTGCACGTTCACACTTCCAGAACTACACGTGCTGTCCCTCAGCCTGGTGAGTTCGGCACCTTCCGAGGGTCCCAGACCCGTCGGGGCCACCGATGGAGCCATGCGAGCCATAGCTGCCCCACTCCCTGCGCCCCCTGGAGCCGCGCAGCCCCCCCACCTGCACGCGCCCCTGCCTCCTGGGCCCGTGCTGTCCCTGCCTCCCTCCTGCACCCATGCTCCGGGCCCCGCCCTCTCTCGGGCAGAGTTCAGCTGCCTTCTAGAACCACGGGGGCTTCAGGGGCTCTAGCCTGACCCGTTACACTTGACTGAAGAACTGAGGCCCCGGCGGCCGCCCAGCCCCGTCTGCTGGCACCCGCTCGCCACCCTCCCCACGGGCCACGTCTGAAGCATCCACAGCGCCTGGAACTCCACACGCTCCACCCCTTCTCTCAGCAACTGGGAACTCGTCCCAAATGACAGAAATGCCCCAGACTGACCCGGTCCCCACCGAGGCCTGGTCTCACCCTGCGCCCCTCAGCCATGTCATCGGGCTGGTTGCACGGGCGGCCAAGGCAGGGGTCCCAGAGACAGTGGGCAGGCTGTGCCAGTGACCCAGGGGGCCCAGCAGAGAAGTGGCCCAGGTCAGCGCTCCTGCATGTCTGAGACCGCACTGCAGCCCCATCCTGCTCCCCTTTCAGTCCCGCATCCACCAGGATGGCCCCGCTGGGCTACACAGCAAAGACGCCAGGAGCACAGACCCTGGAGGCTGGCCACCTGACCCCAGCTGGGTGACCTGGGCAGGTGGCTTCGCCACCCTGGGCCTCGGCTCCCGGTCAGCGACGTGGAGACGGCAGGGCCCTGGGTGGCTTGAAGCCACCTGAGCCCGCGTTTGCATGTGGCACCTGTAGGCACCATATAAACAGCTGTCAGATGAGCTGGGATGACAGGACAGAGAGGGGTGAGGCGTGGGCGAGACCCCTGAAGCCACGTGCCTAGTCTCATAGCCACACCTGATGCCTGGACCTACAAGCACCTCTCGCCACACAGAGACCCTGGGCGGTGGAGGCTGTGAATAAGGACACCTCCCTGCAGGGAAGGAAACCGCCCTGAGACACCCCTGCCAGGTGGGGCCTGCACGCGCCCCTCTCGCTGCAGCCTGGCTCTGCGTCTGCATGGAGCCGGAGCCGCACTAAGCCACGCGGCCAGTGCTTGACCTGGAGGACACGGTCAAGGGCACAGCCCAGCAGCCGGTGTGCAGCCCACCTGTCACCCCACCCTCCATGTGGGAGGGCTTCTCAGAAACACCCAGACCTCTGGCTTCTCTAGAAAAAATGGACCCATGAGTCTGCGAGTCCCCAGGACGGCGCCCCTCTGCCTCACCCGCCACTGCTCCACGTCCCTGCGGGTTGAGAACCAGGGACTCCTGACACCACCACGGTTACACAGTGGGTGTGCGGACTGAGCAGAGGTGCCCAAGTTCCCGGCTTCTGCGAGAAGGTTTTGGACCTTTTTTGGATGAAGCAGTGGCTGGGAGGCGCCTGGCGCACTGGGTGCTGAGACAGCTCGGGGACTTCCTCCTCCTGGGGCCATCTCCTCACCCGGAGGCGGCGGCCCTGTGCCCAGCTCCTCTCCCGCCCCCAGACGGCAGGGTCAGCAGAGTCCCCCGGCCGCTAACCAGGTCACAGGCCCGACCCCATGACCCGGGGCCGCACGGAGCCGGCTGCCCAGCGTAAAGCGGCCTTGAGAACAAGCTTGCACCAAGGCCTGGGTCTGAGCCTGCCCCGGTTCCCAGCAGAGTGACCTCGGGCGAGCCGTGTAACCACTAAGCCAGCTTCCTCCCTTGCGAGGCCAGGTCCCCGCGTCCCCAGCGGGCAGGGCTGCCAGGCAGTGGGAGAGCTCTGGAAACAGCGGGGAGGGGGGGTTCTCTCTGGGGGAGACCTGCCTCCACCACCCCAAATACACCGGCCCCGTGAGGGCCTTGGCGAGACGCTGCTCCCTGAGCTGCGCTTCCTTCTCTGCGCCAGGAGGCCCTAGACCCTGGGCCCTGACGTCCTGCGGTCCCTCTTCTCACAAAATAGGGCAGCTGTTGGGAAGACACTGCCTTCATCCACCCAGAAAATGCCACCAAGGAGCCTGAATGTAAATTCCGGGGCCACAGCCCAGTCCCCGGCATAACTAGGCAACAACGCGGCCAGCTCTGTGGCCCCGGGTCTCCGAGGCTGTGCAGTGGGCCTGTAATGGCACCTACTTAGAGCAGGTGGTGAACGGGGAGGGGCCGTCAGAGGCTCAGCGCAGATCCTGGCCTCCAGCTAGTGTTGAGTAAGGTCAGCCCCTGCCGTCACCGTCACTGTCACCACGAGCAAGACCAGCCCCACCATCGGTGTCGGCGTCGCCGTGCGCCTGGGTGTGAGAGCTCAAAGGAAACGGACGGCAGTGGCTCCGACCCATCTCGTCCCTCCCCGAAGCTGCAGTGATGCCACGGACGACCCCACGCGGCTCTGACCAGGCGGCTGTCCCTGCCAATGCCGCTTCACCAATGAGGAGCCCGAGGGCCCTCGTGGTTCAGTGACTCCCGCTGCGGTCACACCAGAGGGCAGAGCGAGGCCTTGGGCGTTTCTCCCCCGGCTCTTGCGTGGTGACGCCTGCAGGGAGCTCTCTGGGTCTAGCGGTTGGTCTGACCCAAGAAGAGACGCACGAAGGCCGGCCACCTGCCTGCTCCAAACCACACGGCCCCGGAGCAATGGGCTCACCCACAGCCCTCGTACCCCCACGGGCCCCTCACGCTTGTCTTGGAAGGGAGCCCCCACCCTGCCCCGCCCCACGCACCCGTACCTGAGTGGTGAGCATCGTAGGCCGGGTACCCGGGCACCAGCGGCAGGCCTGTGGGAGGAGGAAAGGCAGCTTCAGCCCCGGGAGCAGCAGTGCGGGAACCAGCCCAGGGTTCCTCCCGCGGCCCCGCGAGCTTCCGCCACAGCCCTGCCAGTACAGCCACCGTGTTTCATAAACCAGACTCAGCCCCCAGCGCCAAGGGCAGGAGACGTCCTCTGTGCTGGGGGACTTCTGACCACGTGTCCGTGTGACACTGTGGGGCCAAGGGCCTGCTCCCAAAATGCCTCTGGACAGCACCCCACTCAGGCCCTGTCTTGAGGGGAGTCCAGGGCGCGGTAAGTGTTCCTGGATGGGCCGTGGTGGCCCCGGGAGTCAAGGTGACACTGTTTCCCTGCAGCCTGACCGCCTCAGAGGCTGCTGGGTCAGCTGTCACCTCCCGGTCTCCCACAGGGGTCAGCGGGGAAGGGGGCGACAGAGGAAGCCAAGGGGCCGAAGCCCAAGGTGGGCACGGTGTTTCAAGGAGCAGGAGGGGGCCCGTGAGAAGCTAATGAAAGCGCAAAGGCCTCATTCCGTCCTCACGACCCCTGGGGGCAGGGCCCAGTGTCTCCATTTCACAGTTAAGTAAACTGAGGCTCCACGTGGGATGCACAGCCAGGGTTCCGAGCTCGCCCCATCTCGGATGCCCTGGACTATCCTTGGCTGTCAGGGGTCTTTGATGTCCTAAAAGACGGACCTAACAGACCTGGGACACACACAGGCCACAAGGGCCTCTTGCCTCTGCTCCTGGAAGTGGGCCCCGCCCCTCCGCCGGCTTCCCAGGAGCCCAGTGTCTCTGGAAAGGACACTGTGCCTTCCAGGGACAGGAGCGAGCAAGCAGGACAGAGGCAGGACCAGGCCCTGCCCTCGGGCCCAGCTCCCTCCCGTAAAGAAGGGGTCACGGCAGCCCCCGGCCCCGTCCTCACCTGCGCTGGGCTGCGGCAGCCCCCAGTCGGGGAGGAGCTGACTCCGGCAGGCCTCCGGCGGGGAGGGGCTCCTCTTGACCACGCCCATGTAGTCGTCCACGGAGGGCTGCGGGGGGGGGGGGGGGTGAGAGGGGCAGCCGTCACCGGGCTTCCAGAGCCCCGACGGGGTTGGCAAAGCCCTCACTGAAGCCGCACGGTCACCCCGTGGCAGGGGACGCAGCCACGTCTCCCTCCGCATCTTGAGAGATGCAGGCAATGCAGCCACCAGGCTGAGCACTCAGACCGGGGGACCAGAGCCCCTCCTGAAGGTCCTGGCCCGTGACACGGAACGGCCCTGTCACAGAGCCTCGGATGCCCTGGCAGCGTGAGCAAATTCTGGGAGCGGGTGACGTGGACAAAGTGCCCCGCTCCACACCCACATCGGGAGGCTCCACCTCGCACCCGCCCCTTCAAGAAGCCTGGTCAACCCGCTTAGACGTCTGCGCGCCCCGTGAGCCCGCAGTGCCAGTCCAGCTGTCGCGCTCTCTGAGCTGAGTTGGCGGAAACGCCTTGCATGGACGACAGGACCTCGGGGCAAAGAAGCGAATCCGGGAATTCGCTGGCTCTGCTGCCAGAGCCTCGGGGCCTCACAGCAGCCTCGAGCAGGAGGGCCGGGCAGCCTGGAGGAGGGGACGTTTGCTGTCCACATCCTCTGACTCCAGAGGCTGCCACTGCCGCCACGAGGGCACTGAGCGTTTCCCAGCACCCACGTCGCCTTCTGCAAACACTGTGTGGAGTCACTTCAGCTAAACAGCGTTGGCCTTGCGGCATCCATAGCCAAACAGCTGAAGTTCGTATGCAAAAACCCATGTCTTTGGCCTAAGGAGACCCTGTTAGGTGTTACTCCGACCCCGTGAACTGCGAGTCTACCTACAAGTCTAATGAGCTCGGCTGTGGGGCTTTCCGACCCGTCAAGGACTAAAAGCTGCACGTCACACGACAGCGACAGCGGCCCGCCAGCCCCCAGAGCTGGTACGCGAGTCCAAGTCAGAAGGACAGCCCCGAGCAGCAAGTTTGTTTGTTTTTTTTTCATTGCAGCCTAAAAAGGCAAGGGGAGGGAGTTCCCATTGTGCTCAGTGGGTGAAGAACCCAACGTAGCATCCATGAGGATGCAGGTTCGATCCCTGGCCTTGCTCAGTCGGTTAAGAGTCTGGCGTCGCTGTGGCTGGGGTGTGGGCCGGCAGCTGCAGCTCCGATTCGGTCCCTGGCCTGGGACCCTCCCTGTGCCGCGGGTGTGCCCCTGAAAAGCAAAAGCAAAAGGCTCAGGATTGTAGCACGCTGTTCAAAACGTTTAAATAGGAGCAGGTCAGACCTTCGGGGAACTCCGCTAACAGAGCAGGCAGGTCCGCCCCAGCCCTCGGGGTGACGGCCGGGCACTGGGGCACAGGGGGCTGCCCAGCAGGCGGAGGCTGTCTCAGGGGCCTCACAGCCCATCCCTGTGGGGTGGAGGCTGGGCAAGCCGAGCCCCGGCTGCCCTGGCAGCGCGTTGAGAAGGGCGCCACTCCTCCGGGGACCCCCCGGCTCCCTCCCTCACCTCCTTGATCAGCTCCTCGATCTCCGAGCGCCCGCACTCCATCTCTGTGGCTTCGCTCATGCAGCCAGGGGCCACCACGCCCAGTTTGCCTGCGGAAAAACGGGACAAGGGCATGACAATGACAAAGGGCACCGAGGCATCCCGGTCCTCATGGAGGCTGGAGACGGTGGCTTTTAAAGGCTCAGCCGAAGGAAAAAGACATCAACAAGGCGTCTTCACTGGTTGGGAAAGGCCTACACTGTTTTCCCAGCCTGCTCGGTCCTCTGATGAGCAGCGCCAAGAGAGAAGTGGCCGCTGCTGAGTCCAGCACTCCGGGGACAGAGGTAGCACTTGGCCGCTTCCTTGTGTCGGCTGAGATCTGAGGTGCACTATCAGATGAACTTCACACCCCGCCGAGCTGCGAGTTACAAACTGGGGCATTTGAAGACACACACAGATTTCCTGGCAAAAATATGTTTGCAGGTTGGAGTCTTTTTTTAAAGCACATGGGCAGGAAACCTCTTTTCAGCCTTTCCAAATATACACGTGTGCACCTGTGCATGCACGCAGCTCGCCACAGAGACACGCGGATGCCCAGCTTGGAAGCTGCTGGCAGCCGAGCCGCCTAAAGGCACAAAAGTGTGCCCACAACAAGCCTTCCAGACCAGGCTAGTCTCTCCCCGGCTCCAGCCTCTCCTGGGCCAGAAGGGCCTTATCTGTGGATCCGAGGGAGCCTTACTCTGACCCACAGACACGCGTCTGCTGGATTCATCAGGCCAGTGGTCTGGAGCTGACGCACCCTTTATCCAGACTGCACTGGGAAGAGACCTCGCTCAGAGGCTGCTGATGGGGGAAGTAGGGGCAGGTGGGCACCCCCAGGGCAGCCGGGAAACCGCTGAAGTTCAGAGAAGAGCGCCCACCTGACTATGCAAATGCAGGGCCTGGCTGCCCTGAGAAGCACTGCTTCTGTAACGCCCACCCCTGCAGGTGACACTGCAGCCCTCCGCGCTGTAAACAAGCCGGGTCACCTGCCCGTCCAAGGCTGGCTGATCCTGTGGGCGGGGGACTAAGAGAAACTCCCCTCCTCCTCCAAGTCACAGTTCACTTTATGGTGATGCACCCCTATCCCGAACCAGCAGTCAAGTGAGATGGAAACGGGGCATCCCAGAGCACCCTGTAGGAGGTGCCCCCAAGGGGCCTCTGATTCTCCAGGGAGAAGGTTGTTTGCCTTACTGCTGACGACAGATCAGGCTTCAGGGAGGTGTTAATTCACCGACAGTTAGGCCACACGTGATTAACAGACTAGATCACCCCAACCACGGCTGTGCTGCTGGCGGGACACTGTCAGGCGGGCCTCGGCCTCTGCCTTTTGCTGACCAGGGGCCCCGGCGCTGCCTCTCTGTTAAGGTGCCCTTGTTAAGGAGTTTAAAAACTGTCTAGTCCAGGCTCACCAGATTTTGTCAGGGTCTCGATTTTAACTTTAAAAATTCTACTGTCAACATGTTTAACCTCCCTCGGAAACGCAGAATCTGCCCGGCTCAAGGCAGTTTTTGAGCGGTCTCTATCTTTCCAGAATTACCAGATGAAGGAAGCGTCCAAGGAGCAAGGATGCTGTGTCAGTGCTCCAACTGCTACATTAACAGCAGAGAAAATCCGGGTGCCAAAAGGACGTTTTAAACCAGTGACGGTAATCAGGTTTTCTCTCCCGGGCTGACTCTGGATCTGTAGCAGCTGCAGAGCCAGCACTTCGAGAAGACAGAGGCCAGACCTCTGTCTTCTCGAAGTGCTGGCTGATTGATTAGTGCTGTCTGGCCAGGGCACGGGCAGCAGGACCAGGAGACGGGAGGCCGCTTTTTAAGACTTTCATCTCTTCTCCGAGCCTTTCCCGGGATTTTCCAGCAGGGGGAGACTTCAGGAATGACCACCTCCGGGGGTTCCCGACCGTGATCAGAACCTAGAGTCTAGAAGCCTGTCCCCCCTCCAGCGATGACACCAGGGGTGCAGCAGCATCACCCACCCAGTGGGGATCTCGGCCCTCGACCCCATCAGCCAGGCTTCCCTGCCCGCCTCCTCTTCTCCCAGGCTGCTCTGGGAGCTGCTGGAAACCAGGAGGAGCCCCTCGTCCTGCTGCAGAGGAGCCTTGCTCCTGGCGAGGCCTCACCACACGCTCACCTGACAGGGAGCAGCAGAGCCAGCTGCCAGCCCCTCTCCCTCAGCGGGGCTGCTGCTCCGTTGGCAGGTGGTGCGTGAGGTCCGGGGAAGGCGGTCCTGACCTCTGCTCCCCCAAAGGAGAGAGCCAAGTGTTTAGATGGCTCAGCCTCGTGGGTGGCAGCCAGGACCCCAGACCCAGGCTCTCTGGTGGGGGTGCACGCCAGGCAGCCTCCATCAGGCTGAGGGCCCATAAAGAAGAGAGAGTTAGGGAGTTCCCACTGGGACCCAGGGGGTTAAGGACCCAGTGTTGCTGCAGCTGTGGTGTAGGCCACAGCTCCAGCCCAGATACAGTCCCTGGCCCAGGAACTTCCGTCTGCCGTGAATGCAGCCAGAAAAGAAAAGAAGAGAAGAAAGAAAAAAGTAGTTACATTTTTGCTCTTCCTCGGGGACAATGCGGTAAACTTTATATGGTTCAGAGATGTCCAGCTGGGACCGGTCTGTCACTTCCTCAAAATCCGGGCTCTTGTTCAAAGCACAGCGTAGCCTCGTCTTCCACGTGGCTGGTTCGGCCTTGTCCCCTTCCTTAAACTTCCCCTTAAAGACGGCCCAGGCCTGAAGGAAGAAAAAACAAACACATGAAATACACAGCCGGCCCCTGGGCCACGGACACCAAGGGCCAGGGTCAGAGCTGCTCCTCCTTGTCCCCTGAAAGTCGTCTGTGGCCAACGACTCTGGCCCGGGAATTTCAGGGCTCAGAGACCCCGGTCAGACCACCTTCTTGGACAGAGGGGACAAGACCCAGGTGGAAGAGGGCCTCCCCCCCAGGAAGGGACTCGAGCCCAGACCCAAAGCCACACACACACACACACAGACACGCGTCTTGGATGTGCCTCTTGCAAATCCCCCCCGGACCAGCGAGCCAGGAGAAGCCTGAGGTCAAGCACCGCAAAGAGGAAGTCGCACACGGTTTCACTAGAATGTTCAAAACGAACCATTTGTTGCTTTTTCAAGCCAACCTCTAGCTAAAATTTAGCATAAAAAGGGAACATTTGCAAAAAGCCTGAATGGGGTCATGGGCGACCCTGCCACTTTGAACAGAAATTTTGTTTTGCATTTTGGCATTTGCTCTAACCCTCCCCACCCCCACCCTGGGTATGCTTAAAATGCACGCAAGTGTATTCCCTCTGGTTTTTCCCAGCTCTGTTTTCTGACCTCTCCAAACCTTAGACTCGGAACTAGGATCAGAACTTCAACGCTGGAAACTTGAAGTCAAAATGTAAAACGAGGCAGGAGTTTTAAAAAAAGAAAAAATCAGACCTGTGACCAGGCAGTTTTTATGTTCCAAGGCTGGAATACAGACACGCACCAACTAGGAGGCCACTGCTGTCAGGTGTGAACGACCGCTGCCGTTGGGCAGCTCCGGACAGGTCTTCCGGCCTCAAATAAGAGAGCTCTGGCTCAGCCCCCCTCGGAAAGGGCAGTTCTGAGAGCCACCTCCCCCACGGTGGCCGAGTCTGGGATTGAACACCAGCTGTTCTGACTTCCAGCCCAAGGAATGCCCACGGTGGCAGCAGGCCCCCGTGCCCAGCCTCACGCGCATACCCGCCGGGCCGGCTCGCTCCAAGTGCAGAGCCCTGGGCCTTGGCCCCTCACGCCTCCCTGGGTGGGGGGGCGAGGTCTGGAGAGGGCATCTGCAGCCAGCTCCGATGCCAGCTCCCGGTGCCCCCTCTTCGCCGCCACCCTGAGCTCAGAGGCTGCCTCTCCGGCCGAGGAAGGGAAACCCAATGGTCCCGTCTGAGCGTGAGCAGAACAGCACGCCGACCCGCCGGCTTCTGAGCATGTTTGCAAGTAAACGGTTTGCAGTCCTTTTGGTCATTTTTCTTCATGTATCAACTGCATCACAGAGCACACGCACGCACAGACAAGGGAACTCTGCACACAGTCAACAGGGATTTCAGGTTTGCATTAAAATGTGAAATCTGAGGTTCTCTACCCAGCACTGCCCTCGCTGGGATCGGGTCCCTGTGGGGGCACCGTCCTGTGCAGGGTGGGACATGCACCTACAAGATACCAGCAGCATCCCACTCCCTGGCGTGACAACCCCCAACATCCCCAGACCTGCCAGGCGCCCCCCAGGGGAGTAAGGTCACCACCCCACCCTTGGGAACCGCTGGGCGGGTTAACCCACATTCCAGATGGAAGTGGGAGAGCGTGGACTTGGGGCACACGAGGACCAGCTGGTGTCCACCCAGAGCTGCACAGCCCAGGGGGTACCGCCGTGGTCCCTGCTCCAGTCAAAGCTCACACCCCATAAAGAAAGCAGGACACCCACAAAGCAGGGCCGGGCCTGTGGGCAGGGCGTGCGCCAGGCTGCTGACCTCAGGCCCCCCACGGCCAGCCTGCCCGGAGCCCTCCCAGGCCCCCAACTGTCCACTCAGCTGTGTGCCCTCTCCAGGCTCCGCAAGAGCAAACACTGGACAGGACAGAGTGATGCAGCCCGGCTGGGAACCCAGTGGCACCTGTGCCCCCGCCCGCCCGCGGCTCTGCGCCCATCTGCGGCCGGCATGAAACCCAGGCCCACCCTGCCCTTCCCCGCTTCTCATCGGGAGCTTTACAAATCGGTTTTTCCCTCGAAGGCCTATGGAATTTGAACGGGCTGCTGCTGGGTTCTAATTGGTTCGGTCTGTCATAAAGTAACAAACCAACCCTCGCCTAACCAGATCCCCTGAGCTTTAGGAAACGGAGGCAGAATACCTCCCGACTAAATACGAGCTGGCCTCAGGGCCTCATCCGTGTACTCGGGGGACCCCAAGAGGCTCCCGCAGACAACGAAGGACTCCCCGGTATGAGCGGCTTCTCAGGATGCTTCGCTAAGGCAGAGGAGCAGGCTCGTGTTTTTTCCTTAACGCAGACATTTGTGAACGGTTTTCTTGGAACACGGGAAACAAAAGGTTCTCTACTGAACCAGAAAATCCCCAAGACGGCCCAGGCTGACGATGGCCGCTTCCTGCGACAGCAGAGCTGCGCCGGGGAGCCGCCGGAGACAGCGCCTCGCGGCTGGAAGGGAGCACGGCCGCCGTGGACGTCCCAGCCGCCCGGCTCCGGGTGGGCGCCCAGCCTGCCTCCCGCCCCCATTCCTGCCGAGATTGTAGACTCACTTCTGATTGCCACACCGAGCGACTGCGTAACCAACGGAAACACCGGGAATCTTGCACATTTTCTCAACGCTGTTGAAACGGCCGTGAAGACCATTGCATAAGACGCATAAATCTGGGGCTCTATGTCCTTACTCCCAGAGCGAAGCGGAGCAGGCTGAAGGGAGGCCGGCGGGCCCTGCGCGGGCTGTGCAGCTCCTATCCGGCCCCCTCTGCTCGCCTCCTGAACAGGCTCTGCCGTGGTCCGCCTGCAGCTGTGCCCTGAGCACCCCGTGCATCCTGGCGGCGGTCAGGCCCTGGCAGGGTTCTCAGTGGGGAGGGAAGAGGGTGCCCGCTGGGGGGCGTCTGGCATTGTCACACTGCGGCAGGGGATGCAACTGGGTGGAGCCCAGGTCCCCTTGGTGCCAACATCCTCCTGGCTGCACAGGACGGCCTCACACAGGAGTGACCCGGCCCAGGTGCCCAGGTGCCGAGGACTGAAGCCAAGTCGGACCTACTGGTGCTCTGCTCCGGGGCCAGGGTGTAATCTGTCATCTAGGGTTTTCTGTTGGGGACACTCATCCCTGGCTAAGAGTTGGCTGCTACACTGGGGTCGTGCAGGCCTTGGTCCCCCTCACTCATGATGTCTGGGGTCTGGTTCTGGCCCCCCAGACTCAGCCTCCCCTCCCTGACTCTGGCCCCCAAATGCCCACAGAACAAGCACACACAGCAGCAGGTGGAGCACGTCTCATGTGTCAGTTTGCAAACATGGAGGCCTGGGTTCACCTTGGCCTTGGGCTCCGCATCTCCTACAGGGTGGGGCCTGCACTTCTGGAGCCTTAGAGGAGTTCAGAGGGCACTCTGATGACCCACAGGAAGTCTGCTGACTTAGCTGGACAGCAGAGCTGGGAGCTCTTGGACAAGTCACCTCTCTGGCCTCTACAGGACAAGGACAGGAACAGCACCTAGGGCATGGGATTGTGGGAGAGGAAGCCGTAAACCACGTGGGGCCCGGCCTGGCACAGAGCAAAGTCACAGCCGGCACTGGCCGTCACAGTGCGTGTGGCGGAACTAGAGAGCGTGTCTCCCCACGCTTGGGGAGCTTGCCGTCCTCAAGGGAAGTGAGGCTATTTTGAGACACCTGCCGCAGGTCCAGGATATCCACGTGACCTGGTCCCGGAAGCAGTGTCAGATGCTCTCTCTCATCTGAGCCGACCCCTCGCTGCCAAGCAGAAGGAGGAACTCGAGAGGACGAAAAATGAAGCCTTTCCCAGAATTCTAAATGGAATTGAGGCGGCAGCCAGGGGAGGAGGCCTCTGTCTCGGGCCCTCAAAGACGTTTCTTCCTTTCCGTGTCTGCTACGCCTCGTGTAAGAGGCCCGGCAGCGCAGGGGAAGGAAGCGCCCTTGGCTTTTTCCTTGTGGGAAGAAGGCCAACAGAAAGACCTGACCTCCGTGGTGACTACGTCACAGACAGATGTAACATCACCTTAGTCTGGTTTGGGTGGCACCTGTGCCCCTCGACCGACTTTAAAGAAACCGGAGTCCTGTGCAGGCAGGTGAGGCAGGCATCAGCCCGGAGCCCCGGCTGCGCGGGGGCGGGGGCCGGGTCTCTACCTTGAAGATGGAGGCGTCCACCTCCTGGTTGTAGTCCTGCTTGCCCGCGTGTTTCCAGGGGATCCGGAACATGCTCTTCTGGTCGTTCTCCCAGATCAGCCCCGGGTACATGGCGCTGTCGATCTGCTCGATCAGCCACTGCCGCAGCCGCCGGCCGCCGTTCCGGTCGCACATCCTCGGGAAGGAGAAAACATCCTGTGAGTGTCGTGACACACGCAGTCTCACGACTCACAGCGCCCCACGTACGCCAGAGCCAAGGGCCGCTCCCAGGACAGAGGTGCCGCTTCAGGGGGGAAACGCCGAAGGTCCAGGAACTCCCGGCCACCTGCCGGGAGAAGACAATGCCTGCTTCCAGGACCTCCAACCCCAAATGGAAACCGAAAGCTCCCTGGGAAGTCTGCAGCTGTGTGGCAGCCAGCTGCGGGGCGGTGGGGGGGATGCTCTCGCCAGCTCTCACCCTGTGCTGTTTCAGACAAACAGCCGCATGTGAGCACATGGGTCGTCATCCGTTTTTACACCAGCTGGGGAAGCGCTTGTACCTCTCCAGGTGCCTCCAGTGAGCAGGCCATCCCTCTGGAGCCAAATCCATCACGAATGCCCCGCTGGACCAGCGTGCGCAAGCATGGCCTGAGAGTCTCCGGGAAGCAGGAGACCCTCGAGGCTCTCCCTTCTGGACGGCGCCCTCATGGCTGGTCTGGGACTGGGCCAGAGATGGGGCGGCACCCTGGCCTCTCGCGGCTGGTGGCCTGGATCGCCGGCGGACAGGCCGGGGGAGCCGTCTGCACAGGGCCTCGCTTGAGGCATACACGGCACCTGAGACGGTGCCTGGACCTTGGGTGCGCCTCCCTTCGAAACACGTGCTGCTGCCCTTCTCCCAGCCGTCTTCCTCAGGGACTCAGGACCCGCTGGGGGACGGGGGACACGGGGAGGGAACCAACCACAGCGACAGCGCAAACAGAGCCCGCGCTTCCAGAAGCCGCCAGGCATCCTAGGGGAGGACATCCCTGCCGGAGCCGGCGGCCTTCCCAACAGCCCCGAGCAGGAAGGGCAGCCCTGCCTGTCGACTCCCAGCCTGTTTACGAGAACAGGGTGGAAATCCCCTCGGCAGTTGGACAGACGCCCACCCAAAAAAAGAGCACTTCAGTTCTTCTGATTAAAATGGGACCTCTTCGGGCAGACACGTTGGAAACAATCGGCAGTGACAAGACCCCATGTCCCCAAGGACATGGTCCCATCCAGAGCCAGCCTGGTCCATAAAGCAAGAAGCCTGTGGTGTGCACACTCCGGCCGCCCTGCGGGGGGCAAAGGGGTCTAGGTCCGAGGGGGCAGGAGGTGCGGGCCCCTGAGTGCCAACCGTGACTTTTTCATCCAATGCCCCCAGCTGCCCACTGGCAGTTTTAAAAGGACTCAAATCTGTGAGATGGGAGTCGGACTCAACTTGGAAACTGTGGCCTTCAGCAAAGGCTCTTCTCTAGCCCCGGGGAGAGTCACCTGACGGCTCTGTGAGGGCCTCCCCGTCTGCAAAGCGGATGGGTCTCAGAGCCCCCGAATTTTAAAGCGGTCCCTCGTGGGCATAAACACGAGGGACAGACTGGGGAGGGGCACCCGGTGAGAGAGAGGAAACGGCATCACCACGCACCCCTAGAGAGTCACCCAGTGGAGCGGGACAGTCCTACAGAGCCTAGGGAGTGAGCCGCGCGAGCCTGCAGCGCAGAAGGCTGGCGTCGGCCCGGAGCCGTCAAGGGCAATGTCCCTGCTGGGCCCCTGAGCACAGCGCTCACAGCCGAGAGTCTGTGTGCTCCAGGAGCCTTCTGAAAGAAAGAGCGAATTTTGTTTGCAGGGGATTTTTCTAGAAAGCCGGTCAACACCTTCCCATCAAGATTTCCGATGGGTCATAACCCCCAAATGGTGAAGGACAATTATCTTGGTGATTTATAAGAAAAAGAAAAAGGAAAGTAAGAGAGGACACTCAGAGAGAGAGGAAGAGTGAGTCACAGAACACGAATATACTCCAGAAATCATCTAACCCAGCCCCCTTTGCCCAAGAGGGAGAACTGAGGCCCAGAGAGGCCCCCCGACCCCCAGCAGCACCTCGTCTTCCTCACTGTGCGGAAAAAGCCGGAGGGAGGCCGTCTAGCACGTGGACAGCTCACCTCAACTGCCACTGACGGCCCCGCCACGAGTCTGAGCACTAAAAGCCTGAGAGCCTCCTGCAGTGTGATCCATCAACCAACGTCCTGTACGCTCGCAAATTAATTTCACCAAATGCCAAGCCAAGAAAAATTTATAAGGCCGGTCACATGTTTATAACTTCCTCTTCCTTGATTTTTAGGTAATAATTCTCTTTATAGGTCAGCTCCTATCTGGAGCTAATCTGCATCCCTATAAACGGACCCGGGGTCAGGCTTCGCAGGCAGGAGGTGATAAGAGACTGCCCCGGGCCCACCCAACCCATTTCCAGGAAGGGCCTGAGAGTGGCTACAGGTGCGGGACTGGCCTTCACCCACGCTTCTCAGAGCACCTGGGCGTTTGCCCCGGACCTGGTCAGACCAAAGGCAGAAAAGCCATTTCTCCCTCTGGCCCCAATCTTGCTGAAACACCTAAACCTCTCCCAGTTCTCTCCAGGGCCGAAGCTGCCTTAATCCAAAGGACACACAGAGAACTGTCATTTAAGGGCTGGCACTAACTTAGGTCCCCCCTTTAAAGAGTGTGTTACTTCCCCCCTCATGTCTGGGGAGTTTCAAAACTCTGGAAAACTCAGTCTCCATTCGTAAAGCACTCACGGCTCTGGTGGGAGGGGAGCGCACCTCACCCTGGAGAATTCTGCCCTTTGCCCTGGCTGGGCCCACCTTTCACCAAGAGGCTCTTTTAGCTGTGACCCGACCCACGAGGACTTTCCTGCCAGGGACAACTGAGCTACGATGGTAGCAGAGGACCTCCAACCCCACTCAGAAATCTTTATTGTCATCAACCAGAATAAAAAACGCGTCCGCCTCGCTGATACACAGTCTAACCCCGGGAGCGGCTGGTCACGGCGCGGTCCCACCGTTTTGACTCCAGCCCTGCTCCATGAGCAGGACTTGAGCGGAAAAGGAGCAAGTCTTATAACAAGGGGGGTCATTACTTCCCTTCATAGTATGGTCCATTCTAAAGTTTCCCTTGCAAACTAGATTTTTAAGAAAGATGGGATTACTTTAAAGTATCAGCCAGTCTCTGGGAGCAGCCACAGAATGACCCTCGGCGTGGACGCTGGGTTCGGATTCAGAAGGAGGAGGAGGGGAAAAAAACAGGCCGGCGGCGGCGAACCCCCCGGGCGGAGACCGCACGAACGCGGCACACCTGCGCCGCCGGCCCGGCTCCACGGCCGCCCAACACCTGAGTCCCCGGCCGGGGCAACTACGCCCGCTGCCGCCCGCGACCCCCGCCCGCCGCCGACTTGGGCCTCGGTCTGCGTCCCGGGCTCCAGCCCCCAGCCCGCCGTCTACCTCCGCCGCCGCCCGCCGTCCGCGCCCAAGGCTCGAGCCCCCAGCCCGCCGCCTACCTGAGCCGCTGCCTGCCGTCCGGTCCCGGACCGCGTTGCCACACTCACCGCCGCGCTCCGGCGTTTCAGCGGCTGCCACGGGCGCCCGCGCGAATTTAAGGCCGGGGGCGGGGCGGGCGCGCGGAGCGACGGCCTCCCTGGCCAATGGGCGTGGGAGGGCCGCCGGGACCACCCAATGGGGGCGGTGCGCCGGGCCCGCCTTCTTCGAAGCGCTCCGCTTTCCGAGAAATCACTTTGCGCGGAGGCGTCGGCGGACCGTCCGGGTGTCTTCCGGGCTCTGCTCTGAGGGTCCCGGGAGTGCCCTCAGGAATTCCCAAGGGCCTCGGGGGCGTCCGCCGGCCCAGGTCAAGGTCAGGGCGCGTGGTGGGTGCCAGATGGCGGAGGCCAGCGCCGAAGGTGGAGGTCAGATAGCGCAGGTCAAAGTGGGGGCGCAGAGGTCCTCGATGCTGCAGACGGCTACAGGACCCCGCAGAGTCTCCCCCCGGGGCTCCCACCCAGGCCTGGGCGGACCGTCATCTAGCTAGTGTGCCGAAGTCCCTGGTGCTGTGTGGGAGGCATCCCCCTGTCCCGACGAAGCCCTTAGCAACGTGGCCAGGCAGTAGCAACTGTGCACCTGAAATGTGGTTTCGGAAAGAACCCGCCACGTACAAATCTGGCCCTCGGTGACCAGTCACCTGCAATTGGCCAGGAGTTTGGAAAACAACAACAACAACAACAAAAGCCAGCTGAAGACGTGGCTGAAACCACTGCCCTCTGAAGTTGAGAAATAAAAGCAGCAGTGTTTAGCTGTTAATGCTAGAATGTCCAGTTAGGGAAATTTTCGTCATAAATTCTTTTCCCCAGAAAACATGACTTGTGTTGAGGAAAGTTCCCCTTATGTCTGCATTCAGCATCCATGTTACCTGACACTTCATGGAAAGAGAGGAGTGGAGTCCGGGGGCAAAGCTAAGGACAGAAATGAGAAAGGAAGTCCAGGAAACAGCAGGAATGGGACACGTTTTCCCCTGTTCTCTTCCGGGGGATCCTCAGACTAGAGAAAAGGGAGAGTCTTCATTGCCTTTTATGCCTAATATACACAAGCCGCAGTGTTGACCCGGCCAGTTCAATCCTTGGGCTTCTCAAGGACCGAGTAAAAGATCGGGGGCTGAAAAAGAAATGCTGTGAACCTCAAAATGCAAAAAAAAAAAAATGCACTGCAAATTTGAAGTGAACACGTATTCAACAAAGATCCCTGAAATACAACAGGTCAACTTCATAAGTGTGATATAATTATTGATCAACACATCATTATATCTGAAAACCACGTGTAAATTAGCAGTCATTTGCTAAGAATTTCCTATTACCATCATGGCCAGGAAGTCACAGCAGTCATAAATAAATTCCCCATCTCCGAATAATTCCAAATGAAAACTCTCTTTACGCTTAAATTCTTTAAGAGTATTTAGATAATGGGGGCGTATTTTAATGTTTGTTACGATGTGGGATGAGCATCCGGAACTCAGAGTGCCGAAGGCCTTCGAAGGTCTTGTAACAGCCTGTGTGCTTGTTTATGCGCCTGTCTTTTCACAGATGTGCCCCTTACGCCTACGCAGATTTACTTACCTACACTCGCTGTCCACGGCACACAGATGTATGCGCAGCTCTCCACTCAGCACTCCCCTTAAGCCAAAAGACAGGAGCAGCAGTACAGAGAAGTCAGCGGTGGAAGGGCCCCAGCATATACTGTTGGCAGTAGGTGTCACTATATACATGACACGAATCGTTCACGATACCCTGGCTGGCATTAAAGCTGCTCCTGCAACCCTGTATTTTCCATGTGGTGACGCCTCGCTGCCTAGGATCAATTTCCAGACTTAGCAGCTTAGCCCCACTCTTGTGCCGTGAGCATTTGTTGAGCACCTCTTAGGCGCTAGAGGTGGTGCCGAGGACAGGAGATCCAGCGAACAGAGGACCCCAGTCTCAGGCCTGGGTTAATTCTGTGCTGCCCTTGCTCCCGATTCTGGGGCGTGGGGGTTAACAGGCAAAACCTGCGACCCTCATTCCAAACATGACCATGGGTGAATTCACCTGCCATCAGTTACCTGTGTTTACCTGCCCGGAACTAGGATGCGTTGCGTTTTCTCGTGCTTCTCTGAGACTGGGGGCTCATGACTGAGGACACAGGAGCCACTCACACCAGCTTTCAGAGGGGGGTGGGAGAACCCGGGCACAGTGGGATGCGAGTCCGGCGAGGAGAAGCCTCTCTTCCAGCTGGGGGCCTCAGGGGCCGACACGCCTCACGGGAACACCTGCTCCGCCCAGCCCATGAGGTTGCCAAAGTGTAGGAGTGGAAGCTCTTTTCCCTCTCCTAGGCTCTAAGCTGCCCGATTTCCTCTGCTCTCCGTGGTGCCTGCCGGCTCCTGCTCTGCTGGCAGCCACGTGCGTCTCAGCGTGCCCCCGGTTTTCCCCTCTGCCCAAGGTTGACTCCAGTGCCCTCCGAGGACAGCTCTGGGCAGAGGGAAGGGAAATTTAGGAAATTTTTCCTGACTGCGTGTTTCCACGAGACTGATAGATGACAAGGGGAATGGAAGTGACCCCCTTCGCTACGACTCTAAATCGAATTTTCTCCTTGAGCCCACATCCACCCCGTGACACTGCTGGGTGGCAACACCGAATCAGGGAAATGCGAGGTCACTGCAAGCAATGGGGCGAGGGCTGAAACTGCAAAGGAGCAAACCAAAGAAAACCAGAGAGATAGGCTCACGAAACAGGAAGTAATGAGAGGTCTATTAGTCGGCAGATGGGTGATCTGGCTGATAAGAAAGGCTTTGAAGAATATCAGCGCCCTGGGGTCACGGCAGCCAGTAGGCAGAGATCCAGAGCAGATGAAATAGGACATTTGCCACGAAATAAGCCAAGAGGCAGGGAAACATTAGAGCTGAGGCTGGGGGTGCCGGGTAGGCAAAGACAGAGCCTCCCTGAAACAGGAAAGAAAAAGTACTAATCAGGAGTTCCCGTCGTGGCACAACGGTTAATGAATCCAACTAGGAACCATGAGGTTGCGGGTTCAATCCCTGGCCTCACTCAGTGGGTTAAGGATCTGGCGATGCCATGAGCTGTGGTGTAGGTCGCAGATGCGGCTCAGATCCCGTGTGGCTGTGGCTCTGGCGTAGGCTGGCAGCAACAGCTCTGATTAGACCCCTAGCCTGGGAACCTCCGTGTGCCGCAGATGCGGCCCTAAAAGGACAAAAGACAGAAAAAAAAGAAAAGAAAAAGAAAAAGTACTAATCAGAAAAGAAAAGCTAGAGATTGGGCTTCATTCAGTGCAAGAGCTTGTGTCCATTAAAAGACAGCATTCAGAGGCAGCAACAAGCCAGGACTGGGAGCAGACACTCACCAGGTAACCAAGCAGGACCCTGGGGGCCTTTCCAGAACAGACCCCCACCCATGCCCTCTGCCTGCCTTCTGTCTGCACTTAATCAGGAGTTCCCATCGTGGTGCAACGGAAACGAATCTGACAAGGAACCGTGAGGTTGCAGATTCGATCCCTGGCCTCGCTCGGTGGGTTGAGGATCCGGTGTTGCCGTGAGCTGTGGTGTAGGTGGCAGACATGGCTCGGATCTGGTGGTGTTGGCGGCTGTGGTGTAGGCCAGCAGCTGTAGCTCGGATTCGACCCCTAAGAACCTCCATATGCCGCAGGTGCAGCCCTAAAAAGACAAAAACAAAAGTAATAAAAAAATTTTTTAAACAAATTTAATCAGAGAAGTGAGAGGATGCAGAAAGAAAGGAAAATGGTCAAGCAAGACTAAGAAACACTTTAGCCACTCAACAAAGTCAAGAATCTTTAGTTCCTCCTCAAGGGCTTGAATGTTCTCCGCCTTGTCTTTCTCGCTGTTTTGCAGAAGCTGAAGCCCCACCAGGTGGAAGAAGTTAACTGCGTGCTGCCCACCAGCACGGAGACCCCGGACCGGTGAGAACCAGAAGGTGGATGATGCTGACTCCTAGTGACCGCACCACCAGCCACTCAGAAGAGTGTCCGCAAGCTGATCACGCCCTGCTCCTTGAAAACCGTGACTCCTGGCTCCCCCTCCAGGGTGGGACACAGGTTTGAGGGCACTCACCCACTGTGGCCCCCTTGCCTGACAAAGTAATAAAGCTCTTTTCCGCTTCACCCAAAACTCTGTCTCCGTGTTTCTTTTTTTTTTTTTTTTTTTTTTTTTTTTTTTTTTTTTGTCTTTTTGCTATTTCTTGGGCCGCTTCCTCGGCATATGGAGGTTCCCAGGCTAGGGGTTGAATCGGAGCTGTAGCCACCGGCCTACACCAGAGCCACAGCAACACGGGATCCGAGCCGCGTCTGCGACGTACACCACAGCTCACGGCAACGCCGGATCATTAACCCACTGAGCAAGGGCAGGGACCGAACCCGCAACCTCATGGTTCCTAGTCGGATTCGTTAACCACTGCGCCACGACAGGAACTCCTGTCTCCATGTTTCTATTCTGTGCTGACGAACAGAGGCCGAGTCTCCACAACAAAGAACACATACTTCCAAGAAAGGGCTTAGACCCAGACATAGAAAGAAATCCTGTGAATCAATTAGAAAAGACTCCATCCTAAATTCTCAGGCAGAGGCAGTTTATTGCATGGATCTCTGCAGATATTTTAAGTGAGAAAACGCAGCAGGAACCACGGCTACTACAGACAGGCACTTTGCTCCGAGGGGAGTTGTTGCCGTATTTGATCATCCGCTTGGTTGTTATGAAAGAGGTCTCACTGGTGGTTGCTGATGTGATAGGATATTAGCCATGCTGTTGCCTCCAGTGCTTTTTTCTTTCCTTTTCTGGCCACACCTGCAGCATACAGAAGTTTCCGGGCCAGGGATGGAATCCCAGCCACAACTGCGGCAACACCAGATCCTTAACACCGGTGCCGGGCCGGGGCTCGAACGGGTGGCTCCGCAGGGACCCAAGCCACCTCAGTTGGATACTTAACCCCCTGTGCCAGAGTGGAAACTCCTCCAGGGCTTTTTTATGGCCCAAGAGTTCATACCCTTGCCGCCTGGGCAAGTGCTGAGCCTTTTAAAAGAAACAGGACCTATCAGACACAACTTAGATTTACAAGGAGATCCTGCTGAGTAGCATTGAGAACTTTGTCTAGATACTCATGTTGCAACAGAACAAAGGGTGGGGGAAAAACTGTAATTGTAATGTATACATGTAAGGATAACCTGACCCCCTTGCCGTACAGTGGGAAAAGAAAATAAAAAAAAAAAAGAATGAAAAATATGTTTAAAAGAAAAAAAAAAAAAAAAGAAAAGAAACAGGACCTAACTGCACAAAGCCGATCGGTTTTGAGAGACCGTTGATATCCTTGAAGTGTTTTGTGTGGGTTCGAAACAAATGGTGCTTTGGAATTGTCCCTCTTCCAAGAGTATTAAGTCTGCTGAACTTGTGAAGCCATGTCCAGGCTCTGGTTTTATATACTTGTGTCTATCAATAAATATTGCGATACTTGAGTTAAAAAAGAAAATAGAAAGATGGATCCATCGCTGCACTAACCAAATAGCCAAAAAGCACATAAAAAGATGGTCAAAATTATTAGTCAGGAAAGTACAGACGGAGAGCCATAAGACATCACTCCATACCCACCAGAACGGCTAAAATGCAAAAGATTAGCGCTTTTGTCCACTGCTGGTACAACCACTTTGGAAAACGTAGATGAGACCCGTGCCTATCCTAAGCCCGGAGATCTAGCCCTGAATATACCCCAAGAGACACGCGGGCGTGAGGACCATGACAAGACACGCGCAGGGACCTTCACTGCGACTCGGTTCCAATAACTCCAAATGTTGGACCGGAAACAGCCCAAACGCGATGAGCTGGGCACCACGTACACCGACGGTGGTACATGCATGCGCGCGATGAAGCGTAAGGTGACAACGAGAAAGGACAAAGCATCGCTGCCCTCGAGGCAAGGATGCAGCTCCCAGACGGTACCCCCAGTGGAAGGAGCCGAAGCAAAGAGAGTGTATGAAGCTCAAGAAGAGACAGAACGAAGGGGACAGGGGGCAGGCAGAAGTCAGCTCGGGGGCAGAGAGGGGTGAACGGGGAGGGACCAGGATGACACCCCGGGGAGACTTCCCGGGCCTGGAACGTTCCACGTCTAGAAATGGGGGGCTGCACACATACGGAAAGCACGTCCCGCTGTACCCCGAAAGTTCATACAAACATCGCTGCAGTAGCAACTGACAGAGGTGTCGACTCTGATTCCTGATAAAGCTTCACTGGGAGCCGAGACCCGGTTCCGTGTCTGGGCAGCCCCAGGCCCGGGGGGGCAGGAACGTATGTGACTCTCCCGCGAAAACCATTTAGTGCCCGAAAGTTGGCAGTTGCTCCTGGCGGGTAAGGCAAAGATGTATTCACGAGTTTACCCGACAGAGAACAAATGGCTACCGGTTACGAGGCAAGTAAGCATGTAGGGGTGTGTGTGTGTCGGGGGGGTGTCTGTGTGTGTGTGCGTCTGTGTGTCTGTGTCTCTGCATGTGTGTGCACACACGCCCAGGCAAACATATATACGTGCAAAAAAGGTCATTTTTTCATCTAAGAGGCTCCCTTCCAGGAAGCGAGCATTCCTGAAGATGGTGAATTGGAGCTGACAGGAGGCCGTGGGAAGAGAAATATTCAGAAACTGGGAAGACTTGTCTGCCCCGAAGGTGTGACCTTTAACCCCTCTGCTTCGTGCAGTTTCTCTCTGAGCCGTATCAATTGCTCTGTTTGTTCAAGGTGGGTCAGGAAGCTCATTTAGAGCTGCTAATATGGCCCCCAATCTATGTCTTTCCTCCGGAGGATGAAAGATCTGGGGCAAGTCGGTTTGTTTATATCCTCAAATTCATTTCCTTTAAAGATGTTGTCATTCATTTATTGGATGACTATAAAATTCCTGCCGAGGGCCATGTATCTACTTCATAACCAAACTCCAGGGGTGTGGCGACCCGAGCACATAAAACAGCAACATAAAGAAAAAGAAAAACAGCATCAAAAACCTATGATGGGGAGTTCCTGTCGTGGCGCAGTGGTTAACGAATCCAACTAGGAACCGTGGGGTTGTGGGTTCGATCCCTGGCCTCGGTCAGTGGGTTAAGGGTCCGGTGTTGCTGTGAGCTGTGGTGTAGGCTGGCAGCTGCAGTTACGATTCGACCCCTAGCCTGGGAGCCTCCATATGCCCCAGGGGCAGCCCTAAAAAACAAACAAACAAACAAAAAACCCCAAAAAAACTATGCTAAATTGTTGCCTTTCATATGTAATCTTTCCTCGTATTGATAGCTAAAGAAAAAGCTTGAAAGAGTCCTGGAAAATTACAGCTCTTCAGAGTAAAAGGATGCTAATCACAGACGAAAAGCATCTGTAACATGTAGGGTTACTGCTGGGAGACACTGGTTTACCAAAACTAAACTCTGACATACACCATAGATGGGTGTTTTTAACTTTTTTCTTTTTTTTTCTTTTTAGGGCCACACCCTCAGCATATGGAAGTTCCCAGGCTAGGGGTCAAATCCAAGCTATAGCCGCCAGCCTACACCACAGCTCACAGCAACGATAGATCCTTAACCCACTGAGCAAGGCCAGGGATTGAACCTGTGTCCTCATGGGTCCTGGTCAGGTTCATTGACTGCTGAGCCAGGAAGGGAACTCCAGAGTGGTTTTAACTTTCGATCCGCATACATTACGTGGGGCGCTTTGTATATCCAGGGTGGGGTCTAGGAATCGCATGCTTCAGGAGAAAGTTAAATAGTCCAAATGCGATTCTCCGTCTCCTTCTCTGAGTTACCTCTGCAGACACGCAACAAATGGATCTCTAACAAGTGGACGCCTCAGTCTCGGGGGGGGGGGGGGGCGGGGAGAAGCACAATTATTTATCATGAAAGAGCATCACAAATTTTAAGGATTCTAAGAAATCTTTAAAACAGTGTGCTTGGGAGTTCCCGTCGTGGCACAGTGGAAACGAATAAGACTAGGAACCATGAGGTTGCAGGTTCGATCCCTGGCCTTGCTCAGTGGGTTAAGGATCTGGCGTTGCCGTGAGCTGTGGTATAGGTCACAGATGCTGCCAGGATCCTGAGTTGCTGTGCCTGTGGTGTAGGCCGGGGGCCACAGCTCCAATTAGACCCCTAGCCTGGGAACCTCCAGCTGCCACAGGTGTGGTCCTGTAACGCAAAATGCAAAAAAATAAAATAAAATAAAATAAAAAATAGCATGCTAGAACTCCATCTTTAGCCTAGTTCTACCGAGACAAGACTTGTGGCATGTGTGGCATTTCAGGGCTCTGTGGCACGTGGCGGTTGTGTGTCACTGGGCAGAATTTGCTCCCATGTTGCCCTCGGTCCTCTGAGCAGTGGGCTGGGCTTTAATCATCTTTGCAAGAATGGGAGGAAGCGCCTGAGGAGGTGGGAAGCCGCCTGTTGCTAGAAGCATGAAAGGGACAGGTGCTTGGTCACCTGCGAAAGGTTTTGGCAGGAAGTGCCGCTGGGTCTCGGGGGAGAGTGCCTTCTTCGTCTTGCTAGTCGCGTCCCTTCCAGTTTTCAGATTCCACGATTCCTGTTCAACGTCACGACCACCCAGCGGGTCTTTGGGAAATAACTGCTGGACGGAGGCAGTTCAACTCATGCCAGGTCGTAAGTTCTTGCGCTGTGAGCGCATGGTTGGCTGTGATGTGCCACATAACTTCCAAGGAAGGAGCGATGCAGAGAAGAGATCAAGGGGCGTCGAGCAAGACCCTGCACCAAAGAACTGCACCGAAGAACTCCGAGCAGAGGACAAAGGGGAGGCGTTCCCGGAGTGGAACGAATCCACCTAGCATCCATGAGGACGCAGGTTCGATCCCTGGCCTCACTCAGGTTAAGGGTCCGGTGTTGCTGCAACCTGTGGTATAGGTTGCAGATGTGGCTCAGATCCTCTGTTGCTGTGGCTGTGGTGTAGGCCAGTGGCCACAGCTCCAATTTGACCCCTAGCCTGGGAACCTCCATATGCCAAAAAAAGAAAAAAGAAGGCGAAGGGGAAAGATTGGTTCGCTATGCAGACCGTGGTGAGACTGGCCACTGCAACTTCAACCTGCAGGTGTTTCTCTCACAAAATACTTGTTCTGCAATCTTCTCAACTGGTTCTCATAACAAAAGGCAGGATGGGTAAGACTGTCCCGAGTTGACAGATGGGAAAACTGAGGCTCAGGGAGGCCAAAGCCTCTCCACACCAAGCCCAACGCTCTTTCCAGCCTGGCACCTTGCTTTGCTCAGGGGATGGTGGTGCTGCCGCAGCGGAGAGGTGTAGTTCACCCCTCTGTTTCCTCTTCTGGAAAATTAAAGGGCTGAACCCATCCGGCACTCCAGTTCTTCTAGATCTAAATGCCTCATTTCTCCAGCCAGAGTTGTGCTAAACTTAAAAAAACACCACCCCAGGGACTTCCTGTTGTGGCTCAGCGGGTTAAGAATTCTACCAGTATATCCATGAGGATGCGGGTTGGATCCCTGGCCTCAGTGGATCTGGCGTGGCTGTGGCTGTGGTGTAGGCCGGTGGCTGCGTCTCCAATTCGACCCCTGGCCTGGGAACCTCCATATGCTACAGGCGCAGCACTAAAAGAAAAAGAAAAAAGAACCAACCAGGAACTCTGGGTGGGGGAGGCACTGGCAAGAGGACACAAACGGCTGAACTTTCTTTACAAGTTAGTAATTTCCTGCTTCTTGTCGTGACCTCTCCATTGTCACCCCTGTCACCCACTCATGCAAATAAATGCTCCCCTGCTTGTGAGTCAGGCTGGAGATGTGCGCAAACAACCCTTGCTTCCTGCCCTGCTCCTGGAACAAGGATAGAAGCTACGTTTGCGTGAGGGTCGCTGTGCACGAGGGTCCTGCCAGTTCACACCAAGCCTCAGGAGCCGCTTCGATGCTCTGGCCTCACTCAGCTCCGGGTCGTTGTGTTGCCCTAGGGGCGCCAAGGGTGTACAATGACCCCTCTGAAAAATAATTTCCAGGGACTCTCTTTCAGGTTTCAGGGAAAGGAAAATCTGATCGTTTCATCCGAGGAGGCAGGATCCTGGAGTTCCCATCGTGGCTCAGTGGTTAACGAATCCAACTAGGAACCATGAGGTCGCGGGTTCGATCCCTGGCCTTGCTCAGTGGGTTCAGGATCCGGTGTTGCCGTGAGCTGTGGTGTAGGTCGCAGACGAGGCTCGGATCCCGCGTTGCTGTGGCTCTGGCGTAGGCCGGCGGCTGCAGCCCCGATTCGACCCCTAGCCTGGGAACCTCCATATGCCGCAGGGGCAGCCCTAAAAGACAAAAAACCAAAAAAAAAAAAAAAAAAAAAAAGGCTGAAAGTATACATGGTTGCTAGGGGCCAGGGAGTTTGGAAGAAAATGGGTAAAAGTGTTTCCTTTTATTTGTGCTCGCACAACTCTGCAAACAGACTACAGGGCACAGGATTGTACACTTTATTTTTTTTTAAGGCCACACGCATGGCACGTGGAGGTTCCCAGGCTAGGCGTCCAATCAGAGCTCCAGCCGCCGGCCTACACCACAGCCACAGCCACACTAGATCTGAGCTGCATCTGCGGCCTACACCCCAGCCCACGGCAACGCCAGGTCCTTAACCCACTGAGCGAGGCCAGGGGTCAAATGTGAGTCCTCATGGATACTAGTCAGGTTCATTACCACTGAGCCACAGTGGGAACTCCTTAGACTGCACACTTTAAATGGGTGAACTGTCTGGTATGGGACTTCTAGCTTAGTAAAGCTGTTTTTAAATACTTTGGATCATCCCTAGAAGAGAAAAAATCCCCAAACCCAGCAAGTTCTTGCAAGATGCTCACCTACAACAGGAATGAGGAAAGTGCTGGAGAAAACAGGGAGGCAGGATCCCGGAGTCATCACATCAGCAAAGCCTCCAAGTCCAGCAGGGCCGACCTCGGCCGAAAAAGGGAGAAACGGGGGCTGGAGCAGTGGCAGGGTAACTGCGAAGACGAGAGGGCACGGCCCCCGCAGGGCCAATGAGAAACCTCGCACACTCTCACTCGGAAGCACAAGGTGCAGACTCGCCACCTGCACTCTCACGTCATTTACATAAAGCTCGAAAGCCTGCACAACAGGATTGTGTGTTGTTCACAGGCACCACACGTACAAAAACAAGATTAAAACGTGCGTGGGACCGACAGCCTCTACATTCACGCGAGCTGTTCCCTCTGAGGAGCAAGAAGTACCCGGAGCTCCCTGGGAGAGCCTGGCAAGGCCCGGCTGGCTCTGCCACCGTTCGTGTAATAGACACGGGCCGCAGACGTGGACGTGGGGTCCGTTAAGGCGGCACAAACTGGAGGTGGGTGTTCGCGGAACCTGTTCTCCTCTATGTGCCTCAAACCCAATCGCTTTTTCTTTCTTTTGTATATTACTCAATGCAGTTACTACATCTGTCGCTGTACAATGATCATCACTATTCAATTTTAGAGGATCTCCAACCCACACCCCCGGCGCATCCCCCCACCCCCCAACCTAGTCGCTTTTGAGAAAAAGCGCTGGTATCTGTAGCTCCCCTGAACTGTTCCCATGAACACACGTGTTACCATGGAGACGCCCAGGTAAACTCTTGGAGGTGGGGGGGCAGTGGAACCAGGAGTACAGGGCGCCTGCAGGTAGAGCCCAGGGAGGCACGTGCCTGGGAGTGGGCACCAGCCAGCAGCCAGAAGAACTTCAACTCAACCCAGAGTCCGACGAAGGGCCCATGCGGCGATGGCTCCAGGTTTCCAGAAATGAGAGGCAGGCGAGAACTGATGCACTCACACCGAGTCACAGGGACGAGACAGAGAGCAGCCAACGGCAGGTCAAGGACAAGGAGAGCAGCCCGCCTCGGTGCTTGAGCCGGAACTGGCTTTTAAGCGCCCTGCTTGGAAAACACACTCACAGCGTGTGCTGAGTAAACAGACGCACAGAGGAACCGCACCTCCCGGCTCAGCCAGCCGGGCCCCGAGTGCGGAGGGCGGGACGCGGCACGAATCACTTGGAGTCCAGGTAAAGTGTACACGTGCTAGGGCCTCCACCTGGGTCAGCAGATGGGATCCAGAAGGAAAGAACAGTACCCAGACTTGCGCACTTGGACAACAGCTAAGATGCTCTTCCCAAGGCCGCTTGCCACAGCTTCTCGGCAGCAGGTGCAGCAAACAGCTTCCCGCGGTACCCAACGAACTCACGCAGAAGCCAATACATGGCAAGATGAGGAGTTCTCGTTGTGGCTCAACAGTAAAGAACCGGACTAGTATCCATGAGGACACAGGTTTGTTCCTTGGCCTCACTCAGTGGACTAAGGATCCGTAGTTGCCCTGAGCTGTGGTGTAGGTCAGGAAGTGGCTTGGACTCAGTACTGCAGTGTCTGCAGTGTAGGCTGGCAGCTGCAGCTCTGATTTGACCCCTAGCCTGGGAATCTCCATATGTCGCAGGTGCACCCCCGCAAAAAAAAGACAGGGGTTCCCATCGTGGATCAGTGGAAACGAATCTGACTAGCATCCATGAAGACACAGGTTCAATCCCTGGCCTCGCTCTGTGGGTTAAGGATCTGGTGTTGCCATGAGCTGTGGTGTAGGTTGCAGACACAGCTCAGATGCCGCATTACTGTGGCTGTGGTTTGGGCTGGCAGCACAGCTCTGATTCGACCCCTAGCCTGGGAACCTCCATATGCCGCGGGTGTTGCCTCCAAAAGAAAAAAGAAAAAAAAAAAAAAAAAAAACAAGATGTAGCAAGATGAAAAGAGTTCACCAACCAGAAGAAACCCAGGGTCCCTAACGTGAAGGAAGCAGGGCTCACCCCCCCGCATGTGATTCAGTCCAAGCAGGAACACTCAAGAAAGGCTTCTCCATGGGCAAAGCGGCATTTGAAATGGGTCTTAGGGAGTTCCCGTCGTGGCGCAGTGGTTAACGAATCCAACTAGGAACCATGAGGTTGCGGGTTCGGTCCCTGCCCTTGCTCAGTGGGTTAACGATCCGGCGTTGCCGTGAGCTGTGGTGTAGGTTGCAGACGCGGCTCAGATCCCGCGTTGCTGTGGCTCTGGCGTAGGCCGGTGGCTATAGCTCCGATTAGACCCCTAGCCTGGGAACCTCCATATGCCGCGGGAGCGGCCCAAGAAATAGCAACAACAACAACAACAACAAAAATTAAAAAAAAAAAAAAAAAAAAGAAAGAAAGAAATGGGTCTTAAAGGCCAAGGAAGGCTTGTCACAGGTCTAGCAAGACAAGACCAAAGCAGGAGAAAAGAATCCAGCCAGGGACCCCTGGGCGGGGGTGGGAGCGGTGGAAAGCCTGGTTTTATTTCTTGGAACCGATGGTCCCTCCTGGTCTAAGGGCAGTGTCAGCATGAACCTGCTGAGCGCGCCAGGGGACAGCAGGGTCCCAGGGGGCAGTATCCAAGATACAGATGGGACAGTAAGGGACATGCTGGGGAGGGGGCAGGAGCCACGCCCAGAAGAGCTTTCTGGGCCAGAACTGGAGGGACGGGCTGGGCGGGGCTGGGACACAGACGGAGGCGCCCCTTAGGAAGGTCCCCACGACCACAGGCAGCCTCTGCGGCATCTTCCTCTCGGGCCGTCGACAGGATAAAAGAACGCATGGTGTCATCCAGAAAAGTTTTCTGTGGGTGGTGGGTCTCTGTGACCATGACCCTGGGGGTTTCCAGGGTGCCAGTTCTCCTTCCTGGCGGCCTTCCTCCTGCCGTCCAGCGGGGCAGCTCCTCATCCCAACCCAGCAGACTCTGTGCAGAAAATAGTCATTTTCTATATCCTTCACTTCCGAAACGTGATTTTACCTCTGGGCTCCTTCACACTGGACAAATTCCATGCCAGAAAAAAAAATTGAAAGTGCTTTGCCTCTGCAATAGCCGAGCCTCTCAAATGTCACTTGGGTCACCCCGTGAATGAGCGGCACCCTATAAAACGGTGTGTTTTTATGGCATGTGGATTCTAACCCCCTAGAGAGAAATGAAGAGAACCCAGCATCAAAGAGCAGCCGTGCATCTGGGAGTGGAACCGTGTCAAGCCCAGTATGATGGTCACCTTTAGCAACCGTGCTGATCCAGAGAAATTCTATGTGAACGTTCAAACTAAAATCACCCCAGTTTAGTCTACCTAAGCCACTGAAAGACATGGTTTTCACCCAAGGTTTTCCACTTCTCTCTTCTGGTTTTGACTGGAGGAAATTTAAAAATTATGTCATCCTGAGGCACTGAGGTCGCCTGTCTCCCCGCTGTGTCGTTGTCATCGGCCAAGGACGACGAAGGAAAAAGAGAAGAGAAAATGCGAGGGACCTCGGGGCAGAGGAGGTGGTCAGGCAGCCTCGAGGAGGTGACATTTAAGTGGGCGCTGTCCCGAGCCCTGTGGGAATTTCCTCCTGCCTAAGGGCATTTCGTAAGTTTCGCGCTGTCGGATGCAGGTGTTGGGTGTACGTACTTGAACTCCTGTCCAGTGCTTTCCTGATTAGATCATTTTGGGGAGTAAAGGGTCACTCCTCACCTTAACTTAATCCTGTTCAGAAGCGCTTCGAGGGGGCACAATGCTTTGTTCTTTTCAACTTGCAAGCCAGGAATGCAGGCAAGTCAGAGCAGCAAAAACTATGAAAAAGTGCAACTTGGACAGGAAAGATTAGCAATCCTCTAAGGAGCTCACGGCGTTCTTGCCCTTTCTAGGGAGTTGAATGGCAGCCCCTCCAAAGAGATCTGGCCACGTGCTAAGGCCCAGGACCTGGGGATAGGAATTGATTTGGTGAGGGTTTTTCGGTTTTCTTTTTGTTCTTGGTTTTTGTTGTTGTTGTTGTTTTGTTTTTGTTTTTGTTTTTGTTTTTGCTTTTTAGGGCCACACCTGCAGCATATGGAAGTTCCCAGGCTAGGGACTGAATAGGCACTGCAGCCACCAGTCTATGCCACAGCCACACCAACGCCAGATCCCAGCCACGTCTGCGACCTACACCACAGCTCACGGCAACCCCGGATCCTTAACCCACTGAGCGAGGCCAGGGATCGAACCCGCATCCTCATGGATCCTAGTCGGGTTCATGAACTGATTTGGAAAGGGGGGTCTTTGCAGATGTGATTAAGGATCTCAGGGTGAGATGGTCCTGGATTTAGGGTGTCCTTATAAGGAAAGAGGACGCGGGCCATATGCAGACAGAGATGGGAGACGGAGATGCAGAGATGGGAGTGACGCCACCCCAATCCAAGGACCACCCAGGGTTCCCCGCAGCGGCCAGAGGCCAGGATGGGAGCGCGTAAGAGACTCCCCTTCGGGCTCGCTCACCCGGATTCAGACTCCGGCTCCCAGATCTGTGAGAAAATCCATCTCTGGTGTTTTAAGCCCCTCATTTTTTGGCAATTGGTTCCAACAGCCACAGGACCATTCTGGTGAGGCCTGCTGGGCCCCTGGGCAAGAACAGCGTTTCTGATGAGATGCTGCTGTAGAGCCCAGGGAACTATGTCCACCCACGTGCGATGGAACACGATGGACGATAACAGCAGAGAGAGTGTGAGTCTAGAATAGGAGCGAGCCTGGATCGCTTTGCTGTATAGCAGAAATTGACAGAACGATGTAAATCAAACACAACAACAACATGTTTAAGAGAGCGATGTTTCTGAAATGCATCCAATAAAACGTCCCTAAGGACTGAAAAACAGCAACTGCATGAGGGTGTCTCTCCAGGGACCCCCGTGGGGCCCGGGCGAAGGACTGGGAGAAACCGCCACGGCTCCTGCTGGAGAATCCCTGGGTGCTGGTCCCTATCTGGTAACAGCAGACATTCCAGGAACCCTGAAAACTGAACCACTTCCCTTAAGAACAGCCACAGGCCAAGAACCTGTCACTGGTGACCAGGTAGGCATTCTGGGATACGGTGGTGTCCCAGGGCTTCCTCCTTCGGACGAAAACGTGAGGCCTTTCCTACTGCACAGCACAGGGAACTAGATCCAGTCTCATGATAGAACAGGATGGCACGTGACATGAGAAAGAGAATGTATATACATGTTCATTCCCATTGAGCCACAATGGGAACGCCTGTTTTATTTTATTTTATTTATTTTTTATCTTTTTAGGGCCACACCCATGACATATGGAGGTTCCCAGGCTAGGGAGTCGAATTAGAGGTGTAGCTGCCGACTTACACCACAGCCACAGCAACGCAAGATCCGAGCCGCATCTGCACACTACACCACAGCTCACGGCAACGCCAGATCCTTAACCCATTGAGCGAGGCCAGGGACCGAACGTGCATTCTCATGGCTACTAATGGGATTCATTTCCAATGAGCCAATAATGGGAACTCCTTTTTTTTTTTTTTTTTTTTTTTTTTTTTTTTTTTTTTTTTAGGGCCGCACATGCAGCATATGGAGTTTCCCTGGCTAGGAAGCGTCAAATCGGAGCTACAGGTGCCAGCCTACACCACAGTCACAGCAACACAGGATCGAGCTGTGTCTGCAATCCACACCACAGCTCCCAACCACACCAGGTCCTTAACCCACTGAGCAAGGCCAAGGATCGAACCCACAACCTCATGGTACCTAGTCAGATTTGTTCCTGCCATGCCATGATGGGAACTCCATATCAACTATACTTTTTAAAAAATTATTTTTTTTCATTTTTGGCCACCCTGTGGCATGAGGAGTTCCCAGGCCAGAGATCAGGTCCAAGCCATAGTCATGACCCAAGGGCAGCTGTGACAACGCTGGATCCTTAACTACGGTGCTAGACCGGGTATTGAACCCACGTCCCAGCGCTCCCATGACACGGCCGGTCCTGCTGCAGTGCAGCAAGAACCCCTAATGTAGAATTTTTTTAATAAAAATAAAATGCGATGCCTCACTCCAGCCAAGTGAATAAGGTAGGGTAGGCGAGCCTGAAGGCCGACTTCCAACACCAACAAAAGATACAAAACGTTTCTGTTAGATGCCTTCTATTTAACGTCCTTGTAAGACGCAAAAGCACGCAGCACATGTATTTCAGGGAAGGGGTACGAGGCCCAGGCGGCCTCCAGAGCAGGCTCTGCTCAAACCCGAGCTGCGCCTTGAGCCCGTCCACACTGCCCGCTGTGGGCAGTGCTTCTGCCTGCATGGGATCCAGTCCTCACAAGCAGGAGCCAAAAAAGCGCGGCGATGACCAACCTCTCAGCGAATATGGCTCTGCTTCCCCAACAGCCCAGACGATCTTGCCCGAAGCGCACCGCTGCCTTCGGAAACCCAAAAGGACCAAAAAGAGTGTCCGCATCAAATCCCAGTGCCCCGATCGACACGCTTAGAGGGAGGACCCGTCGCCAGGTGGCCTCAGTCCAGCACTTGGGAAGACTGTTTGTGCAGAGAAGAGAACGGCCAGAACACTCTCTAGACTCGGCACTAGTTGAGACTGACGTGCGGGGTCTGCAGACGCTGGGTCCCCTTCGGCGCTCTCCCTTCCCCCGCTCCTGGGAGACACCGCCTCGGAACACCCTTCAGCCTCACTGTGACATTCGGAGCAGGTGGCCAGGACAGCCTGGCGGTTCTGCCCCTCATGCTGTGTCCACGTCCACCGACGGGACCCACCCATGGCCCAGGGGTTCCCATCTTAATCCCTGGACTATGCAGGTGATGGGACAGCACACCCAGAATGTGCTCTGTTACCTGGAAAAGGGGAGTTTACAGGTGTGATTTTTTGTTTTGTTTTTGTCTTTTTGCCTTTTCTAGGGCTGCTTCCTGTGGCATATGGAGGTTCCCAGGCTAGGGGTCCAATCGGAGCTACAGCCACCAGCCTACACCACAGCCACAGCCACACTGGATCCGAGCCGCATCTGTGACCTACACCACAGCTCACGGCAACGCTGGATCCTTAACCCACTGAGCAAGGCCAGGGATCGAACCCGAAACCTCATGGTTCTTAGTCGGATTCGTTAACCACTGCACCACGACAGGAACTCCCAGGTATGATTAAGGTTACTAATCAGGTGACCTTGAGTGAATCTCTGGGGCATTATCTGCAGGTGTCTCATCTAATCACAAGACCCCTCGAAAAGCAGAGTTTTCTCCAGCTGGTAGCAGATGGGGCAGTGGGAGGGTCAAAGCATGAGGGGGGCACATGGAAAGCATGAGAAGGGATATTGGTGGTTTCTGGGAGCAAGGACTGGTCCCCAGATGGCATCCAGCAAGGAAACAGGGACCCTCAGTCCTACAGCCACAAGGACCCAAAGTCTGCCAACAGCCTAAGTGAGCTGGGAAGCAGAGGCTTCCCACTCCAGCCTCTCTTTGTTTGCTTGTTCTTTTTAGGCTGCCTCACAGCATATGGAGTTCCCGGCCTGGGCTCAGATCTGAGCCACAGTTGTGGCAACACAGGATCCTTTAACGCACTGTGCCCAGCCAGGGATCAAACCTGTATCCGAGCACTCCAGAGACGCCACCAACCCCACTGTGCCACAGCGGGCACTCCCCAGTCAAGCCTCTGAATGAGAACGCAGCCCAGCTGACCCCTTGCCTGCCACCCACGAGACCCTGGGCAGAGGACCCGTCTGGGTCCTTGTGAATTTCTCCCCGACACAACTGAGATGATGAATGGGTGATGCTGAAAGCCGCTAAGTTCGTGGCAACTTGTTATACACATCGGGCGGACACTGACACAAGGAACATGCCATCAGGAGTTGCCAACTGCTTGGCCAACTGAGGCTGGTAAATCCACAGAGGGAGGGGGCAAGGGACAGTCCACGGAGCACCAGTTTCTGAGCCTGCCCTTCATGCCGAGCGGTCTACCCCCGCTGTATCCGATAGGGCAGCCACTAGCCATACGTGGACACCGAAATGGGGCTGGTATGAACTGAGATGCCCCACAAGTATACAATACACCAGGCTTTGGAGACTCGGCACAGGAAAAATGAACGCAAACTCTCTCATTAATACTTTCTTTTCAAAGCCACACCTGAAACATACGGAATTTCCCAGGCTAGGGGTTGAACCGGAGCCACGACTGAGGCCTATGCCAGAGCCAAAGCCACACCAACTCCAAGCCACGTCTGTGATCTATGCCACAGTTTGCAGCAACGCCAGATCCTTAACCTGATGAGCCACAGTGGGAACTCCACATTAATACTTTTTATATTCATTACATGTTGAATTAATAACATCAGGAATCTATTGCGATAAATGAGCTGTATTATAAAAATTGATCTCACCTGTTTCTTTTTAGTTTTTTAAAATATATGCACCATTAAGGTGTATATTTTTATTTATTTTGCAGGGGTTTTTTGTTTGTTTGTTTGTTTTGACTTTTTGGTTTTTCTTTTTGGCCATGCCTGTGGCCTGTGGAAGTTCCCAGGCCAGGGATCAAACCTGCATCACAGCAGTGGCCTGAGCCACAGCAGTGAGGATGCCAGGTCCTTAACCTGCTGTGCCTCTAGGGAACTCCTCTCAATAGTTTTTTAAAGTGACCTCTAGAAAGTGTTAAGTTAGGCCCGCGGGTCAAGTGGTGTTTCCACTGGACTGTGCTGATCTACCAAGTATCCCAGGTCACCCAGCCGCCCTGAGAAGTGGGTGCTACCCCGCGGTTCAGAGGAGAAACCTGAGACTTTGCAGAGTAAATTTTCAATGCCAGAAGGTGAGGGAGCCAGAGTCGGGGTGGGAACCAGGGTCGGCAGGGCCCAAAGCCCCTCTCCCACAGCTTGGTGGGCTACTTGCTCAAATGACAATGAAACTGGCATTTTTCAACAGAGGCCAATAATGTCTTAGACCAAACAAATGGCACCCGTGGGACAAAGCCAGAAGCTGATCAATGTGGGGACGTATTTTGGGGCAGAGGGAGCCCTTTCATCAGCCCTCAAATTACACTCTAGGACCTGGCTCTGATAAGTTATCCAGGGGATAAGCCCAGGAGCCTGGAGCTTTTAAATGAGCGATAAAGGAGTCATTGGGGAGGTGTTCCCATCCTGGCTCAGCAGAGACAAATCCAACTAGGAACCATGAGGTTGCAGGTTCGATCCCTGGCCTCGCTCAGTGGGTGAAGGCTTTAAGGATCCAGTGCTGCCATGAGCTGTGGTGTAGGTCGAAGATGCCGCTTGGATCCTACGTTGCTGTGGCTGGGGTGTAGGCCAGCAGCTGTAGCTCCGATTCACCCCCTCGCCTGGGAACCTCCATATGCCGCAGGTGCGGCCCTAAAAAAGAAGAAAAAAGAAAAGGAGTCACTAGGGAAAGTTGGGGTCTTGGTCTCCTTCTCCATAATATCGACGGACAGGCTGTAAGAGAAAAGGCTACGATCCACACAACGTGAGCTGTATTGATAAATGCCTTTTCTAAGCCCTAGCATTAAAATTCCCAATAAAGAACCAAACCTGCCAGCTATCTTTTTTGCTTGTTTGTGTTTTATTTTTGTTTTGTTTTGTTTTTTTGTTTTTTGGGGTTTTTTGTTTTTTTGTTTTTGTTTTGTTTTTTTTGCTTTTTAGGGCCGCACCCACAGCATATGGAAGTTCCCAGGCTCGGGGTTGAATCAGAGTCGTAGCTGCCGGCCTACGCCACAGCCACAGCCACACCAGATCTGAGCCACATCTGCAACCTATACCCCTGCTCACAGCAATGTCAGATCCTTAGCCCACTGAGCGAGGTCAGGGATCAAATCCGAGTCCTCATGGATGCTAGTCAGATTCATTTCCATTGGCCACAATGGGAACTCCCTTTTTTTTTTCTTTTTAGGGCCGCATCCTCGGCCTATGGAAGTTCCCAGGCTAGGGGTCAAATGGGAGCTGCAGCTACCAGCCTACACCACAGCCACAGCAATGCGGGATCCAAGCAGCGTCTGCGACCTACGCCACAGCTCACGGCAACAGTGGATCCTTAACCTGCTGAGTGAGACCAGGGATTGAACCTGCATCCTCATGGTTCCTCGTCGGGTTCATTAACCGCTGAGCCACAAAGGGAACTCCCATGCTGGCTACCTTTAGGTAGGTTCCCCCCAGTGCCCCTTCCAGTCACCCGAAACAAAACCACGCAGGAGCCTGGCTGTCCGGCATGTGCCACCTCTGTGTCCCACTGTGGACAGTCTGGGAACAGAAAGGGCAGGGGTGGCCTGTGCCCCAGTGAGATGAGGAAAACAGCAGGACACAGGCCCTTCGCCTACCCAGGCCCTCGAGCGGCAAGGGGCCAGGGGTCATCCTTGACACCAGGAGACACGCAGGGTTATTTCAGAAAGAGGTGGTTTAAGGTCCCTCCGAATCACTCGCTGTTCATCTGTTTTCATTCCAGCTGCTGATCCCAGATGCCTGTATCTGACACTCTTCTAGTGTCGCATTTCAATTTATGTTCCATCTGCACTTCCTCTTCGCAAATTTTGCCCGATTTACAAGTCAGGGTGTAATGTGCCAAGGATGCAGAGTTCCAAATCCCCCCCTTGGCAAAGCTGACATTCTAACTGCCAGGCCGATCATCAAGGACGCGATGACTGGCCAAGCACACCACCTCCCAGGAGGCCTCCTGGGATGGTTCCCGGGGAAGGAGGTCCGGGGAGAGGGGATGCTGTCGGAGGGGGATCTCCAGGGTCCTGTTTTGAAATCCACTCTACACTTGTTTTGGTAAGAACATGTGACACTCTGCTACTTCTCAAAAAATCTTGCTCCAAAGATGCTGACCTTGGTAGCATGGACTGTGGCTCCAGCAAGGAACTAGGGTCCTTCCTGCATTTCCCGGGATAGGCTGAGCGTGACCCTGGAGATCGTGCTTCCTTCTGAGTCACACGACAAACAGGGGTGACTGTGGGTCGGGAAAGACAAGTGCACCCCTGGAGAGCTCAACCCTCAGATCACACTGTTTCTTACAGCGGAGATGAACCGAAATGCGGTCTTTACAAAAGTTAAGGCTCTGCCTTTGAGCTTTTGCACATTTTCCCTTTTTTTTTTGTTTTCTTTTGTTTGGTTTTTTGCTTTTTAGGGCAGCACCCTCAGCATATAGAGGTTCCCAGGCCAGGGGTCCAATCGGAGCTACAACTGCCGACCTACACCACAGCCACAGCAATGCAGGATCCGAGCCACATCTTCGACCTACACCACAGCTCATGGCAGCACTGGATCCTTAAAGCCTTCACCCACTGAGTGAGGCCAGGGATCGAACCTGCAACCTCATGGTTCCGAGGCAGATTCATTTCTGCTGCGCCACGATGGGAACTCCTGCATGTTGTCCCTTTCACGAAGTATCTCACAAGGCTATCTCTGGGTGCGTAAGCCTGAGTCCACCCTTTTCTGAATCAGAAGCAGAGTGCTTACCGCCCCCAGGCCCACTCCTCCCCACACACTCCCCTGGGTGTTGCCTTTTAAAAACTGGCTATCTGGAGTTCCGTCATGGCCCAGCTGTTAACAAACCCAACCAGTATCCATGAGGACGCGGGTTCGATCCCTGGCCTCACTCAGCAGGTTAAGGATCTGGCGTTGCCGTGAGCTGTGGCATAGGTCAGAGGTGCAGCTTGGATGTGCCATTGCCATGGCTGTGGTGCAGGCCAGCAGCTGTAGCTCCAGTTCAGTCCCTAGCCTGGGAACTTCCACATGCCGCAGGTGCAGCCCTAAAAAGAACAAAAAAATATTAAAAAAAAAAAAAAAAGAGGAAGGAAATTCTGACCCATGAACAACACAGATGAACTGTCAGGCCATAAACGAAGGAAACCAGACACAGAAGGACAAACACTGTGTGATCCACTTACACGAGGGGCTCAGTCCCAGGCCCGGGAACTTCCACATGCCGAGGGTGCAGCCAAAAAAAATAGTAAGTCACAAGGTAAATTATAAATGGAATGAAAATGAAAATACAACTTAAAATACGTGGGACGTCCGTGAAGCTGCGCTTCAAGGGAAGTTTAGAGACATCAGATGCTTAAATCGGAAAAGAAGATGGTTTTCCAATAAACAAGCTAAGACGTTCCCAGAGTTCCCTTGGAGCGCAGTGGGTTAAGAACCCAGTGTCGCCAGGGGAGCTTCCACACGGCACAGGCGACGCCAAAAAAAAGACTTGAGCTTAAGAAGCAAGAAAAAACGAGGAGCAACTTAAAGCTAAAGCAAGCGGCACGAAAGGAAAGATAAAACAAGAGCAAATATGAGTTCAAAACAGAAAGACAAGGATAAAATCACCAAAACCAAAAGCCGATTCTTTGTAAAGATCAGGAAAATTGGTAAACCTCTAGCCAAACCAAGCCAGAACGAGAGGAGAACATGAGGGATCTCATACCGATCTCAGAGATGGCAGGAGAAAGACAAAGCAACGTTATAACAACGCTGGCACAAACCTAACAAGGACACAGGCTACCAACACTCACTCGGGAAGAAGCAGATCTCCAGCCAGTCCCACAGCTAAAGCAGCTGTGTCTACGGCCTTCAAAAACCATCCAAGAGAGAGTAATTCCCAAGTCATTCTATGTAGCCGGCATCACCCTGACACCAGAGCCAGAGAAACACGACGCAAGAAGGGACACGTGCAGGTCAACACCCTCGTGAACAGAGGTGTGAAAGTGCTCATCAAATAGCAGCAAATTACAGCCATTCGTAAGAAAAATACAAAAATACCAACCAAAAAAAAAAAAAAAAAAAAGGAAAGAAAAGTTCCCATCGTGGAGCCTTGGAAACAAATCTGCCTAGGAACCATGAGGTTGTGGGTTCGATCCCCGGCCTCGCTCGGTGGGTTGAGGATCCGGCGTCGCCATGAGCTGTGGTGTAGGTCGCAGACACAGCTCGGACCCTGCGTTGCTGCGCCGGTGGTGTAGGCCGGCAGCTACAGCTCCGATTCGACCCCTAGCCTGGGAACCTCCCTATGCCGAGGGTGCGGCCCTTAAAAACAAAAAAGAAGAAGAAGGAGGAGAAAAATACATCAGCACCAAGTAGAGTTTATCCTGGAATGCTAGGTTGGATCAACATAAGAAAACTGACCAATGTAATCCACTATATTCGCAGATTAAAGATGAAAAGAACCATCTCATTAGCTTCATAGACACAGAAAATGCACAGGACTAATCTAACATCCATTCACGACCGTTTTTAAGCAAATTACATCTATAAGCAAACTGGAGTTCCCATCATGGCTCAGTGGAAACGAATCTGACTAGCATCCATGAGGATGTAGGTTCGATCCCTGGCCTCGCTCAGTGGGTGAAGGATCCAGCATTGCCGTGAGCTGTGGTGCAGGTCGTAGATCCAGCTCAGATTCCGTGTTGCTGTGGCTGTGGTGTAGGCCGGCAGCTACAGCTCCGATTTGACCCCTAGCCTGGGAACTTCCATGTGCCTCGGGTGGGGCCCTAAAAAGACAAAAAAAAAAAAAAAAAAAAAAAAAGAATATAAGGGAACTTCTCTAATCCGATAAAGGACAACTACAACTCACATTACCCTTAATACTGAAAAACGGAATGTTCAGGAATAAGGCCCACATGGCACGGTCACCCTGTAGAAGTGGAAATGTCTGCCCAGCAGTCTGCACACAAAGCTTACAGCCGTCGCGCAGTTGACGGCTCACCTCGGAAACGGCTTAGATGTCCTCGGTGGATGACCTGATGAAGAAACTGTGGTATGTTTGTTTCTATAGAGTGAACAAGGACAGGGTACATTTCCATAAGACAGAACGCTACTCAGCAAAAAAAAAAAAGGGGGGGAACGAACTGCCCCTTACGCACAGCCTGGGCGAGTTTCAAACACATTGAGTGAAAGCAGCCAGACACCAGCGATCTCATACATCCTGGGTGCCTCCAGGGAGGGGACACTCCTGAAATGTCTCGAGAGGGGACAGAAGAGGCCCTTGGATTCGGGGCAGGGGAGGGCCGGACGACAAACGGGCAGGACCCGGGACTGGGGAGGGGGGGGCACCCTGGCGTGGTGGTGGGTACAGAACCCCACGCCGTATCCAAAATGCAAAGACCCACGCCTCCTGAAAACTGACACCGGATGTAAGTTTTAAATAAATTCTGTAAAAGCGAGAAACCCACACACCGACCTCCTAGACATCCTCCTAGGTGCAGTATGAGAGATAGCGTTAGAATAATTGGGGTTCAAAAAAAAAAACCTCATGAATAATTTGCTTGGAACTACCTTCGATTATAGATAATTCATGAAGAACGGACATATTTTCAATAGTTGGTCTTTCCATCCAAGAACATCCAAGTCATCTTTTATGCCCTTTAAAAGAGCCTGTGTTTTATTTCTTTGGTTGGTTTGGTTGTTTTTTTGGCTGCCCCGAGGCACATGGAATTCCCTGGCCAGGGATCAGATCCAAGCCACAGTTGCAACCTACATAGCTGTGGCAATGCCGGATCCTTAACCCACCGTGCCAGGCCAAGGATCAAACCCGCGTCCTGGCGCGACAGAGATGCCACTGATCTGAATTCCGAGCCTCTGATTTTTTTTTCCACTTAGGATCCTATACATTTTTCTGAAAATTTTTCTAGGTTTTCTATGCATTTTACTGTTACTATGAACGAAATCTTTTCGCCATCACAATTTCTAAATGATCGTGATTGCTTTAAAGGGAAAATACAGGAGTTCCCTGGTGGCTCAGCAGTTAAGGATCCAGCATGGTCCCTGCTGTGGCAAGGGTTCAGTCCCTGGCCCCGGAACCTCGGCCTGCCATGGACGGGGCCAAAAACAAGCAAACAAAGGGCAAATAACAGATTTCCGAATACTTGTTTTCTACCCGGCTGCCTCACTGGCCTTCCTATTGGTGTTACCATCACTTATTAATCGCTCTGCTCACACATAAGCTGACATCATCAACAAAGAGGCACCGCTCTTTTCCACCATTTAGACGCGCGACTTCCTTTTTCCCCTGGATGACTAACACGTCGAAAACAACGTTAAGTAATTCCACTTTTATTTTCTAAATTCCACCCCCGAACAGGAGACAAAGCATCTCTTCAGCCTTCTGCTCTCAGGCTCCACTTTTCTAAACTCAGAGACAAATGAGTGGAGGCTGGACGCCTGTCTCTCTGTACAGCGTCCCATCAATTAAAAATGAAGGACTCAGGAGTTCCCGTCGTGGCGCGGTGGTTAACGAATCCGACTAGGAACCATGAGGTTTCGGGTTCGGTCCCTGCCCTTGCTCAGTGGGTTAACGATCCGGTGTTGCCGTGAGCTGTGGTGTAGGTTGCAGACACAGCTCGGATCCCACGTTGCTATGGCTCTGGCGTAGGCCGGTGGCTACAGCTCCGATTCGACCCCTAGCCTGGGAACCTCCACATGCTGCGGGAGCATTGCCACTCCCGACACCATCGGCCCAACAAGCCCAGCCCCACGGCTCTCTGCGCTCATCCTGTGCAATTGCCCCGTAGTCATGGGAACAGAGATGTCCGTTCAAAGCCCGAAAGCGCTTCCTGGATTCTACGTGCAGACCCCAGACCCAGACAGGTGCCGCCACGTCCGCATCAGCGTCGGGGGCTTTGGGGGTAAGGCCGGATAACGAAGAGCATCAGAGTGCTGAGCCAGCGCCTCTGAGGGTCACCGCCAGATGACAGGAGGGAAGGGAACTGGGCGTGGGGGCCGCCCCGTACTCCTCGCGCCCCCGGAGGGCGATGGAGCCAGCAAGGGCAAGGGCAGCCAGCGGGGCCTTGGTGTCAGGCGGAGGAGCTAGAAAGCCCCGGGGGAGCTGGCCTGGCCCTGGGGTAGATCAGCTGGTGACCGAGGGACACATCGACTCCCTTAGCAAAGAGAACAAACTAAATTGCTAGGGACACGTCCAGCCTCAAGTTCAAAAATTGGGCAACGGGGGTGAGGTTTGGGCCACCGGAGCATCAGGGCTGAGAAGCAATTGCAGGTTATTCCAGCTCATGAAATCACCTGCCCTTTGTGTGAGAAAGGACTGCGGGGGTGACCTAACCTAACCGCCCCCGCTTCCCACCAGCAGGAATCCTCTCTCCAACCCCCTTGACACCCTTGACCCGAGACGGTCTGATTCAGACCCTGTGTCCTTTCCAGGGTTGAAGCGGCGGTTCTCAGAGGCTGGTTCAAGGGCAACGGCAGTTTGAGGGGGTCTTCATCACAGGGAGCGAAATAGCCTTTCTTTTGTGAACAACGACACTGCTGTCCGGTAGCTGGTATATAGATATATGCATATTATACATATTTTATATATCGCCAAAAATATATATTTTGGCAGCGCCCAAGTCATGCAGAGGTTCCTGGGCCAGGGATCAAATCCCAGCCAGGGCAGTGACAACGCTGGATCCTTACCCCCCCACGGAACTCCTATGCCAGTTGGTTTCGTAAAGGACCTTATTACAAAACTAAGGCATCCAGTTCCCAACGCATACAGGTTTCTTTCCCACTAGTGTTTCAAACACAAAAGGGTAAGAAGCCCTACAGAACACAGCATATGATCGAAATATGATATATGAAATGAGCGTGTCCACGTCTCTGTGACTATAGGGTGTACGGTGGCAAGAACGTAGGGGCCTTTCACCGTCTAACCCCTCACACCTTGCCCAGGGCGCGCAGGAATGTGGGAACACACACTTTGCAACAGAAGTTTACCTGGGGGGCTCTCACGGCTGACATGTGGAGAACCAGAGAAAATTTAAGAGAGTCCTAGAAACTGGGGGATGTCCCTAAGGTGCAATGACATGGGGACCTGTATTTGAAACCAGCTCCCATCCTCCTAGGTTTGAGGCAGAGTTTTTCTTGGACACTCGGTGACCTGGGAGTTGTATAAAATAAAGAAATGTAGGAGTTCCCGTTGTGGCGCAGTGGTTAACGAATCCGACTAGGAACCATGAGGTTGCGGTTCGGTCCCTGCCCTTGCTCAGTGGGTTAACGATCCGGCGTTGCCGTGAGCTGTGGTGTAGGTTGCAGACGCGGCTCGGATCCCGCGTTGCTGTGGCTCTGGCGTAGGCCGGTGGCTACAGCTCCGATTCGACCCCTAGCCTGGGAACCTCCATATGCCGCGGGAGCGGCCCAAGAAATAGCAACAACAACAACAACAAAAGACAAAAAGACAAAAGACAAAAAAAAAAAAAAAAAAAAAAAAAGAAATGTAGAAATGGGGGCAGGGTGTACCTTTCAGATTGTCATATCTCCTTCTTGATCATTTGTTTCCATGAGTTATAGGTTTTTGATGGTGCCCAGCCATTAGCATTTGTGACCAAAGCATCCTACAAACTTGCACTCAGACTAGATGATCTTCTTCAGAGGGAGCGGAGATATTCTGGATAATCATATCGGATAAAGCGTGAATGTGTTTTCACAGAGGCTCTGTGCTTTAATCTGACTTTTTCTAGGACAATCAGAACAGGATAGAGTCTAGAAATAGATCCACTTACACGTGATCAGTTGATTTGCTACAAAGGTGCCAAGGCAATTTAAGAAAGAATTATGTTTTCAACTAATGGTAATCCCAACAACGGAATAATTGGGCATCTAATGAGGAAAAAAAAAAAAAAAAAGAGCAATGACTCTTACCATCTAGAAAAATGGATTCAGGAGTTCCCGTCATGGCGCAGAGGAAATGAATCTGACTAGGAACCATGAGGGTGCGAGTTCAATCCCTGGCCTTGGTCAGCGGGGGAAGGGTCCGGCCTTGCTGTGAGCTGTGGTGTAGGCCAGCGGCTACAGCTCTGATTCAACCTCTAGCCTGGGAACTCCACATGCCATGAGTGTGGCCATAAAAAGACAAAAAAAAACAAAACCAGAAAAACCCCACAAACGTGATTCCCCTGGATGGTCATTAGGATAATTAAAATTACAACACTAACACCCCGACCGCCGGCTGGAGTGCACAACGGTGCAGCTGCTTTGGAAAACAGAGTGGTGGCTCCTTAAAAAGTTAAACACAAACCTACCACGTGACCCAGCAATTCCACTCATACGTACTTACCCCCAAGCAAAAAACACATGTTCACATTAACATGTGTGAACAAATGTTTACAGCAGCCCCAGTCGAGCCTCCAAAAACCGGAAACAATTCAAGTGTCCATTTAACGGTAAAGGGACAAGCAAATGGGGGAGTCCCCTGGCCGGGGAACAGTACTCAGCTAAAAGGACGAACGAAACCCCAAACGCACTGCCTCCAGTTTGAAAAGCCAAACACCAAGACTACCTACTCTAAGATTCCATGGACAGGCGATAATTTAAAAAGACCCAACCACAGTGAGAGAAAGGAGGCCCGAGTCAGTGGCTGCCAGGGAGCAGTGGGGCGGGGGGACATTAGCTACAGAGGGTGGGGGCCTTAGGGGACCAGGAGAACATTTGTTATCTGGTAACCACAGTGGTTACACGACTGTACCCATCCGTCAAAACCCGTCAAGCTATACACTTGACGCTGGTGAATTGCAGGCATGTAAATTACACGCTGGCAAAGCGTGCACCCCCGGAGGCACGTGGCACCGTGATCAAGGGCAAGTCCATGGCTGTGGTCCCCGGGAGGCGCGGGGGGAAGTAGGAGTTCAGTTTCGTTTCGCCAGAGGATTCCTCTAAATCTAGGTGAATGAAAGCAAAACACTGCAGAATTTTTCAGAGTTTTCCTGCTGCCCCCACACCGGGCCCTGGCCTGACCGGGCGGCTCTTGGGCACGTGGCGTGACACTCTTGGTTTCTCTTCTTTTTAGAGAGGTTTGACCTTGTGCTCAGAGGGGTTCTGGTTCTCGGCCGTGTGCCCCAGTGGACACCCCGGACCTGGAACCCCGGGTGTCTGCCCACAGGAACACCCACCCTGGTCCTTCATTCCCTGGGACCCTTGGCTTACAGTGACATCAGGGCAGTCCCAAAGAGAGAGGAGACCCATCACAAGATGGCACGTGGTCCCTGGATCCACTGGAAAGGCAGCAGTCGGGCAAGCCAGTGAGGCCCGGCCAGCCCCCATGCTCCGCCACCCTGGCCAGCAAGAAGCCTCCCTTGGCAGCGAGAGCCAGCTTCGTAGGACACGGACACCACGAGGCCTGGCTGGGGTGAGCAATCACCAGGGAGCCGTCACCCATGGTGCCCCCTGCCATGCTCAGGGGACTGGGGCCTCCTAAAACCAGCCCAAGCTGCTGTGTCCCCACCAGAGGAAGGGTTCAAGGGTGACTGCCTACCCAGGGGAGGCAGCCTGGGATGTCAGTTGCCTGCACCCAGGGCCCGCGGGCTGCTGGTACCCTCCCCCGTTTGGACAAGGGGACAAGGAGGAGGGGGCTTCGCAGGGAGGAAATCGGCATCAGGCCCCAGAGCCCCGACATCAAGTTTTCCATTTTGCCCGAAGGCCCCTCACACGTCCCAGCTGCTGCTCAAGAGGAAAGGGGAGCTTTTGCCATTGGAGAAGCTCCCAGTCGGCGTCTTTCCCGGTGGGGCTGGGGTGGAGAGAGCTGGCAGCTTGTCCCCCAGCCTCGGCCCATCCCTGGAGTTAAATCGGGCCTTCTGGAGTTCCCGTCGTGGCGCAGTGGTTAACGAATCCGACTAGGAACCATGAGGTTGCAGGTTCGATCCCTGGCCTCGCTCAGTGGGTTAAGGATCCAGCGTTGCCGTGAGCTGTGGTGTAGGTCGCAGAGGCAGCTCAGATCCCACATTGCTGTGGCTCTGGTGTAGACCGGCAGCTGCAGCCCCGATTCGACCCCTAGCCTGGGAACCTCCATATGCCACAGGAGTGGCCCAAAAAATGGCAAAAAGACCAAAAAAAAAAAAAAAAAATTGGGCCTTCTGCTGACTTGGCGGCAGGGTCTCTGTGCGTGGGGGCCGTCCCGGGCAGTGTGGGTGTTGAAAGCATTCCTGGCCACCATCTGCTAGGTGCCAACAGCACCCCCTGCTGTGGTTGGGACAACCCAAAATGCCTCTAGACACGGCCAATTCCCCCGGGCCAGGGGTTGGGGGGGCGGCGTACAAGTGCCCCCAGGAGAGAACCACAGAGTTAGGTCTCTTCATTTTGCTTCGGTTTCTTTTAAATCTCTTCCCATCCGTTCCCGCTTCCCTTGGTTCCCTAGCCTTCAGATCTGCCCTAAAGTCAAGTCACCCCCACCCCAGCGCTGTCCAAGGGTCAGTGACTCGGTGCAGAGTCTCAAGGCGAGGACAGTGGCCTCTAAAATGACTGATGCCAGCCCTGCAGGGTGCAGCCTGAACCTGCCTGGTGGGCATCGCCAGGCTTCCTCACCCTACTTGGGGATCTTCAGGCTTGAGATGGCCACGTTGCTTGTGGGTGCCCAGGCCCCACCCCTGGGGGTCCAAGGGTCAGAAGCCCACAGCACCAGAAATTCCTAGGAAGGGCTTTTCCCAACCCACATTTAAGTATCAGAGTAACAGGATTCAAAAGAAACGACTCTGAAAGGAAACTGAATTACCCGGAGCCACTTCCCATCAGCGGGACCTACCACAGCAGGAAACTGGGGGAGTCCCTGGGGCTGCCTGAGTCACCGACGGAGCCCACAAAAGGCACTGCGAGCGTACCTGTCAGGAGCAGCCGGCGGCACAGACAGAAACTTGGCCTTCAGCCCGCCTGAGCCCTGGTTTTCCCCCGCTGCCTGTCTGGAGGGGCAAATTCAAACCAGGAGGACCCAGGGTCGTCCTCCCCGGGTCTGAATGAGAAAGAGCTTCTGAGCTTACACGGGGTCATGCCTAACTGTGTGCCGGTCTCAGGTGACATTCCACTGTAACATTCTGTTCCAGCCCAGATGGAAGTTTCTAGAAAATGTAGACTTCCGTGCCCCCACCTGCTGGTCCCGTGGTGGACACAGACGCCATAAGCTTGAATCACATGGAGCTTTTGGTTTGCAGTTGCCCTGAAGCTTGGATTTAGGAGTCTATATACATATGAGATTGTTTTCACTTGCTGGTCTCTTGACTCCATAAGCTTGACAGCGAGGCTGCCTGCCCTCTGCTTTCCAGGTGAAGATGCGGGTGGGAAGCTCTCGGCTCAGACAACAGTCCCCAGCGGGGGCATCGCACCCGAGACAGTGGCCCCAGGGCCCTGCGCTCATCTCCTGCCGTGTGATCATGAGATCGGAGGCACAGGCAGCCTTGAGGGACAGTCCACTGCAGCTTCCAGGTTCTGAGGCGCGTGTTCCGGCTGTTCTGGGTGCCCGTGAGCCTCACTCCCACCTCCGACCCTGCCCTCCATCCACCGCCGGAGGCCCCACCTGCTCTGCCCGAAAGGGAGGGGAACCAGCGCCTGCACGGCCTTACCCACTCGGGGAGGCGAGCACCACGCCTGCTACACGCCGCTCTGCCTTCGCCAAGCCCACCTCCCTCCCGGCCGGGCCCATTACCCTCTCCCGTCCCTCCCTCCCGGAAACCATCGCAGGCTTTTCTCTCCTCAAGCCTCCAGCACCCCCTCGATCTTGTTCCTGTTTCACTGAGCAAACAGAAGCCACCAGAAGAGACGGTGCCCGGCCAAGAAGAGACAGGGCCTGGAGCCGAGGCCTGCCTTCGGTCGGGGTCTTCACGGAGGGTTCACCTCCCCGGCACCCGGCTCCCCAGGAGCTGCCACGGCATGAGGCCACGTGAGGAGGCCGTGATGCTCACCTGATCACGCAAGCATCTGACCCCAAGGCTGGCTGCAAAGCCCCGGGGTTCGAATGCCACGGGGCTCTCCCTCTTACAGGACAAACGCGTGGCCTGCAAGTGGACGGGAGCGGGCCGAAGGAGGAACTTGGCCATCGGAGGATAATACAGCCAACATCCTCTTCTAGGCCCCAGGAACAGAGCTGTGAACGAGACGGGGTTTCTGAAAGAGCCGGGAGACAGCCCCCCACACCCGCACGCAGGACCACGAATTGTGCGCCTGCCATGAAGCAAGGAAGCAAGGAGCATGCGGGGGGGGCAGAAAACCGAGTTGAGGGTTTTGAAATGGGCAGGTGGTCTGGCCCCAACCACGGGGGTCCAAGGTCATCACAGGGTCCTTACAAGAGCAAGGGAGGAGGGTCAAAGCCACGTGACGGCAGACACAGGGTCAGAGAGAAAGAGAAAATCGAAGCTGTTTGCTGCTGACTTCGAAGCTGGAGGAAGGGGCCACAAGCCCAGGAAAGTGGGCGCCTCCGGAAGGCGGAAGAGACAAGGGAACAATTCTCGCCTGAGCCTCCAGCAGGAGGCAGCCCTGGGACACCTGCTGTCAGCCCAGTGAGACCTGTGTCAGCTTCTGATCCCAGAACTGCAGGAAAGCAAACCTGGGTGGTTTTTGAGATGGAGGTAGACGAGACACAGCACGTTGCGTTCGTCTCAGCATATACAACACAGAGGGCTCGATAACTGTATCCACCGTGAAATGCTACAACACTACAGGTAGTTACAGAATTTTTTTTCTTGTGTGGAGAACTTTTAAGATCTACTCTCTTGGAGTTCCCGTCATGGCTCAGTGGTAATGAACCTGACTCATATCCACAAGGATGCGGGTTCGACCCCTGGCCTCGCTCAGTGGGTTAAGGATCTGGGGTTGCCGTGAGCTGTGGTGTAGGTCGCAGACATGGCTTGGATTCCGCGTTGCTGTGGCTGTGGTGTAGGCTGGCAGCTGTAGCTCCGATTCCACCCCTAGCCTGCGAACTTCCACGTGCCGTGGGTGCGGCCCTAAAAGGCAAAAAAAAAAAAAAAATTAGCAGCTTTCAAATAGGCGATGCCGCTTTGTTAACCAGAGTCCCCCGTTGTACCTACATGCCTGCGACACAAATCTGTGTCGTTTTCAGCCATCACGTCCACAGTAATTTGTTACAGCAGCAAGAGGTAACTCACACAGGACCTTAAAAGTCTTCTGTTCAAGTCTATTCCTTAAATGACAAAAAAAAAAAAAAAAAAAACGGAAAAAAGAACTCGGGGCGCTATTACCAAGCAGCAAGGCAACCTTCCTAGTCACCAAATCCAATGTACAAATAGTATAAGCACATGGAGAGACGGGACATCTTCTCGTTCCTGCCAAGAGTTGCTTCTGGCTGCGCACAACAGCTGCTGAAACAAAGGCTCTCCCAGCGCCTGGACCCAGACGGGGTCCCACAGCCCCCCGAGAAAAGATGAAGCCTGGGAACAGTCAAGGGCTCTGTCTTACCAGGAGCCCCCCTTCATGCCTCCTGGACTATGCCATAATCGATTGTCCCCACGAGGAGAGCCCTGCACCAAACACTGACAAACAACTCGATTTAACCGTGAGGGGCTGTGCGTCCCTGTGACCTTTGAACCAGGCCCAGCACAGAGCCTCACATACAAAGATGAACAGGAGAAGTTGCGGGCTCCTAAGCTGCTCAGAGTGCAGCTCAAACAGAGTAAAATGCTACAGTGCAGCATATAAAAGATGCTGCTTCCAAGGTCTTAGATGCACAGATGAGAAATTATTTTTACTTCATTCTCAGTCCCAGGAATCACAACGGAAAAAAACATCCAAACATTTCCCAGTTTTTCTCTGCGTAGTCTGAACGTCCTCTTCTTCAAAGAGACAGATTGAGTGTGCTGATTTTCATATGTATTTACAAGATAAATATATCGCGTACGATAAATATATGTAAAATAGAAATAAATAGAAATGGTAGACTATAACGAGGGAAATTAAACCATTCGACAGGGAGCCAGTTCCCACGACCAAAAACAAAAGTGGCAGTTTTGGAAGTGTGCCTCCATGGAAAGGAATCGGTCATCCTTAAACTGAGCAACTCTTCCAACCATGTTTCCCGTGAAGTTCTGTGCTACCCAAACATTTCTGTGTCACCCTCTATCTCCTTGCAAGTTATTGTAACTATGACAATAATATAATCAGGGAGGTCCCGCTGTGGCACAGTGGGTTAAGGATCAGCGTTGCTGCAGCTGCGGTGGAGGTCACAAGTGCAGCCCGGATTTGATTCCTGCCTGGGAACTTCCAGGTGCCGTGGGTACGGCCCAAAAAAGGCAACAAAAACAGAAAGGTAATATAATCAGTCTGAGACGGTGGAGACCCCGCCCCCTGAGGGCCTCTTTGACCCTACAGACCTCAGCAACCTGACCTCAGGGCCCGGGGAGGGTACAGGCTCTCTCCACTTCCAGATACTGGGGCAGCCGCTCCCTTTTGAGGCGAATAGTAATATACGTGGAGTCCCACTATTTTCTTCCCTGACCCTGCTGTGCCTGCACCCCCAGGGGTGATGTAACTTAGCATCCTCCCATCCAGAGACACTGAACGGGAAGGAGACAGCCGGGGGCAACTGGGCAGGGGCAGCGCCTAGGGCGCGTCAGGGAATGATGCTCCGCGCAGTCGCAAGCACAGGGCGGACACTCGCCATCCATCCTGACCCTCCTCAGAGCTGCGAGGCTGTCGCTGCACAGGGAGACTCCTGGGAAACCCCCGGGATTCTAGAAAGCCCCATGGGACGATGGAGCAGCACGCTGTAGAGAAACGATCAAAACCGGGAGTCCTGGGTTCAAGTTCTGCCTCTGCCAGGAACTGGCCACATCATCTGGGTAGGCTGTTACAGTAATGACCCCCGCCCCCACGGTGAGTAGCACTTCCTGTGTTTTCCCCTTTGGTCTCATGGCTTTCCTGCTCCCCCCGCAGTAGGGGGGTCTCTTTGCCCACTGCTCGCCCCTGTGAGGGCCGTGGGACATGCTTCAACCACAGCAAGGACCAAAAATGACTTGCAACTCCCCAGGCGTGGCAGCGCCTGTCTGGCCCTCTTAGAACAGTCTCACCAGCATCTGAAGATGCACAGGATGAGAAGCTCCCCGGCAGGTTGCTGCCGCACGAGCGAGCCAGGTGAGACCAACTACAGAACGGCCCGCTCCACCCACAGCATCTTGAGGAATAATGAGCCACTGCAGTTTGAAGCCACTGAGTCTGGGCAGTTTGTTATGCAGCATGCTGCCCGCTACACCACTCTCGTCTGTTTACGCCTCTTCTATGCACCTGCTTCCTCATCTAAAATATGAGTTTGTAAAGAGAGAACTACCACACGACCCAGCAACCCCATTCTTGGGCATCTATCCGGACGAAACTTTCCTTAAAAAAGACGCACGCACCCGTACGTTCATTGCAGCCCTATTCACAACAGCCAAGACATGGAAACAACCTAAATGACCTAAACGACAGACAAATGGATTAAGAAGATGTGGTATATATACACAATGGAATACTACTCACCCATTAAAAAGAACAAACTATGCCATTTACAGCAACATGGATGGAACTAGAGACGCTCATACTAATTGAAGTAAGTCAGAAAGACAAAGACATATGATACCACTTATATCTGGAACCTAATATACGGCACAAATGAGCCTTTCCACAGAAAAGAAAATCATGGACTTGGAGAACAGACTTGTGGTTGCTAGGGGGGGGGGGGCTGGGACTCTGGGGTTAATAGATGCAAACTACTGCCTTTGGAATGGATAAGCAATGAGACCCTGCTGTATAGCAGCAGGATAATGTGAGAAAAAGAATGTGTGTGTGTGTGTGTGTGTGTGTGTGTGTGTGTGAGAGAGAGAGAGAGAGAGACTGGGTCACCTTGCTGTACAGTAGAAAACTGACAGAACACTGTAAACCAACTATAATAGAAAAAAAAAATCATTGTCAAAATAAAACCTGAGTTTGAATGAGATTCTCTCGAGGCCCCCTCCTCTCTGGAGCAGCATTAATAAATACAGGAGCGGTGAGGATGGCAGGTCCCAGAGGGCCATGCATCCTTGGGGCTGGGGTCTGTGCCCTCCCGAAGATGCTGATGAGGAGCGCAGCAGGTGCGCTCCAGCGGCTCTCGGCGCCTGGGATGCGGCGGCGGCGGCGAGAGTTGGCTCAGCCAGGAGAGGGCGGTCCCGGAGACCTGCCTCCCGGCGCCAGCCTGTGCCCTGGCCCCACAGCCCCTGCGCCTGGCCTGTGTCCTCCCCTGCGCATCACAGAGCAGCACCTACCCCGAAGTTGCGGGGAAGATGAAATGAGATCCGAGGAGCAGCACAACGTCGGCTGCCATCCTCACCCGACTTCGCTGCAGACGCACAAGGAGGCGCCGTCCCAACAGATGGAGGAGAACGCTGGCGGGACGTCAAGGACAAAAAGAGGCTGTGGGCCCTGCCTGTAACCGAAATGATGAGAACTTCTAGGGCAACAGGGCTGGAGGCAAACTCCACGCCGTTCTCAGAGCCCAGACGGATGGGGAGACCCGAGGGAGCCCACCCTGGATTCACATGGACCAGCGCAGACACTGAGGGAGGTCGCTACCCCAGGCGCCAACGTGGGTGGCACATTCCTCGGGCCATAAACCCATACCCCTCGCGCCCCATCTCCTGTGAAAGGGTACCTTTAAGAGCAGAAGTTTAAAAGAAAGAAAGAAAGACGTAGGTTCGATCCCTGTCCTCGCTCAGCAGGTTAAGGATCCGGCGTTGCCATGAGCTGTGGTTGTGGGTCACAGCCGTGGCTCAGATCCCACATTGCTGCGGCTGCAGTGTAGGCCGGCGGCTATGGCTCTGATTCGACCTGGAGCCTGGGAACCTCCATATGCCGCAGGTGCGGCCCTAAAAATTTTTTTTTTAATTTTTAAAAATGAAAAACAAAGAAAGAAATAGAGCAGCCAGTCCTCACGGAAACCCCCAGGAGACCTGCCTCTGAGACAGACTCGGGTCTGAGAACCTGTGCTCTGGGGAAAGGCTTTTACTGCCTCTGTGCAAACAGCGCTGCCCAGGATGCCGAGCAGGGGTCTTTGCCTTGGAAGCTCCACAAACACCTAAGCTCGCACTATGAACGCTGACGACTGTAGGGGGTCCATGGGGAAGAAAGTGACCTTTGACAGAATTTTCAAGCATGATCGTGTGACCTCAAACAAACAGAGAGAGGGCGGCAGTGCGGGTCCCTGGGACCTCCCAGCTGGGGTCGATCTATTTCTCCTTGGCCCTTCTGCAAACCCTTCACTTCCCCATTGAGCCTCACTGAGTCTGCCCTCTCACTGCGGGCTCATGTCCAGACGGGTGTAGACTCGGCTCTGAAAGTCTCTCCCTCCCCAGGGGTGTTTAATGGTCACTCTGATCCTTTCCTTTTCTTTTCGTTCTTTTTTCTCAGGGCTTCGCACGGGAGCCCGAAGCGCCTCCTGACAGTGTCTGACTCGCAAGCTGCAGCCGCCAGGGAGGGCACGAGCCCTGTCTCCCCACCTACATGCAGCCTGTTGTGAAATCGAGGCTGTAGAGGGATGTTCAGAAAATAGCTTCTTGAAGGAGGCTTCCTTCCTGTGGCCGATTTCATGTAGACATGTCACAATTGCAGGGGGAAAAAAATGAGAGGTTAAAAAAACACACTGGATTTGCTGAAAAAGTTATTTCTTGTAGAAGCGTCTCCCTTCCACGTCGGGAGGGCACGGACAAGCAGATGCTCCCTGGTTGCCTTACTCTGTGAAGCTAAGGAAAACCTCGCTTCGGCAGGAGCTCTTGCCCAAGCCCAGCAACCTCCTGCCCGGCCGAGAGATGAGTTAACAGCGAGGGTGGATCGGACCAAACCCGCTGCTCACCCCTGGCTGCGCTCATGCCCTGCTCAGTGGCTTCTGTTTGAACACTTCCACGACCTGAAAAAACTGGAATGGAATGGGGTCCCTGGGGCGTGGGGAGGTCTTCCTTCCACTGTTTCCCTTACTCCACTCCTGCCTACAGCTCTTAAAAGGTCTTTTTCTTTTTTTTTTTTTGTCTTTTTAGGCCCGCACCCTGGGAACCTCCAGGCTAGGGGTCCAATCAGAGCTGCAGCCACCAGCCTACATCACAGCACAGCCACGCCAGATCTGAGCAGTGTCTGCGACCTATACCATAGCTCACGGCAACGTCGGGTCCTTAACCCACTGAGAAAGGCCAGGAATCGAACCCGCAGCCTCGTGGTTCCCAGTCGGATTCATTTCTGCTGCACCATGATGGGAACTCTTTAGAAAGGTCTTCTGGTGCAGGTCACTCATCTCCATCTGAAATGTCTCTGCTTCACAGGCACCCTTGAGTGAGGACTGAGCTGGGTTTAGATCCTAGCTTGACAGTTAGTTTTGCTTGTCTTTGTGAGAATATTATTCTATTGTGTTCTGCTTTAATAGGCATGCTGGGATAGCTGGGCATCCATACGGGGAAAAAATGAAATTGGACCCCTACCTCACACCACATATAAGACTCAAGTCTAGGCATTCCCGTGAATTCACCCTCGATGCGAATTACAGGCTTAATGCTACAAAGTCTTTAGAATTAATGTAGAAGTTTCTCTTCAAAAACTTGGAGGAAGGAAATTTTCCTTACGACAATAACAAGTCATTAACCACAAAGGCAAAGATTGATAAATTCAACTTTACAAAAATGTAACACTTCTGTTTATCAAAAGATGCCACTAAAAACGCACAGAGTGAGATAAGCTATGTATGACACATGTACCAAACAACTCATTCTTATTCCGTCTGTACAGATCTCCTCCAAACCAGTGACAAAATGACAAACACCATAACCGAAACACTGGGGGAGACGTTTCACGAGAAAGCCAGAAGGTCAGAGTACCCTGGTAGCACGATGGGTTAAGGATCTGGGGTTGTCACTGCTGTGGCTGAGGTCACTGCTTTGATGCAGGTTCGATCCCTGGCCAGGGAAATCCCACATGCTGCAGGTGTAGCCAAAAAAGAAAAAAGAAAAGGGAGGATTATCCAGAAGGCCAATAAATATGCAAAAGCATGTTCCGCCTCTTTAATAATTGGATAAATACAAGTTAAAACCACAAAGAGCTAAACTCCGTACCCTCCAAGACCCACGGTTCCCCGTCTAGTATCTGCCTGATGGAAGTGCAAACACCAGAATACATGTAAATATATATACATGCATGTGTATATATGCGTGTGTGCGTGTACGTGTATACGCTGTGTGTGTGTGTGTGTGCGCATCTCCAGAGCGCTGCGGGAATATGCCCATCACCATTCAAATGCCGTGGTTACCAAAAGGCACAGATGTGGGGAGGGATGGATGGGGGCCGGGACTGGCATGTGCGCATCGTGGCAGATGGAACGACTGGCCAGTGGAGACCGGCGGCACAGGGGACTCTGCCCAATGTTCTGTGATGAGCTATGCAGCCAAGGACTCTGAAGAAGAACGGACGTGTGTATGTGAAACTCCATCGCTCTGCGGTGCAGCAGAAATGATCACAGTATATTGAATCAACTATACTTCGATAAAACTCAAAAGGCAGAATAAAACAAAATAAAATGTTAAACAGAAAAGCACTCCAATGGATACACTGCGGTATATTCTTGCAAAGGAATAATACACAGCAATAAAGATGAATGGCCTGGGGCTACATACAACACGGATGGGCATTCTTTTCTTTTTTTCTTTTTGTCTTTTTTAGGGCCGCACCCATGGCATATGGAGGTTCCCAGGTTAAGGGTCGAATCAGAGCTGTACCCGCTGGCCTACCCCACAGTCACAGCAACTCCAGATCCTTAACCCCCTGAGCGAGGCCAGGGATCGAACCTGCGTCCTCATGGATGCTGGTCAGATTCGTTTCCACGGAGCCATGATGGGAACGCTGGATGAGCATTCTTTATGAAAGAATAAAGCCCTGAGTGAAAAGAGCCAGTCCCGCCCCCACAGTGTATAGGAAACGGTCCCAGCAGCATCACCTTGGAAGTAAAGGAAAGTGGCGCACTGGGGACGCGCACGTGGGCCGCGGGGGCGGAAGGCCAGGGAGGGACGTGGTGACCACAGGGCAGGCGGGCTGGCTGGGAGGGCTGCTTCCCAGGGATGAGTCAGGGCACGTTTGTATTCTGTAGACGTTTCTGGAAAGCACGCCACAGCAGAAGGGGGACGTTAAGGGTACCTGCTAACATGAGAGGAAAACAATCTACAGCTTCCGAACTAGCAGCCCACGAAACTGGGGAGAGAGGTTCGGGGGAGCACATCGAAAGATCGACAAAACGTAAAGCAAGATGCTGGGGAAAAGAATAAAATGGGAAGGAGGGTAAACAGTAAGCACGACATAAATGCCAGTGAGGAAAGGTTATTCAGCGAAGGAGGGCATGGAACGGCTGCCACACGCCTGAGGGCCAAGGAGGCTCCCACTCTGAGGAGCGTGACGTCTGTCTTTGTTCAAAATAAGCACACGTTGGACTTCCCATCGTGGCTCAGTAGCTAACGAATCTGACTAGCAACCATGAGGTTGCGGGTTCGATCCCTGGCCTCACTCAATGGGTTAAGGATCCCGCGTTGCCATGAGCTGTGGTGTAGGTTGCAGACATGGCTGGGATCCCGTGCTGCTGTGACTGTGGTGTAGGCCGGCGGCCACAGCTCTGATTCGACCCCTAGCCTGGGAACCTCCATATGCGGCGGGTGCGGCCTTAAAAAGACAAAAAGACAAAAAAAAAAAAAATTAAAATTAAATAAGCACGCATTAAAAATAATGAAATTCAACAAGCATGCATTAACACGCATCTACAAGTTCTGGGAGACAAAAAACGTTCAGCGGTGTTGATGACTGTGCGGGGAACCGTGGGTAATTTCAGACTTGCTCTTTGCATATTTCCACATCTAAGTGGTGGCCCCTCGACCGCCTCTAAGACTTCATCTTCTGGAGCAGTTGTCACAGCAAAACTGAGAGGAAGGTGGAAAGATCCCCCACACGCCCTCATCCCTGTCCTCCCCACCCCGCCCGCAATCTGTCCCCACCACCAACGTCCCCACCAGATGCTGCGTTTGTCGCACCTGACGAACCTACAGCATCGCCCCACAGGCTCCATTAGAGCTCATTCTTGGTGCTGCGTCATCTGTGGGTTTATTTATTTATTTATTTATTTATTTTCCTTCGTAGGTTCCTACGAAGAAAAATAAATACACCTGATGACAGGTGTAGCGGCACCTGTGGCACATGGAAGGTCCCAGGCTAGGGGTCGAATAGGAGCTGCAGCCACAGCAACACCAGATCCTTAATCCACGGAGCGAGGCCAGGGATCCAACCTGCACTCTCATGGATACTAGTCAAGTGCTCCTGGACGGTGTGAGACAATGCCCAGGGAACAGCTGGGCTCAGTTAGAGCATCTCGGGGATGCAGAAGGGCGGACATGTAAGAGCAGTGACCAGAGCGTGTGGCGCCTTGACCTCTGCCGCCGCCCTCTGGCTTTAGCATAACCCTGTCAGGTATGGCAGAAAAGGACGGCGGCACTCAGGGAGATGGAGGGACGTGGCCGAGACTGCGAGCAGTGGAGGGCGCGGCTACAATCAGAGCCACATCTCCCGTGGGCAAATCCACTTTGCTTTCCAATAAACACTCCTGTAGAGACGTCCCAGCTGTGGGCTGAGGAGCAGAGGGGCAAAGGACCCCATCTGCGAAGAGAGGGATGGGGGTGGCAGGTGGAGGCTGCACTGTCTGGGAGCCCGGCCACCAGGCATGGTGGCGGGGGACACGGGAGGGAGCAGGGGCTCTGGCAGAAGAGACCTAGCCGCGCCCCGCGACAGCCACAAGGGCATCACATCAGCTGGCACCAGGAGGAGGCGCTTCACCCCACGGCTCTTGCCTTCCGCAGCAGAGCCTGGCGCGCACAACCGCTCTCCCTCCTCCCTGTGACAAGTGAAGAGTCAGAGCCCCCAGGTGTGGCAGGAGGTCCAGGGCACACGCTTCGGGGTCAGGCAGAGCAGCTCTGAGCCTGGCTGTGACTTTCCAGCCTCAGGTTCCCCGTCTGTGCAATGGGAACAGCACCTGTTAGGTGCTAAGGTGTGTGAGCCACCATCAGGACGCCGGCTTTTACTAAGTCCTAAGAGCTTGCGCAGAAATGATGGCTTGTGTTTATCAAGCACCTGCCACGTATCAGACACTTTGTTAGAGTTCTCAGAGCCCTGAGCCCAGCACTATTTTTCTTTTGTTTTGACTACAGTTCTAGGACCCTTTTCACAATATTAGGCCACGTTGTTGGAAGACACAGTCTGTGAAAAGGAAGAAATTAGGAGGCTTGAAAATAAAGTTCTGGCTGAGAGTGAAAAGCAGAAAGAAGGGCTGAGGTGGCCGCGGGAGTGCGACCAGGATGGCTGGGGGGGGGTGCATCTGCAAGGACTGACATGGAGACACACAGCCTAAATCACTCCTAGGGGGGATTAAGCATTTAACTGAAACTTCCAGAACCTTCCATGCACAATTTCCTCACAGCAATCTCTGCAATGTAGGTTATATTGGCCCATTTTATAGGTGAGGAAACTAAGGCTGAGAGACATGAAGTGACCTAAGGACCTCAGTATGCATGTTGTTAATAACATTTCTTTACTGTTTTTCTTTTAATGTAAACTTTACAAATGATGAAACACATAAATTTTACTTATCTATTTACTGAGTTTTGACAAACGCATATAATTGTGCAGCCCAAAGCCCTACCGAGATAAAGACGTGTCCATCAACTGGAAAGTTCCTTCACGCCGCTTCTGCTCAAGCCCCGCCCCTCACGGTGACCAGCGCCCCCAATGTTTCCAGCGTGTAGTAGTAGACTTGCCAGTTCTAGACCCTCATAGAAATAGAATCACGCGGTAAGTCTGCTCCTGGGCAGGGCTCCTGCCACCCTGCGTGGCGCTAAGGTCCACCCACGTGGCTGTCCACCCTGGCTTTCTTCCGGGACACCAAGCACCACGGCTACCTACCCCACCCTGCCACTGGTTGGACTTCACTGTCCCCAGGTCCTGAGGCTGCTCTACCCGGTCTTGTGCCAACTGGCAGGCCTTGAAGAGTAAGTGGGAGCACTACCCAACGTCTGGCCACTGCTGTGGGCAAGCGGGGAGGCCGGCCAGTAGCGCCCCCTGCCGCCAATTCCAGCTCGCTGCGCAGCCAGGCTCTCCCCATCCTCGTCCCCACCCTCCGCAGCCAGGGCCGAACCCCGTCTGTCTGCCCCAGGCTTCCCTCCCCACCGCGGAGTCAGGCCGCCTGCCTGCCCTAAACATGGGATCAAGCCGCACAAGCACTTGAGGGGATCTCCTCCTCTCCCTCACACTAGTTTTCTGGAATATTGGATTTCCAGGTTCCCTGTGGCTGTGGGTAAAGCTGGCAACTCCTGCGTTCATGGCAGGACTGTCCTGGTTGCTTTTGAGTCAAATGCACCTGAGTCATCACCCCTCCAGCTAGGGACCCAGAACGCGCCCCCCTCTCAGCTTCAACAGGCCCTCTGTGAGTGCCAAGAAAAGGCAGAGAGCCCTGCTTTGAGCCCTGCTGCCCTCACCGATGCCAGCTCTGCCCACATGCCTGCAGTAGCAAGGGGCACACCCGGCGTCTCAAGTCAGGCTGGTGCTGGGTTCCTGCCTCCCGCCCTGAATCCCTGGAGGTGACTCTGGGCCTGGCAGCACGAGGCAGTTTCTGCAGGAAGTCTTTCCAAATTAGCTCCTAGGCTTGCCGAGCCCAGGGCTGGATCCCTTTGGACGAGTCTTCCTTCCGCTGACAAGTGCAAAGCTCGGTTTGGGCATGACGTGCTTCTGGTTGTGTCTGGATCCCTGCCGTGCCTCATCCACAGCGGGGTTTGGATAAACATTTGGAGAAGCAAGGGAAGGCGAGGGCAGGGAGAGCCAGAGGGCAGCCTGGAACGAGGGCGGCTCTGGACCAGGATCTCTGTCGTGGAGAGTGTTTGGCCAGTGTGTAAATACGAGGGGTGCAAGATTATACAATTTTGCTCACTCGGGATACAGACAAACTGCCTAAAGGGAGAGGTTCAGAGCAGACAACCTGGGCACAGAGGCCTCCTCCAGGTTGGAAAGCACTGCTCGGTGCCAAACGGACCGAGGATGCGGGAACCCGGCTGGGCTGGGAGGGGCGGCAGAGCTTCCCCAGCCCCAGGCAGCGCGCGCACAGGCTCGGCAGACAGCCGTTGGGACACTGGCCGTTGGGACACTGGCCGTGGACCCCTATGACCAAGGAAGAGTCCTGGGGGGTGGTGCAGGATTTCTCTGCAGGGGAACCTTCTCTCTGAAGGAGACACCTGCCCCCCAACTCGTCTCGCACACTCTGAAATCTGGAGGTGCAAACTTTTTGGAGGCTGCACCAAAAAGTGAATGATGAACCTGTCAGACGGAGCTAAACACAAGCCCGCTCCCCAACACAGAGTCCCCACCCGCCTCCCCCCCTGCCCCCACCCCCGCCCGAGACTAGGCTTGACCTTCAAAAACCCAAAGGCGAATAAACCGCAGTGCATGTGTGGCGGGGGCGGGGGGGTGGGTCTGCTCCACAGGGGAGCATCTGAGGACCTAGGGAAGTGACGTGTCACTTAAAGAGAGCGCATCCGTCACTACGTCGCAGCCCAGTTTCCTCCCAACATCTGTCTTCAGCTCCGTCCTTAGAGCGAAGGCGCTCTTGGAGCTGGAACTCTGAGGGCCAAGGGCGTGATTGAGGGGTCAAAGCCGGAACACCCAGAGCAGGCAAGCGGGCACCCCGATGAGCCAGCACTTCAGGAAGAGGCTTGTACAGCAACACAGGTGTGTCCACTGCACGCTGTCCGTGGCCGAAGGATCATGAACAGACATCACACCACCTTAAAACCGAAGACGGGGAAATGCCACGTACAGATCAGCCGATTTATAAAAGATGGAGTTACACATTTTCATTTGTTTGCCCCTGCCCACGGCATGTGGAAAGTTCCCAGGCCAGGGAGCAAACCTGTGCCAGAGCATTGACCAGAGATGCTGCGGGGACAATGCTGGGTCCTTAACCTGCTGCACCACCAGGAAACTCCCTGTGTATTCTGTTTTTAAAGTCCAAGTTGAAACACAAATGCCAGGGACAGAATTAATCCTGCACTGGGGGAATGAGAGATGACACACTGCAGTGTGTTTGCCACGTGGAATGAAAGAACAACAAAGATTCAAACAAACCCGGAGGCATAGGGAGTGAGTGCTGGGAAGACGTAAGGCCCTGGCATCTCTGTTACAAGGACTTTGGGGCCAAAAGCAGAGCTTGGGGTGGGGTGGGGGCAGTGGGAGAGGTGCTGGGGTTCTGGGGAGGGGGTGGGAAGCACCAAGTATCAAAGCCCTGATGCATTAGGGCCACGAGGAGCCCGAAGGGAGCGGCAGAGGGACTCGGGGCAACAGCACTGTGCTGCTCACACAGCAGCCAAGACTGGGGTCCCCTGCTTCCCAGGCCGGCTCTGGGCTGGCATCTGGACACCTGGATTGGGGCGGGTGCCCCCACTCCCAGGATCGAGAAGCGGCTCCCTGCACCACAGCGCGTGTCCAGTGTGGCTGGTGCTCATTGTCCTGCGAGCCTGGGGTTTGGGCACCTGCCAGGCAGGGGTGCTCATGTGACCGGGTCCTGAGCTTCCCTGATGGACAGCACTGCACACGTGCTGTCACGGCTCGTCACTGGGGAATTAAGCATGTCCTGTGTGACTCCTCGAGGGAGGAGGCTGGAACCGCCCCCCCCCCAGGTGTCACCCCCATGCTCGTCCCTGTCACAGCAGCAAAACCGGCCCTGGAAGCCAGTCGGCTCTGGGCTTTTTCCAGGAACCGGAACCACACCCGGAAGTGGAGGAAGGGCCTTCCAGGTGAGGGCGACCACAGAGGGAGCACCTTTCCTAAACAGCCCGCCACAGGGGGGCCAGTCGGAGGCCACGCTGATGAAGGACAGCCGGCAAGACCCGAAGGGGGTCGTGCACCATCGCAGGAGGGTTAAAGTCAAGTAAGCAAACGCAACAGAACAAGCCATCCTACGCTTCTACTCTCCCTGAAGCAATGTGTTCTGAGGGTAAGACATCACCGAACTGGATCACCAAATACAAGTAAAAATCAGGGAGTTCCCACTGTGGTGCCACAGCAACAAATCCCGCTCGGATCCACGAGGATGTGGGTTCCATCCCTGTCCTCGCTCCGTGGGTTAAGGATCCGGCGTTGCCGTGAGCTGTGGTGTAGGTTGCAGATGCGGCTCGGATCCTGTGTTGCTGGGGCTGTGGTGTAGGCTGGCAGCTTCAGCTCCGATTCGACCCCTACCCTGGGAACTTCCACGTGCTGCAGGTGTGGGCCTAAAAAGACAAAAAAATAAAGGAATTTTTTAAAAAGTAAAAATCAGGGTGCAGTTTTCCTCTTTGTCATGGGTTGAATTGTCTCCCCAAAAGACACACTGCAGCCCTAACCTCTGGTACCCGTGAGCGTGGCCTCGTTTGGAGGTAGGGTTTTTGCAGATGTGATCAAGTTGAGTTAAGATGGGTCAGACTGGGGGGGTGGGGTTCAGGCAAGGGCAGTGCCCTAGGAAGAAAAAAGACGTCTGGACACGGGGAGAAGGCCCTGGGCTGACGAGATGGAGCTGGAGCCAGGCCCCCACAAGCCAGGAAAGCCCAGGATTGCAGAAAGCAGCAGACGATGAGAGGAAGGCAGGGAAAGAGGAAAGAGGCTTCCCGGGGGGCTGCGGAGGGAACAGGGCCCCGCCGTCAGTTTCAGACCCCGGCACAGGACTGAGAGAATCCCCAGCCACTGTTTAAAGTCATCCTGCTTTTGGTATTTGCGCTGCAGCCCTAGGGAGCTAACTCACCGGGAGCAGGTAACTCACCGGGAGCAGGTAACTCACCGGGAGCAGGTAAGCGGAGGCGTCCGTGTCAGCCGGTGGAGGAGTTCCGCCCGCTCCAGAGGCACTTCCTCCACGCAGGAAAGCTTCCCCTGTGCAGCAGAGAACGGGTCGACCTCAATAAGCTCAATGGTACGAGTCACAGTTTTTAAATCAACCTATCAATCAGCGCCCGGCCTTCCAGGCAAAAAGACAAGGGACCCAAACTGGGATGGAATCGGTGGTGAAAGGTCCCTCCCTGCCCGACAGGTGGGCTGGTCTCAGCCGCCCCCCCCCCCCCCAGGCCACAGACGAAAGGGAGGCCCATCAGCACACAGGCTTCCTGCTTTGGGAGGGAGCTTGGAAAGGGGCTGCTGGTGCGAGGGGGAAATGCTTTCAAATTCCATGTGCTCAGATTGAAAGAGAAAAGCGTTCACCCTCCAAACGTTCGTCCAGGGCCATCAAAAGTTCAAAGACAGACTTCGGGATCTCAATACCGCAGAGCAGATTTTAAATCACATGCATGCCAGGAACACCAAAGAGCCCACGACAAGCCAAGGCCCCTGCCTGGGGCGAGCCGGAGCCGAGGGCAGTGGAGGGAGGGTTCCCGATGCCGAAGAGGTCCCAGCGTGAGAAGCCCTTGATTCGGCATCGGCATCCGAAGCTCCTCACAGCATGTTGAGGTGACCCCGGCACCTTCCAGATTAGAGTCTCTGATTTGAAGGGTCAGGAAATGCTGTGCCTGAGAAGGAAGCCACTCTCCCAGCTTTGCACAGAAGGTGGGACGGACTGGGCCCGTCTGGGGGCTCCTGGCTCCCCGCCCCCCGTCTCGAGCTCACCGGTGACCCACATGAGCGCACGCGTGTGTTTCTGGACCCTGCCAGGTGACAGGTGAGAAAATGGAGCAGGAAGAGGCACAGCGGCGTTTCCCGGGCCCCCACGAGCGATGGAGGGGTTAGGGCCAGAGCCCTGCTCAGCCCCAGTCCCCCTGCCCGGCCCTGCCTCCCGGCTCTGGGGAGGAGGATCGGATCCCGCTGACGGCCGCAGTGGCTGAGAGAAAGCTTCGAGGGAGCCGTTTGGAGGGGGTACGGGGCTGGGCCGAAGGGGTGGAGGGCATCCCCTTGGGGGCAAAGAGGGAAGGAGAAGAAGGGCGTCTCATGAGCCAGACCCAGAACCGAGCCCTCTCCACTCACGGCTGCGCAGGGCGAGCGTGGGGACTGGGCTGAGTGGCGGCGGCTCCACGCTGGGCTCACCCCCAAGTGCTATCGTGGGGAGCAGTGAAGACCCTTGAGGTCACAAGGGGGCACCCTGTGAGGTGCACAGTCTCCCCAGGAGCTCAGGATACCCGGTGTTAGCCTTTTCCTGGCCAAGGCCCGTCTCCTGGACCCCGTGAGGATTCAGGGGGCACCGCGGGCCCCCCGAGGCTCCTTGAACTCTAAAGATGCCTGCACTTGGAAACGCAGCCTGCTCCCTCTCCTTGGGGACCCTGGGGGCCAGGACAGCAAACTGAGTCCCCAGCTCCGCCCTGACCAGCAGGTACGTGGGGGAGGTCACCCCCCATCCCCACCGCCCTGCACACATGCGGATGGGCACGCCATCTCTGTGCTACCAGCCGGCTGGTGCTGCCCAGCAGGGGGCCTTCAGAAATGGGCTTCCATGAAGAGCGTCTTGGAGAGACGGCAAGCCAGCCTTGCCCCTGGATTCACGGGGGTTTCTGGCTTCCAGCTCGTTGGGAGAAGCAGTGTTCCTGGGTCACACCTGCAGAGAGCGCTTGGCTTTGGGGTCCCGTGAGTGTGGTCGTCCCCTGGTTTCCCCAAGGTTTGGAGGCGGGCTGTGTGCCTGCAGCTAGCCATTGTGGTGGGAGGGAGTCACAGAAAGACTCTGCCAAAAGGCGTCCCGGGCCCCAGGCCACCCCGTGACCGGGACTCCTCCCTAGGATGTAGCGAGGGCCCTGCCCCAGACATGGCCCCGGTCAAGGGCTCGGTGTCTGCAGAGAGAGGGTCCGGCCGAGCTGCAGGGACCCACACCACGGACCTCAGCAGGAAAGAGCAGGGACCGTGTGGGACGTGGGGAGGGGGGTGAGGTGTCCCTCGTGGGGAAGAAGCAGAGCAGGGAAGCGCGAGAAGGTCCTGAGAGAGGCCTCCAAAGGTGGGCGGACACAGGCAAGGTCTGGTACGAGGCGGTTTCCCACGTGGCCCACTGGGACCCACAGGGACCCTATGCCGTGGATCTTACTGCCCGAGTTTACAGAGCAGGCTCCGAGGGTTGAGGCCACAGAGCGGGCTCCGAGGGTTGAGGCCTTGCCGGGCAGCAGGGTACCCCACCTCCCCTGCACCTCCGACCTCTCGTCCAACTCTCCCAGACAGACGGCCACGCCCACGTCCCCGTCCAGGCCGGGCCAGGCGATGGCACGCAGAGCCCCACTCCCAGCAGCCGGGCCAGCCACAGGAGAGGGACCACAGCCCCGCGGCCAGGCTTCCAGCTGAGTTGGGCAGCAGCAGCCTGGGAACGGGGGGGCCAATGGGGAACTGAAAAAGTGCAGCCTGACCCAGCTGGAGCGCAGCGCCCAGTTCCCAGAGACCCGGCCAGGACAAGGTCAAGACCACACGGCTGTTTGTTCTGTTCATCGTTCATTTCTGAACCGCCACCGGCCCCTCTGTGTTGGTGCACGCGCCGGCCGTCCCCAGGGCCCCTGGAGAGCCTGGCCAACACCAAGCAGCAGCCCGCTCTCACCAACCGACTCCCAGGAGCTGGGGCCTTCGGCACCAAGGTGGAGACTGAGCCCACGGGCAGGAACGTCACCAGGAGAGGGCAGAGGGAGGGCAGGGGCTCGTGGGCCCATCCGTGACCCACGCACAGGGACGGGTCCAGGGACTTGCCCCTCCCTCTGCACCAAGTCTCACAGGTGCACCCTGAGGGTGGGCCCTGGGGACCCCCGGGAAATGTGTGGCCCTGGGTCCTACACCCCAGGTGTTGGCCGAACCGCATCTTAGCCCTCTCTTCTGGGCCATCCATCAATGCCCACCCCTCACTTAGTGACCCAGGAGCCCTCTGGCCACCGTCGCGGTGGTACACATAGCACCACAGCCCCCACTTTCTCACGTTCTCAGCTCAGTTCCGCATCCGATCCAGCTATAAGGCTCCCTGCCGCACAGAACGGGGCCCCGGCTGCGCGCTCCTGCAGGCCGCGTGTCCTCGGGTGAGGCACGACTTCTGGCTTTAAGAGACACCTCTGAAACCTCCCCAGAGATCCTCCGGCTCTTAGCTTCCCTGGGCAGGGGGACAGGGAGAGACAAGCGACCTTCAGCCAAGCCGATGACAGGTCACGGGTGCAGACCCCCGGGAGGGGCAGCGGGGGAGGGGGGTAGGGGAGGGGACAGCTCCTTCCAACTCCTCACTCCTGACTCCACATTGAGATCAGCCTCTGCGGGCGTGTTTCCATGGTAACGGGCAGGTGCTAAGGAATCAGGGCTCTCCCCCTGGGCCCGCTGGTTGCTAAATCTTCCTGCAGCAACCGGAGGCAGGAGCAGGGGCAAAGCACCAGTCTGTGCCCTGCTAATGGTCCGTGAGAGGCTGGATTAGGAGCTGCAAGACCCCCTTCTATCTTTGGAACCGATTCTCTTCACCACGCGGCCAAAAGAAGCCAGGAGCTGCCGCCGGCTTGGCTTTGCCAATGGCCCTCCCTCCTCTCGGAGCCGCATCAGCACCGCACACGTGTGCAGAAGCTCAGGGTTGCCTGGAGCCCGCAGGGCCAGGGGCCGGCCCTCACTTTCCCAGCTGAATGCTAACTTTCCGCTCATTATTTGTAAAGGACATCCTACCTCCCAGAAGGGTTGGGGATGCCAGCAAGGAGTGTCCACACTGGAGTTCCAAGCCCCATCCTAAACCCGAACAAGCAGCACTTGCCACTACAGAGAAGGATCTGGAATGCGGATCTCGGGCTGGCTGGGAGACCAGGTGGGCCTCTCCAGGAGGCCTCATGGGGTGGAATCCGTCTCCTTATCCCATTAATCCTGGTTCTCCGGAAGCTGCCAGGCTCAAAGATGCAGAACTAGTGCAGAGCCAACTCGCTAGACTAGCTGGGGAAACCAGAGGCTGCCGTACCGACCGTTGCTGACAATTCTGCTGTCAGGGGACCTGTGTCGTGACGCCCTTGAGACGGATCTGCCCGGGAAGCCGAGTCACAACCAGGAGCATCTGGGCGGCCTCAGGGCCAGCGGCAGGCTGTGCTCAAAGACGGCCTGGAACACACTGCCCTGGCCCCCCAGGAGGCAGTGGCCGCTGGGACTCTCCCTTCTCCAGACACCCAGGTGGGCCTGGTCCCTCCCCCCGCGTGGAAGCCAGTCTTCCTCCCACTAGGGTGATGCCCTCCACGGGCCGGTCATTGTGCAGGGGTGGAAATCACACCTGCTCTGCTGGGTCTGGTCTGCCAGCTGGACGTGCCATCCAGGTCAGGGTTCTGCCCCTGCAGCTGTGGACACAGGGCAGCAGACAGACAGCCACCCACCTCTACCTGCTGGGCTGCAGGTGCACAGGCCTGAAGCACAGGGCAGGCTGATGCCCACAGGCCCTTGTGTCGGCGCCTGGCGCACAGCAATCACGCCCAACGAAGATTAATGACCAGGCTTCAGCCCACCCCTTGCCAGTTTTCAGGAACTCCTTCAAGGACCAGAGAAGCCTCCAATCCCTACTCTCGGACGTGCGCTTGGAGGTGCGGGGCGGGCGGAGGGTGCCCCGCACCCAAACACCCAGAGAAAAGCCATCATGTTGCCACATTGAAAGCCTTCAACATGCGAGTGCTTTGCCACATGGAGCTGAAACCTGCCTTCCCGAACCTTCCCTCTAGGGTCCCACAACCAGCCCGATTCCTAACTCCTGCCCTGCAGGACGGTCTCTGCAAGGCTTGGGTCCACACGTTTCTCCATGGCTGCTCCCCACTGGCTTGGACTCTGGCTGCCCCTGGAGAATCCGTCTCCTCGTGAGCCTGAGGGGCTCACCATCAGGCAAGAATCAGGAGCACTGCCCTATCCCAGTCCCCAGAGGTGCCCAACATTAAGAGCTGGCATGTGTCCCACAGAGGTACTTCTCAGCGAGAGAAGCTCGTTTCAAACAAATAACCTGTAAGGCAAAGTGTGGTGCGTCCCTCCATGCATATTCTACTCAAAACAAAAGGAGTGGCTTTGTCTCCTGCTTTCTCCTTCCCACTGGCCGGAATGCAGACATGACGGCTGGAGCTTGAGCAGCTACCATAGACCATGAGGCACAGTGCTGGGAAGGACAGAACAGCACATCGGGAGGAGCTAGAGGTGCGGAAGACCATGCAGCGGCCACACCAGCCTGGAGCTACTTCCTCTGGAGTCTCCTTTTTCCATACGTGGGAGAGAAACGGTCTATCTGGTAAAAGAACTGTGTTTCTCTCGCATTTCTTTCCCTCGTCTCCCTCCCCCCCTTCCTCCCCCCCTCTCTCCTTCCTCCTTCTTCTGCACTCAAACTTAATTCTAACTTATACTCAGCCTGACACTCTTTCTTTCTTTCTTTCTTTCTTTTTTGTCTTCTTGTCTTTTTAGAGCCGCACCCATGGCACATGGAGCTTCCCAGACTAGGAGTCGTATCGGAGCTACAGCTGCCGGCCTGCGCCACGATGGGAACCCCCCAACACTGTTTCCATTTCGCCAGTAAAGCAGATCAAGCAGGGAAATAAACTGAGTGCAGCTGCCCCACCACCGGCTCTGGAGGAACACAGGATCCATCAGGAGAGCCGGCTCTCGCCAGACAGGCCGTGTCCTGAAGAAGAGCCGAGACGGGCACCCTGGACGGAGACACTCGGCAGGCAGGTCTGGAGGACAGTCTGGTCCCGGTGCGCTCGGCTCGGCCCAGGACCGCAGGCTCCGCAGCCGCCTCCCTGGGCACAGAGGGCCTCGCTCACTCACCAGCCCCACTGCGGGCACAAGCCTTTGGCTTTAGAGCTCTGTGGCTCCACCGGCAGGACCGGGTGGGTAAGACGCTGCAAGGAGATGGACTTTGGTTCAAAAGGAGGAAGAAATTTCTAGCCATCTGAACTTTCTAAAATACAACGAACGCCTCCCACAAGGGAACAAAGTCCCTGCACGAGGCTGTTGACTGCAGTGTCGTCGGGGGAGAGGGGAGGCAGAGCCACGGGCCAGCCAGCGGACCTGTGCCATCTCGGAACAACGAGGCTGCGTTTAGAAAGAACGAGCAGTCCCTGGGTCCTGCTATGGGGCCCGCTCGGTCGTAGGTGGTTCAGGGACAAAAGCAACTTACACAAGGGCGCGTGTGCTTGAGGGTGGAGGTAAACGAAGAGCGCGATGGGGTCTGGCTTTGAGCGTAACAGGACTCTAGGAAGGCACAGTGGACGGACCACCATCACCACCCCCAACGGGACCCCCTGAGAAGACCTCAGCCTCGTTTCTGTGATCTTCCTGCCAAAATGCATAACCTGCATTTCACTGTGAGGCAGCACCAGACAAATCCACACCGAAGGGCATGTGATAAAAGACACGTTTGGAATATTCAAACGTGTCAAGTCTGCGAACGCCAAGGAGCGGCCCAAGAACCCATCCAGACTGAAGACGGGGGCATCACGTGATCCTGGCTGGGGTCCTGCCCCAGAGAGCAGGAGCCGGGAGCCCCGGGGCCCTGCCGCTGGGGAACTTGAGTGGGGGTCTCTGGGTCAGGGGTGCCCAGGAATGCTCTGAAATAGTCTCATGTTTCTCTGGGTTCTAGAAGGTTTCCAAACAGAGTAACAATAAACATAAAGGAAACATGCAAAACAGGAGGGGACGGCGCTGACGCCCATGCCTCCTGCCTGCACGAACGTCAGAGGAAGGACGTGGCGCCCCCCATGCCTGCCCGCCCCAGACCGAGCCCGAGTCGGGTCCAGCCTAGGGACCAGAGGGACACAGAGACACACCCACCCACCCCCCGAGTCAGCATGTGACACACCTTCTCCAAACGGACAGTGACCCAGTCTCTTCAACAAGCAAATGGCCGGAGAGAGGACGAAGGAGACGTAGGAGGCAGCCCAGCCTACCCGGGATCCTGATTCCAGCAAACCACCCCAGGAAGACGTCCCCGACGTGATATAAGGGGCTACTGTTAAGCTGTTTGCGTGGAATCATGCTGTTATGATTTTTTTTAAATCTTCACATTTAAGAGCACTGAGACATTGCCATAGGCAAAATAAAATGATGTTCGAATTTGCTTACAAGCACCTGCGCAAACGTGCATCGACAGAGGAACGGAGAAGCCGAACGTGACACACACATACGACGGAACAGTATTCAGCCTTCAAAGGGACTGAAACGCGGACACCTGCTACCACTATAGTGAGTCTTGAAAATACTACGCTCAGTGAGAGAAGCCAGGCACAGGAGCCCAAATGATTTTGTCCCACGTTCTTGAGGCACCTAGAGAGTCAAAGTCACGGACACAGGATGTGGAACAGAGGTTCCCAGGGCAGGGGAGGGAAGACAGGTGGCTAGTGTTTAATGGGCACAGAGTTTCAATTTGGGAAGATGAAAAATTTCTGGAGCTGGATGTGGGTGATGACTGCAGAACAATACGAACGTGCCTAATGACGGAACTGAGCACGTAAACGGTTAAAAGTGGGAAGTTTTGTGTTGTGTATGTTCTACCACAATAAAAATACACAGGGGTGCTGAGTCACAGGCTGACAATCGTTGAAATTGGATGAGCAAAACCTGGAGGTTCCTTCTACGAGTCATCGGACTTCTGTGGGTATTGTAACTGCGTCCACGCCAACATGCTTTCTTAAAAACCTACCAATAGGGAGTGCCCGTCGTGGCTCTGTGATTAATGAACCTGACGAGCATCCATGAGGATGCAAGTTCGATCCCTGGCCTTGCTCAGTGGGTTAAGGATCCAGCCTTGCTGTGAGCTGTGGTGCAGGTCACAGGGGCAGCTCAGATCCCGCACTGCTGTGGCTGTGGTATAGGCCGGTGGCTACAGCTCCGATTTGACCCCTAGCCTGGGAACCTCCATATGCCTCAGGTGTAGCCCTAAAAAGACAAAAGACAAAAAAAAAACAAACTTACCAATAAAACAATAGGCCAAACACCCAGGGCTGATGAGGGCAGCTACGAAGACCACCGCAGCTCTGGAAAAGTGCTCATTAGATGATGCTGGATCCGAAGCTGGCTCTCCAACTGTGTCGCTACTATATACTAAACCACATGCAAAAACGTCAATTAAGGGGAAAAGTTAGGAAGGAAATATACACATCACAACAGTGGTCAGATGGTGGGATCCTGGGCAAATTTTATTTTCTTATCGTAAATTTCCTCTGAGTTACATGTACAGTTTGGGAGACAAATTACACAGACACCAAGGCAGCCTCAGGAGAGAGACTGCTAAGAAGCAAGCGAAGAGAAGGGTGCCAGCTGATAAGGTAACATTCCTTCTGGAGAGTTCCAGAGGCTTCCTGGGAGAGGCGGGCTGAGGAGCAGCCTGTGGATTCAGGGAAGAGCCGCCTGTGCCCCTGCCTGTCTGACTGTGGGGTGTGAAGTGGGGCTCCCGCAGTGCCACTCCTCCTGGGGTGCAACGGGCCGCGGCCACGTGCAGGACGGTGGCAGCCCAGGCCTGACCCCAAGGTGCCCCCTGTACTGAAGGGCCTGTGCCTCCTGGGCTGGGGGGCGCTTCCTGTGCAAACGCCTGGCGGCCACGGTACCCAGGAGCTGTGGTTGCCTGGCCCCAATCTGGGCTCCTATTGCTCAACCCGCCGTGCCTTTCCTGTTCCCCTTTCCCGACGGCGCAGCCCGGGCAGCGCGGCCGGCGGCTCTGCGGGCTCACCGCAGGGGAGCGGTGGCTCCTGCACGCCGGGCCCCCCCACCTCCCCCCCGAGCTGTTTCCATGTCTCTGATTTTGCTTTTTCCCTCCCCGGGTTGCCAAACAGCTCATGAAGAAAGCCCTTTCTTGTGCTTTTTTATTTGGGGGAAGGAATCTAGCACTGTTTGCTGAGAGGCTGAGCCGTCCAGCCAAGGTGACAGGACAGGCCCCAGTGCCCCCAAGGAGACCAGGTGCGGCAGCTCCCTGAGAACAGCCCAGAGGCTGCACAGTAACAGCCGTTAGCAGGGCCCGAGGCAGAGGGTGCTGGCCCCCGCCCTCCACCCAACAGCTCCCCAGTGGGCCTGCTGTGACCCTGGGGTTCAGAGGAGGAAGCTGCAGTGTCACAGGAGGTGACAGAGGTGACCTAGGTCAGGCGGGGTCAGGGGGTCAGCCAGAACCAGGACTCAGCCACCCACCCACGCAGGTTCCCCTGCGCTGAACCAGGTGCCCTGTGCTCCCAAGGCCACACGATGGCTGCAGGTACCGGAGGCCTCAGCATCCTCTGGAAAAGTGAAGAATCCTCCCGAGGTCACCTCTTTAGGAAGAGGAAAGTGCCGTCGGGGCAGGACACGTGGTCAAGGACAGCCCGCCTTCGGGGGGGGGGCAGGGAGGGCAACGGAGAAGGGGGCCCAGGATGTTCGGCTGCTTAGGCCACATGGCAGGTCCAGAGGTCCCTGTGTTACCCTGTCGACACTTTGCTACGTCGGAAATATTTCATAATAATCTTAAAACTGAAACAAACAAACCCAACTGCACAGGCTCTCCTCGACACGGAGCCAACCCTCTGAGCAGGGAGCCAAGTGGCTGGGGTGGCAGCGCACGCTGGGCCCCACTATGTATCCCAAGGCCCCTCCTGAGGACTGAAGTGTCAAACAGACCAACGAAGCGGGGAGCGAGGCCCTTCCCGACCCCAGAACTGTGGCGTCATGTGGGCCACCCGCAGCCCCGTCCGCTCCGAGGGAGGGCCCTGCCTCGCTCCCTGTGACGGGCCAGCCTCTGTGACGAGAACCCCCAGCGAGACCACCGACCGCGCTCCCACGGCACCCCAGCCTCTGAGGAACCTGCTGTACTTTCCAAGCCCAGTTACAGAAAAATTCAGGCTGCGCAGAGCCCAGAAACAAACACGGGCTCTTCTGATGCTGAGACCCACAGGGATCTTGACATAAACTCCTGAGGAACTGTCCTCTGTAAATGGACAAAAATACGTAATTCGCTGGCAACAGAAACAGCTCAGCGTTCCGCTGCTCCAGTGCCTGGTTATGCATTATTATTTCAAAAAACTCGTGCAGGGTTTTGTGGCCAGTGACCAAGGCTCGGTCACCAAGAGCACACGTCTGCGGTGACAAGGGGTGTGTGGCGTGAATCTGGGAGAGCCTGGACGCGGGGCCAGGACGTGGGACCCTGAGGGGCCGCATCCCAGCGCCTGCCCCCCAGCCCCCTCTGGCGCCAATGGTATTGGCTGGGGCTGGATCAAGACTACTTCAAATTGAAAACACTTCTACAGGCCTCGCTTAGAGATAGATACTGTGGATTTGGTTCCAGACCAATCCAGGAAATCCACACAAAAAGCAAGTCACGTGAATTTTTTGGTTTCTCGGTACAAACAAACATTATGCTTATGCTACACGGAAATGATTAAGTCTGCAATAGAATTACATCTAAAAAATGTGCATACCTTAATTTAAAAAAAAATTGTAAAAAAAATTTTTTCTTAATTTTTAAATAAATTAAAAAAAACAATTATGGCGTTCCTGTCATGGCTTAGCTGAAACGAATCTGATTAGCATCCATGAGGATGCAGGTTTGCTCCCTGGCCTTGCTCAGTGGGTTAAGGATCCAGCGTTTCCACGAGCTGTGGTGTAGGTCGCAGACGAGGCTCTGGTGTAGGCTGGTGGCTACAGCTCCGATTCGACCCCTAGCCTGGGAACCTCCATATGCCGCGGGAGCGGCCCTAAAAAGACAAAAAAAAATTATAACGGTTAACATTTAAGATCACTGATCACACGGCACCAAAGCAAATAAATAAGGAAAATGTTTGAAATGTTGCCAAGAATTAGCAAAATATGACACACGAAGTGAACAAATGCTGTTGGAAAAGGGGCACCGATGGACTTAT